>NC_066584.1:324737134-326020884 GCF_024323335.1 Lathyrus oleraceus | reverse complement strand
TCCGAGCAGGGACGAGTGCATGAAGAAGGAACGGGGAGACGACGAGACGTCCGACGACCTTGGGAATTAATCAAGAAGACTCTTCAAAGTCTGATGATTGAAATTTCTGTATAATTCCCAGGAGTACGTTTCCGTCAAGCGCGGAGCGATTTGGAATACAAGATGATGGAGCAGAAAAGGTCCAGACGAGTCTGGGAATTCTCAAAAGTGGAAAGCTGACGCGAGTATTGGAGGTGGATACCATGGTTCGATGAGTCGACGGGTGTTCTGTACCTACTGTTCTCATGTCCCAGCTAGGTCCCCGAGCAGAATTATAGGACTAGCTCCCCAGCAGATACAAGGTCTGTGAATTCCCCAGCCGAGTTAAGATGGTTATCCCCGGCAGGTTCAAAATGGTGTTTCCTCAGCAGCCAGGCCAGAAGATTGCTGTTCCCCGAGTGGAGCGGGTTTCAATGACATATATCTCCAGCAGTGTTCATCCTACTGATGGATTGAACAAGTTCCCGTAGTGGACGGGTTTGCATCCCCAGCTGAGCTAATTCTACCTATGGATTGCATGGGTATCCCCAGCGGAGTAGTATGCGTTTCCCTAGCCGGGTCAGGATGGTTATCCCCAGCAGGTGATAGAGTGGTGTTTCCCCAGATGAGTCTAGAGATTGCTATTCCCCTAGCAGAGTCTCTGTGAGTGTTTCCCCAGTGAAGTCAACAGGTATCTGTGAGGGTTTTCCCAATGCAGAGTCAGGATTGATGTCCTCAACAAGTCAAAGACTGTTGTATCCCCACAGAGTGTTGGTGGTGTTTATCCCCAGCAGTTTCTCGAGCGGATGGGGTGCAAAGGAGGTTCTTCCCCAGCAAGGGTTGCCAATTTCCCAGCAGCAGTGTTATTCCCCAGCAGGGTGGAATGGGAGCGGTGACGAGTTCCTCAGCAGAGTGTCTCATGTTCCCTAGAAGAGTCCCTTGAGGGGGATTTTTTTATTTTTATGCATTCATCATGAAAAAATAACATGGCATATTGCATAGAAAAATAAATAATCGCGTAGCATTTCCATGTTTATGGAGCATTACGCAGAGAAAAATCGATCATTCATCATGGCAAGCATAAGCTAGTCTCAAACCGTGGTTACTGTTCGAGAAGTGGTTTTTCCCAAAGGTGAAGAAGTGTTACTCCGAGGAGTTCAGCATCGTGATTGAATCGAAGATATTCCCCAGTAGTGCGATACTGGAGTAATTGTTTTCCGTCAAGCCGAGATGGGAAATGTTTGGCGTTCAGCGCAATTCAAGCCGTTGTTACCGCTTGAAGCTTTGGTGCACCAAGTGGTGAGGATGTTACTCTGAGGAGTCTAGCATCATGACGTCAGATCAGCAATGTTCCCCAGTAGTGCGATATTGGAGAAAATGTTTCCGTCGGACGGAGATGGAAATAGAACCAAAGGACGTTACGCGATCAGCGCGATTCCGGGGTTCAAATGGAGAAAAGGAGATACTGAGGTATTTTCTGGGGTTCAAATGGAGATTGGAGTTGAAGATTATATCCGGGATGAGGTCCTCAGGATTATCTTCTGTTCATGTGTCACCTTAGGCTCTGGCTGAGGCCAATGGAGGTCGTTATAGGTGTCTTCTGAGGAAGAGATACACATGCTACCTTCTTTAGGAAGGTTTACCCTCTGACATGTCGCCCTCAGAGTGGTTTGGTGTTATTTCCGACGTTGCCAGCGGAATTATCACGAGAGATGGGAGAAAAGGATATGCTGAGGCATTTTCCTGGGGTTCGAACGGAGAAAAGAAATGCTGAGGCATGTTCTGGGGTTCAAACGGAGAAAGGGAGATGTTGCGACATTTTCTGGAGAACGGGGTTCATATTGGCGATTGCGAGTCATCGTCAGGCGACTGGGGTTCAAATCGGAGAATGGGGTTCATTATTTTGGCAAAAGGGAGTGCTGAGGCATTTTCTGGGGTTCAGATGCAGAGGTCCGAGGATCGTTTGCGCAGAGAAAAACTTGCGGGGTTCAAGAAAATGAAAAATAGAGAAAATTTCGGGGTTCAAGAAAAGCATGAAAAAAGAAGAGAATAATAATCCCGAGTGGATGTGTGGTGTTCAGGCCATAGTTATCCCTGCGTTACCATTTATTTTGGTACCCAGGTCGACATTTTCGAGTTTGTTCCTTCGCCGATGCTGACAGGCGTTGTTAATTATTATCCCATCAGAGTGCAAATTGTTCGTCTGTTCTTGGTATTCAATCACTCTTCATCCTGATCATCCGAAAGCCGAGGCTATTTCGTATCGACAGGTTCACAGTGGATTGAATAGGGGCAGCTGTAACACCTCAAAATTTGCCCTCCTCTCTTGGGACTAGCATTAACATATATTGCATTTCATTTTAGGTCATTAGGCATTGCATATTGCATATCATGTAGTTACATTGTGTAAGCCATACTCCCAAGTCTTGATCAGAAGATGAGGAAGTCAGAAGGTGCAAGCCAGGGTTTATTGACTGATCATTGGCCATCTGAGGATTGGGCTGTGAATAAGGGTTTTGTGATTCTCAATGGATGTTGGTCTTCATCTGGATTGCAGTGATACATCATCATCATCATGGTTGGATGTCATCAGAAGATTGAAGAAGATTCCTTGAGATTAGGGTTTTGACCACTGGTCAACCCTAATCAATTGCATTGGGCCAATCAGGGCATAATCAGGAGATGGGGTCTATGATGGATATGGGGTTCATTATGTGATTACTTTGTGCTTATTGGGGCTAGGATTTCACCCTTGAGCCATTTCAGTTGAAGAATGGGGTTCAAATTGATCTATGCATTGCCAGATTCATCTATCAGATGAAAAGTCAACTGTGGTCAACTGTACATGATCTGATGGATTTGGAGGTGGAAATGAGTTGGATACACTTCATTCATGTTGGGACAAGTGTTAAATGACATCTCAAAGCTTAAGAATGAAGAAAATCAAGTCAGGGCAAAAACTGCCAAAAATAGAAAGTGACTTGTAATTGAAGTTTCCAAAAATGGAAAGTTTTGGACCTCAAAGCCACGTGTCCAAGGAAGCTTCAAATGCAAAAATTGTTCAACATGAAAGTTGTAGATCTTGTTCTCACCTTTCCAAAAAGTCCAAGAACTTGAAAATCCCATGTATGGTTGTCAAGTTATGGTCCAGTGAAATTCAAAAATGACCCATAATCAGGAGGCCATAATTTCCACATGGTTTGTCCAAATTGCAAGTTCTTTATATGCACAAACTCCATTTGACATGTACTTTGAGGGTGCATAATTGGATTTTCCCAAAAATGGCCAAGGCAAAAAGTCACTTTTCAACTGGACAGTTGAATTGGACCAGGGGCAAAATTGTCCAACTCTTAAAATAATTGGAATTTGGAGATGGGACTTTTTTCTACACCTCATAAATGGTATTTGAAACTTGTTGGAATCATCATTTCTTGCATAGACCTTGTAAATTGAGATTTGGCTTGAAAAATGCAATGGATAAAAATGGACAAATGGTGTCACATGGTGATTTTGAGAAATAAGCATCCAATGAAGTTGCTGCAAGTTTCTACAGCTCACATGTGATAATTGAAAGGTGTATGTGCTGTCAAAACAGGTGGCATGAGCTGTCATAGTGGAATTACATTTTTGCCCTTTCTTACAAATTACCATTTACAATAACAATGCTTTTGGCTAATTAAGTGGATTAAGGGATAATTAAGCTCATGTATATAAACCTAAACACTTGTTAATCATAACAGAAAATCATTCACCAAAAATTCAGATCAAGAACCATTCCAATTCTCTCAAACCCTCAAGAACTCTCCAAAACCAAAATCCACAAATCTTCACCAATCTTTGATCAAATTGCAAAATTATTGTTGCATTGATCTTGTAATAGCCTATACTCCATCTGTTTCTAGGTTTCTTCATCAATTAAGCCTTGAATCACCACTGTCCAAGCAAGCATCTCCAATGGAAAATCAAGGATTCGCGCGCTAGGAAAGGAATCAAGTGCACCTGAGCCTGGCATTCAGTTTCTTGAAGCTTGTGGCGCGTCTGTTTTGGACTTGTAGGCCTGAACTCCATCAGTTTCAACACGGCCATAACAGGTACCTTCGATTTTCGAGCGATGTGATTTGCTTAGTTATTATGTGTTTTCTGTAGAGCATGGAACGTAGAGTGTAGTGATGTCCTTAGTTTTGAGAATGGATAACCATAGCTTAGTAAATCTTGAATTGAAGTTTCGATCCCAAACCCTAAGCTCATCGATTCAGGAGATTTAGAAACTGTTAGGTTAAATTGATTTCATATTTGGATTGTGGAGATTCATACGGTTCGTTTGGTTATCTACTCGTCCATTTTGGTGATAGTTTGAAAAACTCGTGTTCTTGATGTTGCTGGTGATTTCTGAGTTGGAGATGGTGAAGCAAGCGTGTTTGATCCGAAAAACAGTTTGAATTTTCAAATAAGAGGTTTCCCGCCCGCGCCATCCATATTTACAAAACTGCCATTGGCATTTTAATTAATTTTAATTAATTATTAACAAATATTTTAACACCTTAAAAAATGCATAAAAAATAGTAGAAAATTCAGAAAAATATGGAGATTTTTTCTATGACTTCCTTGTTGACTTTAGGACTTTTTTGACCTATTGGTCAAAGTTGTGCTTGGTAGAAATTCCATTTGGCATAGGCTTGTTTCACATGTATCCATTTTTGCTACACTTTGCCAATTGATTCATGAAATGCACATATTGTAAAATAAATTCTTGGCAATTTTTGTGATGATTGTTGACTGGCTGAGGTTTATTTCCATGTAAATTTCATGCATTTTTGATACCTGGTCATGTAGTTATGAATTTTGGAAGTTAGGTGTGACAATTTGTGTCACACCTCTTGATGTCAATTTGCTGGAATTATTTGAGTGACCTATACATGTTGAAATTGATTGAAATTTTGCATGATGCTTAGTTAACATGTTAGGAAGCTATGAGAATTTTTGTGGAATTTTACATTGAATTTTCAATTTGATCATGATTTTTCATCTCTGTTGGTCACAATTGCAAGCTCATATGATACATGTTGGTAGATTGATTGAGAAATGCTCACATTATATTGTATGATCATGAAATTTGGCATGCTTGTAATAGACACATAATGTGACATCCCTGTTTTGGTCTCATCCATTTACTTATTGTTTTCATTGAGTTATGAATTTTTGAAGTGGATGTATGCATTGATGTTGTGGTTTGAAGCATGAAATTGTGACTGTTTTTGTTGATTTTCATTGACATGGTTCTATTTGCCCAATTGAGCTCAAATTTGACATGGTAGACCTTGAAGATCCCCTGTTTAGGTGTAATTTATTTGATAATTTTTAGATTTGTTTTGATGTGGATTTGAATGCAATAATTCTGTTTGTATGCTTGGTGCCTCATTTGGACTAGTTTGCCTTATTTTGTGCATAGCATGAACATGATGAATGATATAAACATGAGACCAATGATGTTTGCTCTTGTTTGACATTAATTTGAGTTTGGTTGGTGAATACCTTGCTGTTTAGGAATTTTTATTGCCTTTGGACCCTAGGCTTAGCCTAGTGGTCTAGTTGCTAATGTTTGCTTGATTTTTCAGGATCAAAGACATAATGCACATGGAGAATGATTCAAATCAATTTTAATTGATGTTGTTGATGTTTGTACATTAACATGACATTGTTTTGTAGGTGATGAAGCTTAGGCTTAAGCTTTGAGCTTGCTTTGTTGTGCATTGCTTTGTATAGTTTGATTGATTGAACACTTGCTGTTTGGTTTTGTCTGTCTGGGTACTAACTGTGTTTGACTGTTTCCAGGTACTTTTAGTTGCTCAGTTCCTTGTGAACTTTTGCTTTGCGTTGCTTAAGCAACTTGCATTGAGGTAGGTCCTCTTGACTTCATGTAGTCTGGAGACCCGGCTGTTACCGGGCCGGGCAAATAAATGTCTGAAGTCCTCCTTAAGAGGCAATGATTGTGGTTGTTTATTTTTAAGCCCAAGCAGGTGAAAGTCCTTTAAATAAGGCAATTGGTGGAAGGTAGGGGTATGCAGCCTACCCCCCACTCTTCAGTTGAGTCTTCTCCTTGCTCCCATTACATGGTTGAAGCATTGAGATCCTAACCCAAGATCCCGTGCAGTGCACATTGAGTCAGAGTCTCTGAGTATAGAAGGGTTCCCCTATTCTGGACCCATGCTCATTTGTCAGAAGCTCTCCCTGGTTAGGGATAAGAGCTGTGAGGTCTGATCCTCACTTCATCCTTTCATCTGCTTCACCTTAGCCTCGTAATGGCAAGGTTAAGAGCAAACCCAGCCCGTACAGACGACTCGCTTCGGCAGTCAAACCTATTGTGTGAGCCACTTGTTTGGTTATAGTGCGTGCTGTGTGGATATCTGTTTGAGATGCTTGTTCTCATTTGATGTATGCTTGAATTATTCTGTATGCTTGTATGTTTGCTTCTTTCCTGGATAGGAATAGTTTGCTTATGCAAGTAGGATAGAAAACTGAACTTAGGGCGACTTTGCATGACAACATTAGGCTCGAGTCTCAGCTCCCTAGTGTCGTGTTTTCCCCGGTTTCTGGTTAGCAATTCAGTCCCGTTCAGGGGAACTACATCGCCCTGATCCTCGTTCCAGACGAGGTATGTAGGCAGGTGGTCGTGCGAGACCACTCCGGGCAACCTTTTTCTTTTTGTGTGTGTTTACTTGTTATCTGACTGTGTGTTTGGTTCGGATGCCGACGTAAGTCCAGTGATTGGCTGTCGGGCTCCACGTTTGCCGTTTTGAGTATCTTTTGGTTCGGATGCTGACGTAATTCCATCAAGTGGTTGTCGGGCTCCATGTTTGCCACCTTTGTTTGTTTGATTGTTTTGTGTTGTTTGGCGTGCGTAAGCCGAACTACAGTGGCTCTGATTCTTGTTCCAGACAAGATATGTAGGCATAAGGTGCGATACCTTATCGAGCTCGTTCCTCTTAACCCCACCTGCGTTCCCCGTGTGTGTGTGTGATGTTTAGCAACCTATTCTTTATTTTAGGACGTGGATCCCTAGGAGTACCTAGGACGTGAGGGGTGCTAATACCTTCCCCTTGCGTAACCGACTCCCTTACCCTTTCTCTTTGGTCGCGAGACCATGTCTTTCCAGGTTTCTCTGAGCGTTTCCTTTCCCTATCTTGGGATAAATAACGTTTAGTGGCGGCTCTGTGTTGTTTTTATTTCAGCGCTCGCCGGTTGATTTTTCGCAGGATGCGACACCATGTCAAATCCAGAAGACCCTCTGTGAAGAGGAAGCCTGTGCGTCATGCCAGCAATCAGCACCAGGTGGCTCACATAGCACCTGTCTTCAGAGACAATCAGCAATATCATCATCAGCAACACAATAATCAACAATCGTCTCAGCAGTATCAACAACAGCGTCGTCCTCAACAGCAGGCCTACCAGCCTCGCAACAGTAATCCAGCTAGTACGAGTTATGAGAGGAAGAAGATCACTTTCGATCCGATTCCGATGTCATACACAAAGCTGTATCCCTCTTTGATAGAGCGGAAATTGATTACTCCAAGGGATCCTCCTGCTATACCTGCTAACCCTCAGTGGTGGTATAAGCCTGATCAGTATTGTGTTTACCACTCTGGTGCTCCGGGCCACAATGTGGAAAACTGCTTTCCGTTGAAGACTAAGGTTCAAGACCTTATGAGATGCGGTATTCTGAGCTTTGAAGACTCAGGTCCTAATGTTACAAAGAACCCATTGCCCGAGCATGGGAAGTCTGTTAACATGGTCCAGGGCTGCCCTGGTAAATACAAGGTCAAATATGTTAGCCATATTCGATAGTCATTGGTTGAGTTGCATCGTCTGCTGTGTGATTACAGTCATCTGGAGCACGACCATGACAAATGCCGTATCTGCTCTGTCAATCGTTTGGGTTGTCGCCAAGTGCGGAAAGATCTTCAGGAATTGCTGGACGATGGGACCATCGAAATCCTTCAAAACAGAAATATTGATGAAGATGAACCAGAGGTTAATGTGATTTCTCCTGTGTTCAGGATCCCTGAGTTTGTTGTCATCCGATACGATGGTAGCAAGCAGAAGGTTTCTCCTTCCCTGATTATCAAGCCTGCAGGCCCTGTGCCTTATTCATCTGATAAAGCAATTCCCTTTCGTTACAGTGTTGTTGTTGTGGAAGATGGGAAAGAAGTGCCTCTGCCTTCATCCTCTGTTGTGAACATTGTTGATGTCAGTGGGTTGACCCGTAGTGGTCGTGTGTTTTTTGCACCCCCGAAGCCTCAGGCTAGAGCTGATTTTGTTGAGCGTCCGTGTCATACCCCAATTTTGTCCGGGCATATTTAAACTTTCACAGAATTGATTTCATTTTATTTTTGCATCATATACATACCATTACATACATTGCATCATGAATAAATACCTAAAATGTCAGTCAGAATGAATTTATTGAAAATACAGACCAATCAGTGGAATCATTTCTCGAGAATAGGCAAAATCAGCAGTAACTGTTTCGGTTATATCTTGACTCGCCTGAGCCTTTTAATCGATACAAAATTATTTCAGAATTTGAGAAAAGGACTGTATTTTTTAATAAGTATGTTTTGTCCTGACGATTTTAGTATGACCGGTTTAATTTTTCGAATAAAACTTATACTCATTTTCTATTAGTAATATTTTGGTTAGATATTAAATTAAAGTAATTAGAATGTATTTAAACTAAATATTAATTAGATTTTCTTATAATTTCATTTTCTTAAATCAATAATAATGGTTTAAAAAAACAAATATATATGGTGTACATTGGATTCTATGGGACTATTATTCCTCTCTCTCTCAAACGGTTATAAGAAAAATCAAAAAAAAGATTTGGAGGATTCTCTCACTACCACGCGTCATTCACACACCTCACACGCATAGTCTCTCTCCATTCTGTACAAAAGAAACAGACTCTCTCTCTCTCATTTTCGGAGATTCACTCATCTCTCTCACAAAACCATTCCTCACCTCACTCTCAGATTTTCCTCTCACAAAAACCCACTCACTCCCTCAACCTCACGCCTACTCACTCACATTTTTCACTCTCTGGAAAAGTCCTCACGCACAACCCTCAAAAATCCCTTCACCTTCCGCCGGTAACCCTCAATCGCCCTTTCCTCTTCACTCACAACCTCACGCCGCCGTGAATCCTCTTCCGTCTCCACCACCAAAACCCTCACTGACGGATTCGCCACCGTCAAAACACCTCACGACCCGCACCTCCGTCCAACCTCATTCGACCCCTCCATCAAACCGTTCTTCCATCGTGACCCACCACCTACTACCGCCGTTTTCTCCGTAACCCACCACAAACCCTTTCCGTCGCAACTCACAAACGCACAAACCCTCCATTTTCCTTTCCAGCTTCTGCACCATCATCTCCATCAAACTTCAAAATGTCCGCGTCAGCACCGCCTGCGACTCGCCTCCACCAGCGATTCCATCCTTAAAACCAAACCCATTCGCGCCATCTCTCAACCATTCCCTTAACAACTTTATTTTTGTTTAGTTTGATTTGCTGAAGATTTGTTGCTTTTGGAAATATTTGAAGTGTACAGGGAAGGTTTGTGATCTTTGGAGCCATAGTAATTTCAAGACCAAGTAAGAATAGGGGAAAACAATCTCAAGTTCCTTCCGGTTTTTCTTCGCGTGCGGATAGCCCCCACAGGTCGAGCCACCACTAAAGCAGAACGATTGCACGGCGTTGGGTATTTTCTGCTGAACCATTGCTAAAAATTCTTGTTTATCAGTTGTATTAACTTATGGTTCTGCTGATTTCAGTGAGTTCTGTCGATTTTGGGTTATTCCAGCATGTATGTGTGATATTGCTATGGTTGGAAAACTAGTTTTGCAATTAATTTTTGTTTTAATCAGATTTTGTTTCGAACTTCAGTAAGCTCAAATGTTCATATGAGAGCTGGATTTTAGGTTTTGAAGTTGTGGTTGAGTACAAATCCTAGTTAGGTTCATGATTTGCTCTTTGATTTTTTTGACTGAACATTGTGATGCATTTTTGGCTCTGATTGAATGTTTAGCAGAGTTTTATGATTTTGTAGTGTGAGATTTTGTAGCTAAACATTATGATGCATTTTTGGCTTTGGTTGAATGTTTAGCGTATGACTTTGTATTTTTGCTGAATATTATGATGCATTTTTTACTCTCAGAATATCGCAGTTATTACATATACAAAACTTAATAACTATCTTGATGGTTAATTGAGGATTGTATGATTTTGTATGGATTAATGTTGTATTACTTCAAATATCGAAAATCATCCTATTAGTCTGCATAATTCATTAAGTTGCTACTTTCAAGTTCATCGAATGGTGAGACATCAATTCTTTTTTCACGGATTCGACAAAACCATGTCGCTATACCATCAAAGTTTCTATACATTAATTATACATTTTTCACCGCGTTATGACCTCGCGTATGACATCAATTTTATTGTCATTTCGCATTAACCGGTTTTTGAAGCACATTGTGACCAATTTCATTCAATCCATTAAACTAACATTGCTAAGATATTTTCTATCACTTTTAATTAATTTAAGTTGAATTTTGATTAATTAGTTAAATTCGATTGATTAAAATTAATTAACTTAGTTAGTTTGATCCAATTCCAAACCATCTTTTCATAAATTATTTCAATTTCAATTCATCATCCAACACAAACCAATTTCTAAAAAAACACAACCATACAATTCTCGATTTAAATATCGAGCCCATTTTTAAAACACCCTTGTAAGTCGATTGCTCTTCGCATCGCCATCAACCTCACATAGCTTACTCTTCGGCTTCCTTACAATGAAACCTACTTGGTTATTGATTAATCGAGTAAATAAAATAATACACTAAATAAAATTCATTTCATTTATAAACATGAATTCAAACCTTTTTCCAAACCATTCAATTTCAAAAGAATTTTCTCTTTTAAATATAAACATTGGGATGAAAAGGAGAATAGTAAGCTTCCGCTTCACTATCTCTCGACTATTCGAATAATTGGCGTACGCCATATTGCTCGGATTTTCGTCATTCAAATCAAACCCTTTCAATCAATACACTCCTCAAAACCTTTTAATAATTAATCTTTGAATGAAAAGGAGAATAGTGAGCATCCGCTTTATTATCTCTCGATTATTCGAATAATTGGCGTACGCCATATTGCTCGGATCTTCGTCATTCAAATCAAACCCTAATAATAATAATATTTCAAATCATCTCTACAAATTCCAAATCACTTTTAATTCCATATCTTTGAATGAAAAGGAGAATAGTGAGCATCCGCTTCATTATCTCTCGATTATTCGAATAATTGGCGTACGCCATATTGCTCGAATCTTCGTCATCAAATTAAAACCTACCAAAGTTCAAATTATTTTCGCAAATCGAATACGACATCTAAACATATCTTTTACAATTTAAACTTCGGATGATAAAAGATGAGAGGCGTACGCCTCGCCATCTCTCGATTATTTGAATAATTGGCGAACGCCATATTGCATAAATTATCGACTTCCGACTAAAACACGCTAAATAAACTTGGATAAGGGAATAGGTGGCGTACACCTCATTATTCCTTGAATAAGCAAGTAGGGGGCGTACGCCTCACTACCGTGCATATTCAACATCCACAAACAAACTTTCAAAATAATTCGAATGAAAAAGGAGTAGAAGGCGGACGCCTTATTACTCCTCGAAAGAATTGGACGATTGGTGAACACCACATTGCTCAATCTTTCGTCGTTCTTCCAAAAACATCTCAAACAAATCAAACCTAACTTCTCGCCCCCGTGCGATCGAAACCGATCAAACATCAAACACATCAAATCAACTCGTCACCCCCGCGTGACCAAAATCTTTTCAAAAGAACATTGTCAATCCTTTCTAATGCGCACAACAAACCAGTGCTAGAGCCTCCACCGAGAGTAGACAAGCCAGCGTTTAGCCGTTAGAATGCCGACCTACATAGTCGTTCATCAAAACAAAACACACCAAATATTCGTAGTAGCCCGAACTACGAATGCTCTGATTTCCTTATTGCACCATAAGGATACGTAGGCAGGAGATTGCTGTATCTTCGCGAGCACACTAATAAAAAACCTCCCATTTCCCCCTCCTGAGGTCTTCATCCATATCTATCATCAATTCTAATCACTCGAAGCAAGCAGATAAACAGTCAATTAACAGTCAAATAGAAAAATCAAACTAAAAGGTTCCCATTGAGTACAACGGACGTAAGGGGTGCTAATACCTTCCCCTTGCGTAATCGACTCCCGAACCCGAATATGGTTGCGACGACCATTATTCTTATCTATAAAGGTTTTCTCGATATTTTCCTATTCCTTCATTGGAATAGATAAAGTTCGGTGGCGACTCTGTTTCGAACGACAATTTTTCCGCGTCCAATCGCGAGGGATCGCATTTTTGAGGTGCGACAGACTGGCGACTCTGTTGGGGAGGCTGCTCCAAGCAAGAGAGAGTCTAGCCTAACTTAGTCTGATTTTGCTATGACTGTTGGAAGACGTTCTTTTCTTCCATGCTTATTTCTCTGTATTTTATTCTGATTGCTTGTGTTGTATATAATTTGTCTTAATACTTTGATATGGGACTTGATGTGTATTGTGAGATAAGCTCCATACCCGAGCTTCGAGAAAAAGCTTAGAACCCGGAGTTGTGTAGTATTGAACCGGGGGGTGTACACCTCATTGGGACAATACGAAGACTCCACCTAGAGTAGATCTGTTTGGAGTTCCCATCATAATATGGCTAGCCCATCATTGTGGGGGAGGTTCTAAATACGATCCGTGACTCTAGGGACCTCGCCTTAAACCCAAGTTTTGTTTTCATAATTGGTGATTGTGTAGTATTGAACCGAAGGGTCTACACCCTGTTCGAACAATACGAGAATCCCACTTAGATTAGATCATTTCAGAACTCCCATCACGATGTGGCTAGCCCACCATTGCGAGGAAGTTTTGAACTTGATCCGTGAGTCTAAGCTCCTTCCTTGAAAACATAACTTTAGTACCTACCTTTGGGGAATTTCTAGTAATCATAGAAACCCGTGCTTGTTCCTATTATACTGATGTACTCGACATGTGAATGATCTTGAGTGTCTGTATTCCTTTACGAAAAAAACATGGAAAAACTTCATGCATTTGCATATCATCAACATGCATTGCATATCATTGTCCAGAAACAAAAACTTACGCCATATTCTACCCTTTGTCCAGTAACGCTGACTACTCGACACCGGTACGAGACACGCCGCAACTACAAGATGACACTTGAACAGTTGGAAGCAAACCAGGTTTCGATGAGAACCGACATTGACTCCATGCAGGCAAAGATGGATCGCTTGCTAGAAACTATGCTACTCTTGGCCCAGAAGGAGAAGGATGCTGAGACTAACGCTGAAGCCAGGAAAGTTGCTGCCGAGTTTGGATCGCCATCACTTAGCATCCCTGGAGTGACTGAACTTGATGGTAATCCCGCTCAGCCTAGAGGAGGATCGATCCCTATTCCTGTTCCCATGGTCAATATGAACCCCCATGAGCACTCTGCTACATCTGCTCGCCATGGATCCATGATGGGTGATGAAGATCCATATGACGCTTTCTTCATGCCACAACCCGCCAAACCTGCTGTTGGAGGTCTCCCAGACCCAGCTGTTGATAGACTCCATGCTTTGGAGGAAAAGTTTAAGTCCTTGGAGGTTCACACTACTCCCGGTTTGGACGTTGTCGACATGTGCTTGGTGCCAGGATTGGTGATTCCACAGAAGTTCAAAGTCCCGGACTTTGACAAATACAAAGGGATCAGTTGCCCAAGAACTCACCTCAGAGCCTACTGTCGTAAAATGGCTGCCCACATCAGTAATGATCAACTCCTGATTCATTACTTCCAAGATAGTCTCAGTGGGGCATCCTTGGAGTGGTACATGCAACTGGAGAGAGGTCAGGTCCAATCATGGAGAGACCTTGCTGAAGCATTCCTAAGGCATTATCAGTACAATACTGATCTAGCGCCCAATCGCACACAACTGCAAGACATGACTCAACGCAACAACGAGTCATTTAAGGAATATGCCCAGCGGTGGAGAGAGCTTGCAGCTCGTGTCCAACCTCCTCTCTTGGACAAAGAGCTAATTGACATGTTTATGGGAACTATGCATACCCAATACATGGAGAAAATGGTAGGATCCAGTTTCCCAACTTTTGCTGAGGTCGTCTCTGTGGGAGAACGGATCGAGAGCCAGATCAAGAAGGGAAAGCTACCTTGCGCTGCCAATGCTTCTGGTGGGATGAAGAAACCTTATCCTAATCTTCCAAAAAATCCAGAAGGGCAGACCAACGCCATAATGGGAGGAGGAGGATATAGGGCACATCCGTATGCTCATACGCCTTACCCTCAGGTTGACGCGGTCATCCCAACACCATATCAGCAACCACATCAGCGACAATATCAACAGCCTTATCAACAGCCACATCAAAATCAACAGCAACGTGCTCCATAACCACGTCCACCTAACCAGCAGAGGGCAAGGAGGCCAGAAAGACATTTTGATCCTCTGCCAGTATCATATAGCAAGATCCTCCCCTACCTACTAAAAGATGGATCGGTTGTTCTGAAGGAGATAACACCTGTAACTCCACCATATCCTCCGGGCTACGACGCCAATGCTCACTGCGAGTATCACATGGGTGCTCCAGGGCACACAATAGAGAACTGTAAGGCTTTCAAGCACAAGGTTCAAGATTTGATTGACAGTAAAGCACTTACATTCACGCCAGTGAGGCCAAACGTTGCAACAAACCCCATGCCAGCGCATGCAGAGTCGAGTGAAGCTCGAAGATAATGCTTCCCACCAGCCTGAAAAAGCAGAACAACTCCCCAACGAAGAATCCAAAGATGAAGGCCTGTTCATTTGAATGAAGGCGATCATTATGCCATTTTTTCCATTTTTCATTCTTGTAATTTGATCTTGTTTGTCTAAGTACTGTATGCTTTAAACATTGTTATTTATATTTGGTTTGTTAATGGGATGATTATGCATGCTTTGAATCAATCTTTCATATTCACTCATATTATCACAAGCACAAACACACACTCTTCCACTTCACCTCCTTTATCGCACTTTTGTTAGTAAATGTTGAAAGGAGGATGACGAAAACAAAATACTCATAATTGATGATCGTATGCTTTCGGATAAAATCCTACTGATGATGTACAGGCATTGTTTCAAGTCCCCAAACACTGGAGAGATAAGGAGTTAATCCCTAGTCAACCACTTCGAGCCTAGAAGTAGGAGTTTCTTTCGAATCTATAAAACCCTTACGCTTAACCCGGGGCAGGGTAGTGTTCAGTTGATCTAACTACACTTTCGAATTACACGATGAAATATCCCATACGAAGATCAAACATATGACACTCTTCACACACATCCTGAAGTGTCGAAGGAACCATACAAATCCAAATTTTATGTCGGTTGTTTTTTAATGACCAGTGACTTGGCAGTCACAATTTCAAAAGAAAGTCAAAGAAAGAGCCCGCTAAGTCCAACACCCTGAAAGGAGACTTAGGCAAAAACAGGGGCAATCCCGATGGATTAAAGCTTCAACAAGCGGTCCATGCAAAAGTTAGGGATCAAAACAAAAATTGAAAGAGACAATGAAACTCTCCAACAAAACAAAACAAGATTCAGTGACCACCATACCAAAATCAAAGGGTCACCGACATCCAAAAAACAAAATAAGGTGGCTGCCATTCCAAGAGACCTTGAATCACCATCTTTATCCTTACACCTGCAAAAGACGAATATGTGTGAATTAACTGAACATAGGATTGGAGATCATCATGAAGAAGGGGTGGGTTAAAATAAAATTCGAGCCTTATATCCTTTTGTTTCAATAACCATGAACCAAGCCACGTTACAACCTTCAAAAGACCTAATTGAAGTAGGGTTTGTTCTGAAAGCATACTACAACAAGGTTGAGTAAACTGACTCCTACAGATTTTCTAATATTCTCTTCTTACTATATTACTCACGCACTAGCTAAAATCAGCACCGCGTTTGGACTCATGATCCACTCGCCACACACTACCACGACACTCCAAATGAATGATTGTTTTTTCAAAACTTGCATAACTGTTGCATTAAAATCACCATTTATTGAATGATAATTCTTAATTGTCAGTCAGTGCTTGACATCGAGAAAATTCCAACAAGGGGCGATTCAAAGGGCACTTGATCGTTGGTGCTGACACAAATCAAGACCATCCTATGAATCAGGGGTCTGGAATCATCTTGGTTATATTGACATAAGAAGTAGTCAGTATAACACAAATCTCCAAGCATCGGTTGATCAAGGAGGAAAAATACTTCAATACTCAGTATGTCTGAGGCAAGTCCCTCAAAGGCTAATCAGGGGCAGACCATTGCAAGATTCAGGAGCTGGGAAAAACAGACTCAGACCACGTCATCGGATAACCACTCCCAAGGTTTCCTTTCAAGGAGAATTCCTTTGAACACCCTATAATCAGGGGCAAGACGAGTTGCAAGGGGAAAATTCCCTCCATATCTTCAAGCCAGTCAAGCAGATTGCGTCAGACAGTAGTGACTGCTTGAATTCACAACCAAAGTATCAAAAGTTCATACCAGAACAACATCATATGTTGGCAAGAATCCTTAGGGCACGTCAAAGGCATGACCATCATGCGTTGATCACGTCGCTGTGCTTAGTTATACGCTGGCCATACCCATCAAGAGAAAGAATCAAGATCGTCTCAAAGACGAATTCACAACGTATCAGCAAGAGATCAAACTTGGGGTACCAGGAGTATCCGCATCTATTGCGTGTTAATCACATCATCAACTACCGAGTGTCGGGAAGTCAGATACCTCCATCAACCAATCAATAACTCAATCCACATTGACAATTACAAGAAAAACCAAAGCCCACCTCGCTGGCATCTTCACAAAAACTAATACAACCAAACACTGGTTTCCAGAAGATACATTGCCTTTGAAAAGGGGGGCCAATCCCAAACAAACCAATCATTCTTTGCATTCAAACATGCATCACATGCATCACCTCATACATAACGCATACATATCATTCATGTACACAACACAAATCAAAATCCAAGGTTTAGTCGTAGGCATCCAGGCCAACCCTCAGTTGAGTCATTGTCACTTCCCCTAAGTGAGTTCCTACCCTACTATCGGGCGTTCCCCATTGAGTTACATCCTTCAACCTTTTGTTGATAAGATGTTATCCTCAGCTTAATCAAACAATGTTTCTCCAAACACTTACCTTGTTTCACATTGAGCGTCCCTCAATAAGTCGTTTCCTGTAACCTTTTGTTGACAGAAACTACACCTCTCCAGAGAATAATTATTCCGCAACCTTTTGTTGTTGATACCCCAAGCAAATCTTACCCAGTAATGTTCCAACACCACCCAGCAAATCAAGTTTACTGAACTTTGACAGTAGCCTTATTTTTCCAATATTTTTCTCACTATCCTCCTTTTGGTGAAAGTCCATTGAGGAATAATATTGATCATCGTCCTGTTTACGATAACTGTTATCCTTTTGGTAATGGTAAATCCTTGACATTTGTGATCTTACTGTCATCCTTTTGGTGTCGAAGATCCTTGGAGTTTTGGTCCAACCTTCATCCTTTTGGTGAATGATGACCTCTGCAATTATTACAGCCTACCGTCATCCTTTTGGTGTCGGCGATCCTTGTGGTGATAAGGATCCTCGTCATTTTGGTTCAATCATCATCCTTTTGGTGATGACGTCCAGTTCAATCTATTATCATCCTTTAGGTGATAGAGACTATGGAGTTCAGTTTAAGCTATCATCCTTTTGGTGATGGTAACATTTGGAAAGTCCAACCACACTGTCATCCTTTTGGTGTCAGCAATATTTGAAGTTATTATAACTTATTATCATCCTTTTGGTGGTAACAAGTTTTGAAGTTATGATCTCACCTTCATCCTTTTGGTGATGGTGATTGTGGATTCATTATCATCCTTTTGGTGATAACGAGTTCTGTTGTGTGTAGTGCCTTCATCCTTTTGGTGATGGTGACTATCGACTTATTATCATCCTTTTGGTGATAACAAGTTTTGAAATTTTGACTTATTATCATCCTTTTGGTGGTAACAAGTTTTGTTGATTGGTCTTACCTTCATCCTTTTGGTGACGGTGACCATTGGAGTTATGGGCTCATTATCATCCTTTTGGTGATAACGAGTTTTGTTTTGATCTTACCCTCATCCTTTTGGTGATGGCGATCATTGAGTCTGTTTCAGCTTATTATCATCCTTTTGGTGATAACAAGTTTTGAAGTTCTGTCCTTATTATCATCCTTTTGGTGATAACATGTTCGGTTTGTTTGATCTTACGGTCATCCTTTTGGTATCAATGATATTTAAGGTTATTGACTTATTATCATCCTTTTGGTGGTAACAAGTTTTGTCGTTTAATTATACCTTCATCCTTTTGGTGATGGTGATTGTTGACTTATTATCATCCTTTTGGTGATAACAAGTTTGTGTCTTGATCCTACCTTCATCCTTTTGGTGATGGTGATCAATTGCGTGTGTGCTTATTATCATCCTTTTGGTGGTAACAAGTTTTGTCGTTTGACAATACCTTCATCCTTTTGGTGATGGTAATTGTTGACTTATTATCATCCTTTTGGTGGTAACAAGTTTGTGTCTTGATCCTACCTTCATCCTTTTGGTGATGGTGATCAATTGTGTGTGTGCTTATTATCATCCTTTTGGTGGTAACAAGTTTTGTCGTTTGACAATACCTTCATCCTTTTGGTGATGGTGATTGTTGACTTATTATCATCCTTTTGGTGATAACAAGTTTGTCTTGATCTTACCTTCATCCTTTTGGTGATGGTGATCAATTGCGTTGTGTGCTTACTATCGTCCTTTTGGCGATAACAAGTTGTGTCTTTTAATTATACCTTCATCCTTTTGGTGATGGTGATTGTTGACTTATTGTCATCCTTTTGGTGATAACAAGTTTTTGTCTGGATCTTACCTTCATCCTTTTGGTGATGGTGATCAATTGAGTTGTGTGCTTATTATCATCATTTTGGTGGTAACAAGTTTTGTTTCGTTATACCTTCATCCTTTTGGTGATGGCGATGGTGTTAACTTATTATCATCCTTTTGGTGGTAACAAGTTTGTTATGTGACTATACCTTCATCCTTTTGGTGATGGTGATCGTTTGAGTTTTTTTTGACTTATTATCATCCTTTTAGTGATAACAAGTTTTGTTGTTGAATCTTACCCTCATCCTTTTGGTGACGGAGATCTTTGAAGTTAATGAGTTAACTATCATCCTTTTGGTGATAGCCTTGATACTATACTCTCGGTAATGGGAATCTGTATCAGAATAACCATCATCCTTTTGGTGACAGACATCATCCTTTTGGTGATGGGAATCTTTGGATTGTGTCTAACTTTCATCCTTTTGGTGATAGCGAGATTTATTGATTGATCTTACCATCATCCTTTTGGTGATGGTGATCTTTGTTGTATCCATTGTAACAATTATCCTTTTGGTGATGACTACTTTTGAAGCTCGGCTTATCCATCATCCTTTTGGTGATGACAATCCTGACAATCATGATGAACTACAATCATCCTTTTGGTGATAGCAAGTCCTACTGTCATCCTTTTGGTGCCAGAAAACAGGTACAGTTTTGTCATTACATCCGAAACGACCTTTACAAGATTTGAATGTTGACTCGAGGGTTGGCATTGATCGGACATCCTACCCCTATTACCTTGGTGCTGTTAGAATCCATTGCATTTTCTTTCTGCATTTCTCCATTGCATTTCAAAAGACAAAATTTGGGTCTTTTCGTATTTAATTACCTTCCACCATGAATGTATGAAGACTATCGTCATTCTTACCTTCTAGTTCAAGTTAATTAAATAGGGGCAGCTGTCATACCCCAATTTTGTCCGGGCATATTTAAACTTTCACAGAATTGATTTCATTTTATTTTTGCATCATATACATACCATTACATACATTGCATCATGAATAAATACCTAAAATGTCAGTCAGAATGAATTTATTGAAAATACAGACCAATCAGTGGAATCATTTCTCGAGAATAGGCAAAATCAGCAGTAACTGTTTCGGTTATATCTTGACTTGCCTGAGCCTTTTAATCGATACAAAATTATTTCAGAATTTGAGAAAAGGACTGTATTTTTTAATAAGTATGTTTTGTCCTGACGATTTTAGTATAACCGGTTTAATTTTTCGAATAAAACTTATACTCATTTTCTATTAGTAATATTTTGGTTAGATATTAAATTAAAGTAATTAGAATGTATTTAAACTAAATATTAATTAGATTTTCTTATAATTTCATTTTCTTAAATCAATAATAATGGTTTAAAAAAAAAAACAAATATATATGGTGTACATTGGATTCTATGGGACTATTATTCCTCTCTCTCTCTCAAACGGTTATAAGAAAAATCAAAAAAAAGATTTGGAGGATTCTCTCACTACCACGCGTCATTCACACACCTCACACGCATAGTCTCTCTCCATTCTGTACAAAAGAAACAGACTCTCTCTCTCATTTTCGGAGATTCACTCATCTCTCTCACAAAACCATTCCTCACCTCACTCTCAGATTTTCCTCTCACAAAAACCCAATCACTCCCTCAACCTCACGCCTACTCACTCACATTTTTCACTCTCTAGAAAAGTCCTCACGCACAACCCTCAAAAATCCCTTCACCTTCCGCCGGTAACCCTCAATCGCCCTTTCGTCTTCACTCACAACCTCACGCCGCCGTGAATCCTCTTCCGTCTCCACCACCAAAACCCTCACTGACGGATTCGCCACCGTCAAAACACCTCACGACCCGCACCTCCGTCCAA
This sequence comes from Lathyrus oleraceus, assembly GCF_024323335.1. Taxonomy (NCBI): domain Eukaryota; kingdom Viridiplantae; phylum Streptophyta; class Magnoliopsida; order Fabales; family Fabaceae; genus Lathyrus; species Lathyrus oleraceus. The sequence continues at coordinate 325,999,869 of NC_066584.1, read as the reverse complement.
CCTCAATCGACCCCTCCATCTTCACCTTCCATCAAACCCTTCTTCCATCGTGACCCACCATCTACTACCGCCTTTGTCTCCGTAACCCACCACAAACCCTTTCCGTCGCAACTCACAAACGCACAAACCCTCCATTTTCCTTTCCAGCTTCTGCACCATCATCTCCATCAAACTTCAAAATGTCCGCGTCAGCACCGCCTGCGACTCGCCTCCACCAGCGATTCCATCCTTAAAACCAAACCCATTCGCCCCATCTCTCAACCATTCCCTTAACAACTTTATTTTTGTTTAGTTTGATTTGCTGAAGATTTGTTGCTTTTGGAAATATTTGAAGTGTACAGGGAAGGTTTGTGAGCTTTGGAGCCATAGTAATTTCAAGACCAAGTAAGAACAGGGGAAAACAATCTCAAGTTCCTTCCGGTTTTTCTTCGCGTGCGGATAGCCCCCACAGGTCGAGCCACCACTGAAGCAGAACGATTGCACGGCGTTGGGTATTTTCTGCTGAACCATTGCTAAAAATTCTTGTTTATCAGTTGTATTAACTTATGGTTCTGCTGATTTCAGTGAGTTCTGTCGATTTTGGGTTATTCCAGCATGTATGTGTGATATTGCTATGGTTGGAAAACTAGTTTTGCAATTAATTTTTGTTTTAATCAGATTTTGTTTCGAACTTCAGTAAGCTCAAATGTTCATATGAGAGCTGGATTTTAGGTTTTGAAGTTGTGGTTGAGTACAAATCCTAGTTAGGTTCATGATTTGCTCTTTGATTTTTTTGACTGAACATTGTGATGCATTTTTGGCTCTGATTGAATGTTTAGCAGAGTTTTATGATTTTGTAGTGTGAGATTTTGTAGCTAAACATTATGATGCATTTTTGGCTTTGGTTGAATGTTTAGCGTATGACTTTGCATTTTTGCTGAATATTATGATGCATTTTTTACTCTCAGAATATCGCAGTTATTACATATACAAAACTTAATAACTATCTTGATGGTTAATTGAGGATTGTATGATTTTGTATGGATTAATGTTGTATTACTTCAAATATCGAAAATCATCCTATTAGTCTGCATAATTCATTAAGTTGCTACTTTCAAGTTCATCGAATGGTGAGACATCAATTCTTTTTTCACGGATTCGACAAAACCATGTCGCTATACCATCAAAGTTTCTATACATTAATTATACATTTTTCACCGCGTTATGACCTCGCGTATGACATCAATTTTATTGTCATTTCGCATTAACCGGTTTTTGAAGCACATTGTGACCAATTTCATTCAATCCATTAAACTAACATTGCTAAGATATTTTCTATCACTTTTAATTAATTTAAGTTGAATTTTGATTAATTAGTTAAATTCGATTGATTAAAATTAATTAACTTAGTTAGTTTGATCCAATTCCAAACCATCTTTTCATAAATTATTTCAATTTCAATTCATCATCCAACACAAACCAATTTCTAAAAAAACACAACCATACAATTCTCGATTTAAATATCGAGCCCATTTTTAAAACACCCTTGTAAGTCGATTGCTCTTCGCATCGCCATCAACCTCACATAGCTTACTCTTCGGCTTCCTTACAATGAAACCTACTTGGTTATTGATTAATCGAGTAAATGAAATAATACACTAAATAAAATTCATTTCATTTATAAACATGAATTCAAACCTTTTTCCAAACCATTCAATTTCAAAAGAATTTTCTCTTTTAAATATAAACATTGGGATGAAAAGGAGAATAGTAAGCTTCCGCTTCACTATCTCTCGACTATTCGAATAATTGGCGTACGCCATATTGCTCGGATTTTCGTCATTCAAATCAAACCCTTTCAATCAATACACTCCTCAAAACCTTTTAATAATTAATCTTTGAATGAAAAGGAGAATAGTGAGCATCCGCTTTATTATCTCTCGATTATTCGAATAATTGGCGTACGCCATATTGCTCGGATCTTCGTCATTCAAATCAAACCCTAATAATAATAATATTTCAAATCATCTCTACAAATTCCAAATCACTTTTAATTCCATATCTTTGAATGAAAAGGAGAATAGTGAGCATCCGCTTCATTATCTCTCGATTATTCGAATAATTGGCGTACGCCATATTGCTCGAATCTTCGTCATCAAATTAAAACCTACCAAAGTTCAAATTATTTTCGCAAATCGAATACGACATCTAAACATATCTTTTACAATTTAAACTTCGGATGATAAAAGATGAGAGGCGTACGCCTCGCCATCTCTCGATTATTTGAATAATTGGCGAACGCCATATTGCATAAATTATCGACTTCCGACTAAAACACGCTAAATAAACTTGGATAAGGGAATAGGTGGCGTACACCTCATTATTCCTTGAATAAGCAAGTAGGGGGCGTACGCCTCACTACCGTGCATATTCAACATCCACAAACAAACTTTCAAAATAATTCGAATGAAAAAGGAGTAGAAGGCGGACGCCTTATTACTCCTCGAAAGAATTGGACGATTGGTGAACACCACATTGCTCAATCTTTCATCGTTCTTCCAAAAACATCTCAAACAAATCAAACCTAACTTCTCGCCCCCGTGCGATCGAAACCGATCAAACATCAAACACATCAAATCAACTCGTCACCCCCGCGTGACCAAAATCTTTTCAAAAGAACATTGTCAATCCTTTCTAATGCGCACAACAAACCAGTGCTAGAGCCTCCACCGAGAGTAGACAAGCCAGCGTTTAGCCGTTAGAATGCCGACCTACATAGTCGTTCATCAAAACAAAACACACCAAATATTCGTAGTAGCCCGAACTACGAATGCTCTGATTTCCTTATTGCACCATAAGGATACGTAGGCAGGAGATTGCTGTATCTTCGCGAGCACACTAATAAAAAACCTCCCATTTCCCCCTCCTGAGGTCTTCATCCATATCTATCATCAATTCTAATCACTCGAAGCAAGCAGATAAACAGTCAATTAACAGTCAAATAGAAAAATCAAACTAAAAGGTTCCCATTGAGTACAACGGACGTAAGGGGTGCTAATACCTTCCCCTTGCGTAATCGACTCCCGAACCCGAATATGGTTGCGACGACCATTATTCTTATCTATAAAGGTTTTCTCGATATTTTCCTATTCCTTCATTGGAATAGATAAAGTTCGGTGGCGACTCTGTTTCGAACGACAATTTTTCCGCGTCCAATCGCGAGGGATCGCATTTTTGAGGTGCGACAGACTGGCGACTCTGTTGGGGAGGCTGCTCCAAGCAAGAGAGAGTCTAGCCTAACTTAGTCTGATTTTGCTATGACTGTTGGAAGACGTTCTTTTCTTCCATGCTTATTTCTCTGTATTTTATTCTGATTGCTTGTGTTGTATATAATTTGTCTTAATACTTTGATATGGGACTTGATGTGTATTGTGAGATAAGCTCCATACCCGAGCTTCGAGAAAAAGCTTAGAACCCGGAGTTGTGTAGTATTGAACCGGGGGGTGTACACCTCATTGGGACAATACGAAGACTCCACCTAGAGTAGATCTGTTTGGAGTTCCCATCATAATATGGCTAGCCCATCATTGTGGGGGAGGTTCTAAATACGATCCGTGACTCTAGGGACCTCGCCTTAAACCCAAGTTTTGTTTTCATAATTGGTGATTGTGTAGTATTGAACCGAAGGGTCTACACCCTGTTCGAACAATACGAGAATCCCACTTAGATTAGATCATTTCAGAACTCCCATCACGATGTGGCTAGCCCACCATTGCGAGGAAGTTTTGAACTTGATCCGTGAGTCTAAGCTCCTTCCTTGAAAACATAACTTTAGTACCTACCTTTGGGGAATTTCTAGTAATCATAGAAACCCGTGCTTGTTCCTATTATACTGATGTACTCGACATGTGAATGATCTTGAGTGTCTGTATTCCTTTACGAAAAAAACATGGAAAAACTTCATGCATTTGCATATCATCAACATGCATTGCATATCATTGTCCAGAAACAAAAACTTACGCCATATTCTACCCTTTGTCCAGTAACGCTGACTACTCGACACCGGTACGAGACACGCCGCAACTACAAGATGACACTTGAACAGTTGGAAGCAAACCAGGTTTCGATGAGAACCGACATTGACTCCATGCAGGCAAAGATGGATCGCTTGCTAGAAACTATGCTACTCTTGGCCCAGAAGGAGAAGGATGCTGAGACTAACGCTGAAGCCAGGAAAGTTGCTGCCGAGTTTGGATCGCCATCACTTAGCATCCCTGGAGTGACTGAACTTGATGGTAATCCCGCTCAGCCTAGAGGAGGATCGATCCCTATTCCTGTTCCCATGGTCAATATGAACCCCCATGAGCACTCTGCTACATCTGCTCGCCATGGATCCATGATGGGTGATGAAGATCCATATGACGCTTTCTTCATGCCACAACCCGCCAAACCTGCTGTTGGAGGTCTCCCAGACCCAGCTGTTGATAGACTCCATGCTTTGGAGGAAAAGTTTAAGTCCTTGGAGGTTCACACTACTCCCGGTTTGGACGTTGTCGACATGTGCTTGGTGCCAGGATTGGTGATTCCACAGAAGTTCAAAGTCCCGGACTTTGACAAATACAAAGGGATCAGTTGCCCAAGAACTCACCTCAGAGCCTACTGTCGTAAAATGGCTGCCCACATCAGTAATGATCAACTCCTGATTCATTACTTCCAAGATAGTCTCAGTGGGGCATCCTTGGAGTGGTACATGCAACTGGAGAGAGGTCAGGTCCAATCATGGAGAGACCTTGCTGAAGCATTCCTAAGGCATTATCAGTACAATACTGATCTAGCGCCCAATCGCACACAACTGCAAGACATGACTCAACGCAACAACGAGTCATTTAAGGAATATGCCCAGCGGTGGAGAGAGCTTGCAGCTCGTGTCCAACCTCCTCTCTTGGACAAAGAGCTAATTGACATGTTTATGGGAACTATGCATACCCAATACATGGAGAAAATGGTAGGATCCAGTTTCCCAACTTTTGCTGAGGTCGTCTCTGTGGGAGAACGGATCGAGAGCCAGATCAAGAAGGGAAAGCTACCTTGCGCTGCCAATGCTTCTGGTGGGATGAAGAAACCTTATCCTAATCTTCCAAAAAATCCAGAAGGGCAGACCAACTCCATAATGGGAGGAGGAGGATATAGGGCACATCCGTATGCTCATACGCCTTACCCTCAGGTTGACGCGGTCATCCCAACACCATATCAGCAACCACATCAGCGACAATATCAACAGCCTTATCAACAGCCACATCAAAATCAACAGCAACGTGCTCCATAACCACGTCCACCTAACCAGCAGAGGGCAAGGAGGCCAGAAAGACATTTTGATCCTCTGCCAGTATCATATAGCAAGATCCTCCCCTACCTACTAAAAGATGGATCGGTTGTTCTGAAGGAGATAACACCTGTAACTCCACCATATCCTCCGGGCTACGACGCCAATGCTCACTGCGAGTATCACATGGGTGCTCCAGGGCACACAATAGAGAACTGTAAGGCTTTCAAGCACAAGGTTCAAGATTTGATTGACAGTAAAGCACTTACATTCACGCCAGTGAGGCCAAACGTTGCAACAAACCCCATGCCAGCGCATGCAGAGTCGAGTGAAGCTCGAAGATAATGCTTCCCACCAGCCTGAAAAAGCAGAACAACTCCCCAACGAAGAATCCAAAGATGAAGGCCTGTTCATTTGAATGAAGGCGATCATTATGCCATTTTTTCCATTTTTCATTCTTGTAATTTGATCTTGTTTGTCTAAGTACTGTATGCTTTAAACATTGTTATTTATATTTGGTTTGTTAATGGGATGATTATGCATGCTTTGAATCAATCTTTCATATTCACTCATATTATCACAAGCACAAACACACACTCTTCCACTTCACCTCCTTTATCGCACTTTTGTTAGTAAATGTTGAAAGGAGGATGACGAAAACAAAATACTCATAATTGATGATCGTATGCTTTCGGATAAAATCCTACTGATGATGTACAGGAATTGTTTCAAGTCCCCAAACACTGGAGAGATAAGGAGTTAATCCCTAGTCAACCACTTCGAGCCTAGAAGTAGGAGTTTCTTTCGAATCTATAAAACCCTTACGCTTAACCCGGGGCAGGGTAGTGTTCAGTTGATCTAACTACACTTTCGAATTACACGATGAAATATCCCATACGAAGATCAAACATATGACACTCTTCACACACATCCTGAAGTGTCGAAGGAACCATACAAATCCAAATTTTATGTCGGTTGTTTTTTAATGACCAGTGACTTGGCAGTCACAATTTCAAAAGAAAGTCAAAGAAAGAGCCCGCTAAGTCCAACACCCTGAAAGGAGACTTAGGCAAAAACAGGGGCAATCCCGATGGATTAAAGCTTCAACAAGCGGTCCATGCAAAAGTTAGGGATCAAAACAAAAATTGAAAGAGACAATGAAACTCTCCAACAAAACAAAACAAGATTCAGTGACCACCATACCAAAATCAAAGGGTCACCGACATCCAAAAAACAAAATAAGGTGGCTGCCATTCCAAGAGACCTTGAATCACCATCTTTATCCTTACACCTGCAAAAGACGAATATGTGTGAATTAACTGAACATAGGATTGGAGATCATCATGAAGAAGGGGTGGGTTAAAATAAAATTCGAGCCTTATATCCTTTTGTTTCAATAACCATGAACCAAGCCACGTTACAACCTTCAAAAGACCTAATTGAAGTAGGGTTTGTTCTGAAAGCATACTACAACAAGGTTGAGTAAACTGACTCCTACAGATTTTCTAATATTCTCTTCTTACTATATTACTCACGCACTAGCTAAAATCAGCACCGCGTTTGGACTCATGATCCACTCGCCACACACTACCACGACACTCCAAATGAATGATTGTTTTTTCAAAACTTGCATAACTGTTGCATTAAAATCACCATTTATTGAATGATAATTCTTAATTGTCAGTCAGTGCTTGACATCGAGAAAATTCCAACAAGGGGCGATTCAAAGGGCACTTGATCGTTGGTGCTGACACAAATCAAGACCATCCTATGAATCAGGGGTCTGGAATCATCTTGGTTATATTGACATAAGAAGTAGTCAGTATAACACAAATCTCCAAGCATCGGTTGATCAAGGAGGAAAAATACTTCAATACTCAGTATGTCTGAGGCAAGTCCCTCAAAGGCTAATCAGGGGCAGACCATTGCAAGATTCAGGAGCTGGGAAAAACAGACTCAGACCACGTCATCGGATAACCACTCCCAAGGTTTCCTTTCAAGGAGAATTCCTTTGAACACCCTATAATCAGGGGCAAGACGAGTTGCAAGGGGAAAATTCCCTCCATATCTTCAAGCCAGTCAAGCAGATTGCGTCAGACAGTAGTGACTGCTTGAATTCACAACCAAAGTATCAAAAGTTCATACCAGAACAACATCATATGTTGGCAAGAATCCTTAGGGCACGTCAAAGGCATGACCATCATGCGTTGATCACGTCGCTGTGCTTAGTTATACGCTGGCCATACCCATCAAGAGAAAGAATCAAGATCGTCTCAAAGACGAATTCACAACGTATCAGCAAGAGATCAAACTTGGGGCACCAGGAGTATCCGCATCTATTGCGTGTTAATCACATCATCAACTACCGAGTGTCGGGAAGTCAGATACCTCCATCAACCAATCAATAACTCAATCCACATTGACAATTACAAGAAAAACCAAAGCCCACCTCGCTGGCATCTTCACAAAAACTAATACAACCAAACACTGGTTTCCAGAAGATACATTGCCTTTGAAAAGGGGGGCCAATCCCAAACAAACCAATCATTCTTTGCATTCAAACATGCATCACATGCATCACCTCATACATAACGCATACATATCATTCATGTACACAACACAAATCAAAATCCAAGGTTTAGTCGTAGGCATCCAGGCCAACCCTCAGTTGAGTCATTGTCACTTCCCCTAAGTGAGTTCCTACCCTACTATCGGGCGTTCCCCATTGAGTTACATCCTTCAACCTTTTGTTGATAAGATGTTATCCTCAGCTTAATCAAACAATGTTTCTCCAAACACTTACCTTGTTTCACATTGAGCGTCCCTCAATAAGTCGTTTCCTGTAACCTTTTGTTGACAGAAACTACACCTCTCCAGAGAATAATTATTCCGCAACCTTTTGTTGTTGATACCCCAAGCAAATCTTACCCAGTAATGTTCCAACACCACCCAGCAAATCAAGTTTACTGAACTTTGACAGTAGCCATATTTTTCCAATATTTTTCTCACTATCCTCCTTTTGGTGAAAGTCCATTGAGGAATAATATTGATCATCGTCCTGTTTACGATAACTGTTATCCTTTTGGTAATGGTAAATCCTTGACATTTGTGATCTTACTGTCATCCTTTTGGTGTCGAAGATCCTTGGAGTTTTGGTCCAACCTTCATCCTTTTGGTGAATGATGACCTCTGCAATTATTACAGCCTACCGTCATCCTTTTGGTGTCGGCGATCCTTGTGGTGATAAGGATCCTCGTCATTTTGGTTCAATCATCATCCTTTTGGTGATGACGTCCAGTTCAATCTATTATCATCCTTTAGGTGATAGAGACTATGGAGTTCAGTTTAAGCTATCATCCTTTTGGTGATGGTAACATTTGGAAAGTCCAACCACACTGTCATCCTTTTGGTGTCAGCAATATTTGAAGTTATTATAACTTATTATCATCCTTTTGGTGGTAACAAGTTTTGAAGTTATGATCTCACCTTCATCCTTTTGGTGATGGTGATTGTGGATTCATTATCATCCTTTTGGTGATAACGAGTTCTGTTGTGTGTAGTGCCTTCATCCTTTTGGTGATGGTGACTATCGACTTATTATCATCCTTTTGGTGATAACAAGTTTTGAAATTTTGACTTATTATCATCCTTTTGGTGGTAACAAGTTTTGTTGATTGGTCTTACCTTCATCCTTTTGGTGACGGTGACCATTGGAGTTATGGGCTCATTATCATCCTTTTGGTGATAACGAGTTTTGTTTTGATCTTACCCTCATCCTTTTGGTGATGGCGATCATTGAGTCTGTTTCAGCTTATTATCATCCTTTTGGTGATAACAAGTTTTGAAGTTCTGTCCTTATTATCATCCTTTTGGTGATAACATGTTCGGTTTGTTTGATCTTACGGTCATCCTTTTGGTATCAATGATATTTAAGGTTATTGACTTATTATCATCCTTTTGGTGGTAACAAGTTTTGTCGTTTAATTATACCTTCATCCTTTTGGTGATGGTGATTGTTGACTTATTATCATCCTTTTGGTGATAACAAGTTTGTCTTGATCTTACCTTCATCCTTTTGGTGATGGTGATCAATTGCGTTGTGTGCTTACTATCGTCCTTTTGGCGATAACAAGTTGTGTCTTTTAATTATACCTTCATCCTTTTGGTGATGGTGATTGTTGACTTATTGTCATCCTTTTGGTGATAACAAGTTTTTGTCTGGATCTTACCTTCATCCTTTTGGTGATGGTGATCAATTGAGTTGTGTGCTTATTATCATCATTTTGGTGGTAACAAGTTTTGTTTCGTTATACCTTCATCCTTTTGGTGATGGCGATGGTGTTAACTTATTATCATCCTTTTGGTGGTAACAAGTTTGTTATGTGACTATACCTTCATCCTTTTGGTGATGGTGATCGTTTGAGTTTTTTTGACTTATTATCATCCTTTTAGTGATAACAAGTTTTGTTGTTGAATCTTACCCTCATCCTTTTGGTGACGGAGATCTTTGAAGTTAATGAGTTAACTATCATCCTTTTGGTGATAGCCTTGATACTATACTCTCGGTAATGGGAATCTGTATCAGAATAACCATCATCCTTTTGGTGACAGACATCATCCTTTTGGTGATGGGAATCTTTGGATTGTGTCTAACTTTCATCCTTTTGGTGATAGCGAGATTTATTGATTGATCTTACCATCATCCTTTTGGTGATGGTGATCTTTGTTGTATCCATTGTAACAATTATCCTTTTGGTGATGACTACTTTTGAAGCTCGGCTTATCCATCATCCTTTTGGTGATGACAATCCTGACAATCATGATGAACTACAATCATCCTTTTGGTGATAGCAAGTCCTACTGTCATCCTTTTGGTGCCAGAAAACAGGTACAGTTTTGTCATTACATCCGAAACGACCTTTACAAGATTTGAATGTTGACTCGAGGGTTGGCATTGATCGGACATCCTACCCCTATTACCTTGGTGCTGTTAGAATCCATTGCATTTTCTTTCTGCATTTCTCCATTGCATTTCAAAAGACAAAATTTGGGTCTTTTCGTATTTAATTACCTTCCACCATGAATGTATGAAGACTATCGTCATTCTTACCTTCTAGTTCAAGTTAATTAAATAGGGGCAGCTGTCATACCCCAATTTTGTCCGGGCATATTTAAACTTTCACAGAATTGATTTCATTTTATTTTTGCATCATATACATACCATTACATACATTGCATCATGAATAAATACCTAAAATGTCAGTCAGAATGAATTTATTGAAAATACAGACCAATCAGTGGAATCATTTCTCGAGAATAGGCAAAATCAGCAGTAACTGTTTCGGTTATATCTTGACTTGCCTGAGCCTTTTAATCGATACAAAATTATTTCAGAATTTGAGAAAAGGACTGTATTTTTTAATAAGTATGTTTTGTCCTGACGATTTTAGTATAACCGGTTTAATTTTTCGAATAAAACTTATACTCATTTTCTATTAGTAATATTTTGGTTAGATATTAAATTAAAGTAATTAGAATGTATTTAAACTAAATATTAATTAGATTTTCTTATAATTTCATTTTCTTAAATCAATAATAATGGTTTAAAAAAAAAAACAAATATATATGGTGTACATTGGATTCTATGGGACTATTATTCCTCTCTCTCTCAAACGGTTATAAGAAAAATCAAAAAAAAGATTTGGAGGATTCTCTCACTACCACGCGTCATTCACACACCTCACACGCATAGTCTCTCTCCATTCTGTACAAAAGAAACAGACTCTCTCTCTCATTTTCGGAGATTCACTCATCTCTCTCACAAAACCATTCCTCACCTCACTCTCAGATTTTCCTCTCACAAAAACCCAATCACTCCCTCAACCTCACGCCTACTCACTCACATTTTTCACTCTCTAGAAAAGTCCTCACGCACAACCCTCAAAAATCCCTTCACCTTCCGCCGGTAACCCTCAATCGCCCTTTCGTCTTCACTCACAACCTCACGCCGCCGTGAATCCTCTTCCGTCTCCACCACCAAAACCCTCACTGACGGATTCGCCACCGTCAAAACACCTCACGACCCGCACCTCCGTCCAACCTCAATCGACCCCTCCATCTTCACCTTCCATCAAACCCTTCTTCCATCGTGACCCACCATCTACTACCGCCTTTGTCTCCGTAACCCACCACAAACCCTTTCCGTCGCAACTCACAAACGCACAAACCCTCCATTTTCCTTTCCAGCTTCTGCACCATCATCTCCATCAAACTTCAAAATGTCCGCGTCAGCACCGCCTGCGACTCGCCTCCACCAGCGATTCCATCCTTAAAACCAAACCCATTCGCCCCATCTCTCAACCATTCCCTTAACAACTTTATTTTTGTTTAGTTTGATTTGCTGAAGATTTGTTGCTTTTGGAAATATTTGAAGTGTACAGGGAAGGTTTGTGAGCTTTGGAGCCATAGTAATTTCAAGACCAAGTAAGAACAGGGGAAAACAATCTCAAGTTCCTTCCGGTTTTTCTTCGCGTGCGGATAGCCCCCACAGGTCGAGCCACCACTGAAGCAGAACGATTGCACGGCGTTGGGTATTTTCTGCTGAACCATTGCTAAAAATTCTTGTTTATCAGTTGTATTAACTTATGGTTCTGCTGATTTCAGTGAGTTCTGTCGATTTTGGGTTATTCCAGCATGTATGTGTGATATTGCTATGGTTGGAAAACTAGTTTTGCAATTAATTTTTGTTTTAATCAGATTTTGTTTCGAACTTCAGTAAGCTCAAATGTTCATATGAGAGCTGGATTTTAGGTTTTGAAGTTGTGGTTGAGTACAAATCCTAGTTAGGTTCATGATTTGCTCTTTGATTTTTTTGACTGAACATTGTGATGCATTTTTGGCTCTGATTGAATGTTTAGCAGAGTTTTATGATTTTGTAGTGTGAGATTTTGTAGCTAAACATTATGATGCATTTTTGGCTTTGGTTGAATGTTTAGCGTATGACTTTGCATTTTTGCTGAATATTATGATGCATTTTTTACTCTCAGAATATCGCAGTTATTACATATACAAAACTTAATAACTATCTTGATGGTTAATTGAGGATTGTATGATTTTGTATGGACTAATGTTGTATTACTTCAAATATCGAAAATCATCCTATTAGTCTGCATAATTCATTAAGTTGCTACTTTCAAGTTCATCGAATGGTGAGACATCAATTCTTTTTTCACGGATTCGACAAAACCATGTCGCTATACCATCAAAGTTTCTATACATTAATTATACATTTTTCACCGCGTTATGACCTCGCGTATGACATCAATTTTATTGTCATTTCGCATTAACCGGTTTTTGAAGCACATTGTGACCAATTTCATTCAATCCATTAAACTAACATTGCTAAGATATTTTCTATCACTTTTAATTAATTTAAGTTGAATTTTGATTAATTAGTTAAATTCGATTGATTAAAATTAATTAACTTAGTTAGTTTGATCCAATTCCAAACCATCTTTTCATAAATTATTTCAATTTCAATTCATCATCCAACACAAACCAATTTCTAAAAAAACACAACCATACAATTCTCGATTTAAATATCGAGCCCATTTTTAAAACACCCTTGTAAGTCGATTGCTCTTCGCATCGCCATCAACCTCACATAGCTTACTCTTCGGCTTCCTTACAATGAAACCTACTTGGTTATTGATTAATCGAGTAGATGAAATAATACACTAAATAAAATTCATTTCATTTATAAACATGAATTCAAACCTTTTTCCAAACCATTCAATTTCAAAAGAATTTTCTCTTTTAAATATAAACATTGGGATGAAAAGGAGAATAGTAAGCTTCCGCTTCACTATCTCTCGACTATTCGAATAATTGGCGTACGCCATATTGCTCGGATTTTCGTCATTCAAATCAAACCCTTTCAATCAATACACTCCTCAAAACCTTTTAATAATTAATCTTTGAATGAAAAGGAGAATAGTGAGCATCCGCTTTATTATCTCTCGATTATTCGAATAATTGGCGTACGCCATATTGCTCGGATCTTCGTCATTCAAATCAAACCCTAATAATCGTAATATTTCAAATCATCTCTACAAATTCCAAATCACTTTTAATTCCATATCTTTGAATGAAAAGGAGAATAGTGAGCATCCGCTTCATTATCTCTCGATTATTCGAATAATTGGCGTACGCCATATTGCTCGAATCTTCGTCATCAAATTAAAACCTACCAAAGTTCAAATTATTTTCGCAAATCGAATACGACATCTAAACATATCTTTTACAATTTAAACTTCGGATGATAAAAGATGAGAGGCGTACGCCTCGCCATCTCTCGATTATTTGAATAATTGGCGAACGCCATATTGCATAAATTATCGACTTCCGACTAAAACACGCTAAATAAACTTGGATAAGGGAATAGGTGGCGTACACCTCATTATTCCTTGAATAAGCAAGTAGGGGGCGTACGCCTCACTACCGTGCATATTCAACATCCACAAACAAACTTTCAAAATAATTCGAATGAAAAAGGAGTAGAAGGCGGACGCCTTATTACTCCTCGAAAGAATTGGACGATTGGTGAACACCACATTGCTCAATCTTTCGTCGTTCTTCCAAAAACATCTCAAACAAATCAAACCTAACTTCTCGCCCCCGTGCGATCGAAACCGATCAAACATCAAACACATCAAATCAACTCGTCACCCCCGCGTGACCAAAATCTTTTCAAAAGAACACTGTCAATCCTTTCTAATGCGCACAACAAACCAGTGCTAGAGCCTCCACCGAGAGTAGACAAGCCAGCGTTTAGCCGTTAGAACGCCGACCTACATAGTCGTTCATCAAAACAAAACACACCAAATATTCGTAGTAGCCCGAACTACGAATGCTCTGATTTCCTTATTGCACCATAAGGATACGTAGGCAGGAGATTGCTGTATCTTCGCGAGCACACTAATAAAAAACCTCCCATTTCCCCCTCCTGAGGTCTTCATCCATATCTATCATCAATTCTAATCACTCGAAGCAAGCAGATAAACAGTCAATTAACAGTCAAATAGAAAAATCAGACTAAAAGGTTCCTGTTGAGTATAACGGACGTAAGTGGTGCTAATACCTTCCCCTTGCGTAATCGACTCCCGAACCCGAATATGGTTGCGACGACCATTATTCTTATCTATAAAGGTTTTCTCGATATTTTCCTATTCCTTCATTGGAATAAATAAAGTTCGGTGGCGACTCTGTTTCGAACGACAATTTTTCCGTGTCCCATCGCGAGGGATCGCATATTTGAGGTGCGACAGTCCGGTTGGGAATGCTGTGAATTCTCCGAACCCGGCACCTGTTGCTAAACCCTCCTCTGTACAAAAGACTCCTACTTCTTTTGTTGGCCCTAGTGGCACTGTGAATGAAGACTGTGATGAGATGCTGAGGATCATCAAGAAGAGTGAGTACAATGTTGTAGATCAACTTCTATAAACACCATCCAAGATCTCCGTGTTATCGTTGGTTCTGAATTCAGAACCGCACAGAGAGGCTCTGCAGAAGGTCTTGGATGTAGCTTATGTCGATCACGATGTTACTATAGAACAGTTTGATAGCATTGTTGTAAACATTACTGCTTGCAACACTTTGAGTTTCTGTGACTCTGATCTCCCTGAGGAGGGAAGAGACCACAACCTGGCATTACACATATCCATGAATTGCAAAGACGACGCCATGTCCAACGTGCTGGTGGGCACTGGGTCATCCCTGAATGTATTGCCGAAGACCACTCTCTCTAGATTGTCACATCAAGGGCCTCCCATGAGGCAGAGTGGTGTTGTTGTGAAAGCTTTTGATGGGTCGCGTAAGACTGTGATTGGGGAAGTTGATCTCCCAATCAAGATTGGACCAAGTGATTTCCAGATCACCTTTCAGGTTATGGATATCCACCCATCTTATAGCTGTCTCCTTGGTAGACCATGGATTCACGAGGCTGGCGCCGTGACATCCACCCTACACCAGAAGCTGAAATTCGTTAAGAACAAAAAACTGGTGGTGGTAGGGGGAGAAAAGGCTCTCCTGGTTAGCCACTTGTCTTCCTTCTCATACATTGATGCTGAGGATGAAGTTGGAACTCCTTTCCAAGCTTTATCTATAACCGAGCCTGTTGAGAAGAGGTCTCCTTCATTTGCTTCCTATCGAGATGCGAAACTGGCAATTGAATCTGGTGCAGTTGCTGGTCTAGGAAAAATGATCGAGCTTGAAGATAATAAGTCCCGGGCTGGCATTGGATATTCTTCTGGGGTTTCAACAAAGGACTGTTCAAGAGTGGAGGTTTCGTCCACGCCGGTCATAGCGACGAAGCTGCTGCTGTTCTGGAAGAGGATGCAGAGGACTCTGACAACTTTGTCATCCCTGGCGGGATCTGCCACAATTGGGTCGCTGTAGATGTTCCTACAGTCATTCATAGATCAAATTAATGATTCACTTTGTTTAAAAACCCTTCTCCCATGCCAAAAGGAGGAGTGATGACATTGTTGGCAACATTTATACAATGATATTTCATTCAATAAATTCATGTTAAATGTTTGTTTTTCCATTGTTTTCACTTTTTGCTTTTTGCATGAAATTGTTGATCACAAAAAACCCTAAAAACAAGAATAAAAGCAATCTTTTCATCTTCATAATGATTTGTTTGTTTAAATTCTAAAGTTTTTCATTATCCAAAATCATTATGCAGGTTGATTCTGAAACCCATTGAACATAATGATCCAACGCCATCTCCCAATTGTGGATTCCCTGTATTCGAAGCAGAGGAAGATGATGTTGAAGGGGATTCCTGACGAGATTACCCGTCTTCTTGAGCAATGAAAAGCAGATCATTCAGCTGCATCTCAAGAACCCAGCAACAGTCAAACTGGGGCATTACAAATGTAATAAAAAAAAGAGAGAGGGGTGAAAATCAAAATCAAAATCAAAATCAAAATCAAAACAAATCAAAAATAAAAAAAAAGGAAAAAGAAAGTATACCCTCAAACCCCAAAGTTGACTGATGCTGAATGGATTCAGAGTCGTTATGACCAACTGAATTTGATCGAAGAGAAGAGATTGACTGCCATGTGCCATGGTCAGTTATATCAGCAGAGAATGAAGAAAGCATTCGATAAGAAGGTCAAGCCTCGTGTGTTCCGAGAAGGTGACCTTGTGCTCAAGAAAGTCTTGTCTTTCGCACCCGATACCAGGGGCAAGTGGACTCCAAACTATGAAGGTCCATATGTTGTCAAGCGAGCCTTTTCAGGCGGTGCTTTGATGCTTACAACAATGGATGGGGAGGATTTCACTCGTCCTGTGAATTCAGATGCAGTCAAGAAATACTTCGCCTAAAATAAAAACAGAATAGCTCGCTAAGTTGAAAACCCGAAAGGGCGGCTTAGGCAAAAATGAGCGTCTCGGTGGATTAAACCCGAAAGGGCGATCCAGGCAAAAGTTAAAGACATGAAAAAAAGTATATTTGCTTCCCGCTAGATTGAGTACCTCATCCTGGGACGATCTAGGCAAAAATTAGGGATTTGGCAAGTAACTGCATCTTGACAAGAATGTGTTCTACATCTGTCATCCGCTAGAGATTCTCGATTCGTCGTCAACCGAAGCTTCGAATACATCGAATTCAGAATTGGTGGAGAAATGGTCATTATGTTCAATGTAGCCCTTTCCAATATATATCACCGACTTCAAACTTGTACAGATCTATGGAGTTCTTCCATTTGTAGACTACCATTCCATCAAATAAATTTGAGCTTTTAGCCAATTATTTGCACTCTTATTTGTTTCTACTCAACAAATGTTTTGCATGTTTTTAATTGATAAAAATATCATTGTTTTCAAAATAAACAAACTTTTCACAAAACAGCTTTTAAACAAAGTGAACATTCACAATGACTAAAAGATACTCAGGAGATTCTCAGTGCTCTCCCAAGGGTGGCATGATTTCCAACAAGGTAAGACATTTGGTCATATCTCGAGATAACTGTATCTTTTTCCTGTAGAACCTTTTATGGTTTCTCCTCAGCGAGGTTGCTCAGTGCAGTGTTGGTTGAAGTTGTTCAGCTTCATCTCCCCGACAGTACAACATCCTTCCTCCTAGGCTCTATTAGCCCTATTGTGGTTTGTATCCTCAATAGAGTGTTGTTTTAGCCCTATTGTGGTTTTCATCCCCAGTAGAGTGTTGTTTGAACGCTTTTGTGTGTCAGTCCCAAGCAGAGTGTTTGTTGAAGACTTCAACTTTCCTCTCCAGCATTATTCTCTCCCCAGCATGGGTGCTTTTCTTTGGAAGATTCGGTTGTTGGTGGGTTGACATCCCAGTATCCCGTTATTTCTTCAGATAGATCGCCAACGGAGTTGTTGGCATGATGAACTTCATCTATGCTATCTATCCCCATCAGAGATCTGGTTGCTTCCTGGCATCTCTGATCCCTAGCGTGAGTTGTTGTTGTGGCGTTTCTGCCAGTGCATTGAACTCTTTTCTCCGGTTGTGACTGACGATCCCCCCGGAAACCTCTTGAGGCTTTCCTCCCCTGCAGAGATTTGGTGATTTCCTGATACCTCTGATCCCCAGTAGAGTTGCTTGTGTGGCAGGATCTACTTGTGTGATCTTTTCTCCCTCAGTGGGTCTTCCCCAGTGAGGTTTCTTGGAGTTGCTTTCGTGGCAGTTCTTGCCTGTGCAGCGAGCTCTCTTTCCCAGTTGAGAATGATGATCCATCCTTGCAAATGATTTTGTTGTCTTTGATACCGGTAGATTGTTTGTTCTCCGGTGATCCTGGCTTTCTCTTTCGAGATGTAGTACCGGGCGTTTGATTCCTGGACCTGTTTGTGTTAGATATGTCTGTTTTGTCAGCATTCATCAAACATAAATCAAGCATATTCATGCATACTTTCAACATTCAGATATTCATGTTGCATTCTTTTGCCATATATCCTTTCTTTATTGTCTCCTGCTAATTGGTGATATAGATCTCTCCAGTAGATCTCCCCAAGCAGATGTCGGGTGTCTAATCTCTCAATATAGAGTCAACCCCTTAAGCAGAAAATGTTTGTCCTTTCCTTCTGCGTTTCCCCACTGAGATATATCCTCGTGGATGACGGTTGTTTCCGTTCCCTCCCAACACACATAATGGGATGGGTTTTCCCTTTTGAGTTCTTTCCTCATTAGGATGAGTCTTGATTCAGTTTGCCTTTTTGGATCGTTCCTAAATTGGCTTCTTTGTGGTTGTCTCTTGTGCTTCCCTGTGGTATAAATGAATAGTTGCTTACTAACTGGCACTCATTCACCTTATCCTCAGTGGAACTTGTGGCCTTCTACCTACTAACCGGTAGTCGTAAGTCCTATCTGTGTGGTTTACTGCCTACTAACCGGTAGTTATAAATCCTACGTTTATCCCCTAGCAGAGGTAACCTTTGTGGTTCATTCTGGTCGTTGGCGGATTTTGTGGCCTTCTACCTACTAACCGGTAGTCGTAAGTCCTATCTGTGTGGTTTACTGCCTACTAACCGGTAGTTATAAATCCTACTTTTTATCCCCTAGCAGAGGTAACCTTTGTGGTTCATTCTGGTTGATGGCGGATTTTGTGGTCTTCTACCCATTATCTCGGTAGTTGTAAACCCTATTTTCTCTCCTTGCAGAGTTAACCTTGTTGTTCATCCCAACCGATGACAGTTACTTTTCCGTGGTTTTCTGCCTACTAACCGGTAGATGTAATCCCCTCTTTGCGGTTATCATTACCTAGTTTGCGGTATTGATATTCCTTTCCCCTTATGGATATTTGCTTTGATTAAGCAGTTTTATCTCCAGCGGGTCTTCCCCTTCCTTGTGGGTATTTGCTCTGAGTAAGCAATTTTTATCCTCAGCGGGTCCTCTTTCATTCACCATTTGCCGGTAATGTTTGTTGTCCCTTTTGATTGGTCATCATTATCATACCTAGTTTGGTATCCCGATGCCTTTCTTTTCGGTTGATTTATCCTTTAACAACCTACAACCCGGTTATGGATAATCTTCCTTGCGAGTATATTATCTATGTTTTGACGGCTATAGATAATATATCTTATGCGCTCTTCGGTCGAAGCCTTTCGTGTTTCCCCAGTCGAGTAAGATTCGTTGTCCCTTTGCGGAATCGAATATTTTACCCCATTTGTTCTGATGATTGCCTTGCTTGCAATTTATCCCCAGTGAGTCATCTCTCGTCTACCCTTTTGTTATTGGTAACGATTGTTTCTCTTTTCGGTTGATTTATCCTTTAACAACCTACGACCCGGTTATGGATAATCTTCCTTGCGAGTATATTATCTACGTTTTGACGGCTATAGATAATATATCTCATGCGCTCTTCGATCGAAGTCTCGTCCTTCCTAGTTGAGTAAGATTCGTATTCCTTGTGGAATCGAATGTCCATCCTATAAACAAGTCTGCTTTTCTAGTTTTCTTCAGGATGATGAGTGTTTTGGAACACAAACCAATTCACGATTTCGATTGATTTATCCTTTAACAACCTACAACCCGGTTATGGATAATCTTCCATGCGAATATATTATCTACGTTTTGACGGCTATAGATAATATATCTCATGCACTCTTTGGTTGAATCCTTTGTTTGTTTCCCCAACTGAGTAAAATTCGCATTCTTTACAGAATCGAATGTCCATCCTATAAACAAGTCTGCTTTTTCAGCTTTCTTCAGGATGATGAGTGTTTTGGAACACACACCAATTCACGCCTTGGTCGGTCACCTGTTATATGCCTACAACCCGGTATCCCTGGTGTTCCTTCCTTTCTGCTCCCTATTACGACCTCGGTCCCCTGTGGAGTTAGATTTTTCCTGAGTTGAAATATACCTTTTTCAGGTCTTCCTCAGATATTTTGGTCGATTGATATCTCTCACCCGTACACAGGTCTTAGATATTCATTCTTCCCGAGTTTGTTACTCACTAACCGGTAACATCTCATCCTTTTGCTTCCCCCGGAGAGTCTTTTCAGATTTCCCCAACGGAGTTGTTGTTGTGATTCGCTTTTTGCTGTATTGGCATACCTTTCCAGTACATGCATTTTCCAGGCAGAGTTGTCTTGTCAGCTCTTTCCCCAGCCCGAGTCCGGATTTTTATCTGAAGTATCCTTTGTGGATAGTCTTGCTGTGTTGGCGTAGTTCCTAGCACACGCATCTTTGAGTCAGCTTGAGTCTTTCCATCGGATTTGTTTTCCTTTGGAACTCTTTTCCCCAGCGTCTGTCTTTTACTCCCCAGTAAAGTCTCCAGTTTCAAGTCGTGTCCTGCTCACGCATTCTTTTCTTTTCTTATCCCCATAAGAGTCCCGTTTGAGTCTCTGTATTCCTAGTGAGTGTATTACTCCAATGGATTTTTTTTCTCCTGATTTTCTTTTCTTCTTTGTGGACCCATATTCCCACAGAGATAATTCCGTTTTGCATACATACATTTGCATCATGAGGTCTCTCAGGGACCAAAATTTGTCTCATTGTTGTTATTTAAGCCCATTCTACCGCGTCGAGACGAAGATTTTAACCTTCATTTCTCCGGCTAGAATGACCTTAAATAGGGGCATCTGTAAGACCCCAAATTTTGACCCTAAGATCCCTCATGGCATCACATCATAGCATTAAATAGCCTCAAGGATCATTGAGCACCTTGCTTCCTTCCCTGTGGGTGGGATCTCCCTGTGAGTGGTTTTGGATCACCAGGCATTGCTTGCATTGTATATCATTGCTTTTCTTGTTTAAACACTAACCAAAAGCATCAAAAATATGTCATCTAACATTTGTTTTGCAGTCTAAGCAGCCACAAGCCAAGCAATTCAAGGTTTTCCTTTGTACAGGAGGTGATGGTATTTTCTTGGTATGAGGACCACATGTCATTATCTTGAGCTTATATGAGCTATAGGTTCATCTTGAAGAAAATTCATCAAGTGGTTGAGGCCCAAGTTCATCAGGCATTGTCAGGTCATCTAAGGACCAATGCAAGTCAACTGAAAGTCAACTGAGGGCTTTGAGTGTGAGAATTGAATTTCTTCATCCCATTCATGTTCAAACAAGGCTTATTCATCATGTCAAACCTCTACTTTGAAGAATTTGAAGCCAGTGCAAAAGTTTCCCAAAATGGAAAGTGACCTATAATTTCAAGTTTCCAAAAATGGAAAGTTTTTGGACCAAATTCAACTTGACTTTCCAACATCAAAGAAGCTTCAAATGAATTTTTGTCCAACATGAAAGTTGAAGATCTCTCTTTCCTATTTCTAAAAAGTCCAAGATCATGAGCATCTGATGAACGGTTGAGGAGATATGGTCAAAGGATTGCAATGTGTACATGAAACTTCAACATGCCATAACTTTTGCTCTAAAGCTCCAAATTGAGTGCCTCTTTTTGCATATTGCTTCTCATGACATATTTTTTCCAAATCCAACATTGCATTGCATGAAATTTAATCATATGATCATTTGGCCATGCATAAGCATTTTGGAGGGAAAATGCCAAATTCAAAATTGGTGCATCATATGAACAAAATTCCAATTCCAACATGTGCATGAGATGTTTTTAAGTGAAAATCCACCTCCATATAGCACTGTTCACGTGCTCATTCACCATGCAAGGGTGTTTTTGCTAATTTAGCCATGCACCTCATTCTCACTAATCTTTCACTAACCATTGCTTAATTAATTTTTCAGAGTGATTAACATGTCATATAAAGCCTTAATCCTAACAGAATTTTGAAAAACAATCACATTCTAGATCTCAAGTTTTGCTTTCTCTCCATTTTTGCTCTCAATTAAAACTTCAAATTTTTCCACATAGCACCTGAATTTTATTGGATATTCGTGTTCTCTGATCATCATTGAGTGCAGATCAAGCTCTTGATTGAAGAATTCGAGCCAGAATCAAGTTGTGCAAGCTCAAGAACATGAAGATGGAAACTGCCATTTGAGCTAGATCTAGGTCGTGCCAAGCCTCAATTCATACATCAAACTTCAAGTCATCATCTCAGGATTGGATCTGGACACTTTTGGAGCTTGAATCTCTTGTTTCCTCATTCTGCTCTTCAAGAGGTAGGGATTTCGATCCTCTTAATTCTTGATTTTATGCACATATTATTGTAGATCTTTGATTGTTGATCACACTGATGCTTTTAGATTCTGATTTGGTGAAGTATTGCTTGAGTTATGTTGAATAGAAGTTTTGAGTGTAATAATGTTTTCATTCGATTTTCATGATCCATGGACTATTAGGATTAATTAATGTTAGATTTGTGTTCTACATGTGATAAGCTTTTGAACGGTATATGATTTGCCTGTTTCTGGAGAAAAATTTGTTGCGTGCTACTGTAGCACCACCGTCTTCACGAAGAAGACGGTGGAAACCGCCGCTCCCGCCGCCATCTGTAACTGGTGGTTTTCGCTAGGGTTTTGTCCCCGTGTACATCCACGCAAGCGTCCTGCTGTCCAGATGATTGGCTATCGCTCGCTTGACCGAGCCTTGTGCGCATTGACTTGATGACTGGGCGCCAACTCAATAACTGAAGCGCAGCATTTTGATACGCACCTCACTTCGATTCCCAGCGGTGCCATTTGTGATTTTATCTTCTTTTCTAGCGCATTTTTGCATGTACATGGTTCGAATCTGGCCTATTGCATTGTGCCAATTTCATTTTTCATTTCATTTTATTTCATTATTTTCATCCAACTTTGAAAAATCATAATAAATAGAAAATTAATCCAAATCATCTCTAATTTTTTGCTACTTGTCCATTTGAATGTCTTTTATTTTGTGATGTGAATTTCTGGATTTGTGCATTGCTGGAATTTTAAATGTGATTGATTCTTTGGACATATATGCAAATGTGACATGCTTCATTCATTCTATTGTGAAATGCTCATACATTGGCCAATTGATTTGAAATTTGGTATGCTGGTTCCCAACATGTTGCATGATTTTTGAGGCTTGGTTGTTCATTTTTAGCATTTTTCATCTCTGTTTTAGACACATAAACTTTAGGTGTGACAATGTGTGTCACACAATTTGATGTCATACTTGTTCATTTTCATTTCCATGTCAATTGATCTTTTCTGATTCCAATTTTTTGCATGCTGCTTGTATTTGACATATTGTGTGCACATAAAATTTTTCATGATTGTTTGATTCATTTCTGTTTTAATATGGAATTTTCATTCTTGATATCCAATTGTGTGCTTTGTAATTGCCTTTGACATATCTTGTTCATGTGATGACTTTTCTTGATGCTTTAGACTTGGTACTTTTTAGGGCATGTTCTTACTGGATTAAATGAGCTTCATGTTGAATATTGGTTGCTGTTTTGACTTTTTGCTTTGCCTTTGACCCTAGTCTTTGGACTAGTGGTTTATACTCACTTTTTGAGCTTTGCATTTCAGGTTCAAGCAATTAGTTCTAATGATTGATGTGATCTCATTACTTGAGATGCAAGTTACCTTGATTAACTAACCTTGCTGTTTTGTAGGTCATTGGAATGATGAAACAATTTGAGTTGCTTGCACTTTGTACTTTGCTTGGTGTAACACTGTTGATTGGTTTTGTCTGTTTTCTGTTTATCTGTCTGGGTTACTAATTGACTAGTTTTTTGTACAGGTACTTTAGCCGCTTTAGCTCATTACTTGAGTTGTGCTTTGCTTGTGGTTGGTTTACCACTTAGGTAACCTCTCTAACTCCATGTAGTCTGGAAGCCCTGTCGTTTTTGTTTGGCAGGCATTTGGCTGAAGTCCTCCTTAAGAGGCAATGTCTTTTATTGTTCAATTTTGTGCTAAAGACCTCATTGTCGAGGCATGTGACTTAAGACCTCCTAAGTGAAGAGGCAATTGGCAGATAGAAGGGATTTGCAATCAATCCCTTGCTATTCAGTTGAGTCTTTCATTATGCTCGCACTACGTGCTGATGCATTTGAATAAACACCCAAGATCATTGTATATCGAGTCAGTCATGTGGAATAGAGTTCCTCATTTTGGACTCCCACACCTTCTTTGATTCAAGCTCACCCCGGCCAGGGTTAAGAGCTATGAGGTCTAATCCTCATTTCCCATTTCATCTGCTCACCCTGACGGTCAATGTCAGTGGTTAAGAGCCTAAACACCCATAACAATATTGGCTTGTTTGTCAAGGTTGATATGACCCCTTGACTAAAGCCCAACTTTGATTGAACCTCTTGATTGTGTATAGAGTATGCTAATTGATTGATGTGATTGATTGTGTTTGCATATTGCTTTTGCATATTGTCTTTGCATTTGTTATTTGCTTTGTTTGAGGAGTCAGATGTAAGACCAGTGATTGGCTATCTGTTTCCTGTTCCTTTTGGGGAGCTGGATATAAGACCATTTATTGGCACTCCATTTCCTGTTTTATTTCTTTTGAGGAGTCAGACGTAAGACTAGTGATTGGCTATCTGTTTCCTATCTTGTTTTCTTTTGTGGAGTCAGACGTAAGACCATTGATTGGCCATCTGTTTCCCATGTTGCTTTGTGGAGTTGGACGTAAGACCATTTATTGGCACTCCGTTTCCCATCTCTTTTCGGAGTTGGATGTAAGACCATTTATTGGCAATCCATTTCCAGTTTTGTTACTCCTTTGAGCTTGCTTATTTGCTTATTGCTTTGTGTTGCCTAATTCCAAAGGAACTTCCTTGGATCATTTCTATGATCTTGAGAAAGCAACTCCTATGTGAGGCTTTGTCCCTTAACCCTTTTGTGCTTAACCTTTTCCATCATTAATCAAAACCAGAAAACTTTTGTGCAAACATTCTCACCTGTTTTCAAAACTAGAAACCTAGGCCATAAGCCTTTGACTTTCAAAATCTCATTTCATAATACTCATTGTAATTGAAATCTAACTCATACTTTGACCATCTTTGTGAATACTTCTAATTGATTAATTTCACCCACTCAATTGATTTTGTGGCTCTTGCCCACTTCTTAATCAAATTTTCATGCATTAGCCATAGATCTGAATTATCTTAGCGGTTGATGTAAATCTCACCTTATCCTTAGTGATCGAATCGTAAGTCTTCCATACTGATAACAGGGTTAACCCCTCTAGTATGTCGAAGCTATTCTCACATGGTGGATTGTTGACTCAGGTCGAGTGTTCTCCCTTTGATAATGAAAGACCTTAGGGCTTTTGTTTAAAATCAACCCACTCACTTTTTTGGAAATCTTTTAGCCGAACTACGGCGTTTTGATCCTTATCTTTCATGAAAGGTACGTAGGCAATGGGTTCATCCATTCAAACACAAAAATAATAAACTTGTACATTCTTTTCTCACCTCTTCCCTCATGTTTGCACAAAAATATTTCATAAACAATAATTTTTACAACAAGTTGTGAAAAGAGGTTCCCTAGGAGTACCTAGGATGTTGTGGGTGCCTAACACCTTCCCACAACATAATTACCCCCTTACCCAGATCTCTGACCTTTTATTAGTTTTCTTTGCAAAACTTCTTAGGCTTTTGTTCGCTTTCTAGCCATTCCTTTGGATAAATAGAAGTGCGGTGGCGACTCTATCTTTGTATGCTTTGCTTTTGATTTAGTCAATAAATCTAAAGGTAATGAATACACCGCTACAGTTACCATGAGTGGAATGGGTTCTAGATAATGGTTTCTAGAGTCATGGACCACATTCAAATCATCAAGATAATGAATGGCTAGCCCTACTATGAAGATATCTTTGATGGGTCTATTCTGAGTGTAGTTTTCTTGCCCCTTTTAGATGTGACATCTCACCGGTTAGCACTAGTTATACTTCTTAACTTATATTTTTCCTCAAACTTGGGTTTTAGCTTCACACATATGAAAATCCCAACCAATGACACACATGCATATATATAAAAATAAAACAAGAAGAATAAAAGTAAAATGGAATAAGAAAATAAATAAATAATAAATAAGTAAGAATAAATAACAACAAATATATAAAGAAATACACAAAACCCTAAAACTAGAGATTAAGATGGACTCTCTTTAGGGAAAGTTAGAACTCCCTAGCAGACTCGTCAACTGTCGCAGCTGGAAAATTTACAGAGTCACCATCATCCTTTATTCGTCCTAAGGAACAGGGAAATAATGATAAAACCTAAAGTTAAGGTGAAACACTAGGGTTCAGGAGTCGGTTAAACAATGGGAAGGTATTAGGCACCCCTTACTTCTATTGTACTCAATGTGATCCTCCTCTAATTCTAAGATTACTAGGCTTTTCTAAAGATGTTTGCTTATATTACTTATTCTTGCACAATTATTTTGTTTATCAGGAATTATTTTGTTATTAAGAGAAAATGTTAAAAATAGGGACAAAGAAAATGTTTTGGGTTATTGTACTCGCTAGAGTGTCACAACTCTATGCCTACGTATCTTCAAGTTCGTTGAAGGATCAGAGCACCGTAGTTAGTCTAGAAAATGTTTGTTTGTTTTATTGATTTTAGATCTTGAAAAGTTCTCAACGCATCGGGGGAAGAGAGATGTTTGATTTGAAAAATGCCTCGATGCACATGGGCCTATGACTTTATAGTTTGAATGTGTGAAGTTGATTTTAGTTGACTTGTTAATTGCAAAATTTTATAGCTAATTTGATTTATAAATTAGATTAGATGTTATATCTACATAGTTTAGAAAATATTAATCAAGTTAAGGAAAAATTAATATTGTATTTCAATTATATTAATTCTAATTCCTAATTAGACTAATCCAAACCCTAATACTACCTTAAAATTAACCCTAATCACAATTGTCCTAAATTATCTTAATCAATCCTAACTAATTAAAATTAACTAATTACTTATTTTTTTTTATCTTTTTATATTAAATATAAAGGAAAAAATATAATAGTCTAATTGTTGTTAAATTTAGCTAATCAAGCCTAATTATACTTAAGTACCCTAATTTTATCTTAATATTACCATGAATTTAACCTTACCTATATCCTAATTAAGACCCTAATTAAATACTTAATTATATATATTTTTGGCATTTTTTATGTTAATAACTAATTAAATTTTAGATTATTAAATTCAATTAATCTTAATTATGCTATTAATGATCTATCATAAATAATAATTCTAATTAATAAATAAAATGGAAAAACAATTAATATATAAAAAAGTAAAATCCTAGGGGGTGTATTTTCAATAGTATGAGTAATTGGGCTAAGGTTGAGGTGTGTTAATAGTGTCGCAACACGAAAAACAACCGGCGGGAAAATACACAGTTTACAGAGCCGCCACCGACGCTATTCATCCTATGACGGAAAGGGAGCGCAGGACTAACCTAAGAAAGGGAAAGGAATGGTCTTACGACCAGAGATTACAAGGTACGGGAGTCGGTTACGCAAGGGGAAGGTATTAGCACCCCTCACGTCCGCCGTACTCGATGGGATCCACGCTCAAAAGATAGCTCAAAGAATAGGAAACGGTTGCTAATAAAACTGCTCAAAGAAATTGCACAAACTGGAATAATAAACAAGAGAAAGAAGATGGAGGAAAAGGACTCGGCAGGATGTCGCATCCCGGGCCTACGTAGTTTGTCAGAAACAAACATCAGAGTCAACGTAGTTCGGGGAAAAGGGGGGGCATGCTCGCTAAGACATCGCGTCCTATGCCTACGTATCTTCTCTATCCAGAGAAGAATCAAAGCACTCGAAGCTCGGCTAACGCACGCCGAAACAAGACACCACAAAAGAGACGCTGAGACGTCAAAAGAAACACTCAAAAGGAAATAGAATGCCAATACATGTACTTACACCCGACTCCTGACAATAACCAAACAAAAGGAAACAGAATGCCAATATATGGACTTACATCCGACTCCCAACAATCAAACAAAAAAACAGGAAACAGAATGCCAATACATGGGCTTACATCCAACTCCCAACAACAACAAACAAGGAAACAGAATGCCAATACATGGACTTATATCCGACTCCTAACAACAACAAACAAACAGGAAATAGAATTCTAATACATGGACTTATATCCGACTCCTAACAATAACAAACGCTAACCAGCGAATACAAAAGAAAAAGGTTATCAGATTACCCCAACAGAGTAACCAAATATCCAAAGAAGAACCCCAAAGATGAACCCCAAGTGAATAATCACCACAAACATCGTAAATGAACCCCAAGTGAGTGAAAACCATCATAAATGAACCCCAAAGATGATAACCATCATCACAAATGAACCCCAAGTGAGTGACAACCGTCACAAATGAACCCCAAAGATGATAACCATCATCACAAATGAACCCCAAGTGAGTGACAACCGTCACAAATGAACCCCAAGTGAGTGACAACTGTCACGAATGAACCCCAAATGAATCTCAAAGATGAACCCCATAAGGTATAAACATACCACACATGCCCACGCTGAACAAACGAGGACTCGCACCAAAACAAAGAAGAGGGTGACCACACACAAGACAACACAGCAAAAAAGAAAAAGGGTGCCCAGAGAGATTGCTCACAACCTCCTGCCTACGTATCTCATCTAGTATGAGAATCAGGGCGACGTAGTTCCCCTTAACAGGGGTACAACACTCTCTTAACCAGAGACCAGGGAAACAACAAACTAATAGGGAGACTAAGACTCGAGCCTAATAATTGTCATGCAATCAACAATTCCTAAGTTGAGGTCTCTAACATGCATTTAACTCGCTCTGGAAGCGATTCAACTCAAACAGCAAATAAACATCAACACAAGTGAACAAACATCACACACTATATTCATACAAGAGGCCCAAACAATGGGTAGGCTTTAGTCAAGAGGGGTCATATCAACCTCGACAAACAAGCCGAACTGTAATGGGTAATCTGTAGCTCTTAACCACTAACATTGAGAGTTAGGGTGAGCAAATCGAATGGTAATGAGGATGAGACCTCATGCTCTTAACCCTGGTCGGGGTGAGCTCAAAACAAAGAAAGCATGGGGATCCAGAAAGTGGGACCCTATTCCACTTGACAGACTCTGGACAAAGATCTTGGGTACATGTTCAGAAGCATCAGCACGTAGTGCGAGCATAAAGAATGACTCACTGAATAACGGGGGATTGGCTACTAATCCCTTTTATCCGTCAATTGCCTCAACTTGGAGATCTTATCAAGTAGCACATGCCTCATTTTGGAGGTCTTTGGCACAATTGTAAACAAACACAAACAGAGCCTCTTAAGGAGGACTTGCCAGCAAAATGCCTGCCAAAAAGGTGACAGGACTTCCAGACTACATGGAGTAAGAAGATAGCTACCTAAGTGGTGTATCAACCACAATCCAAAGCTCAAGCAAGAGCTAAAAGCAAGCAACTAATGTACCTGTACAAAATCTAAACAGTTAATATCTCAGACAACCAATCAGAAAACAAACAGTGAAACCATCCAACTGTTACACAATTTAATGAGCAATGTTCAAGCAACCAAATGAAGCAATGAGCTCAACACATCAACTTAAATCCCTACAAAACACAAAGAAGTCAGAACACAATCCAATTTGCATCTCAAAAGGTGAGCAACTCAACCATTAATGCTAAGTGTCCAAACCTGGAACACAATGGGAGGCAAAAGTGGCAAAACAAAACAACATGAGTCAAGCTTTAAAACAACACAACAAAAGAAATATAGAGAACTTGGTTTTTTTTAATCAAAAATTTAAACAAGAACACTCCATTTTTCAGAAGAAAAAAAACAAAATGAGTCAACAAAACACCAACTTCCATCCATGACAACGAAATGTGAATCAAAATCAGAGGTCAAAGTGAAAGAGTGTACCGTTTCCTTTCTGAGAATCGTGTGGGAATGATAAAGGAACGTCACAGCGAGGACGGTGGTCTACACAGTCGTGGCTAAGTGTAGCGTGAAGTATGGTGGCAGCGTTTCCGTCAAATTCACGGTGAGGAAATGGTTGCGGTTCAATTTCAGAAATGATTATGAATCTTCTACATTACTCTTTCTTTTGGTTTCGTTGTTGTTGTTGTTGTTGGAGTTTTGGAGTGAAAAGTTTGCGGTTATCTTTTGTTTGCAGCAATGAGTAGCAAAATACCACCCATGATTGTTGCTTCGTTAAGCATAGTAGCCATGGGACTAAATCTGATGCATAAAAACGAAAGAAAAGAGGTTTGTGGAGGGCGAGCGTGGTTGTAGAGAGAGTGAGACGATTGAAGATATGGTTGTTTATGGTGGAGGAAGGTAGTATGAGGGTTTGACCGTGGAAATGTGAAGGTGTATAATAGTGTGTTAAAGTGAGGATGAAGAAGACGTAACATAGTGTATAAAGTGTGTTGTATGTGACTCTATGTTTGGGAAATATTGAAGAAGATGCAAATGGAATATATGTATCTATGTTGTTTCATATGAGGAAGGTGATATCGAGTGAGTTTTATGTTGAATGGTGTAGGGTGACATTAAAGGAGGGATATAAACTTAGGGTGAAGAAAATGAAATGGGGTTGGCAAAAGTATTCCACGGTTTGTGCCTTGGAGATGAAGGCCGAGCCTATGGTATAGGGAGCAGATGAGTAAGGTGAGATAAAGTTGTTAAAATGGGATGAAGAAGTAATGGAGGTTACATGCTGTTGTAGTTGTATAAAGAAAAATGATGATAATAATATGGTGAGTGAGATATGAAAACAAATGTGTGTTTAGGTTGTAATGAAGTTATGCAAGTTTAATTTTTTGTTTTTATATGAAATGAAGAAGATGATAGAGGTTATGTGTTTCATGTTGATAGTATTTTTGTTATGCCGGAGAAAAGGTTGATATTATGAAGGAGGTGTATGGATGGAGGGAAGGTTTTTTTCGGAAGAAGATGAAGTGAGTTTATCGTTGTGAAA
Source organism: Lathyrus oleraceus (assembly GCF_024323335.1). Taxonomy (NCBI): domain Eukaryota; kingdom Viridiplantae; phylum Streptophyta; class Magnoliopsida; order Fabales; family Fabaceae; genus Lathyrus; species Lathyrus oleraceus. The sequence goes on along the minus strand of NC_066584.1, from coordinate 325,968,680 downwards.
AAGATAAAATGCTGGTGTTTTGGATTTTAGTGGAAAGGAGGAAAAATGGGTTCTCTTCTGAAGAAGAAAGAAGAAGGCATACTTTTCAATACTGAAATTTAGGTTCTCCTCCATTGGAATTTTTTTAATTTTGAAATCAAAGTCTAATGCATTAGCTGGCATACACGTGGAGATCGGATGTGTGGTCTTCCTCACTCAAATACTGGCCACACGTTATAACAATTAGAGTTACTAGAGAAAACCAAAAAATGCCCATTGGACCTACTTTGTAATTAAAAGATGAGTTTTAATTAAAATGAAATAAAATATGTCTTAAGAAAAAAAAATCAAATGAAAATTTATTTTTATTTATTCTTTCTTGATACTTTGATAAATAAATAAAAATGCTAAAAAATAAATAAAACTCGAGCACGAAAATTCTCAAAAAATTAAAATGAATGCATCAAAATGATCAACACGAAATAAACTTCTCGGAAACATACAGGTTTTGATCAAATTTTGAAATAAAAAATGACCGATTAAAATGCTCAGACTGTTTAAAATACGTCTGAAAAAGTAGCCGAAAAAATAAATTGAGCACTCAGGTTAAACTACGCAATTTTGAATTTTTTTTCGTCTACTTATCTCGCGTGCATTTGAGGATCAATTCGACCGGTCTATTTGTAAATTTGGAAATTTATTATGGTCAACATTTTAGGCATTATGCAAGATGAACTGCATGTTATGATGTATAAATGATGCAAATGTCAAGATGACTGTATTAATTTATTGAATTAGGGGTGAAATTGAGGCATGACAAGTATGTCTCAACACATGTGTCGAGTGTGTCAACTCATGACCTGTTGTGGTCGACACATGTATCCAATAGGTAGACTCATAACGTGTTTTATGTCTTTTTTTTCATTCCTCATTATCTCTTCATACATGCATCCAACACCACAGCTCTTCATTTCTACTTAGATCTTGATACATTTCATCTGTCATTAACTCCCCCACTATACCTCTTAAATTCCTTCACCATAACTCATCCAACACTCCTTTGACCAATATATCATTAAGCTTCCTCATTCAATCATCACACTCATTCATTAAATGTAAAGGAAAACATACTCTTCTAGTTCAAGTTTATGTTGATGATATCATCTTTGGCACCACTAACATGCAATTAGTCAAGGAGTTTTCTAACCTAATGTAGGGTGAGTTTGAGATGAGTCTAATGGGGGAGTTAAACTACTTTCTTGGTCTTCAAATTAAGAAACTCAACAAAGGGATGTTTGTGTGTCAAACAAAATATTGCAATGATTTGCTAAAGAAATTTGGTATGGAAGATGAAAAATCAATTGACACTCTAATGCTCATAAATGGAAACTTGAAAAAAAAATGAAAATGGTAAGGATGGTAATGTCAAGAAGCATAAAGGTATGATTGGATCTCTTCTATAATTACTGCATCTAAGCCGGACATTATGTTTAGAATGATTATGTGCGCTCGTTATCAATTGGCTCCTAAGGAATCACATTTAAAAGTCGTAAAGTGCATCCTTAGACGCCTTCATGGTACATCTAAGTATGGGATTTGGTATTCCAAGGGAAGCGATCGTAATTTGGTTGGTTATACCGATTCCGATTTTGCTGGTTACAAATCGGATAGAAAAAGTACTATTGGAACTTGCCATGTGTTTTCAAACTCCTTAGTAAGTTGACATTACAAGAAACAGGTTTTTGTTGCTTTGTCAACTACCAAGGCAGAATACGTCGCAGCCGGTAGTTGTTGTGCTAAAATATTTTGGCTCAAACAACAACTACTTGATTTTGATATAAACTATAACATATTCCTATTATGTGCGACAACACTAGTGCTATTAATCTAACCAAAAATACGGTGTTACACTCTCCCACTAAACATATTGAGATACGTCACCACTTCCAACATGACCATTTTGAAAAATGAGATTTTGTATTTGAGCATGTTGATAGCAAAAATCAACTTACGGATATCTTTACAAAACCTCTTGCGATTGACCCGTTTTTCAACATTCGAAGGGAATTGGGCATACTTGATATCTCAAATATTTCCTAAATATGATTTATTGCATGCACTTTATATAATTTTGGTATAGTTTTCCTTGAAAGTTCAATTATATACAAGTTCATCTTTCATTAATTCGTATGTGAGGCAACATTGTTCCATTTTCTCTCTTTGAAAGTAAGCATTTTACTTTTGCATGTTGTTTATGTCCCAAATGCTTGACATGCTTGATGTATGAAATATTTCGTGAATGTTCACTTCAAAAAATTTCAATTCGTGTATTTCAATTTATATGCTTATAGTGCCTTCATGCTATTATTCTTCCATACTTGAAATATACTCTTTGTGTATAAGCATGTTATCTATTATTAGTTCTTGCATGATACATGTGAGGTTGTTGTTTATCTATTCCGACATGAAATATGTTTGAACATGTTATAATGTAAAAAACATTCTTCTAGCGTGTCATTGTTATGATAACATTTATGTTTTTTTTTGTTTGAGTGGTGATAAATCTAAATAATCGCCTTGCTAAGGCACATGCACGTGCAGCATTCGGGAGCACCAAAAGCACATCTCACATAAATGTGTCGCTTTTGGAGCAACTAAAAGTTTTTGATTGCATTGTATCCTTCATCTTTCAGGTTTATTTTATATGTTATTTGACATGATTTATGACAACTATGATATATTGTTTCTTAAATTGCTTTTATTCATGTTTAGGCATTTTCAATACTTACATCATTTTATGTGAGTGTTGTTTTATTGATGATTTTATCTTTGCAAACGCCTCTGTGCTATATTAGTATATGTGTGATATAAGATGTTTCTCATGGATTGCTTTGTATATTTTTGATATTATCAAAGGGGGAGACACATCTGCAAGATGAAGTTAGGATGCATACATTTAGGGGGAGCCTTCATGAAGACACGAAACACATCATCTCAAGTTTTTCCATCATAAAAAAGGGGAAGTATGTGAGTGAAATCTCCCGTTAGATGTATTTTATATGATGTCAAAACTAGGATACTTTAGTATTTATGTATATTGGGTGGTATCCTCTGAGTCTTAATGTGCATCTTAGCATTATGAAGCATAAAAACATTTTGGAAATGATTTAGAAAAGGTTAGAAATGATTCTACATGGAAAAAATATGTTTTTAATGCAAGACACAGGCTTTTGTGTCGACACATATGTTGTATGAGTCGACACATGTTGTTAAGTTTTTAAGTTTGTAGACTCTGTTTATGCAGGTGTCGACACATGCAACATACAGGTCGATACATAGAAGAAAAATTTCTTCTCTGAGTTGACACATGCAATGTATGAGTCGACACATATTGATGAGTTTTAAAGCATGTATCGTCTGTTTGATGTGTCGATTGTGGAGGGGTTTTGGGTCGACACATAGAAGAAAACTTTATTCTATGAGTCGACACATGACCTATACAGGTCAATGCATGCTTCAAAAGTGTCAACACATGACTTACATAGGTCGACACATACGATGCATTTTCCCCAAAATTCTTGATTTTTTTGAATCTTTTGCATTCCTTTTGCCTCTAACTTACACACACATATACACACATACACACAGACACACACACGCACACACACACATTTTCCCCAAAATTCTTTATTTTTTTAATCTTTGGCATTCCTTTTGCCTCCAACTCACACACACTCTCTCTCTCTCTCTCTCTCTCTCTCACACACACACACACACACACACACATGCACACATACACGCATGCACACATGCACACACACACACACACACACACACACACACACACACACACACACACACATATATATATATATATATATATATATATATATATATATATATATATATATATATATATATATATATATATATATATATATATATATATATATATATATATATATATATATATATATATATATATATATATGTGTGTGTGTGTGTGTGTGTGTTTGTATTTTCCTGGTTTCGTATATATCAAATGATGCATGTATGAAGTATATATATATATATATATATATATATATATATATATATATATATATATATATATATATATATATATATATATATATATATATATATATATATATATATATATATATACACTTCATACATGCATCATTTGATATATACGAAACCAGGAAAATACAACACACACACACACACACACACACACACACACACACACACACATATATATATATATATATATATATATATATATATATATATATATATATATATATATATATATATATATATATATATATATATATATATATATATATATATATATATATATATACTTCATACATGCATCATTTGATATATACGAAACCAGGAAAATACAAAGAGTTTTCTTCATCTTTAACCTATGTTCTATGCATACACACAAACAAATTATACATAATTATATTTTGTTTAGGTGGCATCTAGAATTAGAGTTGATAACATACGCTTTAGATTGTTTAATTGTAAATTGGGTTGAGAATCTTTGAGGTTTTCAAATAAGAAAATCAAGCTAGGGTTTTCCTTCAAGATTAATTGGTGAATTGAAGGTTTTGGACAATATTACGTAAGTTGGATTCATCCGAGTGAAAACTTCTAAGAAGGGTGGGATCGGTTGAAGGAGTAACGGTAATCTTAGGACCATCTTGGTAAATCTTAGGTGACAATAATCCGTAATTTGCATTCGAACGAGTGAAAGCTTTGAAGAATATGGTTTCTTGCAAAGGAGTAACGTGATACGGTGGATCAAATTGGTATTGTTGGGTGTCTTGATCAAGCTTAGATCAAGGGAAGATGACAAGTTAGGATCAGCATGAAACATAGGGTTTGTATGGTTGGATTGCTACTTTTCTCTTGTAAACAATCTTTTGCAAAGTAAGATTGATATCTCAACTTCGTTTGGAATCGGGGGTAGACGTAACCATGGCGATGACGATTGGTGAACTGCCTAAAAAAGTCCTTGTGTACTCTCTCTCTCTCTCTCTCCCTCTCTCTCTCTCTCTAGTAAAAGATATATATATATATATATATATATATATATATATATATATATATATATATATATATATATATATATATATATATATATATATATATATATATATATATATATATATATATATATATATATATATATATATATATATATATATATATATCTTTTACTTTCATTTGCAAATTGTTGAATTTGTAGATTGTGCGATCAATACGTTTGGTTGAACTTTTTTTGATAACATTTTGAAAATGGTTTTGTTGTGATGATTATAATCCATTTGATTGTAGTTGTTTTTTCAAATCAACAAAACCATAGAAAACTCTAAACGAAATTGATTGCACACAAGGTGTTCAATAATTTATCTCAATTAAGTTTTTGTGTATTTTGCCATTGGAAATAGCCTTCATCTTTAGCTATATCTCATTTAAACGATTATTTTTAAACATATTGATTGGTTTGTCTATCATTATCATCAATTGGTTTTCATATATGCATATCCGAGCTTCCCGATAGCGGTTCAGTTTAGACGATTCGATTTGGGTCACTTTCTCTAAACGTTAAATTTTTTCAAAACAATTTTTGTAAAGTTTTTTAACATGGGATCTATTCACCCCGTCTAGATAAGTCGCCTTCGTCTAATACGTACAGGTTTAGATTGAATTTTGCAATAAAAAATGCTCGGTTGAAAAAGCTCGGGATGATCGAATTGTGAATGCAAATGAGATCGAAAAAATAAAACGAGCATGCCAAGTTCAACTACACGAATTGTAGATTAATAAAACTGACATTTGCAAGCCCGATCTTAAACTTTTCTCCCGCTAAGTTTACACATATTTGAGAAACGATTTAAGCGGTCTGTCTGTAATACCAAAAATTTATTTTGGTCAATATTTTAAGCATTATGCGGAAAGACATGCATGATATGATGTGTAGATGATGCAAATGTCTTGTGAATGGATTAATTTATTGGTCGAGGGTCAAATTATGGTATAACAACTGCCCTTATTTAAACGTCTTTTATTGGAGGATATGAAGAACTCTTTGTCTTCAGATCATCATGGTGAAAGATAGTTTAAATACCAAACAGATCCAAATTTTGTCATTTTATGTAATGAAATGATATGTTATGGTTATGCATGAAATGCCCAAATGAAACGCTACTCTTGAATTTTCATTTGGTAACAATATGGCTAAAAGATCAATCTCACGACTCTTTATCCTTACTGCAGTGGTATATGATGCAGATGAGTTATGAAAAGAGAACTAGATGCAAAGTAGTCAACCTTGGACTCTTTACTTCTACTTCTTATAAATGGTACTGATGTTTTGGTAGATGACGCAGGAATGCAATGGGATTAGGAGATACTATTGATTTCTTAATCATCAAATGATAGAATGAATGCAAATTTTATGGGGATTAGAAGGTCATGTTCAGTTGCTCTTGACTGATAGTAGACTCTTCTGGGATTAGAAAATCATGTTTAGTTTCTATTGACTGATAGTAGATTTCTCTGGCGATGAGAAAATCATGTTTAATTTCTCTTGACTGACAGTAGATTTCTTCGGGGATTATAAAATCATGTTCAGCTGCTCTTGACTAACAATAGACTCCTCTAGGGATTAGAAAATTCAGTGATTCGATTCATTTGAGTTTCCAATTCATGGTAACTTTGGTTCATGTTTTGAATCAAAGGGTTAAATATAGTATCCAGTTGTTGGGTAAGCGTGTTAACCTTATCATGGTTACCCTCGTCCATCTGTTGTCTTAACACCATCAAAAAATTTGTAGTGAATGTTGGCATCGCTGGGGAACCGAATCCCATCCCCAATTGGTGTTGTATGGTCCGACCAGGGTTACCTATAGCTGATCCTGATGCCAATAATGGTGAATATGAATTCACATTATTGTTAGCAAATGTTGAAGGGTTATTATGTAAGTTTTACATCATTAATGTTGGCATACCATAAGGTTGTTCACACCCAAGCATAAGCATTATGAAACTTGTGGAAAAAAGCCTAAAGTCGGTTGCCATAGTCGGTCTAGGAGTCACTGGGTGACTTTGTGTTATTGAGGGGTAAACTACCACCCCTTCTTGTGCAATCGAAGGTATAGTCGTGGTTAACGGCATAACCGTGGTTGACGGTATGGCCTTCGTGCTAGCAATAGAGGTGATTGGTTCAGTCGAACTTTCAGTGACTGTGCCTGCCCATGTGCTATTGGATTTTTGTTCTCCATGTTGTTGTTTCTAGGAGTAACCATTCTCCTAACGTATCTCCTTACTGGTTTTCTAACTTCTTTTTTTGGTTATCTTACCACTCATCAATCTCATGCACACTTACAAATTTGATAATTTTCTTAATTGAAGAACTTTTCAAATAATTTTTAAAAATGAAAAAGTATAAATTTTCACACAAAAGGGTCTCACTGGGCGTGCCAATTTTTTTATTGTGAAATTTGGTAAAAAAAACCATGTTTTATTTCACTTAAGGGATTAAACTCGAAAAGACCCTGGGACATATTGTATGAAAATCAAAGGTTTGAAACATATTGACACTGAAGTCGAAATATAAAAGACAAAAGATAATTGAAACAAAACTCAGTACAATAAATGACTGAAAATAAAGACTTTGATTTATAAAAAATGGAACACATATATGTACATTCTTGACCCTTTTCTCACAAACACACAAATACTTTGAGTTTTACAGAATTTATGTACAATTGCGGACCCCTAAATCATAAGTGAATGCTTACTTATATACTAATCCTAAGTTAACCGTCTACAACGATCGACTAAACAAAATATGCCATATCTTCATCTCCATGCAGACTCCAATTTGGATAGGCTTCCACGTGTCTTCAGATAATTGTCTGATCTTATCCACTTACACCTCATTCGACTACGTGGAGAAATTAAAAGTTTGGAAAACTCTGAATTTCACTAAGTTTCAAAATCAACCAAACCTTTGGTCTCTGCCTGATTAGAAATTCAACCAAAGTTGGCATCGTCTTTCGACCAGGCGAATTTTTCGAAATGTCTACGAGATTATCTGACCATTTTGATTATGGCAATAAACATATCATCAAATCAAAAAACTTATCATATCTTTATAATTAATGCTTGTGTCAAAATCTGAGGTAATAAATTGCCCCTTAAAATGTCACGTTTCGACTTTCCTTTTAATCAAGCATATCCTTAAGTTGTTTTGAAATAATCACTTTGCTATGTCTTATGATGCTATGTTTTGATTTAAATTCCGCATTTAGAATAACAATTTCACAGTTTTTGTCAATGTGACACCCTTGCTTTTATCTTCATATTTTCCATAATATTTTATAAATTATATTTGGGGTTTAGGATGTTACACAAGGCCCCAATACACTCATACTCTCTCTCCAAAGAAAATATTTAACTATCTCTCAAAAAACTCTAACACAAGAGTATAAGAGAAAATATAAAAAGTCAAATACACACTTAAAGTGCTTTTGACTTGTGCGGTTTGTAATGAAGAATTTGAATCCATTAAATAGCCTTGGACTCCCTCTTCCTTTACAAAACTAAGCGATGTGGGACTTCTTCAACATGCATATTTTCAACAAACCCCAACAATCTCCATCTTGATTGAAAATAATACATTAACTCTTATTGTCTTCACCAACAATCATACTCCACCATAAAGAATAGTAACCTGAAGCTACACCACTTCAATATTTTTCACATTCTCTTCACCATCAATCATAGTTTAAAAACTATCATACTCCACCTAAAGAAGGTATATCTCACTTAAAGCTATACTACTCCAATAATTTCCACATGTCGAAAACAGGTTGAAAATTTATGGTGAAAACTCCATGTTGGTAGGAAGCTTTCCAACCATTGACATAATCTCACACACTTTGTATCAATGCCCATGTGTTAATCTATTAGCAATAACTCATCCTTTTCCATGATAGCAAAAATGTCATGAAGACACACTTCTCAATTTTCAGAGAAGATCATTATCTCCCACAATGAGAGAGACATTGCTACTAGCGTTTGACTACGAGCCTTTATCTGACAATGCCCCATCAAGACACTTATCTTGTACATGCCCAATCTTTCCACATTTTTAACATCTCACATTTGTTTCATTGTTTTTCTTCATATAAGACCTTCATCTAGAAACTAACATTGAGTTTTATGAAGTATTATCCTCACCCTTCAATCTTCTTTCTTCAGAAATAATCTTACTAGAAACTTCTTCAAAACTCAAAGTTTCCTTCCCATATATCAAAACATGTTTAATATGCTCATAAGAAGCATAAAGAGATCATATGAGTCTCAAAGGTTTATCTTCATCATCAATCTTGACTCCAATAGTTTCTAATTCTAAAACAATACCATTGAGAACACTTAGATGATCAGATACTTTCGTATGTTCATCTATACGCAAGCTATGAAACTTCTCCAACAACAACTGATTTTATATACCCTTTCCTTAATATAGCACTTCAATTTTCTCCCAAAGCTCTTTGGCTGACGACTTACCAAGAACATTCACAAGAATATTCTTAGCCAAAGACATGTGGATTGTACTTGAAGCTGTCAAATCTAATTCCTCCCATTTTTTGTTGTCCATGTTGGAAATATTTCCTTTCAATGCCTTGTGTAATCCTAATTGTATCAAAACATCTTTGACTTGAATTTTCCACAAGTCAAAATTTATTCGTCCATCAAATTTCTCTAAGTCAATCTTCACTGCACTTGAAAAATTTGACATTTCAGCCAAAACGTTTCTTACATCAAAACAAAATTTCCTAACCAACACAGAGTATAAAATTTCTTTTGTGATGTTAAAGACCAGACAAAACTACAACCATAAAAACATACTAAAAATTTATACCGCATCAAACCAAAGGCTCTGATACCAATTTTTAGGAAAAACAAATACATAAAAGAAAGAGGAACACAATAGCAACACAAGAATTTAACATGAAAACTTCAAACTGAAAAAAAAATCATGATCGTTGTCAAATGACAACTAGAGAATAACACTATGTGAAAATTAATACAACACATAAACTACTTTCAACCACCCAAGGCCCCAGTACATCCACACAATTCAAAGTAAAGAGTCACAACACTTTAAGACAAGAGTATATGAGAAAATATAAAGAATCAAATACAAAGTTAAAATATTTTTGACGGATGCAGTTTATAATAAAGAACTTGAATAAATGATGTGAAACTTCTTCTACATACATATTTTTAACCAAATTAAACCATTAAAAAAAAGTTTTTAGTTTGTTACAAACCTGTACCAACTTACTGTTTTTGCCCTCATTGAATCTAAGATAGTAGTTCGGTTCTCTATGAGTATATAAGGTAATCCTTCTCCTTTGTTGAGTAAGAGAATATTTTCTTTTATTACATAAATAGTTTTCATTATTTTAAAATAGACCATCTTAACATCCACTAATAATGAAATCATATCAATTAATTAAATAAATAAATAATATTTAATTATAAATTTAACTAATTTTATTACTCAATTTTATTTCTAATCTATTAAGGCTAAATAAATAATATAATTAACTATAGATATATATTATAATAAAATTATAATAAATAAATTATCATGAAATGTTTTAAGGGTACGAAAGAACACTGACTTATTTCTCGGTCAAAATCGTCGGCTTGGAAACTTAATAACACTTTTCGAAGTGACTTCCGGGATGCAGACACGCTAATTTAGATAAAATTGTTAGTACAAAAAGCAGTACAACTATCTTGAAACTAATCATTTGTGTAATACAATACAAGTAACAAACACAAATAAGAAAGGTCGAAAGATGTGTTACGAATGGGTGCTAATTCTGTTCCTCGCAGTTGTTAATCTCACCGTTGCAAGAAATTCCAATTATCAGACACACTCAAATGATGAACATATGATGCGTTACCAGCAGCAACCAACCATTGGTCCAGAAAAACTGGTTGGCCTCAATTACGATCCTCCCATCAGACCCAACCAGCAACGACCTATACAAAGAAAGCTCTGGCATGCAGGTCCAAGGATTGCAGTTCCAAGCATTGCAGTTCCAAAAAACAATCCATTGAAGTCTCGAATCCCAGGAAGGCAAGTCCGGCCGCCTCCATCCCAAACATTCACATTCCAGGACAACAACTAGCTAGTAGTAACTCAATTGGAGGTTTGATTTGAGACGAATCCAATAACACGCTGCTGCTACATATTTTTATTTTTATGTTCCACATATTTTTATGCTGCTGATTTGTTTGAGTGTTGGCGGTGTTATTTCATTGGAATTTGACGGTGCCATTTGATTAGCTAGTGTGTTAACTAATTCAATTGGAGGTTTGATTGTATTCTTTCTTCTTTTCCTCCGAGGCTAAATCGTTGGTGAATTAGTGAAGACAATTATTCAATTCTTTAGCTTGTTGACAACATTGCCAAACAAATGAAAGTGTTCTCCCCATAGCACATTCAACATATTTCTTTGTGTACTGATCACACTCCTTAAGTGCCTTATTCTTCATTTAAGCTTCTTCAACTTTCTTCTTGACTTGATTCTTGCGTGCCTCTTGAACGTAATCCATTATTCAGATTTTCAGATTTAAGAAAACAAAACAACTCAGTGGCAGTAGCTGCTAGATGGTATATGTGTTTAATGGAGAAGCATTATCTTTTGATACAGTGAACATTTTTTTTTTATCAATTTCATTTGGTATTTTATTTAATTGTAGCAATTTGGTTATCTCATAGTGATTACAATGAGTAATGATAACGAATTTTGGAGTTACATAATAAAAAAAATTTGAAAGAAAAAAGAATGTGGAATTATGTTGATGGAATTTTTGTTAAATCTATTGATAGAAAGGATGAAGCAAAATATGCAAAAGAGTTTGAAACATGGGATATTAGTAATTCTAAGATCCTTACTTGGATCAATAATTTTATTTCTCAGTCAATAGGTATGCAACTAGCAAAGTATAATACTGCTGAGGAGGTTTAGGACCATTTGAAACATTTGTATGCTCAATCTAATTTTGTAAAATGATATCAGCTAGAGAGTGATATTAGAGCTCTCAAACATAATAATATGACCATTCGGGAATTTTGTCCGACTATGAGTAATTTGTGGAATCAATTGGCTCTTATGGAATCGACTGAACTGAAAGTTGTCAAAAGTGTACACTGATCAAAGAGAAGAGCAACATTTTGTTCAATTTCGAATGTCGTTTAGGGATGATTTTGAGGGACTTTGTATGGGGTATTCTGCATCGTAATCCTCTTTCCAGTGTTTATTCATTTTTTAATGAATTGTTGATAGAAGAAATTAGACTCAAGTCTCACTCCAATTTGACTACTTCTCAAATATGTGATATTGCAGAGCAGCTTCAAAAGCTTCTTGCCACTCAGTCACGTGTCATATATGCCTCCTATATTAAAGGTTTGAACTCTTCTTGTTTGTCAAGTATATCTCTTTCCATATGGATTATTGACTCTAAAGCATCACATTGTATATCATATGATGCAAAATCATTTGTGTCTTTGAATACTACATCATATATGTCAGTTATGACTATTGATGACACTCATATGCCATTAGAAGGCATTGGTTCTATCTCCATACCTAATTTGTCATTTTATGATGTTTATTATATTCCTAACCCCACTTTGAGTCTTGCTGATGTTAGTTAATTGTGTGATTCTGGTTACTCAGTTATGTTTTCTTCCATTTCTTGTTGTGTTCAGAATCCTCATTCCGAGAGGCTGATTGGGACAGACCGTAAACAAGGGGACTTTATATTTTGGATGAGTTCAAAGTCCCAGATACCGCAACCTCAATCATTACTTCCACAACTGATTTATTATCCTCTTTTCATTTGGATTCTTCATCTTCTACTTTTTATTTATGACATTACCTTTCTTGGTCTATTTCTCTACTTCTAGATTAAAGTATTTGGCTTCTACTGGAGCTTTAGGAAAGTTACAAACAAACGATATTTCAGATTGTTGTGGTTGTAAACTTGCTAAAATTTCAACTTTACCATTTAGTAAAAGTGTTTCTATTTCATATGCATTGTTTGACTTAGCTCACTCTGATATATAAGATCCATCACCGCTCCTTACTAAGGGTGGATCTAGATATTATGTTTTTTTATTTAGGAATATACTTGTTACTGTTGGGTTTATCTTATGAAAAATCGTTATGAATTTTTTGAATTTTTTATTTTATTTTTTGTGTTATGCTTAAGACTCAATATAATATTGTTATAAAGTGCTTCAATTGTGATTTAGATGATGAATATACCTCTAATAAATTCTATGAATTACTTGCTTTTGATGGTACAATTCATCAAACATCTTATACTAGTACTCCTCAACAGAATGGAGTTGCTGAAAGGAAACATCGTTATATTATTGATACTGCTCGTTCCATATTGTTATTAACAGAATCCCTACGTTTGTCACATAAGGTTCCCCCCTCGCCTTAGAATCATCCTTATGGCTTCTAGTTAAGGTACATGAGCATAAGTTTTATTGATATCTATGATTTCACTACGCCAAAAACTGGAATAGACAGCGCATCTTAGAGGGCGCTTTATTACAAAAGCGCACTCTAAATTGAAGCGAAAAAATAACGAGCGAACAACTGGAATAGACAGCGCACTTTAGAGGGCGCTTTTGTAATAAAGCGCCCTCTAAGGTGAAGCGAAAAAATAAGGAGGAGATAGAGGGACAACAATACAGGGCACTTTTTAGAAAGCGCCCTCTAAGGTTACCCTTAGAGGGCGCTTTTAAAAAAGTGCTCTATAAGTCCATGTGCATTTTCAGTTTATAAAGCGCTTTTGGAAAGCCTTAGAGAGCGCTTTCATAAGCGCCCTCTTAGGCCCCCTTTAGAGGGCGCTTTTTTTCCACAAGCGCCCTCTAAGGTCCCCTTTAGTAAACATTAAAATTATAACATACTGCGCGTTTTGTTATTTCACTCTCTGTTATTTTCGTTCTTTTTCACGTTAAGGTTCTCACTGCTACGATTTTCGCTACTTCTAAGGCGTTCTCCTTCCACCTCTGTTAGATCTACGACGTTTCCTCCTTCTATTAATTCGTTGTTAGCTGTTCGATTTTGACACCATGGGTATTTTTCTAATCTTCATATTACTTGGTTTCTCTTCTGACGTTCGCTATTGTTCATTTTTGGTTTCATTTTTCTTGGTTCATACATTTATTGAGTATTCTCAACAATAATTATTGTGTTGCAATGCTAGCAATGGAGACTAGGCATTATGGGTTAAATTTCACCAACTGTTCCATTTGTTTCTCGATGTAGAAAAAGGAGGCATCAATATCTAAAACACCTTCTACTAATCAAAGGTACACTATGCAGCTTATGAGTGTATTTATTCTAGCATACATAGCGTAGCTAGTAACTTAAGAAGTTTAGGTATGGATGTTATTTGATAGAGTAAATTAGAGTCGACTATTCTTCTGTTAGCTTTCAGTTAGACCATTATACAATTCTACATATATATTTTCTAGTCTATGTTTATCTTTTGTAAAAACTATATGATAATATATAACTATGCTACAAATTAGTGCATACCACTAATGCTTAATGCATGGTTCATACATTCTCATGCTATTGAAGTCAGAGATATCTGAAAATGTTGAGAAACTAACTCAATAAACCAAAATTGTTTTGGTTTTGGGTTGTTGTTGGAGACATGAATGCCCTGCACAGAGACTAACTCAATAAAGCGAAATTGTTTTGTCTCATCCCATTTTTGGTTTCTCTTCTGAAATTGTTTTTTGTTTATTCTAATTAGTAATGGATAATACATGGATGTCTTCCAATCGATTGTCGAGAGAGTACGAGAATGGGGTATCAGAATTCGTTAAGTTTGCCGTTGCGCACGCCGAAGACCCCAGTAGAATGATATGTCCTTGCTTTGATACTCAGTTTGGCAAGCCTTTTGCCCACACACTTGTCAAAAGTGGGTGGAAGAAGAGGTCAGTTTTTTTTGAATTGCCGTATTGGAAGTCCTTGTATGTGAGACATTTTCTTGATGTTATGCATATTGAAAAAATGTATTTGAAAGTGTTATTGGCACGTTACTCAATATACAAGGAAAGTCTAAGGATGGCCTTAAGGCAAGAAAGGACTTGATAGCGATGGGAATAAGAACTGAATTAGGACCCTTGAAGAAAGGAAAACGAACATATCTACCGCCTGCTGCTTATACTCTATCTAGAAAGGAGAAAAAAACATTGTGTAAGTTTCTAAGTGTAAGTTTCTAAGTTTCTTAGTGAAAAAGGTACAGGTCAAATGATTTTAATTGTTTTCTTTATTACAGGTAAAATGACTTTTATTACAGCAAATCGAGTCAGTTGCATCAAAAAAAAAGGTATAAACACAATTATATGATATTTATGCATAGAAAATATTAATTCTTGATCTTATACTTCACCTAACTAATTTTATGATATTTTAGGTTCATGCTATTGATATTGAACAAAAAGAGGTTGTTGCTAAGAAGACTGCGGCTAGCAAAAAAAACATACATCTCAGAGATGCTTTTGCTACTTAGTTTTATTTCTTTTTAAGTTATGAATTGGTTGTATATTTAGAATCTTTAGAAGTTAAACGATTATATATCAGTGGATTGTTGTATATGTATGGATTGTTGTATATAAGGCTTGTTGAATGCAATGTGTGAAAAAGGGCTTCAAATTATACAGTTTTAGGTGTACTGCTTCAATATACAGGTTGTCTAAAATAAATAAATAAATATAGCGCTTTTTAAAAAAAAAAATTTAAATAACCACCCACTTTAGAGGGCGCTTTCCAAAATAAGCGCCCTCTAAACCCTTTAAATTTCCACTTTAGAGGGCGCTTTCCAGTAAAAGCGCCCTCTAAACCCTTAAAAGTTTCCACTTTAGAGGGAGATTTCTTTAAAAAGCGCCCTCTAAAGTGGCCCTTAAAGGGCTTAAAGAGCCACTTTAGAGAGCGCTTTCACCAGGAAAAAAAGCGCTGTCTTTACCTATGCCAGCGCCAGATTAGAGGGCGCTTTAAAGCGCTGTTATAGGCAAAAAAAAAGCGCCCTCTTTTCCCTTATTTGGCGTAGTGTTTTATTGTAATCTTTAGTAACGAGTCTTGTTGACAACAATGTTTTACATTAAGCTTGTTACAAAAGATTCACTAAGGTTCCAATAACTCAACTAGCTTTGAAAACGAGTTTCCAGCCGTTGTTTCTCTCAAATTGATTTAACCTTTTATCATAGCAATAGACCAATGTTCTTTGATGATAGCCTCATCAATTTCCTTTGGCTCAATTTGTGAAACAAAAATCCATATGGTTACGTACATTTCTAGAGGAGTGTTGAGATGCAACTCCCTTAGAAATTTCCCCCATTAACATTCTGAATGAAGTGATCCTTAATGATCTTTCATTCTTAAGATATGATTTCTTTAGTTGACTTCTTTAACTTGAATTTCTCTATTTAGACTTTGGAATTCCTCTTGTCTTTGATATTTTTCTTTCCCTTTATTGTCATCTTCCACTGATGTTCTCTAAGGGATACCAATACTCAAAAATCCAATGATTTTGTTTTGTTGTTATTTGGCAAATGAATTTATTCCCTCGTAGGAGAGGAACAATAGAACATATTTATTTTTTCACTTGAAGAGAAACTATATGTATCATTATCTGCATCACAATTTGACTTTTCTACCTTTGGTATCCATCTCTTTTTGGGTCCTTTGATGTTAGTGGAATACATATTATGAGCATACATCTTTCTATTTTTATGTTCACAATGTTCTTTATAAAAGTGTGATGGAATATGTCCATTTTTTCTCTCATGACTCTTCTTGATAAAACATAACATGGCAATATGGTCGTCTTTATTGTAGTAATAACATTTTAGGGTTTTTTATTTGTATGTTGGTTGGGCCTTGCAAATATTGCTAAAGCTTTTACTATAGTACTTAGGTTTATAACCAAGACCAACTTTATTGTAATACGCCCATTGGTTTCCTAACAAAAGCTTCAAGTTATCTGTCCCTTTAGTGAATTTATCAAATTTGTTTTGAAGATCATCAATTTTTTTTTTCAAAATGTCACATTGGTCACACTTGATAGATTCATCTAAGGCTTTATGAGACGAGGAAGAGTTTTGAATTAAATTATATTGTCTCTCTCTCTAAGACTATCTATTTCTTCCAATAGGTTTTTATTTTTTAATTAAAGGGAAGAGATAATGTCTTCGGAGGTAGAGATAATTAGTTCTAATTTACTTGTTTATTTTGTTATGTTCTTACAAATGCAAAGTAAATCTTGATAGGAAAAGTGAGAGGTTACCTCATCGTCTTGATGATTTTCCTTGAGACAAAGCTTTGCTTCTTCTTTATTTGAAGATCACAATCATCATTTCCCAATATATGTATTCTCTCTTTTTGAACTTTCTTCGATTTTGTTTTCTTGTCGGGTTTTGAGGGAAGTTTTCTCTTATGTGCCCTTTCTCTCTACATTGATGACATGTATGAATGGATGATGAACTTTCTTCACTTTGCATATGAGTTCTTAAAGTTTGTTTTTTGTTCCTTAGGAACTCCTTGAACTTTTGAAACATGAGCTTCACGAATTTATTAATCTTACTTTGACAGTCTTGATCGTATGATTCCATATCTTTGAGATTAGTAGCTTTAAGCACAATACTTTTCCTTTTCTTCTTGTCATCTTCTTCATCGTTAATAAGTATTTTCAACTTCATCTCATGTTCCTGCAATTTACCAAAGTGTGTGTGTGTGCGTGTGTGTGTGTGTGTGTGTGTGTGTGTGTGTGTGTGTGTGAGTCCATGGTTGTTAAGTTCTTAGATTCACATATCATAGTGACTTTAAGTTGTCAACTAAGATTTAAGCATCTAAGAATATTTATAACCAATTGTTCATTTGAAAATGCTTTTCCCAGAGTTCTCATATGACTCACGATATGGGTAAACCGTGTTTGCATGTGATTAATGCTCTCTTCATGTTTCATTTTGAAGAGTTCAGACTCATGGATTAAAGTGCCCAACATTTCCATCTTAACCTTAGTAATACCTTCATGGGTGAATTGGAGGATGTCTCATATTTCTTTTGCAGTTTTGCATTTAGAAACTCGCAAAAACTCATCAATATCGAGAGCGGTAGTGCTGACTGCTTTCACTTTGAAACTGCACTGCACATTTTCTTATAAACTTTAAACTTTATCGATTAAGATCGTATTAGAAATTTTTAGGTGAGTAATCACAACGAAAATAAAATGTTGAAAAGTAAATTTCAAAATAAAAAAGGATAGGGTTTGTAAGATTACACCAGAGATATATACAAGTTTGACCGAACGTTGGCCTAGTCCTATCCCCAAGAGGTCTTCTTGAGAGTTTCACTATAGACTTTGAGATTTTGAAGGTTATACCCACGAACCTTAATACAATTGTTTCTTGTAAATGAGTCACATGCAAGTATACATGTATGTTCAAAAGTAGCAAGTGATCAAAAGTAAGGATATTGTACCCTTAGGGAGTGAATGTAACTTAGGTTGATTTTGTAATAAACTATCTTCTAAATTTAAGTGTGAGCAAGGATAAAAATAATATATGAATGTCACAAGTTCAACCTTTACTTTTTAAACCATATCTAAAAAGTGTAAAGTACGAGTGAAACGACATCAGAGAGTGCATGTTGAGCTACGGTCCATTAATGTTAATAATGTAACAATATGTTCATGATGTGTTGTGTCGTGCCATGAAAGGTCAGAGTGATCTAGAAGTATATTTCTACAATATCAAAGCATGCATTACTAGAGCAAGGGAACACATCTCCAATTCACACTTATAACCCTAAAATACGTCCATTATATTTTGAAACCCCTTATAGTTGTATTTCCTTATCTCTAGGTGAACTAATCAAGTGAATATCTATATCCTACTCTTTTCAACTATTTTTATTATGAAATTCACTTGTTGTTGGATCTTTCATAATAACAAGTTGTTATTTTTTCTAAGTTGATCACTCAAAGAATCAGATTTGTAAGCAAGTTAACACATAATAAAGAAAGGAATTAAATAACACTTCACTTAACATAAAAACATTATAATATTAAATTCCCATTGCTTAATATACAAAAGGTTTAGCTCATGATAAGATGAGTACAAACTGCAGACATGGTTCTCATAAGATACATTCTTAAACAAATAATGAAAAATAAATGTAAACCTAAGAGTGACTTGAAGACTCCTTGAGATGAATATTCAGCAAGGGATGACTCCAGTCGCCCCACACTCTAAATATGGATTGCTTATTTCGTTAAACTCTAAACGAATATTAACCGAGGGGAAATATACAGTTGAGATTATTATATCTAATATGGATTGCTTATTTCTTCAAACTCTAAATGAACATATTACCTTTCAAATTGATTTAGAAATAATAATATGAAAATTTATGTTATACTTGAAGAACAACTTACACTAATTAATAATTTTCGAGCTTCTAGCATTTGGAATTGGGTATATACATAATATTTCCAACTCTTGGGAGTGGCTCAGGATTATATTTTATCATAATAATATTCATTACTTTTCTCTATCGAGTGGATTCCAAAGTTTTATCTGACCGGTTTGTCACTTTGCAAACATGTGCTTTGATTCTAGTTTTAACGCTTGCTAATCCATAGTCTTTTCGACTGTGTCAGGTGGCATTATAGCATATTTATCCTATTTATTTTCGTAGTTTGATCAACCATGGGAGATCAACCGATGACAAGAGAAGATCTTGAGAGAATTACCATGGCTTTTACCATGACTCTAACTGCTTTTTCTTAAAAGATTGTGACTTTAGCAACTCAGGTGAACAACACCGATAACAACGGGAATCAGTGAAAAGACAGGGGAGAGGAACATGTTAGGATTTCACGAGGAGAAAACAATTATGTTGTTATTGCTAAAAATTTGAGTTCTAAAGAAGAAAAACCCTATAAGGAAGAGATAGTTGTTCATGGGAATCGACAATATAACCATGACTATTGAGTGATGGTTGATATTCCATTATTATACAAAATGATGAGAGTGGAGGAGTTTCAGGATTGACAGATCGATGTTGATATGTTCTTTGATGTTATAGATGTCCTTGAGAACAGGCAAGTTAAGATAATGGCAATCATACTGAAGAGTATTGTTGTTGTCTAGTGGTATAACCTTGTTGTTCAGAGGCAAAGACAAATGAAGGGGCCAGTTAGAACTTGGCGACGAATGAAGCAGTTGATGTTGGAGCGATTTTTACTAGAGGATTATGAACATATTCTTTATAATATGTAACGGAAAGAGAACGGTCAAAGAATACATACCTGAGTTCCTGTATTTTTCTGAGTGAAATGAATTGGGAGAATCTGAGAGCCAGAAAGTGCGTCGATACATCAATGGCTTAAATGGATACTTGCAAGAGAAGATGGGTTTACAAATTGTTTAGACCGTGACTGAGGCATTTAGTCTAAGGTTGAAAGTAGAATGGATGGAGAAATACCCTCAAATTTTATCATCTTTTAGAAGGTATTCACCCTAGAATAACTTTGAATCAGTAGGTGACAAGGAAAATAGTGCAACAACCAAGGACCCCAACCCTGGAAATAAGGGGGATATTAGCTCTAGCAGTGTGCAGTAGGGTAAAGAAACAATCCAGAGGAAAATTAATCCATATACTAAACCCACTAGAGAAACATGTTATCATTATAATGGAAGAGTTCATAGATAAAATGTTTGTCCAACAAGGATAGTCGTTGTTGTTGCGGAAGAAAGGTCAGAGGAGGAGGAAAAATAAGGATATGCAGTTCAGAATAATGAATATGCGGAGGTTGATTTTGCAGAGGAAGAATCTGATGAGTGTGTAAATTTTATGTTGTATAGAATTTTACTAGCATCCAAAGATGATGGGCAATGTAAAAATTTGTTCAAAATACATTGTTCTATCAAGAACAAAGTGTGCAATCTAATCGTGGATAATGGAAACACGGAGAATCTGGTGTCAAGGAAATTGGTAGATAATTTGAAGTTGTTCACAGAACCCCATGAGTAGCCATACACCCTCGTTGGGTAAGCAAGAGCTCCATGTTCGAGTAACGCTATCCTGCGGAGTTCCTGTCTTTGTCGGAAAACATTATATTTTACTTGGTAGACCTTAGAAATTTTATAATGATATCACTTATCGAGGGACGTATACCGTGATGGCGTTTACATGGGGCACATATAAAATTTCTATAGCTCATATTTTTCACTTTTATAAAATTCCAAGAGGAAAGAAGTCTAGTTTCTTCGTGATGACACAAAGTGAAAAGGAGCTTGATGAAGTTGTTAAAGAAATGAAATGTTAATGTCCAATGATGATTAAGAGGCTAATGAGTGTTGTAAATGAGGAAGAAGTAATTCTATAGGAAATGCTAGAGATCCTATAGGATTTCAATGAGTTGTTCGCAGAGGAATTACCGAACAATTTGCCTCATATGTTAGACATTCAACGTCAGATTAACCTTATTCTATGGTATAACTTACCAACCTTCCTCATTACCGTATGAGCCATAAGGACAATGATAATTTAAGGGAGCAAATTGACGATTTATTTAAGAAAGGATTCATTCATGAAAGCATGAGTTCCTATACAATACCAATCCTTCTAGTCCATAAGAAGGGAAATCAATGATGAACGTGTGTTGACAAAATATCCATCAACAAGATAACTATCAAGTATCGATTCCCAATTCCCCGTTTGGAAGACATACTTGACAGGTTAACGATTTCGAGGGTGTTCTCGAAGATAGATATACATAGTGGATATCATCAGATTAGAATCAGACCTGGGGATGAATGGAAAACAGATTTCAAGAGTAAATCAGATTGGTGGTTAAGTTTTATAAATAAAATTACTTTTATTATTCAACACAAGCTAGGGGCTCTTAACAAGGTAGAAAATGCGTTGAGCTGGAAGGCTTCCTTTCTAATTACCTTAGAGAATGAGATAATAGGCTTTATGTGTATGAAAGAGTTGTATGAAGGCGATGTTGAATTCAAGGATTTATGGGCCAAGTGCAGTGAATAACATCCTTGTGCAAATTTTCATATTCAAGATGGTTATCATTTTAACAACGATCGACTATGTTTTCCTTGCTCGTGTTTAAGAGAGAAGTTAATTTGAGACCTGCATGGTGGTGGTCTTAGAGGTCATTTGGGTAGAGACAAGACCATTTCTAGCTTCGAGGAGAGATATTATTGGACATTCTTGAGAAGGGATATTGGTGCTATAGTCAAGAAGTGTTTCTAAAGGCGAGTCTCAAAATATTGGTCTTTATATGCCTTTACCTATAATTGATGACATTTGGCAAGATTTAGCCATGGATTTTGTGTCAGGCTTACCTTGTACACAATGAGGTGTAGATTCTGTGTTCGTTATTAGAGACATATGCTCCAAGATGACACAGTTCATTGCTTGTAAGAAGACTTCTGATGCGTCCAACATGGCCAAACTGTTTTTCAAGGAGGTTGTGGGTCTTCATAGGGTTCCTAAGTCAATTACTTCAGACAGGGACACCGAATTTCTCACTCATTTCTGGATTACTCTTTGGAGATTGTTTGGAACCGCATTGAATAAGAGTTCTATAGCTCATCCTCACATAGATGGATAAACTGAGGTAACCAACATAACTTTGGGAATATGATTTAGAGTGTTTCTGGAGACAAGCCGAAGCAGTGAGATTTAGTTTTACCTTAATTTGAATATGCTTATAACATTGTTGTGCACTTAGCTACAGGAAAATCACTCTTTTCTCAAGTTTACACTTATATCCCTAAGCATGTCGTTAATTTTCTTAAATTTCCTAAGCCACCTGAAGTTAATGTGGTTGTTGAGAATATGGTTCAGGAGATTGTTGGGTGTGAATATGAAAGTAGAAAAATAGCCTAGAGGGGGGTGAATAGACCCAATTTATAATCCAACCGCCATTTTCAAAATTAGAGTGTTTTAAAAAATAATTGCGTGCGAAAGTTTTGATGCGAAAATGTGAAAATTAAACTGTTCGAATTTTGATCAATTAACAAAGATCGTTTCACAAATATCAAATATGATGAAACACTAGGTGTGGATTGATTCAATTGTGTAATTCATAAGAAGTGGTTACACAATGATTCAATTAATGGAATTGTAATGTCAATTTATTTCTCAGAAAATTAATCACCAATCTAGCTTAACCAATTACCCAATTCCAACAAAATCTAATGCTTATGTAATAAATTGCTATCAATGAATAAACGATATAATACAATGGAATTGAAAAAGATAAGCATGCAAATACTACAAAGTTAAAAGCAAAAGTGAGAGAGAGATGACACCAAGATTCATAGTGCTTCGGCGTTCGTCCTTGTTTTGCCTACGTGCCCTCTTCAACGGTTTCCTATTGGAACCTGCATAACTGCTTGTTATTTGACAAATATTCACAGAGTTCATACAATCATCAACCTATAATACATATGAGTGTAAGTATTTGAGTGCACAACCTAAGAGGGGGTGAATTAGGTGTAAAGATGTTCTTAGAGATTTTAAGCACTTTTTTGGTTTCTTGTAACTTTTCAAAATTATGAATAGATGAATGAATATGAAACAGAAAAATAAAGAGAGGAAAATTAAATGAATACAATGATGTATAATAGCTCCCTTTATTAAACAAGGGTATATCTAGTCTCCTTACACCCCGTGAGATATTTTCACTATTGTTAGATCTTCGTACAAGCCTCACACCAAGACTTTTCCTACAATCTTCAAACAACAATTAAGAAGCACGCCACTTCCTTGATTTTACAAATGCACCAACAACTATGATGGACTTTGAATAAAACCAATTCAAATGACCTTTCTCAAACAAATAGAAAATATACCACTTTCTATTTGCAAATACTCTTAGAAAGTACACACACTTTATTTACAAATTAAGTTACCACACACTTGGTGATCAATTAAAATAATTGAACAAATTTGAAAATATGAAGTTGTTCTTGAATCAATTTCAAAAGATAATTGATCTTATCTTTCAATGTGTAATTCAATAATATATGAACCTTAAGTGCTAAAAAAATATTATGAAACTTTTATGAATAATTTTAAAGTTATGCACAAAGTTTCAACATTTTTGAAAAAGAATGAACACTTAGAAAATTATTTGAATTGATGTAAAAAATTAATAAAGAAAGAGGTCATTTGAAAATTAATATATTTTGCCTTAAATACTTCCTAAGAAACCTCTATGAATTGATGCAAAAGTTTGAGACATTTTTATGAAGGCTTGCAATAGTTTAGAATGACAATGATTCATGAAAAAACATAATTTTGAATTCTGTTTAGGACTTGTTAAGTATTTTTAATGGACACCTGACTTAACAAGTGCATGACGAACTTTGAATTTCAAACAATTTTTCAAATTTCAAATAATAACATGTTTGGTTAAGTCGATTAACCAGACCTGACATAAAAAGTGCAAAGGACCTGACTTAAAACACGCTAACAACTTTTTTAAAATTCAACTTTTTATGCATTTGCTTCAAATATTTTTATGCATGATAATTTGAGAACTTTAAATATAAATAAGAGTATCATTTTTTGAGAATATAAAGTTTATACATAATGAATTTCCTTTACTTCCAAAATATCCATAAGCTTATGCATTCTTGATTCTTGATTCCAAACATTTTCTTCTTTGATATTTCTTCTTTGATAAGAAAGATGATGAACATATTCTTCACACTGAGAAAATAAAATATACTATTTGGATCTTGACTTGTATACATCCAAAGTTCAAATACAAGTTACAAGGCTATTGCAAACTTATAAATAAGTTACACTTTTTTTATACAATTGACTTTTGGTCAACTGTTGACTTTTGACCAAACAGTTGACCAAGCCTTGACCAGATTTTGACCTAGTCCTAAATCTACCCTAGACCTAGCTTTCCTCAAACTCCATCTTCATTCAAACATCTTCATTCAATGTCACTTTGGCTCTCATGTATGTATGACTTTGGCGTGCCATGACCAAGCTTGCACACCAGTTGCACCAAACTTGCACCAGACCTGTAACCTTCCAAAAACCAATGCAATACATGAATCATGTTCAAATAATCCACACCTAAGCCATAACAGTGCAACATAACACAAATAAGTATAACATACCATTCAAAATAGTCACCAAAACACATCACATTTTCAATCATCCAATACATATCATGATCTAATATTCAACATATAAATTGGATCCCAATGGTATCCATACAATTCATATTGCATAAGGTAATGCAATCCAAAATAGCTTGCACCGTCGGCCAAATACACATTCATTAGTCATAACAAGGATGCACAAGTATGATTCAAATATACATGCATCATCACAGTCATGCATCAAGGCATAAGCATAGCCTTTCCAACCCATACAAAACCCAAGCCATGACATGAAATTCGAAAACACATACAATTCCACAAAACCTCAAATCAAATCCAAACATACATCAATCCAGTGCAACACATCCATAACAACATAGTTCATATATGACAACCCACACACACATATAAAGATTATACATCAAAAATGGCCAGCATAAGTACATCAAACCCAACCATTCATAATAGTTGTAAAACAGATACTAACCCTTAACTCGTTTTAAACCCTAACCAATCAGTTAACTAGCTTGTAACAGCTAGTAACTAACATTTACCAAACTTAATTATCCCTAACCAATTGACTAAACCTACCATCTAACTGACTTTATCAATAGTTGACTGCCAACTAACCCAATAACCAACACCTAACCTTAAAGCAAACCCTAACTGACAATAACTGTCAAATGCCATGTGTCCCACAATAATTACCAAACTTCCCCAACATTTCAAAAATCCCTCCAAAACCCTCTAACTAACTCTTAAACCTCTAACTAATTCCTAACCTCTAAATAAACACATTTTTTGATCCAATTTTCAACTAAATTTAGTGTAAAACTAACACAAATTCACTCAAGTTCGTCACTCCAACAAACTATAATCTAACCAACTCATCATTCATCCTCCACCCTCGATTAATTCTTCCTATGAATCACTATCTAAGGGATATGACCGTCTCATTCCTAACTATTTGTAACTAACTTTTCCCTCTCAAATTTCATCAAGCTTCATCTTTATAAACCATAAGCCCTTACTTCATAAAAAATACACATTAAACCTATTAAAAGTCTTCCTAATTCTCATCCATAATCTCTCAAACTCAATCTAAAGCTCTCAATCCACCATTGATTAGAGCTTCACATTGAAGCTCTAAATCAATTGAGGTAGACTTCAACTTTCCATACACTCACCTCTACCAAATGTTTATCATCACTACAAACTCAACCTAGCCCCATAAACTCACCATTCTAATCTCAACATTATACTAATTCTACAACAACAATACAACAACCATAAGTTCAAGAAAAAATCAAAGAGGAAGAAAGAAGAAAAAGGAATTTGAATCAGAACGTAAAGGATTAAAGCTTATACCTTGGAATCAAGAATATATTATTTTCTTCATTGTCTTCTTCAACTCCTACTTTGACCAAGGCAATCCTCAGTTTTATGAGTAAGTATGATTCTTCGTCTTTCTTTTAAACTGTTGCTACCACCTTAGAAAGCTTTTATTAATGAAGCATAACCCTAAGGTCTTGCTCTGAATTCAAGAATCTATGCCATTTAATTTTTGTTTAAAGTTTCTAGGGTTCAATGTGATTAGGGTAGGACAAAGATTTAGGTTGAGATGTGGGATAATCAAGGGTTATAAATGGGAAGAGGGAGATGAGACAAGTTTAGTGGTGGTGGGTGGTTATATTTTGGGCTCCACCACCACTGGAGGTAATTTCTGGCACGACGGAGCAATTTCAGATGAGATGCGTATGAGAGTAGAGAGATATGTCTAAGGGGGTTAACATGATGAATGAGGGAACTTTTCTCACACTACCCTCTTTTTGATCCTATCATGGGCCACCAAGTTAAGGCCCACAGGCCTTTACTTATGTAAACACCCTTTCTTCTTTCACCCCCCCCTCCATTATGAAGCCAAGAATAACCATAATCAAGGACTTGGGCTTCCAATTATGGGCCCATCGTTTTGATGCTCTATTCACACCCCCTCTTTCACTTTTACGCCTTGGCACAATTTAATTTAATTTCTTTATTTATTATAGTAATTTTTAAATAGAAAAACATCCAATTAGTGCTTTAATCATGATCAGGTTTAGTCTTAATTTTAGGATTAAGTTTCCTAATCAAGATTATATTAAATTTAATTAGGATTAGATAAAAATTTAATTAGAAAAATAGGGTTTTATGGCCTTAATTGATTTCTTTTTTCACGAGGATCATTTATTGACCTGAATTGTTTGGTTGACCTAATATTCTTGCATGACCCCCCATTGTCTTGATTTAATTAATTGATTGAATTTCTTTCGATTAAATAATTGAATTAATGATTGTATGCTAATTTCAGTTAATCCATCTGATTAAAACAATTACATGACCCCTTAAGAATTTATTCAATTAGATGATTAAATGTCTCTTAATCATTTAAATTGAATTAGATCTTAGGACATGAACTATGTATGATCCCTTAGGTCAATCACAATTGTATCTATTCTAAAACCCTATAAAATAGGTAAAATCAATGCATGACAACATCAAGCTTCACCCCCCATCTTTGCTTCCATATCTCATTCTTTCAATCATATCTTTTCCTTTGTTCATTTATGACTAAAACCATTTTGGAAAATCAACTTGATCCAATGTCAAGAATAAACTCAAAACACTTAACAAAATATGATGCAAATTATGCGCCACGAGCCTTAAGAAATGGAGAAGAATGAGAGGAAGAATTCCTAGCCTTATTCTAAATACCTTTGGATACGGAACATATGACCCAGTTATTCAAAATATTCACCTTCATTCATAAACTTTAGTGCAATTCAAATCAAGGAAATTTTCTAAATTCGTATTCGAACTAAAAATCAATCACAACCAATATCAAAAACATTTCATAATCATTATCTCTTGGTTTAAACACCATTTCCTTGGTTTAAGCACCACTTTCTTGGTTTAAACACCACTCCCTTGGTTTAAACATCACTCCTTTGGTTTAAACACCACTTCCTTGGTTTAAACATCACTTTATTGGTTAATGTAAGATCCCAATTTTGACCCTAAGGTCCCTCATGCAAACTTCATCATATGCATCAGCACGGGGATAATATCTTGGCATCCTCCTTACCCATTTTTTATTGTGTTTATTTTGGGAGAGATCACCAAGTACTATGTGATTGTATCATACTTGTATATTATCATTTTACTAACCAAATACCAAAAATATGTCCTTGCATTTGCCTAACTCTTTTGTAGGTAGGGCATGATCACCATTGATCTATCAAGTTTCCTATCTGGGGTTTAAGACCCTCATGGATAAGAACACAACCAAGGATTGATCCATAATATTTATAAGCATCATATATGAGTCCCAATTATATCTACATGGTATTTTGATCAAGTATTCTTCAAGAGCTTGGAATTGGTTAGCCTTGGAAACCCTAGTTTGTTTGGGTATCTTGAGTAACTTCTTCAACAAGCTTCTTCACCAATTGATCAAATTTCTCAAGGTACACTTAAAAATTCATCATATTATGCATATATCATCTACCATGAGCCTAAAAAGTAAATATAATTGCAAGTTAGCAAGATGGTTGATGGTGGTTGGCCAAATGAATTCATCTGATCAAAACTGGGTCTCCCTAGACCCTATCTCCTACTATTTTCATCATATGAAAATGATTCCAAGATAAAAGTTACTCTACATGACATTCCAAACAACTTTCATGTTGATGTCTAGAGCTAAGTTTGCTTGGAAAGTCATTTTCTATGTTGAAACATTATAGGTCATTTTGTCTAAACCATAATTTGAAAGTCAACTTCCCGAGGCCATAACTTGCTCAATTTTCATGATATAAAATATTTCCAAGTTGCACAATCAAATTCAATATGTATAATTCAACATTTATTTTTGGAGTGAAATCTAAATCAACTTTTATGAGCATGTGATATGAGGATACATTATAGATCATTTTTGGACCAATACCATTGAACAAGTGATTTTCCTCAACTTCAAAAAAGCATAACTCTATCATTATAAATCCAAATGATGTAAAATTGGTGACCATTTTTAAGGTCTTTAAAATATCTACAACTTTTATGAAGACACTTTTCTCATTTGGAGCTCACATAAAAAGTTAAGCAAGGTGGAATATTGAAGTATATGACTTGACACTTAGAAAAAATTACAGCATGTTGAAATTTCCAAAATTCTACCTCAAAATTCACCTTGATCCAAGTTCCAAATGGAAAAGTGTTTAACATAAAAGTTGTTCATCTTGATCTAAGCTTTCCAAAGAGTCCTAATTCATTCATTTTGGACCAATTTTTCTAGGGCTGCACATGGTGTTAACAGGTCTGCATCATTAATGAAAATCAAAGTTCAAATGATCACATAACATTGCCTTGCCATTCAAGCTTCATTCCAACATCATTTCAGTTGCATTTGGACCTAATTAGATTGCTTCATGGGCCTGTACACGCCCATGCAAGCTTATGCATGACATTGCCAATTTTGGAAGAAAATTCAAGTGTGCAAATAACACTTCAAATTTCTATAAATAGGGACCCTCTGAGCTCATTTGAAAGGATCCTTGCACGCCAGCTTTGCCCCCTCTCTTCAAACCCTCACATTTCAAAGGAAAACCTGATAATTTTCACTTGAAAATTGAGTTTGAATCTCACTGTTTGGAGATTCAAAAACTCCAGGATCCAAAGCTTTTTTCCATTACTAATCCACTTCTGCAAGTCATTGGAGCAAGATAAAACAAGAATTGAAGCAAGGAAGAGAAAGTTCTACATAACATTGAAATAAATTGACCAAAGGTGACCAATTAGACAAAATAAATGTCAATTAGCCTAGCAGAAAATGTCACAACAGATGTCATAACATATAAAATGTTAAAACATAATTGTTAGGAGATACACACCATAATTATACACAGCTATGATAGTTGAGATAATTAGAAATTCATGGAACTCATTAAGAGCCCAAATATTACATAAAGGCATCAGTAAGGACTGCCACAAATTACACACATTTCAACAGAAAAAAAAACAAATTCTTCAGCATCCAAAGTAGTCAAAACAGCAGGGGGACCAGTCTTCATAACAACACACACAACAGCCAAACCAACCCAGTCTTCATCACAACACATAACACACACAGTCTTCATAACAAGGGGAACCATTACCACTTAATCTGATGAAGTAGCATCATCTTCACCTTCAGAATCAGAACTTCCACTAGATTGAGCATTGGACCTCTCACTTGAGGTATTGACATCTGAATTCTTGGTCTCACCAGCCTTCTCCATCTCTTCCTTCTCTAAGCTACTAATAAGAACCTCCAAAGCCTCTTTCCTTGCCTTGGCAACCCTAATACCAGTATCCAACTCTTTACAAGTTTCCTTCAATAGATCAATCAAGCTACCTTGAGAGGCAGGCTCCTTCCTTGCAGATGTCATGACAACATCATTGACATGGCTTCCTTCAAACCACTTGTAGTGAATGGATAGTGGAGGCTTTCTCTTGCTGGGAATATCACTTATGTTGAGAATGCTTGGTTGCTGGCTCAAGGTAATTCCACAGATGATAGATGGAAAGGCAATGGGCAGCTTTACTACATTAGTGGAGGCATGTATGACAATTTGATCAAACACAAACCTTCCAAAATCAAAGTTTAGCCTGGTTCCAATAGCATAAATGATTCTTCCAAGACCATTAGAGATGGTTGAGATATGATTAGTTGGCACCCAGTTGGCTGAACCAATCTTATGCAAGATGGCATATTTGACAGTTAGCTTGCCAGCTGATAGATGCTTCTTGCTAGGCCACTCCTTAACTTGGCCAGCAGTAATAGTCCTACAGACTTCATTGTCTTTAGCCTCTAAATCCACACCTCCTTCAGTTCCTCTCCCTAGGAACTTGTTGATTATGGTTGGGGAGAACCTCACACATCTACCTCTTACAAAAACCTTGCAGAATTCCTTGATGCTCTTTTCAGAAATATCCTCTGGGATATTCACAACAAACTCTTTCACTAACCCTTCAAAACATTGGGGCAAAGCAACAACAGTTTTCATCAGACCAGCATTCTTGATCAAATCCATCACTTGCTTCACTTCTACAGCCTCCTTTCCCAGCTCTCTTTCAACAGCTACCCTCCTTTGAATGACAAACTTCCATTTGGCAGCACCATCTTCTAGATGAAAAGAGATGTTGTCTAAGTGCACAGCTGCAACTTTGCCTGGAGACTTTTTCACAGTCTGCCTTTTTGCAGGAGAAATGTCTGGGACATCGTCTTCGACATCATCATCAGAGTCAGAACTCTCTCTGACCTTCCTCTTCCTAACCTCAACTTAACTCCATGATTTGGAGGTTTCTACACTAGAAACCTTTTTCCCTCTTCTTGCTGTCATCATTTCAGCCACAGTCTTCCCTTTTCTGGTCCTCAGTTTCTTTGCTACACTTGGTTTCACATGATGGACCAAGGTGTCATCTTCTTCCTCAGAACTTTCTTCCTCTAGATCAATAACGTTCTCAGCAGTTTCATGAGACACATCTGCTGGTTTCTTACTAGGCAAGGTTTTACCTAGAGAGCATAAACCCTCATCAGCCACTTCTTTCTCTGATCTAGATGAATCATCATCTTTCTCAGCTTGGGGTTCCACCTCAGGTGAGGGGTCCCTTCTAGACAGAGGGGTAGAAACACCATTGACTGCATGCCCTTCATTTATAATCCTAGTTACTAGGTTCCTAATGGCACGATCTATAAAGTGCATGTCATCTTTATGAGGAGATTTATCAGGAATGTTACCTTGATTACTTCCAGCTGCGGAAGAAGGGCCAGGAACGTCGCCTGGAATAACAAAGAGGGGAATAACCTCCAAAATATCTTCATCCAAAAACGCCACGGAGGGAGTCCTTCCTTTGTGAGTGGGTTTTGATCCTGATGGTGAGGGATGTTGTGACATTTTGTTGGACTTTTGAAAAAAATCTCTTTGCCCTAGCAGAGGTTTTCTGAGAAGTTGGATGAAGATGGAAATGGTAGTGTTGAGGTAGCGTGTGGAAATGGAATAGATACTAGTTCCAATACTAGGTAATGATTTATCATTAATGTGGCTCTTTCTTTTAAGTGGGCAGACAATATTTTTATTACCTTTTTCACTCCATTTTAATTGTTCTAACTTCACAAGAATCCAAATCCCAAATTTCCCTCTTAAATATTCAAATTGATTATCATCCAAAACCCTTGCAAATTTGTCAGCTAATTGCATTTCATGCTTTAGAGCTATGAATTTGTCTTCCATAAATTCTCTAATGGAGTGATGACAAAAATCAATGTGCTTGGTCCAACTGTGCTGAATAGGATTTTTGGACATAGTTGTAGCAATTAGGTTGTCATGGTACAGTGTCATGACATCGTGTGTGACATTGTATTCAGTCAACATTAGTTTCAACCAACCCTGTTGAGAACAACTACTTCCAGCTGCTATATATTTAGCTTGATATATAGCACAAACACCATTTTCATCTTTCAAAGGAGAAGGTGTCCTTTCACTCTTCATCCCAATCTTCTTCACATTGTTCTTGGCACATTTGCTTTGAGATAGACACATAGACCCTTCTATCTGCTTGACTTGTAGCTCAAGTCCAACAAAGCTCTTTCCAACTTCAGTCTGCATATGACTAACAACATGTTCAACCATCTGATCCAACCTCATATCTATTTGAGCCACCATGAGCTTTTCTCCTTTGGAAGTGATGTCAAGTCTGAGTTTCTGGTGTGACCTTCTTGTTTGACATTTCCCACAGACTTTCAATTTGGGAGTTCCTCTAGCAGATATAATCATCTCCATCCCTTTCTCTTTGACTAAGGTACACTTTGAGGAGTAACCAATTTGAGAGCTCCACATGTAACAATTGTCTTTGGTCTTGACTCCTTTCATGATCACTTAACTTTCTTTGTTAGTAATCAGACATTCAGTTTTACTGAAGTTAACATTTAGACCTTGGTCACATAGTTGACTGATGCTTATTAGATTTGCAGTCAAGCCCTTAACAAGTAGGACCTTGTCAAGTTCAGGAACTCCAGGGCAATCAAGCTTACCTATCCTCTTGATTTCACCCTTTGCTCCATCACCAAAGGTTACATAGCTTATGGCATGAGGATGAAGGCCAGTTAGCAGGTCTTTGTTTCCAGTCATGTGTCTGGAGCACCCACTGTCAAAGTACCAATCTTCTTTGACTGAAACTCTGAAGGGAGTGTGAGCTATTAGACTTGTAACATTAGTTTTAGGAACCCATTGCTTCTTGTTGACAGGCCTGTGATGTTTGGGTCTTGGTTGATAGTGAGTCTGATGATGAACATGGCTAGGATAACCATACAACTTATAGTAGAAGGGCTTCAGGTGGCCAAATTTCCCACAGTAATGGCATCTCCATCTTTGGTGTTTCCCTTTCTGTTGTCTTCCCTTCTGATGTTATGACATATGATGTGACATCTCAGGTTTGCTTTTAATATGGCTGCACTTAGGTTTGGATTTAGGTTTGCAACCTGTGTAACTGCACTCAGGCTTAGATTCATTATACCCAATGCCAGATTTGTCTCCTGTTATTTTTCCAGTTTGGAGAATCTTGTCTAAGGAGTCAGATCCATTGTTTAACATTCTTACATACTTGGTCATCTCTTCTAGTTTAGAATTCAAGAACATAACTTCATTTTCTAACTTGGAGATGGTTTCCACATGTTCTGCCTTCTCATTCTCCAGCTGTATTATCACTTTCTTCTGGCTTTCAACTTGTTGACTTTCATCTAGCTTGGCATTTAGAACCACTGCTTCTATTTTTAATTTGGAGATGGTTTCCAAGTGTTCTACCTTCTCATTCTCAAGTTGAGTTATTACCTTCTTCTGGCTTTCAACCTGTTTACACACCTCTGCACTTTTGTGACACAACTTTCTGTAGGTAGTGGCCAACTCTTCAAAGGTTACTTCATCATCACTTGAGTCTTCATCAGAACCCCATCTTCCAGTCAAGGCAGTCACCAGATTTGCAGATTCTTCTGTTTCACTCTAATCAGACCAAGTGGCAGCAAGACTCATCTTCTGCTTCTTAAGGTAGGTTCCACATTCAGTTCTAATGTGTCCATACCCATCACATTCATAGCAATGTACTTCTTTTCCTTCTTTGGGCTTATCATCTGACCTTGTTCTTCTTCCAACATTGTTGGATTTACTGATGTCAAATGAGATGTTCTTGACACTTGCCTTAGATCTTACATCCATATTTTTTAACTGTCTGTTGAACTGTCTTCCCAGCATTGCTACATCATTGGCCAGATCTTCATCAACATCCTGACTATTTTCCTCCTCTATATTTGACATGAAGGCCATGCTTTTGGTTTTCTTTTCAGAACCATATTCATTCCCATCTCAAATGTTTGGAGGGAACCAATTAGCTCATCAACTCTCATGTTGGAAATGTCTTGAGACTCTTCAATCACACCTGTGATTTTAAACAACAATTACTTATGAAAAAGAAGACACTCTTCAATAACACACACTTGATTTTACTTAGCAGTTTCAATCAAGTAGACACACACTTGATCTTGCTTAACAACTTCGATCAAGTAGACACACACTCTTGCTTACAAGCTTAGAATGACAATTTACAACTCACAAATCAGACCAATTCAATCATCTATGGATGAATTAAATAGCTTACAAGTCTCACGACCAAACAAGACACAAACCCTTATTCTCTCTCAGTATTTCGCTCTGTATTGGTTGTGTATCAAATTAGGTTTTCCATGTCCTATTTATAGAAGCATTCATCTGGGCTTGGACATCTTGAAAACCCTAAAACTATTTTCCAATTAAATCTTCTCATCATAGCTGGTTAGATCTCTTTGGAAAATAAGTATATCAGGTTGTAATTAATGATTGAATGCGCCTGCAAATCAGATCTTCAATCATACATAGATTGTCATTAAATGCGCAATCACATAACACATAACATTCACCCTGAATGTTTTGTGTACAGGATGTCATGACATCGGGTCTGACATCCTGGAACAATCCTGCATAATTCCATTTATAATTTTCAGCAGGTACATAATATCAGATATCATGATATCGTGTATGACATCCTGAAACAATCCTGCATAATTATGTTTTTAAACTCCACCAGGTACAAGAATATCTTATGTTAAGACATCACATGCAACATCTTGTGAACACTCTTTGTTTTACCAAAATTGCTGCCAACACTTAGAACCAACACGATTGCTTAACATAGTGCTAAATTTTTGACACAAAAGGCATAACATTCTAGTTAGTGAGATTGTAAGTCTCCCCTCTTTCATGGTATTGTATGGAAACTTGGACTTTTTTCCTTCGTTTGGAAGATGTCTTGGTTCAAGGATCCATGCTTGTGAGAAGTGGGTAGAGTGTTCTCCAAAGAATGACGTAAAATAAAAAAGCAAAAGCAAAATCAATACTAACTTTTAACTTATTAACAACTAACATTTAATTTCAAGTCATTTACTTTAATGCACTTTATTTTTAAGCCTTATTCATACCATTCTAATTGTTTATGTTAATGTCATTTTCACTTTGTCCATTTGGACCATATTTTGTGATATATCTTTTTTGTGTATATTGTGTTTGTTTGTGTGGTCTTTGACCATTAATGTACATGATAAGAACAAAAGCCCTAAAAAATATCTTGTGTGGACTGTTGGTTTGATCTGAGGCAATTGGACTTAGAATTTAGGCAACATTCCCTATGCAAAGGACTTGGCCAATGCCAACTTTTATGAAACCAAGTGCTTGCAATTTGAAACTTCATCTGATACAATATTGAAGATCCATTTGAATTCATCTGCAACATGATCATTGTGAAGCTGTTACTTTGAACCCGTGACTTGTGGAATTCATCTGCTACATGGGAAAATTTGAGAAGATCATGGAGTTGCTAAGCTTGGATGTGGTTATCTTTATTTGATGCCTTGATCTTCAAGTTGATATTTTATGCATTGTTTATTGCTTGATTCTAATGTCCAAGGGAATTTTTGGTTTTCTATATGACATACTTGTCTATTGGATTGCAGCCCATTGGTCAGATCCTTTCAACTCTTAACTTTTAAATTTATGCTTAGGATTAGTCTCTTCATCTCAACCCCATCTCTTTAATTTCAAAATCTCTCTCTACTTCTTTGCTTGTGTTTGTTTTTCTAAACTTAGACCATATTGCAAACTAGACACTTTGGCCTTATGACATTGCATTTTCAAACTTCTTTTCTCAATCAAACTTATAAATATACTTAACCATACTTGACTTAAAATTTTCAAAATCCAAAAAGAACTAACTCATTCAAACCATTTTAGGCCTTTGGGCCTTTCAAACTTAATTTTTGTTAAAAGCAATGCATCCACTTTGAAATTTATACCATGAACTACGAGGTTTTGATCCCCCATTTTATGTTGGTACGTAGGCACAAGTCCAAAGGTCTTGTCAAACACAAAAATATAATTAATGAATTCTTTTCTCATCTCCCCATTCTATTTTTAAACATCATTTTTGTACAAAATACATATGCACACAAAAAAGGGCTCCCTAGGAGTACCTAGGACACCTTGGGTGCTAACACCTTCCCTCTGTGTAACCAACCCTCTTTCCTAAAATCTCGTACATTTTATTAGTTTGGATTTGAAAACTTCTTATTTATTGGTTTTGTTCGTACTTTTCCCTTTTCCCTTGGAAATAATAAAAGCGCGGTGGCGACTCTGGTTTTATTGATGTCTTTCTTATCCATAGCTTAATGATCATGAATTTACCACTACAGTTAAGATACCACTTTTACAATTCAGTTCTTTGTTCATACAACACTTTCAATTTTTGTCCTTGGTTAAGACACCACTTTTTCAATTCAGTTCTTGGTTCATACACCACATTTACAATTTGTTATCCTTAATTCAAGTCAAACAACAATTTCTTTTCATAAAAGAACTGTTATAATCCTTTCCTTAGTAGTAAGACTAATAACTTAGAGCATCCGAACTAGGATCCAACAGATAACGTCAAAATACTTCTAGAATACGATTATAACATCATTCCCTAAAATAAAAAAACAAACAAATATTTTCTACCCCACGAACTACGGAGCTCTTATTTTCTAATTGCAACATGAGATTACGTGGGCACAAGGTTTCAAAATCTTGGCGAGCACATTAATTAAAAACTTTTTTTTCCTTAATTAAAACCAATCGCAAGTAACCTTTAGATAATAACACCCATAAGCGTATAGAACAAACAATATGCTTCCTGTTGAGTATAATGGATGTGAGGGGTGTTAATACCTTCCCCTTGCATAACCGACTTCCTTACCCTTTTTCTCTTCCCTTTGGGTTTTATTGATATTTTTCCTTTCTCTTAGAATAAATAAAATTGAATGGAGACTTTGTTGCATTTCGAGCGTGCGACGCACTCGAGTATTTTTCGCGGGCTGACAAATCTACTAGGGAGTACCTAAGCAAGTCAAACCTAGTCTTGTTTATTTTATTTGCATGTTTTGGTGTGTATCTTTACTGTTTTACTTACTTTATTTTATTGCATCTTTATTGTTTTTATATATTCATTATATTCTGGATATTTTCTATATTCTCTATTATGGGTTAGGTTTCATGATGCTACTTGAGAGGAAAGCTTTACATCCGAGCTTGAGCACACACATCAGATAGTAAGTGGTAGATTAAGTATTACCTCCTTAATATTATGTCCCATAACAAAAATGTTGTATGCATACTTGGATTTTCCCACATGGAAATCATTTTAGCATGTGCAAGGTTTTCATGGAATCTACGGCTACCAGTCATTATGGAGTATTTAGTTATGGTAAAATATGACAGAAGAAACACTTTCCAGTCTAAACTCAGGGAACTGAAGCTAGACGAGTTAAGGAAGCTTTGTGCCCGTTTGGTTGATGATCACAAAGATAACTTCAAGAAGGATTATGGAAACTTATTGGGTACCCTGCATACCAAGGAAGACACTGGTTTGATTCTCACATTGTCACAATTCTACGACTCTGCTCTACATTGTTTCACATTCCAGGATTTCCTATTGACCCATACTTTGGAGTAGTTTGCTCATATCTTGCACATTCCAATTAAAGAACAAATTTCGTATAAAAGATTGGATGGATTTCCAAAATCCTAACTGATAGATCAAGCTCTCCATCTTAAGAAGGAGGTGATTGAATCCAACATTTATACCAAAGGAAACACTGGAGGGGTTCCTTCAAAGGTTCTTATTGAGAAGGCTATCACATTTGCTAATGCTGGAAGTTGGGTTGGTACTCTTTCTAAACATTTAAGGATTTATTGATACAACTGTTGTCAGCATCGCTCTATCTAGAAATCATATTCCCACACTAATCGTTGATGTTTATTACTACCCATTGGAGAAAAAAGAAGAAAGGAGGACTAATGATTTGCTGTATTCCTTTACTATTTAAGTGGTTCATGACCCATTTGCCCAAGAAAGGACCCTTTGTTGATAACGTGGGAGCTCTGAAATGCTCTCAAAGATTGATGTCTCTAAATGAAGAAGACATAATATGGTACTACCATGAATATGATGGGATAAAACCCATATTCAGTTGGGTTGACTTTTCTAACGTACCTCTCATTGGTACTAAAGAAGGGATTAACTACAACCGGGTTCTTTCATTGTGCCAACTCGGTTACCCATTGAAAGACAAACCTAAAGACAGATTGTTGCAGGAGTTTGTGTTAGCTGAAGGGGTTGATGATCTTGAATTGATAAAATGGATATGTCGTGCGTGGGGTAAAATCCATCTCATAGGAAATAATGGACTTGGGAAGCAAAACTATATTGATTTGGAACCTTACACTCATTGGGTCAGGGCAAGAGTTAAAGTCATCAAGCTTCTCTATCCTAGGGAACCTTCCATGAACATTAAGCCTCCTAGACCTTATTATGTTCCTATTACTAAAGCTGATAAGCTTAAGGATACCATCAAGATGTTGGAAAAAGAGAATGCAGATTTACGGTCAGACCTTGGTCGACACACTCGAGAAAAGGAAGAACTGAAGATCAATCTCAACCAAAAGAGGGAGTGTATGCTCAAAGTCATTGAAATCTTCCAGAATGAACATAACAAGTGAAAAAGGATTGGTGAAGATCTTATGGGAACTTATGTTGGCCTATATATAAAGAAGAAGCAACTCGTTGAAACACAGTGTTGTGTCGGTAAGATGGTGACTATTTGGAATCAAACTCTGAAGTATCACAAAGAGATGGAGGAAAACTATGAAGCCTAACTCAAGGAACTTCAAAAAAAGCTAAAAGATTTCAAAGAACAGTTGAAGAAAGAGCAAGGCCAAACTAAAAAGCTCGAGGCATCTCTTTCCTAGTGCCAATGAGATCTTGAAAGGGTTTTTGAAGAAATCATAAAGTTGAAAAGGCAAGCACATCAGAACCAGGAAACTTCTCACAGACTCAGTAAAGAAACCTCTAAATGGGTCCGACATTTCCGTCACCTTGAAGTTCTCCTTGACCAGAAATAAGCTTTTCAATAGAACCTCTTACAAGGGCCTAACCTTACTTTATTGCGTAATATCCTCAATAATGTGTAATATTAGAGAGAAAGATATGCATGCTTGGCTAAGTTTTCTGGCCATGCAATTGAAGACCTGCCAGGAATGTTGAAGGAAGCTCATAATGATGTGCTTTCGTATAAGACTCCTAGGGATGTTTTTAATTTTTTCGTTGTTTGTAAGGTTATATATGAAAGGTTTAGGGTTGATCTTCATGTATCTCATCGAGCAAATCCATGAGTTATAACAATTGTACTCCTTATTCTTCCATAATGAATAAAATGAGTATTTACTATTATTGGCTTTATCTTCTGTCTTATTTCTTCAATTTATGTTTACTCTTATGCAATTGATGACAATACCTGAATTCCCCGGAAACTAAAAAATAGCCCTTTTGCATGCATTCATACATTCATGCATCTCATTCATCTAAAAACCAAGATTTTCATACTGTCTCTTTTGCACCATCTAGAAAAAATGGCAATCCTCCAACGAAGATATCTTACTCGAGCTAATCGTTAAAAGGTAATGACGGAAATTGAACAAGAGAGAAATACTTACAAGGAGAACATGGATCAATTCCAAGGAAATATGGATACGATTCTTGAACTCCTTCTTACTCAGAAGGATAACACTCCAGTTGCTACTGAAACTCCAGTTGAAACTGAAGTAGTCGCTCAACCTATACCTAACCAGCCAGGATCTCTGCCTAGGCCTAGTAGAAATGCCATTGTCTATCTCCGGGGGATGCCATATAACTTTACTCCACAGATTATCAATGGCGGATAAAAAAAATATAAAAGTTTTTCATTCCACTTACTCATGCAGTTGATATAAAAACATCATGATCAAGATTAAATCTAACAAAAGCTTTATGAATGCTAAAAATGAATCTTTTCAAACTTTATTTCGAGAAGTGAACTCACAAAGGAGACTCAACAAATAGAAATTAAATAAAAGATGAAAGCGATAAGACAAACAACAAAATAACTGATATAGACACTCCCTAATCAATCACTATTGGTGTTAGTTTTATCATCATTTGAATGGTAAAAGTAGGTGAATTGATGTGAGTTTGGTTAGTAGTTTAGGCCTATTTTAGTAGATTTTTATCATGTCTTGATATGCTAAGGTTTTATTGTTTCTAGATATTTTACGTGCTTGAGGTAGTGTTTCATGTGTTTACATGTCTAAAGAATGAAGAAGAAACTGGCCAGAGAAGAATCCAGACAAAAATGAACGAGCAGGAGAAAAAGAGAAGAATTTGTGCATCTCTCGCCCATACGCGTATGAGAGGTCTCATAGGCGTATGGTCACCTAGTGCAACCGGCCAACATACGCGTAACACCAGGGAGAAAAAAAAAGCATCCTCTGCTCTTACACATATGGGAAGGTCCATACACGTATGAGACCATCCAGTCAAGGCCCCCTCTACAGGCCAGAGCCTTACGCGTATGACTCCAGTTAGGCCATACGCCTTACCATGGACCATACGCGTATGACTAGGTGAAAAAAATTGTCATACACATATATGAGGAGGTCATACGCGTATGACACGACCAAGATCTGATTAGGCCAAATTTCACCTATTTAGCCGAAAAAATGGGAGTTTCCAAGGGTTTGATGAATTTTTAGTGCAAAGAACATATTTTGAAAGTTGGAAACTCATGAATTCGTGGTGGATCAAGGATTTCATGAACCTTAAGTGATTGAAGACATCTTTTCTTCCATTAATTTGTAATGTTTACACTTTCTATTTTGTTTTTCTTTACTATTATGAGTAACCTAACCCCCCCCCCCCCCCCAACGCTCAACTGTGAGTATTTCATATTAGATATCACCTAGGAGTAGGGATACCCTTTGAAATAATGCTTAATTTCATCTGTAATTCACTATGGACATATGATTTAAGTTGAATGATTAAAGGTTTTCTCATTAAGGACTTAGGAGTAAACACCCTTAAGGACCGATAGTCATTAACATTAAATTATATTGTTGCAAGCCCAGGTTACTTTTGTCAAAGAATCCAATCATACACCTTCCCTAGCATGTTCACTCATAATCTTTTTAAACCGTTCAACTGCTCTTCTTACTTTTAATTGCAATTTCTATCCTCAAAACAATAATTCTAAACCCCTAAGTCTTTTGTTTAACTAATTTAAAAGTTGAACTCCGTATCGTTAAGTAGTCTTAGAGTTTGA
This sequence comes from Lathyrus oleraceus, assembly GCF_024323335.1. NCBI lineage: Eukaryota > Viridiplantae > Streptophyta > Magnoliopsida > Fabales > Fabaceae > Lathyrus > Lathyrus oleraceus. The sequence continues at coordinate 325,926,582 of NC_066584.1, read as the reverse complement.
CATTTGGGGAATTTCCCATTGGAATATTAGTACACTTTCTAATTTATCGATCACCCCCCTTTTAATGAATTAGGGACATGCGACTACAAAGATGGTAGTTATTAAAGAAGTTGTCAAGACTAAGTTAGAGGTTATTGGGAAGGAAAGTAAAGAGCTTGTTGATAAATGCATGAAGGTTAAATTTTTCAATGTAGAAGACGATGTTATGGTGTTTTTGTGTAACGAGAGGTTCCCAATCGGTACTTACACTAAGTTGAAATCACTCAAGTATGGCCCGTTGAAAGTGACCTGAAAGATCAATGATAATGCTTATATGGTAGCTCTCCCGAATGCCATGAATATATCCATTACTTTTAATGTTGCTGACATTCATGAGTATCAATCAGATAAGACTCTTTATCAAGAAGAGAACTCGGGATCGAGTTCTTCAAAGGTGGAGGAGACTGATGTAGGAAGGATGGTTGCGTGTATCGAAGAAGAAGTCGTGCATCATAATGAATTTTAATATTTTACGCAATTTTCTTTTTTATTTCTTATTTGGATTAAAACCCAATAAGGTTTCTTTAAGCTCATTTGTGTTTTTCCCTGTATTTAAACATTCTTTGAAGTGGTTGTCCGAATTATCTTTTATCATAATAGTATTCAATACTTTTCTCTATCTAGTGGATTCTAGAGTTTTATCTGACATGTTTATCACTTGCAAAATTGTGCTTTCATTCTATGTTTAGCGCTTGCTAATCCGAAGTATTTCCGACTGCAACAAAATAAATGACAGAAATTAAAATGGAGAATTTGGTGTTAATAGTAAGGAAGCTTGATAGAGGTAGATTTTGTCATTACATATTTATCATGCATAACCATAGGCTAGTAATATGCTCCTCTACTAAGCTATTAATATTACCACTTGTAGCTCTCATTCGTATCTCATGTCGGTCTCAATTCCATGATATTAATGTCTTACCTAATAGCCAATATCTTTCTCTATTAACCAACACAAAGCATTAAGTTCCAACAGTTATAAAGCAATAGGACTACACACTGATTCGACTATAATACATGTGAATATTGAACTTAACCCTATATCTAGGCATTAATATTATATATATGATAATCTTGGATCTAGTAATTACAAGCACCTTTCGAATGTCAAGTCATACCATGAAATTAATTTTTAGATAGCAAATCTAAAATAGACATTAAGATTAAAGACTTATAAATATTAAAGCTTGAGTAAACTTACATAAAACGCCATGACATATTTAATACATGAATATAATGACTACATCTAACCCCAACAAATATATTTTTAGCTACGCTTACTCATCATAGATGTTCCAGTAATCCTACAAAGATGGGCTTGGAAGTTTATATGCCCTATCACTTGAGAAAAGTTTCCACCTTCAATCTCCCTCTCTCATTCTCCTTTCGTAGACCAAGGTTAACATAATCCAATTATGTAATACCTCACTCCACTGAACTCTATTTGTGTTGAACTAGAGACCCCTATTTATAGGTGCAGATTTAGGGGGCCCTCTAGGTGCACCGCCCATCTTCCTGTACTATAGTAATAGGTTCAATATCCTTGTTAGGTCACCACCCTATTGGATACTAAATCCTAGACATAGGATTAGGTTCAATATTTGCACGTACTATAGTAAAATCACCGAAGAAGAAACAAAATTGCATCTATTTTTTGTGTCATATTGCAATGCAATGCAAATATGGAAGAAGGTTGGGAAGTGGCTTGACATATCAGTGCAAAATGGATCAGTCATAATAACATGTAATATGAAACAATTTTGCACATTACTTAAAGTCAGGTTTAAGAAATAAATGCAATGCATCTTTTGGACGAAAGTGTATTTGGAAATTTAGTTATGTAAGAATAATATTTTATTTTAGAAAGAGTTGGAGGGGTGAAAGAAGTTGTTGAACCAAATTAATTGTTGACATGAGAGTGGTTTATAGCTAAGCAAAAGAGGCATGTAGTGTATGCAAAAACAAATTGGTTCTCTAATCCAATTAGTTTTGGTGATAAATGTTTGGAGACATCCAATTTTTAAGTTAACTGAATCAATCTTGATGAACAAGATTTAATCTTTCTGATTGAATACGCCTTTTGCTTTTCACCCTTTACTCAGGTGAAACAACCACTCCTTGGTTGCCATATGATTTTACACTACATAGAGAATGAAAGAAGAAAACAAACTAATTGGAAGTGAGAGAAAAGATAAATTATGGAGGAATAATAAGAAGAAGAATGTATGTTGTGCGAAATGACTTAAAGTGTTTGCTATAATGTGTGTTAATCACAACTGTGATTTTAAAATCTACATGATATTTGCATGTTGTCACTTTGTCACAAATGAAATAGAGCTCCTATATATTTATAGATGAGATTACTTGTGTTACAAGTAAACTAGAAATAACTAACTCAACTAAAAATAAGCTAAGCTAACTATTTTGACTCTGTCGAGTCCTTGGACAACTACATGCTTCGGCAGACTACATTTGAATTTCTTTCAAATATAGCAAATATAGACTCTATTCGACACAATCTAACTTCGACACGCATCAAATGCAAACACATAATTTTGACTTCGACACAAAGAATTACATATTTAACACATCACCTAATTCATTATGTCTAAGTTATCTACATTTATCATTGTTCTTAATCTCTTGAACAATTCAACATGCACATCCTTCGTCCCTATATCTCCAATATAATTCTATGTTTTGCAATGCTCTAGGCTCAACTTTCCATTCTCTACATGCTCTCTCAGGTAATGGAAGCTCATTTTGATGTGTTTGTTTCTTCTGAGTGCTATCAGATTCTTCGTTGGGGTTGATAGACGATATGTTGTCGATCTTGATAATCATTGCTCCATAATTCTTCCCTATAATTTCTTCAACTAGATTCATCATCCATGTTGCTTGGAATGCATATAGTGAAGATGCTATGTATTATTCCTAACATGATGATAAAGCTACCACTGATTCCTTTCTCAAACTTCATGCAACTGGAACACCACCTAACATGAACACATATATTGTTGTTGATTTTCTATCTTCAGCATCACCACGCCAACTAGAGTCACTGTAGCCCACAAGCTTGCATTCTTTTTCTTTGTCAATTGAAGGAAACAAAATCCATAGTCGAGTGTTCCTTAGAGATACCTTAGTATCCTCTTGGTGGCTGGAAGATGTGATACCTTTGGCTTCTGCATGAATCTACTAACCATGCCTACCCAATATGCTAAATCTGGCCTTGTATGATAGAGGTATTGAAGTGATCCAATGAGTCTTTTGTACTATGTTTGATCAATATCATCTTCATCTGATTCTTTGGAGGTTTCAATTTGGGCTCAATTGGAGTTGAAGTTGGGTTGCAATCTTGCATCTCAAAATCTCTTGAGTATTTCACCTCATATCTTCTTTAGTGCATCATCAAGACTCTACTACTCTTGTAGAATTCGGTACCAAGGAAGTATGTGATATTTCCTAAGTATGACATTTCAAACTCCTTAATTAAGTCATGTTTTAAATCTTCAATCTCCTTCTTGCAACTCCATGTTGTCAATAGGTCATCGACATAGAGACATAGTATAAGCATCTCACTCCTGCTTCTCCTGAAATACGCACCATGCTCTGTCGAATACTTCTAAAACTATTTCTCTCTAATAAAGTTATATATCTTCTTGTTCTAAGCTCTTGCAGTTTGTTTCAATCCATATAGGTTTTTATGCAGCCTGTATAATTTCCTTTCTTGGTCTTGTTCCACAAACACAACTGGTTGTGTCACATACACCTATTTGTCTAGAGGGTCATTCAGCAATGTATAATTCACGTCTATTTTACATATTGACCATTTATGCATATTGACTTGACCAACAACCAACTTGATTGTTTTTATTCTAGCTACTGATGCAAAGACTTCACCATAGTCGATCCCTTCTTTTTGAAGAAGCCCTTTCGCTATAAGTCTTGCATTGTGTTGAGTTATTTCACCTTTTGGATTCAACTTGACTTTATATACCCACTTCACATCAATTCCTTTTTCCCTTTTGGCAATTCGACTAGTAACCAAGTATCATTGTCTTCTATGGATTTTATCTTATCCACCTTGAGCCTTTCAATGCTTCAACTGGATTGACTGGCTCAATATCTGCATAGAAGACATAGTGTACTAAATCACCTTTATCATCAACCATATCATCTGATGTGATTACACATTCCTGCAGTCTTGTAGGCATGTTTCTAGTTCTTTAAGGTCTGCTTGAGCTAGCTTGACCTTCAATAGCTTCTTGTCAAACTTCTCTAACAGTTTATCGAACATCTCTAACAACTTCACTAGATGGTTCATTACACGTGATTCTCACTAAATCTTTCTTGATCTTCTTAGTCCAATCCCACTCCTTAGGCTCATTTATGATCACATCCTTGTTGATCATAACTTGCTTGTTCATTGGGTCAAACAATTTGTATCCACATGTCAAATGATATTCCACTAGGATCATCTGACTCGACTTATCATCCAGCTTTCTTCTTAGGTGATCTAGCACATGTCTATGTTCTATGGATCCAAACACCTTCAAGTGGCTTAATATAGGTTTGACACCAGACTAACATTATTTTGGTGTGATACATGCAAGCCTCTTTGACCAGTATCCATTTCATATGTATGTTGCAGCCGACACGGTCTCACCCCATAGCTCAATTTGGAGATGCTTGCCTTTTAACATATTTCTCACCTATTAATAATGGTTATGTTATTTCTTTTAGCAGTACCATTTTGTTAAGTAATGTAAGGTGGCACCACCTCATGCATAATTTCTTCTTTTGTACATAATATGTTGACGTCTTTCTACACGTTCTCTCCATCTACATATGTCCTCAAAACCTTAATCTTGTGACCACCATATCTTTCGACATTGCTTTGAACTTGGTAAAAATATTGACCACATCATTTTTCTTCTTGATTAAGTAGGTTCATAGCTTTCTGTTATAATCATTAATAAATTTAACAAAGTACTTGTTACCTCCAAGTGAATCTACTTGGAGAGAACCACATACATATGAGTAGATTATCTCGAGAGTGGATTTCGACTTCTTCTTACATCCTTGCCGAAGCTATTCTTGTGTTTCTTTTCTTGAACACATTCTTCACATGCTTCTTACGGAATATGGATTTATGGTAGGCCTGAAACCATGTTTTTCCTCTTCAAATTACTAATGTCATTAAAATTCAAGTGACAAAGTCTATGATTCCATAACCATTCATCTCTGCTAGCTGCAGCTACCAGGGACTTGTGTTACAACACATCAAGTTCAATCTTGTTTCTCAATTAATCTCATAATTTTATCTTTGATCAATACTTTGTAATTTCTTTTGATCAACTGACCTGTGTCGCGGTGAAGAATCGGAGACCAAGATATTGATTAGACTTGACTCATTAATCAAAATATCACCATTAAACTTTAATTTATCCAAGGGAAGGGGAACATATTCAAAAATAACCCAATATGTATATTCAAAGCTAGAAGATTAAACTTAAGCTAAGCAAAGAGGGGGGGGGGGGATTCTAAGGTATGAGGGTGTGTTATGAAAAGGGAAGGTATTAGCACCCTAATCATTTGTAGTACTATACAAAAGCCTTTTAAATATATGTGTTTGGTTTAAAATTGTTTTCTATTTTATTGGGGAGATGAGAAAAAGAACATCTTTTTATTGTTTGATGATTTGGAAAGACATTGAGTTTTATGCCTACGTACCCGTGAAGGATCAAAACCTCGTAGTTCGGGTTCAAAAGTAAGAAGAGATTTGTTAGGGTTGATTTTATGATAAAGATACAGATTGTCATATTAAGGATAAAACTCACTTTTAAACCACCACAAACATGTGGAAGATAGATCTTTGCATCAAATTGAAAGAAGGGTTCTCACATGGATATAGAATCAACAAGTATGCCACATAACTCTTCCAAATGGAAAAGAATCAATATCAATCTCAAAAATGTTATGGGGTAGGAGATTTAAATCTCAACTAGGGATTTCTCATGTCTCATTCTTTTATGAAAAGGTTTTAAACATGGAAAAGCCAAAGTGACAAAAGGGTTTGAATTAAGTTTATCTTTTTTTTTTTATGTCTGATGAAAAGATCTTTGAATATGCTTAAGTGTTTTGAATCATTTGATTAAGAAATAAAAGAGAAAACAATGACCTAAGTCAAAGTTTATGATGAAGGTGGTTATAAGAAGGAGAGAGAGAGATATAATCCTAATGTTTACATTGAGGGGAACCTAAGATTGTATCTAGAAGTTTTGGATTAAGGGGAAGCAAAGTTGTATAGGATGTAGATGAACACACATGCAAAATGGTAAGAATGTCATGGTTCCCTTCCCTTGGATATAAACAATAACAAGGTTGAACATGCATTAACATTAAGGCACAAAAATATGGCTAAATACAATGCAAATCACAAGGTGGGTGAGATATGGATAACAATATTGATCATGGTGTTTAGGCATTGAGATAAACATAAACAAGACATGACGAAGTGTCATATAACATCACAAGACACAACACATTGATGGTGAAGACAAAATTATATTTGACATGGTAAAAGCATTCATTGGTACATGGTAAACACAACATGAATTAATTTAGGCCAAACATGCATAACATTATAAGTCTTCACAAAATAAAAATTAAACTTGAATAAAAGTTCATGATAAGACCAAACGTAAGTGGAAACCCTAATCGTGCATCAAGATGCTTCAAAAGATTCATCTAAACAAAATCCTAAGTTTCATCTAAATAATCAATCACTAATATTTTAAAACAAGACCATTTAATCATGGTATAATGCCCAAAATATGATCATATTTAAGCAAACAAAATTCTACTAACATCAAACAATACCTAAACAAATATACATTGGTCACACAAACATCTATGATCACTTAGAACAAGGAAACAATAAAAGAAAATCCATTAAAAGGCCTAAAAACAACATAAAATGCACTAGTTTTCTACCTAATAAAAATGGTCAAAATAAATATTATTTTTTTGGGATTTTTTGGTGGATTCATAAAATAGACATTCTCATGAAAACATGTCAAAAAGAATGAGTAAAAAATGTTAAGGGATCATGAAGTTATGGATATTTGAAGTTATGAAGAAAAATGAACATTTAACAAGTGAGAAAAAATAAACATTACATTGACCAGATTCAAACCCACGTCCTTGGGGTTCCATGCAATGTTTGGAAAAATAAAAACCAAAGTCTGGGGCAAGGGGTATTTAAACCCCATACCTTTTGGTTACAAGTGACTTAGGGCGCATATTTCTACCACTAAGGTGGCTATACATCCATTCATTATAATACAAGAAATTGTATATATTATAAAAATGCATTTTATTTGACTTTTCCATGCCATGTCAATATCTTCTTCAACCTATCTCTCTCATTTTCATTTTTTTTCATTATTTTTCAGAACTTCCATTAATCATATCTCTCTCATTTCTCAACTATTTTTCATGAAATAAAGATCAAAATTGCTTAGAAAAATGTAAGGAACCCAATGGTACGATAGGTTTTAACTAATACTCAAAGATGAAGATGCACGAAGGCCAAAACCAGAACTAAAACTTTAGAATTTATGCAACTTAAATTCACATAAACAACAAGATAAATGACATGTGAGTTAATGATCAACCTTAACACAATAAATGCTACATATTTGCTTCAGAAATCACATGGAAATGATGCATGTATAGTGAGTTTCAAAATCCAAGAATATACCTATTGGAGCAAGGTCCAATTCCTCTTCAATACCACTTTCAACTACTGTTTGATGCTTTTTCCTAATGCTTATGAACTCCCAGAAGGTGATTGGAACCCTTGGTAGGCAGAATGCACGAGCAAGATGAGAGAAATGGAGGTTAAGATCAAAAGTTTGCAAAAATGAAGTTTTGCTTGGTGAGCTTGGTGTGTGGATAGCTGAGGCTTTATCCTCTATTTATAGTGATCCTTGAGGAATCAAGAAGCTTCATATATCATAAAATAATTGTGGCTTATACTGGTTTGCTTGCTTGGTTGGTTCTTGCACAAAACACCAAGTGGGAAGCATGGCAAAAACATGAGGTGCATGAAGTGTTTTGTTGAGCTTTGTCTGAAGTGTAGGAGTTTACTTGAGGTTTAGAGTTGGTATGTCTCAGAACCAAAGCTATTTGGGTGCTCAATGATACTTAATGTTGGGTTAAAGCCACTTTACACAAATGGAAGTGTAACCTTTGTGTCAAAAATGGAATGATTCATTGTGTAGTGGCTTGGTTGCTTAGATAATGGCTCAAAAGTGTGTATGATCTTATGATTATAATGAGATTTAGAAGCATGATAGCCTGCAGAGTAAGATTATGTAGCTTTGGCTCAAGGTTGCATGATGAACTTGCCATGAAAATGACCTAAAATTCAGATTTGGAGAGCCAACTTCATCTCTTCGAAACTCCTAGCTAAAATATGATAATTTCATGCTCTTCAAATTTTTGGGAATGCTAAGACCATCCTCTATAACTTTCATGTTGGGAGTTTTCCATGAATCAATATGGATCATGGTGAAAAATGATGATCAAGTAAGTCACTTTTTGAAGGCAAATTTGGTTGAAATGTTTTCTAAGTGCTTCAATTTTACGGTACCAACTTCATGGCTTCATAACTTGAAATCCTTGAATTTTTTGGGAATCAATCATCAAGGACAAAGTTGATGTATAAAGTAAGACCTTTAATATGACCATTGGAGCAAAGAAAATGGTGGCTTGGATCACAAGTTATGGCCTTGGAAAGTTGGGTACTTGAACATGTTTTTCTTACAGTTCTTTCAGCCATTCTTTATTTGTGAGATTCAAGAGTCCTTTGAAACTCTTATTTTATCATACTTGACAAATCCTTTGATTCTTCTATGGCTACTACCACATGATTGAATCTTGGAGCCAATGACCTCAAAATCTTTGACATTATAGATTTTGATGTCAACACTTCTCAACATGTCTTGATTTGATTAACCAGTTTTGTCACTCTGGTGAAGAAATTAGTCACCTTCCATTTTCTTCCATCTGAAGCAATTCATACATTCTTTTGTGAGTTTGTAACCTCACCTCCTTCACTTTATCAGCGCCTCCAAATGATTTTTCCAGAATGTCCCATATTCCCTTTGTTGAATCTACATCAATAACTTTCTCAAAATTGTCTGGATCAACACATTGATGGATTATAAAGAGAGTCTTAAATCCCTATTCTTCAAATCTTTTTGTGCAGCCTTTTGTTCATCTGTAACATTCTCTCCAATTGGTGTCACTTCATTTTTCACAAGATCCCAAAGATCTTGATAACAGAAAACAATCTTCATTTGCTTGGACCGATTTTCATAATTCATACCATTCAAGATTGGAAGATTCTCCGGAAAATGCTCGTTATGATGATTCATCGTGATTCAATGTATCCCAAAGATCACACAACCAATGCTCTAGATACCAGATGTTGGGAAAACTCAAATCTTGAAGTTAACTGAATCAATCTTGATGAACAAGATTCAATCTTTCTGATTGAATACGCATTTTGTTCTTCACCCTTTACTCGGGTGAAACAACCACTCCTTGGTTGCAAGACAATTCTACACTACACAGAGAATAAAATAAGAAAACAAAGTAATTGAAAGGGAGAGAAAAGAGAAATTCTAGAGGAAGAAGAAAAATGTATGACGTGCGAACTGCACTCAAACTGTTTTCTATAATGTGTTAATCACAACTGTGATTTTAGAATCTAAACAATACTTGCTTGTCTCACTTTGTTACAAATGAAATAGAGCGACTTTCTGTCGATACTTGTTTGTCTTAAAATAAGTAACTCAATTAAAACTAAGCTAAGTTAACTATTTCGACAAATTTTCAATCAAATATAATAAATACAAACTTTATTCGACACAACTTAATTCCGACACCCATCAAATACAAACACACAATTTCAAGTTTGATAATTTTTTTTTACATATTTAACCATAAAGATTGATCTTTGCTTTGCAAGTTTGAATATAAAACCAATGTATTAATTTGTGGAACAGTACCCTTGTACTCTCTATATATGATATGAATCACATTGTTTATAAAATTAAAAAGTGAAACGAGAACTTGTGTAGTTATCTATATGTTAGAAGATATACTATATTTTTTCTACCTTTTAAATTTTCGATGTCCTATTTGTGCTGCAATTTTGATTATTTTTATTGTAACTTATCTTTTATAAATTAATGAAAAAGAGTGACGACGAGAGTTTTTTTGTTTGAATAATTATATTGAGAATCTAATTATCAAATTTGACCTAACGAATTCGAATTTATAGAAGAATAAAGATATTGCACCGAAAGATTGTCAAAACATAGTCTATTTAATCATAAAGACTAAAATAAAACATTATGCATATGTAAAGACTTATTTTTAGGTACATTTAGGTCTGATATGTCCCGGAATATGAAAACACACGAATGTGCTCCATTTATTTACTAATTTTTGGAATAATAATGTGCTCCACTTATGTGAAATATAGTACGAAGACTTGGATTATATTATATTTATTCTCCATTTGTTAAATTAATATGGGTATATAAGTGGAAGTAGGGTCCAATAATGTCTTAACTAAATATGAATAAAAAATATGAAAAAGATCATGCATTGTCTCACAAACTTATTTCTCTATTTGACGAAGGTATTTTAAATTCTACAAAGTTTTTGTATATAATTTGTCACCACCCAATCCCTACGCAGAGACTATCTATCTATACTAGTAAAAATATAACTGTTTTCGACGGTTGTGACTCACTTGCTCAACACGTACCCTTATAGGGGTTTTGGGACAGATGACTGACTCCTGTGTGTCTTCAATGTCTAGATATCTTTAAATGACAATTACTTGATCTTATCCTTTTGTAAGTGGTCGTAGTCGAAGTCTTAGCCATCTTTCAACATTTACCAAAATATGTTAAGTCCCACAAATGTGAAAACAAACATGTCGAAGTTGACCAAACGTCGGTCGAACAAAATATCACTAAGTAACTTCAAATATGACCATATCTTTTCTCGACATTAACTTTTCTTCGTCGAACTAGCTATGTCAAAAATATTGACTGACAAATTTCTCCCTAAAAAATGCCGCTTTCGGTCGAGTCTTCAGTGAAAGAGAAAGGTTGTGTTTTTTGAAAAGACTTTCGACACTATTCAAAGTAGTGTGTTGACGTCAATACAATCATGAAAATTTTTCCTAAACGTCTCCTCAGTGCTATGTGTGTACTGGAGTTATCATTACTCCCCTTTTCCAAGAAGAATGTAGCACATAAAATCTTCAAGTCCCGATGTCTCCATTAACTCCTAAAAAAAGAAAAGTCACACTTGGGCAGGGCACGACATGTGCTTTCTTTTGAGAAGAGGGTAGTGATGGTCATCCCCACCCCCCCCCCCCCACCCCCAAAAAAAAGTCTATAAAAACCTAAATGCTCCTTTCTTCAATCTTTCTCCGTTTCAAACCTTTAAAAGTTCCATAGCCAAAATTTCTTTCAATCAAAGCTTATTATTTCTTGCATTCTTCCATATTGTCGCCAATAATGGCATCATCATCCAACGCAGTCACACTCCCAGTTCCTTTGGCTTCTACCATGAGAGCTCTCATTTATGTTGAAGAGCATTCCTTTGTGCAAGAAACTTCTCATTTGTATTAGAGAGTGTCCCTTTGTGCAAGAACCTTCTTTGGAAGAAGAGAAAGAGTTGGTATGTAAATCACAGGTAATGATCACATTCACTATCTCTGATAGTGTTCATGCATTTCTGGGATCGTTGCATGATTCTTCTATTGAGTCCCAAAAAGTGAAAGAACTTTTTCCTTGTTACAATCACTCTAAACCCTGTGATTTCTTGGATATTTCCTATGAAATAGGTTTCATGAGTTCAGTCACCCATGTATTATGTGATGCACCATATGTCAAGAAAAACGTTTACTCTAAATGGCTAAAGAAAGTTGGAGCCAAAAAGGCCCAGTTTTGGAAATATCATGGTTTGTATGAATTGGTTCAGCTGTCTAGGAGTGGGCCTATGTATAACCCAAATATGCTCATTGCAGTATTATACTTATGGGAAGGTTCGACTAACACCTTCCAACTGAAATGTGGCATGATTACCCCTACCTTGCTCGATGTGAAGGCTATAACCGACATTGACCAATAGGAGAGGTTTTTAATCCTAAACAGAAGGTTAACCATAACTTTAAATTCTCAGTCAGGCGCGCCTCCTTCGCTCGTTATATTTTCGACCAAAACAAAATCGATACTGAATATGTGTCGGATGAAGAACACATTACTTTCTTGAAACTTTGGTTGTCACATTTTGTTTTTTTTCAAAGTCCCTGTAGGTAGAAAAGAAATATGTAGTTATGGCGATCTAACTCCATGATAGACACAATCTTTATTTGATTCGGTTAATTTAGGCCACACTTTATGAATCACTAGGTAGTGGTACTCATGCCCTACAGAAGTTTAAACTTATGGAAGTATTCTCAGCTACAAGCCATATATGGCTCCTACAACTTTTTCTAAATGCCACATTTGAAACTTCCTTGCAGCTCAAGGTACCGACTAACTACATCGAAAGGGTTTAAAATAGATAAATATAAGGTACCAAGCCTGTATTGGTGGCCCCTCTAGATCTGGGACGTAAGACCAAATATTTTTTTATAAAATACTTTTAACTATTTGTAAATTACCATACCTTTACTCACTCTATTGCTCCATTTGTAAGTCGGAGTCATGGGCCAAAATGGTTTAGGAGGGAGTTTCCTGCCTTCACATCTGAACATCAAGCAGATGCCAACGAGATTTAGAAAGCCTTCTTGAATCCCACTTTGCTATCCACCAAAGTTTCTAGTAAAAATGATGGCTTGGGACTTATTGGCTATCAACTTAACTTGGTAGCTCGACAATCTGGTTTTAGCCAATTTCGACTTGACAGCCTTTTTAAGTGCATAAACAATGTCTTCTTGGGCACTTATGAAATAACAGAGAAGAAATTGTTCGACCACTTGGCTCTTTTTAAACAAAGAGCGCATGATCTCCAACCTTTTAATTTTAAAGCTTCTTTTTACTGCACTCAAGAATTTTTTGAGTGGTGGAGTGATTACTATTTTAGTAACTCCATCGACAACTGAACCTTGCTACATAATTTAATTGCTGCTTTTCCTAACTACAAAAAAAGACTCTGAAGACCAGAGGTATGCATCTCGAAGAAATTCAAGCCTTCCTTTTTTGTTGAAATTGTGTATAATCCCTTAAATATTAGTCGAACTATCTTCAAGGAAACCCTTGCTTTTTAAAAGAAAAAATTGTCGAAATGACACCTAAACTGGAATTTCCTCCTTATGTAACAAACATATATGCCTTTTCTTTGTTATTCCATCCACCTAAATTTCCACCTTTACCCACTTGTGAGCTTGCTTTGGCCTTTCGACCTCCAATCTCATAGTGGTTCACCTATGGATCCTTTTTTCAAGTTTTAGAAAATAGAGTAAAAAACCCGCCCAAAGAGTAGTTCCAAGTAAGTGCAATATACATAATTTTAACAGACACCTCCAAGTTGATATTCAACATGTTCAGATCTTGTCCGCAGTTGGAATAGGTGACACGTATGAACCTTAGGAGATGTTTGTATATTTATTTCATATTCTTTATTTAACACATGTCAAAATTTGCAGTTGTTTCTATTCCTCCATCACCACCACCCATCAAGGTTGGCGCTGGCAAGGGTTTAGCATAAGGGACTTCTAAGAAGTTAAAATAGCCTGGCCAACCATTAAAGGAAAAACCAGTAATTTTCCCCAACTTTCAAACTTCCTTATGATTAAAAATTTATACTTATCTTTTTTCCCCATACTCAGGGTCCCAAATGAGGAGGAAGCTTTGCTGTTGGTGGCACAAAAAGAAATCCAAACAAAAAGAGATTTCCACTGTTGAGAGAGAAGCGACACATGTTTTTCTTTCGACCTCCTTTTGGATTTTTGAACTTCTTATCACCTTGTATAACAATTTTTGGTGTTCCAGTCTAACAAGGAGCTTCTAGAAGAAAAAAAAGGGGGAAAAGCCTACTGAAGAGATTATAAAAGAGATGGAATCCGGTGGGAGTTTCCCCCCTAAGTATGAAAATTTTAGGGCTAGGATCCTCAAACATCCCAAAGAAGTTGACCTTGTTATGCCTAGAAAAGAGGAAAATACTGTCGAAGTCGTCACCTCCTCGCCAGAGAAGAAAAATAAGGAGAAGAATAGGAAAGCTTTGACTATTGAGGTTGACTCCCAACACATGATTGAAAGTGCCATCGTCATTCAAGTAGATGAAGGAAACAGGGAGGAAAGTCCTCAATTAGTTCGACAAAAAAGAAGAAGTAGGAAAATAAAGCCCACTCTCAAGAATCCAAAAAGTGCTAACTCTAGTCTTGGTATTCCGATCTCTAAGGTACTTTTGTTTCCTTCAAATATTTATGTCGAATTGCAAGTTGAAAATTTTGTTGTGTTACTTATGTTTACTTTTATGAAGGATCTCACATCTTCAAATACCATGTCTAGCATCAAATACACACCACCTGCTTCCTATAGTTCATTATTCAATGGTCAACGATCCTGTCGGAGAGAATGTTGTTAACAAATCCACGATATCGGTTGAATAGGACATACTTGAATAAAATGAAAAAGAAATGGTTAAAGATAACCACTCTTCATAATCATCTGATTTTGAAAGTAGGGGATTTAACTGCCAATAATTTGTCTCAAACAACAATGAAGATGTCTCTTCAGAGACTGACCGAAATGTTGATGCTCCCGACAAAAATAATAAAAAAGCTAAGTCAACCCAAAAGGACGACGATGTATCTCATCATGAAAATCCACCATATTCTTCTACCAAATAAAAATACATTTCCACTCAACGACCAGGCAATCTTGGGGGGAGATATTGTCGAAGGACGGTGAAGAGATCCCAAAAACTGCGCTTGTGTATCCAAATCATCAGCCAAACCGTTCCTCGACTAGCTTTAATACTTCTATCAGCCAAGAAGAATTAAAGGAATTAAAGTCCAGGGGATCTTGGTGGAGCCTTAAATATTCTGATGAGTAGCAGGGGTATTTTTTTCGACAAATCTCCCAATTCTTCTGTGAAATCTGGTGGGGAGCTTTCAAGTGGCACCATGGAGTCGTTGATCTACCAACTAAAGCTTCGGGTTCTAAATGAAGATTTGTTCCAAGCCATAAATAATGATTCTAATGTCACTGATGGGATCAAGGTCTTTCTAAAATAACTAAATGTCCCAGCTTACACTGACTTCATAATTGGCTTAATCTTGGAGTTTGAACCTCAACTTGACAAAGATGACTTAGACTTCCATAAGAAAAGAGAAGCATCATGTTGACGAACACTTCAAACTCAGACTCACTCTCGGGAATAGGCCTTAGTTCTTGAGGATCAAGGTCACACAACAAAGCTGGAAGCGAAGGTCGAGCAAGGTAAGGATATGGTGGCTTCCTATGACGCTAACATCTTGAAGTGACAACAATAGATAAAGCAGTTCCATTTGAAGATCAAGGAGGCAGAAAAGGAAAAGACTGAATATCTCCTCTCAACTCTGACCCCACTATGATACTAGATGGAGCAAGAGGCCTTGGTGGCCATCCAACATTTTGAAAATGTTGTTGCATTGAATGGGGAGATTCAGCAACTAACTAAGACATAAGCTTTGTTTGTCGCCAAGATCAAATAAGCCAATGCAGCTTTTTAAAGGATGGAGATGATCCTTTCACAAATACTTATGTAATTTTCTTAGGTCATTTTGATAAAAAGTTTGTAATATGACAATGTGTCTTTTGGCACTTTTAATTTTCAGCTTCATGTTTAGATTTTATGTTTAAAACTATTCTTCATTTATATGTATTTCTTGTAGCGTAGGCTTGTACTTCTTGGAGTACTTTCCATTTATTCATAGGGTTTTACCGTCAGGGGTTAGCTCTTTGATCTTGTAAATGTTATTTGTAAATTCTTGTATGACTCGAAACAGTCCTTCCCAACTTGGAGACCATTTTCCTAAGGTTTTATCCCTTTTATCCATAGGCAGTATAACTTTCCAAACCAAATATCTAGAGTCAGAGGTTTTTTACTTAATCTTTTATTGTAGGCTCTAGCCACCCATTCTTTTTTTCTTATTAAAACATCTAATGCAACCAACCTTTCTTTGTTTAAATCTACAAATTCATACAACATTATGCCCCAATAATACTCAGTTGGTATTTCAATTTGTATTTGAATCCTAGTTGATTGAAGGTAAATTTCTATAGGAAACACTACATCATCCCCATGCGTAAGTCGAAGAGGCGTATAATTCGTTGACTCCTTACGGGAATTTCGACAAGCCTAGAGAACTTGTTCAAGCGTTTTATTCCAATTATGTGTTTTCTATCCTACATGCTTATTAATCAATATAATTATAATTTTGTTGGCTGCCTCGACCTGAACATTGGCTTGAGCATAATAGGGTATCAAAGTTAAAAGTTTAAACATTATTTCTGAGGAGAATTCCAACATCTTTCCTCCAGTGATAACCGAACCTTGATGCGTGGTGATGGTTTTAGGAATCCCAAACATATATATATATATATATATATATATATATATATATATATATATATATATATATATATATATATATATATATATATATATATATATATATATATATATATATATATATATATATATATATAATATAATATAATATAGTTTTGGATAAAACTAATCACTGCCTTTTGGTCTGCATTATGTAAGGGATAACTTTTATTCATATGGTGAAGTAATCTATCTAGACAAAAATGGATTTTTGTCCTTTCAACGACGAAGGTTTAATTTGGCCAATTAAGTCTAAAGCCCAACCTCTGAAATGTCATGGCTTAACTATTGAGTGTAGTTCACTTGCAGGTACATGTTAAATACCTGTGTGTCTTTGGAATTCCCAACAACCTTTAGCAAATTCCATGCAATCCTTTAACATATTTGGCCAATAAATGCTCAATTGAAAAAATAACCATTTCATATTGTGATCTGCCTGATGAGAACCACATGATCCACTATGGACTTTTGAGATTTCCAAATATGCTTCTCTTTCGCCAACACATTTGAGTAAAACTTATTCAGGGGTTTTCTCGAATAACTCATTTCCAATTATCACATAGTGTAAGGTTATATACTTTATCTTTCGATCGGTCGCTCACATGGGATTTTCTAGGTATGTTAGTTTTCTCCAATCGTTATATGACATACTGTCAATGGCAAAAACTTCAAAAATTTCAAAATCTTCTAAAATTTTAGAGTTTTCTGAGTTTGGTATGTACCTAAACTCACGTGCCCCCACAAGTTTTTTCGTGATGATGTTGTTGGGGAGAATTCAGTCGAAATTAGTTTATCTTTGACTTCAATCAACTCTTCTAATGTTTCCTTGGAGACTTTATATCTTGGAGAAATTTGTGCTAAATTATTTTCCTTTTGGTTCTCCAATTGAGGCATATGACTGATATTGATGGAGTCGAAGCATTTCAAAAGAGAGTTCATTGTGACGAAGTACTTCATCAGATTCTCCTTGATACATTTGTATTCTTTTCTTAATTTCTTCACCACTAGTTCTAGGTCGCCTTTTATTTCAACTTTGTTTTCCCCTAAGTCCAACAAAATCCTAAGGCCTGCTACCAAAGCTTCAAATTCATGACCATTGAGCTATGGATAAACTCGACGTCAATAAAACCAGAGTCGCCACCACTCTTTTATTATTTCCAAAGGAAAAGGGAAAAGTACGAACAAAACCCAAAGGTAAGAAGTTTTCAAATCAAAACTAGTAAAATGTCAGAGATTACAGGTAAGAGGGTTGGTTACACATAGGGAAGGTATTATCATCCAAAGTGTCCTAGGTACTTCTAGGGAGCCATTTTTTGTGTGCAAGTGTTTTAGTTAAAAATGGTGTTTGATAAAAATATAGAGTGAGGGGATGAGAAAAGAATTCATTAATTATGTTTTTGTGTTTGACAAGACCTTCGGTATTATGCCTACGCACCAACATAAAAATGAGGGATCAAAACCCCGTAGTTCGTGGTAAAAATTTCAAAGAAGTTGGTGGATTAATTTTAACAAAGGTATAAAAAAAAAGGGCACAAAATGGAAAAAACTTAAATGAGGTTGTTAGTTATTTTTGTCTTTTGAAATTAAAGTCAATATGGTTAAGTTTATTTCCAAGTTTGATTTAGGAAAATGTTTGAAAATTCAATGGCATAAGGCCAAAGTTTCTATTCATTAAAACATATCTAAGTGAAAAAAACAAGAAAAGAAGGTTTTGAAAAGAGGGAGAGATTTTGAAATTAAAGAAGTGGGAAGAGACGATTAGACTACCCTAGACAAAAATTAAAAGTTAAGGATTGGGAGTATTTGACCAATGGATGCAATCCACAAGAAAAGAATGTCAGATAGAAACCCATTTCCTTTGGACTTTTGATCAAGAAACAAGCATAAGCAAACACCCAAGCAAATCATATGAAGACCAATGCATCAAATAAAGATAGCCATAATATCCAAGCAAACACTCCAATAGTTAGCAGTCTTCAATGTCTTCCAATGTGTCAGATGAAATATTCCTTCGCAAATTCTGAGAAACAATCATCAAACATCAATCACAAAGTCAAAATAACTTATTAAACATAGAGACCACATAACAGAAGAATCAAGGTCACTCAAGGTTTGCATCAGATGAAAGGCACAATCAAGGATATCTCAGTCTCACAATAATGGCATTGGCAAAGTCCTCAAAGCATAGGGAGGTTGCCTATCCTAAGTCCAAAAGTTCAGATCAAGTCCAACAGTCCACCAAGATATTTTTTAAGGTTTTTGTTGTTATTGATTATTTTAAGGTCCTAAGACCACATACAAATAAAATTCAAAAGTACACAATATATACAATCACAAGATATGGCTCAAGTGAGCAAAGTAAAAATGACTGAAGCATAAACAACTTGCATGAAATGTAAATGGCAATGAATGATAAATTTATTGAAATTAAAATTGCATTAAGTAAATGACTTGAAAGTAAAGCAATTTAATAAGAAGTTATTAGAGTTAGTGAAGAGTTTAATTTGTTTAACTCATTCTTTGGAGAACACTCGACCATTCATTCACAAGTATGAATACATGAACCAAGACATCATCCATGAGAAGGGCTCCAACTCGGATAAATCAACAAGTATGCCACTAGCTCTCATGAATGGAAAAAAGGTCAAGTCTTCAAACAATGCCATGAAGAATGAGAGACTTACAATCTCACTTACAAGAATGTTATGCCTTTTTGGGACAAATTTAGCTCTATGTTAAGCAATCGTAATTGGACTTATGTAGAAGTCAGAACTATCTAAGGTCGGATGTAAGACCCCAATTTTGACCCTAAGATTCCTCATGCAATTTCATCATAAGCATTAGCATTGGGATCATACCTTGGCATTCTCCTTACCCCTCTTTCATTGGGTTTGTTTTGGGAGATATCACCAAGCACTATGTGATTGTATCATACTTGTATTTTATTATTTTACTAAACAAAATACCAAAAAATATGTCTTTGCATTTGCCTAACTCTTTTGTAGGTAGGGCATGGTCTCCATTGATTTATCAAGTTCACATCTAGGGTTTGAGACCTCATGACCAAAGAGCACAACCATGGATTGATCCAAGAATGGTTAAAAGCATCATATATGAGTCCCAATAATCTCTACATGTCATATTGATCAAGTTTTCTTCAACAGTTTGAGGGTGATTTGCCTTGGAAACCGTAGTTTGACTAGGTATCTTGAGTAACTTCTCCAACAAGCCATCTCACCAATTGATCAAATTTCTCAAGGGACACTTCAAAATTCATCATCTTATTCATATATGATCTACCATGAGCCAAGAAAGTCCAAATAATTGGAGGTTAGCAAATTGGTTGATGGTGGTTAGCCAGATGAATTCATCTGATCAAAACTGGGTCCCCCTAGACCCTATCTCCTACAATTTTCACCATATGAAAATAATTCCAAGAGAACAGTTACTATAAATAATATTCCAAACAACTTTCATGTTGGTACATAGAGCTAGTTTTTCTTGGAAAATCATTTTCTATGTTGAAACATTATAAGTCATTTTGTCTAAACCCTAATTTGAAAGTCAACTTCCCAAGGCCATAACTTGCTCAATTTTTATGAGATGAAATATTTCCAAGTTGAACAATTAAATTCAAGATGTCTACTTCAACTTTTATGTTTGGAGTGAGAGATAGTTAAACTTTTTTTGAGCATGTGATATGAGGTTACATTATAGGTCATTTTTGACATATACCATTGAACAAGTGATTTTTCCAAACTTCAAAAATGCATAACTCTATAATTCTAAATCCAAATGACATGAAATTGGTGACCATTTTTAAGTTGTTTGAAGGAGCTAAAACTTTTATGAAGACATTTTTCTCATTTGAAGCTCACACAAAAAGTTAAGCAAGGTGGAATATTGAGGTATATGGCTTAACACTTAGAAAACTTTTTAACATGTTGAAATTTCCAAACTTCCACCTCAAAGTTCTCCATGTTCCAAGCTCCAAATGAAAAAGTGTTCAACATAAAACTTGTTCCCCTTGATCCAAGATTTCCAAAGAACCCAAGTTCATGCATTTTGGACAAAGATTGTTAGGTCTGCGCATGGCTTTAACAGGGCTTCATCATTGGAAAGAATCAATTACACAAACTTCATTGCACATTTGCCTTGCCATTCAAGCTTCATTCAGACTTCAATATGAATCATTTTTTACCTTAATGCATTGCATCATGGGCCTGTACATGCCCATGCACTCGTTCCATCCACATTGCTAATTTTGGACAAATTTTGAAGTGTGAAAATATCATTCCCTTTGGCTATAAATAGAAGGCTTCTGAGCTCATTTGAACAAGACTTTACATGTTAGCTTTGCCCCCCATTGAAACCCTCTCATTCTAAAGGAAAACCTGAGAAATTTCAATTTGAAATTTGAGTTTGAATCTCAACTGTTGGAGATTCAAGAACTCCAGGATCCAAAGCCTTGCAACCTTGCCAATCAATTCCCGCTAGCTTCTTAAGTGTGATCAGATCGTGTTTGGAGCAAGCAACAACAAGAAATGCATTGCATTGAAGGTAATTTTCAGAAAACTTCATCTCTTCGATTCTCACTCAATTCTACTCAATTCTCTTAGATCTTTGGTTGTCTGAAGTCTTAGCAATGTAGGCAAGAAGATTGAGTTGCTTAGAGGTCAAATCGAAGCAACTCAGTTGACACACCTTAAAATTCAACTCCTCATATCTTTTTATATATTTGGAGTTAGTTAAAATTGAGGTCAGATTCTGGCTCTACGGTATTTTTTATTTAAGATCATATCCTCCTTTTTCATTTTGGTGAAGGTTGAGGGTGGACCAGTCCGATGAGGTCCACCAGAGAAGAAGACCGGAGCTACAGCTCTGGCCGTGTGTTGGCACGTCTCAAACCATATGATCCTTGCAAAACGTTTTAATCTCGTGCGTTGGTTTTAAATACCATCCCTGCAGCGCATTGACTAGTGTCCATTGTGGAACGCGCGCTGAGGACCACTTGATTTGCCACCTCAATTAATGAGGGAGATCAAGTGGTCCACGTTTTTTCCTATTTTCTGATTTTCATTATAATCCTTTTATTTTCATTAATTCATATTAATTTTAATATTGATCCAAAAAATATGAGAGTTTCACCAAAAAATTTCAAATAATTTCCTATTCCATATTTTGAATTAAAATTATTTTTTGGACCATTATTAATATTTTTTATGATTTAATTGATTTTTTATTTGTTTTTAATTGTTTAAAAATACTTTTAAGTCTTTAAAAAATCTGAAATTTTTTCTCCAAGGTCCTTTGACCTTGTTTGACCTATGATAAATCTCATGGCCATTTCTTTGGTGTTTTGATGAGGTTTTAGGAATTTGAAAAACCATATTTAATTTAAATGTATTATTTTAGTCTTTTTAAATTCAAATAAATGCTAATTAATTGTGTTGACCAATTGTGATGACTTGTTTGAGTTTGACTCTTGTTGTTGGGCCTTGGTCAAGGTTGATTTGACTTTGTCAAGTTAATATCATTGGATTTAGGAGATTGATGGAATGCACATTCCATCTCCCAAAATGAATGAATGATATTAATTTGGTAAAAGTCCTCATTTGGCCAATTTGAGTTTTGATCCATTCCCCCCTCTTCATCTCATTCCCATTCTTTATGCATTCATATCATTTGGCCTATGATATCTCAAAGTCCTAAGGCTAGTTGATTGAAAAATCAATATAAGTATCAGTGAGATTAAGCCACCTCTTTTGCATATTCTTTTTATGTGTGGTATATTTCATGAGCATAGTCCATTATACTATGTCTCTAACATGCATTAACACCAAAATTCTATTATCCGACCTCAAATAGTTGTGACTTCTACATAAGTCCAATTACGATTGCTTAACATAGCGCTAAATTTGTGACACAAAAGGCATAACATTCTAGTTAGTGAGATTGTAAGTCTCCCCTCTTTCATGGTATTGTATGGAAACTTGGCCTTTTTTCCTTCCTTTGGAAGATGTCTTGGTTTAAGGATCCATGCTTGTGATGAGTGGGTTGAGTGTTCTCCAAAGAATGACTTCAAATAAAAAAAGCAAAAGAAAAACAATACTAACCTCTAACTCATTAACAACTAACATTTAATTTCAAGCCATTTATTTTAATGCAATTTAATTTTAGTCTCTATTCATTTTCCATTATTCATACCATTCTAATTGTTTATGTTAATGCAATTTTCATTTTTTGTCCACTTGGACCATATTGTGTGATATATCTTGTTTGTGTATATTTGGTTTGCTCGTGTGGTCTTTGACCATAAATGTACATAATAACAACAAAAACCCTAAAAAAAATTGTGTGGACTGTTGGTTTGATCTTGGACAAATTGGACTTAGAATCTAGGCAACCTTCCTATGCTAAAAGACTTGGCCAATGCTAACTTTTAAGAAACCAAGTGTTTGCAATTTGAAACTTCATTTGATACATCATTCAAGATCCCTTTGAGTTCATATGAAACATGATCATTATGAAGCTGTTATTTTGAACTTGTGACTTGTGGAATTCATCTGTTACATGGGCTATTTTGAAGAAGATCATGGAGTGGCTAAGTTTGGATGTGGATATCTTTATTTGATGCCTTTCTCTTCAAGATAATATAATTGTACATTTGTGTGTTGCTTGATTCTAAATGTCCAAGGGAATTTGGGTTTATATTGACATTCTTGTCTATTGGATTGCTACCCAATAGTCAGATATTTTCAACCCTTAACTTTTAATTTTGTGCATAGGATTAGTCTCTTCATCTTCTCCCCATCTCTTAAATTTCAAAATCTCTCCCTTTTTTAAAAAAAAAACCTTCTTTGATTGAACTTATTTTGTTCTAAACTTTGACCACTTTGCAAAAAGATAGAAACTTTGGCATTATGCCATTGCATTTGTTGATTCTAAGTGTTGGCAGCAATTTTGGTAAAACAAAGAGTGTTCACAAGATGTCATGTGTGATGTCTTAACATAAGATATCCTATGTACCTGCTGGAGTTAAAGAACATGTGCAAGCAGGATTGTTTCAGAATGCCACTTACAATGCTAAGGCGTCTGATATTGCATGTACCTGCTGGAGCTTAATTGGAAGACATGTTCATGCATGATTGTTTCAGATGACATACACAATGTCATGGTATCTGATATGGTTGTACCTGCTATAAAAGGAAATTGGATTATGCAGGATTTTTCCAGATGTCATACCCGATGTCATGACATCCTGTACACAGAACATTTAGTATGAATGTCTGGTGTTTTGTGATTGCACAATTAATGGCAATCATTGGTTGATTGAAGATATGGCTAGCTGGCGCATTCTTTCAGAGATTTCAACTAGATTTGTTTATTTTCCAAGGAGATCTTTACAGCTGATATGAAAAGATTTGATTGGAAAATATATTTAGGGTTTTCAAGCTGTCCAATGTTTCTATAAAAAGGGACTCAGAAAACCTGTTTGAACACACAACCAAGACTGAGCGAATTTTAGAGAGAGAGCTAGGGTTTGTGTCTGTAGGTCATTCAAGTCATCCATTGATGATTGAATTGGACTGATTTGTCTTCTTGATCAAAGCTTTGAAGCAAGATCAAGAGTGTGTCTTCTTGATTGAAACTGTGAAGTAAAATCAAGAGTTTGTAATTGAAAAGTATTTTCTTTTCACAAGGGATTGTTGTTTAAAATCACGGGTGTGTGATTGTAAGGGAAGTGAGTGGGTTCTCATATCTAAGAGTGCTTAGGTAGAAATTGCACGGGTAGAGATTAGGTGAGAAAGACTGTAACTTGGTGAAGTGTACGGATAGTCTTTGAACTAATTCTATTATAGTGAATTTCCTTCCTGGCTTGGTAGCCCCCAGACGTAGGTGAGTTGCACCGAACTGGGTTAACAATTGCTTGTGTTATTCGCTTTACCATTCTTATTATTTTATCCATTGTGTATTAGCAGATATCAGTGTCGTGACATTACCTTCGACATCTTATATCTGATACCAGAATTTCAATTGGTATCAGAGCAGGCATCCTGCTCTGGTTCTTGGTGAGATCTAGGGGCTATACTTTCTGGTACAATGGAGAGAGATGGAGGATCTGTTCATAGGTCACCAATTTTGGATGGTTCTAACTATGACTATTGGAAACCTAGAATGGTAGCGTTTCTGAAATCCCTTAATAACAAGGCTTGGAAAGCAGTGATAACAGGTTGGGTGCATCCTGTCATTACTAAAGAAGGAGAAGCCACCACTGAGAAGAAGCCTGAAGAACAATGGTCCAAGGAGGATGATGATCTTGCTCTTGGAAACTCTAAAGCCTTGAATGCAATATTCAATGGGGTAGACAAGAATATTTTTAGGCTGATAAACAACTGTGAAGTGGCCAGAGATGCTTGGGACATTCTCAAGGTCACTCATAAAGGCACCTCTAGGGTAAAGATGTCTAGACTTCAGCTGCTCACCTCCAAGTTTGAAAACTTAAGGATGAAAGAAGATGAAAACATTCATGAATTTCACATGAGTATCCTTGAGATAGCTAATGCTTCAGGAGCCCTGGGAGAGAAGATGACAGATGAAAAGTTGGTGAGAAAAATACTTAGGTCACTCCCTAAGAGATTTGCAATGAAGGTGACTGCCATAGAAGAGTCTCAAGACATCTCCAACATGAGGGTAGATGAGTTAATTGGCTCCCTCCAAACCTTTGAGATGGGATTGATTGAGGGAACTGAAAAGAAAACCAAGAGAATTGCCTTTGTATCCAACACAGAAGAGGAAAACAGTCAAGATTTGGATAAAGAGTGGGCCAATGAAGTTGCAATGCTGGGGAGACAGTTTAACAGACTGTTAAAGAAAATGGATGTTAGATCCAAGGCAAATGTCAAGAACATCTCGTCTGACAACAATGCTGGAAGAAAAGCAAGAGCATATGAGAAGCCCAAAGAAGGAAAAGAGGTTCAGTGCTATGAAGGTGATGGGTATGGACACATCAGGTCTGAATGTGGGACCTACCTTAAGAAACAGAAGATGAGTCTTGCTGCCACATGGTCTAATGAGAGTGATACTGAAGAGGCTGCAAATCTTGTGACTGCTTTGACAGGAAGATGGGAATCTGAATCAAGTGATGGTGAGGTAACCTTTGAGGAATTGGCCTCTACCTACAAAGAGCTGTGTCAGAAAAGTGTTGAGCTGAACAAGCAGTCTTTAAATCAGGAGAAAGACATAACACAACTTGAGAATGAGAAGGTAGAATTCTTGGAAACCATCTCCAAATTGAAAACAAAAGTTGTGGCTCTAAAGGTCAAGCTAGATGAAGATCAACAAGTTGAGAGTCAGAAGATAGTCTAACTGGAGAAAGAAAAAGCAGAACATGTGGAAACCATCTTCAAGCTAAAGACTGAAGTTGTGCTCTTAAACTCAAAACTAGAAGAGACAACCAAGTATGTAAGGATGCTGAACAATGGATCTGATTCCTTAGACAAGATTCTTCTAACTGGACAAATCACAGGAGTCAAATCTGGATTAGGGTACCATAAAACTAAGGCTGAAAGTAGTTACACTGGCTGCAAACCTCAAGCTAAACCTAAATGCAGCAATAGTAAGAGCAGTTTCAAGATGTCACATCATATGTCACACCATCAGAAGAAAGAACAGCAGAAAGACAAAAACCAAAGATGGAGATGTCATTACTGTGGGAAATTTGGACACTCAAGGCCCTTCTGCTATCAGCTGTATGGTTACCCTACCCCCTTTCATCAGTATCATCAGAAGAGCAAACACCAAAGATGGAGATGTCAATACTGTGGGAAAGCTGGACACTCTAGGTCTTCCTGTTATAAGTTGTATGGTTATCCTAGCCATGTTCATCAACAGACTCACTATCAACCCAGACTCAAACATCACAGGCCTATCAACAAGAAGCAATGGGTTCCTAAGACTAATGTTACAAGTCTAATAGCTCACAAAGAAGAGTGGTATTTTGATAGTGGTTGCTTTAGACACATGACTGGGAACTCAGACTTGATAACTGATCTTCACCCTCATGACTTAAGCTATGTAACCTTTGGTGATGGAGCTAAAGGTGAAATAAAGGGGATAGGCAAGCTTGAGTCTCCTGGAGCTCCTAAACTTGACAATATTCTACTGGTCAAGGGCTTGACTTCAAATCTAATAAGCATCAGTCAGCTAGGGGATCAAGGTCTGAATATCATCTTCACTAAAACTGAATGTCTGATTGTGAACAAAGACAGTGAAGTAATTATGAAAGGAATCAGGACCAACAATAACTGTTACATGTGGAGCTCTCAAATGGATAACCCCTCTAAGATGAGTACAGTTGCAAGAAGGATCATCAAGGGAAAGGAAAAGTGTCAGATAAGGGTGCTAATATCTAACCTCAAGGAAGAAAAGGTCATGATGGCCCAAACACCTGAACACATGACTGGTGGTATGAAGTCTGAAGGTAGTGAGAGCTTTGTTGGAACTGAGACACAAGGAACTATGTCTGTTGAAAACAACAATGCTCAACCAGGGTGGATGAAATTACTGAGAATTATCTACAATGTCACACTCGATGCTATGACATTGTACTATGACAACTTGACTGCAAAGGATTTGTATGATGAAAAGGGAAAATTAGGGGCTTGGCTTCTTGAGAAAATATGGCAATTAATATGGAGTGGAAAAGGCAAGAAAAATATTATCTGCCAAATGAAAAGAAAAAGCCACATTAATAATGAATCATCTCCTAGTATTAGAAATAACATCTATTTCATTTGCACACTCTGCCTGAACACAATTCTTTCCATCCTCATTAAACTTCTCAAAGAACCTCTGCTAGGGCAAAGAAAGTTTTCTCAAAAGTTCAACAACATGTCTCAACATCCGTCAACATCTAGCTCAAAATCCTTTCATACTAGAACTCCCTCCATGGAATTTTTAGAAGAAGAGTTGACAGACGCAACCCCTCTGCGTATGATACCAGGTGACGTTCCAGGCTCCCCTTCCATGGCTAGAGCTAAACAAGGCAACACTCCTGAAGAATTGCCTGAGAAAGAGGACATGCACTCTACTGATCGCATCATAAGAAACCTAGTTACTAGGATACTGAATGAAGAGCATGGAGTTAAGGACATTTTTACCCCTCTGTCCAGAAGGGTCCCCTCACCTGAGGTGGAAACCCAAGCTGAGAAAGATGATGACTCATCTAAAACAGAAAAGGAAGTAGCTGCTGAGGGACTATGTTCTCTTGGAAAAAACTTACCTAGTATGTCCCCTGATACTGCTCAGGACATTGAGGAAGAAGGGTCTGAGGAAGAAGATGACACGTTGGTCAATCCTTTGAAAACAAGTGTAGCTAATAGACTGAGAAAAAGGAAGAGTATGGCTGAGATAAGGACAGGTAGGAAAGAGAAAAGGGTTGCTGGTATAGGTCCCTCCAAGACTTGGAGTAAAGTAGAGGTCAGGAAGATGAAGAAAAGTGAGAGGTCTGAATCTGATGAGGATGTCGAATATGATGTCTCAGACATTCCCCCTGTTAAAAGGAAGCCTGTAAAGAAGTCATCAAATAAAGTGACTGCTGTTCATCTTGACAATATCTCATTTCACATGGAAGGTGGTGCTGCCAAATGGAAGTTTGTGACTCAAAGAAGGATAGCAGTTGAAAGAGAATTGGGAAAAGAGGCAAGTGAAGTAAAGGAAGTCATGGAGTTAATTAAGACAGCTGGTCTAGTGAAAGCTGTGACTACTCTGCCTCAGTGCTATGAGAGGTTAGTCAAAGAATTCATTGTGAACATCCCTGAGGAGATATATGAAAGAAACAGCAGGGAGGGCTGCAAACTTTTTGTAAGGGGTAAGTGTGTGAAACTTTCACCTACTATCATCAACAAGTTCCTAGGAAGAGGAACTAATGGAGGAGTAGATCTAGAGACCACAGACAATGAGGTCTGTAGAATTATTACAGCTGGCAAAGTTAAGGAATGGCCTAGTAGGAAACACCTATCAGCTAGTAAGCTCACTATGAAGTATTCCATTCTGCATAAGATTGGTTCAGCAAATTGGGTACCTACTAATCACATATCTACCATCTCCATTGCTCTTGGGAGGATCATTCATGCCATTGGAACTAAGATAAACTACAATTTTGGAAAGTTTGTGTTTGATCAAACCATCAAACATGCCTCCAACAATGCTGTAAAGTTGCCCATTGCATTCCCTTCTATCATCTGTGGCATCATCCTGAGTCAACAACCAGGAATCTTGAGTACAAGTGATATTCCAAGCAGGAGAAAAACCCCTCTATCAATTCACTATAAGCTTTTTGAGGGTAGTCATGTCAATGATGTTGTTATGACATCTGCCAGAAGGGAACCTGCATCTCAAGGGAGCCTAATTAATCAATTGAAAGATACCTGCAAGGAATTAGAGGAAGGTATGAAGGTGGCCAAGGCAAGAAAAAAAGCTTTGGAAGCCCTTATCTGTAGCCTTGAAAAGGAGGAGTTAGAAAAGGCTGGAAAGGGTTCAGATGGAAAACCACAATCCAGTGGCAGCTCCAGAAGCTCTGAGGGTCTGAAGATGAAGATGAAGGTGAAGGAGATACTTCTTCTTCTGATTAATTGTCCCTGGCTGTATTGAAGACTTGGAGGGGTGCTGGAAGGTGTGGTGAAAGTTGGGCTGTTGTTTGGAAGGCTGGTGTCTTGTTTGTTTTTGTATTTTGTGGCAGTCCTCTTGATGACTGTTATGTAATATTTAGGGCTCTTAATGAGTTCCTTGGATTTGTTCATTGTCTCAACGTTTTTGCTGTGTATAATGATGGTTGTGTACTTCCTGAATATTATGTTTTAACATGCTTAATGTTATAAAATCTGTTTTAACTTTCTCTGCTAGGCTAATAGACATTTATTTTGTCTGATTGGTCACCTTTGGTCAATTTTGACTAAAAAGGGGGAGAAGTGCTTGATATGGAAGTTGTATGTGGCTGATCAGAAGGACAACTATTATTGAAAGAGGTGCACAGGTGTTGTTGTTGTAGCAGATGTCAGTATGACATTCTGGCTGGTACAGGTACTGGAGTTCAGTAGCTGTTTTTTGGTGAATGCACAGATTTAGGGGGAGAAGAAGTACCCTTGTGCACTGTGCATTTGTGTGTCTTACTAGTTGCATCCGTAACTAGTAATTCTGTTGATTGTTGCACAAATTTAGGGGGATGAAAAGTACCCTTGTGCATATGTGTATTACTAGTAGCCATAACTAGTAATTGTTTTTTGCTTCTGCTGCTGATTAAACTACTGTTATGTGGTTTAACTACTGATAGTTTGCCTTGTGAACAAAAAGGACATATATATGTTTTAGCCAAAATTTGCCAAAGGGGGAGTTTGTTGATTCTAAGTGTTGGCAGCAATTTTGGTAAAACAAAGAGTGTTCACAAGATGTCATGTGTGATGTCTTAACATAAGATATCCTATGTACCTGCTGGAGTTAAAGAACATGTGCAAGCAGGATTGTTTCAGAATGCCACTTACAATGCTAAGGCGTCTGATATTGGATGTACCTGTTGGAGCTTAATTGGAAGACATGTTCATGCAGGATTGTTTCAAATGACATACACAATGTCATGGTATCTGATATGGCTGTACCTGCTATAAAAGGAAATTGGATTATGCAGGATTTTTCCAGATGTCAGACCCGATGTCATGACATCCTGTACACAGAACATTCAGTATGAATGTCTGGTGTTTTGTGATTGCACAATTAATGGCAATCACTGGTTGATTGAAGATATGGCTAGCTGGCGCATTCTTTAAGGGATTTCAACTAGATTTGTTTATTTTCCAAGGAGATCTTTACAGCTGATATGAAAAGATTTGATTGGAAAATATATTTAGGGTTTTCAAGCTGTCCAATGTTTCTATAAAAAAGGACTCAGAAAACCTGTTTGAACATACAACCAAGACTGAGTGAAATTTAGAGAGAGAGCTAGAGTTTGTGTCTGTAGGTCATTCAAGTCATCCATTGATGATTGAATTGGACTGGTTTGTCTTCTTGATCAAAGCTTTAAAGCAAGATCAAGAGTGTGTCTTCTTGATTGAAACTGTGAAGTAAAATCAAGAGTTTGTAATTGAAAAGTATTTTCTTTTCACAAGGGATTGTTGTTTAAAATCACGGGTGTGTGATTGTAAGGGAAGTGAGTGGGTTCTCATATCTAAGAGTGCTTAGGTAGAAATTGCACGGGTAGAGATTAGGTGAGAAAGACTGTAACTTGGTGAAGTGTACGGATAGTCTTTGAACTAATTCTATTATAGTGAATTTCCTTCCTGGCTTGGTAGCCCCCAGACGTAGGTGAGTTGCACCGAACTGGGTTAACAATTGCTTGTATTATTCACTTTACCATTCTGTTTATTTTATCCATTGTGTATTAGCAGATATCAGTGTCGTGACATTACCTTCGACATCTTATATCTGATACCAGAATTTCAGCATTTTCAAACTTCTTTTCTTAAATCAAATTTGTAAATAAAGTTAACTATACTTGACTTAAAATTTCAAAAATCCAAAAAGAACTAACTCATTCAAATTATTTTTAAGCCTTTGTGTCTTTCAAACTTAATTTTTGTTAAAAGCAATTCACTCACTTTGAAATTTGTATCACGAAGTACGAGGTTTTAATCCCTTATTTTTATGTTGGTACATAGGTGATCAGTCACCATTTACATTGAATTTTCATTACTGATCCGACACAAAACAGAGGCATTTGACACGCTGTGCAAGCATTTATGGTACATTTTGAGTTTGTTTTACTTCCGTCATTTTATTTACCCGTTTTTAATCTTTGTTATGTTTTACCATTTATTATCTTGATTTTATGCGTGGGATAACTGTGTTTTTGTTCGACAGATCCAGGTCGAAGAACCGGAGAACTCAGAAAAAGACAGTGCGAGATTCCGGCATGCAAAGGAGCAGAAAACCCCGATACAGGAGGCCTGACACAGCCACCTGTGTCACCTGACACGGGCCGTGTCAGGGCAAGGGAAGACAAGGGAAGAAAACAGTAGCCTGACACGACCACCCGTGTCAGCTGACACGGGCCGTGTCAGGCAGAGCCCTCAACCGTGTCACCCCTGCCATGGGCGTGTCAGCTTAAACAGTAGGCTGACACGGCCACCCGTGTCAGCTGACGTGGGCCATGTCAGCCCAAGCCCAAAAATTCCAGTTTTCTCGGGCTTTTCATTCGTCGGGCTTTTTAGAGACATCTTTGGACCTGTCCAACTGTTTATGGGAATTTTCACTATAAAAGGAGGTCTTCTGCCAAAGGAAAAATCATCTTGGAATACAGCAAAACACAGTATTATGAAGCAATCAAGTATTACAGAGATCAAGGCATTTGGAGAGCTGAAGATATTCATGAGCGGGAGCGATTGAAGATCAAAGTCATCCAATTACTTGTAATGTGTAATTTTCATCTTGAATTTGTTTTAAACAATATGAGTAGCTAAACCCCCCAATGCTAGGGGGTGTCCCTGATTTAGAATTGTAATGAATTTGAGTTTACATTTGCATTTATAATATTGTTTTTACGGTAACCTTTTGATGTGTTTACTGCTTTCTCTTTCGGACCAATTGAGATTGATTTGTGGTTATCAATTAGGCTGGACCGCCATTGATAAGGTTTTCATAAGGTTACTCTGCAGTAGATATCACCTAGGACTAGGGATACCCAGTATGAACTAGAGTATTCTTGATATTATACAGCTTAACTTGACCCTAATTGGCTATGGACATAGGAATTAGGGTAGATTGATTAAAGGTTTTCTCACCAAGGACTTGGGAGAAAATACCCTTGAGAACTGGTAGTAATTGATATTTGTTGATGCAATAGTAACTCAGAGTTGTTACAGGGATAAATCGTACACCTTCCCTGACATTGTTCCTTTTTTCTCTATAAACCCTTATTTTCATATTTCTTTACCTTTACTTTTATTATTATATTTTTACACTCAAAAACTAAATTAATACTTTTTGTTTAATTGAATGATAATTTAACTCAATATTAACGTGCAGTCCTTGAGATCGACATTCAGGGAATTTCTCCAGTATTACTATAAAAGGCAAAATAGTACACTTGCTATTTTCCCGATCAAGTTTTTGGCGCCGTTTCCGGGGACTGCCAAAAATATAGAGTTTAATTTTATTTCAATTAAAATTTTGTTGCTCTGCAATAAAATTATATTTCTATCATTTATAATTTACTAATTTGTGTATGCGAGGAGAACCCTCAGCTGAATTTCTTTTTGACGCAGAGATCGAGAAAATCCTTCACAGAAGACGCAGAGAACAAAGAGTGGATTCTACAGAAGAAAGTACCTCTGATTACTCAGAAGTCAAGGAACCAATGGCTGAAGTTCCTCCAATTCCACCTCCTCCACCTCCGGAAAGACTCCTGGGTGACTATGGAGGTGCAAATGTACCGGGTGGTCGACTGACCATTGTTAACCAACCGGTGAATGTGACGAATTTTCAACTACATCCTAGCACGATCAATCAATTGGAAAGAAAACCTTTCACCGAAAAGGTTAATGAAGATGCCAACAAACACCTGCAAAGATTTTCGACCATGAGCACCACCCTGAAAATTGATGGTCAACCTGATGAAGCAAAAAAATTAAGAATGTTCCCGTTCACTTTAGCTGAAGATGCGGAAAAATGGTTCTATTCTCTCCCTGCCGATAGTATCACTTCCTGGGAGGAGATGGAAACTGCATTCTTAAATGAGTATTTTCCAGCATCAGTATTCCTGCGAAAAAGGTATGAAATTCTGAATTTCAAATAAAAGGATGGTGAATCATAGGGAGACACTTACAAAAGATTCAAAAGAATATTAGTCGCGTGTCCCACTCATAATATGGATCAGACCGAACAAATGCAGATGTTTGTTAATGGTATGAAGACAAAAACAAAACAGTTTATTGATACAGTCGCCGGTGGCTCAACAAATTTCTCAACAGCCACTGGTATCAAGAGGATTATTGAAGCAATAGCTGCTAATGAGCATCTAGAGCTATATGACAGGTGTACCAGTCAGCCAGACGGGGTAATTTATCTAAAATTAGAGAAAAATAAAATCCGTCTGGAAGACACTGTTGCTGCCGAAGTAGACAAAAAGCTGAAAGCTATGAATATAGGTACTCAACAGATAACGCTGGTTCATCCAACTCAGGCGAGCACTTGTGAAATTTATAATGGACCTCATCACACGATTTATTGCTTTGCGACTCCCTAACAACAAATTCTAGAAGCAGAATAATCCCTACTCTAACACGTACAACCCAGGTTGGAAGAATCATCCAAACTTCTCCTAGAAAGATCAGAGAGGGAATGTTCTGTAACAAGGTACAGGGTAATATCAGACTCAGTATCAGCAACATCAGCAACAATAACAGGCACCTAAAAAGGCTGAATGGGAGATTTCCATTGAAAAGTTAGCAGCCCACATCATACAGTTTCAAGAAGAAACAAGGACTAATCAGAAAAACACCACAACCTCCATCAAAAATCTTGAAGTTCAAATGGGACAGATAGCACAACAGTTAGCTTCAAACTCTCAAGCCCCGGGCACCCTACCTAGTGGTATGGTGACAAATCCGCGGGAACATAACACTGTTAACGCTGTCACAACCCGAAGTGGAAAGTCAACAGAGGAAAATGATATAGAAAAAGATGGATTAATAGAGGTGGATTCAGAAATCAAGGAAACAAAAGTCCAAGATGAAGAAGCAATACCACCT
This sequence comes from Lathyrus oleraceus, assembly GCF_024323335.1. Classification (NCBI taxonomy): domain Eukaryota; kingdom Viridiplantae; phylum Streptophyta; class Magnoliopsida; order Fabales; family Fabaceae; genus Lathyrus; species Lathyrus oleraceus. Next base: position 325,892,041 of record NC_066584.1, on the reverse strand, counting down.
CCTGTCAAAGAGAAGGAGAAGATTCCTAAGCCCATAATCAAACTCCCTTACCCTCCACGACAAAAAAATAAAAATCAACATGAGAAGAATTTTGAGAAGTTTCTGGAGATGTTCAAAAAACTTGAAATCAATATCCCTTTTTCTGAAGCATTGGAACAAATGCCAATATATGCCAAGTTCATGAAAGACATAATTTCCAAGAAGCGTTCCACTGATACGGAACCGATCATCCTGACTGAAACATGCAGTGCCATTCTCCAAGGCATGAAAATCCCAATGAAAAAGAAAGACAGGGGATCGGTTACTATTCCTTGCACTATTGGTGATAGAAATATCAAGAAGGCTCTGATTGACTTAGGAGCAAGTGTAAGCTTGATGCCACTGTCATTCTATAAGAAATTAGGCATCGGTTATGTTCAAGATACTCGAATGACTCTTCAGTTTACAGATCGTTCTATTAGGCGACCCTATGGTATTGTGGAAGATGTTCTTGTAAAAATTGACAAGTTTGTCTTTCCAGTCGACTTCGTCATTCTAGAAATGCCGGAGGATGAGGAGATTCCTCTCATATTGGGAAGACCTTTCTTGGAAACAGGACGGTGTATGATAGATATTGAGGAAGGAACTATGACCCTCAAGGTCTATGATGAAGAGTTAAAGATAGATGTGAGGAATATAATGCAATACAAAGATTATATCGGTACTAGCAACACTATAGAGATAATCGACCAAGTAATTGCTCAAGAAAATGACCAGCATAGACCCCGGTCACCATTAAACCGGGTCTTAAGCTTATCCATTTTTGAAAGTAATGAAGATGAAGAAGAATCTGAGGTGCTTGCTCTGATGGAAAAACAACCTGAATGGATTAGATCTAGACCATACCGGTGGGAATATCTAAGACCACCACCATCCAATGTCACTGAAGAACAAAAAAAAGGGGTGAATCTGAAGCAGTTACCAACAAATCTGAAGTATGTATTTCTAGACATTGAAGAAAAATGTCCAACAATCATTAGCGCTAGTCTATAGAGCGTCCAAGAGGCAGAAATCATTCAAGTGCTAAAAAAATACAAGGGTGCAATCGGATGAGCAATTAAGGACTTGAAAGGTATAAGCCCTACTGTTTGCATGCACAAGATCTTAATGGAAGATGACCACAAACCGGTAGTGCAACCACAACGAAGACTTAACCCGGCCATGAAAGAAGTGGTGCACAAAGAAGTTGTAAAACTCTTGGATGCGATCCTAATCTACCCTATCTCCGATAGCTCTAAGGTAAGTCCAGTCCATGTGGTACCAAAAAAGGGGGGCACAACGGTAATAAAGAATGAAAAGAATGAGTTGATTCCAACCCGCATTGTTACAGGTTGGAGAGTGTGCATCGATTACAAAAGGCTAAACATGGAAACAAGGAAGGATCACTTCTCGTTACCATTCATTGATCAAATGCTGGAAAGGTTAGCAGGACACGAATACTATTGTTTCCTAGAAGGTTATTCAGGGTACAACCAGATTGCGGTTGCCCCTGAAGACCAAGAGAAGACTGCATTCACACACCCCTATGGTATATTCGCTTATAGAAGAATGCAATTTGGCTTGTGCAATGCACCGGCCACCTTTCAAAGGTGTATGACTTCTATTTTTGCTGGCATGCTCGAAAAGCATATGAAAGTATTTATGGATGACTTTTCAGTATTTGGTTCTTCATTTGATAATTGTTTGACTAAACTGTCACCTGTGTTAGAAAGATGCCAGCAAACAAATTTGATCCTGAATTGGGAAAAATTTCACTTCATGGTCCGGGAAGGAATAGTCTTGGGACACAAGATCTCCAACAAAGGTATCAAAGTGGATATAGCAAAAGTGGAGGTAATAGCGAATTTACCACCACCGGTGAATGAAAAAGGCATCTGAAGCTTCTTAGGACATGTGGGTTTCTACCACAGGTTCACAAAAGATTTCTCCAAGATTGTCAAACTGCTGACTAATCTGCTGGTAACAAATACCCCGTTCTTATTTGACAAAGAATGTAGGAAAGCCTTCGAGACCTTGAATAAGGAGCTGGTGTCAGCGCCCATAGTTATTGCCCCATATTGGTCCCTTCCTTTTGAAATAATGTGTGATGCAAGTGATAATGCAGTAGGGGAAGTACTCGGGCAACGCAAGGAGAAGCTCTTGCATGTGATCTATTATATAAGCCATGTACTCAACCCTGCTCAAATGAACTATGCAACCATAGAAAAAGAACTCCTGGCGGTGGTATACGCGTTTGACAAATTCAGATCCTATATGTTGGGATCAAAGGTAATCGTATATACTGACCATGCTGCTTTAAAATATCCTTTTGCTAAACAGGAATCAAATCCAAGGCTGCTGCGATGGATCCTACTACTACAAGAATACGACTTGGAAATCAGAGACAAAAAGGGTAGTGAAAACACTGTTGCTGATCACTTGCCTCGGATGACTCCGATTCAAGAAACAGAAGAAATGCACCCTATCACAGATGAGTTCACGGACGAACGTATTCTAGTCGTTACGCATATCCCATGGTTTGCCGATTACGCGAACTTTGTGGTAGGTGGACTGATACCTGATGACTTTGACTCTAACAGACGAAAAAAGTTTTTGAATGATTGCAGGTTCTATGTATGGGACGATCCATTCCTTTACAAAAAGGGATTAGATGGCCTAATCAGGAGATGGGTTCCAAAGGAAGAGCAAAGGGACATTTTAAAAGCCTGTCATAACTCAGATGGCCGTTTGCAATGTGGGGCATTGACATGATTGGAAAGATTGAGCCGACTGCTTCTAATGGGCATCGCTTCATCCTCGTTGCCATCGACTATTTCACCAAGTGGGTCGAAGCAGCGTCGTTCGCGAATGTCACCAGACATGTGGTTGCCCGTTTCATCAAGAAAGAAATCATTTGTCGCTATGGGATTCCCGAAAGAATCATTACTGATAATGGTTCCAATCTCAATAACAAAATGATGAGGGAGTTGTGTCAGAACTTCAACATTCAGCATCACAATTCTTCCCCCTATCGTCCTAAGATGAACGGTGTCGTTGAGGCAGCAAATAAGAACATAAAGAAGATTGTGCAGAAGATGGTCGTTACGTACAGAGATTGGCATGAGATGCTACCCTTCGCCTTGCATGGGTACCGTACTTCAGTACGTACATCGACCGGGGCAACCCCTTACTCCCTTGTGTATGGTATGGAAGCAGTTCTACCTGTTGAAGTGGAGATTCCTTCTCTAAGAGTCCTGTTGGATGTCAAGCTAGATGAAGCTGAATGGATTCGGACAAGGTTCAATGAGTTGAGTCTTATCGAAGAGAAGCGAATGGCAACCATTTGTTATGGGAAGTTGTATCAGAGTCGGATGAAGAGAGCCTTTGACCAGAAAGTGCGCCCTCGATGTTTCCAAGTCGGAGATTTGGTGTTGAAAAGGATCATTCCTCCTCAGACGGATCACAGGGGCAAGTGGACTCCTAACTATGAGGGACCGTATATCGTCACCAAGGTTTTCGATGGTGGGGCCTTAATGCTCGCAACGATGGATGGCGAAGACTTCACTTCCCCTATGAACTCAGACGCAGTTAAAAAATACTTCGCATAAGATAGACCCGCTGGACAGTAAAAAGAATAGTCCAGGCAAAAATGGGCATCCTGACGAACCAAGAAAATGAAAAGGTTCGAACAAAAATTAGGGATTAAAAATGAAAAGATCGTACACCCGGTAAGTTGAAAACCTGAAAAGGCAACTTAGGCAAAAATGGGTATCTCGGTGGATTGAAAACCCGAAAAGGGCGATCCAGGCAAAAGTTAGGGATTAAGCGAATGACTGCGTTCTGAGTTAGTTCTGAATCTCATCTCATGGCGATGACTGGAAACTTTCAAAAGGAAGAAAACAATCTAATCACCTTTTCAGAAGGTTGATCATCTGGAAGATCTTGAAGACGGGCAAGTCATAGCAGAATTGGAACCCAGTAGAAATCCATTTCACATTGCCATTAGATTAATTTTTGTTTTGCGATTACCTCTTCCTAGGGATTGCTTCCTGATGTAAATGCCTATTCAGAGGCCATTCAATCAATAAATCATGTTACTCAGTATATCTCTGTTTTCATTTTCATTTTACTATTTTGTTTGCAAAAATGACGTTCGAATTTTTGATAAACATTGCATCATGACACATAAGGGCTTTACAGGTATATGCTTAATAAACATTTAAAATTGTTGTGAATTTTAAGTGCTTTGGATCATCTATTCAGAACAGATACCCTCGGGGCATTTCCTAAGCATGTGTGTCAGACTATACACTCCCCAGCGGAGTTGACAGTACCAGACTGTATCTTCCCAGCAGAAGCAGCTGCTCCTCAGATTTCGATGCCAGATCGAGGATTTCAATCCCAGATCGATGATCCCTTTTCCTGGAAGCATAACCTCAGTACCGTATCGGTGTTTGCTCCCCCTGCTGAGTCATCTCTCGTAGATTATGGTTGCCAGAACCACTATCGCTTCCCCCAACAACAGGTTTGCAGCGCCGTTCTCTCCCTAGTCAGAAACTCGGTATCTCGTCATTTCCAGAACACCGCGTGGCCGGTCATTTCCCCACATAGTTCATTATGCTGTGCATCTCCAACAGTAGTGCCAGGGTCCAGAAGATTGTGATCATTTCCCCAACAGGATTCCTTGCTTCAGCTTGGCATTTTCCCCAGCATTTTGCATCCCTGCATGTAGAATCATATTGCATTGCATCCTCCCAAATCGCGTAGCATTTCCATCTTCATGGAGCATTACGCCATCGCAAAATTCAAACATACGCATGTAAGCATAAAACATTCTCGGTATCCCAAGTCATAAGCCAGAGGTTTGCTTCCAGTATTCAGACTGAAGGTTGTTCTTGACTTATTATCCCCGGCGTAGGTCGTTGGCCCACGTGCCGCCTCAATTATCATTTTCCCTATTTCTGCCGACGCTGACAGGCATGAAGTTTCCGGTATCCAGACCGAAGTGGCATTCAGGCCAATTTCCGATTTTCAGATCGAAGAAGTTTCCGACGATCAGGTCGAAGTACTTGTGGCATTCAGGCCAGTTTCTGATATTTAGATCGAAGAAGTTTCCGACAATCAGGTCGAAGTACTTATGGCATTCAGGCCAGTTATTTCCGATTTTTAGATCGAAGAAGTTTCCGACATTCAGGTCGATGCAACTTGTGGCATTCAGGCCAGTTTCCGGTATCCAGACCGAAGTGGCATTCTGGCCAGTTTTCGATTTCCAGATTGAAGAAGTTTCCGACAATCAGGTCGAAGTACTTGTGGCATTCAGGCCAGTTTTCCGATTTCCAGATCGAAGTGGTGTTCAGACCAGATTTCCGGTGATCAGACCAACATTGATACTCTCATATTCCGATGCTTAGTGTTCAGACTAATGTGCGGTGTTCAGGCCATGGGTATTCCTGTGTTACCATTTATTTTGGTATCCAGGTTAACTTTCTGTTTCGGTACTCAGGCCGATTTTCACCGTACCAGACGGATTCTTCTTTTGAGATTGCTTCTTTGCCGATTCTGACAGGCATTGTTAATTATTTCATAGGGATTCAGGATCAAAATTCGGGTCTTCTTAGTATCATACCATATCCCTAGCAGGGAAGAAAATTAAAAAAGAAGAGAATCCTGCATTCATGCATATCATACCATATCACATCATGTCATAGGGATTCAGGATCAAAATCCGGGTCTTCTTAGTATTTAACCATCTCCCACTATGATCATATGAAGAGCGTCCTGCTTCATATTCTCTAGTTGAAGACTCTTAAATAGGGGCAACTGTCATACCCCGATTTTGGCCCTGAAATTTTTCTCCATTTATCACTCGTTTGCATTATTTCTTCATTCACATTAAAAAAAATTCCATTCATATTCAAGAATTTCCACATACTAATTCATAGTTCGATTACTTAATTCATTCATTAAATCATAATCATCCATGTACATGGCATAGGAATAGCTTATAATAAAAAAAAACATCACCACATGAAGACATGGAGTTTCTAAGAAGCAAAGAGGGATCCTAGAACTCTTTTGTGAACTTGTTTCTATCCGCCTTCCAATTATTGAATCTCAAAGGGAATGTCCCCTAAACTTGAAGGAAGCCATATCTAGCATATGTTTCGCTGCACCTAGGTGTGCGGATCTTCCAGAATTGTTGCAAGTTCAATTGCTGATTTCTTCACCTTTTGTGTGGTGATGTTGGTGGACGAGAGCATGTTCGATGTGCACTTGAAACTGTGGGCCCTTTGAATACCCTGCCAATTTTGCAAGGCTTTGAAATTCTAGCAGGAGAACATGATATGATTATAGAAGTGAAGCAATAGGGCGCCACTTTTAGGCTTATTACAGTCGGGTTTATTAGAATTCCAGATTGGGACATGAGTACAAGAGTTTAGTTTCAATGTTCCAAGCTGGAGAAATCATTTGTGACATGTTTGCTGGTATAGGTCCTTTTGCCACTCCTGTCGTACAAAAAAGGGATGCTTAGTCTATGCAAATTATTTAAGTCCAAATAGTATCCACTGTCTAAAGATTAATGCCAAAATCAACAAGGTTGATGATCAAATATCTTCATACAAAATGGATGCTAGACCGTTCATATCCTAGTTGGTGTAAATGCCAAATTCTGAGCATAAGATAGAAAATGATGTTCCCATTGTTGATACATGTTACACATACAAGATACAAGACAATACTGAATCAAATTCAAAAAAAATGAGTTGCTGAAAAGTTGATACAAAAGACCTAGGAAACTGCTCTAACACAAAACATTAATACTACTTTAGAGGATATTCAAGATCCAGGGGAAGGCCTGCATACTAACGAGCCTGTGACAGTTCAGCCGGTTTCACTGAACCTCATGCCAAATAATCCTGATTGCACCTAAAATGAAATAAATAATACCCCGCCGTTGGGTTTACATCAACACAGTTTCAAGATATTGCCAATGTTTTGCTGCACACCCGAAGGTTGGTTTATTTATGGATGCAACTTTTGGATCAGTTCGCGTGGTTGTTAGTTATCTTGAGATTACACTAATAATTTTCTACAAAGATTTTTCCATGGAATTCAATCTTTCATCTGGACCATTAGTATATTTTCTCCGCCAGCAATGTGAGGCTTCTCTACCGTTTATTCGGTCGTTGTACCAGCATGTTCTGCACACACAGCTGCACCCAAAAAGAAGTTGAGCGTGCTCGTAGAAGCCACTTGGGATTGATTGTCCATGTCCCTGCGCAGAATGAAGGGATAAGCAGTTTTGTGAGCAAGACGAATTTCATGGATGTAGCAGGTTATGGAGATGCTAGAAGGAAAAACGATGAAAGTCGAGTTCTCTTTCGGGAAAGTAAACTCACACGCATGTTGCAGGACTCTTTGAGGGGAACTAGCAAAGTCTTGTCAGTTTCGTGCTTGAACCCATCATTTTTCCAAAACGGTGTGTACATGTTTAGCCTAGTCTCATCGGACGTCCTCTGATTCCACGATGAAAACTGCAAGTTCAACAAGAAAAAACTTAGATTCCACAAAGCTCAAGTGCAAGTAACAGAGTGGAAAACCATATTTTTTTAGTGTTTCTATTAAATATGTTTGAAACAACCAACCTCCATATGCTCATGACCAAGATACCAAGGGGAGTGAACCAATGGACCTGCATTGAGCTACAAAAGAAAACTACAAAATAGGTCAGCAACAACATCAAGTAGCCTTCAAACTTGTAATCACAAATAAGCAAACAATGGCCAAACATCATAAAACAATGCATTGCAACCAGCCTGCAGCAGTTCCAACAACGGAAATGCATAACACTCTCCAACACAACAAAACAAGTAGAACCTGCAACAAACAACAAAGCTAGCAGCAGGCACAATGTTCACAAGCTGACTTCAATTTGAAACCAATAGCATGGAAGTTCATTAATATTCCAATTAAATTAACCTTCAGTTCCAACCTTGACAGTATGTTAGCAGTAGTTTCCTCATCATTAGCATCAAGACAATAATGCACAACTACATGCCAAGTTCATGATGCAAGCCTTTCCATCATATGACCATGACATCTACATACCACTGACCTATCATCGTGCTAGAATCCCTCCAGCTAAATTCCAGAAACCTGCATCAAGTCAGCATCTAACCTAACCAATACCATACTCAGACCAACGCCAAATGCATATGCATTCCAATGGCCTACAACATTCCTCAACCAGAACCATTACCTTAGGGAAAGCCACAAATCCGCCAAGACAATGTCAAGGACAAATGGAAACATGTCATGCAGCATGTGAAAAAAAACCAACCTAGTTATGCTGCATAAACCATGACCAAAACCACAGCCTGTACTCACTTCACTTCACCAAGCCTGCATTAACAATTCAGCAGTCAACATTCAATCATGACAGCATAACAGATGGGCAAACCATAAGACAAAACCTGCAATGCATCCAAACAGCAGCAACAGTTCAGGCAGCCTACCTTTTGGCCTTGGAGATATCTCTTTTGCTGATGAAGGAATCTGCAGCAAACAATCGCCCATCAATGTTTCACGCTCAAACTTGTACCCGTCCTATTTCAATTGTGCCCCTGGTCCGCAACCTCATCCACTACCCCAAAGTTTCACTGCAGTAACAAAATAATTATCAAGTCAGTTAAATTCCAAGAAAATATCCCAATTTGGCATAGAGACAAAAATGAAGAAGAAAGCACGAACTCAGACTATCACTTTCGGTTTTAGCATTAAACAGGGCAATTCATTTCTGAGTACATCAAAAAGTAATTTGCAGGGATACTTCTTTGAACATCAAAGACACCCTTTGAAACCCTAATCAGCAGAACATAAATAGAGAGGGAGAGCGAATCAGTAAGGGAGACGAGGAATTAACGGCGAGAAAAGTTTCAAAAAAGAAGAAACAAAAGAAACCCTAGGATTGGATTCGACGGCAAGGAGGCGGAAACAAAAGGATCTTAACGATAAAAAGAAAAGGGAGAAGCAGGGCAAATTAAGCTACCTGAAAAGGGCACACCAGTTCTTCGCACCGCTATCATAACCGCGCCGAGTCTTGTTTTGAGGAGGTAATCATCACATTTCTTTCGACATCCTCGCGACATGTGACCTTTGTTTGTATCTTTTGATTTTGCTTTAGGGAAGGTTTAACGTTTTCTAGGTCTTTGTTGTCGGTGCGTTTCGGTTTCGTTGTGAAGGAGATGATAGGATGAGACGAATGTTGGTCATTTTAGTTTAGGTTAGGAGTAATGGTTTAGTTTTCTCTGTGAGTTTGCTTCTGTTTTGAGTGAGGAAGGAGATGAATGTCTCAAACAGAGAGAGAGAGTGAATTCGAGGCGGAGGTGGACTCCTTCGCCATCTGTTGATGTTTGTTGGTGTTTGGATCTTATCAAGGCTCTAGAGCCATTAATGGCGATGCCTTTCCCACTGCCCAAAGCTGGCTGTTTCGTTTGACTCTCCCTCTGCATTATTACTTTTCCAAGTTTCCATGTGACTGTTGGTTTGGAAAATGTTTTCATTCCCCACATGTTCCCTTGCAGCAGGCGGATGTTTTCTTCCTGTTTGTCTTCTCGTGGTATTACCACGTTGGGCCAGGAAATGAATTGGGTTTCAGTCAATCCGGACCCAATGGCCCATGTTTGTTTACTGTTTTGTTGACTAGAGTTTTGCCACTCTATTTATGTACATTTTTTGGTCCTAGCCTGATAAGCAAGTCATTCGTGGCCGGGTGGGGATAGAGTTAGTTTATTTCTCCATAGGTAGTGGGTTCGATACTCATGTGTAGCATTTCTTTCTTTTGGCATTTTATTTCTTTTAGCTATTTTATTTTATTTTAGCATTTTCATTTCTTTTTATGTTTATGCCTTTATTATACTCATAGTTTCATTTGTTAATAATGCAAATTTGTTTTCTTTTAATTTCATCATTCATTCAAAACCATTTTAAAACTATTAAAATCATATTTCCTCGATTAAATATCGAGCCCATTTTCCACACCTTTGTAAGTCGATTGCTTTTTAAGCATCGCCATCAACCTCACATAGCTTACTCTTGGGCTTTCTTACAATGAGCCGGTTCTCTTGCACTTACACTCATATTTCGCATCATTTGTTGTTTGGGCCTGATCTAATTATTTCATGATTTTGAATCCCCATTTGACAAAATGTACCCCACTTCCCCAATGTGTATATAATGTTGTATTGTTTTATTTCTCTATTTGTTTTAGACACTAACCAAAGAGTAAAATCCACCATTTCTGAAAAAATACCAAAATATGACTCGATCCAACGTCGAGTATTTTCTCAATAAACAAATCAATTCATTTCGCCCTCCTATTCTATTCCTTTTCTTTCAAACTTTCATCAAATGCTTGATTCAACGTCAAGCCATTTTCTCTAATAAAAACTCAAAAAATATTAATTCATAGTCAAGACTTTTTCAATAAAGATGGAAGTGGAACGTGGTGTATACCACGCACTCCTGAGACTAGGATTCGAGATGTATATCTCGCCAATCCTAGCTCTCGCCATCATCCAATTTATCCACTTTGCTCTATCAAACACTCATTCAAATCTTTCTCAAACGTCCATCAATACTTGATCTAGGTCAAGTCATTTTCACAACAAAACCCAAAATACCTAATTCTTATTTAACACTTTTTCAATAAAGGTGGAAATAGAACATGGTGTATACCATGCACTCCTGAGACTAGGATTCGAGATGTATATCTCGCCAATCTTAGCTCTCGCCATCGTCTAAAATTGTCAATGCGGTTTCTTCAAACCCTTTCTCAATCAAACCTAAAAACACTTAATCTCTATTAAACACTTTTGCAAGTAAAGATGGAAATGGAACATGGTGTATACCATGCACTCCTGAGGCTAGGATTCGAGATGTATATCTCGCCAATCCTAGTTCTCACCATCACTCAAAGCACATCCAACCAATCAAAAACCTTTTAAAATGAAAGATATATTGTCTTAAGAGATACAAAACAATGTTTCGGCCACGATTGTTGAGTAGAGATAGATGACGCTTTTCCGAATATAGATTTGTAAATCCTAACACCTAAATACATATTGCATGACAACTCTAGGGCAGAGCTTCCCCCACTTCTAGACCTTTCCGAGCGTCTCCGATCTTGTGGCATGTAGTCCGTTCTATTGCAAAGAGGTAACTGCCTAAGACTCGATTCAGCGAGCTGCGACACCTACTGCTAGGACGTGAACACATCGCCCACTCTCCTTTGACACAACTGGTGTCCTCCTTTTGTAAGTCCATATTCAGATGGCAATCCCTATGTAGCCGAACTACGGCAACTCTGATTCTCATGTCAGATGAGATACGTAGGCACAAGATGCGAGGTCTTGCCGAGTTAGACTGACAACTAACAACTAATCTTTGTTTGTTTTCGCCCTCGTTGCGATCGAGACCTTCCTTTTCTCTTGCCCTAGTTGCAATCGAGACTTTTGTTCCCGTTAGTTAGCCGAACTACATTATGCTCTGATTCTCATTCCAGATGAGATATGTAGGCATAAGACACGATGTCTTGGCGAGCACACATCTCTTTCACCCATAGGTAGCCGAGCTACGAAGACTCTGATTCTCATATTCAGATGAGATACATATGCAATGGATGCGATATCTGTGCGAGTCATTTTTCTCTTGACCCTTTTAGTAAATAGTACATTAGATAAACACACACCCTTTAGACAAGAACAACAAGAGTGGATCCCGTAGAGTACTACGGATGCGTAGGGGTGCTAATACCTTCCCTTCGCATAATCGACTCCCGAACCCAAGATTTGGTTGCGAGACCTTGTCTTTTCCTTTCCTTTTTCAGGTTTACTTCGAGCGTTTCCTTTCCCTCCTTTGGGATAAATAACGCACGGTGGCGACTCTTCTGTCATTTCTTCTTCGCCGGTTGTTTTTTCGCATCTCCTTTTTTAGGTTGCGACAGCTGGCGACTCTGTTGGGGACCCGGTTTCCCTAAGCGAGTCCCTCCTAGCTTTTGTAGGTTTCTTGTTTGTTGGGTGTTTATTCTTTTGTACAGTTATTTATTTTCAGCATTTACCTGCTTTACCTTATTGCATTCATGTACATATGTTTGCTGTATCTGTGGGTTCTGTGGGTTGTTTGTTTGTTGGGTTGGGACTGTTCTATGAGAGATAAGCCCACTACCCAGACTTGAGTGTACAAATAGGTGTTAGAGTGGATAGTCATGAGGCTTGCGTGGTATGTTGCTACGTTAAGTCGTTCATGAGACCCACATTCCAGACGAGGTTTCTGTTGGATATATTTTGTCCTATGGGTGTTCCATAACGACAGATATTCCTTTAGAAATCGTCGACTCTGGTGACCATTTCCCGAGAACTCAGTCGAGGCCTCTCCTCCGAGACGTGATTATGTTAGCTCTGGTGGGCGCATTCTCGCTGCTCAATCCGAGGACCCCGAGACTGGGAACTTACTTTAGGATGTCCTGTTGAGGGGAGTCAATGGAGGTCTTTTATCCCGAAATAATATCAAACCTTCAGTGGTAAACGTATTATTCTCGACTGAAGGGCTGAAGCTGACAAACTTCTGTTCTTAGAACCTACCAGTGAGGGGCGGGCTAAATTCAGGGAACCTTAACCTCCAACCAACCCGGTTTTCTGGAGCAGAGTTTTGATCTTATATTATATTCTTCAGTGGGTTTTCTCTTCAGACAGTGCAACCCGACAGATGTTCAAGCAGATACAACAATCCTGATTTCCATGTCACTGCATTGCATCACATCATTTTGCATTCATATCACTTAATACATATTTATCTATTCCCAGGGGTTTATATCTTCTTCTTGATTCCGGTCGGGGTTCTCTTGTTTTTCTACGATGGACATTGGCAGAAAGAGACACGTCGCCTACAAGTTTCCTGTGGTTTGTTTGGAGCCTATTCAACAGATGACGAAGTTAATGAATCACGATTCTCTAGAAGGATTCCGGAAGGAGTACGGGTTGATTCTAAGTTTCGTCACGGTTCTTTCCAAGGATCAACACGATGCTCTATTCACACTGCTGCAATTCTATGACCCTCCATTAAGGTGTTTCACATTCCCGGATTATATTTTGGTCCCTACTTTGGAGGAGATTGCCAGTTTTCTCAAAGTTCCTATCAAGTCACAGTTGTTGTTCTACAGTTCTGAGTTGCTGCCCGATCTCAGCATGGTTGCTTCGGCCACATATTTGGGGAAATCAGCCTTGAAGGATAATATGTGTCAGAAGGGAGAAGTCAGTAGTTTTCATTTGAGTTTCTTACTGGGAGAAGCAAAGAAGAAACTTGAAGATGGTGACCAGAGGGGTTTCAATTATGTGTTGGCTCTTTGTATGTATGGGATGGTCCTGTTCCCTAATGTTGCCAAATTTGTGGACATGGACGCAATACGCCTCTTCGTGTTGGGAAATCCAGTGCCGACCTTGCTAGGAGATTTCTTTCATTCAGTGCACCACAGGAATGAGAATAGAAAAAGAGGATTGTTGAATTGTTTTGCGCCTTTGTTTTATAAGTGGTTCAGTTCTCACCTAGCCAAATCGGGAGCGTTCGTTGATGTCGAGGACTCGTTGAGTTGGTCGAAGAGATTGATGGGGTTGAGAGCTGAAGATATTTCTTGGTGGTCTGACCGGAGCTTGCTTCGGGCGGATATTATTCACAGTTGTGGGAACTTCCCAAATGTACCGTTGGTAGGAAGAAGAGCAGGAATCAACTATAATCCTTCTCTAGCAGTCAGACAGTTTGGATATGCTTTAAGAACTCTGCCTTTGGAAAAGGATGTGGAAGAATCATTGTTTTTCCATTCTTCGCCTGATTTGACTGTATCCCGTAAGGCAGTAGAGGCCTGGCTCAAGGTGATCAAGAGAGGAAGAACTGTGCTTGGAAAAGGAGATTGTAGAACTTACCCTCAGTATGGAGAGTGGCTTCAAGGAAGAGTCGAAGAGTTTGGTCTGCCGTTTCCTATTGAAGAACCTTTGTATCCACCTACTCCTGCGCAGTCAACAATGGTGAGCCGAGAGGAGTATGACAAATTGAAGAAAGCCATGGAGGAGCTTCAAACCGAGAACTCGGAGTTAAGTGTGAAGTTGCAAGACTATATGCATCAATTCCATGAGGCAGAATATCAGAAGGGGGAAGCCGTCAGATTGCAAGGGGAAGCAGAAAGGAAATTAGCTGTGGGGGTGGATTTCTTCAGGAAGACAGACAAGGCCTTGGGATCATCCAGTTCTGAGTTGAAGCGAGTCAAGCAACAATTAATGGATGCTCATGGTAAATTGGCAGGGTGGCAAGAGCGATGGGATGCATTTTCAACTTCTCGGAAGGAAAAGGAGGAGGAGATGGTGACCGAACTGACTGGTCAGATGGAGAAATTGAAGACTTTGCTGAAGGAGAAGAACAATGAGCTTCTGTGCGCCCGTTCTACCAATGGTTACATCACCGATCAACTCAATGAGGCTCGAGGACAGATTGAAGAACTTAAGGTGTTGGCAAGTTTGAAGAAATCCAGACTTGAAGAGGTATTCATAGAAGATGATGGGAATTACTACAGAGAGCACATCAACGAGTTGGATGGAGTTATTCACCAGAGGAATCTACTTACCCGGCGTTTGATAGAATTCCCAGATCATCCTGACACGATAGCATTGTTGGCTGAAGTGAGGAGCAGTCCTTATGGTTTGTACACAGGAGGCTGAGTCTTGATTATTGCTCCTCCCTTTACTTATTGCTTTGTTGTTGTGTAGTGATGATCCACAGGCTTGTTGTGGAGATCCTCTTTTGATGTATTTTCGGCTAAGGCCCCTTTTCCTTGAACTTGTTTGTATGATGGTTTCCCTTTATTGCATCTTGATCTCAGAAGTTTATCCATGACTCAGTCTTCTTGCGCTATTCACCTGATGTGAGACTGGAATCAAGGGGGTAGAATACCTTTTGGATTTGATAAACATGTCATTGCATTTACATATTCATTTTCATATCTTGCATAACAGGTACCGCTGCGGTGTTCTCATATTATTTGGTGTTCCACTAGCAGGATAGCTGATTCAGGAATTCACCGGTACGGTACCCGCAGAAACCAGCAGAAAGCTATGGAGGGTCTACAAGCAGAACTTGCTGAGATGAGGGTCCGCATGAACCAATTCATGGATGTGGTTCAGGGAGTAGCTCAAGGACAGCAAGAGATTAGACAAATGATACAAAGGAATCCCGCAACTACTCAACCAGAGGTTGTGACTGATCCTCCAATTGCAGAGGTTAATGGACCGGGGCCTGTCCCGATCCCACATAACAACCACGATCAACAACCCATTCACGATGATCAAGATGACCAGTTCTTGCTGCCAGAAGACTTTGGCATGGGCCATGGCATGGATCCCATGTTCAGGAGATTAGAGGAGAGGCTGAAGGCGGTAGAAGGACAAAACCCCCTGGGGGTAGATGTTTTTGACTTGGGATTGGTCCCAGGCGTGAGGGTCCCACCAAAGTTCAAAGTCCCAATCTTTGACAAGTACAATGGTAGCTCTTGCCCGAAGACCCACGTGCAAGCCTACTTCCAAAAGATGGTTGCATACTCTGATGACGAGAAGCTACTCATGTACTTCTTCCAGGACAGCCTAGCTGGGGCATCCCTGGAATGGTACATGAGGTTGGATAGATCCCATATCCGTTGCTGGAGGGATTTGGCAGAGGCTTTTGTGAAGCAATACCAGTATAATGCAGACATGGCCCCAGATAGAACTCAACTCCAGAACCTGTCTCTTAAAAGCAATGAGTGCTTCAGGGAATACGCTCAACGCTGGAGGGAGACAGCTTCCCGTGTTCAACCTCCCATGTTGGAAAAGGAAATGGCCAACATGTTCATGAATACGTTGCCTGGACCTTACCTGGAGCGTCTGGTGGGGTGCAATGCCTCCAACTTTGCTGATGTGGTCTCTACCGGAGAGAGGGTAGAGAATTACCTGAAGACCTACAAGAGCCACAATGGAGGTGGATCTTCATCAGGAGTAAAGAAGCCATTTATGGGAGGACAGAAGCAGAGGGAAGGGGGTGTGAATTCTGTGTCTTCATATCAAAACAGGGATAATCGGAGGAATAATTTTCAAAACTATCATCAGCGACCGTATGTTGCAGCTGTGACTATCCCGGCTGCAGCACCACTACAACAACAACAACCACAACGTCAGCAAACTCAGTATCAACAACAACAACAGCCAGGTAACAGACCCGCCTATCAGCAGAGGCAGAGGATGATGGACTGGCGTTTCGACACTCTTCCAATGTCGTACGCTCAGCTGCTTACAAGTCTTCAACAACTACAACTTGTGTAGTTACGCACTCTGGCTCCTCCGGTTGGTAGACTTCCGGTGGGTTACGATGCCAATGCTAGGTGTAGTTTCCACTCTGGGGCACCTGGCCACAATATTGAGAACTGCAAAGCTTTTAAGCACGTAGTTCAGGACCTCATAGACTCAAAGGCTATCAACCTTGCACCGGCTCCTAATGTCGTCAACAATCCCATGCCACAGCATGGTGGTGCAAACGTGAATATGCTGGAAGAAGAAGCCAAGTCCGTTAAGGATGTGTCGAAGTTGAAGACTCCGTTGTTGGAAATTAAGGAATGCTTGCTGAAGGCCGATGTTTTCCCCGGTTGTGGGAAAGGTTGTTTGGATTGCGCTACACAGGGTAAGGATTGCTTGAAGCTGCAGCAGGGTATCCAGGTCTTGCTTGACAATGGTACCCTCCAAGTTAAAGACTTGTCTGTCAAAGAGTTTGTTGAAGGGGTAGTTGAAGAGGTGTTTGAAGATGCTGTTGAAGAATTCACAGATGTTGTTCCTGCTGATTGTGTATTTCCCATTGATGTATTTAATTTTTCAAATGTTGTTGCTGATATACCAAATAATGTGTCTGATTTTGATGTAACTGAACTTGATTCCGGTGTTCCGGATGTTTTTGTTTCAATGAATGAGATTCCTGAGTATGACTATGATGTCGCTACTATCACCATCTTTTACCCGACTAATCAGATCAGTGTGCTAGAAGCACAACCAGTGCCACCAGTGCGACCGGCCGCTATGACAATCACAACCCCTGGTCCTTTACCTTTCACAAGCGATAGGGCCATTCCTTGGCATTATGGGGGGAATGTATACACACACGATCATGGGGTGGAACGACCTTTGAAGGTATAAGAGGGTCAAAAGTCTGAACTCGAAGTTGAAGGTCCCACAGTGGACAATGTTGGTGGAATCGGGCGATTCACCAGGAGTGGCAGACTATTCTCGCCACTCGTTACCCAAACTGAGAGCACTGATGCCGCGGTTAAGGCCAAAGGCAAACAAGTTGTAAATGAGGGCACTTCTGCACCCCAGACTGGCTCAGAGCCTACTTTCTCGAATGATGTGGACGAGCTCTTAAGAATTATAAAGAAAAGCGACTACAAAGTAGTCGATCAGTTGATTCAGACACCGTCTAAGATATCCATTCTCTCGCTCCTGTTATGTTCAGAGGCACACAGGGAGGCACTTCTGAAGGTCCTTAATGTTGCATATGTGCCTCAAGAGATCTCAGTAAACCAGCTAGAAGGGATCATTGCAAATGTTCATGCAAGCAACGGGCTGGGTTTTACTGATTCTGACTTAACACCAGTTGGACGCAACCATAACAAAGCTTTGCATATCTCAATGGAATGCAAAGACACCGTGTTATCTCATGTTCTGGTGGATACAGGTTCCTCTCTCAATGTGCTACCCAAGAGAGCCCTGTCAAGGTTAGAAGTAGAAGGTTTGATCTTGAAACCTTCCGATCTCATGGTGAGAGCCTTCGATGGTTCTAAGAGGTCGGTGTTTGGAGAGGTAGAATTGCCAATTCAGATTGGATCACAAACCTTCAACACCGTATTCTATGTGATGGATAGCAGTCCCTCGTACAGTTGCCTTCTGGGTCGTCCTTGGATACACAATGCTGGGGCAGTCTCCTCAACACTGCATCTGAAGATCAAATTCCCAGTCAATGGAAGAATTGCCACCGTCTGTGGTGAGGAGGACATACTGGTAAGTAACCTGTCTACCTTCAAGTACGTAGAGGTAGAAGGTGAAATTCATGAGACTCTCTGTCAGGCCTTTGAGTCAGTTCAGATCAAGGATGCAGCTCCGGTGGAAGGGGTTAAAGAAGGAGCCCCTATCTCATCTTTCAAGCAAGCGCAAGCCTTGGTGGATTCAGGTATTGCTCCCGGTTGGGGACGTTTGTTGGAGTTACCAATGAAAGACGACAAGTTCGGGATTGGGTATCAACTAGCGTTGACTTCTACAACTTCAGCACTTCAGACTCGTCAGGGGCCGATTACTTTCTCTAGTGATGGCGTCATCCAATATGGCCAGATCTCTGCGATCAAAGATGAAAATGGAGATAGTGATTGCGACATCGACAACTGGGTGCGTCCGAGGATCCCTGGTGAAGTCATCAACAATTGGTCTTCCGAGGAAATTGTCCAAGTCACTCTTCTAGAGGAGTAATTTTTCTTTGTTTATTCATGCATGTCCAAGTCTTACGTTCCGCCCAGGGCGTAATGACTCATTGTAGGGCTCATCTATGTGAATACCTGCATTGTTTATCATAAATGAAGGACGTCTTTTGCATTTAAATATTTTATTCACTGTCTTTCTATTTTTTGCAGTTTTCAAAATTTCAAAAGAATAAAAGTATTTGGCAATGTTTTGTTTAGTTTTCACTCACTGTTCACACTCATAAGCACATACCATCACTCATGCAGATGCACATCACCGGATCCTATTGATAACGATTCTGCTATGGCTCGCTTCGACTTCGAAAACCCAATCTTCCAAGCTGAAGAAGAGGGTGACGAAGACTGTGAACTCCCTGAAGAACTTGCCAGGCTGTTAAAGCAAGAGGAAAGGGTCATTCAACCACATCAAAAGGCTACTGAAGTGATTAATCTCGGCACCGAGGACGCCAAGAGAGAAATCAAGATAGGGGCTGCTTTGGAAGACGATGTAAAGAAAGGGTTGATTGAACTGTTGCAAGAGTATGTTGACGTCTTCGCTTGGTCTTATCAGGATATGCCAGGGCTTGACACAGACATCGTGGTACACCGCTTGCCTCTCAAAGAAGGTTGTCCTCCGGTCAAGCAGAAGCTCTGAAGAACAAGACCAGAGATGGCTGTAAAGATAAAGGAAGAAGTGCAGAAACAGTTGGATGCAGGGTTCCTAGCGGTTACCAATTATCCGCCATGGGTCGCAAACATCGTTCCAGTACCTAAGAAGGATGGAAAGGTACGGATGTGTGTCGACTACCGGGATCTGAACAGAGCTAGCCCTAAAGATGATTTCCCATTACCTCACATCGATGTTTTGGTGGATAACACAGCTCAGTTCTCGGTATTCTCCTTCATGGATGGCTTTTCTGGCTATAACCAAATCAAGATGGCACCAGAAGACATGGAGAAGACAACTTTCATAACCCCATGGGGCACCTTCTGCTATAAGGTGATGTCGTTTGGTCTGAAAAATGCTGGGGCAACATATTAACGAGCTATGGTGACTCTGTTCCATGATATGATTCATCATGAAATCGAGGTTTATGTGGACGATATGATTTCCAAATCTCAGACAGAAGAAGAACATCTGGTGAATCTGCAGAAGTTGTTTGAGCGTTTAAGGAAATTCAAGCTGAGGCTTAATCCGAACAAGTGCATTTTCGGGGTGAGGTCTGGAAAATTGCTAGGTTTTATTGTTAGCGGAAAAGGGATTGAGGTGGATCCTGACAAGGTAGAAGCGATACAAGAGATGCCTGAGCCAAGAACAGAGAAACAAGTTCGTGGTTTCTTAGGGAGATTGAACTACATTGCAAGGTTCATCTCTCACCTAACAGCCACGTGTGAGCCAATTTTCAAATTGCTGAGGAAAGATCAGGCTATCAGGTGGAATGACGATTGTCAAAGGGCTTTTGAAAAGATAAAAGAGTATTTGCA
This sequence comes from Lathyrus oleraceus, assembly GCF_024323335.1. Taxonomy (NCBI): domain Eukaryota; kingdom Viridiplantae; phylum Streptophyta; class Magnoliopsida; order Fabales; family Fabaceae; genus Lathyrus; species Lathyrus oleraceus. The sequence continues at coordinate 325,871,967 of NC_066584.1, read as the reverse complement.
GAATCCCCCTATCTTCATGCCTCCAGTCCCAGGGAAACCGCTGATTATGTATTTGACAGTACTCGATAATTCCATGGGTTGTGTTCTCGGTCAACACGACGAGACAGGTAGAAAAGAGCATGCCATCTACTACCTGAGTAAAAAATTCACAGACTGCGAGTCGAGATACTCAATGCTTGAAAAGACATGTTATGCACTTGCATGGGCTCCTAAGCGATTGAGACAATACATGTTGTCTCACACAACCTTACTGATCTCCAAGATGGATCCAGTCAAATACATATTCGAGAAGCCAGCTCTCACCGGAAGGGTTACTCGTTGGCAAATGGTACTGACAGAGTATGATATCCAGTATACATCCCAGAAAGCCATCAAGGGGAGTATTCTGTCAGACTATCTTGCTCAACAACCGATTGAAGACTATGAGCCGATGAAGTTTGATTTTCCAGATGAAGACATCATGTTCCTCAAGATGAAAGACTGTGAAGAGCCAGTTGTTGGGGAGGGACCTGATCCAGATGAAAAGTGGATTTTAACGTTTGATGGGGCCGTCAACGCCAAGGGAAGTGGAATTGGCGCTGTCATTACTACTCCGAAAGGTGCCCACATGCCTTTCACCGCTCGTCTGACTTTCGAGTGCACCAATAATGAAGCTGAGTACGAGGCCTGTATCTTGGGTATTGAGCAAGCCATTGATTTGAGAATCAAGACTCTGGACATCTTCGGAGATTCAGCTCTAGTGATCAATCAAGTGAATGGTGATTGGAATACTCTCCAGCCCACTCTAGTCCCCTACAGAGATTACACGAGAAGACTGTTGACTTTCTTCACAACAGTAAAGCTGTATCATATACCTCGTGATGAGAACCAGATGGCAGATGCTCTTGCTACTCTATCCTCCATGATCAAGGTGGTTCGGTGGAACCATGCTCCTAGGATCGATGTTATGCGCCTTGATAGGGCCGCGTATGTGTTTGTCGCTGAACTAATGGTTGATGACAAGCCCTGGTATCACGATATCAAGTGCTTTCTGAAGAATCAAGAGTACCCTGCGGGGGAATCCAACAATGACAGAAAGACTTTGAGAAGATTGGCAGGCAGTTTCTTCTTGAACAAAGACGATGTGTTGTATAAGAGGAACTTCGACATGGTTTTGCTCAGATGCGTGGACAAACACGAGGCGGACATGTTAATGCAGGAAGTTCATGAAGGTTCCTTCAGTACTCATGCCGGCGGACATGCAATGGCTAAGAAATTGTTAAGGGCGGGTTATTACTGGATGACCATGGAAGCAGATTGTTTCAAGTATGCTCGGAAGTTCCATAAATGCCAGGTTTATGCTGATAAGGTGCATGTACCGCCGAATCCTCTGAATGTGATGTCTTCGCCGTGGCCGTTTGCAATGTGGGGCATTGACATGATTGGAAAGATTGAGCCGACTGCTTCCAATGGGCATCGCTTCATCCTCGTTGCCATCGACTATTTCACCAAGTGGGTCGAAGCAGCGTCGTTCGTGAATGTCACCAGACATGTGGTTGCCCGTTTCATCAAGAAAGAAATCATTTGTCGCTATGGGATTCCCGAAAGAATCATTACTGATAATGGTTCCAATCTCAATAACAAAATGATGAGGGAGTTGTGTCAGAACTTCAACATTCAGCATCACAATTCTTCCCCCTATCGTCCTAAGATGAACGGTGCCGTTGAGGCAGCAAATAAGAACATAAAGAAGATTGTGCAGAAGATGGTCGTTATGTACAGAGATTGGCATGAGATGCTACCCTTCGCCTTGCATGGGTATCATACTTCAGTACGTACATCGACCGGGGCAAACCCTTACTCCCTTGTGTATGGTATGGAAGCAGTTCTACCTGTTGAAGTGGAGATTCCTTCTCTAAGAGTCCTGTTGGATGTCAAGCTAGATGAAGCTGAATGGATCGGACAAGGTTCAATGAGTTGAGTCTTATCGAAGAGAAGCGAATGGAAGCCATTTGTCATGGGCAATTGTATCAGAGTCGCATGAAGAGAGCCTTTGACCAGAAAGTGCGCCCTCGATGTTTCCAAGTCGGAGATTTGGTGTTGAAAAGGATCCTTCCTCCTCAGACGGATCACAGGGGCAAGTGGACTCCTAACTATGAGGGACCGTATATCGTCACCAAGGTTTTCGATGGTGGGGCCTTAATGCTCGCAACGATGGATGGCGAAGACTTCACTTCCCCTGTGAACTCAGACGCAGTTAAAAAATACTTCGCATAAGATAGACCCGCTGGACAGTAAAAAGAATAGTCCAGGCAAAAATGGGCATCCTGACGAACCAAGAAAATGAAAAGGTTCGAACAAAAATTAGGGATTAAAAATGAAAAGATCGTACACCCGGTAAGTTGAAAACCTGAAAAGGCAACTTAGGCAAAAATGGGTATCCCGGTGGATTGAAAACCCGAAAAGGGCGATCCAGGCAAAAGTTAGGGTTTAAGCGAATGACTGCGTTCTGAGTTAGTTCTGAATCTCATCTCATGGCAATGACTGGAAACTTTCAAAACGAAGAAAACAATCTAATCACCTTTTCAGAAGGCTGATCATCTGGAAGATCTTGAAGACGGGCAAGTCATAGCAGAATTGGAACCCAGTAGAAATCCATTTCACATTGCCACTAGATTAATTTTTGTTTTGCGATTACCTCTTCCTAGGGATTGCTTCCTGATGTAAATGCCTATTCAGAGGCCATTCAATCAATAAATCATGTTACTCAGTATATCTCTGTTTTCATTTTCATTTTACTGTTTTGTTTGCAAAAATGACGTTCGAATTTTTGATAAACATTGCATCATGACACATAAGGGCTTTACAGGTATATGCTTAATAAACATTTAAAATTGCTGTGAATTTTAAGTGCTTTGGATCATCTATTCAGAACAGATACCCTCGGGGCATTTCCTAAGCATGTGTGTCAGACTATACACTCCCCAGCGGAGTTGACAGTACCAGACTGTATCTTCCCAGCAGAAGCAGCTGCTCCTCAGATTTCGATGCCAGATCGAGGATTTCAATCCCAGATCGATGATCCCTTTTCCTGGAAGCATAACCTCAGTACCGTATCGGTGTTTGCTCCCCCCTGCTGAGTCATCTCTCGTAGATTATGGTTGCCAGAACCACTATCGCTTCCCCCAACAATAGGTTTGCAGCGCCGTTCTCTCCCCAGTCAGAGTCTCGGTATCTCGTCATTGCCAGAACACCGCATGGCCGGTCATTTCCCCACATAGTTCATTATGCTGTGCATCTCCAACAGTAGTGCCAGGGTCCAGAAGATTGTGATCATTTCCCCAACAGGATTCCTTGCTTCAGCTTGGCATTTTCCCCAGCATTTCGCATCCCTGCATGTAGAATCATATTGCATTGCATCCTCCCAAATCGCGTAGCATTTCCATCTTCATGGAGCATTACGCCATCGCAAAATTCAAACATACGCATGTAAGCATAAAACATTCTCGGTATCCCAAGTCATAAGCCAGAGGTTTGCTTCCAGTATTCAGACTGAAGGTTGTTCTTGACTTATTATCCCCGGCGTAGGTCGTTGGCCCACGTGCCGCCTCAATTATCATTTTCCCTATTTCTGCCGAGGCTGACAGGCATGAAGTTTCCGGTATCCAGACCGAAGTGGCATTTAGGCCAATTTCCGATTTTCAGATCGAAGAAGTTTCCGACGATCAGGTCGAAGTACTTGTGGCATTCAGGCCAGTTTCCGATATTCAGATCGAAGAAGTTTCCGACAATCAGGTCGAAGTACTTATGGCATTCAGGCCAGTTTTTTCCGATTTTCAGATCGAAGAAGTTTCCGACATTCAGGTCGATGCAACTTGTGGCATTCAGGCCAGTTTCCGGTATCCAGACCGAAGTGGCATTCTGGCTAGTTTCCGATTTTCAGATCGAAGAAGTTTCCGACAATCAGGTCGAAGTACTTGTGGCATTCAGGCCAGTTTTCCGATTTCCAGATCGAAGTGGTGTTCAGACCAGATTTCCGGTGATCAGATCAACATTGATACTATCATATTCCGATGCTTAGTGTTCAGACTAATGTGCGGCATTCAGGCCATGGGTATTCCTGTGTTACCATTTATTTTGGTATCCAGGTTAACTTTCTGTTTCGGTACTCAGGCCGATTTTCACCGTACCAGACGGATTCTTCTTTTGAGATTGCTTCTTTGCCGATTCTGACAGGCATTGTTAATTATTTCATAGGGATTCAGGATCAAAATCCGGGTCTTCTTAGTATCATACCATATCCCTAGCAGGGAAGAAAATTAAAAAAGAAGAGAATCCTGCATTCATGCATATCATACCATATCACATCATGTCATAGGGATTCAGGATCAAAATCCGGGTCTTCTTAGTATTTAACCATCTCCCACTATGATCATATGAAGAGCGTCCTGCTTCATATTCTCTAGTTGAAGACGCTTAAATAGGGGCAACTGTCATACCCCGATTTTGGCCCTGAAAATTTTCTCCATTTATCACTCGTTTGCATTATTTCTTCATTCACATTAAAAAAAATTCCATTCATATTCAAGAATTTCCACATACTAATTCATAGTTCGATTACTTCATTCATTCATTAAATCATAATCATCCATGTACATGGCATATGAATAGCTTATAATAAAAAAAAACATCACCACATGAAGACATGGAGTTTCTAAGAAGCAAAGAGGGATCCTAGAACTCTTTTGTGAACTTGTTTCTATCCGCCTTCCAATTATTGAATCTCAAAGGGAATGTCCCCTAAACTTGAAGGAAGCCATATCTAGCATATGTTTCGCTACACCTAGGTGTGCGGATCTGCCAGAATTGTTGCAAGTTCAATTGCTGATTTCTTCACCTTTTGTGTGGTGATGTTGGTGGACGAGAGCATGTTCGATGTGCACTTGAAACTGTGGGCCCTTTGAATACCCTGCCAATTTTGCAAGGCTTTGAAATTCTAGCAGGAGAACATGATATGATTATAGAAGTGAAGCAATAGGGCGCCACTTTTAGGCTTATTACAGTCTGGTTTATTAGAATTCCAGATTGGGACATGAGTACAAGAGTTTAGTTTCAATGTTCCAAGCTGGAGAAATCATTTGTGACATGTTTGCTGGTATAGGTCCTTTTGCCACTCCTGCCGTACAAAAAAGGGATGCTTAGTCTATGCAAATTATTTAAGTCCAAATAGTATCCACTATCTGAAGATTAATGCCAAAATCAACAAGGTTGATGATCAAATATCTTCATACAAAATGGATGCTAGACCGTTCATATCCTAGTTGGTGTAAATGCCAAATTCTGAGCATAAGATAGAAAATGATGTTCCCATTGTTGATACATGTTACACATACAAGATACAAGACAATACTGAATCAAATTCAAAAAAAATGAGTTGCTGAAAAGTTGATACAATAGACCTAGGAAACTGCTTTAACACAAAACATTAATACTACTTTAGAGGATATTCAAGATCCAGGGGAAGGCCTGCATACTAACGAGCCTGTGACAGTTCAGCCGGTTTCACTGAACCTCATGCCAAATAATCCTGATTGCACCTAAAATGAAATAAATAATACCCCGCCGTTGGGTTTACATCAACACAGTTTCAAGATATTGCCAATGTTTTGCTGCACACCCGAAGGTTGGTTTATTTATCGATGCAACTTCTGGATCAGTTCGCGTGGTTGTTAGTTATCTTGAGATTACACTGATAATTTGCTACAAAGATTTTTCCATGGAATTCAATCTTTCATCTGGACCAGTATTATATTTTCTCCGCCAGCAATGTGAGGCTTCTCTACCGTTTATTCGGTCGTTGTGCCAGCATGTTCTGCACACACAGCTGCACCCAAAAAGAAGTTGAGCGTGCTCGTAGAAGCCATTTGGGATTGATTGTCCATGTCCCTGCGCAGAATGAAAGGATAAGCAGTTTTGTGAGCAAGACGAATTTCATGGATGTAGCAGGTTATGGAGATGCTAGAAGGAAAAACGATGAAAGTCGAGTTCTCTTTCGGGAAAGTAAACTCACACGCATGTTGCAGGACTCTTTGAGGGGAACTAGCAAAGTCTTGTCAGTTTCGTGCTTGAACCCATCATTTTTCCAAAACGGTGTGTACATGTTTAGCCTAGTCTCATCGGACGTCCTCTGATTCCACGATGAAAACTGCAAGTTCAACAAGAAAAAACTTAGATTCCACAAAGCTCAAGTGCAAGTAACAGAGTGGAAAACCATATTTTTTTAGTGTTTCTATTAAATATGTTTGAAACAACCAACCTCCATATCCTCATGACCAAGATACCAAGGGGAGTGAACCAATGGACCTGCATTGAGCTACAAAAGAAAACTACAAAATAGGTCAGCAACAACATCAAGTAGCCTTCAAACTTGTAATCACAAATAAGCAAACAATGGCCAAACATCATAAAACAATGCATTGCAACCAGCCTGCAGCAGTTCCAACAACGGAAACGCATAACACTCTCCAACACAACAAAACAAGTAGAACCTGCAACAAACAACAAAGCTAGCAGCAGGCACAATGTTCACAAGCTGACTTCAATTTGAAACCAATAGCATGGAAGTTCATTAATATTCCAATTAAATTAACCTTCAGTTCCAACCTTGACAGTATGTTAGCAGTAGTTTCCTCATCATTAGCATCAAGACAATAATGCACAACTACATGCCAAGTTCATGATGCAAGCCTTTCCATCATATGACCATGACATCTACATACCACTGACCTATCATCGTGCTAGAATCCCTCCAGCTAAATTCCAGAAACCTGCATCAAGTCAGCATCTAACCTAACCAATACCATACTCAGACCAACGCCAAATGCATTTGCATTCCAATGGCCTACAACATTCCTCAACCAGAACCATTACCTTAGGGAAAGCCACAAATCCGCCAAGACAATGTCAAGGACAAATGGAAACATGTCATGCAGCATGTGAAAAAAAACCAACCTAGTTATGCTGCATAAACCATGACCAAAACCACAGCTTGTACTCACTTCACTTCACCAAGCCTGCATTAATAATTCAGCAGCCAACATTCAATCATGACAGCATAACAGATGGGCAAACCATAAGACAAAACCTGCAATGCATCCAAACAGCAACAACAGTTCAGGCAGCCTACCTTTTGGCCTTGGAGATATCTCTTTTGCTGATGAAGGAATCTGCAGCAAACAATCGCCCATCAATGTTTCACGCTCAAACTTGTACCCGTCCTGTTTCAATTGTGCCCCTGGTCCGCAACCTCATCCACTACCCCAAAGTTTCACTGCAGTAACAAAATAATTACCAAGTCAGTTAAATTCCAAGAAAATATCCCAATTTGGCATAGAGACAAAAATGAAGAAGAAAGCACGAACTCAGACTATCACTTTCGGTTTTAGCATTAAACAGGGCAATTCATTTCTGAGTACATCAAAAAGTAATTTGCAGGGATACTTCTTTGAACATCAAAGACACCCTTTGAAACCCTAATCAGCAGAACATAAATAGAGAGGGAGAGCGAATCAGTAAGGGAGACGAGGAATTAACGGCGAGAAAAGTTTCAAAAAAGAAGAAACAAAAGAAACCCTAGGATTGGATTCGACGGCAAGGAGGCGGAAACAAAAGGATCTTAACGATAAAAAGAAAAGGGAGAAGCAGGGCAAAGTAAGCTACCTGAAAAGGGCACACCAGTTCTTCGCACCGCTATCATAACCGCGCCGAGTCTTGTTTTGAGGAGGTAATCATCACATTTCTTTCGACATCCTCGCGACATGTGACCTTTGTTTGTATCTTTTGATTTTGCTTTAGGGAAGGTTTAACGTTTTCTAGGTCTTTGTTGTCGGTGCGTTTCGGTTTCGTTGTGAAGGAGATGATAGGATGAGACGAATGTTGGTCATTTTAGTTTAGGTTAGGAGTAATGGTTTAGTTTTCTCTGTGAGTTTGCTTCTGTTTTGAGTGAGGAAGGAGATGAATGTCTCAAACAGAGAGAGAGAGTGAATTCGAGGCGGAGGTGGACTCCTTCGCCATCTGTTGATGTTTGTTGGTGTTTGGATCTTATCAAGGCTCTAGAGCCATTAATGGCGATGCCTTTCCCACTGCCCAAAGCTGGCTGTTTCGTTTGACTCTCCCTCTGCATTATTACTTTTCCAAGTTTCCATGTGACTGTTGGTTTGGAAAATATTTTCATTCCCCACATGTTCCCTTGCAGCAGGCAGCTGTTTTCTTCCTGTTTGTCTTCTCGTGGTATTACCACGTTGGGCCAGGAAATGAATTGGGTTTCAGTCAATCCGGACCCAATGGCCCATGTTTGTTTACTGTTTTGTTGACTAGAGTTTTGCCACTCTATTTATGTACATTTTTTGGTCCTAGCCTGATAAGCAAGTCATTCGTGGCCGGGTGGGGATAGAGTTAGTTTATTTCTCCATAGGTAGTGGGTTCGATACTTATGTGTAGCATTGCTTTCTTTTGGCATTTTATTTCGTTTAGCTATTTTATTTTCTTTTAGCATTTTCATTTCTTTTTATGTTTATGCCTTTATTATACTCATAGTTTCATTTGTTAATAATGCAAATTTGTTTTCTTTTAATTTCATCATTCATTCAAAACCATTTTAAAACTATTAAAATCATATTTTCTCGATTAAATATCGAGCCCATTTTCCACACCTTTGTAAGTCAATTGCTTTTTAAGCATCGCCATCAACCTCACATAGCTTACTCTTGGGCTTTCTTACAATGAGCCGGTTCTCTTGCACTTACACTCATATTTCGCATCATTTGTTGTTTGGGCCTGATCTAATTATTTCATGATTTTGAATCCCCATTTGACAAAATGTACTCCACTTCCCCAATGTGTATATAATGTTGTATTGTTTTATTTCTCTATTTGTTTTAGACACTAACCAAAGAGTAAAATCCACCATTTCTGAAAAAATACAAAAATATGACTCGATCCAACGTCGAGTATTTTCTCAATAAACAAATCAATTCATTTCGCCCTCCTATTCTATTCCTTTTCTTTCAAACTTTCATCAAATGCTTGATTCAACGTCAAGCCATTTTCTCTAATAAAAACTCAAAAAATATTAATTCATAGTCAAGACTTTTTCAATAAAGATGGAAGTGGAACGTGGTGTATACCACGCACTCCTGAGACTAGGATTCGAGATGTATATCTCGCCAATCCTAGCTCTCGCCATCATCCAATTTATCCACTTTGCTCTATCAAACACTCATTCAAATCTTTCTCAAACGTCCATCAATACTTGATCTAGGTCAAGTCATTTTCACAACAAAACCCAAAATACCTAATTCTTATTTAACACTTTTTCAATAAAGGTGGAAATGGAACATGGTGTATACCATGCACTCCTGAGACTAGGATTCGAGATGTATATCTCGCCAATCTTAGCTCTCGCCATCGTCTAAAATTGTCAATGCGGTTTCTTCAAACCCTTTCTCAATCAAACCTAAAAACACTTAATCTCTATTAAACACTTTTGCAAGTAAAGATGGAAATGGAACATGGTGTATACCATGCACTCCTGAGGCTAGGATTCGAGATGTATATCTCGCCAATCCTAGTTCTCGCCATCACTCAAAGCACATCCAACCAATCAAAAACCTTTTAAAATGAAAGATATATTGTCTTAAGAGATACAAAACAATGTTTCGGCCACGATTGTTGAGTAGAGATAGATGACGCTTTTCCGAATATAGATTTGTAAATCCTAACACCTAAATACATATTGCATGACAACTCTAGGGCAGAGCTTCCCCCACTTCTAGACCTTTCCGAGCGTCTCCGATCTTGTGGCATGTAGTCCGTTCTATTGCAAAGAGGTAACTGCCTAAGACTCGATTCAGCGAGCTGCGACACCTACTGCTAGGACGTGAACACATCGCCCACTCTCCTTTGACACAACTGGTGTCCTCCTTCTGTAAGTCCATATTCAGATGGCAATCCCTATGTAGCTGAACTACGGCAACTCTGATTCTCATGTTCAGATGAGATACGTAGGCACAAGATGCGAGGTCTTGCCGAGTTAGACTGACAACTAACAACTAATCTTTGTTTGTTTTCGCCCTCGTTGTGATCGAGACCTTCCTTTTCTCTTGCCCTAGTTGCAATCGAGACTTTTGTTCCCGTTAGTTAGCCGAACTACATTATCTGATTCTCATTCCAGATGAGATATGTAGGCATAAGACGCGATGTCTTGGCGAGCACACATCTCTTTCACCCATAGGTAGCCGAGCTACGAAGACTCTGATTCTCATATTCAGATGAGATACGTATGCAATGGATGCGATATCTGTGCGAGTCATTTTTCTCTTGACCCTTTTAGTAAATAGTACATTAGATAAACACACACCTTTTAGACAAGAACAACAAGAGTGGATCCCGTAGAGTACTACGGATGCGTAGGGGTGCTAATACCTTCCCTTCTCATAATCGACTCCCGAACCCAAGATTTTGTTGCGAGACCTTGTCTTTTCCTTTCCTTTTTCAGGTTTACTTCGAGCGTTTCCTTTCGCTCCTTTGGGATAAATAACGCACGGTGGCGACTCTTCTATCATTTCTTCTTCGCCGGTTGTTTTTTCGCATCTCCTTTTTTAGGTTGCGACACACTCGAACTTGAGCATATGGCATTTTGGGCTACCAAATTCCTCAACTATGATCTTGCCAAAGCGGGTAAATCTCGGATCTTCCAATTACAAGAGCTGGAAGAGTTCAGACATCGAGCGTATGAGAACGCCAAGATATACAAAGAGTAAATCAAAACCTGGCATGACAGGCGCATTCAGAAGAAAAACCTTCAGGAAGGACAACTGGTGTTATTATTCAACTCAAGGTTGAAACTCTTCCCAGGGAAACTAAGGTCCCGATGGTCGGGACACTTTGAGATACAAAAGGTATTTGCACATGGAGTCGTTGAACTAAAAAATCCAGCGAACGGAGACACGTTCAAGGTGAATGGGCAGAGAGTGAAACCTTACATACAAGACCAGGAGGGTGGTCCTATAGAAAAAATCTGTCTCACCTAAGCAGACGGAGAACCATCGAGCCATGCGATGTTAAACGAAGTGCTTCGTGGGAGGCAACCCACGCTTTTTATTTCTAATCAGTTGTGTGTGTCTGTAGATATACAGGAGCTCTACAAGGAGGGAACATCTCATAGCCAGAGGAACTAGCGATTGACCTGACAAGAAAACAAAAAAAATGGCCAAAAGGACAGCCTAACACGGCCACCCGTGTCAGCTGACACGGGCCATGTCAGGAGCATTGTAAGAAAAAAAATTTGGACTTGTAAACAGTGGCCTGACACGGGCTGCCGTGTCAGCTGACACGACCCGTGTCAGGAGCACTGTAAGATATTTTTTGAAATGTGGTAAAACAGTAGCCTGACACGGGCACCCGTGTCAACTGACACGACCGTGTTAGGCAAGCGGAATTTTTGAAATTCTTTTGAAATTTTTGATTTTTCGTGGGGCCCACCCACTTAATCCACTTTTTCCCCACTTACCTCATCGTTATTTGATTTTCACTCCACACATCATTACTCTGTCTCATCATTCTTCATCTCCTTCTCTCACACTCTTACAACTTCCATTAAAACCTCACTAACTTCACCACCCAAAACCTTCCATAACCCCAATTTCCACTCACCTATCGCCAAAACACCCTTCATAAATATTACTCCACTCGCCGTCCCGGTCCTAACCACGGTTTCAGATTTTCGTAACTCGAAAGTTTAGAATATTTCTATTTTTTGCAGGTCCAAAATGCCCCCGCGAAGAATCCTCACCGGAAAGCAACAACTTGCAGAATGGAGAAGTCACGGAAGCGCCCGAGTCGGAATCCTAATCCATACAACATTATGTTTGGAAATCCGGAACAAGAACGGCGATACCAAATTCACCGGAAGCGCAAGCTCACGCCGTCAAGGTATATGTGTGAGCATACTCTGAACGCTCTAGGGCTGAAAATTGAGGTTGACCAAATGTTCCATGTTTTGGGAATGCTCGAGTTCATGAGTTTGGAGGCACCGACCTACGAGTGCATTACTCTCGAGTTACTCAGCACGTTGGAGTTCCAACTGGAAAAGCGGTGGATTGACACAACCAGGTATTATTTCGGCACCTTACGTTTCCGGTTGTTTAACAATTATCATGAATTATCTGTTGAGGAGTTAGCTGCAATACTCCAACTACCTCTGAACGGACCTGGAGCGGTCCCAGATGGGTTTTCACCTAAGGATTTCTCGATTGCCATAACCGGGAGGACGGATTACTCCTCCAAAGGTGCGAAATCCTCGGGCATCCAGAATCCATGTTTCAGGTACGCCCAAAAAGGTTTAGCCTATACCCTGTTCGGAAGAGGCGATAACACTGGGGTAGCTACTCAGAGAGAGCTATTCTTTATGTTCTCGATGGCTCAAACCAAGACCATCAATGTAGCTGCCTTTGCAGCAGACTACCTGGGCAGAGTCGGTCGAGAAAACTCCGGAGGCATATCCGTAGGGGGAATGATCACCCAAATTGCATTGCATTTCGGGTATCAAGCTGTTTTACTCGAGGACACGCCAATTGCAGGTAACACAAAAATTTACATGTCTGCTCTAATTTCCCAAGGTATGATTGTTGTTGCCGCTACTTACTATTCCATACTCATTCATAAGAGGTTTATCATCGCTCTGCCGGATCCGGACAGAGTTGCTATTACTGACTGTGCTAATTGGTTGTATGTGAGCGTCGATCCCGATGCGGATGAAGGCCACGAAACTCACCATTTTACTGCAGGTGAGCAATTTGTGGATGACTAGGCAGAAGGAACGGAAATTGAAGAAGATCCTCAAGCACCTCCTGAGCAGTTTGTCCCACAGCATCAGGAACCCACCCAGCAGGCGGCGGGTTCATCATCTTGGTCAATTGACCAATGGAGCTGGGTACAGACCGAGATAGGTGGCTTGAGGACTGAACAGCAAAGGCAAGGCATCAAACAAGCCTGTCAAGGAGCGATGTTGGATGAGATGAGCAGCATGATGCGGCAGTTGATGTTGCATTTCCCATAACCACCTCCTTAGTAGGACCCTGTGAGTACCGTCCTCCGCGCTTGTTCGAAAACATTATGGACAATGTTGAGTTCAAGTGTGGGGGAGATTTAATAGTTATTGTGTTATTTTGAATTTTTACTTTTGTATTCTAGATTTAATTTGTCTGTTGAAGGTACATTATGCTGCAAGTGTGTGTGTCAAGTCTGTGTTGACAGGTTGGAAAAAGTAATGATCACAATTGAGAATGGATGAAAGATCACACCACTCACCATGGCTTGTTGTGAAGGATCTTCCCAGAAAGTGACACTGCTGAAAGTAAAGATCGGACGCAACATATACAGCTTAACCGACACGAGTATCCTGCATATTCCAAAGTAAGAAAGAAATCGCCCCAAATTAATGAGCACTGTGGATCCTGTCAAAGCTGAACCAAACCAAGTGAGTCATAAAAACCCAAACACATTGATCATCATGAGCGTCATTCAGGTTTGTCTTTATCACTCTAAATTTGCGTAGACTCTCTAGGACTGTCACTGCATGATATACACACTGAGGCACGTTGTTTGTAATTAACCCCGAGCCTTTCTAGCCAACCCGAATAATTGTATTCCTCATTAACCCCCTTTGAGCCTATATCCTTTTTTTTTGTTTAAACACCATAAATGTAACCATTGGCCAAAACACTTCCTTACCCTGTTCAGAGTCATGATAATGCATTCAAAGCTGTGTTGAAAAGCTAAGTTTGGGGTAAAAACCCCAAAAGCTCTCAAAGCCCAAGAAAGTGCAAAAACAAGAGAAAAAGAAAAAAATGATGAATCGAGAAAAAGAAAGAAAAATAAAAATTTGACAACTCGAACATTCAAAAGAAAGAAGCACGGAAAAGGGCAGTCGGTGAAAAAGAAATAAGAAAAGAAAACCGAGGAAATAAAAGAAACAAACACAGGATATAACATCGACTCTGAACCAAAAGCCCCTTGTTTTCCTTTTTTAATCCATACCCAAACCCAACCCAAGCTACAACCCGAAAGACCTCAAAAGTGTGTGTGTTATATGTAGGTGATGAGAAAAGAGAGACTATTCAAACTTGTGAGTGATATTGCATACTTTGAATTATGAGTGTAAACAGCTCACCCCGAGAGAATTGGTGAGAATGTGATATAAGCTAACAGGTGAAACGGTGCTTTGAAGTGGAAGTGTGAATAATGACTTACGAAGATAGGCAGGACTTGTGGAAGGAAAAGGGAAGACGTTAGCGAATGATCTCAGCAGTGGTGGAAACATGAAGAATTCTGGGGAGTGATCATGAAACATTACTTGGGACAAGCAATGAGCTAAGTTTGGGGTTGTGATCACTCACCATTTACATTGAATTTTCATTACTGATCCGACACAAAACAGAGGCATTTGACACGCTGTGCAATCATTTATGGTAGATTTCGAGTTAGTTTTACTTCTGTCATTTTATTTACGCGTGTTTAATCTTTGTTATGTTTTACCTTTTATTATCTTGATTTTATGCGTGGGATAATTGTGTTTTTGTCCGACGGAGAACTTAGAACAAGACAGTGCGAGATTTCGGCACGCAAAGGAGCAGAAAACCCCGGTACAGGAGGCCTGACATGGCCACCCGTGTCACCTGAAACGGGCCGTGTCACCTGACACGAGCCGTGTCAGAGCAAGGGAAGACAATGGAAGAAAATAGTAGCCTGACACGGCCACCCGTGTCAACTGACACGGGCCGTATCAGGCAGAGCCCTCAACTGTGTCACCCCTGCCATGGGCGTGTCAGCTTAAACAGTAGACTGACACGGCCACCCGTGTCAGCTGACATGGGCCGTGTCAGTCGAAGCCCAAAAATTCCAGTTTTCTCAGGCTTTTCATTCGCCGGGCTTTTTAGAGACATCTTTGGACCTGTCCAACTGCTGATGGGAATTTTCACTATAAAAGGAGGTGTTCTGCCAAAGGAAAAATCATCTTGGAATACAGCAAAACACAGTATTATGAAGCAATCAAGTATTACAGAGATCAAGGCATTTGGAGAGCTGATGATATTCATGAGCGGGAGCGATTGAAGATCAAAGTCATCCAATTACTTGTAATGTGTAATTTTTATCTTGAACTTGTTTTAAACAATATGAGTAGCTAAACCCCCCAATGCTAGGGGGTGTCCCTGATTTAGAATTGTAATGAATTTGAGTTTACATTTGCATTTATAATATTGTTTTTTCGGTAACCTTTTGATGTGTTTATTGCTTTCTCTTTCGGACCAATTGAGATTGATTTGTGGTTATCAATTAGGCTGGACTGCCATTGATAAGGTTTTCATAAGGTTACTCTACAGTAGATATCACCTCGGACTAGGGATACCATGTATGAACCAGAGTATTCTTGATATTATACAACTTAACTTCACTCTAATTGGCTATGGACATATGAATTAGGGTAGATTGATTAAAGGTTTTCTCACCAAGGACTTGGGAGAAAATACCCTTGAGAACTGGTAGTAATTGATATTTGTTGATGCAATAGTAACTCAGAGTTGTTACAGGGATAAATCATACACCTTCCCTGGCATTGTTCCTTTTTTCTCTATAAACCCTTATTTTCATATTTCTTTACCTTTACTCTTATTATTATATTTTTACACTCAAAAACCAAATTAATACTTTTTGTTTAATTAAATGATAATTTAACTCAATATTAACGTGCAGTCCTTGAGATGGACATTCGGGGAATTTCCCCAGTATTACTATAAAAGACAAAATAATACACTTGCTATTTTCCCGATCAGTAGGCACAAGTCCGAAGGTCTTATCAAACATAAAAATATAATTAATGAATTCTTTTATCATCCCCCCACTCTATTTGTTTGTAAACATCATTTTGTACAAAATACATATGCACACAAAAAAGGGCTCCCTAGGAGTACCTAGGACACTTTGGGTGCTAACACCTTCCCTCTGTGTAACCAACCCCCTTACCTGTAATCTCTGACATTTTATTAGTTTTGATTTGAAAACTTCTTACTTTTGGGTTTTGTTCGTACTTTTCCCTTTTCCCTTGGAAACAATAAAAGGGCGGTGGTGACTCTGGTTTTATTGATGTCTAGCTTATCCATAGCTTGATGATCATGAATTTACCGCTACATCGGACAATAAAAATATTGGTGTTAATGCATATTCCTATTAATGCAGTTACAAGATTTGCAGCTTCCTCTGTTTCACTCTCATCATACCAAGTGGCAGCAAGACTCATCTTCTGCTTCTTGAGGTAGGTTCCACATTCAGTTCTAATGTGTCCATACCCATCACATTCATAGCACTTTACTTCTTTTCCTTCTTTGGGCTTCTCATCTGACCTTGCTCTTCTTTCATTACTGATGTCAGATGAGATGTTCTTGACATTAGCCTTGGATATTACATCCATCTTTTTTACCAATCTGTTGAACTGTCTCCCCAACATTGCTACTTCATTGACCAAATCTTCATCAACATCCTGACTATTTTCCTCTTCTGTGTTTGACATGAAGGCAATGCTTTTGGTTTTCTTTTCAGAACCATCATTCAATCCCATCTAAAAGGTTTGGAGAGAACCAACCAGCTCATCAGCTCTCATGTTGGAGATGTCTTGAGACTCTTCTATGGCAGTCACTTTCATAGCAAATCTCTTAGAGAGTGACATGAGTATTTTTCTTACCAATTTTTCATCTCACATCTTCTCTCCTAGGGCTCCTGAGGCATTAGCTATTTCAAGGATACTCATATGAAATTCATGGATATTATCATCTTCTTTCATCCTCAAATTTTCAAACATGGAGGTGAGAAGCTGTAGTCTAGACATCTTTACTCTAGATGTTCCTTCATGAGTGGTCTTGAGAATGTCCCAAGCATCTTTAGCCACTTCACAATTGTTTACCAACCTGAAAATATTCTTGTCAACACCATTGAAGATGGCATTCAATGCTTTAGAATTTCCAAGGGCTAAGTCATCCTCCTCCTTGGACCATTGTTCTTCAGGCTTCTTCTCAGTAGTGGCTTCTCCTTCTTTAGTAATTACAGGATCCACCCAGCCTGTTAACACAACCTTCCAAGCCTTGTTATCAAGATATTTTAGAAAGGCTACCATTTGAGGTTTCCAATATTCATAGTTAGAACCATCCAAAATTGGTAGCCTGTGAACAGATCCTCAATCTCTCTCCATTGTACCAGAAAGTATTGTCCCTAGATCTCACCCAGAACCAGAGCAGGATGCCTGCTTTGATACCAATTAAAATTCTGGTATCAGATATAAGATGTCGAAGGTAATGTCATGACACTAATATCTGAGAACACAAACAGGATAAAGATACAAAATGGTAAAGCAAAAGACACAAGCAATTGTTAACCCAGTTCGGTGCAACTCACCTACGTCTAGGGGCTACCAAGCCAGGAAGGAAGTTCACTAAAATAGAATCAGTTCAAAGACTCTCCGTACACTTCAACAAGTTACATTCTTTCTCACCTAATCTCTATCCGTGCAATTTCTACCTAAGCACTCTTAGATATGAGAATCCACTCACTTCTCTACAATCACACATGTGATCTTAAACAACAATCCCTTGAGAAAAGAAAACACTTTTCAATAACACACTCTTGATTTTACTTCACAGTTTCAATCAAGAAGACACACACTTGATCTTGCTTCACAGCTTTGATCAAGTAGACACACACTTGATCTTGCTTCACAACTTTGATCAAGTAGACACACACTCTTGCTTAACAGCTTTAGAGTGACAAATTATAACCACAAATCATACCAATTCAATCATCAAAAGATGACTTGAATGGCTTACAAGTCTTACGACTAAACAAGACACAAACCCTAGCTCTCTCTATATTTCTCTCAGTATTGGTTGTATTTTAAAACAGGTTTTCTAAGTCCCTTTTTATAGAAGCTTTCAGCTGGGCTTGGACATCGTGGAAACCCTAAATCTATTTTCCAATTAAATCTTTTCATAACAACTGGTTAGATCTCCTTGGAAAATAAGTAAATCAGGCTGTAATCAATGATTGAATGCGCCTGCAAATCAGATCTTCAATCATACATAGATTGCCATTAATTGTGCAATCACAAAACACCAGACATTCATACTGAATGTTCTGTGTACAGGATGTCATGACATCGGGTCTGACATCCTGGAACAATCCTGCATAATTCCATAATTCCTTTTATAATTTCCAGCATGTACATAACATCAGATGTCATGACATCGTGTATGACATCCTGATACAATCCTGCATAATTATGTTTTCCATTTCAACTCCAGCAGGAACACATTATCAGAAGCCATGACATTGTGTATGACATTCTGAAACAATCCTTCATGATCATGTTCTTGAACTCCGACAGGTACACATTATCAGAAGCCATGACATTGTGTATGACATTCTAAAACAATCATGCATGATCATGTTCTTGAACTCTAGCAGGTACACAAGATATCTTATGTTAAGACATCACACATAACATCTTGTGAACACTCTTTGTTTTACCAAAATTGCTGCCGACACTTAGAACCAACAATGAAACTTGGATGGACTTCATATCATAAAAAATGAGCAAGTTATGATTCTTGGAAGTTGACCAATTCTCTAGTCAACCTCTTTGAACCAACTTGCAAACTCGAAGTTCTTTTCATATTAGGGGCTCGTGGAGGATCATATATGCTTGAGATGATGTATAACATAGTAATGCTTGATATAGTTTACCAATTGATTAAGAAACTTGTTGAGGAAGTAACAAAAGATGCCCAGATGAATTAGGGATTCTAAGGAAAACAAGCTTCAAACTCTTGATGAATTCTTGATCAAAATGACAATTGAAGATCATGGGGACCCATATATGATTATTAGAATCATTGTGAACCTTTTCTTGATTGATATCTTGCATTATGGGTCTCAAACCTTAGATATGAACTTGGTGGGGGAACAAATGGACACACACACACACACACACACACACACACACACACACACACACACCTACAAAAGAAACAAAGCTATAGATAGACATATTTTTGGTATTTTGGTTAGTAAACAAGGGAAAAAAAGTATGATACAGTCAAAAGTTCTTGGTGATCTCACCCAATGCAAATCCAACGAATGAGGGGTGAGGGGGATACCAAGGTGTGATCCAAAAGCTAATGGAAATGATGAGATAACATGAGGGATCTTAGGGTCAAAATTGGGGTCTTACAACTTCCCCTATTTAAGGACATTCTAGATGAGGATATGAAGGTTAAAATCTTCGTATCAACTCAGTAGAATAGGCTTAAATAACAACATAAAGAAACAAATTTTGGTCCCTAAGAGACCTCATGATGCATATGATATGAATGCGAAAAATAATATTTGTGGGGGATATATTGCCATAAAGGAAAAGAATCCGGAGAGACCAAAAGTCCACAGGAGCACAATGCATTCCATAAGGAACACTCACTAGGGAAACAGAGACTCTGGGATAAAAGCTATGTGTATGCCAGGCTACGACTTGAAATCTGATGGAGACACGAGGGGATTTTCCATGAAAATAAATCAATGGAAAGACTCATATTGGGGAGAAAGAAATCTTCAGGGGACGAGAGTAGATCAGGACAAAGCCAAAATACTTAAGTCAAAAGGAAATTTGATTTCACAAAGAAAACGAACCCAAAATCAATCGGGGAAGAAACACTTCAACATAGGAGTAAAAGAGACATATTATCTACCACCGGTTACTGGGTAAAAAGATAATATACTCGGACAGAGGGACATCCGTTACCAATTAGGGTAAACATATCAAGGATGACTCGTTGAGGAAAATGAGGAATATCCATTACCGGCTACTGGGTTAGAATAACGTACTTGGGAAAAAGAAACCAAATAGGATTTACAACTACCTTTTACTGGGTAGAAAACCAAAGAGATAGTATTTGTCACTAGTTAAAGTGAACATATCAAGGATAAACTCAAAGGGAAGAATATCTGTCACCGGTTAAAATGAACATATCAACGATAGACTACCGAGGAAAATAGGAATTACACTACCGGTTATTAGGTAGAATACCAAAGAGGGAGTATTTGTCACCGGTTAAAGTGAAGATATCGAAGATAAACTCAAAAGGGAAGAATATGTAAGAACAAAGTTGGTTCTACAATATATCTCTAAGATTTTGATGATAACAAAGGATGAAACAAAAATGGTACTCTAACGAGATTTTTTCTAGTGTGCAGGACTCTGAACACTTACGCAGGAATCTGACCATACATCAGATACAAAACTATGTCAGATACAAAATATTCGATGATCAGATGCCACTCATAAAGGATACATCCAGAAGGTTCTAACTTTGACCAACACAGATACCAGCATAACACTTAGAAGTCAGAAGCTCCGTTAAAAGATTACTGAATCCAGACTCTGATACTTAAGAAGTCTAGAGCACTGAGAAGCTCTGATGAAGTCAGACATAATCATCCTCTGAAGACAAACTCTGATATATCAAGACTCTGATACAGACTCACCAGTCCAGAATGCGTAACCGAAAAGAATCTCAGTATGGAAAGGAAGTATTTAAAGAAAGGAATAATGAGGCGGACAAAATGGTTTTAGAAAGAAACAAAGAGAGTAATGACATTAATTATTCTTCAATGACCAAGATTTTTTCATCACTCCAACAGTCCTTCACAACGACTATATAAAGGACAAATTACCTTACTAGAGAACACACCCGAGACACATAGAAATCTCATTCATTCTCTCTCTTTTTCACGAGCTGCTGCTCTACGTGAAAAGCTATTGCTCTCATACTTTTTTAATACTTGCTTTTTGTTAGAAGCACTTTAAATTACAATTTACTTTTGCTTAAACTATTTCCTCAAGTGACTCTGCGCAGTCTGAATACTTGAGAGGGCTAAGAGATTATTCTCTTAGACGATTGGTTATGTAATCTTTCAAGATTAGTGGATTAAGTCCTTGTTAAAGGTGTAATCACCTTGGCCGGGTGAACTGGAGTAGCTTTGAATTTCAAGCGAACCAGTATAAAATTCTGTGTGTGTTTTGATTTCTGAAAAAGTTTTTATTTCCAAAACAATTCAAACCCACTTTCTTGTTTTTCTCAACCTTCAGTTTGTATCAGAGCTTCGGCTCTGTTATTGATTTTCTAATCAAACACTTAACAGTGTAGAGAGATCCAGCGTGAGAAAAACTATGACCAACACCAATGAAAGAGATAGTTACAATGCTAAACCTCTAATCTTTGATGGAGAAAAATTTGATTATTGGAAAGACAGAATTGAAAGTTTCTTTCAGGGCTACGACACTGATCTTTGGGATATTGTCACAATTGGCTACACACCACCTGTGACAGACGCTGGAGTTACTATTCCTAGAAGTAGAATGTCAGATGATCAAAAGCGTGAATTCAAGAACCATCACAAAGCCAGAATGATACTACTCAATGCTATTTCCTACAATGAATATGAAAAGATCACCAACAGGGGAACAACTAAAGAAATACTTGACTCCCTGAGGATGACTCACGGAGGAAATTCTCAAGTCAAAGAAACAAAGGCTCTGGCTCTAATCCAGAAATATGAAGCCTTCAAAATGGAGGACGATGAAGCGATAGAGGTAACGTTTTCTATATTTCAAACTTTAATTGCAGGACTCAAAGTGCTAGATAAAGGATATACAACTGCGGATCATGTCAAAAAGATTGTTAAAAGCTTGCCAAAGAAATGGAGACCCGTGGTCACAGCCTTAAAGTTATCAAAAGATCTGAACAGTATCAGCCTTGAGGAACTCGTCAGTTCACTCAGAAGCCACGAGATAAAACTGGAGGAAGATGAACCTCAAAAGAAGATCAAGTCTGTAGCACTAAAGTCCAGATCCGAAAGACACAAACCAGATAGAAACAAAGCCTTCCAGGCTGAAGAAGAAGACAATGATGACTATGAAAAGGAAGACTCTGACGACGAAGAAGAATTATCCCTTTTAACCAAAAGAGTAAAACAACTCTGGAGAAAAAGGAATAATAACTTCAGAAGACCAAGACCCAAGGGAGATCGATCATAATCAACTTTCAGAGGTAAATCTAACAAAGATATAACATGCTATGAATGTAAGGAAACAGGTCATTACCGAAACGAATGTCCCAAGTTGAAGAAAGAAAGCTCTATAAGAGAAAATTTCAAGAAAAATTCTTTCAAAACCAAAAAGGGACTGATGGCCACCTGGGACGATAGTGGATCTGATTCCTCAGAATCAGACTCTGAAGAACATGCAAATGTTGCACTCATGGCTACCACCTCCAGAAATACATCAGATGGAGAATCTGGATCTGAAGAGGTATTTTTTGATCTTTCTCGCTCTGACCTCGAATCATGCCTTTCTGAAACTCTAAACTCATACCAGAAACTTAAACAAAAATTTAAAGTTGTAAAAGAGGTTCTTGAAGAAACCATCGAAGAATGTGGTAAACTTGAGATGAAAATTTCAGATCTAAAAGATGAAAATCGAACTTTGATATTAGAAAGAGACTCCACAAATAAACAATGTTTAAAACTTGAAGAAACGTTATCTCAAGCTCCACAAACTTCGAACACAGTAATTTATGAATATGAAAAATCTTTTCAAAAGTTTCTGAAGAATGGGATAGAGAAAAGCAGAATGGCATCCATGATTTATGGAGTTAGTCGGAATAACAAAAGAGGATTTGGGTATGACCCTAGTGAAGATAAATCTTCCACAAATGACAAACCTAAATCTCCGTTTTCTTATCACTACACACATACACAAGCACAACATTTTGATAATGCTAGAAAACCCAAAGTTCTAAGAAACTCTGGGTAAACTAATCATAAAGGACCCAAAAGATTCTGGGTACCAAAGGATAAAATTGTTTATGTTGCAGATATCTTATGCAGCAGAGTTAAGACACCAGTCATGGTGCCTGGACTCTAGATGCTCGCGACACATGACGGGAAGAAAGTATATGTTCCAAAGCCTGGAACTTAAAGATGCTGGCTTCGTAGGTTTCAGAGGAAATCAGAAAGGAAGAATCAGAGGATGCGGAACTATTGGTAATGGAACTCTTCCCTCTATATCTGATGTTCTCTATGTATAAGGATTAATGCATAACCTGTTATCAATAAGTCAATTAAGTGATAACGGCTATGATATAATTTCAATCAAAAAACATGTAAAGCAACTAATCAGAACAATGGAACAATCCTATTCACTGGTAAGAGGAAAAAGAATATTTACAAAATAAATCTTTCAGACTTAAAAGAACAAAATGTAAAATGTCTGATGTCTGTTCATGAAGAGCAATGGGTATGGCATAGACGCTTGGGCCACATTACCATGAGAAAACTATCTCAGCTAAATAAACTCGAGTTAGTCAGAGGTCTATCCAAGCTGAAGTTTTCTTCAGATGCTCTATGTGAGGCATGTCAGAAAGGGAAAATTTCCAAAACATCTTTTAAAAAGAAAAATATTGTTTCCACTTCTAAGCCTCTGGAACTTCTTCACATTGATCTGTTTGGACCTGTTAAAACAACATCAGTCAATGGAAAGAAATATGGACTAGTTATTGTTGATGATTTTAGTCACTGGACATGGGTAAAATTCCTAAAGCACAAGAGTGAGTCTCACTCTATATTCACTAGCTTCTGTTCCAAAGTGCAAAATGAATTTGACTCTAAAATCATCAGAGTCAGAAGTGATCATGGTGGAGAATTTGAAAATAATTTTTTTGAGGAACTATTTGATTCTAATAGAATATCCCATGATTTCTCCTGTCCTAGAACTCCACAACAAAATGAAGTTATAGAAAGGAAGAATAGGACACTCCAAGAGATGGCCAGAACCATGATAAATGAAACAAATGTGGCTAAGCACTTTTGGGCTGAAGCAGTAAACACATCATGTTATATTCAGAATAGAATCTCTATAAGACCTATTCTGGAGAAGACTCCTTATGAACTGTGTAAGGGAAGAAAACCCAACATTTCTTATTTTCATCCTTTTGGATGCTCTTGCTTTATTCTGAATACTAAAGAACATTTGAACAAGTTTGATTCAAAAGCACAAAAAGGTATTATGTTAGGATACTCAGAACGCTCTAAAGGCTACAGAGTATACAACACAGAAACCAAAATTATAGAAGAATCAATTCATGTTAGATTTGATGATAAGCTTGACCCTGAAAAGTCAAAACTAGTTGAGAAACTTGCAGATCTGGAGATTACTCTTGCAGGTTCTGACGAAAAGACCAAAGCACTAGAAGTATCTGATAAACAAAGTCCAGATGCAACTAAAGCCTCAGCTATCCAGAAGAAATCAAGAAGTCTCCCCAACATCTCTGAAGATTTGATTATGGGAAACAAGGATGAACCTATCCGAACTAGGTCAACATTCAAGGTACCTGAAGAAATTCCTCTAGAACTAGTATCTCTGATTGAGCCTACTTCCTGTGATGAGGCACTTCAAGATGACGATTGGGTTCTAGCTATGAAAGAAGAGCTAGAGCAATTCTCAAAGAATGACATCTTGGATCTTGTCCCAAAGCCTAAAGGCACTCACATTATTGGAACCAGATGGGTGTTCAGAAACAATCTGAATGAAAAAGGCGAAGTTGTCATAAATAAAGCTCGACTGGTGGCACAAGGGTACAGTCAACAAGAAGGCATTGACTACAATGAAACCTTTGCCCCAGTCGCCAGGTTAGAATTTATTTGCTTACTTGTTTCATTTGCTGTAAATAATTCAATCAAACTATATCAAATGGATGTCAAAAGTGAATTTCTTAGTGGTTATATATCAGAAGAAGTGTATGTCAATCAACCTCCAAGTTTTGAAAACTCAAATTGTCCATAACATGTTTTTAAACTTAAGAAATCATTATACGATTTAAAACAAGCTCCTAGAGCTTGGTATGAAAGACTAAGCAATTTTCTTCTGGAACATGACTTTATTAGAGGAAAAGTTGACTCTACACTCTTCTGTAAAAACATTAGTAATGACCTCATGATATTCCAGATATATGTTGATGACATTATTTTTGGTTCAGCTAATCCTTATGCATGTCAAGAATTCTCTGAGCTAATGCAGGAAGAATTTGAAATGAGCTTAATGCAAGAACTAAAATTCTTTCTAGGAATTCAAATCAATCAAGCTTCAGAAGCTACCTATGTTCATCAAAGTAAATACATTAAAGACATTCTGAAGAAATTCGAAATGATGGAATACAAACCTGCTACGACACCTATGCATCTAACTTGCATTCTGGAAAAATAAGAAGTTAGCCAGATGGTTTGTCAGAAGCTCTATCGTGGTATGATAGGATCTCTTCTCTATCTGACTGCTACCATCTTGATATTCTGTTTAGTGTATGTCTCTGTGCCAGATTCCAATTAGATCCTAGAGAATCTCATTTAACAGCTGCTAAAAGAATAATCAGGTATCTGAAAGGAACCCCTAACATGGGTCTGATGTATGAGAAAACATCAGTGTATAGACTTTCTGGTTATTGTGATGCAGATTACGCAGGGGACAGAATGGAACGTAAAAGTACATCTGGGAACTGTCAGTTCTTGGGAAAGAATCTGATATCCTAGGCCAGCAAAAGGCAATCAACCATAGCTCTGTCCACTGTAGAAGCAGAATATATTTCAGCATCACTATGCACTACTCAGATGCTCTATATGAAGAATCAACTAGAAGATCTTTAAATCTTTGAGAGTAACATTCCTATCTTCTATGACAATACTGCTGCCATCTGTTTAAGTAAGAATCCTATTTTGCATTCCAGAGCTAAGCACATAGAAATAAAACATCATTTCATTAGAGACTATGTTCAGAAAGGGGTAGTAACATTAAAATTTATTGATACAAACCATCAATGGGATGATATTTTTACCAAACCCCTTGCTGAAGATAGATTCTCTTTTATCTTAAAAAATCTAACATTCAAAATTGTCCAGAATGATATGTGCCTCTGAGATAGTGAAATAAGACTTTAAAGTAAACAACTGGATTCTGTATCTGACTCTGATGCTACTACCAGTTAGAAGTCATCTGAGTTAGAAATCTCCAGGATCCAACCCTTTGGTATTCCTAAATATCAGATAAAGTAACACGTGGTACATCTTGCGTCTGACCTTGGAACTTCTAGACAGCTGTCTAGCAGTAAT
This sequence comes from Lathyrus oleraceus, assembly GCF_024323335.1. Taxonomy (NCBI): domain Eukaryota; kingdom Viridiplantae; phylum Streptophyta; class Magnoliopsida; order Fabales; family Fabaceae; genus Lathyrus; species Lathyrus oleraceus. Next base: position 325,845,675 of record NC_066584.1, on the reverse strand, counting down.
CAAGAAACAAACTCTTGATATCTCCTCGAGCAGTGTGCTGATTTTGGGATTAGACGTCATTTTGGGCAGTAATCATTCTCCTCTATAATGTGCTTACTTGGTTAACGTGCTTCATTTAATTTTCTATCTGTTAAACTCAATATTTCTATGTCATTTTGCATGTGCCCTAATTATTTATATATGCATTTCACAATCTACACTTGCACACTTTCACACTCACGAACTCACAAAACCTCTCTCTCTCTCGTTCTTCACCTCCTTCAAGGGTTTTTCTGCAGTTTTCACCAAGTTCTTCAACATCCATCATCATCTTCAACCACTCTTTATGGATTCTCAACAACAGTCAGTGTACAATTTCTCCCAACAGATGAACTCAACGGAGCAAGCACCCAATTTCAGTCAAGAAACCCCTACAACCATCGGCGTCGTCTGAACTCCAATCTACAAGGAACCTCACATTCTTGATCGTGAGCCCCACATTCATCTAGCAACTCCATTTGATAAGCTGGAAGTTCTTTGGGAAACTTTGGTGGATTTTGATAACATGAAGCGCAATGGCGTCGACCTCACTGAAGAACTGAAAAAGCAAGGGTGGGAAAATTACTTTCAACGCCTCTATGGCCCGGTGTACACGAATCTGGTGAAGGAGTTCTGGCATTTCGAAGACTCTGATGATGACTACATTGTCTCCTACGTTCTGGGAGTCAAGATAGTCATCACTGCAAAATCGATTGCTTCTCTTATGAACATGGAGAAGACAGGAGGAAGACGCATCTACAACATCAACCCTAAGGAAAATTACTTGTCCCAAGAGATAAACCCTACCATCTTCCAATAGAATGCTGAAGGCAAGCATTCCAAGAACAAGGAACTCCATCAGAACCTCCGGGTCTAGCTGAAGATTATCTTAGGCACCATCCATCATCGTCCGGCTTCAAACTCTTCTGACTACATCAACACATATCAGAAGTGCATCCTGTACTGCATTCACAAGGGTCTGAAGCTTTGCCTACCTGCACTCCTATTTAAGTACCTCATAGATTCCGTTAAAGACACCAGAAACAACATGAAGACAAGGAACTACATCCCTCTGGGAGATTGATATCTGATGTTCTGATCGAGAGTGGCCTCGTGGACCATCTGATTCAGCTCAGACTCATGGAAGATGTTATGATTGATACTGGAAGACCTCTGAATGCTCGAAATCTGAAGAGCATGGGAATCATTGATCAAGTGAGAGCCAAACCAACACTTGATACCTCCTGGGAAGCACTTAAAGATCAGAGGGAGATTCTCAACAGACTCTACTTATTCTCCAAGATCGACAATCTAGAGGTAAGAGCCTACTATCTAGAGGATCTGTACAAGCAAGGGGTGGATATCACATAATTCTCAGTGGACTGGCTGCCTAAGTTTCCACCAAACTTCCAGAAGAGGATGCGAGAGCCCTCTGAGAAGACCAAGCAGGCGAAGAAAGCTATGCTGGGAGAATCATCTGGATCAAGACCCCAAGTTCCTCTGGTTGGCTCTCCAGGTAAGTTTGTATCTCTCCCTGCCTCTGTAAAAATTAAACCCATTGCTTCTTCTCTTCCTCAAACAAACCCTATATACACCACTGCTGACACTCCTCCCTCAACCAACAAATCCTCTAACTTACCATCTCAAAAATTCAACCTCGCCACCACAACTTTACCTGTTTCAGAAGTAGAAATGCTAAATGAAACCACCTCACCATCTTCATCACCATCTCCTCAATCCCCACCTTACTATGAACTTTCATCTGACACTGAACCATCTGATCCTCACTCCCCCACTATGGCTCAGCTCCAAGACCGTGCTCTAGCCTCTCAAAAGCCATCACATCTTAACCCTGAACCTGAAGTCACTTCCCCACCTCCGAAACATCCAAACCCAACCCACTTTGAACCACAACCTTCAGAACCAATCCACTATGAATCACAACCATCTGAACCTACACACTCTGACATACCACAACCCATCACTTCCGCTGACCCAAGAACTCCCACACTTAACCTAAGTTCCCCCACCTCACCCTCCCAAGCCTCTGCAATGAACCAGAAACTACCCTTCTGGCCCTTAAAGAAGCAATTAAGGTTTTTGCAGAGTCTTCAATTGAAAAGGTCAAGTCTCTGACCATCAACTTTGGTATCACTGGAACCTTCAAGCTGAAAGGCCTCTCTGAACAAGTCCGCAACGACTTCATCAGAGATGCTGAGATCAGACTCCAAGAGCGCCTAGCCAGAGAAGCTGAGGAACGGACAAGACAAGAAGTTGAAGAGAAAGCGCGTCAAGAAGAGCTTCAGAGAATCATAGACGCTGAAGCAAAGGCTATTGTTGATGCTGTTGTTGCTGAAGCTGAGGCAAAAGCCAAAGCCAACACTGAAGAAGCAGCGTGCCTTGCTGAAGAATCTACTGCCAAAGCCAAAGCTGATGAACTAACTCAGGGGGAGTCCTCCAACTATGGATTCGTCCCTCTGTTCCTGAAGACTCTCGAAGAACTGCAGAAAGAACAACAGATAGTTCAAGCTAGATTGGATAAACAGGACTCTGTCAAACGTAAACATTCAGAACATGCTATCCCAGCTACTCCAAAGGATGCCTCCGCCTCCAAACCCTTAGGCACCTAGGTTATTTTACTTGTTGCTTTATATGTTTTGATGTCTGTTTCTTGCTTTCTTGCTTTCTTTCTTTCTGCTTTCTGGATTTTGTGCGTATCTGTAAATGCTTATCTATCAATATCAACCTTTTTGCTATGTCTTTTTTATTCTAACAAAAAGGGGGAGAACTAAAACAGCTCTGATGAAAATATAACTAATTCCTCTCAAGCACTACAAACATGTTCAATAAACTATTACAAAATCAATGACTTAAGATTTGTAGGAAAGTATCTAAAAGCACCAAACCAAGGAAGGTCCGGTAAGAACTTCTGAGCTCTAACTCAGGGGGAGTCCACTGCTATATCTGATCTAAGAGTTTCCTTTAAAATGTTTCATCTTAAATCTGAACTGTTTTGTCATCATCAAAAAGGGGGGAGATTGTAAGAACAAAGTTGGTTCTACAATATATCTCTAAGATTTTGATGATAACAAAGGATGAAACAAAAATGATACTCTAACGAGATTTTTTCTTAGTGTGCAGGACTCTGAACACTTATGCAGGATTCTGACCATACATCAGATACAAAACTATATCAGATACAAAATATTCGATGATCAGATGCCACTCAAAAAGGATACGTCTAGAAGGTTCTGACTCTGACTAACGCAGATACCAACATAACACTTAGAAGTCAGAAGCTCCGTTAAAAGATTACTGAATCCAGACTCTGATACTTAAGAAGTCTAGAGCACTGAGAAGCTCTAATGAATTCAGACATAATCATCCTCTAAAGATAAACTATGATATATCAAGACTCTGATATAGACTCACCAGTCCAGAACGCGTAACCAAAAAGAATCTCAGTATGGAAAGAAAGTATTTAAAGAAAGGAATAATGAGGAGGACAAAATGGTTTTAGAAAGAAACAAAGAGAGTAATGACATTAATTATTCTTCAATGACCAAGATTCTGTCATCACTCCAACGGTCCTTGACAACGACTATATAAAGGACGAATTACCTCACTAGAGAACATGTAACACCCTTCTAAAATACCCCAACATATTTAATTAAAATAACAACATATCAATCAGAGTAATATGCAATCAAGGGTGTCACACAATTATTTCACACCATTCATCATAATATTTAGTCATGCTCATTATTTAATTCAAAACATAAAGCATTGCACAATACGCAGCGGATAGAGATCAAATCGATCATTCAAAACATGTAGCACAGTACATGTAAACTGGTTCAACAACCACAACAAACAATTAAAATATCCCATCCCGATGTTACATCTATCAGAGCATGACCCACTAAGGAGACTACTCTAGACTCCAAGCGCTAGCTTCTACTCAATCACTGCTCGTTACCTGAAAAATAGTTGTAAGGGTGAGTTCCTCAATCGATATAATAAGCATTATAAAATATCATGTCATGTTAAGTAATTTAACACATTAATCACCCTAATCACATAACACATTCAGTAACGGTACATCAACTCAAACATCGTATTCAATACCAATACAACTCATACTCATACTCAATATCACACAATTACACGTATAATATTGGAATACATCCATTCATATTATACGCCATACATATATTATGCAATGAGACTCCATGCATGCGGTACCGACTATTTGTGAACATATAGTTCACCTCACCGTCCAAATCCAGGCACGGCTACCAAGCCCACTAGTCCCACTCATTTGAGACCTAGTGACTCACTCACTAATTCCTCACCACGGGAATTAGCTACCACCCCTCAAGGGCCATGCTATGCACGCTAACCACCTAGCATGCAAACATCAACAACAAATCCAAAATGATTTACTCACTAATTCCTCACCATGGGAATTAGCTACCACCATAACGGCCACAATATGCATGCTAATCACCTAGCAATGCAACATCAACAACAACCCAAGAATAGACATATGCTCACACTCTAAGCCATAAAACAGTCCATTCACAAATGCACACATAACTAATACATTCAAAGCATTATGCATACAATCATACATCATCAACATATGTCTCAAAACATCATATCATGTCAAATAATTCAATCACAGTATTAGCACACTCTACTAATACCTATACTACTCAAAACAGCGGGAAATAATCCCTACTATATCACACACCGATATAGGCAACCATCAAATAGGTACACAACATTTTAAATAACAATTTTTCCACTTTTCAACAGTGTTAACCGGTTAACGCCCTGGGTTAACCGGTTAACGCAGGCAGAACACGCTTCCTGGCAATTCACAACAGTGTTAACCGGTTAACACCCTGGGTTAACCGGTTAACGCAGACAAAACAGCAAATTTACACAATTCAAAACAGTGTTAACCGGTTAACACCCTGGGTTAACCGGTTAACGCAAGACAGAAAGCTGTTCCTGCGCTAACACAAAGCAGAATGCAGAATTCTCCGCATTTTCCGCCATTGGAGGACTTCCGGACCTCCGATTCCAATTCCGTAAAAAGCTATATGTTCGGGAAAACACTACCCATCCAATTACCAATTCAATTTCAGATTTAACACAACTTATTCATCACAATTGTTAGCATTCCTAATCCCAATTAGGGTCAATTCGACGGTTTATCACTACCCATTACATGTTAACCCATAATACCCATTAAACGACGATAAACCCCCCTTACCTGAGTTAATCCGGCAATCTCTAAGCTCCAAGCTTTTCTCTTCTCCAATCTTCTTCCTCTTGCTCTGCCTCTTTGCCCTTTCTCCACTTTCTCAATCGCTTCTCTGTTTCACGTGAAAACTCTTTTTTTTACCAAATGGAACTCTTTTTTCCTTATTTCCAACTTATATATATATTTTCCAATAATTATTATTTCAGTAATAATAATGATAATCCAATAATTCCAATTATTTAATTAAATTAATAAATATAATATTAACTTAAATTAAATAATTATCTTATTTTAATCGGGGTGTTACAACTCTCCCCCACTAAAAGAGTTTTCGTCCTCGAAAACATACCTCAAGCGAATAACTCCGGATAAGACTCCTTCATCTGACTCTCAAGTTCCCAAGTCACATTGCCACCTGCTGGTCCTCCCCAAGCTACCTTCACCAAGGCAATCTCTTTACCCCGCAACTGCTTCAACTCTCGATCCTCTATCCTCATAGGTGATGTTTCAACAGTCAGGTTATCTCTCACCTGTACATCATCTACTTGGACCACATGCGACGGATCAGGAATGTACCTCCTCAACTGAGACACATGAAAAAACCTCATGCAAATTCGCAAGCGACGGCGGTAAAGCGATACGATAGGCTACCTCTCCTATCCTCTCCAAAATCTGATAAGGACCAATAAATCGAGGTGTCAACTTCTTCGACTTCAAAGCTCGACCAACTCCAGTTATCGGAGTGACACGGAGAAACACATGATCCCCCTCTTGAAACTCCAGTGACTTCCTTCTCTTGTCGTGATAACTCTTCTGACGACTCTGAGCAATTCTCATCTTCTCCTGAATCATCTTAATCTTTTCCGTAGTTTGTTGAACAATCTCCGGTCCAACCACAGCACTCTCACCGGACTCATACCAACATAAAGGTGTCCGACATCTCCTACCATACAAAGCTTCAAACGGTGCCATACCAATGCTCGAATGAAAACTATTGTTGTAGGTAAACTCAATCAAAGGCAAATAACAATCCCAAGCACCTCCCTTTTCCAAAACACAAGCTCTCAAAAGGTCCTCTAATGACTGAATCGTCCTCTCAGTCTGACCATCAGTCTGCGGATGATATGCAGAACTCAATCTCAGCTTAGTTCCCAAAGCCCTCTGCAAACCTTCCCAGAATTTCGATGTAAATCTAGGATCTCTGTCCGAAACAATACTCGACGGAATACCATGCAAGCTTACAATCTTCTCAATATACAACTCAGCTAATCTCTCTAACGGATAATCCATTCTGATCGGAATGAAATGAGCCGATTTTGTCAATCTGTCTACAATCACCCAAATAGCTTCAAAATTCTTATTTGTCCTCGGTAAACCAGAAACAAAATCCATACTGATACTATCCCACTTCCACTCTGGAATAGCCAACAGTTGCATTAGCCCAGACGGCTTCTGATGCTCAATCTTTGACTTCTGACAAGTCAAACAAGAATAAACAAAACTCGCAATTTCTCTTTTCATTCCCGGCCACCAAAATAACTTTTTCAAATCATGATACATCTTCGTAGCTCCAGGATGAATACTCAGGCCACTACGATGTCCTTCCTCCATAATACTCTTCTTAAGTTCGGTAACGTCCGGAATACACACCCGATTACCAAATTTCAAAACACCATTCTCATCAACTCTGAATTCACCACCTTGACCTTGATTCACTAGTCTCAACTTATCAACCAAAAGCACATCGGATTTCTGACCCTCTCTAATCTCATCCAGAATACCACTCGTTAACTTCAACATTCCCAATTTAACACTATTGTGAGTACTCTCACACACCAAACTCAAGTCTCTAAACTGCTCAATCAAATCCAATTCCCTAACCATTAACATAGACATATGTAATGATTTCCGACTCAATGCATCAGCCACTACATTTGCTTTACCCGGATGGTAATTCAAACCAAAGTCATAATCCTTCAGAAACTCTAACCATCTCCTCTGTCTCATATTCAGTTCTTTCTGATCAAACAAATACTTTAAACTTTTATGGTCACTGAAAACCTCAAATCTTGACCCGTACAAGTAATGCCTCCATAACTTCAGAACAAATACCACAACTGCCAACTCTAAATCGTGTGTCGGATAGTTCCTCTCATGAACCCTCAGTTGTCTCGAAGCATAAGCTATAACCTGCTTATTCTGCATCAACACACCACCCAAACCCAACAATGAAGCATCACAGTAAACCTCAAATGATTCCGACGAACTCGGTAATATCAGAATAGGAGCAGTAGTCAACCTTCTCTTTAACTCTTGGAAACCTTCTTCACATTTTGAGTCCCAAACAAACGCTTGCCCCTTTCTAGTCAACATCGTCAACGGTAACGCCAACTTAGAAAATCCCTCAATAAATTTCCTATAATAACCTGCAAGTCCAAGAAAACTCCTTATCTCAGAAACTGACTTCGGAGCTTCCCACTTAGATACCGCTTCTATCTTAGAAGGATCAACAGCAACACCACCTCTTGAAATCACATGACCAAGAAAACTGACCTCTTCTAACCAAAATTCACACTTAGAGAGTTTAGCAAATAACTTCTTTTCTCGTAGAACTCCTAAAACCACTCTCAAATGTTCAACATGCTCTTCTTCAGATTTCGAATACACCAATATGTCATCAATAAACACCACAATAAACTTATCTAGGTACGGATGGAAAATCCTATTCATATACTCCATAAATACTCCAGGCGCATTAGTCACACCAAAAGGCATTACAGAATACTCATAATGTCCATACCTTGTTCTGAAAGCAGTCTTCTGAATATCCTCAGTTTTCACACGTATCTGATGATACCCAGATCTCAAATCTATCTTGCTGAACACACTCGCACCAACCAACTGATCCATCAAATCATCAATCCTCGGCAAAGGATACCGATTCTTGATCGTCACTTTATTCAGTTGCCTATAGTCCACACACAACCTCATAGTACCTTCTTTCTTCTTAACCAATAACACTGGTGCACCCCACGGTGACACACTCGGACGAATAAATTTCTTATCCAACAGATCTTCCAGCTGACTCTTCAATTCAGTTAACTCAACAGCAGACATACGATACGGAGCCATCGATATCGGTCTAGTACCAGGTACCAAATCGATCGAGAACTCAACTTCACGCTCTGGCGGTAATTCATTCACTTCTTCCGGAAACACATCAGGAAAATCACACACCACGGCTAGATCGCAAATCACCAGTTTATCTTTAGCTTCCAAAGTCGCTAACAGCATAAACAACTCTGCCCCATCTGCTACTGCCTCATTCACCTGCCTCGCTGATAGAAACAAACTCTTTCCTTCCTCAATCTCAGGAAAAATCACAGTCTTATCAAAACAATTGATATAGACTCGGTTAAACACCAACCAGTTCATACCCAGAATAACATCAATCTGCACAAGTGGAAGACACACGAGGTCCATCCCAAAGTCTCTACCAAAAATACTCAAAGGACAATTTAAACAAACTGAAGTAGTAGTCACTGAACCCTTCGCAGGAGTATCAATCACCATACTTCCATGCATCTCAGATATCTCTAACTTAAGTTTCACAGCACAATCCAAAGATATAAAGGAATGAGTCGCACCTGTGTCGATAATAGCTACAAGAGGAAAGCCATTAATATAACACATACCTCGGATCAAACGATCATCTGCAGAAGTCTCAGAACCCGATAAAGCAAAGACCTTGCCTCCCGACTGGTTCTCTTTCTTCGGCTTAGGACGCTGCGGACTGATATGACCCACCTCTCCACAGTTGAAACAAGTCACAGTCTTAGACCGGCACTCTGCAGCCAAATGCCCACCTTTGCCACACTTGAAACACTTCTTCTCATTACTAGTACACTCATGGATACGATGTCCAGCCTGACCACATCTGTAACACTTAGCAGGAGCACTGGAGTCTCCCCCACTAGGCCTCTTCATCCCACTCTGTCTCTGGAAACCTTTGCCAGCTGCATACGGTTTCCCACGATCATTCTGATTCTTGCCTTTTCTATCAATCCTCTGCTGATAGCTCTCCGCTCTGGCTTTGGAATCTTGTTCAAAAATCCTGCAACAGTCAACCAAATTAGAGAACACTCTAATTCGCTGATATCCAATAGCCTGCTTGATCTCGGGACGTAACCCGTTCTCAAACTTCACACATTTCGAAAATTCTCCAGCAGCCTCATTATAGGGAGTGTAATACTTCGACAGCTCTGTGAACTTAGCAGCATACTCAGTAACAGACCTGTTACCCTACTTCAATTCTAAGAACTCTATCTCTTTCTTTCCTCTGACATCCTCTGGAAAGTACTTCCTCAGGAATCTCTCTCTGAACACAGCCCAAGTGATCTCAGCATTCCCAGCAGCTTCCAACTCAGTGCGGGTAGCAACCCACCAATCATCAGCTTCCTCTGACAGCATATGCGTACCGAACCTGACCTTCTGGTTATCGGCACATTCAGTCACTCGGAAGATTCTCTCGATCTCCTTCAACCACTTCTGAGCACCATCTGGATCGTATGCTCCCTTGAACATTGGAGGATTGTTCTTCTGGAACTCACTCAGTTGACGAGCAGCTCCCATTCCCACAACATTCGGATTTCCTCCAAGTACTCCCGCTAGCATACCCCGAGCCTCAGCAATCGCAGCATCATCTCTACCTCTTCCAGCCATCTCTATTCTAAGTTAATCCAACAAGCTAAAACAATAAGTACTGATAGGGTTACACAACACCTATCCCGTACAGGGAAACAGAATAATTACGACTCGACTCGACCGACTATGCTCTGATACCACTAATGTAACACCCTTCTAAAATACCCCAACATATTTAATTAAAATAACAACATATCAATCAGAGTAATATGCAATCAAGGGTGTCACACAATTATTTCACACCATTCATCATAATATTTAGTCATGCTCATTATTTAATTCAAAACATAAAGCATTGCACAATACGCAGCGGATAGAGATCAAATCGATCATTCAAAACATGTAGCACAGTACATGTAAACTGGTTCAACAACCACAACAAACAATTAAAATATCCCATCCCGATGTTACATCTATCAGAGCATGACCCACTAAGGAGACTACTCTAGACTCCAAGCGCTAGCTTCTACTCAATCACTGCTCGTTACCTGAAAAATAGTTGTAAGGGTGAGTTCCTCAATCGATATAATAAGCATTATAAAATATCATGTCATGTTAAGTAATTTAACACATTAATCACCCTAATCACATAACACATTCAGTAACGGTACATCAACTCAAACATCGTATTCAATACCAATACAACTCATACTCATACTCAATATCACACAATTACACGTATAATATTGGAATACATCCATTCATATTATACGCCATACATATATTACGCAATGAGACTCCATGCATGCGGTACCGACTATTTGTGAACATATAGTTCACCTCACCGTCCAAATCCAGGCACGGCTACCAAGCCCACTAGTCCCACTCATTTGAGACCTAGTGACTCACTCACTAATTCCTCACCACGAGAATTAGCTACCACCCCTCAAGGGCCATGCTATGCACGCTAACCACCTAGCATGCAAACATCAACAACAAATCCAAAATGATTTACTCACTAATTCCTCACCATGGGAATTAGCTACCACCATAACGGCCACAATATGCATGCTAATCACCTAGCAATGCAACATCAACAACAACCCAAGAATAGACATATGCTCACACTCTAAGCCATAAAACAGTCCATTCACAAATGCACACATAACTAATACATTCAAAGCATTATGCATACAATCATACATCATCAACATATGTCTCAAAACATCATATCATGTCAAATAATTCAATCACAGTATTAGCACACTCTACTAATACCTATACTACTCAAAACAGCGGGAAATAATCCCTACTATATCACACACCGATATAGGCAACCATCAAATAGGTACACAACATTTTAAATAACAATTTTTCCACTTTTCAACAGTGTTAACCGGTTAACGCCCTGGGTTAACCGGTTAACGCAGGCAGAACACGCTTCCTGGCAATTCACAACAGTGTTAACCGGTTAACACCCTGGGTTAACCGGTTAACGCAGACAAAACAGCAAATTTACACAATTCAAAACAGTGTTAACCGGTTAACACCCTGGGTTAACCGGTTAACGCAAGACAGAAAGCTGTTCCTGCGCTAACACAAAGCAGAATGCAGAATTCTCCGCATTTTCCGCCGTTGGAGGACTTCCGGACCTCCGATTCCAATTCCGTAAAAAGCTATATGTTCGGGAAAACACTACCCATCCAATTACCGATTCAATTTCAGATTTAACACAACTTATTCATCACAATTATTAGCATTCCTAATCCCAATTAGGGTCAATTCGACGGTTTATCACTACCCATTACATGTTAACCCATAATACCCATTAAACGACGATAAACCCCCCTTACCTGAGTTAATCCGGCAATCTCTAAGCTCCAAGCTTTTCTCTTCTCCAATCTTCTTCCTCTTGCTCTGCCTCTTTGCCCTTTCTCCACTTTCTCAATCGCTTCTCTGTTTCACGTGAAAACTCTTTTTTTTACCAAATGGAACTCTTTTTTCCATATTTCCAACTTATATATATATTTTCCAATAATTATTATTTCAGTAATAATAATGATAATCCAATAATTCCAATTATTTAATTAAATTAATAAATATAATATTAACTTAAATTAAATAATTATCTTATTTTAATCGGGGTGTTACAGAACACACCTGAGACACACAGAAATCTCATTCATTCTCTCTCTTTTTCACGAGCTGCTGCTCTTACGTGAAAAGCTATTGCTCTCATACTTTCTGTAATACTTGCTTTTTGTTAGAAGCACTTTACATTATAATTTACTTTTGCTTAAACTATTTCCTCAAGTGACTCTGCGCAGTCTGAATACTTGAGAGGGCTAAGAGATTATTCTCTTAGACGATTGGTTGTGTAATATTTCAAGATTAGTGGATTAAGTCCTTGTTAAAGCGAAATCATCTTGGCTGGGTGGACTGGAGTAGCTTTGAATTTCAAGCGAACCAGTATAAAATTCTGTGTTTGTTTTGATTTCTGAAAAAGTTTTTATTTCCAAAACAATTCAAACCCCCTTTCTTGTTTTTCTCAACCTTCAGAATACCTGTCACCGGTTAAGGTGAACATATCTAGGATAGACTGCCAGGGAAAATAGGAATTACAACTACCCGTTACTGGGTAGAATATCAAAGAGAGAGTATTCGTCACCGGTTAAAGTGAACATATCAAGGATAAACTCAAAAGAGGAGAATATGATTTATATCTACCATTTACTGAGCAAAATACTGAAAATAGGAATTACAATTATCGGTTACTAGGTAGAATCCAGGAAAAAGAGAAATGATGTCACCAGTTAAAGGGAACATATCAAAGATAAACTCTCTGGGGAAAGAAGGAATTACAACTACCTTTTTTCTGGGTAGAATACCAAATAATAAGAATATTTGTCATCGATTAAGATGAACATATCAAGGATAGACTTGTTGGGGAAACAAAAAAATGAATCCGCTGGAGAAAATCAAAGAAGTAAATTACCTTTTACCAGTTACTGGGTAAATTAACATAGGTAAAATACTCAATCATCAAGAAGGATATTACTGGTTACTAGGAAATCAACTCTTGGGGACCAAAAGATCTATCTAGGTAAGAACTAGAAAGAAACAGTCAAACAAGATTCAACCCAATGAGGCTATAACTCAAGGGGAGTGGTCCCATCCAGGTAATGAGCTAAAGAGAATACTGAAATAACAATCATCCATGAGGCAATAACTCAGTGGGGAAGGAGAAAAGATAAACTCTTTCTGTTTAAGGGGCTGACACTCTACAATTAAAGGAGGGAAAACACACCAAATCTGCATGGGGGAAATAATATCACCAAAGCAGGGGATCAGAAGAAAGGTCAATGTGAAATGCATAATGAAATATATGATGTTATGTTTATGCATGTATATGCATAAATATGTATATGATTATGCTGGAAAATGAATACAAAGGATACAAACAATGAAGATTTGAATCATCACAACTAGATACTCGGCTAATCTCAACAAGATGGGAACACCAAATAGAGAACCTGCTAGGGACAAAAACTAATCAACAAGGATCAAAATAAATTTAAATCCCGGGGATGGCACACAACTATAGTCTAAGGGAGACTGAGGATGTATCAATCCAAATCAAAGCTCAACTCTGGTTTGGGAAAGGCATGGAGAACATGCATCCAATCTTAAATGCTAAGGATAAAGGGAGAACTGCTAAGGACCCACATTTCAAGCTGAGAGATATATATACTTTTCAAAGTAACAAGTCACAATTGTGAGAAATTTTAAGTCAACACCATATCAAATGGGAGACAACCCTGCATGGGACATCATTAATATTGCTCAGAACCAAATATTGCATGAAGGAAGAAATCTTCTATCAGAAGATGGAACTCCGTTGGGGTATGAAGTCACAAAAAGAGGTAAAAAATATGAGTGGGGAGAACCATACGATCTACTAGGGTTTTCATCCATAAACATCCCTGTGGGCTTTGTTGTGGGTCCAACGATCTGCCAGAACAAATCAAAGGTCACACGAGGATACAAAAATCAGCAACAAATTCCTCAAAAGGACAATAACAATCGTCAAACTCTTCTTGGAGATTGAGAAATAAACTAATTCCAAGATACCAAAATATCAATCGGATCTGCAAGCTTAACACAGGGGAGAAACTGTCACAGCTATGCAACACACAAATAAAGGCGCTGAGGATCTGAAAACCAAATAAAGGTTCCACAGAGATCTGAGGTTCATGCAAAGATACAAATGCAAATGAAGATCATAAATTCTTAGCTAGGGATAGATGATGAACTACAAAGAGAACAACACATTAGCTCTGTTGGGGATGATAAATTGCTTGGGGAGCAACTCATCTACCATGCTGGGGAAGAACGACGAACTATTGTGGAGGTAAAGCCACCAACCAATTGCTCGAGGAAGACCAATAATGCTTCATACATCGAGACTTACCGTTCTTAGATTGATGTTGACATTCCTTTTTGAAATCGATTATTCTTAAAGTAAATGCCTTATTATTTATGAAAAATGATTGTTCATTAATTTATTTATTTCAAAACTATCATCATAAATATTCAATTTTAAAATAGAAACAAATAAGAATAAGAAACAATTGGATAAAAGCTCAACTTTATTTAATGGAATGGTATTCCACAAATGGCAGGACTCCATGGATCTTTACAAAGTTTTAAAATGGTAATTTACATGAAAATGGCTACATTGAATACAATGACCACTACTCTTCCTACCAATTTTGAAATCCATTGTGTGCTTGTGTTCAGTTGAGAATGATGAATCGGAACCAAATGACTGTTCAAAATCGCTTCGAATGTCAGGACCAGCTGAATGCAGTTACTTGCCATAATCCCTAATTTTTGCCTAGATTTCCCCAAGGTGGGGTACTCAATATACCAGGATAAATGTTTTCTGTTTTATGTCTCTAACTTTTTCCTAGATCGCCCTTTCGGGTTTTCAATCCACCGAGACGCTCATCTTTTGCCTAAGTCGGCCTTTTGGGTTTTCAACTTAACGAGTTGTTCTTTTCTTTTTTAGGCGAAGTATTTCTTGACTGCATCGACATTCACGGGATGGGTGAACTCCTCACCATCCATAGTTGTAAGTATAAATGCACCACCTGAGAAGGATCTCTTAACAACATATGGGCCTTCATAATTAGGAGTTCATTTACCCATAGAATCAGGTTTGAAAGATAATATCTTCTAGAGCACGAGGTCACCTTCTCGGGACACACGAGGCTTGACCTTCTTATCAAAAGTTTTCTTCATTCTCTGTTGATATAATTGACCATGACACATGGCGGTCAATCTCTTTTCTTCAATCAAATTGAGTTAATCAAACCTGGTCTAACACCATTTAGCTTCTGTCAACTTGGCTTCAATCAATACACGCAATGATGGGATCTCAACCTCTACGGGGAGCAAAAATTCCATGCCATAAACAAGAGAAAAAAGGGTTGCCTTTGTTGAAGTGCAGACGGATGTACGGTACCCATGCAAAGAAACAGGAGCATCTCATGCCAATCTTTATATGTCACAACCATCTTCTGAATGATCTTCTTGATGTTCTTCTTTACAGCTTCAACAACCCCATTCATCTTAGTCTGTAGGGAGAAGAATTATGATGTGCGATCTTGATGTCTTTGCGAAAAGATTCCACCATATTATTGGTCAAGTTCAATCCATTATCAGTAATGATATTACTTGGCACCCTATAACAACATATAATCTTATTTTTGATAAACCTGACCACAGCCTGCTTGGTCACATTTGCATACGAAGCCTCTTAAACCTACTTTGTGAAGTAATCAATAGCCACCAGAATGAAATGATGTTCGTTCGATGCTTTAGGCTCAATCATGCCAATCATATCAATTCCCCACATAGAGAAGGTCCATGGAGAGGAAATGGCATTCAAAAGTGTCGGAGGAACATGAATTTTATCTGCATATATTCGACACTTATGGCACTTCTTCACAAACTTGCAACAGTCAGATTCCATTGTCATCCAATGGTAACATGCTCTCAACACCTTCTTTGCCATGGCATGTCCATTGGAATGAGTACCAAAGGAACCTTCATGGACTTCAGTCATCAATAAGTCTGCTTCGTGTCTATCCATGCATCTGAGCAAAACCATATCGAAATTTATCTTATAAAGCACATCACCACTCAGGTAAAAGTTGCTAGATAATCTTCTTAAAGTCTTCTTATCTTTCAAAGATGCCCCAGACGGGTAAATCTGACTTTGGAGGAAACCTTTGATATCATAATACCATGGCTTTTCATATTTGGTTTCTTCAACAAAAAACACATGAGCTAGCCTATCAAGATGCATCATAGTCATATTGGGAACTTCATTCCAATACTTCACCATAATCATAGAAGCCAATGTTGCAAGAGCATCCGCCATCCGGTTTTCATCTCGAGGGATATGATAAAACTCAACCTTTCTAAAGAAAGTTGATATCCTCCTTGCATAATCTCTATACGGTATCAAACCGGGTTAATTCATCTCCCATTCACCTTTGATCTGATTAACAACCAAGGCTGAATCTCCATAGACGTCAAGATGTTTAATTCTGAGATTAATGGCTTCTTCAAGCCCCATAATGCAAGCTTCATACTCATCCATATTGTTTGTACATTTGAAGGTCAATCTTGATGTAAACGGAAAATGAGTGCATTGAGGAGTAATAATCACTGCCCCGATGTCATTACCATGCGAATTAACAACTCCATAAAACACCATGCCTCAACGGTAACCGGGTTTTGGCCCTTCTTCAAGAAATGGTTCATCACAATATTTTATCTTCAAGTATAAAATCTCTTCATCAGGAAAATCATATTGTACTGATTGATAATCTCCAATAGGTTGGTGAGCCAAATGGTCAGCCAAGACACTACCTTTAATAGCTTTCTGAGCTCGATATTCAATACCATACTCAGATAATAACACTGCCAACGGGAAATCCTTCCAGTTAAAGCAGGTTTTTCAAAAATGTACTTGATTGGATCCATCTTGGATATCAACCAAGTTGTATGATTCAACATATATTGGCGCAGACACTTAGCAACCCAAACCAATGCGTAACATATCTTCTCAAGCATAGAATATCGAGTCTCATAGTCGGTGAACTTCTTACTGAGGTAGTAAATGGCATATTCTTTCTTCTCGGATTCATCTTGTTGACCAAGAACACAACCCATACTTTCTTCAAGTAGAGTCAGATACATGATTAATGGTCTTCCTTCAACAGGTGGAGACATAATTAAAGACTCAAGTAGATATTCCTTGATACTGTTAAAAACTGATCTTTCCGGAGAAGCTTGAATATAGGCGCACATGTGGTAGTCATATGTGATATAAATCTTGAAATGTAATTCAAACGACCGAGAAAACCTCTAACTTACTTCTCATTTTTGGGCGCATGTGTCTCTTGTATTTCTTTGACCTTGGTAGTATCAACTTTAATACCCTTCTCGCTGACAATAAAGCCCAACAACATACCAGAGCGAACACCAAAAGTACACTTATTGGGATTCAAGCGGAGTTTATATTTCCTTAAATGTTGGAATAACTTCAACAAATGCTTAACATGCTCTTCTCCAGTCCTTGATTTATCAATCATATCATCAACATAGACTTCAATCTCTTTATGCATCATATCATGGAAAAAAATAGTCATAGATCTCTGGTACGCTGCACTAACATTCTTTAAACCGAAGGGCATAACTCGATAACAGAATGTTCCTCAAGGTGTAATGAATGTGGTATTCTCCATATCTTTGGGTTCCATCTTAATTTGATTATAACCGGAAAATCCATCCGTAAATGAAAAGACTTTGAATTTAGATGTATTGTCTACCAACATATTAATATGTGGCAGAGGAAAATCATCTTTCGGACTAGCTTTATTCAAATCTCTATAATCAGCACACATGCATACTTTTCCATCCTTCTAAGGAACATGCAAAATATTGGCCACCCATTGCGGATACTCGGAGGTAACAAGGAAACCAACATCAATCTCCTTCTACACTTCCTCCTTAATCTTCACTGCCATATCAGGATGAGTTTTTCTCAACTTCTGCTTGACTGGCGGGCATTCTGGGTTTAAATGCAATCTATGCTTCACAATATCAGAATCCAAACCTGACATATCTTGATAGGACCAAGAAAACACATCAGAATATTCACGGAGAAGATCAACCAACCCCTTCTTAACCTCTAGACACAGTTGAGACCCAATCTTGACTTCCTTCACATCATCATCGGAACCCAAGTTGACTAATTCAATTTGCTTTTTAAACGGCTGAATGGCTTTTTCCTCATGCTCAAGCAAACGGGATAACTCATCAGACACTTCTTCATCATCATTCTCTTCCTCAGCTTCAAACACAGGGAAATTAAAGTTTGGAGAGGGAGTATGATCATTACATTCAATGGGTTTGAGAACCAACCTGCATAATGATTTGATATTCTGATTTTAGAGAAGTAGAGTGCAAACAAATATCATGGAAATGGAAAGATTATTATTTATTTATGTTTTTTTTGTGATTACCATTTTCAGAAAAGCAAAAAGTAAAAAACAAAGATCATAGATGTGGATGAATAAAATTGTATTTTTATTAATGATAAATTTGAAATGCCCAACAATGTTTCACTTCTCCCTTAGACATAGGAGAAGGATTTTTCTTAAACAATAAAACAAATTACTTTGAACAGTGCATAACAATAGGAACGTCTACAACAACCCAATTGTTACAAGTCTGGCCGTGTGTCACAAAGTTGGCACAAGCTTCATCTTCATCATCGCCTTCAATAACTACAGTTGAGTGTTGATCATCCTTGTGAACAAATCCTCCACTGAAGAAAACTTCTTGCATAGCCTTGACATTTCCGTTGAACAACCCTTCCTGAAATCCTAGCCCTGCTCTATTCTTGTTCTCAATAACCTCTATAACACGACCCCATTTGTTGGTGCCACCAGCCTGAACAACCTCTTTTACGTCCTTCAGAGAAGACATGGATGCCCTAGTCTTCTTCAATTCATCAGTAACAGTCAAAGCTTGAAATGGAATTGTAACATCTTCTTCAGCTTTTACATAGGTGAAGGATGACAAATGGCTTTCTGAAAGCGCTTTCTCCCCACTAACAATGATGAGTTTTCCGTTCTTAATAAATTTTAGTTTCTGATGCATAGTAGATGTCACAACGCCAACTTCATGGATCCATGGCCTTCCCAATAAACAGATGTAAGCTGGGTGAATGTCCATTACTTGAAAAGTAATTTGAAAGTCACTTGACCTATCTTAACCGAAAGGTCCACCTCTCCAATGACAGTTTTTCGAGAACCATCAAACGCTTTAACCACAACACCACTGTACCCCATTGGGGCGCCTTGATAAGACAATCTTGCCAGAGTTGACTTGGGCAACACATTCAATAATGAACCAGTATCGACCAATACATTGGACAAAGCGTCCTCTTTGCAATTCATTGAAATATGGAGTGCCACGTTGTAATTTCTACCTTCTTTAGGAAGTTCTTCATCACAAAAGCTCAAATTATTACATGAAGTAATGTTGGCAACAATGTGGTCAAATTGATCCACATTAACATCGTGCTCTATGTAGGCTTGTCCCAATACTTTTTTGTAAATCCTCTTTATGCGCTTCGGAGTTCATCAATAACGACAACACATAAATATTTTACAGCGTCTAGACCAACTGCTCCACAATGTTGAACTCACTTCTCTTGATTAAAAGAAGTACCTCATGATTATCATTAACCTTCAACCTATTGGATTCACTAGACTGACACGTTGGAGCACTAACCGGATCAACTACAGAAACTTCTGCTTTCTTACCCACTAAAACATCTTCCACGATTTTAGGAGATACATGGCCAAACACAGGACCGCTATGGGTCACCTTCACTACATCTGCAATGCTCACCACTGAATTTGTAGCAAGAAGAGGAATCTCTTGCCCATTCTTAATCATGGCGGCATTGTACTTATAAGGCACAACTTTATCGGATGAATAAGGGATGGGGCCCACTAACCGTATAACCAACAGGGATACTGATTTGTTGTCATTCTTGCTGCTTCTATCAAACTGAATAACTACCCACTTGGGGGTCTTAAACACTGGTACAATAACATTCACATCATTCCCCATATACCTGGATTGTTGGATTTGAATAACACCTCCATCCATCAGTTTCTGAATATCCCTCTTGATAATTACACTTCCTCGAGGGTTGACGCTACAAATAACACAACCATCATGGTCATGCTCACAGTCATTAACGAAGCACAGATCCCTACGAATCTCCACCAACGACCTTCAAATACGACGGACATCAAAAACCCTGAAATTCCCAGGACAACCATCTGCCATGTTCACAAAAGCATGAGTAGGCAACGGGTTGGATTTAACATTAGGTGCCCGGTCCTCAAAGGACACCATACCACCCTTAATTAACTTCTCAACCTCATACTCCAAAGGATAGAAATTTTCAATGTCATGGCTAGGAGCTCCCTGATGAAAAGCACAATGCAAATTGGCTTAAACCACCATGGCAAAGGTTCAGGAGTTTGTGGAGGATTTCTTGGTTGAATCAGATTCTTGATAACCAAAGAAGGATATAAATCTGCATATGTCATAGGAGTAGGGTCAAAAGAGACCTTCTCCCTCTCAAAATTCTGATGATGATTGTTGTTATTGTAGTTGGTACGATGTTGTGGTTGTTGCTGTTGTTGTTGAAAGGGAACTGATTGATTTGATGGATTATTAGTGAAAACAGGAATAACTTATGATACTTGATAATGTTGCTAGCATGGTATAACATTCTTCCTCACGTGAGGTCTCCTCTGCCTCCCTACGGACACTGCATTGGTTTCTCCTTCCTTCTTTTTGGAGAAACTACCACCATGTTTCTTGCTTGAAGACGCTTTATCTTTAGGTAACCCTCATTCTCGGACACCTTCTTCCAACTGCAACCCCATGTTCACCATTTCGGTGAAATCATTGGGAGCACTAGCAATCTTGCATTCATAATAAAATGAACTCAGGGTCTTCAAAAAGATTTTGGTCATCTCTTTCTCCTCTAGGGGTTGACTAATTTGAGCAGCCAACTCTCTCCATCTTTCGGCGTACTCCTTGAATGTTTCTTTATCTTTCTGTGACATCGACTATAATTGATCCCGATCGAGAGCCATATCAACATTATACTTATATTTCTTGATAAAGCGTAGCCCAAGTCATTAAAAGTACGAACATTAGCATTGTCCAAGCCCATATACCATCTAAGTGCAACACCAGTTAGACCATCTTGGAAGTACTGGATGAGTAGTTGATCATTGTCGGTCTGAGTAGACATCTTTCGAGCATACATGACAAGATGACTCAGAGGGCAGGTATTCCCCTTATATTTTTCAAAGTCTAGAACCTTGAACTTGACAAGAATCTTGACGTTGGGCACCAAACACAACTTAGTATCACTCTTACCAAACATATCTTTTCCTCTTAAGGGCTTCAACTCCTTTGTCATCTCAAGGAGTTGGTCTTTCATCTCGTTTATCTTCTCATAAACATCGGGGCCTTCAGACGACTCGGAGCGATAGATGGTATCCTCGACACGGGGCAAAGTATGCACAATGGGAAGAGGCACAAACATGACCACGCTAGATATCGACATAGAAGCAAACGCTGAAGCATACCCTTTAGTCACAAAGTTTGGTGGCATTCCCTACGGGAATCCCGCAGGCACCGACTGGCTGGCAACCACAGGCACATATGCTGAAGCAATCTATGAAATAACAATCCTCTAAGGAGGAGGAGTTGCAGGAGGTAGAGATGATTGATTATGAGCAGCAATCACAGATTCCATCAAGGAAGTATGTCTGGCAATCTCATCCTTAAGCTCTATATTCTCTTGTTCAAGATGCTTCATTCTTCTCTGGAGATTAGCTCGAGTGTTATAGTGATGAGTCAGCTTAGCTGATACACAGAAGAAGAAAAAATAAGACATCTAGCTGAAGAAACATGTTGTGAAAATGATGTATGAAATGCAATGTTTTGGTTGTTTTTAATTCCAAGGAACATACAAATTACCATTTGCAAATATTTTCAATTAACAATAATAACAATTCAATTGACCATAAAATCTCATTTTATTCATAAAATTTGGAAGGATTACACTGAGTACAATTTCAGAAACCAAAATATAAATACAAGAGAAAAGGAAAATATCATCCTAAGGATCCCTAGCAATTGCACCAGATGAACTGGCCAAGGGAGTGTACTTCCTTTGGATGCGTGGAATCTCTGACTCAAAAGTTGCCTGCATCTGAGCCTTCTCGAGGACAAGTTGATCAACAATCTTCTTCCAAGCACCAGAAGGCTAAGTCATACTAAAAGCAACTAAATCCTCTGGCTCTCTCTGTCTCTTCACTGTGCACTCTTCCAGAACATCAATAAGTGCATCCTTATCTTTCAGCTCATGCTTCAACTCTACATGCTTTTGGTTCAAAGCATGGAACCGCTCTTCCCATAAGTCCCTCTCTTGCTTCATCTTGGCAAGTTGGTCTTCCAAATTCTCTACATCTTGGTTAGGGAGAGTTGATGGCTCAACCATAACCACATACATAGGTCTCTCGCAAGCGTACGACATCTTGAACTCCAAAGCTCTCTTCTTCACCCAAATAGTGTAAGCTTCCAAAGCTACACAGTTGCATGGACCAAGCTTGGATCTTCCTTTATTCTGCACATTGTGCCAAGCACGTACCATTCTACTCTTTAAATGTTGGGAATCTTTATCCTCCTGATAGAATAGACCCTCTAACTGAACGTTATTAGGCTTATCTCTCAAGGGGAACCCAAGATGATGACAGGCCAACTCTAGGTTGTAGTTGATTCCTCCTTGTGTACCAATGAGAGACACGTGAGAGAACTCACCACAACTGTCAATAAATATCCAAGCTACCCAATGCAGAATCATACCAAACAATATCATCATTAGTGAGAGACATAAGTCTCTAAGACCACTGTAGACATTGTTGGTTCACCAAGAAAGCAAGCGCCTGAGACAAGTGTGAAATAAACCACTTGTATAAAAGAGGAACACAACACACAATGGTTCCACCACCCTTAGAATTCCTCAAATGCAAAGAGAAATACATGTCACTCAACAAAGTTGGCATAAGATTCCCAATCAAGAATATCCTAATGGCGTTAACATCAACGAAACTGTCAATGTTAGGGAACAAAGCTAGACCATAGATGAGCAATACAAAGATGGCTTCAAAAGCATCCATGCTACCGGCTTGAGAAAAAGTAGTAGCTCTACCAATGAGAAACGGAGAAGTCAACCATAGAATCCCTCCTTTCTTCACCATGTTGGCATCAATCTCATATTTCTTCAAATGAAAAGCTACGGCTATGACTTGAGATCTCAGGATCTCCTCCAATCCACTGAAACGTACCTTATTAGACATGGGCATACCCAAGATATGGACATACCCAAGATATGGACATACTCCTCTAACATGGGCACAAGCTGATAATCAGGAAAAGTGAAGCAACAATAGAGAGGGTCATAAAACTGCATCAAGACACTTAAAAGTCCTTCAACCACATCAATAGACAACACGGGTAAAAGCTTCCCATGACGTTACTTAAAGTCCAAGGGATCTGATACAAAGGATGACAACTTCCTTAACTCTTTCAAGTCGGGACACCTGAAACTGTTCTTCTTAGTGTTCCTTCATCCATAATCCAAGATCTGAAAATATTTGCAAATAGACCTTAGTTTCCTTGAAATGTTATTGTTGTGATGAATGTTATGATGCGCATGTATGCATGAGTGCAACAATCACACACAAGGCAAACATAAACAAAGGTCAAGGGATGGATCAAGTCGTCGTCAAGATCAATCATCCATTTTGGTGGATTATGGTTTTCACCTTTATCAACAACCAAGTTCCATTGATATTGACGAGACTGATCGGATCAACCGAGAATCAAAGGGTTTGTTGTGAGTTACGAGAATGGGGTCGGGTTATGAACCATCCCAAAGTAGTGTACTAAGGATAAAAACCTATAGATCATATTCTAAAAAAGTTCCCAGAGTCGTGTTCCCATCTATCGGATATTATAGGTTAAGATGACCGACTTATCAACCCATATTATTCTCAAGAGAAACTCGTCTGAGTGTAGTATCGCGTAACAACTGTTATCAAGTCTAGACTTGAACAGTCTCCACACTACGTCCTAAAATAGGTCAAGTTGGGTTAAATGTTCTACAGTCCTAAGCTTCTCGGACCCCTAAATTAGAGAAAGTAATGCATATCAACGACTTACTCGTGTGGCATCAATAACTCTAAAGAGGTCTCCACTGAGTGGGGGATATCATGTAAACTCTTTCAGAACAACTCCTTCAAAGCCAACATGACTATACCACCATCCTATCTTAAATTTCACTTAAGTTCGAGTTAGAACTTATCTTACCATACAGAGATCACCAAGCACAACAGACATAGTATCACACAAACAATATATACAAACAAACATCAAATATACAAATATATATACACACAAAAAGTAGGCTAAACCCACTGAGGAGTACTCCCCAGCAGAGTGTCCATTTTATTTTTGTAGCGGTAAATTCATGACTGTCGAGCTATGAATAAACTCGACGTAAATAAAACCAGAGACGCCCCCGCGCTTTTATTGTTTCCAAAGGAAAATTGAAAAGTACGAACAAAACCCAAAGGTAATAAGTTTTCAAATGAAAACTAATAAAATGTCAGAGATTACAGGTAAGGGGGTTGGTTACACTGAGGGAAGGTATTAGCACCCAAAGTGTCATAGGTACTCCTAGGGAGCCCTTTTTTGTGCGTAAGTGTTTTAGTTGAAAATGATGTTTGATAAAAATATAGAATAAGGGGATGAGAAAAGAATTTATTAATTATATTTTTGTGTTTGACAAGACCTTCGGTCTTATGCCTACGTACCAACATAAAAATGAGGGATCAAACCCCCATAGTTCGTGGTAAAAATTTCAAAGAAGTTAGTGGATTGATTTTAACCAATGTATAAAAGAAAAGGGCATAAAATGGACAAAAACTTAAATTAGGTTGTCAGTTATTTTTGTCTTTTGAAATTAAAGTTAATATTGTTAAGTTTATTTACAAGTTTGATTTATGAAAATGTTTGAAAATTTAATGGCATAAGGCCAAAGTTTATAATCATTAAAACATGTCTAAGTGAAAAAACAAGCAAGGAAGGTTTTGAAAAGAGGGAGAGACTTTGAAACTAAAGAAGTGGGAGGATATGAATAGACTACCCTAGACAAAAAGTAAAAGTTAAGGGTTGAAAAGATCTGACAAATGGGATGCAACCCACAAGACAAGAATGTCAGATAGAAACCTATTTCCTTTGGACTTTTGAGCAAGCAACAAGCATAAGCAAACATCCAAGCAAATTATATGAAGACCAAGGCATCAAATAAAGATAGCCATAAAATCCAATCAAGCACTCCAATAGCTAGCAGTTTTTAATATCTTCCAATGTGTCAGATGAAATATTCCTTGGCAAACTTTCATAAAAAATCATCAGACATCAATCACAAAGTCAAAATAACTGATTAAACATAGAGACTACATAACATATGAACTAAGGGCACTCAAGGTTTGCATCATATGAAAGGCACAATCAAGGATAGCTCAGTCTCACAATAATGGCATTGTCCAAGTCCTTAAAGCATAGGGAGATTGCCTATCCTAAGTCCAAAAGATCAGATCAAGTCCAACAGTCCACCAAGATATTTTTTAAGGTTTTTGTTTTTATTAAGTATTTTAAGGTCCTAAGACCATAAACAAAACAAAGTCAAAAGCACACAATATATACAATCACAAGATATGGCTCAAGTGAGAAAAGTAAAAATGACTGAAACATAAACAAGTTGCATGAAATGTAAATGGCAATAAATGATAAAAGTACTGAAATTTAAATTATATTAAGTAAATGACTTGAAAGTAAAGCAATGTTAATAAGAAGTTAGTAGAGTTAGTGAATAGTTTAATTTGTTTAAATCATTCTTTGGAGAACACTCAACCATTCATTCACAAGTATGAATACAAGAACCAAGACATCATCCACGAGAAGGTCTCCAACTTGGATAAATCAAGAAGTACGCAACTAGCTCTCATAAATGTAAAAAAGGTCAAGTATTCACACAATGCCATGAAGAATGGGAGACTTACAATCTCACTTGCAAGAATGTTATGCCTTTTGGGGAAAGATTTAGCTCTATGTTAAGCAATCGTAATTGGACTTATGTAGAAGTCATAACTATATGAGGCCGAACAATAAAAATATTGGTGTTAAAGCATGTCAGAGACATGGTACAAAGAACCAAGCTCCTTAAACATACCACACACAAAAATAAAGTGGTATGGACCTATCTCAGTCAGGCTCATGTTGATTCATCTGACACAATGTCATTGGTGAATCAACTAGCATTTGACTTGAAGAGAATTCATTGGTCAATGTTGGATTAGGGAAGAATAGGGATGGAGATGAAGAGGGAAGGGGAAATAGAAACCCAAATTGATCATAGGAGGAATTTCATCTTATCAATATTATCCATTCATTTTGGAGGATGAAATGTATATTTCATCAACCCCCTAAATCCAATAGTATTGATCAAATGGAAGTTCAAATCAACCATGATCAAGGCCAATCAGAAAGTCAGACATTACAAGGTCAACCAAATGGCTCAACAATATTTTTAAACAATTAAAAATCAAATTAAAACTGAATTAAAATGCATTTTCAAAAGTCAAAACCTCAAATCCCTTTAAATCACAAAATAAATGGCCAATTGATTTATCCTAGGTCAAACAAGGTCAAAGGACCTTAGACAAAAAAATTCATAATTTTTGGAAAGTCATAAGTATTTTAAAATATTTAAAAACTAGTCCAAAATCCATTAATTCATAAAAAATATCAAAATTAACCCAATTTTTTTTAATTCAAAATATGGAAAAGGAAAATATGTAAAGATTTTTGGTGAAAGTCCCATATTTTTTGGATTAAAAATGAATTTAATATGAATTAATCAAAATAGAAGTAATTAAAATAAAATCAGAATAATAAAAATAAATGGAAACAACAAAGACCATCAGATCTCCCTCATTAATTGAGGTGGCAAATCTGATGGTCACGTGTTAGAGTGCACCACACACCTGCGTCAAATGCGTAGCAGCATGAGTCAAACTAAGCAAGGGCCCTAATTAAAATATGGAACCATGATCAAAGGGATGGGAGAGTTTCAATACACCACCGAAACAGGGCTCCGATCATCTTCTTTGGTGGACCTCACCGGACTGTTCCACCATCAACCTTTACGAAAATGAAAAGTGTATACACTAATTTAAAGAGAAAAATGCCAAAAACCCAAATCTGCCCTCAAAACTCTCCAATTCTCACTATATTCAAAGATACGTGGAAGTGAAAATTGAGGAGTATAAATTGAGTTGCTTCGATTTGACCTCAAAGCAACTCAATATTGTTGCCTATATTGGTAGGTCTTCAGACAACCAAAGAACAAGAAAAATAATGGAGAATTGAGGGAGAATCAAAGAAGAGAAAATGCAGAAAATTCACCTTCGATTTGCTTAAATTGAGCTTGATCTTGTTTCCAATTTGCCTTGGCTTTCCTCTAACAACTTGCAAGAAGTGAAATGTATGATCAATGGGCTTGGATTCTTGGAGTTTTTATTCCAAAATTAGAATGAGAACTGAAACTCGATTTCAAGAGAAATCTTCAAGTTTAGCCTTTCAATGGGGGTTACAGAAGAAGCAGGTCAAAGCTTGGGAAAGAGGATCCTTATTCTGAGCTCAAGCACCATGTATTTATAGGCTATCAATTTCTTTCCACACCATTTCCAATTTTTGCCAAAAATAACAATGTTATGTTGAATGCTTGCATGGGCGTGTACAAGGCCCAAAGAGTGATTGAAATGAGTCCAAAATCATGCAAAAGTGATGCTGAAACCTTAATATGAGGCCATGCAATGTGAAATGAAAATTGGTCATAAAAATCTTCCAAATGGGGCTACGCATTACACCCATATGCAAGTTACTAAAAAATGCTCCAAATTCCATGATCTTGGACTCTTTGGAAAGGTAACATGAAGGAGAGAAACTTTGTTGTTGAAACGTTTCCCATTAGAAGCTTGGATCATAATGAATTTTGAGGTGGAGTTGGAGAAATCAAACATAGTTGAAAATTTTCTAAGTTAAAAGTCCAATGACCACTTTTTCCACCTTGAATAACTTTTGCTATGAGCTTCAAATGAAAATGGTTCCCTCTTCAGAGTTGCATCTCTTTCATACCTATTAAATTTGGTCACAAATTTGACACCATTTGGATCTTGCATGATGTAGTTATTTATTTTAGAAGTTGAGGAAAATTGCTTAATCAATGATGATGGCCCAAAATGACCTATAATGTTTCCTCTTGGTAGATGCTTTTGCAAGAAGATTTTGACATTTATCAAAGAATAAAAGTTGGATAAGACATCATGAAATTGATCATGAAACTTGGATGGACTTCGTATCATAAAAAATGTGAAAGTTATGATTCTTGGAAGTTGACCTTCCATCTAGGGCACAAACAAAATGACCTATAATCTTTCACCATAAAAAATGACTTTCCAAGTCAAATTATCTCTTGATTCCAACATTAAAGTTGTTTTAAATGTAATAAATAGTAACTTTTATCTTGTAATCATTTTCATATGACAAAAATTGTAGGATATAGGGTATAGGGAACCCCAGATTTAATTAGTTGACTTTCTCTGGTCAACCTCTTTGAACCAACTTGCAAACTTGAAGTTCTTTTGATCTTAAGGGCTCATCGAGGATCATATATGCTTGAGATGATGTATAATCAAGTATCCCTTGATATCTTTGACCAATTGATAAAGAAACTTGCTGAGGAAGTCACACAAGATACCTAGATGAATTAAGGCTTCCAAGGCAAACAAGCTTCAAACTTTTGATGAATTCTTGATTAAAATGACAATTGAAGATAATGGGGACCCATATATGATACTTAGAACCATTTTGAACCTTTTATTGATTGATTTATTGCATTAAGGGTCTCAAACCCTAGATACGAACTTGGTGGTGGCACAAATGGACACACACACACATCTACAAAAGAAACAAAGCTATACATAGACATATTTTTGGTATTTTGGTTAGTAAACCAGGAAAAAAATCATGATACAATCAAAAGTGTTTGGTGGTCTCTCGTAATGCAAACCGAATGAATGAGGGGTGGGGGATACCAAGGTGTGATCCCAAAGCTAATGCAAATGATGAGATATCATGGGGGATCTTAGGATCAAAATTGGAGTCTTAGTGACCATAATTTCTTTATAGAGGGAGGATTAGTGACCATAATTGCTTTGGTTTTGTTTTAATTGATTTCGATGCCTTTTTGTGCACTACAAAACCCAATAAGTCGCCTAAATGGACACAAAAAGCACATTTCAATGGATTCATCTTTAATCCATATTTCCTCATTATAGTCCAAAGCAAACAAATCCTTGAACTCTTTAAGTAACTCTATTATCTTCATCTTTAGGTCTGGGTCAACTTTAGCACTTATGTAAGTTATTATTTTAAGTGTCCCTTCCCCCAAGTCTATCTCTTCCAATGAATCTTGAGCTTGGATTTCTTTGATTCAATTTATTGGATGCTTTTCGAATCCCAAAGGCTCGTTGTAGTAGATGTAGTCGAGCATGTGGCTTTCTAAAACTGATGTTTGGCCAAAATTTCCATTTTATTTTATTTCAAGAATTTCGAAAGTTGTGGCCTCAACAACCACTTTTTGTGAAATATCAGCCTCTAAGGCCACTTTTATTCTATTTTCGGCCATATAGGCCGAAATCCGAGTAAAGACGCTCAAATCTTCATTATTTTTATCATCTATCTCCCACCTAGTTGGTGGGATGATTCCTTCTTCAACACCTTGGTCTCTCATTATTTATCGATACTAGATGAAGCCATGGGTAAGATGTAGATTTAGAAAATAGAATGTATTATGATATGGTGCGAATGATGATTCTACTAGATTGCATGGGGATATCTGTCATACCATAATTTTTAACCAAAAGATCCCATATATCATTTGCATCCTTGTATACAAATAATGTCACATATTTGTCCTCTCCCTCTCATCTTTGGGTTTTCCTTTTGTAGGAATCATCAAACACCTTTTTGTTGGTGTTTTACCTTTGTGTTTATATGTTTATTTCTTATATAATCACTAATCAAAATAGAAAAATATGTTTTGTTTTATATAAGTTTATTGTGCAAGGTAGGCATTTTCATCAAGAGCATCAATCATGGTTCCTCAGCTAGGGTTTGTGTTGATTCCTCAAGTCAAAGTATGTTCAACCATTGATTCTCAAGGGACTTACCTCTCAAAACATGATCTCTAAGGTTCTTAAGCATCTTTCAATCCCATTTTGATCAAGAGTATCTCAAAGTTTTGTTGCTAATTTCTCAAGAGGAGTCAAAAGTTCATGTGTTTATTTCCATGCCTTCTTCAATGAGTTACCTAAAACTTTGAGAAATTTAATCAAAATAAATTCAATTACACCTTATTTTGAGTTCATATGATCATCCATGTACCTTGAAATGCAAGAAAAGTCCAATTACACAAGCTTATTCCAAGAGGTTTGACTAAAAAGTCAACATTTGAAGTCAAAGTTCAAAGGATCACAACTCCTTCAATTCTCAATATTTTTTAATTATTCTTTTTTCATATTACACATAAATATACTCTACAACTTTTCTTTACATGAAAAGATCCAATTAGGCTTGGAGGATCATCAAGAGTTGGAAGACATTACATGTCATTTGTGGACTTAGTGAAATTTGACCTATTTTCAAGTGACTTTTTCTCAACTTTCAAGGATTATAACTTCTTAAATTTTTAACATTTGAGGAGTATTCATTTTTCATCCTCTAAAAGTTTTCTTCAAGGATCAAAGTTAAATTATGATTGGAAGGCCATGGAATTTTTTGAGACATTATAGGGTATTTTCAGCCATTTGGGACTTAGAATTTTCCAAGGTACATTACCAGACTTTTGTGCCAACTTCAACATGTCATAACTTTGTGATCTTGGATATGATGTCAACAAATTGTAATATGAATGAGATAAAAAAGCCTTCTGAGCAAGATGCCCCATTGAGTTAAACATGGTGACTTGGAATTGAAGAAATCACCATGATCAGAATTTTGAACTTCACTGATCCTCAATTCCAAGGAAATTTACCATGTGTTTTGGACATAAACATGTTTAATCAAGTCTCCAGAAGTTAAATGACTAATAAAGTGTATGATTTGGCTGAGTTTTGATGGTTTTGTAAGTTACACTTTTCTCACATCATGAGCAAATTCGTTTTGCACGAATTAAGCATCAATTGGCACGTATGAGATCACCAATCACTTCCCTATAAATAGAGTAACATATTTTCTTCATTCACAAGCTTTGGAGAGGCATAAAACCTTTGTTTCACTTTCAAACTTTTCTACAAAATTGAACTTTCATGTTTTGATTTCTAGCTTAATTTAATCCAATTTCTTGATTCCATTAGCACCTTCGGTTTTCTCTGAAGCTTTTGCAATAATTCACAAGCTCTAAGACCTCCTAAAGTGCCCTGACCAGATCAAGCTTTTTCAATTTCTGATCATCATTTGGACAAGATAGTTTTGAGCATCATTTGAACTCAAATAAGTTACCACAATGTAGTCATTCACTCTCTGTTGTTTTCCCCTAACTTATCTGGTGTTGATTGACCGTGTTCATCATTTAATTTAATTTTTCATGGCTTGATTGTTTCTGAAACTACTATGAAATTCTCCATGCTCAGTTTAGATAAATTAATTTTGAGCATGAGGTTGAATTCATGATGATGAGGTGATCATATTGGTGGTAGTCTCATGTTCTTAATTTGTCAAACGATGAAACTCCGGTGAGGGATCATCGGGGAAGATGATAGTAGTTATTTCAGGTCATCTGAGTTGGATGTACACGTTGGCCTTTTGAAATATTCTAATTGGTCCATTTTGAATGTGATCCCGTATTTTATTCTGGCTAATTTCCACCATTCGCCCTAGCTTGATGGTTGTTGGAGCTGCCACGTCAATTAATGAGGTCATATTCAACGCCTCAGTGTTTTTCTGATTTTTATTTGTTTTTATTTTTTATTTTTAATTGCATTTTCTTTTAAAATTCATAGTAAATTCATTCTTCATCCAAAAAATGCCAAAATAATTTGTAAAATTTTCTTTTATTTTTCTTCATCTGATTTTTATTTTTCCATATTTTATTTTATTGACTTTCTATTTTTTCTTGTATTCTCTATTTTTTACTTTGTTTTAATTGGTTTAAAAATACTTTTAAGCATTTAAAAATTCTGAAAATTTATTTTATGTTTCTTATTTTATCTCCGACCTTCCATAATTTTCTTGGCCATTTATTTGATGCTTTGAAGGGCTTTATGGATTTTATCTTTTATTTCCCTTTTAAAATTCATTTTTAAAATATTTTTGATGAATTTTATTTTATTTTCTTGCATTTTATACTTTTTTGACCTTTGTTGACTTCTGTTGACCTTGGATCTTAGTTGATTTGATCATAGGTCTCATCAAACTCAATGGATCTTGGATGTTGATGGGGTAGAAACCATAATCCGCCAGAGTGGATGATTGATTTTGTGATGATGACTTGATCAATCCTTTGATTCAATTTGGGTTTGGTTTCTCTTCTTCTTCTTCTTCTCCATCATCTCTTTCTCTTCCTTTTTTTCTTGATTAATTGAATGTTTTGCGTCCATCTTATTCATGATGTATGGATTGGTACCTAATGAAATTTCATCATTTCAAATCTACTTTCTAATTGATCATGGATCATTTAAGATGCTTTAGATTGATGCATAAGTTTTTCGTAAGTATCATGAAGTATTGATTGATGTAATCGACCACTCTTTTAGCCTTTGTGCTTGATCCATCCTCTTTTCTTTTTTGTGTGGTATAGCTTTAGGAGAATGATTTACATATCATTTCTATAGCATGTATTAACACAAATATTATTATTGACTGACCTTATATAGTTATGACTTCTACATAAGTTCAATTATGATTACTTAACATAGCGCTAAATTTGTCCCGAATCAGAAAGTAAGTAATTTTCATAAGTGAGATTGTAAATCTCCTATTCCCTATGGTATTGTATGAAAAATATTGTTTCCTTTTCACCCACGAGAGCTAGTGGAATACTTGTTAATTTTATCCAAGTTGGAGCCTTTCTCATGGTGATGTAGAGGTCCATATTTTCATACTTGTGGGTGAATAGTTGAGTGTTCTCCCAAAAATGACAAATTATTTTTCTCTTCTTGATTATTAACACAACTTACTAACATGTTATTTTATTAACTTTACTTTATTGTCATTTATCTTACGCTCTTTATTTTTTTTATTTACTTTATGCTTTTATTTTAGCATCTCATATCATATTGTTTGTACTTATGTTATTTGCTCTTTGTCCATTTGGACTTCTTTTTTCATTTAAAGACATTAATAAAGAAAACCTAAAAATTGGTTCTCTTGATTCATGGACTTGAGGTTACTATCATTGACATTATTATGGAGCTATGGACTTAGAACTAGGATCTTGACCCTTGCTTTGAGAGCTTGTTATTTGAGACCTTGAGATTCATCCGGTACCTTTGACTTTGGGCTTCTTTTAAAGACTTGGCTTCGTTACTTTGATTTCATCTAACACATGGATTATTCTTTGCTTATTTAGTTTGCTCGAGGCTTAATTCAAAGGAGGGAATTCTTGTTTAACTCATGTCATAAAGCTTGTTATTTATTGGTTAGATCTTTCCTCCATAGCTTTTACTTTATGTTCTAGGATAGTCTCTTCATCTCCTCCCCTTATTTGATTTTCAAAATCTTCGCTCCTCTTTTCAAGAACCTTATTGTTTTCAAACTTTAACCACTTTCTCAATAAACCTTGACTTTTGTCAAGTGATTTTCAAAATCTTTTCTTAATAAATATTAATACATCTTAAGTATATTCAAACCAATTTCAAAAGACTTAAAAAAGTACATAACTCATTCAAACTATTTTGTGCACTTTTTCTTTTAAAACTTTTTTTCAAAGTTTAGACATGAGTCATTTCCATAGTTGAGATGAAATTCTCATATCCCCATAGTATTGATGATAATTCTTTTCCACGTAAGAGAGCTAGTGGCATACTTGTTGATCTTTATCCAAGTTGAATCCTGTAAGACCCCAATTTTAACCCTAAGATCCCTCATGCAATCTCATCATATGCATTGGCATTGGGATCACACTTTGGCATCCTCCTTACCCCTCTTTCATTGGGTTTATTTTGGGAGAGATCACCAAGCACCATGTAATTGTATCATACTTGTATATTATCATTTTTACTAACCAAAATACCAAAAATATGTCTTTGCATTTACCTAACTCTTTTGTAGGTAGGGCATGATCCCCATTGATCTATCAATTTCATATCTAGGGTTTAAGACCCTCATGGCTAAGAGCACAACCAAGGAATGATCCACAATGGCTCTAAGCATCTTATATGAGTCCCCGTGATCTCTACATGTTATTTTGATCAAGCATTCTTCAAGAGTTTGAAGTTGATTTGCCTTGGAAACCCTAGTTTGTCTGGGTATCTTGAGTAACTTCTTCAACAAGATTCCTCACCAATTGATCAAATTTATCAAGGGAAACTTCAAATTTCATCATCTTATGCATATATTATCTACCATGAGCCTAAAAAGTCAAGATAATTGCAAGTTAGCAAGTTGGTTGATGGTGGTTGACTAGATGAATTCATCTGATCAAAACTGGGTCCCCCTAGACCCTATCTCCTACAATTTTCATCATATGAAAATGACTCCAAGAGTAAAGTTACTCTAAATGACATTCCAAACAACTTTAATGTTGAGGTATAGAGATAATTTTCCTTTGAAAGTCATTTTATATGTTGGAAAATTATAGGTCATTTTGTCTAAACCCTAATTTGAAGGTCAACTTCCCAAGGCCATAACTTGCTCATTATTTATGAGATGAAATATTTCCAAGTTGCAAAATCTAATTAAAGATGTCTACTTCAACTTTGGAGTGAGAGATAAATCAACCTTTATGAGCATGTGATATGAGGATACATTATAGGTCATTATGGACCAATACCATTGAACAAGTGATTTTCCTCAACTTCAAAAATGCATAACTCACTCATTATAAATCCAAATGATGTCAAATTGGTGACCATTTTAAAGTTCTTTTATATATCTACAACTTTTATGAAGACACTTTTCTCATTTAAAGCTCACATAAAAGGTTAAGCAAGGTGGAATAATGAAGTATGTGACTTGACACT
This sequence comes from Lathyrus oleraceus, assembly GCF_024323335.1. Lineage (NCBI taxonomy): Eukaryota > Viridiplantae > Streptophyta > Magnoliopsida > Fabales > Fabaceae > Lathyrus > Lathyrus oleraceus. The sequence continues at coordinate 325,810,185 of NC_066584.1, read as the reverse complement.
TAGAATATTTTTCAACATGTTGAAATTTCCAAACTTCCACCTCAAAATTCACCATGATCCAAGTTCCAAATGGAAAAGTGTTCAACATAAGAGTTATTCCTCTTGATCTAAGCTTTGCAAAGAGTCCTAATTCATTCATTTTGGACAAGTTTTGATAGGGCCACACATGGTGTTAACAGACCTGCATCAGTTAGAAAAATCAAATCTTCAAATGATCACATAACCTTGCCTTGCCATTCAAGTTTGATTCAAACCTCAACATAGTTGATTTTGGACCTAATTGCATTGCTTCACGGGCATGTACACGCATGTGATAACATGAAATAGTATCACATTCTAAGACTTAATTCAATTAAATTATATTATTATTTGCTTCAATTTATTTCATTTTACTCGATATTACTCGGTATTTCCTTTCTATTTATCTCAGGTAGTCTATCTGAAGCACAAGTAAAAAAGGGAAGAAAAGGAGGTGCAGAAAGAAGTTTTTGGAAACAAATATCAAAAGCCAAAGCCCAGCCCAAAAAGCACAGGCGTTGTGCCTGTGACGAGCGTCACAGAGGCTGTGACGAGCGTCACGCTATGCACACTCCTGTGACGAGCGTCACACATGGTGTGACGGACGTCACACCACTCCCCTATATTTTTGCCTTCAGAGACGTTGAGTCCTATTTGCACGCCTAACCATTCGCTGCTACGTGAAGACCTTTGAAGCGGACTACTTTTGGAAACCGTTACAGAAAGTACCAGTATAAATATCAGCTTTGCAAACCCTGCAGGAGTTCCACGCCTTTTCCAGATTTCTTTGCCGTTTTTGCTTTTCCGCATTTTTCTTTTTCCAGCAGCTTAAGCATATCTTTACAGTACTACTTTTACAATTTTTATATTGTTTCTTTTGCAATTCTATTTTCTTTTCTAGCACTTGATTAATTTTTCGCACTTTTACCGGATCTAACCTTACGTTAGAATCTAGTTTTTTATTCCTTCGCTTTTATTTTCCTGCCTGATTGAAGAATTCAAGAACAGATCCAACCGACCTGTGGTGGAGTGTTCAAGACTGCTATTTAATTTCTCAGGTTCTTTAATTATTGTTTGAATTTATATATGCTTTGTTTTATTGTTTATTTATATTATTTGCTTGAGATGAATCTGTTTATGCATGCTGATTTTTTAGATCTGTTTAGTATGTCTGGCTAAATTATTTAGGTATCGGTATGTAAAGTAAGCGAAATGAAGGAATCAAAACTAAGTTGGTGAAATTAAGTTTAAAATTAAAATCACTCTTTTTACGGTCTCAATTTACAGGTTTAATAACAAAGTTTTTGTATGAAAGTAAAAGACATAAAGAAGTTAAAATCAATAGAGCGAGAGTTTGAGGTTTTGACTGGACATTGTAAATTGGACATTAATTCTAGATCAGGGCGAGAGCAATTTTTAGAGTTAATTAAATTCTAATCTTTTTCAAAAAGTATTTTTAAAGATTGAATGTGAGGACGAGAGTTAAGCATTTGAATTTAATTATATAACCTAAGTCAACAGAGCGAGAGTTTGAGATAAGGGTGTTTAAACGATTATTGTTTTCTTAAAAAGAGTTTCTACGGATTCTATTGTTTTCAAAAAGTGGTTTTTGACTTAACTATAAGTGACAGCTACGTTAATATAAAATCATAGTTTATTCAACAGAGCGAGAGTTTGAGATAAAACTTTTAATCAATAGAGTCAACTGAAAAGATTTATTTTAAAACCAAGAAACCAACGAAGAATTGATTCCCTAATTACGACGAATTACATACCGATATCCGCTTTATTGATATTTAATCTAGATCTTATTTTAGTTTTAGCTTTTCCCCCAAACAATCAAAGTATTACCTGCCTTAGCTTTACGAAGTAACCTTAGATAACGGTATATCGATTCATAAGTCCCTGTGGGATCGATATCTTTTAAAACTACGTGATAGAACTGTGCACTTGCAGTTTGTACCCCAAATTCGACTCATAAAGTCGCGATCAGCATGCAAGCATGAACATGGCATTGCTAAAATTGGACAAATTTTCTAGTGTGCAAATAACACTTCAATTTGCTATAAATAGAGACTCTCTGTGCTCATTTCAAAGAACCCCTTGCGCGCCAGCTTTGCCTCCACTCTTGAAACCCTCACATTTGAAAGGAAAATCTGATAATTTTCATTTGAAAATTGAGTTTGAATCTCACTGTTTGGAGATTCAAAAACTCCAGGATCCAAAGCTTTGTACCAATCCTAAGCCACTTCTGCAAGCTTCCTGAGTGAGATCAAGCCAGAGTTGAAGCAAGAGAGATCAAGTTCTGCACAACATTGAAGGTATTTTCCAAAGTTTTTCTTCTCTTCGATTCTCACTCAATTCTCATCAATTCTCTTGGATCTTTGGTTGTCTGAAGTCCTACCAATGTAGGCAAGAAGATTGAGTTGCTTTGAGGTTAAATCGAAGCAACTTAGTTGACACACCTCAAAATTCAACTCCACATATCTTTCTATATATTTGGAGTTAGTTAAAATTGAGGTCAGATTCGTGATCTACGCCATTTTTTCTTCAAGATCATCTCCTCCTTTTTCATTTTAGTGATGGTTATGATTAGACCAGTCCGGCGAGGCTCATCTGAAAAGGTGACCGGAGATTTGCTCCGGTGGTGAGTTGGCATGGTCCAGAGCCACATGATATATTCAAATTGTTTTAATCACGAGCGTTGGTTTTGATTACCACTTGTGTGGCGCGCTGACTCAACTCCATCATGGAACGTGCGCTTGTGGCCACTTGATATGCCATCTCAATTAATGAGGGAGATCAAGTGGTCCACGTTTTTTTTGTAATTTCTGATTTTCATTTTATTCCTTTGATTTTTATTAATTCATATTAATTTTAATATTGATCCAAAAAATATGGGAGTTTCACCAAATATTTTTAAATAAAATCCTCTTTCATATTTTGAAATAAAATTTTTTTGGATCATTATTAATATTTTTTATGATTTAATTGATTTTGTGATTATTTTTAATTTTTAAAAATACTTTTAAGTTTCCAAAAATTCTGAAATTTTTTCTCCAAGGTCCTTTGACCTTGTTTAACCTATGATAAATCTCATGGCCATTTCTTTGGTGTTTTGATGAGGTTTTAGGAAATAGACCAACCATAATTAATTTAATGTATTATTTTTAGTATTTTTAATTGAATAAATTCCAAATAACAGTATAGAGCCATTTTGATTGGCTTTGTAAGTTTGACTTGTGTTGTTGGGCCTTGGTCAAGGTTGATTTGACTTTGTTAGGTTAAGATCATTGGGTTTAGGGGATTGATGGAATGTACATTCCATCTCCCAAAATAAATGAATGATATTAATTTGGAAAAAGTCCTCCTTTGTCCAATTTGAGTTTGATCCATTCCCCTCCCTCTTCATCTCGTTCCCCTTCTTTATGCATTCATGTCATGGACCTATGATATCTCTATATCCTAAGGCTAGTTGATTGCAAAATCAACATAAGTATGGATGAGATTAGGCCCCCCACTTTGCATATTCCTTTTGTGTGTGGTATGTTTCATGAGCATAGCTCATTATACTATGTCTCTAACATGCATTAACACCAAAATTCTATTTTCCGACCTCAAATAGTTGTGACTTCTACATAAGTCCAATTACAATTGCTTGACATAGCGCTAAATTTTGACACAAAAGGCATAGTATTCTAGTTAGTCAGATTGTAAGTCTCCCCTCTTTCATGGTATTGTGTGGAAACTTGGCCTTTTTTCCTTCCTTTGAAAGATGTCTTGGTTCAAGGATTCATGCTTGTGATGAGTAGGTTGAATGTTCTCCAAAGAATGACTTAAAACAAAAAAAAAGAGCAAAAGCAATACTAACTTCTAATTCATTGACAACTAACATTTAATTTCAAGTCATTTACTTTGATGCACTTTATTTTTAAGCCTTACTCATTTGCCATTATTCATACCATTCTAATTGTTTATGTTAATGTCATTTTCACTTTGTCCATTTGGACCATATTTTGTGGTATATGTTGTTTGTGTATATTGTGCTTGCTTGTTTGGTCTTTGACCATTAATGTATATAATAAGAACAAAAACCCTAAAAAATATCTTGTGTGGACTGTTGGTTTGATCTGAGACAATTGGACTTAGAATTTAGAAAACACTCCCTATGCAAAGGACTTGGCCAATGCCAACTTTCATGAACCAAGTGCTTGCAATTTGAAACTTCATTTGATACATCATTGAAGATCCATTTGAGTTCATCTGCAACATGATCATTGTAAAGTTGTTACTTTGAACCTGTGATTTGTGCATTATGGGATTCATCTGCTACATGGGCAAATTTGAAGAAGATCATGGAGTTGCTAAGCTTGGATGTGGCTATCTTTATTTGATGCCTTGCTCTTCAAGTTGATATTTTGTGCATTATTTATTGCTTGATTATAATGTCCAAGGGAATTTGGGTTTCTATATGTCATTCTTGTCTATTGGATTGCAGCCCATTGGTCAGATCTTTTCAACTCTCAACTTTTAAATTTATGCTTAGGACTAGTATCTTCATCTCCTCCTTACTTCTTTAATTTCAAAATCTTTCCCCCCTTTTAAAAACTTCTTTGCTTGTGCTTGTTTTTTTCTAAACTTAGACCATATTGCAAACTAGAAAATTTGGCCTTATGCCATTGCATTTTCAAACTTCTTTTCTTAATCAAACTTGTAAATATACTTAATTATACTTGACTTAAAATTTTCAAAAATCCAAAAAAAGAACTAGGTCATCCAAACCATTTTAGGCCTTTGTGCCTTTCAAACTTAATTTTTGTTAAAAGCATTGCATCCACTTTGAAAATGATACCACGAACTACGAGGTTTTGATCCCTCATTTTTATGTTGGTACGTAGGCACAAGTCTGAAGGTCTTTTCAAACACAAAAATATAATTAATGAATTCTTTTCTCATCCCTTCATTCTATTTGTTTGCAAACATCATTTTATACAAAAACACATATGCACACAAGAAAGGGCTCCCTAGGAGTACCTAGGGCACTTTGAGTTCTAACACCTTCCCTCTGTGTAACCAACCCGCTTACTTGTAATATCTGGTATTTTATTAGTTTTGATTTGAAAACTTCTTATTTTGGGGGTTTTGTTCGTACTTTTCCCTTTTCCCTTGGAAACAATAAAAGCGCGGTGGCGACTCTTGTTATCTGATGTCTAGGTTATTCATAGCTTGATGATCATGAATTTACCGCTACAGAGTCCTTCTCTGTGGTGATGCAAAGTTCTCATACTATGGGTGGCTAGTTGAGTGTTCTCCTTAAATTTACAAAATGTCTTTTCATTAAAAAATTAATCAAGCAAACATCTTTGTTATTTTTACCACAAACTACAAGTTTTTGATCCTCCATTTCACTTTGTTGGTACGTAGGCATGAGACTCAGGAAGTCTTGGCAAACATAAAATTAAAAAAACCATTCTCTTCTCATCTCTCCAATCTTTTGCAAACAACACCAGTTTTAAGCTAAAATATACTGATTTTCAAAGAGGTTCCTATAGAGTACTATATATGTATAGGGTGCTAATACCTTCCATTTGCATAACCAACCCCCAGACCCTTATCTATATTTTTAATAGTTTTGTTTTAAATCTTTTTTGGGTTTTGTTCGTTCCTTTTCCCTTTCCTTTGGAAATAATAAAATAGTGGTGGCGACTCTTACTTTGTGAGTAAAGTTAATCAATAACTTAATCATAAATTTTTTACCACTACAGAAAAGTGACGACTATGTTTGGGAGTAGTCCTTAGTAGGTTTAGCATATCCTTGTTTATCTGTATATATTATGTTTGCTATTGTTTGTTATTGTTTGTTCTGTCTAGGTGCTTAGTAATCTCTTGTGGTGAGGTAAGTCCTATACCCAAACTTGAGTGCTCTTATAATAGGAGGGTGGTATAGTCTTTTTTGGATTACATTGAGTTAATCCTTAATGAGCTGACTTGAGATTCCCCGCTCAGTGGAGGCCCCTATGGGATTACTGATGTCTTACGAGTACTCATAATTGGCATTACTTTTTCCTACCTGGGAGCCCGAGAATCTGAGGACCTTAGAACCCTTAACCCATCTTATCCTTTTAGGACTTAATGTGGTGGTTATTCAGGTGTAGACTTGAATTAGTTGTTACGCGATACTACACTCTGACGAGTTTCTCTTGAGAATATTATTGGTTGGCGAGTAGTCGTTTAAGCCGGTAATATCCAAAAGATGGAATTATGACTCTAGGAACTTTTTAGAACCTTGTTCTACGGGTGATTATAACCTTAGTACATACCTTGTGGTTGGTTCTTACCCTTGGCTCCATGCTTGTGACTCCGAACATTTGGACCTTGCTTGTGTGCCTTATGTGATCTTGTTTGGGGTTGTTGCGTCATACACTCGTTGCATTCGTGAGCCTTCTGTGATCTTGTTTGTGGTTGTTGCATCATACAGTTTTAGATGTCCTAATCTTAAGGAATTTAGAAAGATAATATCTTTTATGGATGATCCTAAGGATTTCAGAGACTGTTTTAGAAGACTTTTGTTTGTTCTATCTGCTGATGTTGAAGATGGTCTTCTTTGTACTCTGGTTCAGTTCTACAATTTCGTCTACCGTTGCTTCACTTTCCCTAATTATCAATTGTTTCCTACTATGGAGGAGTATGCTTATATTTTGGGTATACCAGTTTCTGATAGGGTTCCTTTTTGTAGTTTGGAAGGGATTATGGAGCCTCGAGTTATTACTGAAGCTATTCACCTGAAGAAATCTGACATAGATGTTAATCTCATTGACAAAGGAGGTATAAGAGGGTTGACTTCAAAATTTCTGATTGAAATAGCCTTTTCTTTTGCTAATGTTGATAGCATGGTGTCCTTTGAAGCTATTCTTGCCTTACTCATCTATGGTTTGGTCTTGTTTCCCAACATTGACAATTTTGTTGATGTTAATGCTATTAGGATCTTTTTGGTTGGGAACCATGTTCCAACTTTTCTTGGTGACACCTATTTCTCCATTCATCATGGGAATCCCAAGGGAAACCGAACTATTGTCTATTGTGCACCTTTGTTATACAAGTGGTTTATTTTGCACTTGATGCAGTCTCCTATCTTCAAAGAAAATAAGGTTTATTTAAGGTGGTCTCAAAGATTGATGTCTCTCACCAATGATGACATCACTTGGTATTCTTATGTTTACAACAACACCAAGGTTATTGATAGTTGTGGGGAATTCTCTAATGTGCCTCTTCTTGGTACACAAGGAGGAATCAACCATAATTTGGCTTTGGCAAGACGTCAACTTGGATTCTCTATCAAGGACAAACCTAATAACACTTTATTTGAAGGTTTATTTTTCCAGGAAGGGAAATACACTCAAGGATTGAAGGCTAGGATAGTGCATGCTTGGAACAATATTCATAGGAAAGGAAAAGTGAGCCTGGATTGAAGGATTGTGTATCTTTGGAGCCTTACACTAGTTGTGTGAAGAAGAGAGCAAAAGAATTCAAGATGCCTTACGCTTATGAGAGGCCTATGTCTTTATTAGTGGACAAACCGCCCATTATCCATATTAAAGGGATAAAGGAGTTGCAAGAAGCTTTGGATAGGATTAAGTAAGAGAAGGATGCTTAGGAAGACAAGTTTCACGCTTCAAACCTCGAGAAGATAGAATTGCAGAAGAAGTTGAAGGAAAAGGATGACTTGATAGAGATGCTTGAGCAACGTGCTATGAAGAGGTCAAGGAACCAATATGATTTATTTTCCTCTAACATTTCATCATCTACTAATCTTCCTACTTCAGGTGTTTCAAAAGGAATTGTAGATTAACTCGTGATGGAGAAGGATGCCATGAAGAGAAACTATGAAAGAGAGATCAAAAGACTTTGCAAGAAGTATCAGCTTGGAGTTGAGTCATCATCGGATATGATTCCATAGACCTAACTTCTTTCCTCTTACATTTTAGGATTGTTGAGATTGTATTTCAGATTGTAATCCTTCCCATTATTAATAAAATAAGATTTTCCAGTATTTTAAAATGTATTATTTCCTTTATGATGTTTGCAGTTTGCTTTATATCTTGAAGTTCCTTGAAAACTTTGCATTTGCATTTGCATATCAAGCTTCATGTCACATCTTGGTCTTGCTTTGTGTGAGTTTGCCAAATGTCTTATTTCTTCCTTTTATTAGTCTTCATTCAGACAAGTTATCTCACCAGTACAACACTCGTGCTAATCAACAGAATAAGATGGATCATTTAGAGTAAGAGAATTGTGAACTCCGTGAGGAAGTGACTACTTTGAGGGATTGTTTATAAAGGCTCTCTAATATGATGGAAGCTCTGGTAGCTGCTCAGAATCAGCCTTCTCCTCCTCATCAGACTTCACTTCAGAGGTCTGTGATTTCTAAAATCACTTATGCGTCCATTTCTATGGCTCCGATCAGTGTTCCTCAACAACAAATGCCTTATGGTTTCCCTTGGGGTATGCCTCCTAACTTTGTGCCAGAAGGATATCAACCAGTTGTTGAAGTTCCTGTTCCTCAACTTGTTATGGCTTTACAACCTCCTATGGTCCATGCTACTCCTTATGTGGAAGAACCTATTTTCCATGCTTCTCAGAGTGAAAATGTTAGTGTCTATGAAAGGATGGATGAACTTCAAGATCAGTTTCAAGCAATGCAAGAAGAGATTGAAGCTCTGAGTGGAAAAGATTTGTTTGGAAAGAATGCACATGATCTTTTCTTAGTTCCAAATGTAAAGATCCCTCATAAGTTCAAAGTGTCAGATTTGGAGAAATATAAGGGTAACTCTTGTCCTTTGAGTTACTTGGTGATGTATGCTCGCAAGATGTCGACTCAAACTGATAACCATCAACTGTTGATTCATTACTTTCAAGATAGTTTGATTGGTACTACTTTGAAGTAGTACATGGGACTTGATAGCACCCAGATTTGTACTTTCAATGATCTAGGTGAAGCTTTTGTTCATCAATACAAGTATAATATTGACATGGCACCGGACCGAGATCAACTTTGTGCTATGTCCCAAAAGGATAAGGAAACTTTCAAAGAGTATGCTCAAAGATGATATGATATTTCCACGCAAGTTAGTCCTCTGTTAGAAGAGAAAGAGATGACAAAGCTTTTCTTGAAGACTTTGAGTCTGTTTTACTATGACAGAATGAATGCAAGTGCTCCCAGTGATTTTACTGAGATGGTAAACATGGGGATGGGACTAAAAGAATGCGTTTGTGAGGGACGATTGGTGAAAGAGAGTGGTTCATCTGGAATTTCCAAGAAATATGGGAATGGTTTGTCCAAAAAGAAGGAACATGATTCTAATATTATTTCCTAAGAAAAGCATAGGAGATCTCTAAGAAGCAATCAACGTCATCAGCATGTGGTGTTAGTTACCCCGGTTATTAATCCTACTCTAGTTGTTCAAGTAGCACCAAATTATCAACAACCTACCCATCAACAAAACCATCAATAGAACCGTGTCCAAAAACAAGTACAATTTGATCAAATTTTGATGTCTTATGCGGAATTATATCCTGCTTTGATACAAAAGAATTTGGTACAGACTAGGGCTCCACCAGCTATTCCAAAGGAACTTGCATGGTGGTATAAATATGATCATCATTATGCATTCCATAAAGGTGCACCCGGTCATGACATTGAAAATTCTCTTGCTTTGAAAGCTGAGGTGAAAAGACTAGTGCAAAGTGGTATTTTGTCATTTGAAGACTCTGGTCCTAATGTGCAAGCCAATCTGTTGCCTAAACATGGTGGTGGAGTTGTGAATATGGTTGAGGGGTTTCCTGGAAAGTATCGTGTCTTTGATTTCAATCTGATTAGAAGGTCCTTGGTCGAGATGCATGCAACTTTGTGCGAGCCGAGTTATTACGAGCACAATCATATTTCTTGTTGTATCTGTTCAAGAAACCCTCGAGGGTGTGCTGTGGTAAAAAGATATTTACAAGAGATTCTAGATGAAAATCTTATTCATATTACCAGAGATAGGGATGAATATGAGCATGGTGTGAATTCATAGTTCCCCATTTCAATATCCCTGAACCAGTTATGGTTGCCTACAATAGACAAAAGTTTTTCGTTTCTCCTTTGGTTATTCTCCTGGTAGGTCTTACGACATATGAATCTGATAGAGATGTTCCTTACAAATACAATGCTACAATGTTAAAAGATGGAAAAGAAGTCATCATCCCTTCCCTTTCTTTTGTTGTGAATATTGTTGATGTAAGTGGTGTAACCCAAAGTGGTAGAGTATTTGCTTCTGTTCTCCTTAAAATAATTAAAGATGCTTCGGTGGGTAAGCAAGCTCAGGTGGAAACTCCTGCTGTGGAGTCAATCCAGTCCAATGGTGTAAACCAGAAATATGATCATGAAGAAGTGTTGGAGTTGATTAAGAGAAGCGAATATAATGTGGTTGATCAATTATTACATACCCCGTCCAAAATATATGTCTTATCTTTGCTTATGAATTTGGAAGCTCACATAGAGGCTTTATAGAAGGTCTTAGAGAAAGACTATGTAGATCATGATGTAATAATTGGTCAGTTCGATGGCATTGTGTACAACATTACTACATGTAACAACCTGAGCTTTGGTGATGAAGAATTTCCTGAGCAAGGGAGGAACCATAATTTGGCTTTGCACATTTCCATGAATTGCCAAGAAGATGCTCTGTCTAATATGCTGATTAACACCGACTCTTCTCTAAATGTTATGCCAAAGTTTACTCGGTCCAAGCTCTCTTATCAAGGTGTACCAATGAGGTTTAGTGGGGTTGTTATGAAAGCCTTTGATGGCTCGAGGAAAACTGTGATTGGAGAAGTTGATATCCGGTTAAAGATAGATTATGTTTCAAGTGATGCACATTCATCCCGCCTATAGTTGTCTCCTGGGTCGTCCATGGATTCATGAAGCTAGGAAAGTGACGTCAACACTCCATCAGAAGTTAAAATTTGTGAAAAACGGAAAGTTAGTGATTATGGGTGGCGAACAAGCTATGTTGGTAAGTCATCTCTTCATTCTAGTACATTGATGTTGATGAAGTAGTGGGAACTCCGTTCCAAGCTCTTTTTTTCGTTGATAATGTTGTTAAGAAGAATGGGGCATCCATGACTTCTTTAAAAGATGCCTAGAAAGTTGTGGAGAATGGTCAATCTTTTGGATGGGGTCAAGTTGTTGAACTTTTTAAGAACAAAAATAGAGTTGGTTTAGGCTTCTCGGCCGGTTCAACCCATAGAGATTTGAAGCGTATTCAAAAAGTTTTTCATAATGCTGGCTTCATCCACTCCAAAGATTAATTTGTTGCTGCAATCCTGGAAGTTGATCAAGAATAAGAAGCACCAAACTTTGTGACACAAAGATTGATGTGCCAGAATTGGATTATTGTTGACGTTCCCTCTATTGTTCATTTGTCAAAGTAATATGTTTTTGTTATTTAAAAAAAATCCTTTCACTATGCCCAAGGTGAAAGTGAATCTATGTGGGCTTTGTTTCAAGTTTTACCATCATTAATAAAATGTTATTTTATTTATCTATATTATGTTTTCTCTTTTTTCTTTTTCTGAAAAATGGTAACATAAAAAACCAAGATAATAATCACTTTTTATATATGCATCGTACTTGTGTGTTTACTTGTTCATATTCTAAAATTAAGCATAAAATCACTATGCATATTGATTGTTAAACCCATTGAAAACAATGACTCTATGCCCTCTCCCAACTTTGAGTTCCCTATGTTTGAAACAGAAGAAGAGGATGTTGAAGAGATTCCTTATGATATTTCTTGTTTGCTTGAGCACGAGGAAAATACCATTTATCCTCATAAAGAGCCATTGGAAGTGATTAATTTGGGTTCTGAAGAGAACAAGAAAAAAAATCAAGATTGGGGCATGCTTTACTCAGATAATAAGAAGAGGATGATAGAGCTTCTTAGAGAAGATGTGGATGTGTTTTCTTGGTATTATCAAGATATTCCAGGTCTTGATACTTATATTGTGGAGCATAAATTATCATTGAAGCCAGAGTGTCTTCCAGTTAAACAGAAGTTCAGAAGAACTCATCTTGATATGGCTGTTAAGATCAAAGAGGAGGTTCAAAAGCAGATTCATGTTGGTTTCCTTGTTACATCTGAGTATCCTCAATGGATGGCCAACATTGTGCCTGATCCAAAAAATAATGGCAAAGTTCGGATGTATGTTGATTATAGATATTTGAACAAAGCAAGCCTAAAGGATGGTTTTCCTCTGTCACACATTGACATGTTGGTAGATAATACAGCTAAGTTCAATGTATTTTCCTTTGTGGATGGTTTCTCCTGTTATAATAAGATCAATATGGAACCCAATGACATGGAAAAGACAACATTAATTACACCTTGGGGAACATTCTGCTATAGAGTGATGCCTTTAAGTTTAAAGAATGTTGGTTCAACGTACTATAGAGCCATGACTACTCTTTTCTACGACATGATGGATAACGAGATAGAGGTCTATGTCGATGATATGATTGCTAAGTTAAAGACTGAAGAAGATCATGTTGAGTATTTGTTGAAGTTGTTTCAGCATTTGAGAAAGTTTAAACTCCGCTTGAATCCTAATAAGTGTACTTTTGGTGTCCGTTCAGGAAAGTTGTTGGGCTTTTCATTGTCAGTCAGAAGGGTATTGAGGTAGATCCTGATAAAGTCAGAGATATTCAAGAAATGCCTACACCAAAGACAGAAAAGCAAGTCATAGGATTCCTCGGGCATATGAATTACATCTCCAGGTTTATATCTCACATGACTGCCACATGTGGGCCAATATTCAAGCTTCTCCGTAAAGATCAAGGTTGTGTTTGGACAAAAGACTGCCAAAAGGATTTTGACAAAATCAAGGAGTATATTCTTGAACCTCCTATATTGTCTCCTCTAGTGGAAGGAAGACCATTGATTATGTACTTAACTGTGTTAGAAGAGTCCATGGATTGTGTACTTAGACAATAAGATGAAACTGGTAGAAATGAGCATGCCATATACTATATGAGCAAGAAGTTTACATATTATGAGTCTCGGTACTCCATGATTGACAATACTTGTTGTGTTTTAGCCTAGGCTGCCAAACGTCTACGCCAATATATGATTAATCATACCACTTGGTTGATATCCAAAATGGATTCAATCAAGTATATTTTTGAAAATCCTTCTCTCACTGGGAGGATTTCTCGTTGGTAGATGCTATTGTCTGAGTATGATATTGAGTATCGTATTTAGAAGGTGATTAAAGGAAGTATTCTTGCAGATCATTTGGCTCACCATCCTATCGATGATTATCAATCCATCAGGTTTGACTTCCCTGATGAAGATTTTATGTACTTCAAATCTAAAGATTGTGATGAACCATTGCCTAAAGAAGGACTAAAGCCTAGATCCCGGCAGGGTTTAGTGTTTGATGGAGCTGCTAATGCTTATGGTAATGTAATTTGAGCAATCACTATTACTCCTCAGGGTTCTCATATCCTTTTCACTGCAATATTGATGTTTGATTGTACGAATAACATGGCATAATATGAAGCTTGTATCATGGGTCTTGAAGAAGTAATTTATTTGAGAATTAAGATCCTTGATGTATATGGATATTCAATCTTGGTGGTTAATCAGATTAAAGGAGAATTGGAGGCTCGTCATCCTAGCTTGATCCCTTACAAAAATTATGCAAGAAGGTTATTGACTTTCTTTAACAAAGTTGAGTTTCATCATATACCTCGTGAATAGAATCAGATGTCAGATGCTTTGGCTACTTTTTCTTCTATGTATAAAGTAAATCGTCAGAATGACCCGCCTTAAATCAGAATTATACGCCGTGTTAGGCCTGCTCATGTGTTCGCAACAGAAGAAGTCACACATGATAAGCCTTCGTATCATGATATCAAGTGTTTCCTTCAAAGTCAGTGTTGGTGTAATCCCTAAAGGCCAATACTTTTGGTACTTGTATCGAATTATTTATTAATAATAAAAAGGCTTTTTTTATTATGTTTGTTTAATAAAGTCCCTAGAATAGCTAGTCCTTTAATGTATCAAGGGTGACTTAACCATGAGATCCCATTAAACATAAGGATATTATTATTAAAGTATTCGTAGTCGAGCTTTGTGGTGAAGTGGGATAACATTAAAGCATTAAGATTATTATGTATATAGACTGATGATCACATATCATGGATCATGGATAAGGATTTATCAAGTCTTAAACATAGGTATCAATATTAGGAGTAAAATTTATACTGGATTGACCCGCTATGAGAATACTATATAGAATGTTATGCAAAGTGTCATAAGTTATTCTAATGGTAATAGTGGTGTATACCACCCTTCGACCTGAAACCACTATGGACCCTAGATATAGAGTCGAATGTTTTATTATTGATCAAACATTGTCTGTAACTGGATGACCATAAAGACAGTTGATGGGTACTCCACGAAGCATGTTGAGGGACATGAGTAACCTAGATGGAATTTGTCCATCCTGCATAACAGGATAAATGTCTAAGGGCCCAATATTGAACTGGACAAGGATGACACAGTTTATGCCTTGTGTTCAATATAGACATAAGAGCAAAAGGGTAATTATACACACAAGTATTATCACAAAAAAGGATTTGTCATATCACATGACATTTTCGTGCCTTGGGTACCAGTGATGTGTTGCTAGATACCGCTCACTGTTTATTATGTTAAATACGTGATTTAATATGATTGTCAATGTCGCAAAAACCTACAGGGTCACACACAAAAGGACAGATTCATGAGAGATAGAGTAAATAAGGAACATTGTAAGGTACGATGCACTTAAGTGAATTGTGGAACATCGTAAGGTACGATGCACTTAAGTAGAATAAGAAATGTGGTAAGGTAGCAGGCGCTTAAGTGATTTTTTGCTATACCATAAGATATAGGCCACATACACTTAAGTGGCTTTTTTAGCTTGCAGCCCACACAGGTGGTTTTATAAATAGAATCCTTGTGCATAAGCATTTCATTAGATGAAATTTCATTTCTCTCTCTCTCTCTCTCTCTCTCTCTCTCTCACTCACTCACTCACTCACTCACTCACTTAAAGCCTTCATTCATAGCAGCTAGCGCTAAGACTAAAGGAATCCGTTCGTATGGATTGAGTAGAGGCGTTGTCACCATTCAACGTTCGTGATCACTCCTTAGATTTGCATCAAAGGTTTCAATCGACATAAAAGGTAACAATTTCTATCACTGATCATGCCCATTCGTAAGGATCACTAAAGGAGAAAGTTTTAATTTACACTGCATTTTGGATCGCCATTCTCCTTCAATCATGAGTACCCGCTTGGGGAATCCAGCAAAGACAAGAGAAACTTTGACATGGTCTTGCTCAGATGTGTGAATAGACATGATGAAGACATGTTAATGCAAGAAGTTCATGAAGGATCCTTTGGTACTCAAGCCAATGGACATGCAATGGCTAAAAATATGTTAAGGGTAGGTTAATATTGGCTGACAATGGAATTTGATTGCTATAAATATGTGAAGAAGTGCCATAAATGTCAGATTTATGCTGATAAGATTCATGTGCCTCTGACTCTTATCAATATTATTTCATTCCCATGTCCTTTCTATATGTGGGGAATTGACATGATTGGTATGATTGAACCCAAAGCTTTGAATGAAAATCGTTTCATTCAGGTGGATATTGATTACATCACCAAGTGGGTTGAATCAACATCTTATGTTAATGTAACCAAGCAGGTTACAATCAGATTTATCAAGAATCAGATTATTTGATAATATGGTGTTCCAAGTAAGATCATCACTGATAATAAGTCAAACTTGAATAATAAGATGATGAAATAGCTTTGTGACGACTTCAAGATTGAACATCATAACTCTTCTCCTTACAAACCTAAGATGAATGGGGTTGTTGAAGCTGCAAATAAGAATATTAAGAAGATTATCCAGAAAATGGATGTGACATAAAAGGATTGGCAAAAGATGCTCTATTTTTCTTTGCATGGGTATCATACACCCGTCTACACTTCAACAGGGGAAACCCCTTTCTCTCTTGTGTATGGCATGGAAGCAGTGCTCCCCGTAGAGGTTAAGATCACATCAACGCGAGTCTTGATGAAAGCCAAATTGTCTGAGGCTGAATGGCGTCAAAGCAAATATGATCAATTTAATTTGATTGAAGAGAAGAGGATGACAACCCTATGTCATGGCCAAATATACCAAAAGATAATGAAGAAAGGATTTGACAAGAAGGTCCGACCTCGCGTATTTAGAGAAGGTGACCTCGTGCTCAAAAAGATCTTGTCTTTCAACACTAATTCTAGGGGCAAGTGGACTCCTAATTATGAAGGCCCATATATTGTTAAGAGAGCTTTCTCTAGCGGTGCAATGACTCTTATGACTATGGATGATGAGGAGCTCCCTCGTCATATGAATGTCGATGCAGTCAAAAAATACTTCCCCTAGAAAAAATAAAAGAATAGCCCGCTAAGTTGAAAACCCGAAAGGGCGGCTTAGGAAAAAATGAGCGTCTCGATGGATTGAAACCCCGAAAGGGAGGGCTAGGAAAAAATTAGATACATAAATAGAAAATGATTATCCCAGTAGATTGAGACTCGATAGGGAAATCTAGGCAAAAGTTAGGGATTATGGAAAGTAACTGGATCAGGCCAGACTTGATCATTTGAAGCAACAATGCCTATCAAATATTCTCATTCAGTCATCCTCAACCGAAGTTCAAAGCATAACAAAATTAAAGTTGTTAGGGAGAATAGTGGTCATTGTATTTCATTGCAGCCTCTTCCATGTACTTACCATTTTTAAATTTTGTAATGATCCATGGAGTCACGTCATTTGCGGACTACCATTCTATCAATAAAATTTGAGCCTTTTGCCCATTTGTTTACTGTTCTTATCTTGTTTCAGTTTACGAAATTCCATTTATTTTTTATCATAATTTTTTAAACAATCATGTTTTTGAAATTTACAAAAATATCTTCCTCGATTTCTGAATATAAAAGAGGCATGCCAACAATGATCTAAAGGATAGTAAGATCTTGAAGAGCGGAGCTCCGTGTTTTCCTAAAGACAGGTTTTTCCTTATGAATGTATCCAAATTCATCAGTTCCCACATCAAAGATTGCGCGAATGGTTGAATCTTTAGTGAAGTCGCCAACAGATCTTCATAGTAGAGTTTGTTCAGATGTTTCTTATCCCCATCAAACCTTTCCCTCCCTCGGAACGGAGTTCATGCTTTAAGAAGATTAACTATGGGTCTCCAAGAAATATCTTTTTTTCTCTCTCCATAAGTATTTAAGCCTTGTATCAGGATTTAGCTCCTTTGATGGCTTATGATCATTCATTACAGGGTTTCTTCAGTTGAATCCCTAGCAATATATCTAGTAGCATTTCCACCTTGTTGAGATTAGCCGAGTATCTGGTTGTACTATGTTATAGGTCTAACCCTTTATTCCTATTATGTCAGCATATATATATATATATATATATATATATATATATATATATATATATATATATATATATATATATATATATATATATATATATATATATATGTATGTATGTATTCATACGTATATGCATGGCATCATGGTGTTTATTTTTGCATCTTGCACTTCTGGGTGTCCCCCCCCCCCCCCCCACGGAGTATGTATGTCCTCTCTCCAATAGAGTGTCGACCTTAAGCAGAAAACACTTATCATTTCTAATTCCCCGCGGAGTTTGATCCTCGTGGAAGATTTTGCTTTAGGTTTCCTTTCCAATTCATTATCTAGATGGAATCAATCCCCATTTGAGTTTATTTCCTTATTGGATTGAGTCTTCTTTGACCGTTTCTCTCCAGTTTATTTCTGGGTTGAACTTTGGTCCCTGGAGCTTATTAACTTTTTCAAGCTATCACTTGGCTGATAGTTAGGTAATAATTTCTCTTACCTTTGGTTGGTTACTTTGTTAAGCTATCACTTGGCGGGTAGTTGGTAATCTTTTCTTTTGGACCTCATTGCCTTTGTTAAGCTATTACTTGGATGATAGTTAGGTAATATTTCTCTTACCTTTGGTTGGTTACCTTTGTTAAGCTATGACTTGGTTGGTAGCTCGTAATCTTTCCTTTTGGGCTTATTACCTTTTTTAAGTTATCACTTGGCTGATAGTTAGGTAATATTTCTCTTACCTTTAGATGGTTACCTTTGTTACGCTATCACTTGGTTGGTAATTGGTAATCTTTCCTTTTGAGCTCATTACCTTTATTAAGCTATCACTTGGCTAATAGTTAGGTAATATTTCTCTTACCTTCGGTTGGTTACCTTGTTAAGCTATCACTTGGCTGATAGTTAGATAATAATTTCTTTTTACCTTTGGTTGGTTACCTTGTTAAGCTATCACTTGGCTGGTAGTTGGTAATCTTTCCTTTTGGGCTTATTACCTTTGTTAAGCTATCAATTAACTGATAGTTAGGTAATTTCTCCCCCTAGTGGAGTTGAGCATCCCCTTTGGTTGATCTTTTCCCCGAAGGAGTCTTGCTTTGATAAGTCTTCCCCTATTGGGTATTTGGCTCATTTGTTTTCTAATTGCACATTGGTTTCTTTCCAATATAATATTTATTCCCAAGTCGAGTCGTTTCCCGGTGCTTTATTTTCCTGGAGGACATCCCTTTATCTCCAGCAGTTTTGTACCGTAGTTTTATCTTTGCATTTTTCCTTTCCCTTATGGAACTTTGTTTGTCCCCAGCTGGGTCCCCCCTTTGGAACCTGTTATTCCCTTGCAAAATTTCAGGTTCCCTGTTTCTCTAGTTGTTCTTTGTCTCTCGTGGCGCTATATTCCCCACAGAGATCCCTGTCTGCATTCATATCATATCATAAGCATTTTGCAGTATCTTCGGGCCAAAAAATGGGTCTTCTATATTTAAGTCTCTTCTATCTTGTCGAGACGAAGACTTAAATCTTTATATCTCGGAATTGAAAAACTTAAATAGGGGCATCTGTCATACCTTGATTTTTAACCATAAGATCCCATATATCATTTACATCCTTGCATACAAATAAGGTTACATCTTTGTCTTCTCCCTCTCATCTTTGGGTTTTCCTTTTGCAAGGATCATAAAGCACCTCTTTGTTGGTGTTTTACCTTTGAGTTTATATGTTCATTGCTTATATAACCACTACTAAAAATAGCAAAAGTGTGTTTTGTTTTCTTTGAGGTTATTGTGCAATGTAGGGCTTTTCATCAAGAGCGTCAAGCATGGTTCCTCCGCTAGGGTTTGTGTTGATTCCTCAAGTCAAATTATGTTAAACCATTGATTCTCAAGGGCCTTATCTCTCAAAAATGATCTCTAAGGTTCTCAAACATCTTTCAATCCCATTTTGATCAAAAGTATCTCAAATTTTTGTTGCTTATTTCTCAAGAGGAGTCAAAGGTTCATGTGTTTATTTCCATACCTTATTCAACAAGTTACCTCAAACTTTGAGAAATTTAACCAATATAAATTCAATTACACCTTATTTTGAGTTCATATGAGCATCCATGTACCTTGAAATGTAAGAAAAGTCCAAGTACACAAGTTTATTCCAAGAGGTTTGATCAAAAAGTCAACATTTGAAGTCAAAGTTAAAAGGATAATAACTCCTTCAATTCTAAACATTTTTGAATTATTCTTTTTACATAGGACTCTTCTCAGTATCCTCTACAACTTATCTTTACATGATAAGAGCCAGTTATGCCTTGAGGATCATCAAGAGTGTGAATACATTATAGGTCATATCTGAACTTAGTAAAATTTGACCTATTTTCAAGTGACTTTTTTCTCAACTTTCAAGGATTATAACTTCTTAAATTTTCAACATTTGAGGCTGATTGTTTTTGCACAATATCATTTGTGATGTCGTCTAAAATTTTCTTCAAGGATCAAAGTCAAATTATGCTTGGAAGGCCATGTAATTCTTTGAGACATTATAGGTCATTTTCAGCCATTTGGGACTTATAATTTTCCAAGGTACATTACCTGATTTTCGTGCCAACTTCAATATGTCATAACTTTGTGCTCAAGCATCTAAATGCAACCTTTATTTTCATATTATGATCTTGGATATGATGTCAACAAATTGCAAGAAGAATGAGATCAAACAGCCTCCTAAGCAATATGCCCCATTCAGTTAAACATGGTGACTTGGAACTGAAGAAATCACCATGATCAGAATTTTGAACTTCACTAATCCTGAATTACAAGCCAATTTACCACGTGTTTTAGATCTAAACATGTTTAATCAAGTCTCCATAAGTTAAATGACTCATAAAACGCATGATTTGGCCGAGTTTTGATGGTTTTGCAAGTCACATTTTTCTCACATCATGAGCAAATTCGTTTTGCACGAATTGAGCATCATTTGGCACGTATGAGATCACCAATCACTTACCTATAAATATAGAAACATATTTGCTTCATTCACAAGCTTTGGAGAGCCATAAAACCTCTTATTCACTTTTAAACTTTTCCAGAAAATTGAGCTATCGTGTTTTGATTTCTAGCTGGCTTCAATCCAATTTCCTGATTCCATTAGCACCTTCGGTCTTCTCTGAAGCTTTTGCAACAATTCACAAGCTCTAAGACCTCCTGAAGTGCCCTGACCAGATCAAGAATTTTCAACTTCTGATAATCATTTGGACAAGGTAGTTCTGAGCATCATTTGAACTTAAACAAGTTACCACAATGTAGTCTTTCACTCTCTGATGCTTTCCCATGTCTTATCTGGTGTTGATTAATCATGTTCATCATTTAATTTTATTTTTCGTGGCTTGCGTGTTTCTGAAACTTCTCTGAAATTCTTCATGCTCAGTTTAGATAAATGAATTTTGAGCATGAGGTTGAATTCGTGATGAGGAGGCGATCACATTGGTGGTAGACTCATGTTCTTAATTTGTTAAACGATGAAACTCCGGTGAGGGATCATCGGGGAAGATGACCAGAGTTATTTCAGGTCATCTGAGTTAGCTGTACACGTTGGCCTTTTGAAATATTTTGATTGATCCATTTTGAATGTGATCTAGTGTTTTATTTTGTCTAATTTCCATCGTGCGCCCTAACCTAATGGTTGTTGGATCTGACACATCAATTAATGAGGCCAGATCCAACGCCTCCGTGTTTTTTTACTATTATTTTTTTTCTTTTTATTTTAAATTTCATTTTATTTTTAAATTCATAGTAAATTCATTCTTCATCCAAAAAATGCCAAACTAATTTCTAAAATTTTCTTTTATTTTTCTTCATCTGATTTATATTTTTCTATATTTTACTTTCTTGATTTTCTATTTTTTTCTTGGATTTTATATTTTTTCCTTTGTTTTAATTGGTTTAAAAATACTTTTATGCATCTAAAAATTCTGAAAATTTATTTTATGTTTCTTATTTTATCTCTAACCTTCCATAATTTTCTTGGTCATTTATTTAATGTTTTGAAGTGCTTTATGGATTTTATCTTTTATTTCCCTTTTAAAATTCATTTTAAAAATATTTTTGATGCATTTTATTTTATTTTCTTGCATTTTATGCTTCTTTGACCTTTGTTAACTTTTGTTGGCCTTGAATCTTAGTTGATTTTATCATACATCTCATCAAACTCAAAGGATCTTGGGTGTTGATGGGGTAAAATCCTAATCCACCAAAATGGATTATTGATTTTGATGATGATGACTTGACCAATCCTTTGATCCAATTTGGCTTTGGTTTCTCTTCTTCATCTTCATCTCTTTCTCTTTCTTTTTTTATTGATCAATTGGATAATTTGTGTCCATCTTGTCCATGATGTATGGATTGGTACTTGACGAACTTTCATCATTTCAAATCTACCTCCTAATTGATCATGGATCATTTAAGGTATATTGGATTGATGCATAAGTTTGTCCTAAGTATCATGAAGTATTGAGTGATATTATGGACCACTCTCCTAGCCTTTTGCTTGATCTACCCTCTTTTCTTTTTTGTGGGGCATAGCTTTAGGAGAATGATTTACATATCATTTCTCTAGCATGTATTAACATAAATATTATT
This sequence comes from Lathyrus oleraceus, assembly GCF_024323335.1. Taxonomy (NCBI): domain Eukaryota; kingdom Viridiplantae; phylum Streptophyta; class Magnoliopsida; order Fabales; family Fabaceae; genus Lathyrus; species Lathyrus oleraceus. The sequence continues at coordinate 325,788,048 of NC_066584.1, read as the reverse complement.
ATTGACCGACCTCATATAGTTGTGACTTCTACATAAGTCCAATTACGATTGCTTAACATAGCGCTAAATTTGTCCCGATTCGGAAAGTAAGTCATTTTCATAAGTGAGATTGTAAGTCTCCTATTCCCCATGGTATTGTGTGAAAAATAAGTTTTCCTTTTCACCTAAGAGAGCTAGTGGCATACTTGTTGATTTTATCCAAGTTAGAGCCATTCTCATGGTGATGTAGAGGTCCATATTTTCATACTTGTGGGTGAATAGTTGAGTGTTCTCCCAAAAATGACAAATCATCTTTCTCTTCTTGATTACTAACACAACTTACTAACATGTTATTTTATTAACTTTACTTTAATGTATTTTATCTTATGATCTTTATTTTTTTCTATTTACTTTATGCTTTTATTTTAGCATCTCACACATATTATTTATGCTTATGATATTTTCTCTTTGTCCATTTGGACTTCTTTTTTCATTTAAAGACATTATTAAAGAAAAAAAACCTAAAAATTGGTTCTTTTGATTCATGGAGTTGAGGTTACTATAATTGGCATTATTATGGAGCTATGGACTTAAACTTAGGATCCTGACCCTTACGTTGGGAGCTTGTGATTTGAGACCTTGGGATTCATTTGGTACCTTTGACTTTGGGCTTCTTGTGAAGATGTGTCTTGGTTACTTTGATTTCATATGACACATGGATTATTATTTTCTTATTTGGCTTGCTTGAGGCTTAATCCAAATGAGGGAATTCTTGTTTAACTCATGTCATAGAGCTTGTTATCTCCTGGTTAGATCTTTCCTCCCTATATTTTACTTTATGTTCTAGGATAGTATTTTCATATCCCCCCCTTCTTTAATTTTCAAAATCTTCTCTCCTCTTTTAAAAAAACTTATTATTTTCAAACTTGAACCACTTTCTCAATAAACCTTGACTTTTGTCAAGTGATTTTAAAAATCTTTTCTTAATAAATGCTAATACATCTTAAGCATATTCAAGCCAATTTTAAAAGACTTAAAAAACACATAACTCATTCAAACTATTTTGTGCCCTTTGTGCACTTTTTCTTTTAAAACTTTTTTTCAAAATTTAAACATGAGTCATTTCCATAGTTGAGATGTAATTCTCCTATTCCCATAGTATTTATGAGAATTCTTTTTCACCTAAGAGAGCTAGTGGCATACTTGTTGATCTTTATCCAAGTTGGAGTTCTTCTCTGTGATGATGCAAAGTTCTCATACTTGTGGGTGACTAGTTGAGTGTTCTCCTTAAAATGACAAAATATGTTTTCATTAAAAAATGAATTAAAATAAACATCTTTATTAGTTTTACCATAAGCTACGAGGTTTTGATCCTCCATTGCACTTTGTTGGTACATAGACATGAGACTCAGGAAGTCCTGGAAAACACAAAATTAAAAAAACATTCTCTTCTCATCTCCCAAATCTTTTGCAAACAAAACCATTTTTAAGACAAAATGTACAAATCTTCAAATAGGTTCCTATAGATTACTATAGATGTTTAGGGTGCTAGTACCTTCCCTTTGCACAACCAACCCCCAGACCGTTATCTTTGTTTTTATTAGTTTTATTTTAAAACTTCTTTGGGTTTTGTTCGTTCTTTTTCCCTTTCCTTTGGAAATAATAAAACAGAGATGGTGACTATTTCTTTGTGAGTTAAGTTAATAAAGAACTTAATCTCAAAATATTTACCATTATAATATCTTTGCCAAATTCCTATCAAAATGTTTTCCATCGACATGATTAACTTCAGCCATGAAGTAACTTTGGCGAGCTTCTATATTTTCAAGTATCCTACCAGGGATCCATATAGAGAGCCTTTGATGGAGAGTTGAAGGTATTGTTCCAATTCCATGAATCTATTCTCGTCCTAACAGCTTATTACACGTCGCCTTGAATGATATTACCATAAAGGGGGTTGACCTTGTTAATGTGCCAACTAAAAGATCAACTTCGATCACACCCAAGATAGAATTGTCTTTTCCTTATAATTAGATAACATCATACTACATGGGCGTAAGTCTGTGTTAGACTTTCCAATTGTTTTTAACAAGGAATGAGGCATCATATTTACTGATGCTCCTCATTCAACAAATACTTTGTTAATGCCAATGTTCTCCACTTTTTCCTGTTTAAACAAAGTCTTAAGATGATTCATCATACCTGCATCAGGATTTTCAAACATGGCATGTTTCTCTTCATCAACATAATTGTTCATTGCATAGTAACATACTGACTTTTAATGCGTTGCTTCTCTTGTTAAATAGTCATCTTTTGGCTCAGAGACTTCAGAGACACAATCAAATTCTACAAGTAAGACTGACACGATGTCGTAAGTGATTTTTTTTGGTGATTTCCAAAAAAAAACCTGGGAGCCTTGGTTTTTGTATGGAACACCCATTTTGTCAAAGGTGAAACAGGGTACTGACCGACCCTGCCTATTCTTCCTTGGATCCGAGAGTTTTCCAAATTTGAGGCTTTTAGCAGCCTCTTCATCAAACACAACACTACATCTTAGGCATAATATGACCTTGGATTCATTCAATTTTCATCAATTCAGGAAGTTAATGACTTCCTATTCCGATTTAGAGAACACCCTATTCATGTTTTCTTCAGCGTCTTCCACAATGATCTACTCAACTTCCATGCCAAGCCTTTAGTAGCTTTGACCATCTGGGTTTTGACAGGCTCAGCAAAAAATGTCTCTTTGACTTGGAGAGGATCAGAGTCTACTTGCATCGTAGCCATGGGTTTCTCCCTAAACTATAACCTTCCTTCTTTGAGCGTATTATGTCGTAAGTCCCTGGAAATCACACATTGAGAACTTTTATGACCCAAGAAATTATGGTACTTATAAAAAACTATCATTTTATCTGCTCTAATGGAGGAGTCTTTAGGCCTTGAGGAACTATAATCTGCTCATCAGTGACTAACAAATCAAAAAGTTTGTCACACTTTATTATATTAAACATATACGTCTTTGTAACGAACTGTTCATTCTTAATAGGTTCGACGAGAATTTCCCCATTCGAAGGTTTCAAAAGATTACAAACATATGGGGATCTAGGCTTTACTTCTACCACATGTACCTCACTTTATTAGACATGTTCATAAACTATATCAGACTCTAAATAGTCATCTACTTCTATGTAAGCAACTTCCTCTTTTTATCTATACTTATTTGATCTGATCTTTTCAGCTTTCAATCGCTCGACTTGGTGAACTCTCTCTGCCAATTGGGCCATGTCATTTAGATATTAATTTTCTAACTTCTTCCTAATGCAATATTCTAAACCCCATGCCTCCATTTAGACCAACTCATGTTCAAGGACTTGAGTAAAGCATTATGTCTTCAAAAGTCTAAACGTGTTCAAGTAGTCATCAATTCACTCGAGTACTTTGCACCTAACACTGACCAGTTCCTTAATTTTTTACTGACCCATGCAAAATTGTTCATGGAACACCCTCTCCAGTTGACTCTAATTGCATATGGAGTGTGGAGGAAGTGTTATAAACCATGTGAAGGCGTTTTTAGTCAGAGAATTTGGAAAATATTTCATTCTCAAATTCTCATTTTCGCCAAATCCCCTACCTCATTCAGATAATGAACCACATGTTTAACATGTCAACTCTCTAGTGTCGCCTACAAACTTTGTAAATTTAGGGATCTTTCAGCCCCTTGGGAGTTCAGTCTGCATTACGTACACTGACAGTGAAGGGACAAAATTTGGTCTATGGAGACCTATATTAAAACCATTTTGGGCAAGAATAGTTTCGACCATTTGGGCCAAGTTATTTTTCCTTCCAAAGTTATTTTGTTGGACACTCCTATATAATTAATTCTTATTTTGGTTTCCATTGACTAAAACTACTTCTGGATCATTCTGCCCCACGTTGTCTCCGAGCTCTACTTGTGCAGGAGCCACGACTGGTTGGGGAACATCTTGTTGCAAACCTTAATTCATGGAGGTTCCTATATTGTTTGATACTCCTAAGTTTTGCACAGGTCTAACATTTTGGACCTGAGGAATCTGGTGATTAGGTACTTGAGGAGCACTAAAGAAATCATCAATTTGACCCATTTGATTTGCCAATATCTAGTAAATTTGGTTAGTGTTATGGATCAAAGGGTTGAGTAATAACGCCATTAACTATTGATTGGGTTGGTTGTTCTCCTAGGCTTTAAGTATTATTCAAGGGGTCTGGTGGAGGAACATTCCAAGTGGGTGGGCATAAAATTTCTGGAAGTACTTTACCATTCCTTAAATGCATACACACATGACCATTGGGAATAACTCATATAGAAAACCAAAAACCAAAAATCCCAACCAACTATAGTTTTCTAATAAAACTTTTCTAAAAACATTTCACACAAAGGACCCACTAGGAGTGCCAATTTGTTTACTATAATTTTTGGTAAACAAGTGCTAGTCTTAAAAATGGTTACTTGTAGGATCGACTAGTGAATCCTAGGACATATAGTTCATAAATTCTACAAGTGGTTTTTGAATGTTCATAAGTTTGACAAATAAATTGTAAATTAAGTAAAGTTACCGACTGGGTTGGATACAAGAACTAGAGTAAAATAAATGTAAAGACAATGAAAGAAAAGTATATGTTCAAGAAATGGTGCAAATGGTTTCAATTAAAAGAATAAACTATGGTGTACAAGATCATACATTTCCTCACAAACTTGTTTCTCTCTTTAACGCGGGTACTTTAAGTTCTAAAAAGTTTTTGTATATGATTTGTCACACCTTACTCCCTGGATAGAGACTATCTATATATACTAGTGAAAATGTATCTATTTTCGACAACTGTGGTCGCATGCTCAACACATATTCTTCTACGTGGTCTTGGGGCCGATGGCTGACTCCAACGTGTCTTCAACATCCAGATATCTTTAAATGGAAGTGAATTGATCTTATCCTTTTGTAAGTGGTCGTAGTCGAAGTATTAGCCATCTTCCAACATTTTCCAAAATATGCTAAGTCCCACAATTGTGAAAACAAGGATGTCGAAGTTGACCAAACATTGGTCGAACAAAATATCACTAAGTAACTTTAAACCTAGCTATATCTCTTCTCGACATTAACATGTCTTCATCTAACTAGATATGTTGAAAATATTGGCTAATAGTGTGTCATTAATCTTCTTCTGAGGTCTCTGATGAAGTAGCTTATCGTCTCTCTTACTCATCACAACTTCTTGAGATACATTCTTTCCTTCGTCCTTCTGATTTAATTTGATAGCATCTTTCATATGTTTGACCTTCACCTCTTTATTATTCTTTGTAGAAATTAACATCAGAGTTGGGTTGGGAGCATTAAGCTACTCGTTGTCTAGCAAATTAATATCTCTGATATTTTGGTTTTTCCTCTTAATTCTTTTCTTTAATTCACTATCCTTCTTGTTTTCCATAGGGACCTGGAGGCCACCTTAATATCCATACCTGTGTGATGCGAACAACTATCTTTATCTTGCATATAAGAGGAATCTCGAATCAGGTGATTCTCACTGCTAACCTTGTACTTAGTAGAATAGGTTTGAGAAACCTTTTGATTTTTCATCTCTCTATTTATCTGGTTGTCTTGAAGTTTTTTATCTTTTATGAGATTTGTATATGGAATAATGATACTTTTACTATCATGGTTGTTCTTATTGGTTGGGTTAATAGTATGATAATTGATTAACTGGTTAGTGGATAGATGACATCCCCTGTTGGAATGTCTTTATTTTCAAAGATAAAGGCATTCCTAGAATTTCAAATCCAATCAATAACACTGATGGTAATAGATAAAGAATGTTTATACATTCTTGGAATATTGTCCTTTAGCCAATCATAAAAGTCATAGTGAGATGAATTATGGAATTTAAGGTTAAGTTGGGATCCAAACCAAATGTGATTATCCCATAAGCAATCCTTCAGACAACGATCTATGGTTTCAAAACTGGTGATGCACTTATGACAAAAGGGGTCACCTAGGACACCCTTAATAGTTAGTTTATCTTTAACTAGGAGGATGTTGTTAAGAATTCTCCACAAAAGAAAGTTTTTGTCTAGAAGGAATATTGTAATTCCAGACCTTACTCCAAATCACCCTTTATAGAATAGTAACCTGATTTAGCAGAGCATATGCCATTGTTATAGTTATGAACATACATTTATAAAGTAACAATGGTCAAAACATTGTCAACTCATCAATCCACATGAAACATCAACGGTCCGCATGAAACCACATCAACCGCTATATTAGAATGTAAATACCACAACCATTTATCTTGAAATGTAGAGTTCTAGAATGTAAACACTGATAATGATAACACACTAATAATGAAAGCAATGTACGAAGTACAACACCATTCCCTAGGATGGATTACATAGTATATAAATGTCTCAAGGTTGGTTCCTTAATGTATCTTCTCTTGTGATTTGAAAATAATTTTCTTCAATAGACGCTTGTTAAAAATATATGATGTTAATTAGGAAAAACATGATGTAACATAACAATGTTAGTTGTTATTGTTATTAGAAATATTAAAATACAACAATGAGAACTACATTCATGCTTTCCTAACAACATTAAACCTTTTTTACAAGGAGGTATTGAAGAAAATAATTTTAGCAGTTCCAAGAAAACATATTACATTAAAGAGCCAACCTTGATAAAAACATTTCTCTACTCTCGCGTTCCATCATAGAGAATGGTTTTGTAGCTTGATTTCATCTCAGTTGAAAAACCAACTGAGGGGAAAAGTTTTTTATTTCACCTCAGTGGAAAATCAACCGAGAGAAATAGTGGAGAATTTTCCATTACACCGTGCATTAACTCGCTCACCATACTGAGGTCAAATCTATGTTTCAATCGATGTGAAAAAACCTATTTTTTAGTAGTGATTATAACATAGTTTCTAAATTGTTTAAGACGATTACGCAAGAGTTACCATTCCAACAAGTAACAGACCAATAAAATGAGGTCAAAACCAACATAAGAAACACCGTATAAAGGAATTTTATTAAAGAAAACTATCTAGATCATTTGGGGAACTAAATATTATAGCAATGCACGCACGTGAACGAGAAAGAGAGAAAACAAAAGTAATTTGTGTATATTGTACTTCACAATCAAATTTATTTATGATTGTATTGTTTAAAACTCGAGGACACTCAATAATTAATCAATTATGGTTATTTATACAACAATAGTTGGTATTACAAACACTAACAATTCCAAACAACCTAACTATATTACCTATTTAGATACTTGTGTAACATGTAACTTAGTTAACTTAACTATCTTGACTTGAATTACACTTCAACAAATCCTATTAATTCAAAGTCTATACACTAGTTATATTGAGCATATTTCTCATGTCTTTAAACTTTTCAATCTTGAATTTCTTGGTTAGAAAAAAATTTAGCTTATCATTTATTCGGCAATATGTTAATATAATCTTACCATTGCTTACTTGGTCTCTAAAAAAGTGAAACTTGGTTTCAATGTGTTTTCTCATTCCACAAGCTATGATATTATCTACAAGTTTAATTGTTAATTTTTTATCTACCATTATTTCCACTTATTTCTCTATCTTATATTTATCTTAATCAGTAGAGGTCACACCCACACTTCTTGACAAGCTACATTTCATGTTCAGATATACCAAACGTCACAAGAAGACAGAGCCACCAGTATAAGCTTCTTGAAGCTCCATGAAAGTGGAGAATTAAACAACTTAAACACATATCCCATTCTGCTTCTTGAAGCTCCAATCATAGTCACAAAAACAAGTCAGATGATCTCTTTAACAACTTTGGAAAATAGGATGCCATGGTCCAACATGCCATTGAGATATCTTATGGTCATCTTGAATACTTGCATATGTGAAAATTTATTTTCCTACATAATTTTTCTCATAACACCTACATTGTCACATATATCTGGTATGGAATTGCAAGTGTACCTCAAGCAAACCACCATTTTTTTGTATAGAGTATTTACAACAACCTTTCCATCTTAATATTTTCTTAAATTTGATTTTTCTTTCATAGGTGTACTTGTTAAGTTGTAGTTCAACATACTAAATCTCTTCAGGGTGTTAATGATGAACTTCTTCTAGTGAATAATCAGGATTTCCATGATTTTAGAAAAATTAAGACCAAGGAATTAACTTAGACATCCTAAGTTATTCATATGAAATTAAATGCCCGTGTTGAATTTGAGATTCTCAATCCCTTGCTTTTATTTCCTATGATGAATAGATCATCCATATATAGATAGATTATGATGATATTGACTTGATTCTCAACTTTCACATATAGTCCATGTTGAAGTGTACACTTGGAATAACAAATATGGTTTAGGAACTTATAAATCCTCTTGTTCCAAACTCTTAGAGATTGTTTAGACCATATATATTATTATTTAATTTTAAAATGCTATATTGTTCTTATTTCACAATGAATCTCTAAGATTGTTCATCATGTACTTCCTCCTTAAGGAATCCATTGAAAAAATGTAGACATTACATCTAGTTGACAAAGATTTCATTACAATAAGTTATCTACCACCACTACTAATGTGTCTAACTTACTTTGTGACATTGGTGAAAAACTTCATGTGAAGTTGAGGACATAATTTTGTAAAATGCTTTGCAATAAGCCTTGAATTATGTTTGGCAATGGAACATGTTTTGAGACAGAATAAAAAATATGTGTGATGCAGGAACGAGTTCTCCTTGTGAGATGACAAGATCTACCCGTATGGAAGAGTGAGGAGCACTTGCAAGGTTAGCACTCCGAGTCAAATTAATAAAAGTTTCAAAAATGTAGTTTGAGAGTGATAATAAAATATTACTTGTACTCAGTGCATGGTGAGGTTTATATACGTCAAATGGTGAACCCCTGCTCGAGTTTTATTTGATGTGTAATTGAATGAGCCATCCGATTATATCTAGTGGCATGGATGTTTAAGAGGTTAGGATCAAGTATCTTGCTTCTCAAGGAAGATCCCCATGTCCATCCATCATAGTTGATAAAGTTATGGATTACACCTGCATAATTAGTCCAACTGCTCTAGGCCTTTGGCCGACCCATAACAGTCTCCCCCTAAGGATTATGGTTGTCTGATTACCCTATAATGTTGTCTTGTTCTTCTCGAACGAGTCCTTGCTTTGAGGAGGTGGAATTATAATATATTGGTGAATGGGATTAGCTAGATTTGGAAACATGTGCATTAAATGCGACTTTCATCACTGAAACATTTTGGGAAATTATTTATACACGAGGCTTCAGGTCCCTAGAGTAGGGAGTGGCATTGTTGTCTAGGGTGATAAAGTAGTATTGTGATTTCGAGGTTGATCTTCCACTGTTGATTTTCTATTCTAAGCATCCATTCATTCAATTTTGTTTAGTTTCCCCTTTTGTCTTCTTATATAAGAATGGCCCCTAATGACTTCTCAACAAGTGTACCAATAATGTCGAAGTAATAAAAATATCAAATCCATAGAGACTGCCTCCAAGCAAGACCAAATGTTTGCAATATATAAAAACTAGTAAAAAGTGGGGTTTTTTTGAGTTTTAGTGTGAAAAGTAAATAAACAAGTAAACAATGTCACAAAAGCAAATGGTTGGGTTGTAGAATCCCTTATTCCTTTATTGTTGATGTTTGATGCCCTGTATGAATGATCTAATCACTATAATCTCACGAAGGACTACCAACACTGTTATAGTTGATCCCTCACAAAATAACTCACTAACCACTACTCAAAGCTTTATATCCCTAGCCTGTCAGCGTAAGTAGGGTTAGGTGATATATACAACATTAATTCTTTATGCCACTACTCAGGGTATTCTATCCCTTTCAACCAGCGTAAGTACAACAATTTCCATAGGTCCAACACATAAACTAATGGTCAGTATTCCATATGTGCCCAAAATCTGATTAAAAGAGTATCTTACATAAAAAGTATTACGAACAAGAAGCAATTCAATAAGATTATAGATCAATAGGTTCATAAAATGATCAAATCAACATAGACTCCAACAATATAGAAATAGGTTCATCATAACACAACTTAACGAAGAAGAGTTTAGCTACTCATAATACAATTGAAAATACCACAATTGATAGATAAAAATAACATAAGAAGTCCCTTGAAGTGATGGTCTTCAATGGCTTTAAATGCTCTAAAAATCTCCATTTGTGCTCTTATATTCGTGCTTCAATCTCCCAAAATTGTAACCCTTAAAAAAGTACAAAAGAGACACCTTTTAAAGCAGTCAAAACGCGTAAGAAAAGCCTAGAAAATAGACCATCGCCCACGCGATACTTTTCCATCATGCACACGATATGAATCACGCTGCATCGCGTACACGATATTTTCTATCATGCACTAGATTATTCCATAATGTAGATATTTATTTTAACTTCATTTTGCAAAAACACCCGCTTCAAAATGAGTTAGGGAACTCCAAATATGATCAATTTACTAGACAAACGTCAAGATGTAAATTATAGTGAAAACTGTCGGTTTCATCACAATTTCTTCCCACTTCTTGGCTCTTCTATGTTTCTTAGAATTCTTCATTTCATTCATACTTCTTCATATTTATCTCATCTTTTATTTGACAAACTATCATCACAACTCCAAACTAAATTTGTCGTCTGTCTTCAAGTAACTCGCCTAAAACTGCATATTTCAAACAGAAAAATGAATTGCAATAATAACGAACGAACATCACTAATTGTGTTACCTGATCATCATTCCAGTTCTAACTTCAATCAAGCAAATTTGAAAAATTTCTTCCAACACAATAAGTATGCAACCTGTCTCTCAGCTCATTAATTTTTTTCACTCGAATTGACAGGGTAATCACACAATCAGCGTACAAAAGTATTTTACCATAAGTTTATAAAATTTCTAATAAAATCAATCAAAGTCATCTAAACATACAATTTTGGAGGTATTTCAAGGTTGTAATGGGGATTATGTTAGGGTAGGATAATTTGGGATAATAGACTTAAACCTTTGGATTTAGGTACCTAGTTTTTCTTATTTTATCATATTCCTTTTCATATCAACTCTTGCTCAATTACTTTGGTACTAGATATTAACATTTTATGATCCTAACTAGCAGGAAATGCATTCATATACCAAATAACCCATCTAACAGTTATCATTAGCATCATTAACATGACAATGCATCATCACCATTCACATTCAGTTCACAACAACAATACATCATAGTAGGCAATGCAAACCATTCAACCAACATCCCAATGCAAAACAACCATAGCAGGATTAATTCATTAACCATCACTTAATATCTAACACTACCATAACTAACAACAAACCAACAAGAGAATCAAACCAACAACAAGCAACAATGCAATATTTCACAACAAACTAACTATTTTTTAATCTAACTAACTTTACACCATAAATTCATCCTAACTAACTAACATATCACAATTCACAATGCTAACTACCTAACACAATCCTAACCAACTAACTAACTGTCTAGTTGGCATAACAGAAATTCATCCCAACTAACCAACCTAATTATTTCAATCCTAACAAACTCTTCACAGAATTCCAAGTTAACAAACCACTTTAACTGAATTGGATTGGAGGATTGAAGGGCTATAAAGCCACCTTCAATCCTCATTCGAAGGGATTCCATTTTCCATTTTTTTCACCATTTCATCAATTCTTCATTGAGTTTCAGAACCCCTATCATTGTTCACACCATCCATCATTTTTTCATAATTCCAATCATTCATCATCATCTTTCATCACTCTCAAAATCAATTAAACTTCTCACTCTCTCCTTCAATCATGGAAACATTTTCACCGTTATAGAAACATTTTCACTACTATATGTCGGCACATGCATTTTATAGGTCGGCGTGTATGTTGTAGTATTAAAGTCGATAGCTTCTGTTTCATGTGCTGACTCCTCAAGTCAACACATAGGAAGCACATAGCTGTTACAGGTCGACGCATGTTGTTTACAAATCGATGCATAAGTCTTACAGAATGACTTATACGATAAATTTTTTGAAAATTCATATTTTCTCCAAGTTGTTTTCATTTCCTTTTTCCCTAAATCACCCATGCATACAAATACTTCATACATGCATCATTCTCTAGTAAGGTTTCTAGAGTAAATAAAACCTACATGAATCCAGGATTTCAGAGTATCTCATCATCTTCAATTAAATATATGCATACACACAATCAAAATACACATAATCTTTTTTTGAGTGGGTGTCATCTATATTTTGATTGATAATGTCCAATTAAGTTTTTTCTTACCGAAAATATTCGGTTGCGATCTTTAAGGGATTCAAATAAGAAAATCGGTTTGGGGTTTTCCTTCAAGTTCTTTAGAGTTTGAAGGTTTTTGATAAGATTGTGAAATTCAGATCCAATCGAGTGAAAGCCTTGACACTAGGTGTGTGGGCAAGGGAGTATCATAAAACGATAGATCGTGTTGACAAATATTGGGTTCAACAAGTGTACGCTTGGGATTAATTCATCTTCGTGAAAGCCTTGAGACAAGGAGGTCGTGCAAGGAAGTAGTAACAACAGGTGAATAGAAGCTGAATTATTGGTTACATGATCATGCGCTTGGGATTAATTCAGTCGGGTGAAAGCCTTGGGACAAGGGGTTCTGCAAGGACGTTGCAACAACAAGTGGATTGAAGCGGCATGATTAGTTACTTGATCAAGATTGATCAAGGTTTTTGGAGGCACTAGAGTAAAGAACAAACTTAGAGTTTGTGGAATTTGATTTCTCATCTCTTGTATTCATACATTTGCAAAGTAAGATTTATTATATTAATATCTCAATTCAAATTTGAATTGAGGGCATACGTATCCATAGCGAGGTCGATTAGGGAACTACCTAAAAAAAGTCCTTTTGTACTCTCTCTCTCTCTCTCTCTCTCTCTCTCTCTCTATATATATATATATATATATATATATATATATATATATATATATATATATATATATATATATATATATATATATATATATATTTCTATTAAGTGTTTGGTTTGCAAATTGTCGATTACTTTGAGATCTTGATCAACATTATTTGAATAATAATTTTTGAATCATTGGGAAATTTGTGTTGTTGTAGTAATCACATACCATTTGGTAGTGATTGGATTTCTAAGAACTACAAATACTATAGAAACATCCAAACTATGTTAATAGCACGTAAAGTGTTCGACAAATTGTTTCAACTAGTTTTTTGTGTATTGTTATCATTGGAGATAGACCTTTAATATATTAGAGTATTCAATTTAGTGTTTGAAGTGTTGTTAATCAACTTGTAGATTATTATCATACCATTGGCACTCTTACCCATATCCGTGTTTTTCAATAGAATGTTCGGTTAGACGATTTTGGATTTGAGAAATATTTTAAACTTGCTTTCGCGCCATAAAATTTTCTAAATCAAATTTTTCCAATAAAATTTTAACTTGGGATCTATTCACCCCCTCTAGATCTAGGCATGTCGTCTAACAATTGGTATCACGAGCTCTGGTTGTTTTCGGTCTTAAGATTCCACCGAACCTAAAGGGGCGTATAATAGAGCACCTAGTTTCACCGACAAAAAATATGGCTATTGGAAAGCTTGTATGCATATCCATATCAACTTCGTTGATAAGGGTGTATGGGACGTCATCCCTAATGGTCCTAATGAAATTATAATGAACAATGGTGAAGGTGTCATCGTACCAAAACTGGAAAATCAATGGAATGATAATGATAATAAGTTATGGTCTCATGATTGGAAAGCACAAAATATCCTCATATTCGCATTAGGTGTTGATGAGTATTATCGTGTCTCTCATTGTGAAACCTCCAAAGCTATGTGGGACGCATTAAATGTTTCCCATGAGGGAACTAATTATGTCAAATAAGCTAGGATCAACACATTAAACTAAGAGTTTGAACTCTTTCGTATGAAGCATGGTGAAACCATTGCCGACATGAAAAAAAGATTCACATATCTTATTAATAAATTGAATGATCTAGGAAATCGTATCTCCAATGCTATTGGTACTAACAAGGTTTTAAGATGTCTTAATAGGGAATGGCAACCCAAGGTCACCGCTGTCGAAGAGGCGAATGATCTTAAAGCACTTGATCTTACTACTTTGTTTGTTAAATTGGAAGAACATGAGCAAGAACTCACTTGCTTGGAAAAACATGAAAAAGAGTATGAAAATAAGATGAAGAAAGAGAAAGGTAAAGACAAGGAAGAGGTGAAGAAGTCTATTTCTCTAAAGACTTCTAGTTTCAAGTCCTCGAAGAATGAGCCTAGAGAGTGTGAAGAAAGGGATGACAAGGACTCTTATGATGATGATGATGTTGGGATATTTGTCAAGAGATACCAAAATGTATATTCGGAAGAACAAAGTCAAGCACTCCGAAGGAAACTTAGCCAAATTTGGAAAGGAGTCCAAGTCTTCAAAAGACGGTGAGAATAGAAAAGGTAAATTTAGAAGCTCTTGTTATAATTATGGTGAAATTGGTCACTATAGACCGGAATGTCCCATGATTAAGAAAGACAAAGAAAAAGGGCATCACAAGAATCCTAGTAAATCTAGAAGAGCTTATGTAGATTGTGAGAGTGCAAGTGATTCCTCAAGCGATGAAAGCTCCACTTTAAGTGTAGAATCGGCTCAGATTTATCTTATGGCTAATGGAAGGAAGAAGAAACAAGTAAGTCCTTCTAAACTTGAGCTTACTAGTGATTTATATTATTCTTAATTACAAAATGCCTTTGAAAATCTTCATAGAGAAGCCTTAAGTGCTTTTAACAAATTAGTTTCACATGAAAAAGTATTTTTACACTTAGAAGCTAAAGTGTTATAATTCTAAAGGAAGTTGGAATCTATTACGAGATTTATGATAGATATTCAAAGTGACAAGATCGAGGATGAAAAACCTTCTAGGTTTGGTTGTGAATCTTATCATAATTGGAAGAAAAAAAAGATAAATGCTCTTCAAGTCAAATTAGACAAAGCCTTACAACCAAATACTTCTTATGCTATTGATCCTTCTAAGTATGAAAGGTCTTTCAACCATTCATATAAGAAACATAAACTTGTTAAAAAGGATTCTAATAGAAAAGGCACATGTCATTTTAACTTGTCTTGTCTCTTTTGTTACAATAAAGGTCATACTATTGAAAAATGCAAATTTAAGAAAATTTTAGTTTCTAAATGAGCCTTTCAATGGTTGCCCAAATGCAACCTTATTTTCACTCATCCCCAAGGATACAATGAAGATTGTATACCTAGCACTTTTTGTTGATTTTAAATGATAAATGTCCTGGATCTATGAAGAGAGTATATGATCTTGTTTATGTATACTCAAGACATGTGACGTGTTACATCTCCCTATTTAGTTGACTTTATGGAAAGGAAAAAGGGTTGCGTTACGAAAAGGAATCAATTTCTAGTGTTCTTTAATTGGTAAAAGTGTATTGATTATTACTACTGTTTTCTATCCGAGAAGTTTCGGAAAAGGTATTGTTCTTAATGATGCATGTTATCTTCGACAAGACATACTCAAGTTCAGCAATTTAGGGAATGATCAACCTAAGATGAGAAAATGTGAGGAGGAGCAAGATGATTATCATAATTAAACAAGATTGCAAGTCCAAGTATTAGGATGATCATCAAAAATATTTTTGGATACATTATTAATCATACTTTCAAGTACTTTGCCAAAGAGAAAAGTGATAAGATCATTGTTGTCTAAAGGTTGCATGGCACGTGTTGCATTTATTCCAAATTTTATTCGAGAGTTTCTGGTGGAATGCATGTGCATCCTCCGTCATTTGTACGGTGTGGTAATATCTTTTCAACTTTCACTTTATAAGGAAGTTCTTTCTTTTTCTTGTTTATTTTTCAAAGGTATGTGATTTACTTTGTGTATGATATATGTTATGAGTGTTTAGTTCTGAAAATTTCAAGTGATAACCAATGTGTGTTTCATTTAAAATGATTTTAGTGACCTTATCTAAATATCTTCAAATGTATGTTATACCGTCTTTAGCTTATGCTTGCTTGGAATATTTCAAGTTTATGTCGATGATATTAGTTTTGGATCCATTCAACTTGTAGAGGAGTTTTCTAAGCTTATGCAGAGTGAGTTTGAGATGATCCTTATGGGGGAGTTGAATTACTTCCTTGGTATTCAAATCAAACAACTCAATGAAGGTTCAAGTGTGTGTTAAACCAAATATTGCAACGACTTGCTAAAGAGATTTGGCATGAAAGATGTAAAGTTTATTAACACTTCTATGACCACAAATTGAAACTTGGAAAAGAATGAAAATGGTAAGGATGTAGATGTCAAGAAATATAAAGTCCATCCTTAACCATTTCATAATAAAGGTAATATCGTTCCTTTTTTCCTTCCATTTTCCCTTTTTGTAAGTAAGCTTTTATATTTACATGTTGCTTATGTTCCAAATGGTTGATATTCTTGATGTTTGAATTAGTTCATAAATGTTCACTTCGAAAAATGTCTATTGATGTATTTCAATTATATGCTTATAGTGGCTTTGTGCTTTTCTCTCTATATGCTCTTGGTGCATTGGCTTGTCATCTATTCTTTCATGAAACTTGATTGAACATGTTATAATGTTAGAAAATTCTTGTTGTGTGTCATTATTATGATAACCTTTTTGTTTTTGGTTTGCATGGTGATAAATAGTTATCTCCTTGCTTGATCAGATGCGTGTGAAACATTTCAGGAGTACCAAAGGCATATATCATGTAATCGTGTGCAGCTTTTATAGCAACTCAAGAATTTTTTATTGCATTTATCCTTCATATTACATGTTTGTGCTATGTTATTTCGCCTTCATTGTGACAATCATGTTTTGTTATTTCCTTATATGTGTGTATTTATGTTTAGGCATTATCCTTCAATATGTATGTCATTTTATGTGAGTGATATCGTATTGATGTTCTTATCTTTGCAAACCGCCTCGGTGTGTTATTTTGGTTTATACGTGATTCAAGACACTTCTCATGATTTGCTTTGTTTATTTTTGATGTTGTCAAATGGGGGAGAAGAAAGATGAAGTTGGGATGCATATATTCAGGGGGAGTCTTTCATTTAAAACACGAACACATCATCTCAAGTTTTTCCATCATAAGAAAGGGGGAGTATGTGAGTGCAACTTCGTTTAAATGTATTTTGTATGATGTCAAAACTAGGATACTTTAGCGTTAATGTATATTGGACGGTATCCTCCGATTCTCTATGTGCACCTTAGAATTAGGAAGCATAAAATAATTTGTAAACAACTTGGAAACGGTCTTATGCATCAAAAATGCATGAAAAATAACTTTTTGTGAAAAATGCCTGAAAAATAAGTTTTTGTGAAAAATTGCATTATAGGTTGAGACATGATGTCTATAGGTTGACACATGTTATCTACATATCAACACACATTGTCTACAGGTTGACCTATAGAAACATTTTCACTTCTATAGGTCGACACATGCATTCTATAGGTCGACGCGTATGTTGTAGTATTGAAGCATGTAGCTTTTGTTTCATGTGCTGACTCCTCAGGTCGATACATAGGAAGCACATAGTTGTTATAGGCTGACACATGACCTTGAAAAGGTATATGCATTTTGTTTACATGTCGAATCATAGATCTTATAGGTTGACCTATACGATAAGCTTTTTGAAAAATTCATATTTTCTCCAAGTTATTTGCATTTCCTTTTTCCCTAAATCACCCATGCATACAAATACTTCATACATGCATAATTCTCTAGTAAGGTTTCTAGAGTGAGTAAAACCTAAATGAATCCAGGATTTTAGAGCATCTCATCATCTTCAATTCAATCTATGCATACACACAACCAAACTACACATAATCATTTTTTGATTGGGTTCCATCTAGATTAGGATTGATAATGTCCAATTAGGTTTGTTGTACTGAGAATAATGGGTTACGATCTTTGAGGGATTCAAATAAGAAAATCAGTTTTGGGTTTTCCTTCAAGATCTTTAGGGTTTGAAGGTTTTTGACAAGATTGTGTAATTCGGGTCCTATCGAGTGAAAGCCTTGACACTAGGTGTGTCGGCAAGGAAGTAGCGTGAAAAGGTAGATCGTGTTGACAAATCTTGGGTTCAACAAGTGTGTTTTGGGGATTAATTCAGTCGGATGAAAGCCTTGAGACAAGGCGGTCGTGAAAGGAAGTAGAAACAACAGGTGAATTGAAGCGGAATTGTTGGTTACATGATCATACGCTTGGGATTAATTCATATAGGTGAAAGCCTTGGGATAACGGGTGCCTTACAAGAAAGTAACAACAACAGGTGAATTAAAGCGGCATGGGTAGTTACTTGGTCAAGATTGATCAAGGTTTTTGGAGGTGCTAGCGTCAAGAACAAGCTTAGGGTTTGTGGGTTTTGATTTCTCATATCTTGTATTCATAAATTTGCAAAGTAATATTTATAATATAAATATCTCAATTCAAATTCAAATTGAGGGAAAACGTACCCATAGCATGGTCGATTAGAGAACTACTTGAACAAATCCTTGTGTACTCTCTTTCTCTCTCTCTCTCTCTCTCTCTCTCTCTCTCTCTCTCTCTCTCTCTCTCTCTCTCTCTCTCTCTCTCTCTCTCTCTCTCTCTCTCTCTCTCTATATATATATATATATATATATATATATATATATATATATATATATATATATATATATATATATATATATATATATATATATATATATATATATATATATATATATATATATATATATATATATATATATATATATATATATATATATATATATATATATACATATATATATATATACATATATATATATATATATATATACATATAAATTTTTCGATTTGAAAATTATCGATTACTTTGATCTCTTGATCAACATTGTTTGGATAATAATTTTTCAATCATTGTGAAATTTGTGTTGTTGTAGTAATCACATACCATTTGGTAGTGGTTGGATTTATAAGAACTACAAATAGTATACAAACGTCCAAACTTTTTTAATCGCATGCAAAGTGTTCGACAAATTGTTTCAACTTGTTTTTTGTGTGTTTTTATCATTAGAGATAGACCTTTACTATAGTAGAGTATTCAATTTAGTGTTTGAAGTGTTTTTAATCAACTTGTGGATTATTATCACACCATTGGCACTCTTACGCATATCTGGGTTTTTCAATAGAAAGTTCGGTTAGATGATTTTGCATCCGGGAGCTATTTTAAACTTGCTTCCGCGCCATAAAATTTTCTAAATCAAATTTTTGAATAAAATTTTAACTTGGGATCTATTCACCCCCTCTAGATCTAGGCCTATCGTCTAACAGATCCAACATCAAGCATCTCATCCATTTCTATTTCCATTTCACTTTTATCTCATCCAATTCACCATCTCATTCTATTATATTCTCATACCTTGATCCATTTTATTCATCAAATAATTTTCATAATAAATTGGATGAAAAAGATGGGGTGTACGTACTGTGAAAAACATTCTTAAGTACTTGGTTTGTCGGTCCTACCTAGCTTGTGGCCTGATACTTGACATCCATTTGAAAAACTAAACAAATAAAATGAGTCTAATCTGGTGCTCTGAGAGTGAAAAAGAGTGGTTAGGATGCAAATGTCCTTTCAACTCCTGAGTATTCTGATTGTCAGTTGTACTTAGCCAATGGTTACACGTTGTCTCCCTCTAAATACCAATGATTAAACTCGTCAAACAATTTCATAATTATAATAATCAATCAAACATATTATTTGGCCTTAGGGCTCCATCCAGATTTTTCATCATCCATCATGTAATATTTTCAATATCATCATCATCCACCTTAGTGATATATTGTCTCTTTGGACAAAATACAATCTTTCTTTAGATTCCATACATACCGTTGGGTCAATAACCAATAACTACCTTTGAACCAAGATCCTTTTTGTTCGTCTTTTATAGATAAATCGTTCCTTTTGTTTTAATTACCCTGGAAGTCCTCATATTTAGGCTAAAACCCCTTGATTTTTGGCCATACCATATATTGTTCATTCTTCGGCCATACCAGATATTGGTTCATGCCACCTTTACTCTTTGTTTCAGATATACTTACCCTATGGATTCAAACAACACCATTATGTTTTTGTTCAAACTATATCTTTCATCACTTCAGTCATACCCTTTCATTCTTGTTTGCCTTGTTAGTCCTAGTTGTTTAGGCAAACCCCCATTTCTTTTCCATCTTAGTTCTATGAACTACAAAGCTCTGATTTCTTTATTGAACTATAAGGATACGCAGGCATGATGGCCTCAATCCTCAGCAAGCACACTAATTATTATACCTTTTTTGCCGTTATCATTTGCAAGTAATCTTTAGATAGTGACACTCATTCGGACAAAGAACAATCAAAACGGTTGCCATTGAGTAAAATAAATGTAAGGGATGCTAATACCTTCCCCTTGCATAACCTACTTCCTTACCCATTTTCTCTTCCACTGGGTTTTATCAATATTTTATCTTTCCTTCGGGAATAAATAAAGTTTGATGGATACTTTGTTGTATCTTTGAGCGTGCATTGAACTTAGGTATTTTTCGCGTAGCTTTACTATAAAGATGCCCCAATCACAATATGAACAATATGGAACAGATGCAAAGTTTTATTAAAGGCCTCAAGATTCAAACATGTATGTTGCTAGATGCTTCTGCGGAAGGGACCATTAGACAAATGATTGAACCACAGGTAAAGGACCTCATTGAAAAGATGTGTAGGAATGAGTACAGTTCTAAAAGTCGGTTAAGCTCAAAATTAGTGGAAGGCCAAAAGGTATTTTAACTATTGATACTCATACTACATTATCATCTCATATTGAATTGTTTAATAAGCACCTAGTTGAAGGCTGCTTAAATAAAACTAACGTGACTGAGGTACAAGCACTTAAGTGTGACTTTTGTGGAGATGGGCATGAAAATGGAAGGTGTTCGTTGGAAGGGGTAAGTGAAGAGGCCCAATTTGAAACTTTTCAGAAAAACAACCCTTGTTCCAATACCTATAATCTGAGATGGAAGGATCGTCCAAAGTTTCGTTGGAGCAACAATAAAAACCAAAGTGGTAAACAAGTTATGCAATAAACCTAACAAGATTCCAACTTCCAAAAAAAGCATTCACAATTGGAAGAGACTTTACAAAATTTCATCAAGGCCACTCAGATTGGTTTAGAGCAGGCAAATAGGAACCATGAAATCTTGGCTAGAAATTATGATGCGTTAATCAAGAATTTGGAGACTCGGATTGGTCAATTATCTAGACAAATAGAAAGTTTACCTAGCTAAAATGGAGGATTCACCGGGAACATCGTTGATAATCCCAAGAATGAAACTTGCAAAGTTGTGGAAGCGGATTTTGGGTTGGTTACTAGAAAGGAGAAAGTAGAAAAACTTCAAGAGGACGAAATTAAGGAGAAGGTAGGTGAAAGTGAAAAGGAATAAAATAGAAATCAAGGTGACGAAGAGGAAAGATGAGTCACCCTTGATTACTTTATTGATAAAAATTCTCCTTGAAAGAGAACCAAAGATCAAATTCTGAATGAACCAACCCCACCTTTATCAGATTACCTGAAACTAACATATCCCATCATTAAGAAGAATTCGGTTCAAGAGGATAAGGCCGAAATGTTTGAGAAATTTAAAGAAATTTTAAAACAACTTCAGGTAAGTCCCTCTTTTGATAAAATTTTAGAATTAACTCCCAAGTTTGCTAAGTTTATGCAGGTATTGCTTAAAGGTGGAAAATAGAAGTTGAATAAAGAAGATGTTAACATGGCTGAAAAAGAGGAGATGATAGAAAGGGAGGAAGTTCCACCAAAGATGAATGATCCCGGAGAGTTCAAAATTACTTGCACCATTGGGGGGATGACAATCCCACAAGATTTATGTGAATTAGGATCAAACATCAATGCCATGCCGTTGAGCAAATTTAAGGAATTAGAGATAGGAGAGCTTGGACCAAGCAACATGACACTAACTTTGTCTGATTCATCTGTGGGGGGCTTGATCATAATAAAAGAAACTGACAACTTGAAGGCAAAGGAAGAGAAAATGATCAATAGACTTGTACTCAAACTTCAAATACCTCATCTGGTAAGGTTTTATCCAAAATATTTCCATTGCTCACTTTTTCTTTCTTAGAGTGTATCCATGCAATTTTATTTTATCTAGTTTGATCTATGTCCAATTAAGTTTTCTAGTTTGATTAATACACATTGAGGCAAGATTATTGTTTATAACTTTGAGCCTTTGTAGCCACCTTGTAGTATTAGGAACATCCTTTGCTATCCACTTTGAGCCTAAGCCTTTCTTTTAGTGACATAGCCTACAACTCTTAACCATTTGACTTGAAAGATTCTTTATTTTTACCCTCTCTTTGGAGTTAGATAGAATTTTGGGGACAAGCAAATGTTCAAGTTTGGGGTTGAGATGACATTTTATCATTGCATATAATTAGGAAAATAATCGATGAAAAATGAGTGACAGGTGATCCAGAACGAAGAAGAGAGACCCAAGAATGAGTGAAAAATAACCAAATATGGAAGAATGGGACTTAGTGAAAATTCTAGTGAAAAAGGATGAATTTTGATGCAGCTATTGGAATAATCACGCACGTCATCACACGTCATCGCATGCGCGATATAGTTGAAAAAGTTACATCACGTGTGTGATGCTTGTATAATGCACGCGATGGGTGTTTTTCTGGGCTTTTCATAACATGTTCTGACCCGTTCTGAGTGCTTTTAAGGGGATTTTCAGCAGTTTGGAAAGGGTTATAATTTCTTGCATTGGAAGCACGATTTTACAAAATCAAAGGGTGATTTCGAGAGCATTGGAGGTCAATCCTTCAAGGGAATTCATATGTTATTCTTATTTATTCAATTGGTATTGTAGTTTTCATTATGCGTAGCTAAAGCTCCTCTAGATTAAGTTGTGTGATGATGAACCTTATTCAATCTTGTTGGCATTATATGTTGGTTTGACTTTGTATGAATCCCTTGATTTATAATTTTATTCAATTGTTTCTTATTCTTAACGCTTTTTTTAGATACTTTGTTAATCTGAGATTGGACGCATAGGGATTACTGACCCTTAGCATATATGTTAGACCTAGGGAAACTGTTCTACTTACACTTATTGAATATGGATAGGAGACCTGAGTAGTGGCATAGGGAATTAACGTTCTATACATCATCTAACCCTACTTACGTTGGTGGATTGGGGATAGAAAGCTCTGAGTAGTGGTTAGTGAGTTATTTCATGGTGCACTGGCTATAACGGTTTTGTTAATTTATCGTGGGATTATAAGGATAATTCCATTCATACAAGGCATCATACATTAAAGAGAGAGGATAAGGGGATTCTAATGCACAACCTAACTGTCTTTATTACTTCTGTTTAAGCTCGTCATTTCTTTTCCGTTTAAAAACATGAAAACCCCATATTTATTGTCTTTCCTTTACATTGCACAATTGTTGACTTATTCGAACACAGACCTTGTGGGTTCGATCTTTTTTATTACTTTGACATTATCGGTACACTTGCCGAGAAGTCATCAAAAATAAAAAAACCAAGGTTCTTTTTATCAAAAGTAAGTATTACTTGTGCTTTTTGACATTCTTTTATTTTTTCTAATGTGTTACTTTCGCTTTGTGTGTATTGATAACTATATGAAAATTATTTGTAGTTGCAGAAGCAACCCAACAGATATTCTTGTGGATACTATATTATGAAACATATATTGGATATTGTCTCCGGAGGCATTAGTGGTTCATGGGTTAAGGTATTAACTTTATCAATATTCATGTAATTTATTTATGTTAGTTGTTAAGTTAATGTTGTTGTTGTTAGCTAGTAAAAGGTTTATGTTAAAAGGTATACGTTAAAAGGTTCATGTTGTTGTTTTTATGGAGATTGAATTTTTAATGTTGTTGTTGGTGGGTTATTCTAATATAAATTTGTTTAAATTATAGGTGTTTAACGATCCAACACCATTCTCACAAGAAGATATAAATGACATACGTTCACGTTGGGTCATTTGCTTCCTATCTATTTATGAACCTCAACAACATTAGTTTCTCTAGATTGTTGTAAACAATGTGTATATAGGTTATATCTAAAAAAATACAGGTCAAATTAAAATTTAAAATAAATTATAGTTGACAAAAAAAATATATTTTCCCTCGATTATTAATTTAACAAAGGTAAATACGCACTTTCCACCTCATATATTAACAATGAAATTTGTTCTAGCGTAACGACATATGTTGAACCAAATGTCTAAGGCAGTGTGTTCAACATCTTATACCAGATTTGACAAATAATAGAAAATAAAATGATAAATCATTAAAAAAAACACAAGAGAATTGGTAACTCAGTTCAGTACAACGTAGGTGAAAGGTACACCTATTGAAATTGTGTTGCTAATTATCTTGAACATTATAGAGATAGTATTCCCAAATATCGTATCTAGTTTTCCCATGACTTTAATAAAGATCTTAGCAAGCATGTGATTCTTTAGTATCATAATCTACTTGGTCTTCACAATATTCATAATTTTCTTCAGCTCTATTCTTTGGAGGACTCTTAATATCATAAAGAATATTTGGTTGATAAACTGCTCCTCCTTTGAAATTCTCCATCTTGAACAAAATAATAACACTGGACCATACCAAAAAAAATTGGGTGTCTTCTCTAATTCCAATTGAAATTCCATTCTAGCATAGGGAAAAATGTTGGATCAGATTTCTAAGCCAATGTGTTCAACATCTTATACCAGATTTGATAGATAATAGAAAAAAAGTTGATAGATCATAAAGCAATAAAGAACACAAGAGAATCGGTAACCCAGTTCGATGTAACGTCACCTACGTCTGGGGGGATTCCAACCCAAGAAAGGAAATTCACTCTCAATATTATTAGTACAAAGTGTCTTAGATGAACAACCCTTATTCAATGCCCCTCTTCTTAATATTACTTGTGTTTTTCTATTTATGAATCCCCTAAATATGAGAAACCCTCTAACTTTCTCTCAACCATTAACCCTAACGATCAATACAATAATCACTTTAAGGATTTTTGAATTACATATCAACTAATAAACAACCTATATGCCTTTATATATGTAACTTATGCGCTAGAGAGGTGCACAAATAAAAACATAAACAAATACGCAAAATAGAAACCCTAACACAAAGATCTTCAACTCTTGTGCATACTTCAAATGTTAGGTTTTAGTCTTCTTAAATAACGATGCAACTTCTGGGATTTTCTTCAATGGGAATAAGATTTGATCACATCCAGATCTATAAAGGATTCTATTTTGATTTGTTTTTTTTAAAACTCCAACAAAAGATTTGATTTAATTTTATTCAAATTTAAATATCTTAATAATTAGATTTGTTCTTATTTAATATTCCAAACAAATCTAATTAATACATTGCTAAAAGATAATAAAAAATATGATTGAAACACAACCAGAATTTTTGTTAAGAACAACAACAATCATGGCTTGCTGACAAATGCCAGATGTTGCACACATGCTGGAACATTTGACATGGCATATGTCCATGTAACAAAATTTTGAATCTTGAACAACTCAAATAAAATCTCCACTTGATATAAAACATAGGGCCAGTTTGTTTTAGTTTTAAAAAAATAGATTTTTTCTTTGTATTTTTGAAAATGGATTCTACAAAAATGTTTTTCAAAATATTATAAGTTTTTCTAAATTTGTTTTCTATAAATTAAAAGATTGAATTGTTCATTGTATAATATAAATATACATTATTGAAGATCAAAACATAGTCAAAATCACAATTTTTTCAAAAAGTTGTATCTTGAAAATGATTTTTATGAAAAGCTATTTGAAATAGCTTCAAAATTAAGTGATTTTTTGAAATTTTGATATCCAAAATTTTTATCGATAAAATGATGAAATATCTAAAATAACATTTTAAGAATAACTATTCAAACCAAATTTTTATTTGAAGTTTTTATGAAAAGTTTCTTTGTAAAAATTTTTTACACTAAAATTTGTAACACTATAAAAATCATTTTTTAAAAAAGCCAAAACAAACTAGCCCATAATTTCAACTTCTCAAGTAAATGATTCAAAATAAATCTTTTCATAGAATGAATCTTCAATCAATATCTTTGCATATCCAATAAATTAAATCTGAAACAAATGTTCCTTCAAGGCATATTTAAATAAATATTTTTCTTCAAAGAAAATCCAATCAAATAAAATCTTCTTATTTGAATAAAATCTTTTCCAAATTGATTTGGATTACCAAGCTTCTTCCAAAAGAAATCTTCCGTATCTCCTGAATAAATTAACACCAAAACAAATCTGAAGAAAATATGAAGATAATCAGAACCCTATATGTATGCCAAGATGTCACACAACATGTGTTGAACATCTTGCTCAACAAGTTGATTATAACTAAATATTTATGTGAAGCACTTTAGCAGAAACTAGGACTGAACAAACATTCTTATAAACAAACATAACCACACTCAGTTTTACTCATGAAATCTAGATAATAGACTGAGGCCAAATATTTCACCTCATGCTAGAACATCTGGTCCCACATGATTCATCTTCATAATTAACAACTTTTTTTGGAATAAGTTTTATTCTACAACTATCCTTAAGTTTTGATGATAATAAAACATAAGAGAACAATTTTATACTCTAACCAGTTTGTTGAGTGTGTAGAAAAATTGGAACATGTTTTAACTCTGAAGATGGCCAGACTCTGAACCAAAGAATAGAAGTGTTCAAACGGCAACTTTGATATATCAAGTCAATGTTCTGAACAAAAGTTCTCCAGACTGACTCTGATACAAAAATATCTGACCATCTACTTGTGAAAGTCTCAGAACCCATCATCCATAGACTATGAAGTCTCACCAAAAGATTCTGATGATTGACTGTAGAAACTCTACTCAAGCTTAAACAATAAATAGCAAAAGCCTCTGAATGGAAGTTGTCCAAAGTCAACAAAAGATTTGATGTGACCGAAGTACAAATGCAAATCAACTTTTTCCATAAAGTATTGTACTATGTGCCAAATAATTGTTTCGCGTCCAATCATCTTCACCAACTACAGGCTACAACATCACTCTAGTGTTTCTTTTGAAGTGATCTTTGTGCAGAAGATACTTAGAGGATATTTTCATCTTAACCTCCAATGGGTCTATTTTGTATCTATTTAAAGAGGACTTTGAAGATTGAATAAGGTGATGAATAAATACTTGATACGCGCACTGAATATTCATCACTACTCACACAAAAAAAACAAATAAGAAATGTTGCTTACAATTATACACTTAAAACATATATCATTGAATATTATTATTAAGTGTAATACTTGATTGTAAACTTGTGTATCTACTTTTCCTAATCATCTGTAAACACAAAAATTGTTATTATAATTTTTATTGTAATCCTCAAGCGACCACGTTAGGTCAGGCTATTGAGATGTCAAAGGACCATCATCCAGGTGGGTGGACTGGATGTAGCATTGTTAAGGGTGAACCAGGATAAAAATCCTTACGTACTTTATCATTTTGTTCATTGTTTTTAAGTTGTTGTTTGGGTTGCGAAAAACTATCACTATTGAAATCCAATTCAAACCCTCCCTTTATTGTGTTTCTTGAACCTTCAATTACATCAGAGCTTCGGTTTTGGTATTGAAAACTTTGTGTCAAAACACTTAACTGTGTCAGATGAATATCCATCTTTTTATTGAAACACAATGACATCCACCTGTGGTGAAAAGTTATATACAAACAACAATAATCATTACTCTGCTAAACCTTCAATCTTTGATGGCGAAAAGTTTGATTACTGGAAGGATATAATTGAGAGTTTCTTCTTTGGATATGATGCAGATTTATGGGATATGGTGTAAGATGGTTACACGCATTTTGTAGATGATAGCAGTACTCAGAATGAAAGAAACAAAATGAGCGATTCGCAAAAGAAGGATCAGAAGAATCATCATAGTTCTAGAAGTATATTGATGAATGTTATTTCCTACTTTTAGTATGAAAAGATAACAAGTACAGACTATGCTAAGTCTATATTTGATTCTTTGAAAATGACTTATGAAGGAAATGAGAAAGTTAAAGAGACAAACGCCTTGGCCTTAATCCAGAAATATGAATCCTATAAAATGAAAGAGGATGGAATGGTTGAGGAAATATTCTCAAGATTTCAAACCCTTGTGGATGGATTGAAAGTGTTAAATAAAGGTGATACCACTTCAGATCATGTAAAGAAAATCATCATAAATCTACCTAAGAAATGGAGACCAATGGTGAATGCACTAAAGGTGTCAAAAGATCTGAACAAGACTACTCTGGAGGAACTTATAAGTTTTATGTGAAGTCATGAAATCGAACTTGAGGAAGATGAGTCTTAGAAAAAGGTCAAGTCCGTGGCTTTAAAATCCAAAGATAAATATGAGAAGACCAAAGCTCTTAAAGCTAGAAAAGAAGAGTATGAAGGAAGCTTAGAAGAAGAATATGAGATATATATTCTCACCAGAAGGGTCAACCATCTCTGGAAGAAAAGACAAACAAAGTTTAGACGCCAAAGAAGAACAGATGGACATGTTGAGTCAACCTATGGGAAGAGAAAGTACGGAGTCGATCAAGATGTCACTTGTTTCGAATGCCAACAACCTAGGAATTATAGAAATGGATGTCCCAAACTCATGCATATGAATAAATTCTCCATAGAAAATAATAAAGTTCTAATGGCTACCCGGGAGGACTCGGAAAGTTTAGAAGATGATTTTGAAGAAGAACAGACGCGCATGGCACTAATGGCTAGCTCAAAGGCATATGACTATGGATCAGAATCAGATTCTGACTCCAATGTAGTATTCTCTAATCTAACTCATTCTGAAGTTGAGTCATGTCTCACTGAAATTTTGGAAAAGTTTCAAAGTCTTCAGAATAGACACAAGGATTTGAAAAGAATCTATGAAGCTGACTCTGAAGTACTTAATGAGTTGAAGAAATAAATTATAATCTGAAAGAGAATCTTTCCGTTCTTGAAAAAGATATCTCTTCTATAAAAAGAAATAGTAAAGAACTTAGAAAGTAAAATCCTTCAGAAGATCCTATGGAATCTGTTGATGTCATAAAGAAATATGACATGGCTTTCCAAAAAATTCTTGTACGAAACATAGATAGAAGAAAAATGGCTCCCATGATCTATGGATTAAGAAACAATGAGAAAAAAGGTCTTGGTTATGAGCCATATAAGCACTATAGGGTCAAACCTAAATATAAGTAAAAGGGACGAAACCAAAATCTTTATACTCCCAATTCACTTATGTGCACACATATGACTTTATTGAACAAAAACCCCAGATTAAGAAAAACTATGAGAAAACAAAAAAAAAGGACCGAAAAGGATATGGGTCCCTAAAGATAAAATAATCTATGTTGTAGACATCTTTTGCAGCAGAGTTGAAACACCAGTCATGGTACCTACACTCTAGATGCTCGTGGTATATAATAGAAAGAAAGCATATGTTCCCAAGTATGGAACTTAAGACTGTAGGCACTGTAGGTTTATGAGGAAATAGAAAAGGGATTGCCTAAGAAATGTTGATTCAAAAAGCTCAAGTGTATCATGTTAGGATACTTTGAACGCTCAAAAGGATACAAAGTGTAAAACATTGTACCAATATCGTCGGGTAATCAATTCATGTTAAGTTTGATGATAAACTTGACCCTGACAAGTCAAAGCTAGATGAAAAACTTACAGATCTGAAGATCACATTCTCAAACTTTAAGGGTGTTCAACTTGTAACAAAAAAATCAGCATCAGAAGTTACTGATATATCAGTAGATGTTGACAGACCATCACTTCAAAAGAAGCTCAAGAAAAGAATCTCTCACTCTAAAGAACTTATTCTTGGTGAAAAGTCAGAACCTGTCAGAACCAAATCTTCATTCATACAAGATGAAGAAACTCATCTAGGCTTAGTGTCTATCATAGAACCATGATCCATTAATGAAGCTCTTCTAGACTCTGAATGGATTTTGGAAATGCAAGAAGAACTCAATCAATTTTCCAGAAATGATGTGTGGGATCTAGTGCCAAAACAAAAAGGAAAACATGTCATTGGAACCAAATGGGTCTTCAGGAACAAGCTGAATGAGAAAGGAGAAGTGGTAAGGAACAAGGCCAGATTGGTTGCACAAGTTTATAGTAAACAATAAGGAATTTACTATACTAAGACTTTTGCACCAATTGCTAGGTTAGAATCTATTTGTCTTTTAATTTCATTTTCTATAAATCATAGTATTATCTTATATCAAATGGATTTTGAAAGGGAATTTTTGAATGGTTACATACTTGGAGAAGTTTATGTCCATCAACCTACTGGATTTTAAAATCATAAAAATCCAGACTTTGTATGGTCTGAAACAAGCTCTCAGAGCTTTGTATAAAAGGTTGAGCAATTTTCTTTTGAAATGATTTTTCAAAAGGAAAAGTGGATACAACTTTGTTATGTAAAACCTTCAAAAATAATCTTTTAATAGTTCAAATCTACGTTGATGATATAATTTTTTGTTCTACTAATGCCTTTTCTACTAAGAATTTTCCAAGTCCATGCAAGCAAGATTTGAAATGAGCATGATGGGAGAACTAAAATTCTTTATGGAAATTAAAATCAATCAAAACTCAGAAGGATCATATATTCATCAGAGGAAATATACAAAGAAACTTCTGAAGAAGTTTGATTTGACTGAATGTAAGATTGTTAAAACTCTAATGCACCCTACTTGCACTCTTGGAAAATATAAGATCTCTCATTTATTTAACTGCTTCTACACTTGATATTCTATTCAGTGTATGCTTATGTTCTAGATTTTAATCAGATCCTAGAGAATCTTGTTTAACTTATGTTAAGAGAATCGCTAGATATATGAGAGATACTACTAACCTTGGTTTGCTTTATAAGAAATCAAAAGATTACAAGTTAGTAGGTTTTTGTGATGTTGATTATGCTGGAGATAGACTTGAAAGAAAAAAGTGGATGGTATCAGTTTCTGGGTGAAAAGTTAATCTCATGGTCCTACAAGAGAAAATCAACAATTGCACTATCAATAGCAGAAGCTAAATACATTGCATCCTCTGGATGTAGCACTCAGATCCTCTGGATGAAAAGTCAGCTAGAAAATTATAAGCTAAGTAAAAGTAACATTCTTATCTTTTGTGATAATACTTATGTTATTTGTTTGTCTGAGAATCTCACTTTACATTCTAAAGCGAAACATATTGAGATCAAACATAGTTTTATTAGAGACTATGTTCAGAAGGGTATTCTAAGCTTAAAATTTATTGATATAGACGATCAAAGGGATGATATATTTACTAAACCCCTTGTTGAGGACATATTTATTTTTATTATGAGAAATTTGAAAATAGAAATTTGTCCTGATTAAAATATCAATATGTGCAAATTCTGATGGATTAAAGATGAGACTCTAAGACTTTATGTGCTTTCTGTTTAACTTTGAAACAATTATCCCTCTGATAGTTAGAAGACTTTCTGACTCAGAAGGTCCAAGTCAGAATCCCTATGGGTCTCTCTGTCTTATGGCCTCTTAATTTTGTAATCAAGCATTTTTGCATGGCCAAGAAATACGACAAATGTTGTATATTATAGTCATCTAATTTTTTGACCCGCTAGGTAAATATTTCTTGGTTCAAGAGAAAATCTCTTCACTTATCTCCCCTTGTTAGTATACATGTGACTTTAATATTTTTTTCTCCTATGTCTTTTCACATTTCTTGTCGTTTTCAATGTTTATTCTTAATAGCGTATGACAAGCATGATTTGTTGAGTGGGTCTTGGTTTAAAGGCTATTAATACCACAAGCATTGATTCATGTTAAGTCTTTAGACTTATACCTATTCCTTCCTATCTTCTTAACCTTTTCTTTCCCTCTCTATTTAATCTTATCTTTATCTCTTTTTAGTTCTCATCCCTATTTACACTTGCTAAAATATTCCTCTCATTTTTTTTCACCCCTAAAACCTCAAAAAAAATGTCTTCTATTTGTGGAGTTGTTTATCCTATCACCATTATCTCTGAAAAATTCACTGACTTTGACGAATTTAAAAATCATGGTTTCGATCTTCTAAGTCATGTTCGATCCCAGAAATGGGTGAATTAATTTAACAAGCTTAAAGGACATGTCTATCCTATTATCATTAAAGAATTCTGGACAAACATGTCCCTATTATAACTTAGACAAAATTCTTTGTGCATTAAGTATAATATTTTTGGAATTCCAATTTCTATAACTCCTGCTTTGATTGCTAAAGCAATCATGTGTGAGGAAGTTGGGATTAATATGGATATATATTAAAGGAAAAGTACATTCCTTGAGAGAATTCTAGATAAGATCCTTGCCACCATGGACAACCTGGCAAGTGTCTCCTCTCTTCTTCCCCAGACGAAGATCTGACATCAACTGCTGGTTCAAACTTTCAGCCACGAGAATATGCACTGGAAACACTCGCCTATATTGACAAGCATTTTATCTTCTTCATCCTGTCGAGGAGTAGGTTTAACCTTCCCATCACAATCTTCAACTTCTTGAGATAGAAGATTATTTCCTTACGAGGGAGTATCTTCTCTCATACCTTTTGGAGAAGTCTTGTCTGAACTTTTCCTTCAACAAGGTATTATTGAGAATGTGGAGGAGTTAGGGCTAATTGAGGCTCTGGAGACCACATGGAGTCAAAGGATGGCTGCAGCTTAGGACCCTCTAGGGTTGGATTCTCTCTGCTCTAGTTTCTCATTTCCATGGTTTTCTTTTCTTGTTGTCTTCTTGTTTTTTTTATCTTCTTTTGTATTATTTTGTTCATTGATGAAATTTTTTTTCTCTTTTGATTTTTTATTCACTCCTCTGTAATTATGCTTATTATCCTGTGTTTATCTTTTTTATCATGATAAATGGGGTGAGAAAACGAATATGATTTTGATATATCTTGTAACTCTAATATAACCCAAACATATCTAAAATCTACCCATCACTTATAAAAATGATCTAAAAGAGTGTGTTAACATTAGCATTTTGAAAAGGTCAAGAAAAATGACTCTGAATTTTTTTCTCTAACAACTCTGAAGAGAATTGTTTTTCATGGAATCATGATTCTAAGTCTTAAATTCAGGGGGAGCTTAGAAACCTAACTCTGAAATTTAAAACTAAGAATAATGTTTAAGCCAAGAAAATTTTGTTAGTCTAGAATTCAGGGGGATCTTACAAATCTAACTTTGAACTTTATATGATTTTTAGTAGAGAGCTTGCAAGCCTCACTCTGAACAATCAAGCTAAGAAAATCTTTGAAGTCTAAAACTCAGGGGGAGCTTACAAACCTTACTTTGAATTTTAGCCTGCTTATCTGATTTGAGATTTTATTGAAACAAAAATAATTTTGAGTCTTAAACTCAGGGGGGAGCTTGAAAACCTCACTCTGTAGATTTAAGTTCAAGAAATTATTTTGAAAGTATAAAACTTAGAGAAAGCTTACAAACCCGTCTCTGAAGTTTTATAATATATGATTACTTATTGAATAAAAATTGTTCATCAAAATACATGGATTTGTCATCATCAAAAAGGGGGAGATTATTGGAAAATTGGTTCTACAGTTATCCTTATGTTTTGATGATAACAAAATGTAAGAGAATAATTGTGTACTCTAACCAGTTTGTTGAGTGTGAAGAAAATTTGGAACAGATTTTGACTCTGAACATGTCCAAACTTTGAACCAAAGAATAGAAGCAATCAAACAAGTCAACTCTAATGTTTCAACTCAACATTCTGAATAGAAGTTCTCCAGACTAACTCTGATATAAAAGCTCTGACTATCTTCTTGTGAAAGTCTCAAAACCCAGCATCCAAAGACTATGAAGTCTCACCAAAAGATTTTGATGACAGATTGTGGAAACGCTACTCAAGCTTCAACAATAAATATTAGAAGCCTCTTAATGGAATTTGTCCAAAAGTCAACAAAAGATTTGATGTGACAGAAGTACAAAAGCAAATCTACGTTTTTCATAAAGTACTGTACTATGTGGCAAATAAGTCTTTTGCATCCAATCATCTTCACCAAGTACAGACTACAACATCATTCTAGTGTTTCATTTGAAGTGATCTTTATACAACAAATACTTAGAGGATATTTTCATCTTCCCATCCAACAGATCTATTTTGCATATATTTAAAGAGGACTTTGAAGATTCAAGGTGACAAATAGAGACTTGATACTCGCATTGAACATTCATCAACGCACACACTCATAAACAAATAAGAAGTGTTGCTTACACTTATACACTTAAAACAAAGATCATTTAATATTCTTGTTAAGTGTAACACTTGATTATAAACGCGTGTATCTGATTTCAGAAGCATCTGTAAACATTAAAATTGTTATTACAATTTCGATTGTAATCCTCAAGCGACCAGGTTAGGTCAAGCTCTTGAGAAGTCAATAACATGTAGTTATTGAGGTTGAAATCAACCTAAGCGACCAGGTAGGTCGGGTCTTAAGAAGTCAGTGACCGTCAGTTTTCTTAGGAGACCAGTTGGGTCAGAATCCTGAAGAAATTCATGATAGGTTGTCACTGCATTTGTAATCAGGTTTGGTTATTAGATTAAGTCATTGTCTAAGGAAAATCACTCAGGTGGGTGGAGTAGAGGCAACCTTGTTAACAGTGAACTAGGATAAAAAATCTTGCGTGCTTTATCATTTTGTTCATTGTTTTTAAGAAGTTATTTTGGATTGCGAAAAACTATCACTCTTGAAACCCATTTTATTCATTGTTTTTAAGAAGTTATTTTGGGTTGCGAAAAAATATTACTCTTGAAACCCACTTACAATGCAGAAAGCCTTCAACCAACTCTAGAAAAAACCTTACCACATTAATGCCAAACTGACATCTCTTAGCAAAGTTCACTTTGAGCCCTGAAGCAAGCTTGAATCTTCTAAGAATCGCCTTAATAGTCAAAAGATTCTCATTATACAGAACCCAATCAATAACGTATCATTTGCATATTGAAGATGACTCTAACTGAGACAACTTTCTTCAAAGAAGCACTAAGTCATTCCACCCCAAAAAGAAAAAGGGCTATAGGGTCTTGCTTCTAACCCTTTTGAATACTAATCTCCTCCTTGAATATATAGTTGGTCCCGAGATTTTAGAATCATCCTTGGATCTATAGTTGAGGGTAAAACATCTTTATCTTATCTCATTGACTTGGCGTCATAATGGTGTGTCCATTTAAACGACCTCTTACCTTTATTTATTTGTTATTTGGTCATGCGTCATTGAGCTAATACGTTTTTGGGCCATTTGTATTGTGTCGGTTCAGGCGGGAACAATAACCTTAGTCTAAATTGATCTAGTAGTTAATCCTTCTAAAAGAGATTTCACTTTGAAGAGCTAAGATCAAACAATTTTACATGTGATGTGACATTTGTATCGTGTTTCACAAAACAGTACATGATTCACTTACACATGTAAAATCAGACAACCTATTAAAGGCAAGTCCCTGTCCACACAATCTAGAAAACAAGGGTTTCATTCAGAAAAGAAAACACTAGTAGATTATAATGTAATAGTAGAGCTAGAAATGAACGGTGGCGAGGGAGACAAAACGTTGCCCATAGCAAATGTGGGTAGAATAATGAAGCAAAATCTTCCTCCCAAGGCAAAGATCTCAAAAGAAAGCAAAGAACTGATGCAAGAGTGTGCGACAGAGTTCATAAGTTTCGTGACAGGTGAAGCATCTGACAAGTGTCACAAGGAGAATCGAAAGACAGTTAGTGGAGACGACATCTGTTGGGCTCTGTGTTCGTTAGGGTTTGACAACTATGCTGAAGCCATTGGAAGGTACTTGTATAAATACAGACAAGCTGAACTTGTTAAAATCAATCTGAACAAACTTGAAACCGCAAAAGACAAGTTTGAACAAGATTCAACAAATCCATAAACTCCTGAAATCCATGATTTTTCCAAACTCTCTAAGTAGGGTTCCTTTCTTTTTCTTTTCTGAAGATGGAATCAACGACCAAGAACATTTCTAATCTTGTTGGATGCTGTGAGGTACTTCATTAATTAACTTGCAAATTTTATATCTGGTGTCAAATTACAAGGGGAATAATTTCCTTTCTTCCATCTTGAATATATATATTGTATCATCTGTATTAAATTTTTGTTTTTTTGTTTTTGTTTTGAAGTAATTGTATCACTGTATTGAGCTTCTTATGGTATAAACTATAAAGAATATGCACTGGATAATTATTTAATATAGCTTTCAATATAAAATATATCTGCTAGTACAAAGGAAAATTTACATGGAAATGAAATCTTGTTATAACTTATAGGTCCACAAGATTATTCTAAAGATTATTGTAGTTATAGAAAAATATGATTTTCATGTTAGGAAATTTTAATAAGTGTTGGTAAATTTAGTCAGTTTCTAGATCCAGCTTATAAATATAACTTCTAGAAGTATAAAAAAGAAAAGGCAGATTATAACTGTTTCTAGAGGAAACTGAATGAAACTGTCTCCAAAAACTTCAAGTTTTGTGAGATTGTTTGTGAGAATATTTCCTTAAGATCCTCATCAAACAAGTTATGATATTTTTCATAAGCTTCAATTTTTGCTTCTCTAAATTAATTTACAAGTTTTGTGTCCTTAAATTAATTTATAACATTGGGAGTACAAGAAAGTATACTCTAACCCATTACAATGAAATCAAAGAGATATATAGATAGCATACATTCCAAAGGAATAGAACACCAATATGAATAATGAAAAGAAAAACATGATGACATGTGTTTGATTATGCTTGTGACCTCTCCCAAGTTAACTAATAATTACTACACATGCGCCATGCTGTTAATATAGTGTTTGCCTCAATGAGGGTTTATCCGCAGAAAACCATATACAGTTTGCAATCAAAATACAAGTATAATAAATTAAGAATGAAAAGTTGTATTAATAAATAGGCATTCATGTACGAAAATTTTGGTTTCATAACCCTAAAAACGGGGACCACTATCTCGTTTTGTTTAATTTGCATAAATAATCGTGAAAATCCAATCAAATTTCAAGCATATGCTTGCATTCTTAATTCAGATGAAATATTAGGACAGCAAAGTCATTAATTCTCTATTTGAATTTCTGTCAGAATTAGGGTTTCAGCGTTTCTTCTATGTATTGGAAAATTGGGACCACTTCTCAACTATACTCTCTTCTGTCTCTCTGACAAGGTACACACGCATACACCAGTAAAGATGAGTTCTGTCTGAGGTCTTGTTCAGAACTAGCTTTCCACCACTAAAAAGCAAAGGTTTTATATGTTATACAGTATATAGAGAGAACGAATTTCAAAATTTGGATAGCTAACAGAGTTACGTGACTTTACTGAATATGAATCAACTTCTAATTAAACTACTTTGAAGAGTAAACCACATAACAAGTTAATCCCTTTTTTTCTCAAATATAAGTCAAAACAACTAAATTTATGTGGGGAGGTGGCTTAGGTGGCTTGGGGTTAGTGACCTCCGTCGGATCAACTTAGCTTTTTTAGTTAAGTGGAAGTGGCATCTTATCTCATGTGTATGTCGTCTTTGGAGAGACGTCCTTGTTGTCCATTATGGTGTAGCTATTGTTGCTTCTTTAAAGGATGATAGAGATTCCGGCTATCGGAACTCCTTCTTCGGGTGGAAATTAAAGGAGTTTTCCTTTTTGAATTTAAGTACGAAGATCCTTCAAATTGGTTCGCGGATGGTATCATAAAGAAGGTCGACTCAGGGTTTGAAAGATCGTTTTGGACTAACCCTCGGATTGGAAGTATTTCCCTTAAGGATAGGTACCCGAGGTTGTTTACGATCAATGATTATTTTGAAAAAAGTGTGGGAGAGGTGGGTAGGTGGATAGATGAGATCCTGATTTGGGACTTAGGTGGAGGTGGATGAGGTCTTTCTTTCTTCACGAGGAATCTATTGTTGTTGATTTCTTATCGGTCATTTGAGGGCATATTTTTTCCTTGAACATATATATAAAAGTGAATTTGAAAGCTTGCAAGGGAGATGGTACTTTTTAGATGTCATCGGTTTATCATTTTCTTTTGCCTTCTTCTATTTCTTCAAGTCAATCATCCTCTACTTGCAATATGTCTCTACTTTATATTTGGAGTAGTTGGACACATTTTAAGGTGATTATTTTCTATTGATATTTTCTCTTTGATAGGTTATTTTCTTTGAGAAAATTTGTTTAAGTGAAAATGATTGAAAACCTTTGTGTCTTGTTTGCGGTATTTCAGTCAAGTTAACTTCCCATTTGTTTTTCACTTGTGATTTAGTTAGAAATATCTCGTATAGAATCTTCAGATAGTTGGGTTGACAAATAGTTATTTTTAGTAGTCTTTTCTTTTGAGAGTTTCCTTTTTTTTAGATGACACGACAAAGTTTAAGAAAGATTTTTTTATTATGGTATGATCGGGACTATTTAGAGGGTCTAAAATTAAATATTTTTTAGTTCTTCAACAAACATGAAAGATAAGGAAAGACATATTTTTTTCCTTGAAAATGATATTTGGATCGATCACGAAAGAACTCTTACATCTTCCTAGATTAGTTTCAGAACTCAATCATTTGAATGTATAAGATTCTATATAAATATATAAATGATTTATTCATCAAATATTATTAAGTTAACAAGTTATGAAAGTTTAAATTTTAATATATCAAAAACAGACCAAAAAAAAATATAATATTCTTATTTAAATTCAACATGTAAATTACACTATTCATTTTTTATTATATCTGAAAAGTGCCAATAGATCTTATAAATAAATATTGAGGGAGATGGGGCAATCCAACTTGGTAATATACCTCATCTATGTCATTTTAAATATTGAATTGTTTTATTAAAATTATTATATATTTCAGATTATGAATGAAATATTAAATTACTTTTAATAACTTGATTTGTATTATATTAAAAAATTAATACACAAAACATCAACATGTTCTATCCAATTGTTCTCGAACATGTTGAACCTTTAGAAAGTATTTAAATTGCCATATGTGAGGTGAATCTGACCTCAAGTTATATTCACTAGCTCATCATGTTATGAGGTGGATTTGGATTGGGCAAGAAAATGACTCAACTCTGAGTCACGCAATAATTTATGATATGAAATTACACCATTGAACCCCAAATAAGATATCAAGATAATAAATGGATGTATTGATAATGGTAGAAGCCATAAAGGTGTTGGAAATCCTCCAAAATCTATGGAGAATTTAATCAATTTTGATGAACAAGATTGTTATTACCCACATAAAAATAACGAAAAGAAAAGGACAATTGAGAAAAAAAGAAAGTAAAGAACGATGAAGAAGAAGAGTAATCAAATTCTACAGAGTTTCTCTCTGTCCACAAACTGTGGAAAACTTCTTATTCACTTTGTAACTGCAAAATACTGTGAATTACAAGTGTTGTGAATACTCTATTCACCTCTTTTTCAAAATAAGGGTTACTCCCTCTATTTATAGATTTAGGTTAACTTGGACCTCAAGCCAAAGCCCAAAATAATTAACACTACTAAAATAGGCATAGGTGGTTTGACACTTCCTTACTCTGTCAAGCAACCTGCTTTGACACAAGGACTTACAATTCAACACACCGCCTAATTCATTGTATCTAAGCTATCTACGTTCATCATAGCTTTTAGTCTTCTGAACACTTCGATCCACACTCCCTTCATCATGATGTCTGCAATCTGATTCTCAATTTTGCAGTGTTCCACATTCATCTTCCCATTTGCTACCTGCTCTCAAAGATAATGGAACCTCATCTCGATGTGCTTGCTTCAACCATGTGTTATCGGATTCTTCGCCAGATTGATAGCTGACATGTTGTCGATCTTCATGGTAATTGCTTCATGACTCTTTACTGTTATTTCTT
Source organism: Lathyrus oleraceus (assembly GCF_024323335.1). NCBI lineage: Eukaryota > Viridiplantae > Streptophyta > Magnoliopsida > Fabales > Fabaceae > Lathyrus > Lathyrus oleraceus. The sequence goes on along the minus strand of NC_066584.1, from coordinate 325,747,897 downwards.
CGACCAGATTCACCATCCATGTTGCTTGGCATGCACAAAGAGAAGCAGTTATGTATTCTGCTTCGCATGACGATAATGTCACTACTGGCTCCTTTCTCGAACTTCAAGCAACTGGTGCACCACCTAGCATAAAGACATGGCCATTTGTGGATTTTCGATCCTCAGTATCACTACACCAACTTGAGTCAGTGTATCCCACTAATTTGCATTTTTTTCCTTCATCAGCTACAGGAAATAAAATGTTATAGTCGAGACTTCCTTTCAGATACGTTAGTATCCTCTTTGGTGCTGCTAGATGTGATACCTTTGGCTTTTGCATGAACCTACTCGCCATACCTACATTGTATGCTAAGTCAGGCCTTGTGTGACAGAGGTATCAAAATGACCCAATAAGTCTTCTGTATTGGGTTGGGTCGACATCATCTTCATCTGAATCTTTTGACAGTTGTAATCAGGGCTCAGCTGGAGTCGATGTTGGGTTGCAATCTTGCATCTCAAATCTCTTGAGAATTTTGTTTGCATACCTTCTTTGATGCATCATCAAACTTCTACCACTCTTTTAGAATTCGATGCCAAGAAAATATGAAATGTCACCGAGATCTGACATTTTGAATTCCTAGTTGAGATCACCTTTGAAGTCTTCAATCTCCTTCTTGTAACTACCTGTTATCAACAGATCATCGACATAGAGACATAGTATAAGCAATTCACTCTTGCTTATTCTTACATATACTCCATGTTCACTTGTGCACTTCACAATTTCCTTCTCCCTTATAAAGCCATCTATCTTCTTGTTCCAAGCTCTTGGAGCTTGTTTAATTCTGTACAGGACTTTATGCCGTATGTACACTTTTCTTTCTTCACCATGTTTCACAAACCCAGCTGGTTGTGCAACATAAACTTCTTCTTATAAGGGGCCATTAAGGAATGCATATTTTACTTCCATCTGGCATATCTGCCAGTTGTTCATGTTTGTTAGACCAACAACCAACCTGATTGTTTCAATCCTAGCAACAGGTGCAAAAACTTCATCGAAGTCAATTCCTTCATTCTGAAGAAATCCTTTCGCCACAAGTCTTGCCTTGTGTCGAGTCACTTCTCCTCTGGGATTCAATTTCACTTTGTATACCCACTTCACATCGATTGCCTTCTTGTCTTGGGGAAATTCGACAAGTGACTAAGCGTTGTTGACTTCGATTGACTTTAACTCTATGTTCATTGCTTTCATCCACTTCGAATCTTTCAATGCCTCAACTGCATTGACAGGTTCGACATCTGTGTAGAAAGCATAATGTACCAGCTCACCTTCTTCATTGACCATATCATCTGATGTAATCACACATTCTTGCAACCTTGCAGGCATGTGTCTTGTTCTTTGAGGTCTGCTTGTGCTTGCTTCACCTCTGACTTCTTCCTATCGAACTTCTCTTTTGACTTCACTAGTTGGTTCATCACAAAAGATTCTTACTGAATCTTTCTTGACATTATCAATCCAATCCCATTCTCTAAGCTCATCTATGATCATGTCCCTGCGGATCACCACCTGCTTATTCACTAGGTTGAACAACTTGTATCCTCTAGTCAAATGATATCCTATCAGGATCATCTGACTCGACTTGTCATCAAGTTTTCTTCTTAACTGATCTGGCACATGTCTATGTGCTATAGATCCAAACACCCTCAGATGACTCAAGCTAGGCTTGACACCAGACCAACATTCTTCTGGCATGATTCCTTCTAGCTTCTTCGTCGGATATCTATTCATGATATATGTCGCAGTTGACACAGTTTCTCCCCATAATTCTTTGGGTAGATGCTTGCCTTTCAACATACTTCTAACCATATTCATAATGGTTCTGTTCTTCCTCCCTGCGACTCCATTCTATTGTGGGGTGTAGGATGGCACCACCTCATGCACAATCCCTTCTTTCATACATAATGCATCGAAATCTTTCGACACTTATTCTCCACCACCATCAGTTCTCAAAATGTTGATATTTCGACCGCTCTGTCTTTCAACCATAGATTTAAACTTGGCAAATACCTCGATCACTTCACTTTTCTTCTGGATCAGGGAAGACCACAGTTTTCGACTAAAATCATCTATGAATGTAACAAAGTATTTGTTACCTCCAATCAAATCCACCTGGAGAGGACCACATACATCAGAGTATATGACTTCAAGAATTTCCTTCAACCTGCTTCGTGCATCCTTACAGAAGCTTTTCTTATGCTGCTTTGTCTGCACACATTCATCACACACTTTGTTTGGAATGTCGATTTCTGGTAATCCTGAAACCATATTTCTTCTCTTCAGATCTCTGATGCCTTTGAAATTGAGATGGCCAAGTCTATAATGCTACATCCATTCATCTTTGTTGGCTGTTGTTGCAAGGCACTTATGCTCCATCACATTAAGCTTAATCTTGAAGGTTCTATTCTGAGACACTGGAGCCTTCAAGATCGACCTTCCATTTGAGTCGAGAACTCTCATCATCTTGTCTTTGATCGACACCTTGTAGTTCTTTTCGACCAACTTCCCTATGCTGAGAAAATTACTTTTCATGCCTAGTATGTACAAGACATTTGAAATTACTGACCTCTTACCATCTTTCCTCATAATCAGAACATCACCAACACCTTCAGCGGCTAGAGTGTTGTCATTTGCAAATTTCACCATGTTCTTCATTGAAGGCTTTATGTTGACAAACTAATATTTTCTTCTAGACATGTGTGATGAGCATCCTGAGTCCAAGTACCACTGGTCCTTGAATCTCTCTTCTTCTCTTGTTGTAACCATCAATAACGTCTCTTCCTCTTCATGTTTCACCAGATTTGCATAAGTTTTTTTATTCTTATGCTTTTCTGGACAATCACTAGAATTATGACCATACCTTTGACAATTGTAACACTGAATGTGACTCTTGTCTGGCTTTTGACCATCACCTTTTCCTCTACTTGCAGCACCGCCTCTTTGGTTGCCTTGGTTCCAGGGTTTTCTTTGATTCGACCAGTTTCCTTCTTGCTGATTTCGACCAGTCGAATTGTTGTGACCTCCTCTTCCTTTGTTGTCATTCCAGCTACCTTTGCCTTTTCTTTCTTTTATTGATTGAGCCTGCAAAGCCATATCACGCTTCGACTTTCCTGCGTCTCTTTCAGCCATTCTTTGTTCATGAGATTCAAGCGTCCCTTGAAGCTCTTCCTTTGTCAATTTTGACAAATCTTTCGACTCTTCTATGACTACTACCACGTGGTCGAACTTTAGAGCCAACGACCTCAAGATATTTCCAATAATAGATCTTGATGTCAACACTTCTCCACATACCTTGATTTGATTCACCAATTTCATAACCTTGGTGAAGAAATCAGTTATGCTTTCATTGTATTCCATCTGAAGCAATTCATACTTTCTTTTGTGAGTTTGTAACCTCACCTTTTTCACCTTCTCTACGCCTCCAAACGATTTCTCCAGAATTTCCCATGCTTCTTTCGTTGACTCTGCATCACTAACCTTTTCAAAGTTATCTGCATCAACACATTGATGGATTATAAAGAGAGCACTGCGGATCTGGTATTATGGAGGGGCATTTCGCCGACGGCTGGACTCGTGGGTGGCGCGGCGGGAGCATGACACGCGGCTGGTGGTGGCGGAGTGATCCCCCAATCCAGACTTTTCTATGGATTTTGATTTGTTATTGTTATTTTTTTCTTTTGTTTATTGTTTGAGTTGTTAATGATGAATGTATGAATTTGACAGGTTTATGGTGTGATCGTGTTTTCTTTCTTGTTTGTACGTTGTGTTCAGTGTGGGATAAGAGTTGTGTGATGGATGTAAATGATTTCCATTAGAAACACCCTTGTCCCTTATTATGGTGATAAATGGTGGATTTTATAGTGGATTTTGAGATCATGAAGTTAAGGTTATAATCTTCTGAATTTAAGACTCATGATTTACTCCTATTTTATTTAGAAAGTGAATCAACTTCAATTTTGATTTAATTTAGGGTGATATGAAATTTATATTTTGGAGTGATTTGGACTTATGCAGTAACATCAACCGTGTTTTCTAATTTGTCATGTTTGGAAGTTTTGGATCACATTCACTTTTATAATAACAATTTTTTCCCCTCATAATAAAGTAGTAATAATAAAAACGATAATTAATCATAATATGATAATAATATTATTTTGGATTTTTATAATAACTAATAATAATATAAATTAATGACAAGGATTTTTTTTATAATGATAATTAAAATTAATAACAAGAATAAAATATATAATAATAACTTATAATAAATATAAAAAAGAAAAAATTAAATAAATCAAAACTAAAATAATGAGAAAAAACATTAAAATGACATAAAAGGTCTCAATTGGATTTGAACCTTAGACCTCGCACCTATTACTCCTTTCAATCAACTCTTGAACAAATGGAATATTATGCTTATTTGAAATGAAATTGAATCAAAAGACTAATATCCTAATAAGAATTTGATTTTGATATTTTTTTTTTTACTCTTTCTAAAACAAATAAATAACATTCTCCTTTTTTTACTCTTTCTAAATAAAAGTGCATAAAATAGAATATTTATCTAAAACTGTTTTAAAATTAAACTTTAAAGAAAGTAAAAAATGTAATTTATTTTGATAAAAATAAAAGGTAAAAAGTGAAAAATGATATTTTATAGGATTCAAACTCATGACCTCTCACACTACACTGATAACTTCAACCCATGTTCTACCCTCCATTGGACCATTGCCCTTATTCAAAATAAAATGACAATCCTAAATACTTAAATAAAAATAAATAGTTTTATAATAATTTAAATACTTAGATAGCTAAAATATTTTCCTAGCGAATAATAACTAAACTTTTAGCCTAATTTTAAAAGAATCTCATAAACTATTAATCTATAATTTCATTAAATAATTAATACCCTAATATAATACTTATATTTTTAAATAATATAATCTAATGAGATATACTATTATAATTGCTAATCATATTTATTTTTCTCTAAAAAATAATTTTCATAGTAATAAACCATTTTTTAGTATAATTCTACAAATTATGTTATTTCGAAAAATCTAAACAATCAACTTCTAAGAGGGACTAGGAAGTCAAAATGTCCCCCTTTGACTTTTTAGGTCATTGGGATTTGGCCAGATGACTTAGATGGTCTTTGGACATGTTAGTGATATAAATCCTAGGTTAAGAGAAGGTGGTCAAAATTTGGGGTACGACACCATACATGCTGGCAAATACACAGCCATGGAGCCCATAAGTGTAAAGTGTATATGCTACAAGCACATTTCATAAACCCGGTGCAGACTTAATACAATCTAGATACAAACAATTGAAATCTAATAATCCATATCATGTACATACCCTAATACAATGCAGATGCAGAGCTTGATGCATTTCTGCAGAGCTCAATGCAGCCTATAGAGTACAACAATCATGCATCATACATCCATGCCACAATCAGATTCAGATTCAAGCAATTTATGTTGGCACCACAGTCCATGACCATTCAATAATTCATAGGATAATCCAGGCAATACATAACATTCATGAAACCATGGCAAACACATTAACACAATGCAACCACACAAGTTGCATTTTTATGACAGTTGCAAATGCATGATACAAACTCAAACTCAATTCAATGTACATACATAACTTTTATCTCATCCAAACATGCATCAAGTTCCAAAACCAACAACAACCAAGCATCATGTCATTGCATACCACTCAAATTCAAATAAAAAAGGCTAAGACAAACATGTGCATCATGGATGCAAGTAATCCATAAGAAAATTTATTTCAAGCTAAAACTATAAACCATAAAAAACTAACAAGCAAATATTAATATAACACCTACCCCAACATTTCCCTAATCAAATAAATTACCCCAAACTTTAACTTCTAACTATCTATTTTGCTAACTAACTAAAGTTAGTTACTAACCAACCACTAGCCACCTTAAAACTCCTCAAAAAACTCAACTTACACTGAAACACAAAAACACCTAACTGACTTTGAGACACATCTCTAACTAACTAAAGTTGAACCTTAACTGATTCATAACAGACCTACCACGTGCCCAGGGTCAAATGACCAAAAGGCCCCTAAATATAATTTCCTTCCAAAAACCTTCTAACTAACTTTTAAACCCTAACAATCTTTTGACATCTAAACAAAAACACTTTCCATCCATTTTTCAACTAATTCTAGTGTAAAAGAAGCACAAATCACTTCTCATCTCACTTCAACCAAAATAATTTCTAACGAACTCTCATCCATCAATTCTTAACCCTTAATAAATCCCTCTCAATGATTATGATCTAAGGGTTGAGATCTCTCAAACCCTAACTAGTTTTCAACCACTTTTCCCTCAAATTTTCTCAACCCTCGCCTATAAGAACCCCTAATTTTTCACTCTTAATAATCAAGCATCATCTACCCTATTGTTACCCTGTGGAAATCAATCTCTAAAACCTCACAAAAATCACCTAGAGCTCTCATTCATAATTTCAGAGCTTCATCAATGGAAGCTCTGAACAGTTGAGTTAAACCATATCTTCAATCCTTCACTCTCAAATCTCTAATTTTGTATCTCTCTAAAATCTCTCATATCCCTATTATTCTATCGATATCAACAAGATCATATTCTACATCAATAACAACATAAGAAGGTTCACAGAGAATTGGAGAAGAAGAAGAATCAAGCATGAGAAAGAAAGAGGAAGATTGAGTATACATCGTACCTGAGCATTTGGCATCTCTCTTCTGCTCTTCTTTTATCATAATCTTCTGTTCATTGTGCAACTATAACCAAGGAACTTCTTTGCCTTGTAGGTAAACTAAAGACCTCCATTTCCATCTTTTTTGCTTCAGTCTTGTTACAACTTGATTTCAAGAAGGTAGACCATTTGATTTACATTTGAGTACTTTAGGGTTTCTCCATTTTAGTTAGGGTATGTGTATTTATAGGAAATTTGGAAGTCAGAAATGGATAGATGCAAGTAAGATGAAGCTATTGATGGAGGTTTGGTTGTATGTTGGGTTGTGTTGTCGCCAGAGGCGATTTCTGGCGCGGAGATAACGATTTCAAGTAGCCTAAGAATAGTATATATATATATATATATATATATATATATATATATATATATATATATATATATATAATATATAGAGAGAGAGAGAGAGAGAGAGAGAGAGAGAGAGAGAGGGAGAGAGAGAGAGAGAGAGAGAGAGAGAGATGAGCTAAGTGGAGATTGAGTCAGCTTTATTCCCCCCTTCAATCCATGTCCTGGGCTGAGTGTACTTGGGCCAAAAGGCCACATTGCTATTCATACGCCTTCTGGATCCATTCACCCCCCTTTGTTTCAAAATAAATCCAAACAAAGATGGCATGGGCCTGTGTGTAAGGCCCGGCGCCTTAATTACTCTTTCACACCAATTCTTCCATTCTTGCACCCCTGGCAGTTTATTTTTTATTTATTTATTTATTTAGAAAATTCTTTTTTTATTTCTTTAATATCAAAATGACACCTATATATGATTAGAATTTAGTTAATTAGTTTTAGGATTAATGTTTCTTAATTAGAGTTAGATTGAAGGTTACGGTTAAAAATTAGGATTTTGTTGTATTAATCTTAATTTTTCTTCTTTTCTTTCTCTTTAAAAATTCATGACTTTCATTCTTAGTTTTTGACCAATTTTTCTTACATGATCCCTTAGGATTTTATTCAATTAGAAGATTAAAAGTTCCTTAATCATCTAATTTGAATTAGATTGATATTAGGTCATGGTGCTATAAATGATTCCTTTAGGTCAAAAACTCTCATTCTAAAACCCTAAAAAAAAGGTAAAACACTTGCATGACAACATTAGGAATTATTCCCATTTGATACCATAATTTCACCATTTCACTTTCTCATCTATATGAGGCTAAAACCATTTTTGAAAATAAACCAAAAATACTATAAAAAAATACGACGTGAATTGTGCGCCATGAGCCTTAAGAAATGGAGAGAAATAAGAGGGTGCATTCCTATACTTATTTTGAATATCTTTGGATATGTGACGAATGATCTAGCTGTTCAAAGTGTTCAGCTCCACTCATAGACTTTAGTGCGATTCAAATCAAGGAAAATTTTCATAACTTAGAAGAAAAATGAGGAGGATGTAGACTCTATATCCCCGAATGTTCAGACACTGATGTAGAGCTCCCTGTCTGAATATTCGTCTTCAGACTAAAATAAATCACAACCAATCAAATTGAATTTCTCACCTTATGGCATTCAAAATATTTTCATGAAGAACGTGTTATTTGTGTTCTATCGCAATACAAACAACTAAACCTCCCCCACGCAATTATACAAGTAATGTTTAATTGCTAGAACATGAACCTTAACATCGTTCAATAAAAATAACCAACAAATACTTATTTTCTACCCCCACGAACTACAAAGCTCTGATTTTGTCATTGCACTATAGGAAAATGTAGGCACAGGATTTTGAAATCTTGGCGAGCACATTAATTAAAAACTTATTTTCCCTCTTAATTAAAACCAATCACAAGTAACATTTAGATAATAACATTCATCCGCGTAAAACAATCAAAATGGTTCCCGTTGAGTACAATAGGTGTGATGGATGCTAATACATTCCCCTTGCATAATAAACATTAATCATTAATTCTTAAAATTGATTTTAATTAGGTTTTAGCCAATAGTGTACATGTTCACCTTAGATTTATAATTTTGATGCATGATATTATTTTGTTTCCCTTATATTTTTAGGTTTAAAATCCATGTGCTTTCCTAATTTAATCCTACCTCTGAATGATTAAGTTGATCAAAGTCTTCTTTGATCAACTAATCCTTTCACTTTATGTCTAATCTCTCTGTCTAGTCAAGTGATCTAAAGCCTCTTGATCACTTGATAGGACTGGTCTTCTATACTTGCATTGCATTGGGCATCTCAAGACCTCAATTCAAGTTCAGGACTTCACACTCAAGTCAAATCAAGATTGCACAATCAAGACCTTGAAGACTATGGGCATCAGGAATGGAGCGCTATTTAAAATACAATAAAAGGAATCTTCTTCAACACTTGTCAATCATGATGAGAACTACATGTCATGAGGCTTAAGCAACGGAGAAGGATGACATAGATTTTTTCTATCATTTTCTAGAGTACCTCAGTGTACAAGGTGTAGGCCTTAATTATTAAGAGTATTTGCCTTCATTCATAGACTTTAGATGTACAGTTGTGGTGTTTGTGATGGCACCCCTGAGTCTTTGTGGTTGGGCATTGATTGTATGTCGTTGTCGTTTGTGACAACACCCAAGACTTATTGTTACCTTTTAGAAACATAAGGAAAAGATATAGTTTGTTGGAAGTTTATTCATTCTTTGGAGGTATATCATTGTACATCATAATAATGTGTCAATGCTTTACATAAGGACTGAATTAAAATTAACCAAGTGGCGTAGCCACTGCTTATTGATCATTGAGGATATGATGGCTAGCTTTGACTTCACTTTGATTGGCCACCTGTATATATTCGACAAGGATGATCTGCCTTACCTACAGGGGATAATTAGTCATGTCTCACAATTGTATCACCTGAAAAGTCATATTAATCTCCATTGATTTTCCTCCACCTTCCTTTTGATCTTCAAAGTGGATCTTTTTTACTTAGACAGTCTGGCGCATATCATCATCGGGTCACCATGGACGTTATGGTATTTGAGCTTAAAGTGTATTGGGGATGTCATTGCATATAATGTCTCCATAAAAGTTGTGTGAAGACTCTCTATCATCATATAATTTTATTGATCATTAGTTGATATTTTGATGTAGTTTGAGCTTAAAATATCTTAGTTTTGTAAGGAAATTACAACTAAATTAAGAAATAAGAGAAAAACAAGAAAAAGGATGAAAATATGAAGAAAATTTGTTGAAGCTTGATCACACTGAATTACACCGTGTTTTTGACTCGGATTTCACATGTTTATTAGGACTTTATTATCATTTTGTTTGTATTATGCTCTCTTTTCTCTTGTTTTCAGATATTTAGCACTTTCAAACTCTTTTGGAAGAAACGAAGCAAAAAGACCTAAAATTAGGGTTTTTCGGCGAAATTACACACATGGCATTGCACATGGCGGCCGCTATAGGAGAAGCCATGAGTCATCAGCCCTCAACTAGGAGGTAACCGCCACGTTCCCATGATCCACCCCATTTACACACATGGCGGGCGCCATGAAGGGATGGTGGGCGCCACCTTTGGTAATCACGTTCCCACTAAGGAGAAGTTGGAGGGCACCATGGTCTTTGCAAGCTGCTGAAATCCTCTATAAATAGTCTGTTCCATTTCATTTCCTAATCATCCAACTTAGTTTTACAACACTAAGCATATATTTATCATTTATAATAGCGGTAATCCGTCACATCGGGGGTTATCGCACCTTAGTGAGATTGAGTTGGGTCACTTCGAGTTGTTGTCGTCTTTAGCTTTAGGAGTCAGAGGTTTATTTTTGTACCAGATTTAAAGCCCTCCATTTGGAGCAGGTTCTTATTTATCGCTTTATTTATTTATTTCCCGCATCGCTTTTATTTTATTTACTTTCTGTCTACGCTTTTATTTTATTTATTTTCCGCACTCGCTTTACTTTATTTATTTTCCCGCATCGCTTTTACTTTATTTATTTTCCGCACTCGCTTTACTTTATTTATTTTCCGAACTCGCTTTACTTTATTTATTTTACGCACTTTACTCGCTCTTTACGCCTCACATTCTAAAACAAACTTTTCATCATGATCAATATCGTTGTGTTTGTTTGTGTTACCATGTCTGGCTAAATCTTTTAAAGGTTAGAATGTAAGGATCGCGGTTAAAGTAATGTTTCACATATTGAATCTGTAGAAATACTATAAAGGTTGTTTTGATTTTTAACTTGAGTTTTCTAAAACAAACTTTGTTAGTTTTAATTATTCAAGGAGTGCGAAAGCACCCTGGCTTAGTAACTAGGAATTTTTATCACTTTAAGGAAAAACTATTTTTGAAACTGTTTTCGGACGCGTTGATAGATTTAAAATCAGGAAACTCCTTGGGTAAACTTTCCAAATCAAAATCAATTTTCAACTAAGTTTACGAGTCTCATTTCTTAAAAATAAGTTAACTACTTTAGCGTTATGCGCACCTTTTATAAGTGACAATAAGAGGCCTTAATTTAAGGGTAAACTCGGTTCTGAATACACGAAAGCGACAGTTCTTGTTAAATGGATTATTTTCAAGAGTATAAAATATTGCCTCATGAGTAGTTCTATTTAGACCATCACTTAACTAACGCGAGATACATTCAACCTGTCTTTACCTGCATTTATTATTTACCATTATTTTGCAAACCCAGTATCTCTTTTATACCGTCTTAGATAAACACCATAACGATAATAATCGATAGATTGACGATTGGTCTCTGTGGGATCGATATTCTTTTATATTACTTTGACGCAATTCGTGCACTTGCGAATCAACACGATCAAAGCTAATAAATTTTACGTGGCCAATTTTTTGCAATGATAAACAAGGAAAACACATCATCGTGGCATGACATAAAGTGATTGTAGCACAATCAACAAAATGATAGCACATCGTTGCACGACAAGCAAGTATCGTGGCACGATCAAGACGTTTTTCCTACAAATTAAAAAAAGGATTTGAAAACTTTTTTAGAATATTTTGACTTTAGGGATACGAATTTTACAGTAGAGTTGGCGGCTAAAGCGTATAGTGGAGTTATGGAACAAAGGGTTTTCATCATTCGAAGATAAATTCCTTACCAGAATTTCATGTAATTTTTTTATCTCTTTTGCATGAATTTCGCTACCATGAGTTTCCAATTGTGCACCTCCAATTTCACCTTTCAAAACACACTTAGATTGCTTTGTTAGAATATAGCAATCCCTGTGGAGACGAAGTATTTTATTACTTATGATAAATTTAGTACACTTGCTAGAAAATCATCAAGTTTTTGGTGTCGTTTTTTGGGATTGTTGAGTTATTTCAACAAGGCAATTTAGGTGTTTTAGAAGTTTAATTTAATTTCAATTTTGATTTTCATTGTTAGTTTATTTTTCTCATTAGTTTAGTTGTTTTTTAAATTTAATCGTTTTTAATTCCGTATTTTATCTTACTTTCAATTTCTATTTTTATTTTACTTTTTACTTGGTGCAATGCTACTAAGATATTTTTTTAATTGTGTATGCAAGGTTCAAGATCAACGTTATTAACTTTGGATTCAGAGATAGAAAATACAACTGTAGTCAATAGAAAATTGGTTAGAAAAGCACGAGTTAAGCAATAAAAAGTGGAAAAAGAACATTCATCAGAATCTTCGGATCACTAAAGGGAACAAGAAGAAGAAGTCATGCAGTTCCACCACCAAGACCACATGTGACTAATGCATGAGAATAGATGCACGACAGATTTCATAGGGGTTCCAAGCGATGAACCCCATTGCTTTTGACATTAAGAATATTGTGCTTTCATGTTTAAGAGACAACTCATTCGATAGAAGTGCAATTCGAGATCCCTGAGAGCATCTGACTCGATTTTATAAGACTTGTTCGATGTGGAAACCAAAAGGGATAACCAATGAATATATCAAATTGAGATTGTTTAAATTTTATTTTATCATAAGGGAAAAAGATTGGTTGTAGTGTTTTTCGAGTGGTGTGATTCATACATGGACATAACTGGAACAAATTTCTAGAAAGATTCTTCTCTAATGCTCAGTTTGTTGAAAGAGGAGAATGAATTGAAAATTTCTCACAAGACAATTCAGAATCACTTTATGACGCATACGAGAGATTTAAGATATTACTCATAAGATGTTTGAATATTAACATGAATAACATGGAACAAATGCAACATTTCATAAAAGGTCTAAAAGCTCAAACAAGAATGTTTTGGAGTACCTCGGTTGGAGGTACAATTTGAACAAAGAATAAAAATGAGGTGAAAGAGTTGATTGAGAAAATGTGTCAGAATGAATATCATTTCTAAAGTGAAAGAGGTGTGAAAGTTGAAGAAAAGAAGATGGGTATTTTAAAATCGGATACTCACATAGTCCTACTAGCTCAATTGGAAGATCTTGTTAAGCAATTAGCTAGAACCACTATTATTCCTGCAAATGCAAACATAAGTCAGGCTCATGCATTGCGGTGTGATTTTTATGGGTAGGGACATGCTATTGGAACTTACATACCATAGGGATTCACATAAGAATCACAGTATGCAAACAACTTTCGAAGAGGCAATCCTTATCCTAACACTTGCAATCTAGATTGGAAGGATCTTCCTAATTTCAAGTGAAGCAACAACACAAATTTGAATCCAATTAGAAGAAACGATGGCTCGGTTTTGAAGATGACTCAATGTAATTTTGAGACTATGAGTAATAATCATAAATTATCCATCGAATATTTCTTTCTTTGCAATATTTTTGATATTCTCGCATATAACACAAGGGTAATAAATAATTTTATTATTGTCAAGAAGATTTTGTTTCGTGTATTCAAGGAATTCAATAACTTTTTTCTCATATGTCGGACATAATCTATCAGCTTTCATCTAACTACGATTCATAATACATTCTGAAACTTATATCAAAAGCTTGTAAAATCATTTAACAATGTCTTGTTAAGTCAGTTCAATTGGTAGTTGTACAGGAACATCAAGTATAGGGGCACCGTTTCGAACCCGTTATATCCCACTTGTTCACCTTTAAATGGTGAATTCTAGCCACTATGCTACTTGACCATAAAAATATCACGCATTCTAACATGAATGGTGATGAAATATCTAATGTATCGTAACGATGATGAAGAGGAAGAAGTCAATAAATGATTTGCGTGTACGCTTCTTGAAGTTTCGTCTTTCCCCTCCTTGATTCAAATCGTAAATTATGGAGTTTGCTTGGTATCTTTATGAAGATTGGTCTTTGACATCACCTTCTTTTGTTCTTTTGTTAGGGCATTGTTGTGTTACGAAAGAAATAAACTAATACATGTTCTGTTTTAATTTTAGAGAAATACTTTTTATCACGGTTGACAAAAATAACCATAATAATATATTATACATATTATCACATCTTCTCTTTACAACCATAATAAAATTATTTAAAAATTTATTTATAAAATTGAACAAGCGCATCATTCACTTTTTTTTTACTAAATCTAACTCATTTCGTGTTCAAACTTCTTCTTTATTAATGGAACGATATAGTAATATTTAGACACAAACAAATGTATTAATCGGATTTTATAATTATAAACCTTGGGCGCAAGTGTATACTACATTAAAATCAGTAACAGCTTAATTAACTACCACGGGATAGCACTTTGAAAGGAAAGTGTTTCCCACGATGAAATTGCGGTATCGAGACTCATGCATGGCATTCCTTTTGAGGAAAGCGTGAGTGCTAATAAGTACTATTATTAGTAACCAATAATATGTCAAACAACTTTTCAGTTAACTGCAGAACCGTTGAATCTAAGATATAGAAAATCTAATTTCAACGGCCTTCAATTTTATATGCTCTCCATGGAAATTAGTAAGCATTACAATCAATTTCAAATTATAAATATATTCAAAATGATTAAACTAAACTCTAATAAAAAACAAATGTAAACAAAATGACTAAATCATACTTGCATCATCTTCACTTCTAAATTCCACCATATTAATATCATCTTCTTAGCATTTGAGTCAATTTCAAACTCTTTTTCTTCCACCTCCAACTCCTCATCTCCATTACCAACAACTTTCCAAGTCAAATCATGTTCTCCCAAAACCAAATCATCTTTCAATATTTCATTTTCATCTTCATTTTATTACAACCATTCATAAGATTCATCAAAATTGTTAAGGAGACTAGGATCAGTTAAATCATTGCTATTAAAGTGTTCTATAAGAACTTGGTTGTAATTAACAAAAACCAAATCTTGTAGCTTTTGAAGCTCTAGCTCACTTCTCTTTTTAGAATGAATCTATATTGCAATTCTCAAATCTCAAAAACTCCAATCTAACTACATAAATAAAAACTATTAATTTTAACATACTTGCTCAAAAGTACTCCAATTAAGCTCACATCCTACAGAGTCACATGTTAGGCTTAACACTTTTATTGTAATTTCTTGCAAATGAGGACAATGGTTTCCATACATGGTCCACTACTCACCTATAAATTGTATTAAGTATGTCATTCTAAATTAACAAAAGAATGGACTTTAACTTACCAAGGGACATGGCTTCCTTGAATCTAATTGTAGAAGGCATACCAAATGTGTTTTAAGTCTTCCAATACACAACAATCTCATATAGAATTTTGTCATTCTTTACTGTATCTATTAAAAGCCTTTGAATGTAAGCAAAGAGTCCATTTGTCACTTATGTGTCATTGCCAAGGTTTGGATCATTATAAAAGTGTTCTGGATTAAGAAAACGCATATTTGCATGTAATGGGCGATGAAATTGACACGCCATCGACCATAATGATTTCAAAAATATCAGAGTACTTACTCTAATTTTTATTGAAATTTTTTGCTATTATTTCCTTTGCCCTATCAATTTCCTCATATATGTGCCCCATTGCCAATTTTTCTCTCATTATCAATTAATCTTAAAATTTTCATCCCCACCCCTAATGCCTTAAGAGAGTATAAAATATCATTCCAAAAAGATGTCATGAAAAGAATAACACATGCCCTTTTCCCCTTATCCTCTTTCGATGTCTTTATGTTCAACCATGTTTTTGATACAAACATCCTTTTAAGATTGTTTTTTAGTTTATACAATTTTTGAGGCATAGATAACCTTGTAACTCCACTCCTAATCAATTGTGAGCATCCTCATTATGTTAAGCGTTATGATATGGTTGTAGATGAATCCAACAAGAAATTGTCCTCTTATTATGGACCTCTTAACAATAGACAACTTTCATATGTCTTCTAACATTAAATCCAAACAATGTGTCGCACATGAAGACCAGTAGAGTCTAGAATATTTGTCTTCTAAATATTTGTTTAAGACTAAAACAAATGAGGTAGATAAGTAATCAATTATATTTATCACATTTGTAGAAAGCATCAATGTAGAAGATTCTTATCTACCAAGATATATATCTTGCTACCATTGTCACTCAAAACCTACACGACATTTTCTTCTCCAATCTCTTGAACAAATGAGGCCAACAACTCAAATATCTTTAATTCAGTCTTCATGTATCTCCAACCATCAATACTCCTTGCAAACATACTCCCACTTGGAGTATTTGCCATAAAATTAACCAATGTCTTAGACTTACTATTTGTCCATGCATCCGACATAATAGAGCTTCCAAATTGAGTTTTCTCTATCACCACCCATTGTAACTATCTTTGTGAGCTCTAATTCCTTTTTTAGCAAAGGAACTCTAAGTTCATGGCAACTAGGAGGCTTCAAATGCTGCCCATAATTTCTAACAACTTCAATCATCAACTTGAAGCTTTTAGATTTCACAACATTTTAAACTCAAGTTTCACATGATTCTTTTCCTACTCCCCCACAGCACCACAAACTAAGCATAGAATTCATAAAAATGGGAAGCAAAAATAAACTGGAAAAGTTTAATGAAAGGTAAGACATGACATGAAGTGGTTACCCATATCACAAAAGAACTCCAATGGAGATTGATAAAGGTGGTTTGGTGATCAATTTTTTTCAATTGAGCAAACCTGCACATGGGTTGATCTTGTTTAAGTAGTCAAACTTAATTAAATGATTGATATGATATGCACGATTAGGAGTTAAGTCTTACTCAACCAAAGATAACGTTTGCAGATATTGACTATGAACTCCCGAAATCAATCCTATCTAAACCAACTTTTGTCCAAAACAAACAAGATCAAGTTATTTGATCAATAACAGCTTCCACAAATCCCCACCCATCATCAACATCAGGGCCAACCCAATAACCAGATATAACTACCATAGTGCAATAATTTACATTCACTTTATAAGAGTGTCTGTCATATAGAACTCTTGCCGATGACATCAAGCAATGCTGATAGCTTCCTCTTCCTTCGATGAATAATATGCATTTATTTGAGATATTACATCCTATGATTTTTTGAGCTGCAATTAAAATTTATAGTCATATTCAAAAGGCTAAGGACAGCATGATCATAGTATTTAAAAACCAAAACACTCCCACAAATTCTAATTTGCACATGTTTGAAATCCTGAAGTTAAAGCTAGCACAAATATATGTACAACATGCACATATCCAGTATTGCCAACAATTCCAAACATGATAAAGGGCCAGTTTGTTTTAGCTTTAAAAAAATGGATTTTTTCTTTGTATTTTTTAAAATGGATTCTACAAAATTGTTTTTCAAAATATTACAAGTTTTTCTAAATTTGTTTTTTATAAATTAAAAGATTGAATTATTCATTCTATAACATAAATATACATTATTGAAGATCAAAACATAATCAAAATCATAATTTTTTCAAAAAGTTGTATCTTAAAAATGATTTTTATGAAAAGCTATTTGAAATAGCTTCAAAATTAAGTGATTTTTTGAAAATTTGATATCCAAAAAAAGTTTCGATAAAATGATGAAATACCTAAAATAACATTTTAAGAATAATTATTCAAACCAAATTTTCATTTGAAGCTTTTATGAAAAGTTTCTTTGTAAATTTTGTTTACACTAAAATATGTAACACTATAAAAATCATTTTTAAAAAAAGCCAAAACAAACGGGCCCAAATTCATTTAATACCCTATATTATTTTCAATTTGAGATTTTTTCATTTTTGTGTAACAATTTCTCGTATTCATGGCAGAATCTCACAATGCTTCACAACTATGGAAGAGGGTAACAGAGCACAACAGAGATCTAAAAGGGAAAATAAACTCCATCAAGGCATGAGTTATTCTACTCAATAATTAAAGTATTTTACAAAAGCATGTTTCCAAAATTAATATGCAGATTCAAAACCCTAATCCAACCTAACCTAACCAAAAAGTTAACAAAAATTTCACACTAACAGTGACTAATTCACTTCTAAGAACCCAACATAACCAACCAAAAAATGATTACACCACTGCAAGTTTAATCGAAACATACACTAATCAATTTTGACAATATAATGAAATTAATGCTACCTAACAATTTCACATTCTGATTACTACGGAAAAAAAATCCTAAATCGTGCTTTGAACTCTGAACAATTGAGGGAGAGGTTGAAAACAAAACCTGAAGTAACTGTTGTTTTCTTCGAAATTTTATTCAGAGCATAATCGAATCCATTCAGTTCCTGGCAGAAAGTAATGAAAAGTCGCAAACATTATATTAACGGAAAGTTGAAAGTAAAGTTGGGAAGATGATAATGATATAGGGTTGTGTGTAGAGAGAGAAAGGTTACCTTGTTTATGAGTAAAGGAGCGGTGAAGCTCGTAGAGAGTAGATACGCCATTTTTGTAACATTCAAGAACCTGCACAATGCGGGAACCGGGAAATGGAGTCGGATTTGCCAAGGAGGAATGACCCGATTACGGCCCTATTTTTATCGGGTAGACCCGATTTTGCCTCCTACGTTTTTTTGTATCGTTCACAAAATAATGTTAAGTTAGTGTAACAAAAAATCACACATAAAATCCTTTATTTTTTCACATAATTTTATATTTGTAACCATATTTTAAAGATTTATGAAAAATGTTCCATTTTTATTAAATTATATGTGAATTAATATGTGATATCTTATGTTATTTTATTTTATTTTTTTGTGTTTTTTTTTTTGTGCGGATGTGGTTTTTTGAAATTAATCATATTTTTATCGGAATGTTTGAGTTTATGTTTTCTCATATATTGATTGTAGTGTTTGACGAATAATTCATCTCTTCTTCTTTTAAAGAGTCTTCGTCAGAACTATCACTTATGTCCTTGTTTTTCTTTGTCCTTGACGACAAGCTTTCAAAGATAGATCATGATTTACTTCTTTGATATGTTTCTTCTTCGACTTTACTTCCCTTTCAGTGGGCAGTTTCAGTTCGTTCTCGTGTTCGACCAGCTTTCCAAACATTTTTGTAATATCCAAAGTACTAAGATCATTTGATGTTTTGATGATCGTGACCTTCGGTTGTCATTCCCTGCACATAGCTCTTAGAATTTTGTTATTGCAATCTTTGTTAGAAAATGATTTTCCCAAGTTATCTAACTTGATGATTAAATGAAGAAAATGGATTTGTATGGATTACACGGATTCGCTGAGTTCCATATAGAAAAGTTCATACTCCTTTTCCAACATATTGATCTTAGAATCATTAACGTCCTCAGCTCATTTGTAAATGACTTGAAGTGTGTTCCACATAGTTTGTGCACTCTTATGATGTGAGATATAGTAATATACTTTAGGGCGAAGATAAGTATATTTCTCGCCTTCAAATCATATGAAGTCTTTTTGGTTTCATCATCGGTCCAATCTTTTCGGAGTTTAACATAATTATCGACTTGTTTTTAGGAATAAAAGGCTTGTCGATAATTACTACCCATAGATACTTGCCAGCTAACATTAAGTGTGTGTACATGTTTTCCTTCCAATAAGCATAATTTTTGTCATTAAAAAGTGGTTCTCTATTATACGCTTCCTTAGGATCGTCATCACCCATTTTCTCAAACTTTTGAGTCACTTAGACCTGATCAAAAATCCAGCTATGAGGTCAATTGTTGTGTGAAAATATGAATAAGAAATAGTCTAGATGGGGTGAATAGATCTCCCAATTAAAAAGTCTATTTTAAAATGTTTGAAATTTTTTTATCATAGTTTCTACAACAAAAGTGATATTGCATCGCGGAAGCAAACTTTAGCGTAAAAGAGAGTATGCTTATCAATTGTAATCATTGTGTAATGACTTAAGTTGTTCAAAACACAATTAAGATTAACACACAAATTCAACCAAGATGTACAAACTAGCAGTGTATTGAATAATTGATAAATTACACAAGTAATGTGATTTTGCAATATCAACACTGTGGATTTTACAACCATAGTTTTCAATTTAATCAATAACAATACAAAATCAAAGTATCAATTCTAACAAAACCTACATCTTTCCAATAAATCGATACCAATGAAAGTCCTAATGGGTGAAATTCTAGAAAGTAATAAGTAGCAACCTAATCATGAAATTTTCTACGAAATTAAAAAGGAGAGAGAGAGAGAGAGAGAGAGAGAGTGTATTTTTAATAAAAACTAAAATGGTATTTTGGTATTTTAAATAATTTTTACTATGGACAATAAGTTGTCACGTGGTTTAATGAGGGACAAAAGTTTCAGTTTTTATCCGGTCCTTAATCATAATTTTTGTCTTGTCCCGTGAACATTTTTAAAATCAAATGTAGGACAACTAGAGTTATGTTATCTAGACCCTTATTTTTTAGCAGATAAAATGCACCCTAATTGTGAAGAAGAGAAAATCGTTTGTCGTAAGACTAAGCATAATGGATTTGGGTTTGGGTTGGATGTGGTTTAAGTGAAGTTTGGGTTGTAACATAATGAAGTTCGGTTAAGTTCAGTTCAGCTTGCAAAATACAAATTGTAAATTGAACCAAACCACACAGTTTTGTTAAAAAGTGATCCAAACACACCCGAACCAAAACGCACTTCTTTTAAACACAAAAGAACCAAATTTTATTCTAGAATTCAAAAATGTGTTTTCTTAGGCTATAAATATGGTGTTAAAGGAGATGTTTTTTTTATTTACAAATGAAACAAGTTTTTATTTCTAGAGATACTATTTCTTATGAACACATTTTTTTATACCAAACTATTGACCAAAACATTGTATGATGAAATTGCATGAGGGATCTTAGGGTCAAAATTGGGGTCTTACAATATGCACACAAGAAAGGGCTCCTTAGGAGTACCTAGGACACTTTGGGTGTTAACACCTTCCCTCTATGTAACCAACCCTCTTACCTGTAATCTCTGGCATTTTATTAGTTTTGATTTGAAAACTTCTTATTTTTGGGTTTTGTTCGTACTTTTCCCTTTTCCCTTGGAAACAATAAAACCGCGGTGGCGACTCTTGTTATGTGATGTCTAGCTTATCCATAGCTTGATGATCATGAATTTACCGCTACAATATGAAAGTCCCAAAAGGTCTAAAAGTCCTTCATAATAAGTTAGTTCGCAAATTAAATTGTTTCATATATGGTTTAAAGCAAGCCAGTAGACAATGGAACCAAAATCTCATATCTACTCTAATTAATCTAGGTTATATGCAATCTAGGTCTGATTATTCTTCGTTCACAAAGAATATTGATAATTTTTTCACTGCTAAGTTAGTTTATATTGATGACTTACTAATTACAGGTACCCATATGAACTAAATTTCTCATTTAAAACAAGTTTTGGCCACACAGTTTAGCATCAAGGATCTAGGAAATGTCAAATATTTCCTTGGATTTGAAGTAGCTCATTCTTCCAAATGACTAGTTATACGTCAAAGTAAGTATCTCTTAGACATCCTCCAAGAAGTTGGATTACTTGGTGCTAACCCCCTCACATATTTTTCATTTGACTACTTAATCAACCCTCTCCTACAAGACACACACATAATACTAACATTCCCACCATATCACGATCCTTACCTATCCTCACACCTCAAATACCTACCCCTCCAAGCGTGGACC
Organism: Lathyrus oleraceus; assembly: GCF_024323335.1. Taxonomy (NCBI): domain Eukaryota; kingdom Viridiplantae; phylum Streptophyta; class Magnoliopsida; order Fabales; family Fabaceae; genus Lathyrus; species Lathyrus oleraceus. The sequence goes on along the minus strand of NC_066584.1, from coordinate 325,726,131 downwards.
ATCCTGCCCTTCAAGTTCTTGGAATCTTTACCCTCTTGAAAGAACACACCTTCCAACAGAATGTTGTTAGGTTTATCCTTTAAGGGGAACCCAAGCTGACGGCGAGCCAAAATAGGATTGTAATTAATTCCACCACATGTACCAAGAAGAGGCACATTGGAGAATTCACCACAAGAATCAATAATCTTCACACCATCATACACACGGTTGTACCAAGAGATATCATCATTAGTGAGAGACATAAGTCTCGTGGACCACCGTAGACATCCCTTGTTCTCTTTGAAGGCAAGCGTCTGAGACAAGTGCGAAATAAACCACTTGTACAACAGAGGCAAACAGCACACAATGGTACCACCACCCTTTGCATTCCTCATATGCAAAGAGAAAAAAGTGTCACCCAACAGAGTCGGAACGGGATTAAGAGTAGAGAAAATCCTAATAGCGTTCACATCCACAAAATTGTCGATGTTGGGGAATAACACTAGCCCATAGATGAGAAGTACAGATACGGCTTCAAAGGCGTCCTCACTCATGGCCTTCCCAAAAAAAGTAGCTTGGGCGATGAGAAAATCAGATGGAAGACCTTGAATTCCACCTTTGGTAGTCATATGAGCACCAATATCAGATACATCTATGTGAAACATATCAGCAATCTCTTGGGAAGAGGGAACTCTCTCCAAGCCACTGAACGACAACTGATCCAGAATAGGTATACCCACAAGATAGGCATACTCCTCAAGTGTAGGCAAAAGCTGGAAATCCGGAAAAGTGAAGCAACGGTATAGAGGATCATAGAACTGCACCAACACACTCATCAGACCTTTATCCACCTGAGTAGCAAGAATAGACAGAAGCTTCCCATGGCGAGCTTTGAACTCCAAGGGATCTAATACATAAGATGTCAAACTCCTTAACTCTCTCAAGTCGGGTTGTCTGAAACTGTACTTCTTCGTATTCCTTCTTTGCTTATCCATGTCTGAAAATTTGCAAATAGACCTCTTAAGTTCCTTGAAAAATTTCTCATTGTTGATGATATGGATGCAATTGAATGCATGGATGCATGAATGCAACAATCACACTCAAGGATCAAGCAAGTCACATCACACAAAGGTCACGGGATGGATCAAGTCATCCTCAATATCAGTCATCCATTTTGGTGGATTATGGTTTACCCCTTATCAACACCCAAGTTCCATTGATATTGAGGATATACGAGAACAGATCAACCGCGAGTCAAGGGTTTGTTGTAAGTCACGAGCATGGAGTCTCGGTTAAGAACCACCCAAAGGGAGTGTAGTATGGTTAAACCTGACAATCATGTTCTAAAAGAGGTTCCCATAGTCATCATCTCATCTTTCTGATATTATCGGATAAAACGACTACTCGTATTCCAAAAATATTCTCAAGAGAGACTCTTATGAGCGTAGTATCACGTAACAATCATATCAAATTTTACACTTGAACGACCTCCGCACTACATCCTAAAGTAGGCCAAGATGGGCAAGGTAATCTAAGGTCCTTGGCTTCTAAGGTTTATATTGGAAAGAGTAATGCCTAACCTACTCGTGTGACATTATTGATCCCAACAAGACCTCCACCAAGTGAATGGGCTTGTAAGTCAACTTGCTAAGGAATAACTCCACACAAGTCAACAAGACTATGCCATTCTCCTATCATAAGTGCACTCGAGTTCGGGTATAGAACTCATCTCACAAGAGACCACCAAGCACACAAGCAATTAATATATCAAGCAAATCATACATTACAAACAATACAGTCATCCCAAATTTTGCACAAAAATATGCCACAAATAAATATAAACATACAATACAACAAAGGCAAAAAGTAGGCTAAACACACTAGGAAGCAACGTCTCCCCAGCAGAGTCGCCACTTTTCTGTAGCGGGGTATTCGTTACCTTTAGATTTATTGACTAAATCAAAAGTAAGCATACAATTCGAGTCGCCACCGCACTTCTATTTATCCAAAGGAAAGGTTAGAAAGCGAACAAAAACCAAGTAAAAAGTTTTATCAAATCAAAAACTAATAAAAATGTCAGAGATCTGGGTAAGGGGGTTGGTTACGAAATGGGAAGGTTTTAAGCACCCAAAACATCCTTAGTACTCTAAGGGAGCCCTTTTTGCAAATGTGTATTGTAGGTTGGTATTTGTGAAAATATTTGTGCAAACAAGATTGGGGAGATGAGAAAAGAATATACATTATTTACAATTTTATTGTTTGAATGGATAAACCCAATGCCTACGTACCATCACAAAGGTAGGATTAAAACCTCGTAGTTCGGGGTAAAAATCTCAAAAGATTGGTGAATTGATTTGATCAAAAGCCTTGAGGTCTTTTGTTATCAAAGGGAGAAAACTCAACCTAAACCAACAATCCACCATGTGAGGAGAGCTTCAACATACTAGCGAGGGATCCACCCTATAATAAGTATGGAAGACTTATAGTCCAATCACTAAGGATAAGGTGAGGTTTACATCAACCACTATGATAACTCAAACCTATGGCTAATGTTTATGAAAAAGTTTTTAACAAAGATGGCCATTGGAACCACAAAAACAACTTGAAGTGAGTTGTATTTACAAGTTATAAGTATTTATAAAATGAAGTCAAAGTTGACTTAAGATTCATTCAATGAGTATTAATGAAAAGAGTTTGAAAAATCAAAGGCATAAGGCCTAGGTTTCTAATTTGAAAACCATGTCATAGTTTGCACAAAATGAGTTTGGCTTGGGTTAGAGTGGAGAGAAGAAGATAAGGGCTAGTCCTAAAGCATGCAAAGATGAGAGAAGAGATAAAACCCTTGGAGTTCCTTTCTTGAGATCATAAAGATGATTCAAGATGCTCCTTTCCTTTGGACTTAGCAAGCAACAAGCAATCAAAACAAGTATTATATTCAAGCTCTTAGGATCTCCATTTGACTTGTCTCTCATAACTTGGATACTCATGACAATGGTCCTTCTTACTATCTCAAGGTGGAATCCCTATCACACAAGAGCAAACAATCAAAAAGTTCACAAACACAATAAGTGAAATGGACAAAGAATTGAGTTTAGACTAAGGGTCCTTCCAAGTCAACTTTAAGATTAAGCATTCTAAAGGCATGAGGCCTAGTTGCTCTTCAACAAATTTAGCATTCTAAAGGCATGAGACCTGGTTGCTCTTGAACTCCTTTAAGCATAGGTAAGGTCTTAATTCTAAGTCATTTCTCCTTTTTGCATTGGGTTCCCACAAACAAAGACAAACAAACACAAAGCAACAATATATTTACACAATAATAAGCTCAAATGAGCAAAAGGAAAATGACATAAACATAAAATATGAGCTCAAGTGAGCAAAGTAAAAAGCAATATGAATAAATGAGCAAGAATGTAAATTGCAAGAATTAAATGCTTGAATTAAAGTTAGTAGTTAATGGTTAATGTTAGTGTGTCATAAGACAATTTAGCGCTATGTTAAGCAATCGTAAGTGGACTAATCTAGTAGTCACACCTATCTGAGGCCGGTCAATAAAACTATAGGCAAATAAACACAAGTTAGAGATCATGACTAGTAAGCCAAGCTCCTACAACTTGCCATGCCAAAAGAAAAGAAGAAAGACCTTGTATGGATTTTAGGTTTTTTGCTTGACCAAGAAGTAACCTATCTTGGACACAAAGCAACTCACTTGATCTTTGATCAAGTTGAGTTTGATTTGGATCAAAGAAGGTTAAGCCTCTCATATGTCAAGGCTAACCACAAATCATTAACTCATTGGCCAAAATAAGAAGAAGAAGATGAAGATGAAGATGAAGTGGAAAGAACAAAAGGAGAATTCAAAAGACATGCACAATTGGTCAAAATAGAAACAAAACACCATCAACCAATATATAACAGAAGAGAAATGAAGTTTAGAAGTCAACAAAGTCAAACATATTTTTTGGTATTTTTGAAATTAAGATAAATGCAAAATTAAAATGGATAAAATATGGTCAAACTTCAAATTCAATTCAAATCAACTTCAACAAGTCCAATTGAATCATCATAAGTCTAACATGGTCAAACAAGGTTTGACAAAAAATTTCAACATTTTTTGAAAAGAGAAACTATTTAAAATCAATTAAAAACAATAAAATATAACACAAATGAATTAAAATCTCAAATCAATTAAGAAATTGATGAGATTTTTTTTCATAGACTTGTCATGATCCATAGGTGTTAAGAAAATATTTTTGGAATTTTTGGATATCAAAAAGTATTTAAAATGAATTAAAAACTATCAAAAACAAAATAATTCACAAAAAGTATTAAATGAAGTCACAAAAATAATTAAAAATCAGATTATGAAAATAGATTTTTCAAGAAATTTTTTGCCATTGGTCTCATATTTCTATGACTTCAAATAAAATAGTTATGAATTTTTTAAAATAAATGGAATTAAAAGAAAATAAAACAGAAAACATAAAATATAAAAAATCAGGGAGCGCTAGATCCACTTCATTAAATGACGTGGACACATCAAGCGGTCCAGAAGCGCGTTCCCACCATGGTCATTAGTCAAGCGCGAAACAAACTGAATTAAAATAAGTCATGTGAACCAAAGGCCATGATTAGATCATATGAGTGAGATCCAAAGGCTCAGGTGGTTCCACGTGGGGATGGTGGTGGAAACCACCATCTTCTCCGGTGGACCAACCAACTCCGGCCACCAGTTGCAGGTTTTTGAACCTCAACCAAAATGCACGAGCCAGGTACCAAAATGAAGCTGGGGTGATGTACATCACCCCTGTAACCTTGGATTGTCCTCAAGATTTCTATTAAGTGAGAAATCTGAGCTTGAAAATCCAGGTATGCAAACTGAAAAGCTTCAAAACGTGAAATCAAGACCACCACTGGCCTGCCTCTTGCTCGAGGACTTCAGAAAACCATTTGAACACAAGCAATTCACATTGTATGATGAGATTTAGATCAAAACAGTTAGAGGATAAACCTTTGAAGAGCAGCTTTGATCAGCATGATTCCTTCCAACTTTTGCTTCCAATTTGATCTTTAGATGTGATATGATTGCAAGGCTAAGGAATAAGTCTTGAAGATTAACTGATTTTGTTGAAATTCAAGCTTGAATTGAGAAAATAAAAATCAGAATTACTTTAAGTGTGGTTGGGTTTTGATTTCAGCAGAGCTTCAGATTTCCTTGAGGTTGAGATTTGAATGAGGGAAGCATTGTATTTATAGCTGAAATACAAGCAAAGCAAGGCAAAAACTCGGGTGGATGAAGCTTTGGGTCCTCCATGCATGAGATTGTACAGGCACACGTGAGGCCCAAACTCAAGTGGAAATGCAATTTGATATCATAATGAGTTGAAATGGACGTGCATTCTGAGCTGCATTGGCTTGTGCATGAAATTACAAAGTGAAATGCATATTTGATCATAAATGTTCCCCTCTTCGAAAGTCAGACATAAAAAATCCAAACATAGGCATGTGAGTAATGGTTGGAAAGGTCTTGACATAAGGAACAAAATCTATGTTGGGAAAAAATCCATTTGGAGTTTGTAAAGTTTTGAAAACTGGACTTGAAGTTTGAGGTACAAAACATGTCTTTGAAAAATTTGCCAAAAGTGACCAACTTCAAGCCCTTCTGTTTCAATTATTCAAGTCTCAAATGGAAAAACCTTCAACATAAAAGTTGTAGATCGTTTCAAGATGATTAATTTGGACTTAAATATTTCATCATTTGGAATTTTGATGAGAAAGTTATGGGCACTTGAAGTTGGACATTTTTCAAATTCAATGGTTTTGGTCCAAAGTGACCTATAATGTTTTGTATTATCACATGTGTTTATTTTAGTATTATAAAATTTTGTCCAACATAAAATTTTAATTAGACATATTAAGCTTTCAAATGCAATTTGTCTCACCTCAAAATCATAATAAATGAAGAAGTTAGGTCCTTGGGAAGTTGACCCAAAATTAGGGTTTCAATCAAAATGACCTATAATGTTTTGAAATGAATGATGACCTTCAAAGTTTCAAATGGATTTTTGATGAACATGAAAGTTGTTCATATGGTTCTTAAGAACATTTTTTATCTTAGGGTCATATTCATTTTACCAACATATTAAACGTTAGGTCTCAGTGGAACTCAGAGTGGTTAGATGATTTGACTGGTCAACTTCTCAAGGCCAAACTTCAAATCTTGATGAATGAATGATTAAGGATACTCACATAAGCTCATATATGCATAAAATAGTGAATGAAAGAACTTACCTTGATTGAATTTGATCATGGGTTGAGGTTGCTTCATGAGCAAGGCACAGTCAATGCACAGTTGAATTAGGGTGTCCTTGGGAAACAATCCTCAAGCCCTTTGGTTTATCTTGATCAAATTGACAAATTGAGATACTTGGGAGGCATATATGATGATTAGGAACCTTGTGGACCATTGTCATGCTTGTTTTCATCTTCATCTGGCCACTTCATTGAGCATAGGAGCCTCCTAGGAGCAAGGGATCTCATGATTGCTTGAGCTTCAAAACAAAAGAGGTTAGTGACATATTTTTGTGCTTTTTGTTAGTAAACAAAATAAGAAAAATAATAATATACAATACAAGCATGCTTGGTGGTCTCAAACCAACTCATACAAGTCCCAACCCTAGGGTTAAGGAGCCAAACATGCTATGATCCTTGAGGCAATGCAATGAGCAATGATATGATGCCATGAGGGATCTTAGGGTCAAAATTAGGGTCTTACACTGTCGATGGGGCCACATGACAATAAACCTTGTGGAATGCATGAACGTCGTATTCAAAGGCATTAGAAATCTTCCAATAACCGCCTTGGTCAGATCAATCTATTATAGGTTAGCCTCTACGTTCGCAACCAGAGGTGAAAGATGGAGTGCGGTGTTAATGTCTGGGCAAGTATTCAATGAGTGTTGCATGAAAGTCATGAAAGAGGAGAGCATCAAAGCTAGCACACACGCTGTAACAGTCTTTGACCGTCATAGGCAAAATTTCAGCGTGCAGGAAACAATGGACCACAACGATGGGAGACCAAATTTAGCTTATGTTGTCAAACTAAATAGAAGTTGGTTGCGACTGTGGAAAATTCCTGGTCTTCTGCATTCCTTGCTCCCATGTCATTTGCAGCATGCGCACATACTCGTCAGGACGCTTACAGTCATCTATATGATGTGTACAAGGCCATCACCGTCATGAATGTTTATAATAAAAGCTTCTCGGTGCTACCAATGGAGGAATACCGGTCTCCATACGAAGGTGACATAGTTTGGCACAACGAAGAGATGCGTAGAAAGAAAAAAGGACGGCCAAACAGCACACGTATCAGGACAGAAATGGATACGACAGATAAAATGATAAGACTATGTAGTATTTGTCGTCAACCAGAACACAATAAGAGCAACCGTCCCAACCGAGGAGCATCATCTGGGTCATAATCTTTTTGTAACATTGGATTTTTGTAACCTTTAATTTTTATATATCATTAAGTTTTTGTTATAACGAGGTTCACAACAAACATCACTACAACATAAGCAAACTGAAAACAGAATATTTCTAACTGATTACAACAATCAAGGTGGTGTCATCTCGTCCGAACATCATTTCCCTAGCATCCTTATCAGTTTTCATTTGCACCCAACCAAAGATATTGTCGAGTCTCTCAATACTTCTAATTTTTTTCCGTTCTGGTATTTTTCCATCTAACCAACGAACCAGCTCCCTCTTCAGTTGATCGAAAGTAGTGATGTTCCAGAAGAACATCAACATCTGAGGTTTGTCTCTCGCATAAATCACCTTTCCATAGCGGCGACGAACACCAAACATGATTGCCAAATGATGAAATGAGATGTGGAAAAATGATTCACACAACACCTCTATTTATAACCAAAAAAAATGCAAAAAAAACACTGAGGTGTCAATCAAATTGACGTCTCCTTTCAAGTCATACACATGGGCACCAATTGAATTGGCTGCACCATGTGCCATAGCCAATCCAATTGGCGTCTGCACTCTATTTTTAAGATGAGGCGCCAATTGGATTGTCGCATCCTCCTAAAAGTGGAATAGTTTAGATTTTTTTTTTAAAATAGGGTTATTTTTGGAATTTTTTTTAAAAATTGGGTTATTTTTATAAAAAATTCTATATCCACCATGTAGTTGTGATCAGGATTAACTAGTTGTGATTAAGGAGATATTGAAAATGTTTAATTTATTTTTGAATTTTATTATCTATAGTATTTATTTTGATTTGTCATTGATTAATTAATTGGAAAAAAAATATTCTAATTATGCATATCAAAAGAAGAGGAAAGTTCTTTTGATGAAGAAGAAAATCCATATGAAATCATTATGCAGATTGCCTTATCAATACTCGTATGCAGCTGATTTAACAAATTTTATAATTTTTTTATCAATGTCAAATTTATTTGATGCTTTGGAAAGAGAGTTTCACTATTTCCTTCATTAATATAGTATCTGTAGAATTGTTCTAACAATCTAACCTATAAGAAGATTGAAGGCTATAGAATAGACAATTATGTTCCTCTATAACATAAATCAGGAAGTACGTGTAAGATTAATATTATTTAAAATCTCCAATGTTATTTCCTATAATAATAGGTACTCCCTCCGTTTTTTATTATAAGTCGTTTTTTATTTTTCACACGTATTAAGAAATGTAATAATTGTGGTATAAAAAAGAGAAATTATGAAGGATTTTACAAAGTTGTCCTTCATTAATGATATTGGAAAGATAAATTAATATAATTGAAAGAAGAGAGAATAATAAATATTTAAGGGTATAATAGGAAAAATAACATTAATGACTCATTGATATTATAAAACGACTTATATTGTGGTACAAAATATTTTCCCTAAGCGACTTATAATAAAAAACTGAGGTAGTATATGTTTACTGTAATATTACGTGTAAAAAATGTAGTGTGTAAACAAACTAATTTATTAATATTATGTGTAAACAATGTAATAAGTATTTTTTTAAAAATTATCTTTCCCATCAGGTTCGGCCATAAACGAGAGATATGTGACGCTAGTTTTGAAAATATAAAAAAGCTATTGTTGGAGATCAAACAAATGGTCATTTCAACTATCCCCTCGGTTATTCTAAATCTGAGAGGTATAATGGAGAGTTTTCATGATGCTCTTCGTTACCTCGCATCTATAACCAAGGTTAAATTAACTTCACGCCCGAGGTTAAATGTGTTTTTATAGTAGTGGATGCAAAAGGCATGGGACGTCATACAAGGTGATTTTCATCTTGCCTATAGGTAGGTGGAAAGGTGACGTCTCTCAGTGTCACCTCTCTATAAAAGTCGCAGGTGACGTCTCTCAGTGTCACCTCTTTATAAAAGTCGCTTGCATGTCGTTGTTTATGGTCAGATACGCATCATAACATAAACCGACAAGACTGTAATATCGGATAACATCAATGAACCAAGCAACAGTAGAATGTACCAACTTTAAAATCTTTCTGCCGTGGTTAATCGATTTCAAACAATCACGCTTATGTGAAAAAAATATAACCATCAGTATGGATTTAATAAGTTGACAACATATGTATTGCAAAAGAAAAGAAATATATCTCTTCATAACAGACATGCAGGCAATATGGTATGCATAAAGATGAAGTAAGAATATATTAAATGGGTCTTTTGGGTAACTTTCTAATGGGGCATCGGGATCGGCAACGACTTCCTCTTGGGCTTTAGGGGCTTCAGGGTCAACATGGGCTTCAAGAACTTCAATTTCTGCTGCATCATATGCCTGAGAGGCTTGAGAGAGTCGACAATGAGAACAATACGAGTGGAAACCGCGAGGTTGTGAAGTAGATGCACCATTAAACGAGTTATCAATAACTTGTGGCTTCGTGGTCCTCGTTGCGGCCCTCTCACGTCATACTAACGTAGTTTGAGACACACATCTGAGCCTAATCCGACCAGTGTTATTTTCAGCCATTGAACATGCGTTAGAAACATAGACAGATACAAACAGCATATCCAGAGAAATTCATAAATTCCACTAAATCACCCAAATAATTCATGTGTTTAATCCAGAGATGCACCTCCGAAAATAATGCAGACTAAATCCAGAGATGCATCTATGGACAATCTGCGATTGTCTCCCATGACAGCAACCTATTTCATGCCATAACAGTCCTAAAAACCCTTAATGCATGTTATTCTAACTTACCAATTTCGTTTGCACTGCTATCTAATATGCTTAAAATAACTAATGTAACTTAAAAAACTAACTACAACTCAAAACATGAAAAGAAAAGAAAATTTGAAAAGTTATTAAATGAAATGATTGATGAGAAGGATAAGCTTGGATGTTGTGAGATGTTAGAAACCAGGAGAAAGGGCTCCACTGACATAAGCTTCAATGAAAGGATGAGATGCTTCAATGATTGTGAGAGGGAGAAGTCAAGTGTGTTTTTTTGAACTTGGGAGAAAATGAAGAAGAAGGAAGAGGGAATGATCTGGCGTGGGATATGAAATAAAAACGTCTGAAGATGCATCTCCAGACCACCCACAAATATTTCAATAAATAGTATTTATTGAGATACATCTCCGAACACATTTTTCACACATATGGAGATGCATCTCCAGATTAAGTTTTGACATAATACGGACGTCTCTTCAATTTAGTATGATAATTGGCTAAAATAGGTGTATCTGGAGATGCATCTCCGAATTCTATGGAGATTATAGAATATGATATTTTCAAGGTGGTGTGGTGTAAGACCCTAATTTTGACCCTAAGATCCCTCATGGTATCATGTTATTGCACAAGTGCATTGCCTCAAGGATCATAGCATGTTTGGCTCCTTAACCCTAGGGTTGGGACTTGTTTGAGTGTTTTGAGACCACCAAGCATGCTTGTATTGTATATTATTGCATTTATTATTTGATTAATAATCAAAAGCACAAAAATATGTCACTAACTCTTTTTGTTTTGAAGCTCAAGTGATCATGTGCTCCATAATGCTCTTAGGAGGCTCATAAGCCCATTGAAATGGCCAGATGAAGATGAGGAAAAGCATGACAATGGTCCACAAAGCTCCTAATTATCATATATGTCTCCCAATTATCTCAATTTTCCAATTTGATCAAGATAACCCAAAGGGCTTGAAGATTATTTCCCAAGGAAACCCTAATTCCATTATGCTTTGACCGTGCCTTGCCCATGAAGTAATCTCAACCTCTGATCAAATTTAATCAAGTTAAGTTCTTTCATTCATCATTTTATGCATATATGATCCTATTTGAGAATCCTCAATCATTTATTCATCAAGATTGGAAGTTTGGCCTTGAAAAGTTGACCAGTCAAGTCATCTGATTAAACTGAGGATCACTGAGATATAACTTTTTATGTGTTTCTCAAATGAAGATTACCCTAAGATAAAAAATGTTTATAAGACCCATATGAACAACTCTAATGTTCATCAAAAATCAATTTTAAACTTGGAAGGTCATCATTCATTTCAAAACATTATATGTCATTTTGACTGAAACCCTAATTTTGGGTCAACTTACCAAGGGCGTAACTTCCTTGATTTTTATGATTTTGAGGTGATACCAAATCCATTGGAAAGCTTAAGATGTCTAATTAAAATTTTATGTTGGATAAAATTTAATAATCTTAAAATAAATACATGTGATAATGCAAAACATTATAGGTCACATTGGACCTAATTCATTGAATTTGGAAAAGTACCCAACTTCAAATACCCATAACTTTGTCATAGAAAATCCAAATGATGCAAAATTTGAGTCTAAATTGATCATCTTGAAAAGTTCTACAACTCTAATGTTGGAGGTTTTTTCATTTGAGGCTTACATCATAAAAACAGAGGGGTTTGATTAGGCTTGCTTTTGGTGAAAATTTTCAAATGTGACTTAAACATGTTTTGTACTTGGATCTTCCAGGCCAGTTTTCATTAATTTTCACATGCCAAATGAATTTTTTCCCAACATGACTTTTGTTCCTTATTTCAAGGGCTTTCCATCCATTTACTCACAATACTCTTTTGGACTTACCATTTGAGAGTTTCGAATTCATTTCCATTTAGGTGTATTTTGATATTTCATGATGAAACTTGAAAATGCAAGCTTGTTCCCTCCAAAATGCATGACCAAATGTTCTTCATGTGAGCTCAGCAAACTTCTGCAATCATCTTTGGGCCTTCCACACGCATGTACAGGCCCATGCACATCCAAGTTCAATTGCCATGCACATGAAAAAAGTGTGATCATCTGATACTTTCAGCTATAAATAGAGGTTCCCTCTCATTCATTCATCAACCTTTTGGAGATCTGAATTGCTGCAGCATTGAAACCATAGCCATACCAAAGGAATTTATCAAAATTTGTTCTCACTTTCGAGCTTGAAATTCAGCATCATTAGCTGAACTTCAAAGCCTAATTCCTTAGCCTTTCATTTCCCCTACATCCATAGATCAAAGAGGAGCAAGAAACTTGGAGGATTCGTGGCCTGAAGTGCTTCAATTCAGAGGTATACATTCAAACTTTTTGGATCTAGAACTCTCAATTCAATGTAGCATTCTTGTGTTTGTGTGGTTTTCTGAAGTCCTCACACTTGAGGCAAGCCATTGGTGCTTTCAATTCATCATTTCATGAGCTTACAGTTGGAAGACCATGATCTTCTTCTTCACGTTTCTCTCAATATAGGAAGAGTGAGGAAGATCCAATGGTACAGTGATGATCTCCATCACACGAGCTTCATTTCAATGTCCTTGTTTTCCATTTTCAAGAAACTTTTTTTCTCTGCAACTGGTGTCCGGATTCTGTTGACTCGCCGGAGAAGACGATGGTTTCCACCACCACCACAACGTGTCTTGTTTCCTGGCCATTGGATCTGGATGCCACGTTTTAATCTTGATCATTCATTTGGAATACTTCATTTAATGCCTTATGCAGCGCGTTTGACTGGGATGCATCGTGCACCCTCATATTTGGACCATTGACTGATGCCACGTCAATTAATGAAGTCCATCACGCGGCTGTGGTTTTTTCCATTTATTCTATTTTCTTTTATTTTCAGTTAATTCATTTGATTTTCAACAATTCATTAAAAATTCATTTGAAGTCAGAAAAATATGAGACCAATTCTAAAAAAAAATCTTGAAAAATCTAGTTTCATATTATGATTTTTAATTATTTTTGTGACTTCATTTGATATTTTTCATGGATTATTTGATTTTTAATAGTTTTAATTCATTTTAAAATACTTTTTGACTTTTGAAAAATCCAAAAATATTTTTATAGCATTTATGGATCATGATAAATCAATGAAAAATAGTCTCACCAATTTATTATTTGATTTGAGATTATTTGAGATTTTAACTCATATTATGTTATTTTTTAATTGTTTTTAATTACTTTCTGGTTTCAAAAATTTGTGAGAAAATTAGTCAAAACTTGTTTGACTATGTTGAACCTATGAGAATTTAGTTGGACTCTTTGAGGTTCATTTGAATTGAATTTGAGGTTTGACCTTATTTGTTTATTTTTTATTTGCATTTTATTTTAATTCAAAAATACCAAAAAAATACCATTGACTCTTTGACTTGTTATTTTCATTTCTCTTCTGTTTGGTGTTGATTGATGATGATTTGATTCACATTTGATCAATTGGACTTGGTTGTGGTCTTCTTTTTCCCTCCCTTTCATCTTCATCCCTTTCTTTACATCAATGGCCAATGAGTTAAAGTCTTATGGTTGGTCTTGACAAATGAGAGGTTTACCTTCTTTGATCCAAACCAAACTCAACTTGATCCATGATCAAGTGAGTTGTTTTGTGTCAAAGATAGGTTGCTTCTTGGTCAAGCAAATAACCTAAAGTCAATAGAAGGCCCTTCCCCTTTTGTTTTGGCATGGAAAGTTTATGAAGCTTGGCTTACTAGTCATGATCTCTAACTTGTGTTCTTTGCCTATATTTTTATTGACCGACCTCAGATAGGTGTGACTACTACATTAGTCCACTTACGATTGCTTAACATATCGTTACATTGTCTTATGACAAGCTAACATAACTCCACTAATTACTAACTTTAATTTGAGCATTTAATTTCTTGCCACTTACTTTTAATGTCATTTATTTCTTGTTCATTATTCATACTGATTTTTCCTTTGCTCACTTGAGCACATATTTTATGTTTATGTCATTTTTATTTTGCTCATTTGAGCCCATTATTGTATATAAATATATTGCTATCTTGTGTTTGCTTTGTGTTTGTTTTGTGTGAACCAAATGCAAAAGGAGAAAGGACTTAGAACTAGGACTTACCTATGCTTAAAGGAGTTCAAGAGCAACTAGGCCTTATGCCTTTAGAATGCAAAACTTGTTGAAGAGAAACTAGGCCTCATGCCTTTAGAATGCTAAATTTCAAAGTTGACCTCAAAAGACTTCTCTTCCAAACTTATTCTTTGTCCATCCCCCTTATTGTGTTGTGAACTTTTTGATGTTTGCTTTTGTGTGATAGGGATCCCATCTTGAGATTGTGAAAAGAGGACCATTGTCATGAGTAGCGAAGCTAAGAGACAAGCTAAATGGAGATCATAGGAGCTTGAATTCAAATTGTTTGATTGCTTGTTTGTGTGCTAAGTCCAAAGGAAAGGAGCATCTTGAGTCATCTCTATGACTTCAAGAAAAGGAACTCCAAGGGTTTATCTTTCCCCTCTTATCTTTCTATGCTTTAGGACTAGCCCTTCTCTTCTTCTCCCCACTCTAACCAAGCCAAAATCATTTTCAAAACTTTGACTTTATTTCAAATTAGAAACCTAGGCCTTAAGCCATTGACTTTTCAAAACCATTTTCATCAATACTCATTGTGAATAAATCTTAATCCAACTTTGACTTCATTTTGTAAATAAATCTAACTTGTAAATATGACTCACTTCAAGTTTTTTTTGTGGTTTCAATGGCCACTTGTTAAAAAAAATTCAAAAAACATTAGTCATAGGTTTGAGTTATCATAGTGGTTTATGTAAATCTCACCTCAGCCTTAGTGATTGGATTATAAGCCTTCCATGCTTATGTTGAAGCCTTCCTCACATGGTGGATTGTTGGTTTAGGTTGAGTTTTCTCCCTTTGATAACAAAAGACCTTAAGGCTTTTGGTCAAATCAATTCACCAATCTTTGAGATTTTTACCCCGAACTACGAGGTTTTGATCCTCCTTTGTGATGGTACGTAGGCAATGGGTTCATCCATTCAAACAACAAAATTTGTAAATATAATCTATTATTTTCTCATCCCCCCGATCTTTTGTACAAATCTTTTCACAAATACCAACCTACAACACATATTTGCAAAAAGAGGCTCCCTTAGAGTACTAAGGATGTTTTGGGTGCGTAAAACCTTCTCATTTCATAACCAACCCCCTTACCTAGATCTCTGACATTTTTATTAGTTTTTGATTTGAAAAACTTCTTACTTGGCTTTTGTTCGCTTTTTAGCCTTTCCTTTGGACAAATAAAAGTGCGCACTCGAATTGTATGTTGACTTTTGGTTTAGTCAATAAACCTAAAGGTAACGAAAACCTCGCTACATGTGGGATAACACATAAAGGTAGAAAGAGTATTTCCCGACTTTAATGAGAAACAAAACCAACGATGCACCTACGATCCTTATTTATTTTCCATCCAATTGCATTATCTTAAAAATAACAAGTTTCACTTTGTTCTCAGAACCAAACACTACCATAGTATTCTTTTCTGCACATTAACATTGCATCAAACTATATACTTTTCTACCTTTTCAACAAAAATTCTGATTTGTGTTGTTATGTTGCTTTCTCAATTTTATTTATGTAGAGAAAGAGGTTTGGTGTCTTGTCATTTATCTTCAAAAATTATTGAATATTATGGCTTGAAGACCCTATTATACGAAGATGTAAGTGAACCATATGATGCATAATTGACATGCATATGATGTATTAGAACCATATAGTTATTGTAACACCCCAGGTTTTTGTAACCATATAGTTATTGGAACCCGTTTATCATAATTGACATGCATATGATGCATTAGAACCATACAGTTATTGTAACACCCCAGGTTTTCATCCAATATTTGACTCAAAAAATCTTAAAATGAGCTTGTTTCAACATAAATAGAAGATTTAAAAAAATTGATCATTCCAACACCAATTCAAATTTTCTAAGCGAAACATCACCTCATTTCTAATTCAATTGAAAAACAATAGATAAATAAATTCAGAATTAACATGATATTGATTTTATTTTTGTTTTGAAAACCCTTATTCCCCACGATCACGCAACAAGCAACACATCAATCAATCTTGAAACTTCACATATCTAAAATGTTGGTTGTAAGGAGCAGTTTCTATTGACCACATCCATGTCAAAAATAAACTAAACAAGAGTTTAAAATCAGAAAGTATCAATATATCATATTATGTTCAAGATAATTGAATAAAAGAAATACCTACCAAAATTTATCGATATCAAACTAGTCACCTTAAAATAGCACATTCACGAAAGAGCTAAGTAAATATTACTCACAATATTGACTTTAATGTGTTATATGCAAAATTATGCATGCTCTTAAACTACATGATCCAAATATAATAAATCACCACTAAGACAATCACACAAAGATCTTTACACACCATCAAGACAATAACACAAATTTTTTTATCCACCACTAAGAAAATCATACAAAATCTTTATCCACTAGTATACGATGCATATGACATGTCATGCATGATAAAAATAAAATATAATTCTGTCATTTGGACAATCGAAATATAAAAGAGAATATTTATTACTTCTCGCCAAAATTTAAAAAAATCACAATTTATTTACTTAGTACACTTCATGTATAAGTTTACTTAGTACATTTTCATGTACTATATCACAATTTATTTACTTAGTACACTTCATGTATAAGTTTACTTAGTACATTTTCGTGTACTATAAAGTCTATCGCATACACTTCATGTATAAGTTTTTGTTCCGTTTTGGCATTATGACATTCCATTGTAGCATATCGATGCATACAACAACCATACCGTGCATATTCTAGTGTTACACATAATCACTAAGTTATGCAAATTGCAATGATCCATTTAAACACACGGATATTTGAAAGTAGACAAAGAATAATATATTTTTCATTAATGTACACATATTTTTGAAGTATAAGATTAAATCATTACCACTTGATGATAAAAAAAGTTTCAGAATATCACTCCATCATAATAGTACTACTTCTAAATGCATTTGCAACCAAGATTTTAAAATTGATTGAACTAAGCTAAAACAATGATAAAATTTACTACTGTATTATACGATTTAAAATTTTAAAATTTAGCAATATCTAATTATAGTATAAATTTAGTTCTTTTATTTCAACCTGTCACACATATTCTTTAAATTTTAGCAATATTTAATTATAGTATAAACTTAGTTCTTTTATTTCAACCAGTCACACATATTCTTTAAAGTTTAGGTTTTCAATTATTAAATCTTTAAACATCAAAATGTTTGTACAATACCTAACCAATTCATATATCAATAATTTAGAGTTGCATGGAAAAAAAAATCCTTATCTTAACATATTTCGCTCTAAGGTGGAATGGCTATTGATGTTCCAACAATTTTTTATGAGATTTTTTTTTATTTGAAAGGTTTGTATGTGAAATTATGAAAGTTTAAAGATGAAAGTTAAGAGAAAGTGAAGAAGTAAGAGAGTAATATGAAAGCAGTTGTGAAAAAATTGACTTAATTTTATTATTATTAGCATTATTATTGTTATTATTATTATTATTATTATTATTATTATTATTATTATTATATATTATTCACTCACACTATAAGATGTTACTGTTGATATATAAGATATAATCCAAATTGTGTGAGGCTCAATTCCAATATTAATTAGGGTTTAAGGTTTGTTACTTTGTTTGTTATATTTGTTACTTAATAGTCAAGTAACTTTGTATATAAATACAAACATATGTAAATCAACATAATCATTCTTCAATAATAGAATCCTTATTTTCATATTCTCTCAATCCCTTTCTCTCCTCACTAAAAATGTCTCGCACATTAACAAATTGATATCTGAGCTCCGGTTAGATTTTTGATGTGTTTTTAAGAATCGCACGTTAGTGATCCTGCTTCCAGGATTGTCGGTTGTTAATCACATTTTCTGCAAAGATGAATGACACCAACGACATTCTAAGTTCTCTTCCAATTATTGATGGCAAGAATTGGATTCAATGGAGAAGACATATGCAATCCTTGTTTGACTTTCATGAAACCCTAGAAGTGGTTACTAATGGCGTCTTTGAGCTTGTTGAGAAGGCATCTGATGCTCAGCGAGTCACGAACAAGGAAACGAGAAGAAAGATTACAAGGTTGTGTATTGAATTCAATCGGTGGTAGATTCGGTGAATTTTGACAAGATCTCTCATGTTGAATCGGCAAAGGAGGCATGGGATATTCTTGTCAAGTACTATGAAGGAGGTGAGAAAGTTAAAGCTGCCAAATTGCAGACTTTGCGATGGCAATATGCATTGTTGCATACGGGAGAAGATGAAAGATTACAGACTATGTGTTGAAGGTGCAGAATCTTGTCCATCTCATGAAGGATTGTAGTGAAACCTTAACTGATAAGATGATAGTTGAAAAGGTAATGCGTATATTGACACATCACTTTGATCACATTATCGTAGCTGTTTAAGAATCCAAGAATATTGAAACCATGAAACTGAAAGATTTGGTTGGTTTATTGGAGGCACATGAGATTAGGATTGTTGAAAGGAAAGGGGTTCAAGATTTGATACAAGCACTGCAGGCTCATGCTTGGAAGAAACATGGTGATTCTGACAAGTTCAAAGGCAAAAGAGACAAGACTCGGAGCAAGAAGTCTTGGTCGAACCCTCAAAAGCACAAGGTCGATAATAGGGCTTATGAATCCTCGAAAAGAGGAGGAAAACTCCTACCAGAAAGATAAGGAGAAAAAAGGAGTGCAGTGTTATAACTGTAAACAATGGGGTCACATGGCCAAAAATTATTGGTACAAAATAGACAAGGGATCGACAAAAGGCAACGAGGAAGGAGCAAACCTTGCACGCCAAAGTTCAAATGATTATGAAGATATGGTGGTTATGGCTACAGTTGCAGATGACCATGTCGAATCTAAGATCTGGTTCCTCGACTCGGGTTGCTCGAATCACACGACTGGTCGATAAGTATGGTTAACATATTTCAACTCGTCGAAGAAGAGCAAGATCAAACTTACTGATAATAGCTCGTTGCAAGAAGAATGTGTTGGTGACATAGTTTTTTAAATGAGCAATCGGGGGAAAGCTATGATCAAAGATGTACTCTATGTAACAAGAATGAAGTGCAACCTGCTAAATGTTGGACAACTGATCGAAAAAGGTTTCTCAGTAATTACGAAAGATGAAGCCTTAGAATTGCTCGACACCAAGAATAATTATGAAAGATGGAACCTTAGAATTAATTGAAAAAGGTTTCTCAGTGATTATGAAAGGTGGAGCCTTAGATGCAACCACATACTCCGCTTCACACGATGACAAAGCAACAATGCTTTGCCTCTTTGAGATCCATGATATTGGTGCACCTTCGATCATGAATATGTAGCCTACAATATTCTTCTTCTCGTCTTGATCTCCATTGAAATCTGAATCAGTGTAGCCACATACCTATGCATTTGTGTTGGTCTTTTTTGTCTTAGCATCACCACACCATGATCAATCGTGCCTTTGATGTATCTTAACACTCTATTGAATGCAGTGAGATGAGATTCTTGAGATTTCTCCATGAATCTGCTCAAAAGTCTGACACTTCAACATATATCTGGCCTGGTATTGCAAACATACCTCAAGAAACCAATGATTTGTTTGTACAATGTTGCACTTTGTCATACCCCAAAATTTGCCCGTTAATATTACAAGGCGTTTTTCAAGGCACTCCGGCTTGTTTTTCAAGGCACTGACCTTAAAAGAACAAAGGCCCAGCTCACAGATGGCCAAATCCAGAAAATGGCCCAAACTAGCTTGCTCGCTAGGCGAGCAATTCCTTCGCCTAGCGAACCCTTCGTTATGCCACTCGCCCAGCGAAGCACCCAATCCAGAAAAAAGCCCAAACTAGCTTGCTCGCTAGGCGAGCAACTCCTTCGCCTAGCGAAGCTTGCGATATATCAGAATTTTCGGGCTTCATTCTGAGCCCATTAGGTCACCATAATCACTATAAATACCGACACTTCAGTCACGAAAAGGGACAGACGAAGACGGATGGAAACCCTGGCATAGAAACCCTGGAGATCAACTTAGAGTATTCCGAGTAAAGAAACTCTGAAGGCCGCTCATCCGCGCCGAAGCTAACGCCGCCCAACTCCATCCGATACCAAGAGCAGTCAGTCCTTCCAACATCGCAGCTCAGTTGCAAACAGGTTTGCGCATCACTACTGTTTTATGCTTTTAATCGGTAATCTCTACATACATAAGGCATCATGATTAAATTTTTGGATATGTAATTTGGTTTCACATGTGAATTTAAGTATGCCTGAATATCTTGAATGTTTGTCCATGCTATTCCTGTAATTAAATGCCATAAAGCTCAGGTTCCGGAGATCATGCTGCTGTCAAACTCAAAACCCGTAGCCGCTCGCTAGCACATCGCTGAGCGAGCCTGTAGCGAGCACTCGCTAAGCCTTCGCTAGGCGAAGCAGGAGCGAACGGGACAGTGGCTGTTTTGTTTCTTTTCTGTTCTGCCTTATGTTTATCTAATCAAGATTCATTATAATTCTGCATTATTTGGCCTGACTTTATGACTGTTGTGTTGTAGTGCAATTTTCAATTGTACTTTATCTCGATGCTCTAACCCGTGTGCTGAATTGTGTAAAGGTTTACATATTCCCGAGGAAATGGCCGGCTAGGTATTCCACGTTATGTGTGGGATATGCTTACGGAGATGGGTTCTGAATTACTTAATTTTAATGTGGAGATTCATCCTAAATTATCTAGCCGATTTTAATGTATTGATTTCATCGATTTTAATGTGGACCTAATTACTTAATCGATTACGACTATCTAATTAATTGTAAAACTTTACCGTTAAATATGCGATCTTGGACCTCTCTTTGTTACCCTACGATTACGGTATTATGGTCATGTCCCGCGAATATGGGGATACACTTAGCAAAGACCCTTCGGTTAAATCATCATAGTCCCTCGAATGTTGCCTTTGTCCCTCGATGACCCTTCGGTGTAGCCTACGGTTAAATGATGATAGTCCCTTCGAATGCTAAGGTATCCTCACAACTGTTGCCTTCAATGACCAATCGATGACCCTACGATGACCCTTTACATCCAAAGGATAAAACTACTTACTTCTCAATAGTAAGGACAGTTTTACCCTCATAAGGATAGGAAATGCCCGCAAAGACCTTGGGTAGGTATACCTCTTAATTGCTTATTCACAACTTAAAACTACTTTTCACACCTCACACCTTTTCAAAACCTCTTTTAGAAAATCACCACTTGGCATACATTCATACTAGAATCATTGCCGAGTTATATTTTTCTAAACTATTTTCAAAACTAAATGAGATAACCATTTTGTATACATTCATACAAGAATCATTACAAAGTTAAATTCTCCTTTTCAAAACATGTCCTACACATTTCTCCAACACTTTTTCAAACTAAAAAAACATAAATGATTAAGCAATTAAGAGCCCATGGAAAACCATGGATACAAAGGGTGCTAACACCTTCCCTTTGTATAATGTACCTCCCGAACCCAAAATCTAAATTAAGGTCTTTCCTGTTCTTTTCCGCCTTTCCTTATTGGATAAAAGAAAAGTCGGTGGCGACTCTTGCTAACCGCGACATTTGCTTTCCAAAGCAAAAACACATAAAGTCAGTTCACCGTATGACAGAACTGGCGACTCTGCTGGGGACTACAAAGAGAGGTCACCGTAAAAAATCATTTATGTTTTTAAATTGTTCCTTCTTTTAAGGGTATTTTTGAGTGAAAGATCCTACACCCGGATCTAGGGTACCTTAGGTAAGTAGCAATAGATCATCGCGACTATCCGGCGTATACTGGAATGGTTAAAATGATAGCTACGGTTAATGTGACGCTTTGGATGTCCTGATGTTCCTCATGTTTACTTGAGGAAAAATTTGGCTTTCGCGTGGTGTCATCAAAACATTAACCAGACCTTTAGAACCCTAATTGACTCATCCTAGCCATTAGAAAGTAGTGAGATAACTGACTTCGGTTCCGACTGGGGTTGGTTGATACTCGATACTACACTCTTTGAGATTGGACTTTAGGGAAGCTTCGGTCAACCACTTGGTGTTGCACTGAAGTGGACTTAAAGAAAGGTCAATGATTAGAGATCCTTCTAGAACCCGGTTACTATTCTAGGACAGGTTGAACCAACCAAACTTCAGTGGGGAGGGTATTTACCTATGGAACTCATGCAAGCCTTAAAACATAGGAATGATTGTTGTGGGATTTGCTTGTACTTGCTATTTACATAACATCATAACATCATAACATCATAACATCATGGCATTGTACTGACCATTTCAAGGACTTAGGGATTTAGCTTTGCTCTGTTAAACAGGTTATGGTTTCCAGGAAGACTATCCGGATCAATCTTGTAGCAATCTCTCCTCAACTCAAGGACTTAGTGTCAGAACTTCCCGATCACGCTCAGTTCATCAAGAAACATGGTTCTCTCCTCAATTTGGTTACCACTGGTTTCAAAGAAGATATGATGAGAGTCTTATTCCAGTTCTTCGATCCTAAACATCATTGCTTCACTTTCCCAGATTATCAGTTGGTACCCACATTGGAAGAATTTTCCAAGTTGCTTGGGATGCCTATTCTTGATCAGACACCTTTCAGTGGTTTAGAAAAGGTTCCAAAGTCTGAAGAAGTTGCCGCAGCTTTACACATGACAAAGTCTGACATTGAAACTAATTGGGTGACAAGAAATGGAGTTAAGGGTTTACTTGCCAAATTTCTGATAAATAAGGCCCGAGAATTCCTAAAAGTTATGAATGTCCATGCTTTTGAAGATGTCCTAGCATTACTGATCTATGGTTTGGTGTTATTCCCTAATCCAGACCAATTCATAGACATGAATGCTATTAAGATATTCCTCACTCATAACCCTGTGCCTACCTTGCTTGGAGACATTCTGCATTCCCTTCACACTCGTACTATGAAAAGGCAAGGGACTCTCATGTGTTGCGTACCTTTATTGTCTAGGTGGTTTATTTCGCACCTTCCTCAATCAGTCTTGAAGAAGGAGCAAAATCTGAAACGGTCTCAAAGGATAATGTCGCTCTCCCATTCAGACATCCGTTGGTGTCCTCATTTCAAAGAAAATGTTATCATCATTGACCGTTGCGGAGAATTCTCTAACGTACCACTCTTGGGGATAAGAGGGGGTATTACTTATAACCCAGCTTTAGCCCTACGCCAGTTGGGGTATGCTCGAAGAGATGGTCCACATGAAATGATCCTTCAAGGCACTGTGTTCGACTATGACAACGACTCTCAAGGTCTCCGTCAAAGGTTTGTACGAGCTTGGGGCATGGTGAAAAGAAGCACTTTAGGACAGAAAAATTCTATTCCTATGGAGCCTTATCTCAGATGGGTACGCGCCAGAGCTCGTGAACTTGTCATGCCATACCCTGCGGTCGGACCATTGATTGTTGAACCAGGGGTTGAGGGAGATACTTCTCAGATCATTCCTTATCCAGATATGCCTACCGATGTTGAGGAATTGAAGAGATCCTGGACCCAGTTGAGAGAGGAAAGGGATACTTTCGAAGCCCAGTTCAATGCAGAAAAGAAGAAAGTACTAGAGCTCACCAGCCAGCTTAATGAGGAACGAAGACTCAATACATATCTTCGCCCAAAAAGAAGCCGTCCCTGGGAGACTTGAGCTTTTATTGTATTTTATTTTTTCCTTTTTGTAATGAACATTGATTAAGGAAATTATTAATAAAAGTTTCCCTCTTTTGGGTGGTTTACGCAAAGTTAAATTCCAGGAGTCCTTGAAAACATTTCATACATTGCATAGCATAACATAACATTGCATAACAGGTATTCTAAAAGATCAATATTCTCACGGTCTTCCTTCCAAACAGAAAAATGGCTCTTGAACAAACTGTCAAAGATCTCCAGGCTCAGAATGCTCAATTCCAGGAGATGATGTTGAGCTTATCCAAGGGGCAGGAAGAACTGAAGGCTCTCTTGCTCGAGAAGAAGAAAGACCCGAAACCTGTGAGCTACATTAACCCGGGAAGGAGGCGTAAAGGACAGGCTGCAGGAGTCAAGATTAGACTTCCGAAAGAGCAAGAAGAGGAGACAGAAAATGATTCAGGAGAGGAGGATGTTGATCTTTTCAACTCTGAGAACGACGATGAAGATTATGAGAATGAACAGTACTCTCCAAGAGAGGGCAAGTACAAGTTGCTAGAAGAACGCATGCTAGCTATGGAGGGTCAGAAGGCGCCCGGTCTGGATTTCGAAAGCTTGGGACTGGTCTCTGATGTGGTCATTCCTCGCAAATTTAAGATCCCCACTTTCACTAAGTACGATGGTGCGTCTTGTCCTCAGATGCATCTGAGAGCTTATGTGAGAAAGATTCAGCCGTATACCACTGATAGGAAACTATGGATCCATTTCTTCCAAGAGAGCCTGTCTGGCACACAGTTAGAGTGGTACTATCAGCTCGAAAGCTCTAACATCCGCACCTGGACTGATTTAGCAACAGCTTTCTATAAACAGTACCAGTATAATTCTGAACTAGCGCCTACTCGGCTACAGTTGCAGAATATGACTATGGGATCTAAAGAAAGTTTCAAAGAATATGCTCAAAAGTGGAGAGATTTGGCTGGCAGAGTCAAACCCCCTATGACTGATCGAGAATTAGTAGACATGTTCATGGGTACACTGACTGGCCCATTCTACAGCCATCTACTGGGAAGTTCTTCATCGGGTTTCACTGAACTTATATTGACAGGTGAACGTGTGGAGAGCGGCATTCGAAGCGGAAAGATACAGGCGACTACCTCTACAAGCACCAAAAGGTCCTATCAGGGGAGGAACGAATCAAATGCTGTGTACGGTCAAAAAGGTCGTAACAAGAAAAATCGTGACTATACCATTGGAGCAATTACGATTACAGCACCGCCATCTCAAAACTTCCAGCACCGACAAGACAGGCCAAGAAGGCAGTTTACTAAGATCAATATGACTTTAGCACAGGCGCTGCAGGGTATGCTAAAAGCAAATTTGATTACCCTCAAAGATCCTCCTACGAATCCCAACACTACTTCTCCTCGTTATAATCCCAATGCCAGGTGTGCGTATCACTCTGATAGCCCCGGGCATGATACAAACGATTGTTGGTCGTTGAAGAATAAAATTCAGGATATGATCGACGCTGGGGAAATTGAATTTGAGCCTCCAGAGACTCCTAATGTCATCACTGCACCTATGCCTAATCATGATAAGACTGTTAATGCTATGGATGACTACTCTCATATTTCTAATGTAGCTGACTTAGCATCCCCTCCCCTGGCCATCAAGAAGAAGTTGTTGCAAGCTGGTTTATTTCCAGGTTGTGCTGAAAATTGCGATCTCTGCATACTCCGACCCAATGATTGCCTGAAATTGAGGAATGGTATTCAACGGCTGATAGATGATCGTACAATCCTCTTTGAAAGGATTCCTAAAGGGGAAAACACTATTGAAGAAATATCTGTGATTGCAAGGTCCAAAGTTCCAGTGAAGATTACTGCTCCCAGAGTACCTGTGAAGATTACTGCTGAGCCCAAGGTAGCTCCCCTAATCATTACTGCACCTGGCCCAGTACCGTATTCCTCAAGCAAAGCTATTCCGTGGAATTATGGAGGTGATGTTTACATCCATGGCGTAAAGCAAGTTGGTAATTCTGCTAATCCTAATGACATTGTTGGGACTAGTAAAGTTACTCGAAGCGGAAGGATCTTCTCTCCAGAAATCTCACCTCCCGCTCCTGAAACTCGAGGAAAGGAACCAGCAGTCAACCCTTCTCAGTCAGAGACATCGGTCGAAGTTACTACTGAAGATGTTGCCAAACAGGAAATGGAGGAAATGCTGAAAATCATCCGCAAGAGTGATTTTGATGTGGTAGAACAGTTGGGGCATACCCCGTCTAAGATCTCGATGTTATCCTTGTTGTTATCTTCTGAATCTCATGCCAATGCCTTGATAAAATTCTTGAAGACTGCTCATGTACCTCAGGAGACCTCCGTCGATCAGTTCGAAAACTATGTTGCTAACCTGACTGTTGACAATGGCCTAGGCTTTTCCGATGCTGACCTGACACCAGCGGAAAAGAATCACAATAAAGCTCTGCATATCTCCATTGAGTGTAAGGGGATCACCTTGTCTCATGTATTGATCGATAATGGCTCTTCTTTGAATGTGCTACCGAAAGCCGTGCTCGATAAACTTGACTGCAAGAGCATCGAACTGAAGCCTAGCGACATTGTGGTGCGTGCTTACGATGGTGCGAAGAGTGTTGTCCATAGTGAAGTGGTTCTCCCTATCAAGATAGGACCTCAAGTCTGCGACACTACCTTTCATGTAATGAACATTCGTCCTGCCTATTCCTGCTTGTTGGGATGCCCTTGGATTCACGGGGCAAGTGCTGTAGCTTCGTCTCTCCATCAAAAACTGAGATATCCCATAGAGGGTAAGATCGTCACTGTGTGTGGGGAAGAAGAGTATATCGTCAGTAGTGTGCATACCTTCAGATACGTTGAGATGAATGGTGAATTCTTTGAGACTCCGTCTCAGTCATTTGAGGTAGTTCCTCCGACTAATCCTGTCCTTAAGCCAACTTCATGTGCGCCCAAGGTTATTCGTGCTCCTCCTGCTATGATTTCTCTGAAAGATGCTCAAGCCGTGGTTGAAGATGGTGGTCGTACTGGCTGGGGTCAACTAATCGAGGTACCGTACAAGTCTGATAAATTTGGCCTGGGATTCAACTCTGAAAAGATAGTCAAAGACCAGATTAATGCTGTAGAAGATGCTGACAGCGATTGCGACCTGGATAGCTGGATTTACCCAACAATTGGTGACGGACTCAATAATTGGAAGGCTGAAGACACTATCCCGATTTCCTTTAGTCAGGAGTAATTGTTATTGTCTATTTTAGTGTTGCAAAATTTTTTTTTAGTTTTAATGTTTACAATTGAACTTCTTAAAGCATTGTGTCTAGGCCCGGGGCACAATAGCTAGTTTGTTAAAGGTTTGTCATTTCATAAGCATATTCATATTCAATAAATCAATGGACTTTTTGCATTCAAATATTGCGCTCTTTATCTTTCCTGCCATTTTTCAAACAAGCTATGCTCTCTTACACACACTCACGTAATAAATTGCAGATCCATACCCACTCTGGATCCTATTGATAATAATTCCGCTACTGTTCATTACGACTTTGAAAATCCGATCTACCAAGCCGAAGATGGAAGTGAGGGAGATTGTGAAGTACCTGGAGAGCTTGCCAGACTATTACTGCAAGAAGAAAAGACTATACAGCCGCATGAGGAGTCAATTGAAATTGTAAACCTGGGTACTGAAGTATACAGGAAAGAAGTCAAAATAGGAGCAAGATTGGAAAACAGTATCAAAGAAAGATTGATTCAGATGTTACATGACTATGTAGAGATTTTTGCTTGGTCTTATGAAGACATGCCAGGATTGGATACTGACATAGTAGTGCATCGTCTGCCAATGAAGGAAGACTGTCATCCTGTCAAGCAAAAGGTTCGCCGCATGCGTCCTGAAATGTCTGAGAAAATCAAAGCCGAGGTTATGAAACAATTCAATGCCGGTTTTCTAGCCGTTACTTCTTATCCCCAATGGGTTGCTAATGTGGTACCAGTGCCGAAGAAGGATGGTAAGGTGCGAATGTGCGTAGATTACAGAGATTTGAATAAAGCGAGTCCCAAAGATGACTTTCCACTCCCGCACATCGATGTTCTGGTAGATAACACCGCTCAACACAAAGTATTCTCCTTCATGGATGGATTCTCGGGTTATAACCAGATTAAAATGGCACCTGAGGACATGGAGAAAACTATGTTTGTGACGCAATTGGGCACTTTCTGTTACACGGTAATGCCATTCGGTTTGAAGAACGCAGGGGCAACGTACCAGCATGCTATGGTGGTCTTGTTCCATGATATGATCCATCATGAGATAGAAGTATATGTGGATGACATGATAGCCAGATCTCATACTGAAGAAGAACATCTCGATCATTTATACAAACTGTTTGAGAGGTTGAAGAAGTACAAGTTGAGATTGAACCCGAACAAATGCACCTTTGGAGTAAGATCCGGTAAACTCTTGGGCTTTATTGTCAGTGGTAAAGGAATTGAGGTCGACCCGGCTAAGGTGAGAGCTATTCAAGAAATGCCAGTTCCTCGTACAGATAAAGAAGTCAGAGGTTTCTTGGGACGGTTGAATTACATTGCCCGATTTATCTCCCATTTGACCGCCACTTGCAAACCCATCTTCAAATTACTGAGGAAAAATCAAGAGATGATATGGAATGATGAATGCCAAGAAGCTTTTGACAAAATCAAGAAATATCTCCAAGAACCTCCAATTCTGGTACCGCCCGTTGAAGGAAGACCTCTAATCATGTATTTGACCGTGTTAGAAAATTCAATGGGGTGTGTATTGGGGCAACATGACGAGTCTGGCCGAAAAGAGCATGCCATATACTACCTTAGCAAAAAGTTTACCGACTGTGAAACAAGATACTCACTGCTCGAGAAAACTTGCTATGCTTTGGCCTGGGCTGCTCGCCGACTAAGACAGTATATGTTGAATCATACCACTTTATTGATTTCTAAGATGGATCCTATCAAATATATATTTGAGAAACCCGCTCTCTCCGGAAGGATAGCAAGATGGCAGATGGTTTTAACAGAGTATGATATCCAGTATACTACCCAGAAAGCAATCAAAGGAAGCGTGCTAGCTGATCATTTGGCTCATCAAGCGGTGGACGATTACCAATCTATGAATTTTGAGTTCCCAGATGAGGATGTCATGCTTGTTACTGATTATGAAAAACCTGGACCGGATGAAGGACCTGAATTGGGATCCCGATGGACTATGGTTTTTGATGGATCTTCTAATGCATTGGGCAATGGCGTTGGTGTTGTAATCATTTCTCCCGGGGGTTACCATACACCTTTCACTGCTAGACTATGTTTTCAGTGTACCAATAATATGGCTGAGTATGAAGCATGCATTTTGGGACTCAAGGCTGCTATAGACCTGCGAATCAAGTTTTTGAGTGTGGACGGAGACTCAGCGTTAGTAATCAGTCAAATCAAAGGAGAATGGGATACTAAACATCCGAATCTCATCCCTTACCGAGAGAGGGTATTGACGTTAATCCCATACTTTGAAGAGATTACATTTGAACATATTCCACGGGAAGAGAATCAGTTGGCGGATGTAAGACCCCAATTTTGGGCCCTAAGATCCCTCATGGCCCATATCATATCATATCATAACCTCAAGGATCATTGCATGCCTTTGTCCCCTCCTTATGGGTAGATTGCCTTGTGGTTTGTTTCTTGATCACCAAGCATACTTTGCATTTGTATATCTTTGCTTTCATATGTTTATCATTCAAAAAGTACAAAAATATTGTCAGTCTAACCTTGTTGCTTGCAGTTGAAGTAATCATCAGAAATTAGGTCAAAGATGGTCAACAGTCAGTCAAAGCAATGGATGATGGCCATTCTTGCAGAATTTGGGCATCATGATCAATAATCAAAGGTTCATACAACTTGAGACATCATTTGAAGTCAAGTTCTCAAGAAATTAGGGTTTGGAATTCATCAGAAGAGGCTCAGTCACTCAAAACCCTAGAAAAGTCAAACTTGGTCAACTGTGGATTTAATCAGAGATTTGATGGATAGATTTGATTTGAAGGAGTTCATTCATGCTTGTATAAGCCTCATATATCATGTCAAACCTCATCATGGAAGAAAATCAAGCCAATCAGAAAATTTTCCAGAAATAGAAAGTGGACCTGTAATTTCAACTGCCAAAAATGGAAACTTCTTGATCTTAAACTTACATCATGATACAAGCTTCAAATGAATTTTTGCCCAACATGAAAGTTGAAGATCTTGCCTTCCCATTTTCAAAAAGTCCAAGAACATCAAAATCCCATGTGTGGTTGTCAAGATATGATCAAATCATTTTCACCAATTTTTGAACTTCAACAAGCCATAACTCTCAAACCATAAGGCCAAATTTGGTGGGGTTTTTTCCTACAAACCACATTTTTCATCCTCTTTCCAAAAATATAAATTTCATGACCTAAAACCTTACCATTCAAAATGGCATTTTTGGACCTTTTGCATTTAAATTCAAAGTTTGACCAAACTTTGACTTTTTGAGTTTTTGACTTTTTCTTGATTTGGTCAATTGGGAAATGTTCCATATCACATTTGTGACTTGTTCCAATCCCAAAACCATCATCATACCACCATTTTCCCATCATTTTGAATCAAAATGCAAATTTGGCAATTTGGCAAAAGAAGCTTCACAAAAGTAAAAATCAGTACAGCATTTCACTTGTACAACCAAAGCAGCAGAAATGCAGTCTGTTTCCAGCCTGTGCCCAGCCCAAATTCGCAGCAAAAACACACCTCCACTTCCACTTTGTCCACAATTAGCAACTTTGCAAATGAAGGCATTTACACTAAGTTAGCTTAGCACATGGTTAAATGATGATTAACAGATGATATTTAAGCCATTCTTCTGCATTTCCAACCCTAGTTTTTCAGCCTACCACACAGAAAAAACACATATTCTCTCATTTGCATTTTGGCTCAAGTGAACTTTTCTGCTAAACCCTTGAAAACCCTCGAATAACCTTGATTCCTCCATCATCTAAACATCATTTGGGATTGTTTTTGCACATCATTTCTCAACTGTAACCCTCTTTCAAGCTCTGCATCTTCAAAACATCTCCAATGGCAACTTGAGATTTGAGGAGGTCCAAGCAAGTTTGAGCTGAGCAAGCTTCATCACCTTTCATTACCAAGCATAAGCATCACCTGTTTGCACCCCTATCATCAAAAGGATCACTGTTTCAACATTTTCTTCCAAAACAAGTAAGTAATTTATCTTCCCTTTTTGCCATGCCATACTATGTTTGTGAAAGATCCTTGGATGCTGATTTTAGAATACTTTGTCTTGTTTGAAATGATGCCCTCATGAGGGAGAAATATGAATTTCTTCTTTATGTCAAAATGCATTTTTCGTTCGATTTGTTCTGCTTGCATTAGTTTGATGAGTTTTGATGTTATATCCTTGTTGCCTATTGCTTGATGATGCTGTTGGTATACTAGATTTTGGGTTTAGGGCATTTTGAAATTTCGACCTGCATATTATTGATGAAGCATGCTGCTGTTCTAACCCTAAACCCTGCCAGGAAATCTCATGAATATGTTGTATGCTGATTGTTTGATTGGTGTTTGAATGATGATTAGTGATGAATACATGATGCCATGCTTAACCATGCTGCATTTTTGAAATCCCACGAGCATTGGCTTGGAATCCATATGAGACATGTTGCCTGCTATTGTTTGTATTTGTTTGAACATGTTGTCACTGCTAATGCTATTGCCGTGCTTAATTTGCTGTTCTGGGCATGTCCATTTCTTTTTTCAAGTTCATAGTGATGATGAATATCCTGTTGTGATAAACCCTTATACTATGTTCCAGAACTCCAATTCATGTTGTGTGGTTTGCTATTTGTTACATGTTGCTTGAAACTCACTATGCCAGGCCATGATTATTTGTTAATACTGGTTGATGTTTGGCTCATGATGTTGCTTACTGCTGTTCTAACCCTAAAACCTGCCAAGAAATCTCATGAGTATGATGTATGCTGTTGTTCATGATTGGTTTTTGAATGCAAATCGATGATGAATACATGAGTGCCATGTTGCTTGCTTGATGCTTATTTTTTTGAATGAGTTCATAATGATGGAAGTTGCTATTGACTGCTTGCTAAATCCATGCTGATGTATGTTTGTGCTAAGTCATTTTGATGTTAGTTGATGTCAGTTATTGCATGAGCATTGAGGCTGGTTAGGTTTATTTTGTTCATGGTTGATAAATGTTGCTGAATGATTTTGCCATACCATTACTATGCTGTTGTCTGTTTTGTTTGGATGCTAATGAACACATCATACCATGCTGTTGTGTGTTTAATGTTTGGACTTGCTTGGATGTTGATTGCATATGTATGAAAATACCAATGCCATGCTGTTAAACCTCAACTGTCCAGTATTTTCTTCCTGCTGTTGGTCTGTTGGTGCATGAGTCGTGCTCATGTGATTTGCCAAATGCTTGCTGCTATGCTGATTGGTCATACTGTAGAATGATGCATAAACCCTGTTGCTACACATTGCCAAATGCTATGCTGCCATATGCTGTTGTTTTGTTTTGCTTGATTTGGTGATGGACATTGGATGATGAATATGCCAATGCTGCTGTTTGAAACTTCCTGAACCTTGCTCATAAAATCCACATGTTGGTATTTGTTGTGTTTGGTCATGAATATTGGTTTGTTGTATGATCAATGTTTTGCATGCTGCTGCTTATTTGATGATGAACTTGGTTTGATAATTACATGATGCTGAATGAATACTGCTGCTGTTCATACCAAACCTTCCTTGGCCGGAATTCTCATGTCTATGTGTGTTTGCTGTTGATTGAAGCTGCTAAATGATGATATGTCATGGCCATGATTTTTGTTAAAATGCTGTTGTTTCTAAAACCACTTGTCCTGTCCAGAATTTTGCCTGAATGTTGTATTGGTGTGTTGCTGTTTAGATGTTCATCATTGCTATGTTTGTTTGTATGCTATGTTGAGATTTCAATTGCTTTGATTGCTTAAGAATGCCAAGCCATGCTGCTGAAACCATGTTGCTGTTTGTTTAAACCTTGAGCTGTCCAGAAATCCACAAATTTGCATGTTTATTGTGTTGGGTCGTAGATGCTTGATCATGGTATGATTGGTATGTTGCATGCTGCTGTTAGTTGATTTTGTTTGGATTGGATTGCTTGAAGATAAGTTGCCATTGCATATGCTGTTAAACCTTAGGGTTTTAGAACCCAGCTTTTGAGCTTTTGGACGTGTCCACTGTTCCATTGGATTTGGACCAATGGGAACATTTCCTGGTCGCCCCCCAAAACACACCGTTTTGATTAATGAAGAGATATTTGCAAAAATGCCATCGTTGACCATTGCCTTGACCATCTTGCTAGGCTATGTTCTTCATGTTTCATCAATTGTTCATCCAACTTCCACAATTCATTTTAAATTCATTTTAACTCCAAAAATTGTGAGATTTTTTGCATTAAACTCATGAATGTGTCTAGTATTTTATGGTGAATTTTAATTAATTTTTCATGTTCTGGATTTTAAATGATAAATGATTTCCCAACATGTATGCCAAAATGATACATTGTGCCATTCTTATTGTGAAATTCTCATATTGTATCCAATGAGCTTGAATTTTTTTTGTGGTGAAACTAGACACATTGATCTTCATTTCCATATAGAGTTTGTGCATTTATCATTTGTGGATTGATAGTTATGATTTTTTGAAGTTGTGTGTTGCATTTGGTGTCATACCATGATCATGCATTTTCTCTAATTTTGTTCACACACTTCCCTACATCCAAATGACTCCAAATTTTGCATGAATGATCCCTTGTATGTCTAATTGATGTATGAATTTTCTTGGAATTAATCTTGCTGTTTTCCATTTAATTGAGAATTTTCTTCCACACTTGGTCATTTGTTGACTTTTTGTGCTATGCCTTGCCAAATCTTTTGTGAAATTCTCAAATCTTATTGTATGACCATGAAATTTCATATGTGATAACTAGATATCTCAAGCTTTGCAATGGTGTTAATCTCATTCATTTCTCTTCTATTTTCAAATTGATATGATTTTTTGAAGTTGACCCATGCTTGTTGACTTTCACCATGCTTACTTGAATTTGATTTGACTTCATGATTTTATTTGACTGCCTTCCTCTCATCCAAATGCCTTGAAATTTTGCATGTATACCATGATAGATGTTAGGATTGAGTGTGATTTATTTCATGATTTTTGAAGTTGTTTGAGTTGACTTTTGAATGAAGTCTTTGCTGTTGACTTTTGTATGCTTCTCTTGCCATGCTTTGCATTGTTTTGCATATGAAATGACCATGATGCATGATTTGATTATGAATCCAATTGAGAATGCTTCTTGAATGTTTAGACTTGGTTTGGGTTGACTTTCCTTGCTGCCTTGACTTTTTCTTTCATCTTTGACCCTAGGCTAGTCCTAGTGGTCTTCTAAGCTTATGTTGAGTTCATCTGTTTCAGGTTGAGCACCAATGCCCCAAAGACCTTTCAATTTTGATTGAGTTGGTTTGTTTATCATGTGCTAACACTTGTTTTGTAGGTTGATTCATATGCTTGAGTCTTTGTGCCTTGCACAATTGGTCCCTCTGTGGTTGACTTTTGGGTTATTTCCTTTTGATTTTGATTATTGACTTGTTTACTAATGAGTTTGACTTTTTCAGGTACTTTAGTTGCCTAAGTTCTTTGAACTCGATTGCTTGCTTTGCTTTTTAGCATTTGCTTTGAGGTATAAATACTTCTTCTTCATGTAGTCTGGAGACCCGGTCTGTTATTTGACCGGGCAAACTGTCTGAAGTCCTCCTTAAGAGGCAATGCCTGTGTTTGTTTAAATTTGTCCTAAGCAGGAAAAGTCCTTCAAGTAAGGCAATTGGTGGAAGGTAGGGATAAGCAATCTATCCCCCACTATTCAGTGTGTCCTCTCTTTGCTCCCATTACATGGTTGAAGCATTGAGATAAATACCCAAGATCTAATCGAGTCAATAATGTGGAGAGGGTTCCTACTTTCTGAACTCCCACACTTTCTTTGATTGCTCTCTCTGATTTGAGATAGAAGCAATGAGGCACACCCCTCATCTCCTATTCATCTGCTTCACCTGAGTCCCTCAATGGCCAGGTTAAGAGCGACCTTTACCCATTACAGTGGACTTTCAAAGTCAAATCCTCTTGTGTGAGCCCCCATTGTTTGGCTATAGAGTGTGCTGTTTGTTATTCATTGACTGATTGATTGCTTCATGTGCACTTGTTTGCCTGTATGCTATGCATTTATCATCATCATCAATTGCCATTAATGCATGATCATCTCATTTATCTTTGTGATGCTATCATTGTTGTTTGCCCATTGAGGACAATTGTAAGTCCATTGCTTTGGCATTTGCTCCTGTGATATGGAAGGATAGAGTGTAAGACCTCATTGGTCACTCATATCTCTTGTTTATCTGTGTGTATGTGAGGATACAGTTATAAGTCCCTGTAAGTTGGCATCTGTTATCCTGTGATCATAATTTGATCTGTTTGATGTGTATGTGAGGTTGCAGTTATAAGTCCCTGTAAGTTGGCATCTGCTTTCCTGTGATCATAGTTTGTTTATCTGTTTGTGTGATAGGTTGCAGTTATAAGTCCCTGTAAGTTGGCATCTGCTTTCCTGTGATCATAGTCTGTTTATCTGTTTGTGTGAGAGGTTGCAATTATAAGTCCCTGTAAGTTGGCATTTGCATACCTGTGATCATATTGTTGCTCTTGTTCTTGTACGTGAGGATCCACTATAAGTCCCTGTAATGTGGCATTGGATTTCCTAGGACCATACTATGGAGTTAACCTAAGTCCAGATAGATTGGCAGTTAGCTTCCATTTCTCATCTTTGTTTTTTTCTTTTGAGGAGATTAGTGTAAGTCCATTGAGTGGCATCTGATATCCATTTCTGTTTTAGGAGACTGGTGTAAATCCATCTATTGGTATCCGGTATCCGCTTTTTATTTCTTTGCCTGTGGAGATTGGTATAAGACCATTGATTGGCATCCGATATCCGCTTTTGTTTGCTTTGTTTGTTTGTTATTATCCATTGCCATTCCAAAGGACACACTTGAATCATCTCCCATATGATCTCAAGAAGTGAACCTTCTAAGAAGTTTTACTTTCCATTCTCCATCCATTCATCATTCACTATGTCCTAGACTTTTCACACTTTATCTTTTAAATTTGACATAAGTGTTGTGCAAACTTCTTCATGCTTTTCAAACTAAAAACCTGGACTCAAGTCCTTGACCTTTTTTCAAACTCCATTTCATAATACTTATTTGAATTGATCTTAATCATACTTTGACTTCATTTTCATAATCATAATCAGTAGCTCCACTCATTCACTTGTTTTGGCTTTGTCCATTAATCTTTTCATACATGAGCTATAGGTTTGATTTATCTTAGTGGTTGATGTAAATCTCACCTTCTGTCTTTAGTGATTGAATTGTAAGTCTTCCTCGCCTATTATAGGGTTAACCCCTCTCTGGCCAGTTGAAGCTGTTCTCACATGGTGGACGTTGTTGTTTGTATAAGGTTGAGTTTTCTCCCGTGGATAACGTAAGACCTAGGGTTTGTGTTTAAAATTGAACCTAACCCACTTTTGGAAATCTTTTAGCCGAACTACGGCGTTCTGATCCTTACCTTTGATGGAAGGTACGTAGGCAACGGGTTCATCCGTTCGAACCCAATAACAAATAAAACTTGTATATTCTTTTCTCACCATCCCAATCATGTTTGCACAACATTTTTGTCATAACAAATAATAATTTAGTACAACAAGTGTGAAAAGGGCTCCCTAGGAGTACCTAGGACGTAGTGGGTGCCTAACACCTTCCCATTGCGTAATTTACCCCTTACCCAGAATCTCTGATCTTTTTATTAGTTTTCTACGTGTAAAACTTCTTAGGCTTTTGTTCGCTTTTTAGCCAGTCCTTTGGATAAATAAAAGTGCGGTGGCGACTCGAAATTTCAAGGTATCTCATAGCTTATGATTTAATCGATAGATCATATAGCGACGAATACACCGCTACAGAAAAGTGGCGACTCTGCTGGGGATACTTCACCAGAATCCCTGGTGGTATTGCCTACTTTTCACCCTTGTTGTGATATATGTTATTATTTGTTATCTGACATATTTTTGTACAATTTGGGATAACTGTATTGATTGTAATGTGTGAATTGCTTGATATACATTTGCTGTTTGCTTTGGTGATCTGTGAGATGAGTTCTATACCCGAACTCGAGTGCTCTCTAGGATAGGAGAATGGCATAGTCTTGTCGACTGGTGTGGAGTAGTCCTTAGCCAGTTGACTTGCGAGTCCATTCACTTGGTGGAGGTCATGTTGAACTAATAATGTCACACAAGTTATTTGTGGTTAGGCATTATTCTTTCAATCATGTTCCGCAGAAGCCAAGGACCTTAGTTTACCAAACCCATCTTGGCCTATTTTTAGGAACGTAGTGCGGAGGTCGTTCAGATGTCAGTTCTGATGCGATTGTTACGCGATACTACACTCATAAGAGTTTCTCTTGAGAATATTCTTGGAATACGAGTATTCGTTCCTCCGATAATATTCGAAAGATGGAACGATGATTATGGGAACCTCCGATAGAACATGTCTGGCAGGTTTAAACCCTAGTACACTCCCTTTGGGTGGTTCTTAACCGAGACTCCATGCTCGTGACTCTCAACAAACCCGTGATTCGTGGTTGAGTCGTTCAAGCATTGTTAATATCAATGGATCCCGGATCAGGTGTAAGACCTAAAATCCATCAAAGCGGCTGGTTGATATTAAGAATGTCTGAACCGGTTCATGTACCGTTAATATCAATGGAACTTGGGTGTCGATAAGGTGAAAACCTAAATCCACCAAAATGGATGATTGATATTAGGGATACATAGAGCTTTCCCGCGACCTTTGTTTGGTGTGCTTTGTTTGATCCTTGAGTGTGTTTGTTGCATTCATGCATTCACGCATTCATCCGCATTCATGTCATCAAAAAAGAGAAAATTTTCAAGGAACTTAAAGGGTTATTTGCAAAATTTTCAGACATGGAAAGACCAAAAAGGCACACAAAGAAGTACAGCTTCAAGCAGCCTGATGTAAAAGAGTTAAGGAATCTGACATCGTATGTATTAGATCCCTTGGGTTTCAAAGCTCGATATGGGAAGCTTCTGCCGTTGCTGACTACTCAAGTGGATGAGGGATTGATGAGCACTCTTGCTCAGTTCTATGATCCGCTCTATCATTGCTTCTTATTTCCGGACTTCCAGTTGCTGCCAACCTTGGAAGAATACTCTCATCTTATTGGGATTCCGATTCTGGATCAAGTGCCGTTCAGTGGCTTAGAGAGTATTCCATCTGCTCGAGAGATTTCCAGCTTGTTGCACATAGATGAAGATCTGATTAGAGCTAATCTGACTACCAAAGGCGGAATTCAAGGTTTTCCTTCCGAGTTCCTCATTGCCCAAGCTACCTTTTATGGGAAGGCCATGAGTGAGGATGCCTTTGAGGCTCTATTCGTATTGCTTATCTATGGATTGGTGCTGTTTCCCAACTTCGACAAGTTCGTCGACATGAATGCCATTAGGATCTTTTCAGTCCTTAATCCGGTTCCGACCTTGTTGGGTGATGCATATGTCTCAATGCACCTGAGGAATATGAAGAATGGAGGAGTCATTGTCTGCTGTTTACCCCTGCTGTACAAGTGGTTTATTTCGCACTTGCCGCAGACAGTTGCTTTCCAGGAGAACAAGGGATGTCTACGGTGGTCTCAGAGACTCATGTCTCTCACCAATGATGATATCACCTGGTATGATCGCGTGTATGATACCGTACAGATCATTAATTCTTGTGGTGAATTCCCTAATGTGCCTCTTCTTGGTACATGTGGTGGGATTACCTACAACCCTGCGCTTGCACGTCGTCAGCTTGGGTTCCCCCTAAAGGATAAACCCCATAACATTCTGTTAGAAGGTGTATTCTTTCAGGAGGGTAAAGATCCCCAAGGCCTGAAAGCCAGATTTGTCCGCGCTTGGCGCAATATTCGCATAAAGAGTAGGAATGAATTGGGTCCAAAGAACTGCATTGCTTTGGAGCCATACACCTCTTGGGTCAGACAGAGGGCTGCTACCTACCTGATGCCGTATGATCATCCGAGACCTACACTGTTGGATGTGGCTGGGCCTTCAACCCTCCCTACCCAACGTGTAGAGGAGTTGAGAGAAGAAGACCTTTCGCGTGCCTGGAT
The DNA here is from genome assembly GCF_024323335.1 of Lathyrus oleraceus. NCBI lineage: Eukaryota > Viridiplantae > Streptophyta > Magnoliopsida > Fabales > Fabaceae > Lathyrus > Lathyrus oleraceus. Next base: position 325,686,753 of record NC_066584.1, on the reverse strand, counting down.
CCGCGAGAGAGAGGAATTGCTGCAGCAGCTCAAGGAGAAGGATGATATGATTGAATTTCTCGAGCACCGAGTGATCGACGATCCGAACGACACTTGGACTTCTCTGCTTCCTCAGTCGTCCAAATTCTGGAAAAGGAAGTATGATCAACTTGCAAAGGAGAAGGCTGATATGGAGGCCGCCTATGAGAGAGAGATCAAGAAGTTGTACACTTCTCGTCTTCCAGCATCCCGAGCTAATAGGGATCCATAGGATGTTATTTACCTTTTCTCTTTGTAATGAATTAAAAGGATGCTGTACTTCTTTGTCTTGATATTTTGAATGAAATATTTTCCATGAGTAATCAAAATGTTTAAATATTCAAAATATTGCAAATAAATACCCTGAGGGTTCCTTGAAAACAAAGCATTTGCATAAGCATTTCATGCATCATTCCTGCATAAACAGGTACCCGTTTTTCTGGTCTTCTGGTTCTAACCCTCTGTTCTTCATTTATTTTGAAGACAAGCTGACTCACCGGTATTATACGAGAGTCAACTCTGCAAGGATTATGGAGCAGTTGGAACAAGAGAACCAGAGTTTGAGAGATGAAGTCGCCAGACTTGGCGCTCTGATGGAGCAACTTCTCGCTGCCCAGAATCAGCCTGCTCCCCAACAGCCAGCAACTCCGGTTCAGCGGACTGTTATATCTGAGATAGCTACGTCAACAGTGCCTGTTAGCGCCCAGCAGCCTAATGCCATGCCTCCCGGTTTTCCTTGGGGGATGCCTCCTGGCTTTATGCCCGATCTGCCAGCTCCAACATTCGCTCAAATGCCGGCATCTAGCCCGGTCCCTATTCCTGTACCTCCTGTCGTGCATACCATGCCTAGGGTAGACGACACCATCTATCACTCTGAAGCTTCTGAAGGCTCAGATGTTCACGAAAAGATGGATGCAATGAACGATCAATTCCTTGAGCTGAGAAAGGAATTGAGAACTCTCCGTGGCAAAGATCTCTTCGGCAAGTCAGCAGCCGAACTTTGTCTAGTTCCCGGCGTTAAAATACCAGTTAAATTCAAGGTCCCAGACTTTGAAAAGTATAAAGGGAACACTTGTCCTTTGGCACACTTGGTTATGTATGCCAGAAAGATGTCCACGCAGACCGACAACGATCAACTCTTAATCCACTACTTTCAAGACAGTTTGTCTGGTGCTGCCCTCCGTTGGTACATGAGCCTGGACAGCGTCAACATCCGCTCTTTCAATGATCTTGGCGAAGCTTTCGTCAAGCAATACAAGTACAACGTTGACATGGCGCCTGACAGAGATCAACTCAGGTCTATGTCACAAAAGGACAAAGAGACGTTCAAGGAGTACGCCCAGAGATGGCGTGAGCTGGCAGCTCAAATCACTCCACCATTAGAAGAGAAAGAGATGACCAAGATCTTTCTGAAGACTCTTGGGTCATTCTATTATGAGAGAATGGTGGCCAGTGCTCCCTCTGATTTCACCGAGATGGTGAACATGGGGATGCGTCTTGAAGAAGGTGTCCGCGAGGGACGGTTAGCCAAAGATGATGGTTCTTCCTCTAAACGATATGGAGCGTTTAAGAGGAAAGAAGGTGAAGCGCATGCCGTGCAATCTCAGCCGAAGCATCGAAGACCCTCTGTTCAGAGGAAGCCTGCACGACATTCCGGTCATCAGCACCAGGTGGCTCACGTAGCACCTGTTTTCAAGGACAACACTCCTCAACGTCAGCAATATCAACCGCAACAGTATCAGCATCAGCAACAATATCCACAACCACAGTATCAACAACAAGCTCGTCCGCAGCAACAGGCTTATCAGCCTCGTGGGAATTCGAGTAATCAAGCGAACGTGGGTTATGAAAGGAAGAAGATCAGCTTCGATCCAATTCCGATGTCGTATGCAGAGCTCTATCCCTCTCTGATAGAGCGGAAGTTGGTGTCTCCCAGGGATCCTCCTGCTATCCCTGCAAACCCGCAATGGTGGTACAAACCAGACCAGCATTGTGTCTACCATTCCGGTGCTCCGGGCCACAACGTTGAGAACTGTTTCCCGCTGAAGAATAAGGTTCAAGACCTTATGAGAAGCGGAATTTTGAGTTTTGAAGACTCCAACCCTAACGTCACCAGGAACCCATTGCCTTCGCATGGGAAGTCTGTGAATATGATCCAGGAAGACCTTGGGAAGTACAAGGTGAAATACATCAGTCATATCCGGCAGTCATTGGTTGGATTACATAAGATGCTGTGTCAGCACACCTATTTGAAGCATAACCATGACCAGTGCCGCCTCTGCTCGGTCAATCGTTTGGGTTGTGACCAGGTTCGCAAGGAATTACAAATGATGTTGAATGAAGGTACCATTGAGATTCTCCAGAATCGCAATGTTGATACAGTTGAACCCGAAGTGAATGTCATATCACCGGTGTTCAAGTTGCCAGAGCCCGTTGTTATTCGTTATAATAGCAACAAACCAAAGGCTTCCCCTGCTTTGATCATCAAGCCAGCTGGCCCTGTGCCGTATTCATCTGATAAAGCCGTACCTTTCCGGTACAATCCTGTTGCTGTCCAGGATGGGGTTGAGGTACCTATGCCGTCTACTTCCGTGACCACTATCGCTGATGTTAGTGGGTTAACCCGAAGTGGTCGTGTATTTTCCGCGCATGCTAAGGCTGTTGCTTCTGAATCTGTTGAGCGTCCTGTGGGGACTGCTGTGAATGTTCAGAATCCGGCACTTGATGTTGCCAAACCCTCCTCGTCTGTACAAAAGACTCCTGTTTCTTCAGATGGCCCGGGTGGCATTGTCGATGAAGAATCTGATGAGATGCTGAGGCTCATCAGAAAGAGCGAGTATAACATTGTAGACCAGCTTCTACACACGCCCTCCAAGATTTCCATTCTTTCTCTATTGCTGAATTCAGAGCCTCATAGGGAGTCTCTGCAGAAAGTCTTGGACCTGGCATATGTCAATCACGACGTCACCTTGGAACAATTTGATAGCATTGTTGCAAATATCACCGCTTGCAACACTCTGAGCTTTTGTGACGCTGATCTCCCTGAGGAGGGAAGAGACCACAACATGGCTTTACATATATCCATGAATTGTAAATCTGATGCAATGTCCAATGTACTGGTGGACACTGGATCGTCCCTTAATGTATTGCCAAAATCCACACTCTCTCGTCTGTCATATCAAGGTCCTCCTATGAGGCAGAGTGGGGTTGTTGTTAAAGCTTTTGATGGGTCGCGCAAGACCGTGATTGGGGAAGTTGACCTCCCAATCAAGATAGGACCAAGTGATTTCCAGATCACTTTTCAAGTAATGGATATTCACCCATCATACAGCTGTCTCTTGGGCAGACCATGGATTCATGAGGCTGGCGCCGTGACATCCACCCTACACCAAAAGCTGAAGTTTGTGAAAAACAAGAAGTTGGTTGTAGTAGGGGGAGAAAAGGCTCTCCTGGTCAGTAATCTGTCTTCCTTCTCGTACATTGATGCAGAGGATGAAGTTGGGACTCAGTTCCAAGCTTTATCTATTGATAAACCAATCGAGAAGAAGTCTCCTTCATTCACTTCCTACCGTGATGCAAAGCTGGCCATTGAATGTGGTGCAGTCGCTGGATTAGGGAAAGTGCTTGAACTTGAAGATAATCGATCCCGGGCTGGCATTGGCTATGGTTCTGGGGCATGCAACGAGCAAGGCTTGTTCACCAGTGGAGGATTCATCCATGCTGATCAACCTGCAGAAGAGGAAGCTGCTGCTATCATTGAAGAAGAAGATGCAGAAGACTTGGACAATTTTGTTATTCCTGGTGGTGTCTGCCACAATTGGGTCGCTGTGGATATTCCTACAGTTATCCATAGATCAGAGTAATTGTTCATTTTGTTTAAAACCCTTCTCCCATGCCAAAAGGAGAAGTGATGACATTGTTGGCAAAGCATATATACAATGATATTTTCATTCAATTTTTGCATTGTCAAAACATTTGTTTTTCCTTTGTTTTCACTTTTTGCTTTTCTTTATGAAATCAGTGATCACAAAAAACCATAAAACAAAATAAAAGCTGTAAAAGCAACATTCTTTCATCTGCATAATGATTTGTTTGTTTAAATTCTGAAGTTTTTCTTAACCAAAATCATTATGCAGGTTGATACTAAAACCCCATTGAACATAATGATCCAACGCCATCTCCCAATTTTGAATTCCCTGTATTTAAGGCAGAGGAAGATGACGTTGAAGAGATTCCTGATGAGATCACCCGTCTCCTTGAGCGCGAAGAGAAGATCATTCAGCCGCATCTCGAAGACTTGGAAACAGTCAACTTGGGATCTGAAGATTGTGAGCGCCTGGTGAAGATTGGGGCACTTCTTGAAGGGTCTGTTAAGGAAGATTTGATCAGCCTGCTACGAGAATATTCAGATATCTTCGCTTGGTCCTATGAAGACATGCCGGGTTTAGATACAGATATTGTGCAACATTTCCTGCCTTTGAAGCCTGAGTGCGTGCCTGTGAAGCAGAAGCTCAGAAGAACTCATCCAGATATGGCAGTGAAGATCAAAGAGGAAGTTCAGAAGCAAATTGATGCGGGGTTTCTGGTGACTTCGACGTATCCTCAATGGGTGGCCAACATTGTGCCTGTTCCTAAGAAGGACGGAAAAGTCCGCATGTGCGTTGATTACAGAGATTTGAATAAAGCTAGCCCAAAAGATGATTTTCCTCTACCACACATTGACATGTTGGTAGACAATACAGCTAAATTCAAAGTCTTTTCCTTTATGGACGGATTTTCCGGATATAATCAAATCAAGATGGCACCAGAGGATATGGAGAAGACAACATTCATCACACCTTGGGGAACATTCTGTTATCGAGTGATGCCCTTCGGTTTGAAGAACGCCGGAGCCACGTATCAACGAGCTATGACTACCTTGTTTCATGATATGATGCACAAGGAGATAGAAGTCTATGTTGATGATATGATTGCCAAGTCCCGAACGGAAGTTGAGCATATTGAGCATTTGTTGAAGCTTTTCCAGCGTTTGAGGAAGTTCAAGCTTCGTCTGAATCCGAACAAATGTACTTTTGGAGTCCGTTCCGGCAAGTTGTTGGGTTTTGTGGTAAGTGAAAGAGGTATTGAGGTTGATCCTGCAAAGGTCAAAGCAATACAAGAGATGCCCGCACCCAAAACTGAGAAGCAAGTCCGAGGTTTTCTTGGCCGCTTGAACTACATTTCCAGATTTATATCCCACATGACTGCCACATGTGCGCCGATATTCAAGCTCCTTCGGAAAGATCAGTCTCATGATTGGACCGAGGATTGCCAGAAAGCTTTCGACAGTATCAAGGATTATCTGTCCGAACCTCCGATTTTGTCTCCGCCAGTGGAAGGAAGACCTCTGATTATGTACTTGACAGTTCTTGAAGACTCGATGGGTTGTGTACTCGGTCAACAAGATGAATCAGGGAAGAAGGAGTTTGCTATATACTACCTCAGTAAGAAGTTTACTGATTGTGAGTCTCGATACTCTACGCTTGAGAAGACGTGCTGTGCTTTAGCTTGGGCAGCTAAGCGTTTACGCCAGTACATGATAAATCATACAACTTGGTTGATATCCAGAATGGATCCAATTAAGTATATATTCGAGAAGCCTGCTTTAACTGGGAGGATTGCCCGTTGGCAGATGTTGTTATCTGAGTATGATATTGAGTATCGAGCTCAGAAAGCTATCAAAGGTAGTATCTTGGCTGACCATCTAGCGCACCAGCCAATTGAAGATCATCAGTCTGTTCAGTATGACTTCCCGGACGAGGAAATTCTGTATTTGAAAATGAAAGATTGTGATGAGCCTACACTTGATGAAGGTCCAGAACCTGGTTCCAGATGGACGATGGTGTTTGATGGCGCTGTTAATCAGTATGGAAATGGAATTGGGGCAGTAATTGTTAATCCCCAGGGATCGCACATTCCGTTTACAGCAAGGCTAACTTTCAAATGCACGAATAATATGGCGGAGTATGAAGCCTGTATTATGGGACTTGAAGAATGCATTGATTTGAGAATCAAGTATCTTGATGTCTATGGTGATTCAGCCTTGGTTGTCAATCAGATCAAAGGTGAATGGGAGACGAATCAACCAGGTCTCATCCCATACAGAGATTACGCAAGGAGAATTTCAACTTTCTTCACAGAAGTTGAATTTTATCATATTCCTCGAGAGGATAATCGGATGGCAGATGCCCTTGCAACGCTTGCTTCCATGATTGTTGTCAGATGGTGGAATGATGTCCCCAACATTACTGTGATGCGCTTGGACAGACCCGCTCACATATTTGCAATTGAAGAAGTGAAAGATGACAAGCCTTGGTATTTTGATATCAAAAATTTCCTCCAGAACCAGGTCTACCCGCCTGGGGCATCAAACAAAGATAGGAAAACTTTGAGAAGGTTGTCAGGCAGTTTCTACCTCAGTGGTGAAGTGCTGTACAAGAGAAATTTTGATATGGTTTTGCTCAGATGCGTGGATAGACACGAAGCAAACCTGTTGATGACTGAGGTCCATGAGGGTTCATTTGGTACTCATTCCAATGGACATGCCATGGCTAAGAAAATGTTGAGAGCAGGCTACTATTGGCTGACAATGGAGTCTGACTGTTGCAAATATGTGAAGAAATGTCACAAGTGTCAAATTTATGCGGATAAGATTCATATTCCTCCGACACTCCTGAATGTGATTTCATCACCATGGCCTTTCTCTATGTGGGGAATCGACATGATCGGCATGATTGAGCCGAAAGCGTCCAACGGACATCGATTTATTCTCGTAGCAATTGACTACTTCACCAAATGGGTTGAAGCCGCTTCATACGCGAATGTGACCAGGCAAGTGGTTGTGAAGTTTATCAAGAACCAGCTGATTTGCCGTTATGGTGTGCCAGAGAGGATCATTACTGATAATGGATCCAATCTGAACAACAAGATGATGGATGAGTTGTGCGCTGAATTTAAGATTGCACACCATAATTCCTCTCCTTACAGACCTAAGATGAATGGGGCTGTTAAAGCTGCTAACAAGAATATCAAGAGAATTATCCAGAAGATGACTGTCACGTACAAAGATTGGCATGAGATGCTGCCATTTGCTTTGCATGGATATCGTATGTCTGTACGCACTTCAACAGGGGCAACCCCTTTCTCTCTTGTTTATGGCATGGAAGCCGTTCTCCCAGTAGAGGTGGAGATCCCATCAATGCGAGTCTTGATGGAAGCCAAGTTGACAGATGCTGAATGGATTCAGAGTCGTTATGACCAGTTGAATTTGATCGAAGAGAAGAGATTAACTGCCATGTGCCATGGTCAGTTGTATCAGCAGAGAATGAAGAAAGCATTCGACAAGAAGGTCAAGCCTCGTGTGTTCCGAGAAGGTGACCTTGTGCTCAAGAAAGTTTTGTCTTTCGCGCCCGATTCCAGGGGCAAGTGGACTCCAAACTACGAGGGTCCATATGTTGTTAAGAGAGCCTTTTCAGGCGGAGCTTTGATGCTTACAACAATGGATGGGGAGGATTTCACTCGTCCTGTGAATTCAGATGCAGTTAAGAGATACTTTGCCTAAAAAAAAAAAAAGAAAAAAAAAGAGTATATGCAAATGAAAAAACAAATGAAAAAACAGAATAGCTCGCTAAGTTGAAAACCCGAAAGGGCGGCTTAGGCAAAAATGAGCGTCTCGGTGGAGAACCCGCAAGGGTAATCCAGGCAAAAATTAGAGACTTGAAAAAAGATATATTTGCATCCCGCTAGATTGAGTACCTCACTCTGGGGCAATCTAGGCAAAAATTAGGGATTTTGGCAAGTAACTGCATCCTGACAAGACTTTCTGTTCATCAGTCGTCATTTCGTCAGAAGATTCTCGATTCGTCGTCAACTGAAGCTTCGGATACATCGAGATTCAAATTGGTAGAGAAAGGATCATTATGTTCAGTGTAGCCCTCTTCCAATATATATCACTGATTTCAAATTTGTACAGATCTATGGAGTCCTGCCATTTGCAGACTACCATTCCATCAAATCATTTTGAGCTTTTTATCCAATTTATTTGCACTCTTATTTGTTTCAATTCAAACAAATGTTTTGCATGTTTTATATTGATAAAATGTCATTGTTTTAAACAAATCAAATTTTTCAAAATTGTTGTTTTAAACAAAGTGAACATTCACAAGATTGAAAGGATACTCAAGAACATCTCAGTGCTCTCCCGAGGGTGGCATGATTCCCAACAGGTAAGACATTCGTTCATATTCCTGGTTCGGTGGTATCTTCTTTCTTCAGATCTTTGTTGAGGATGTTCCTCAAACAAAATTATTGTTGTTGGGGCTGTTCCCCAGTACAGTCGCAAGCGACTTGTTGTTGAAGACTTTGTTTTTCTCCAGCAGCAGTTTTTCCCCTAGCATGGATGTTCTATTGTGAAGTTTCGGTGGTTGATGGTTTGTCATCTTGGTGCCCCGTCACTTTCTCCAGTGGGTCAGATCCCCAGACTTTATTTGTCTCCTCAGCACAGTCATGAGTGTGACTGATTGATTGATACTCCCCTCGGAGTCGCGAGTAGAGCTGTTATTGATATCCCCACCAGGGTTGCAAGTGGAGTTGTTACCGCTTTTCCCCATGCAGTGTGCCAGCGGAACTGTCTGTTTCCTCAGCATGATCGCTTTCTTTTGAAGATTCGGTAAGTCAGTGGTTTGATACCCGGTACTTTACCTTCCCCCCGGCGAAGTCGTCTGCGGAATTGTTGCTATCTCTCCATCAGAGTGATTCTCTCCAGCAGAGCAGGATTTATTTTCCTATTTCAGTGGTTGATTCGGGTTGACATCCCGGTATTTGCAACCATCTTTTCCTCAGTTTAGTCTGCAGGATGTTTGTTGTGGCTGTTTCGCCTGTTGAATACTCTTTCAATCCCAAGTATGGTCGGATGATGGCTCTAGCCTCCAGTGAACGGATTTATTTCCTAACTGTTTGTGATCCCCAGTAGAGTGGCTTATATTGCAGAATCTACTTGTTGTGATCAGTTTGCTTTGTGTATTCTCCCCAAGTGGAGTGATTCGTTGCAGACTCTGCTTGTTTGATCTGTCCTCCCTCAGTGGTTTGTTCCCAAGAGAGTAGCCGACAGTTTTCCCCAATAGAATTGCTTATGCAGTTAGATTCTATCTGGATGATATCATTCTCCCTCAGTGGGTTGTTCCCCCGGCGGAGTTGTGTGGATTTGCTTCTACAGCAGTTTGTGCTTGTGCAACACACCTTTTGTTTCTCAGTTGACACTGGGATCCCCTGCAGATATACTTTGGGACCTCTCTTGTTCCCCTACAGATTCGTCTTGGTGGCTGTTTTGCCCGTTGTGACTTTCTGTACCCTGATTGGGTTGTTTCCTGATATCTATGGTTCTCTGCTTCTTCAGCAGTACCTGCAGATCTTTGCTTTACAGCATGTAGATCTCTGCAGATTGGCTCTCCAGTTGGTTTTTCCCCTGGAAGTATAATACCGGACGTTTGTTCCTGAACCTGTTTGTGTTAGAATTGTCTGTTTTGTCAGCATTCATCAAACATAAATCACGCATATTCATGCATATTCATAAACATTCAAGATATTCATGTTGCATTTTTTGCCATATATCTTTTGTTTGTCGTGTCTCCTGCTATGGTGATATAGATCTCTTCACAGATCTCCCCAAGCAGATGTCGGGTGTTATAAATCTCTCCATATAGAGTCTACCCCATAAGCAGAAAAATGTTTGTCTTTTCTTTTGCAGTTCCCCACTGAGATATATCCTCGTGGATGACGGTTTCTTCCGTTTCCTCCCAACACATATATTGGGATGGATTTTCCTATTTGAGTTACATCCTCATTAGGACGTGTCCTGATTCAGTCTGTCTTTTCGGATCGTTCCCGAATTGGCTATTTGTCAGATGTCTTGTGTTTCCCAGCGGGTTGTTCCCCAGCGGAATGTTTTTGGGCCTCTGCCTACAAACCAGCAGTTGTAAGTCATATCTTTCCTGGCTTTCTTAACAGAATTTGTGGTTATACACCTTTTATTCTCCAGCCAGAGTTTTTGGTTTTCTACCTCGTACCCGGTAGTTGTAAATCCTATTTTTCTGCTCTTCAGCAGTTTGCGGTTTGTTATAAACCCTATTTTGGTTTCCCGTGAGGATTTGTGATTTGTTCTATCCCCACGCGGAGTTGTTGGTCTTCTACCCCGTATTCGGTAGATGTAAACCCTAATTTTGTGGTTATCTCCATCTAAGTCTTTGATGTTGATTTTCCTTTGCTTGGATAAGTTGCTCAGATCAGCACTTATATCCTTAGCAAGTCTTTTTGTGGATAATTGCCGTATGCTAGCAATTTCATCCCCAGTGGGTCTTTTCACCGTATGCTAGTGATTTGTTCCCCGGATCATTGGTTGTACACCAATGCATCCCCAGCTAGTCTTCTTTGGATAATTGCCGGATGCTCGCAAATTATCCTCAGCAGTTCGCCTTTCATTTACCCTTTTGTCGGTAATGTCTGCTGCTCCTTTTGATTAGTCATCATGATATACCTATTCTGGTATCCCGATGCCTTTCTTTTCGGATTTTATCCTATAAACAACCTACAACACGGTTAAGGATAATCTTCCATGCGAGGTTATTATTCACGTTTTGACGGCTATGAATAATATATCTCATGCGCTCTTTGGTTGGAATCCTTTGTTGATTTTCCCCAACTGAGCAAGATTCGTATTCTTTGTAGAATCGAATAGCCATCCTTTAACCAGTTCGTGTTTTGGATGATGAGTGTTTTGGAAGTGAAAACCAATTCACGTTTTCGGTAGATCACCTATTATATGCCCAGTAACCGGTATCTCTGGTGTTTCTTACCATGCGAGTTTATTATCTACGTTCTGACGGTAATAGATAATATATCTCATGCGAGTATTCTTATCCACGGTCTGCCGGTAATGGATATCATATCTCATGCACTCTTTGGGTTTGTGTCCCCATTTGAGTAAGATTCGTTTTCCCGTTGAGGATTCGAATGCCCATCCTGTAAGTCGATTTGCTTTTTCAAGCCCTCCTTTTGGATGATGAGTGTTTTGGAAGTGAAAACCAATTCACGTTTTCGGATCTTTATCCTATAAACAACCCAGTAACCGGTTCAGGATAATTTTCCTTTCGAGTATATTATTCACGGTCTGCCGGTAATGAATAATATGTCTCATCTGAGTATTCTATCCACGTTCTGACGGTAATGGATATTATATCTCGTTCGCTCTTGAGTCAATCTTTTGATTGTTTTCCCCTCAGGGTAAGATTCATTTTCCTTGTGGAATTGAATGTCCATCCTATAAACAAGTTTGCTTTTTCGCTCTCTTCAGGATGATGAGTGTTTTGGAAGTGAAATCCATTTCACGCTTTGGTCGGTCACCTATTATATACCCAGTAACCGGTATCCTTGGTGTTCCCTCCTTTCTGCTCCCTATTATGACCTCGGTCCCCCTGTGGAGTCAGATTTTCCTGTGTTGTTACCCGTATGCCTGGTAACATCTCATTTGCTTTGTTACTTCCCAGTGAAGTTTTCTGTTGCTTCTCCTCCAGGAGTCAGCTTGTGTCTCTCCAATGGATTTATGTTCCTTTGGAATTATCTTTTCCCAGTGTGAGTCCTTCACTCCCCAGTGAGTTCTCCAGTCTGTTTTCTGTTTTCTAATCAGAGTCGTGTTTTGTTCACGTTGTGTCAGTTTTGTTTTTCCCCAGTTTGGAGTCGTGTCTTGTTCACACATTTCTTTTTCTTTTATTATCCCCATAGAGTCTTGTCAGAGTCTCTGTTCCTGGTGAGCGTATACTCCGACGGATCGTCTTTTCTTCTGTGTGAATCATATTCCCCACAGAATTTGTGTCTTTTGCACGCATACATCTGCATCATGAGGTCTCTTAGGGACCAAAATTTGTCTCATTACTGTTATTTAAGTCCATTCTACCGCGTCAAGATGAAGATTTCTAAACTTCACTTCTCCGGCTAGAATGACCTTAAATAGGGGCATCTGTAAGACCCCAATTTTGGGCCCTAAGATCCCTCATGGCCCATATCATATCATATCATAACCTCAAGGATCATTGCATGCCTTTGTCCCCTCCTTATGGGTAGATTGCCTTGTGGTTTGTTTCTTGATCACCAAGCATACTTTGCATTTGTATATCTTTGCTTTCATATGTTTATCATTCAAAAAGTACAAAAATATTGTCAGTCTAACCTTGTTGCTTGCAGTTGAAGTAATCATCAGAAATTAGGTCAAAGATGGTCAACAGTCAGTCAAAGCAATGGATGATGGCCATTCTTGCAGAATTTGGGCATCATGATCAATAATCAAAGGTTCATACAACTTGAGACATCATTTGAAGTCAAGTTCTCAAGAAATTAGGGTTTGGAATTCATCAGAAGAGGCTCAGTCACTCAAAACCCTAGAAAAGTCAAACTTGGTCAACTGTGGATTTAATCAGAGATTTGATGGATAGATTTGATTTGAAGGAGTTCATTCATGCTTGTATAAGCCTCATATATCATGTCAAACCTCATCATGGAAGAAAATCAAGCCAATCAGAAAATTTTCCAGAAATAGAAAGTGGACCTGTAATTTCAACTGCCAAAAATGGAAACTTCTTGATCTTAAACTTACATCATGATACAAGCTTCAAATGAATTTTTGCCCAACATGAAAGTTGAAGATCTTGCCTTCCCATTTTCAAAAAGTCCAAGAACATCAAAATCCCATGTGTGGTTGTCAAGATATGATCAAATCATTTTCACCAATTTTTGAACTTCAACAAGCCATAACTCTCAAACCATAAGGCCAAATTTGGTGGGGTTTTTTCCTACAAACCACATTTTTCATCCTCTTTCCAAAAATATAAATTTCATGACCTAAAACCTTACCATTCAAAATGGCATTTTTGGACCTTTTGCATTTAAATTCAAAGTTTGACCAAACTTTGACTTTTTGAGTTTTTGACTTTTTCTTGATTTGGTCAATTGGGAAATGTTCCATATCACATTTGTGACTTGTTCCAATCCCAAAACCATCATCATACCACCATTTTCCCATCATTTTGAATCAAAATGCAAATTTGGCAATTTGGCAAAAGAAGCTTCACAAAAGTAAAAATCAGTACAGCATTTCACTTGTACAACCAAAGCAGCAGAAATGCAGTCTGTTTCCAGCCTGTGCCCAGCCCAAATTCGCAGCAAAAACACACCTCCACTTCCACTTTGTCCACAATTAGCAACTTTGCAAATGAAGGCATTTACACTAAGTTAGCTTAGCACATGGTTAAATGATGATTAACAGATGATATTTAAGCCATTCTTCTGCATTTCCAACCCTAGTTTTTCAGCCTACCACACAGAAAAAACACATATTCTCTCATTTGCATTTTGGCTCAAGTGAACTTTTCTGCTAAACCCTTGAAAACCCTCGAATAACCTTGATTCCTCCATCATCTAAACATCATTTGGGATTGTTTTTGCACATCATTTCTCAACTGTAACCCTCTTTCAAGCTCTGCATCTTCAAAACATCTCCAATGGCAACTTGAGATTTGAGGAGGTCCAAGCAAGTTTGAGCTGAGCAAGCTTCATCACCTTTCATTACCAAGCATAAGCATCACCTGTTTGCACCCCTATCATCAAAAGGATCACTGTTTCAACATTTTCTTCCAAAACAAGTAAGTAATTTATCTTCCCTTTTTGCCATGCCATACTATGTTTGTGAAAGATCCTTGGATGCTGATTTTAGAATACTTTGTCTTGTTTGAAATGATGCCCTCATGAGGGAGAAATATGAATTTCTTCTTTATGTCAAAATGCATTTTTCGTTCGATTTGTTCTGCTTGCATTAGTTTGATGAGTTTTGATGTTATATCCTTGTTGCCTATTGCTTGATGATGCTGTTGGTATACTAGATTTTGGGTTTAGGGCATTTTGAAATTTCGACCTGCATATTATTGATGAAGCATGCTGCTGTTCTAACCCTAAACCCTGCCAGGAAATCTCATGAATATGTTGTATGCTGATTGTTTGATTGGTGTTTGAATGATGATTAGTGATGAATACATGATGCCATGCTTAACCATGCTGCATTTTTGAAATCCCACGAGCATTGGCTTGGAATCCATATGAGACATGTTGCCTGCTATTGTTTGTATTTGTTTGAACATGTTGTCACTGCTAATGCTATTGCCGTGCTTAATTTGCTGTTCTGGGCATGTCCATTTCTTTTTTCAAGTTCATAGTGATGATGAATATCCTGTTGTGATAAACCCTTATACTATGTTCCAGAACTCCAATTCATGTTGTGTGGTTTGCTATTTGTTACATGTTGCTTGAAACTCACTATGCCAGGCCATGATTATTTGTTAATACTGGTTGATGTTTGGCTCATGATGTTGCTTACTGCTGTTCTAACCCTAAAACCTGCCAAGAAATCTCATGAGTATGATGTATGCTGTTGTTCATGATTGGTTTTTGAATGCAAATCGATGATGAATACATGAGTGCCATGCTGCTTGCTTGATGCTTATTTTTTTGAATGAGTTCATAATGATGGAAGTTGCTATTGACTGCTTGCTAAATCCATGCTGATGTATGTTTGTGCTAAGTCATTTTGATGTTAGTTGATGTCAGTTATTGCATGAGCATTGAGGCTGGTTAGGTTTATTTTGTTCATGGTTGATAAATGTTGCTGAATGATTTTGCCATACCATTACTATGCTGTTGTCTGTTTTGTTTGGATGCTAATGAACACATCATACCATGCTGTTGTGTGTTTAATGTTTGGACTTGCTTGGATGTTGATTGCATATGTATGAAAATACCAATGCCATGCTGTTAAACCTCAACTGTCCAGTATTTTCTTCCTGCTGTTGGTCTGTTGGTGCATGAGTCGTGCTCATGTGATTTGCCAAATGCTTGCTGCTATGCTGATTGGTCATACTGTAGAATGATGCATAAACCCTGTTGCTACACATTGCCAAATGCTATGCTGCCATATGCTGTTGTTGTGTTTTGCTTGATTTGGTGATGGACATTGGATGATGAATATGCCAATGCTGCTGTTTGAAACTTCCTGAACCTTGCTCATAAAATCCACATGTTGGTATTTGTTGTGTTTGGTCATGAATATTGGTTTGTTGTATGATCAATGTTTTGCATGCTGCTGCTTATTTGATGATGAACTTGGTTTGATAATTACATGATGCTGAATGAATACTGCTGCTGTTCATACCAAACCTTCCTTGGCCGGAATTCTCATGTCTATGTGTGTTTGCTGTTGATTGAAGCTGCTAAATGATGATATGTCATGGCCATGATTTTTGTTAAAATGCTGTTGTTTCTAAAACCACTTGTCCTGTCCAGAATTTTGCCTGAATGTTGTATTGGTGTGTTGCTGTTTAGATGTTCATCATTGCTATGTTTGTTTGTATGCTATGTTGAGATTTCAATTACTTTGATTGCTTAAGAATGCCAAGCCATGCTGCTGAAACCATGTTGCTGTTTGTTTAAACCTTGAGCTGTCCAGAAATCCACAAATTTGCATGTTTATTGTGTTGGGTCGTAGATGCTTGATCATGGTATGATTGGTATGTTGCATGCTGCTGTTAGTTGATTTTGTTTGGATTGGATTGCTTGAAGATAAGTTGCCATTGCATATGCTGTTAAACCTTAGGGTTTTAGAACCCAGCTTTTGAGCTTTTGGACGTGTCCACTGTTCCATTGGATTTGGACCAATGGGAACATTTCCTGGTCGCCCCCCAAAACACACCGTTTTGATTAATGAAGAGATATTTGCAAAAATGCCATCGTTGACCATTGCCTTGACCATCTTGCTAGGCTATGTTCTTCATGTTTCATCAATTGTTCATCCAACTTCCACAATTCATTTTAAATTCATTTTAACTCCAAAAATTGTGAGATTTTTTGCATTAAACTCATGAATGTGTCTAGTATTTTATGGTGAATTTTAATTAATTTTTCATGTTCTGGATTTTAAATGATAAATGATTTCCCAACATGTATGCCAAAATGATACATTGTGCCATTCTTATTGTGAAATTCTCATATTGTATCCAATGAGCTTGAATTTTTTTTGTGGTGAAACTAGACACATTGATCTTCATTTCCATATAGAGTTTGTGCATTTATCATTTGTGGATTGATAGTTATGATTTTTTGAAGTTGTGTGTTGCATTTGGTGTCATACCATGATCATGCATTTTCTCTAATTTTGTTCACACACTTCCCTACATCCAAATGACTCCAAATTTTGCATGAATGATCCCTTGTATGTCTAATTGATGTATGAATTTTCTTGGAATTAATCTTGCTGTTTTCCATTTAATTGAGAATTTTCTTCCACACTTGGTCATTTGTTGACTTTTTGTGCTATGCCTTGCCAAATCTTTTGTGAAATTCTCAAATCTTATTGTATGACCATGAAATTTCATATGTGATAACTAGATATCTCAAGCTTTGCAATGGTGTTAATCTCATTCATTTCTCTTCTGTTTTCAAATTGATATGATTTTTTGAAGTTGACCCATGCTTGTTGACTTTCACCATGCTTACTTGAATTTGATTTGACTTCATGATTTTATTTGACTGCCTTCCTCTCATCCAAATGCCTTGAAATTTTGCATGTATACCATGATAGATGTTAGGATTGAGTGTGATTTATTTCATGATTTTTGAAGTTGTTTGAGTTGACTTTTGAATGAAGTCTTTGCTGTTGACTTTTGTATGCTTCTCTTGCCATGCTTTGCATTGTTTTGCATATGAAATGACCATGATGCATGATTTGATTATGAATCCAATTGAGAATGCTTCTTGAATGTTTAGACTTGGTTTGGGTTGACTTTCCTTGCTGCCTTGACTTTTTCTTTCATCTTTGACCCTAGGCTAGTCCTAGTGGTCTTCTAAGCTTATGTTGAGTTCATCTGTTTCAGGTTGAGCACCAATGCCCCAAAGACCTTTCAATTTTGATTGAGTTGGTTTGTTTATCATGTGCTAACACTTATTTTGTAGGTTGATTCATATGCTTGAGTCTTTGTGCCTTGCACAATTGGTCCCTCTGTGGTTGACTTTTGGGTTATTTCCTTTTGATTTTGATTATTGACTTGTTTACTAATGAGTTTGACTTTTTCAGGTACTTTAGTTGCCTAAGTTCTTTGAACTCGATTGCTTGCTTTGCTTTTTAGCATTTGCTTTGAGGTATAAATACTTCTTCTTCATGTAGTCTGGAGACCCGGTCTGTTATTTGACCGGGCAAACTGTCTGAAGTCCTCCTTAAGAGGCAATGCCTGTGTTTGTTTAAATTTGTCCTAAGCAGGAAAAGTCCTTCAAGTAAGGCAATTGGTGGAAGGTAGGGATAAGCAATCTATCCCCCACTATTCAGTGTGTCCTCTCTTTGCTCCCATTACATGGTTGAAGCATTGAGATAAATACCCAAGATCTAATCGAGTCAATAATGTGGAGAGGGTTCCTACTTTCTGAACTCCCACACTTTCTTTGATTGCTCTCTCTGATTTGAGATAGAAGCAATGAGGCACACCCCTCATCTCCTATTCATCTGCTTCACCTGAGTCCCTCAATGGCCAGGTTAAGAGCGACCTTTACCCATTACAGTGGACTTTCAAAGTCAAATCCTCTTGTGTGAGCCCCCATTGTTTGGCTATAGAGTGTGCTGTTTGTTATTCATTGACTGATTGATTGCTTCATGTGCACTTGTTTGCCTGTATGCTATGCATTTATCATCATCATCAATTGCCATTAATGCATGATCATCTCATTTATCTTTGTGATGCTATCATTGTTGTTTGCCCATTGAGGACAATTGTAAGTCCATTGCTTTGGCATTTGCTCCTGTGATATGGAAGGATAGAGTGTAAGACCTCATTGGTCACTCATATCTCTTGTTTATCTGTGTGTATGTGAGGATACAGTTATAAGTCCCTGTAAGTTGGCATCTGTTATCCTGTGATCATAATTTGATCTGTTTGATGTGTATGTGAGGTTGCAGTTATAAGTCCCTGTAAGTTGGCATCTGCTTTCCTGTGATCATAGTTTGTTTATCTGTTTGTGTGATAGGTTGCAGTTATAAGTCCCTGTAAGTTGGCATCTGCTTTCCTGTGATCATAGTCTGTTTATCTGTTTGTGTGAGAGGTTGCAATTATAAGTCCCTGTAAGTTGGCATTTGCATACCTGTGATCATATTGTTGCTCTTGTTCTTGTACGTGAGGATCCACTATAAGTCCCTGTAATGTGGCATTGGATTTCCTAGGACCATACTGTGGAGTTAACCTAAGTCCAGATAGATTGGCAGTTAGCTTCCATTTCTCATCTTTGTTTTTTTCTTTTGAGGAGATTAGTGTAAGTCCATTGAGTGGCATCTGATATCCATTTCTGTTTTAGGAGACTGGTGTAAATCCATCTATTGGTATCCGGTATCCGCTTTTTATTTCTTTGCCTGTGGAGATTGGTATAAGACCATTGATTGGCATCCGATATCCGCTTTTGTTTGCTTTGTTTGTTTGTTATTATCCATTGCCATTCCAAAGGACACACTTGAATCATCTCCCATATGATCTCAAGAAGTGAACCTTCTAAGAAGTTTTACTTTCCATTCTCCATCCATTCATCATTCACTATGTCCTAGACTTTTCACACTTTATCTTTTAAATTTGACATAAGTGTTGTGCAAACTTCTTCATGCTTTTCAAACTAAAAACCTGGACTCAAGTCCTTGACCTTTTTTCAAACTCCATTTCATAATACTTATTTGAATTGATCTTAATCATACTTTGACTTCATTTTCATAATCATAATCAGTAGCTCCACTCATTCACTTGTTTTGGCTTTGTCCATTAATCTTTTCATACATGAGCTATAGGTTTGATTTATCTTAGTGGTTGATGTAAATCTCACCTTCTGTCTTTAGTGATTGAATTGTAAGTCTTCCTCGCCTATTATAGGGTTAACCCCTCTCTGGCCAGTTGAAGCTGTTCTCACATGGTGGACGTTGTTGTTTGTATAAGGTTGAGTTTTCTCCCGTGGATAACGTAAGACCTAGGGTTTGTGTTTAAAATTGAACCTAACCCACTTTTGGAAATCTTTTAGCCGAACTACGGCGTTCTGATCCTTACCTTTGATGGAAGGTACGTAGGCAACGGGTTCATCCGTTCGAACCCAATAACAAATAAAACTTGTATATTCTTTTCTCACCATCCCAATCATGTTTGCACAACATTTTTGTCATAACAAATAATAATTTAGTACAACAAGTGTGAAAAGGGCTCCCTAGGAGTACCTAGGACGTAGTGGGTGCCTAACACCTTCCCATTGCGTAATTTACCCCTTACCCAGAATCTCTGATCTTTTTATTAGTTTTCTACGTGTAAAACTTCTTAGGCTTTTGTTCGCTTTTTAGCCAGTCCTTTGGATAAATAAAAGTGCGGTGGCGACTCGAAATTTCAAGGTATCTCATAGCTTATGATTTAATCGATAGATCATATAGCGACGAATACACCGCTACAGCGGACGCACTGGCTACCATGTCATCTATGTTCAGAGTCAGATGGGACAGTGAAGCTCCCAGGATCACTATTGAACGATTAGATGAACCAGCATATTGTTATGAACTTAACACTGAGGGAGTACAGGAGAAACCTTGGTTCCACGAAGTAAAAAGATATTTAGAAGCTCAGGAATACCCTGAAGGGGCATCCATCAATGACAGAAAATTCCTGAGGAAGTTCTCCGCTAAATTCTTTCTGAGTAATGGAGTATTATACAAACGTAATCATGATTCGACTCTGCTTCGCTGTGTGGCTAGAAAGGAAGCAGAAAGGATTATGGAAGACATGCATGACGGTATTTTCGGGACCCATTCTAGTGGACATACAATGGCCAAGAAGATCCTGAGATCAGGGTATTATTGGTCTACCATGGAAGCTGATTGCCACCGTCACTCCAGAACCTGTCACAAGTGCCAGATCTATGCGGACAAAGTACATGTACCTCCTGCTCCATTAAACGTGTTGACAGCTCCTTGGCCCTTTGCAATGTGGGGCATTGATATGATCGGGGAGATTAAACCTACTGCTTCTAACGGACATCGTTTCATCCTTGTTGCTATTGATTACTTTACGAAATGGGTAAAGGCAGCCTCATTCGCTTCTGTCACCAAGAATGTGGTGGCACGATTCATCAAGAATAATCTCATCTGTTGATACGGCATTCCGGAAAGAATTATCACTGACAATGGTACTAATTTGAACAACAAGATGATTACTGAACTCTGCACGCAGTTCAACATAAAACACCATAACTCTTCTCCGTACCGGCCAAAGATGAACGGCGCCGTGGAAGCTGCTAATAAGAATATCAAGAAGATCATACAAAAGATGACAGTAACGTACAAAGACTGGCACGAGATGTTACCGTTTGCTCTCCATGGTTACCGCACTTCGGTGCGAACTTCGACAGGGGCAACTCCTTTCTCTTTAGTCTACGGAATGGAAGCCGTTTTACCAGTGGAAGTTCAGATTCCCTCTCTAAGAATCATGAAAGAGGCGGGCTTAGATGAAGATGAATGGATTCAGACTCGACTCGATCAGATAAATTTGATTGATGAAAAGAGACTTGCGGCTGTCTGTCATGGGCAGATATATCAGAAGCGCATGACCCAAGCATTTAACAAAAGAGTCAAGAGACAGGTGTATCAAATTGGCGACTTAGTGATCAAGCGTATCATTCTACCACAAGGTGATCCCCGAGGCAAATGGACTCCCACATATGAAGGGCCATTTGTGGTTAAGAAGGTATTCTCTGGTGGAGCCATGATACTTGCTACAATGGATGACGAAGACTTCCCACATCCCGTGAACGCGGACATAGTTAAAAAATACTACGCCTAAAAAAGACCCGCTAGGTCGACGCATCTAGGCAAAAGTAAGGGCATCCCGGCGAACCAAAAGGGTTCGGGCAAAAATTAGGGATAAACATATAAAAACATACACCCGGCAAGTCGAAAACCTGAAAAGGCGGCTTGGGCAAAAAAGGGTATCCTGGTGGACTGAAAACCTGAAAAGGCGGTCCAGGCAAAAATTAAGGATTAAAGCGTATGACTATGTCCCGTTCTCGGACAACTTTATCCAAGTTCTAAGGACTGAACAAGCCAATCACTTCCATCCGACAGCATGGGATGAGATGCTTGAAGACGTAATGACAGTAGTGGAATTAAAATTAATAGGGCTTTTTCTGCATAGCTTTTCCTTTGTTTTCCCGACAATTTCCTCTTACTAGGATTTCTGTCTCCTTGTACACAAATTGCCTGTTTATAGGCCCTCTTTCAAAATCAATACAATTTCATTTCCAAAAAGATGCTTTTGTTTTACTTTCCCTGTTTTGTTTGCGTAAACGTCCATTGATTTAACTTGAATGGATATATGCATTTGAACATGACTGAGGTTTACCAAAAATACATGCATAAAATAGCAATGGCAGTTACTAAAAGACTTCAGGATCGAGGATAAGGTCTAACCATGCTTTCCAACAAGTCCGGTTACAAATCCTGTTCCCCAGCAAGAAACCAGTTATTTCCCAGAAAAGGTCGGCATCACCAGACAGACTGGTCATCTCTTCCATCCCCAGCCAGGCTCTGTTGAGTGTTTCCATCATCAGATAAAAATCAAATACCCCCAGCTAAGGAAGGATCATCGATGCAAATATCTCCGACCAGCAGACTGAGATTTATTTCCCCAGTAGAGTCCCCTGGAAGAACGTTTCAGACGCATAATTCATTCATTACATCATTTCATAACATATACATGCATACAATGTTCACATTTATGTCAGACGCATAATTCATTCATTACATCATTTCATAACATACACATGCATACATTGTTCGCATTCATTTTCATAAGCATAAAACATCTCATGCATCATGACATGGCATGAAGCTAACTTTGTTTTCAGGTTAATAATCCTCCTGATACAATCAAAACAAAGGTCCATTCAGACGGACATCTTTATCAATTACATTCAGGATTCAACTACATCTTTCAGATATACTCCATGTCACCATTCATTCTGACATCCTCCTAACGATGGCACCTATAAGCCCATCCCAGACATTTATCGCAAATACGGCATACACAAATACTATCAGATTCAGCCTAACGGACGGCTCATTCTGCTCAGAGACGGTCTAGCATACGACCCATTTGGATGTTCATTCCCTCAGATGCTACCTAGCGTACGGTACATTTTTGAAGAGTAGTCTAGCGTACGACTACCCCTTTTATCATTAGATTCAGCCTAACGGACGGCTCATTCTGCTCAGAGACGGTCTAGCCTATGACCCATTTGGATGTTCATTCCCTCAGATGCTACCTAGCGTACGGTACATTTCTGAAGTGTAGTCTAGCGTACGACTACCCCCTTTCATCATCAGACACAGCCTAACGGACGGCTCATTCTGCAACTCCAATACGGTCTAGCATAAGACCCATTTGGATCTTCAACTCAGATACGATCTAGCGTACGATCCATTTTGATGCTACCTTCGTCAGATACGGCCTGGCATACGGCCCCTTCTGCTACTCAGACACGATCTAGCGTACGATCCGGTCTAATCTTCCATCCCCAGTGAAGTCACCCGCTTAATGGATAACTCATTATGCTATTCAGATGCAATCTAGTGTATGGTCCATTCTGATCCTTTATCCCCAGCGGCGTATAACGCACTCTGACTCCCCAGCGAAGTCGACAGCCTAATGGATGACCCACTATACGGTCTAGCGCATGACCCGGTATGACACCTATGTATTCAAATATCGTCTAATGCACGACGCACTCTGAAAGCTCTCATCATCCAACTTCCTGGATGGCATCTTTAAGCCCATCTCCATCAAGACTAACCTTTGATTAACAAGAGCAAATTTTTGGGGCATTCTAGTGTTCAATAATCTTCCACCTCCGGACCACGAATGGCGTACTTGCCATCCTAACTCTCTCGGTTCAAGAATATTGAACAGGGGCAGCTGTCATACCCCAAAATTTGCCCGTTAATATTACAAGGCGTTTTTCAAGGCACTCCGGCTTGTTTTTCAAGGCACTGACCTTAAAAGAACAAAGGCCCAGCTCACAGATGGCCAAATCCAGAAAATGGCCCAAACTAGCTTGCTCGCTAGGCGAGCAATTCCTTCGCCTAGCGAACCCTTCGTTATGCCACTCGCCCAGCGAAGCACCCAATCCAGAAAAAAGCCCAAACTAGCTTGCTCGCTAGGCGAGCAACTCCTTCGCCTAGCGAAGCTTGCGATATATCAGAATTTTCGGGCTTCATTCTGAGCCCATTAGGTCACCATAATCACTATAAATACCGACACTTCAGTCACGAAAAGGGACAGACGAAGACGGATGGAAACCCTGGCATAGAAACCCTGGAGATCAACTTAGAGTATTCCGAGTAAAGAAACTCTGAAGGCCGCTCATCCGCGCCGAAGCTAACGCCGCCCAACTCCATCCGATACCAAGAGCAGTCAGTCCTTCCAACATCGCAGCTCAGTTGCAAACAGGTTTGCGCATCACTACTGTTTTATGCTTTTAATCGGTAATCTCTACATACATAAGGCATCATGATTAAATTTTTGGATATGTAATTTGGTTTCACATGTGAATTTAAGTATGCCTGAATATCTTGAATGTTTGTCCATGTTATTCCTGTAATTAAATGCCATAAAGCTCAGGTTCCGGAGATCATGCTGCTGTCAAACTCAAAACCCGTAGCCGCTCGCTAGCACATCGCTGAGCGAGCCTGTAGCGAGCACTCGCTAAGCCTTCGCTAGGCGAAGCAGGAGCGAACGGGACAGTGGCTGTTTTGTTTCTTTTCTGTTCTGCCTTATGTTTATCTAATCAAGATTCATTATAATTCTGCATTATTTGGCCTGACTTTATGACTGTTGTGTTGTAGTGCAATTTTTAATTGTACTTTATCTCGATGCTCTAACCCGTGTGCTGAATTGTGTAAAGGTTTACATATTCCCGAGGAAATGGCCGGCTAGGTATTCCACGTTATGTGTGGGATATGCTTACGGAGATGGGTTCTGAATTACTTAATTTTAATGTGGA
Organism: Lathyrus oleraceus; assembly: GCF_024323335.1. Classification (NCBI taxonomy): domain Eukaryota; kingdom Viridiplantae; phylum Streptophyta; class Magnoliopsida; order Fabales; family Fabaceae; genus Lathyrus; species Lathyrus oleraceus. The sequence continues at coordinate 325,662,546 of NC_066584.1, read as the reverse complement.
GATTCATCCTAAATTATCTAGCCGATTTTAATGTATTGATTTCATCGATTTTAATGTGGACCTAATTACTTAATCGATTACGACTATCTAATTAATTGTAAAACTTTACCGTTAAATATGCGATCTTGGACCTCTCTTTGTTACCCTACGATTACGGTATTATGGTCATGTCCCGCGAATATGGGGATACACTTAGCAAAGACCCTTCGGTTAAATCATCATAGTCCCTCGAATGTTGCCTTTGTCCCTCGATGACCCTTCGGTGTAGCCTACGGTTAAATGATGATAGTCCCTTCGAATGCTAAGGTATCCTCACAACTGTTGCCTTCAATGACCAATCGATGACCCTACGATGACCCTTTACATCCAAAGGATAAAACTACTTACTTCTCAATAGTAAGGACAGTTTTACCCTCATAAGGATAGGAAATGCCCGCAAAGACCTTGGGTAGGTATACCTCTTAATTGCTTATTCACAACTTAAAACTACTTTTCACACCTCACACCTTTTCAAAACCTCTTTTAGAAAATCACCACTTGGCATACATTCATACTAGAATCATTGCCGAGTTATATTTTTCTAAACTATTTTCAAAACTAAATGAGATAACCATTTTGTATACATTCATACAAGAATCATTACAAAGTTAAATTCTCCTTTTCAAAACATGTCCTACACATTTCTCCAACACTTTTTCAAACTAAAAAAACATAAATGATTAAGCAATTAAGAGCCCATGGAAAACCATGGATACAAAGGGTGCTAACACCTTCCCTTTGTATAATGTACCTCCCGAACCCAAAATCTAAATTAAGGTCTTTCCTGTTCTTTTCCGCCTTTCCTTATTGGATAAAAGAAAAGTCGGTGGCGACTCTTGCTAACCGCGACATTTGCTTTCCAAAGCAAAAACACATAAAGTCAGTTCACCGTATGACAGAACTGGCGACTCTGCTGGGGACTACAAAGAGAGGTCACCGTAAAAAATCATTTATGTTTTTAAATTGTTCCTTCTTTTAAGGGTATTTTTGAGTGAAAGATCCTACACCCGGATCTAGGGTACCTTAGGTAAGTAGCAATAGATCATCGCGACTATCCGGCGTATACTGGAATGGTTAAAATGATAGCTACGGTTAATGTGACGCTTTGGATGTCCTGATGTTCCTCATGTTTACTTGAGGAAAAATTTGGCTTTCGCGTGGTGTCATCAAAACATTAACCAGACCTTTAGAACCCTAATTGACTCATCCTAGCCATTAGAAAGTAGTGAGATAACTGACTTCGGTTCCGACTGGGGTTGGTTGATACTCGATACTACACTCTTTGAGATTGGACTTTAGGGAAGCTTCGGTCAACCACTTGGTGTTGCACTGAAGTGGACTTAAAGAAAGGTCAATGATTAGAGATCCTTCTAGAACCCGGTTACTATTCTAGGACAGGTTGAACCAACCAAACTTCAGTGGGGAGGGTATTTACCTATGGAACTCATGCAAGCCTTAAAACATAGGAATGATTGTTGTGGGATTTGCTTGTACTTGCTATTTACATAACATCATAACATCATAACATCATAACATCATGGCATTGTACTGACCATTTCAAGGACTTAGGGATTTAGCTTTGCTCTGTTAAACAGGTTATGGTTTCCAGGAAGACTATCCGGATCAATCTTGTAGCAATCTCTCCTCAACTCAAGGACTTAGTGTCAGAACTTCCCGATCACGCTCAGTTCATCAAGAAACATGGTTCTCTCCTCAATTTGGTTACCACTGGTTTCAAAGAAGATATGATGAGAGTCTTATTCCAGTTCTTCGATCCTAAACATCATTGCTTCACTTTCCCAGATTATCAGTTGGTACCCACATTGGAAGAATTTTCCAAGTTGCTTGGGATGCCTATTCTTGATCAGACACCTTTCAGTGGTTTAGAAAAGGTTCCAAAGTCTGAAGAAGTTGCCGCAGCTTTACACATGACAAAGTCTGACATTGAAACTAATTGGGTGACAAGAAATGGAGTTAAGGGTTTACTTGCCAAATTTCTGATAAATAAGGCCCGAGAATTCCTAAAAGTTATGAATGTCCATGCTTTTGAAGATGTCCTAGCATTACTGATCTATGGTTTGGTGTTATTCCCTAATCCAGACCAATTCATAGACATGAATGCTATTAAGATATTCCTCACTCATAACCCTGTGCCTACCTTGCTTGGAGACATTCTGCATTCCCTTCACACTCGTACTATGAAAAGGCAAGGGACTCTCATGTGTTGCGTACCTTTATTGTCTAGGTGGTTTATTTCGCACCTTCCTCAATCAGTCTTGAAGAAGGAGCAAAATCTGAAACGGTCTCAAAGGATAATGTCGCTCTCCCATTCAGACATCCGTTGGTGTCCTCATTTCAAAGAAAATGTTATCATCATTGACCGTTGCGGAGAATTCTCTAACGTACCACTCTTGGGGATAAGAGGGGGTATTACTTATAACCCAGCTTTAGCCCTACGCCAGTTGGGGTATGCTCGAAGAGATGGTCCACATGAAATGATCCTTCAAGGCACTGTGTTCGACTATGACAACGACTCTCAAGGTCTCCGTCAAAGGTTTGTACGAGCTTGGGGCATGGTGAAAAGAAGCACTTTAGGACAGAAAAATTCTATTCCTATGGAGCCTTATCTCAGATGGGTACGCGCCAGAGCTCGTGAACTTGTCATGCCATACCCTGCGGTCGGACCATTGATTGTTGAACCAGGGGTTGAGGGAGATACTTCTCAGATCATTCCTTATCCAGATATGCCTACCGATGTTGAGGAATTGAAGAGATCCTGGACCCAGTTGAGAGAGGAAAGGGATACTTTCGAAGCCCAGTTCAATGCAGAAAAGAAGAAAGTACTAGAGCTCACCAGCCAGCTTAATGAGGAACGAAGACTCAATACATATCTTCGCCCAAAAAGAAGCCGTCCCTGGGAGACTTGAGCTTTTATTGTATTTTATTTTTTCCTTTTTGTAATGAACATTGATTAAGGAAATTATTAATAAAAGTTTCCCTCTTTTGGGTGGTTTACGCAAAGTTAAATTCCAGGAGTCCTTGAAAACATTTCATACATTGCATAGCATAACATAACATTGCATAACAGGTATTCTAAAAGATCAATATTCTCACGGTCTTCCTTCCAAACAGAAAAATGGCTCTTGAACAAACTGTCAAAGATCTCCAGGCTCAGAATGCTCAATTCCAGGAGATGATGTTGAGCTTATCCAAGGGGCAGGAAGAACTGAAGGCTCTCTTGCTCGAGAAGAAGAAAGACCCGAAACCTGTGAGCTACATTAACCCGGGAAGGAGGCGTAAAGGACAGGCTGCAGGAGTCAAGATTAGACTTCCGAAAGAGCAAGAAGAGGAGACAGAAAATGATTCAGGAGAGGAGGATGTTGATCTTTTCAACTCTGAGAACGACGATGAAGATTATGAGAATGAACAGTACTCTCCAAGAGAGGGCAAGTACAAGTTGCTAGAAGAACGCATGCTAGCTATGGAGGGTCAGAAGGCGCCCGGTCTGGATTTCGAAAGCTTGGGACTGGTCTCTGATGTGGTCATTCCTCGCAAATTTAAGATCCCCACTTTCACTAAGTACGATGGTGCGTCTTGTCCTCAGATGCATCTGAGAGCTTATGTGAGAAAGATTCAGCCGTATACCACTGATAGGAAACTATGGATCCATTTCTTCCAAGAGAGCCTGTCTGGCACACAGTTAGAGTGGTACTATCAGCTCGAAAGCTCTAACATCCGCACCTGGACTGATTTAGCAACAGCTTTCTATAAACAGTACCAGTATAATTCTGAACTAGCGCCTACTCGGCTACAGTTGCAGAATATGACTATGGGATCTAAAGAAAGTTTCAAAGAATATGCTCAAAAGTGGAGAGATTTGGCTGGCAGAGTCAAACCCCCTATGACTGATCGAGAATTAGTAGACATGTTCATGGGTACACTGACTGGCCCATTCTACAGCCATCTACTGGGAAGTTCTTCATCGGGTTTCACTGAACTTATATTGACAGGTGAACGTGTGGAGAGCGGCATTCGAAGCGGAAAGATACAGGCGGCTACCTCTACAAGCACCAAAAGGTCCTATCAGGGGAGGAACGAATCAAATGCTGTGTACGGTCAAAAAGGTCGTAACAAGAAAAATCGTGACTATACCATTGGAGCAGTTACGATTACAGCACCGCCATCTCAAAACTTCCAGCATCGACAAGACAGGCCAAGAAGGCAGTTTACTAAGATCAATATGACTTTAGCACAGGCGCTGCAGGGTATGCTAAAAGCAAATTTGATTACCCTCAAAGATCCTCCTACGAATCCCAACACTACTTCTCCTCGTTATAATCCCAATGCCAGGTGTGCGTATCACTCTGATAGCCCCGGGCATGATACAAACGATTGTTGGTCGTTGAAGAATAAAATTCAGGATATGATCGACGCTGGGGAAATTGAATTTGAGCCTCCAGAGACTCCTAATGTCATCACTGCACCTATGCCTAATCATGATAAGACTGTTAATGCTATGGATGACTACTCTCATATTTCTAATGTAGCTGACTTAGCATCCCCTCCCCTGGCCATCAAGAAGAAGTTGTTGCAAGCTGGTTTATTTCCAGGTTGTGCTGAAAATTGCGATCTCTGCATACTCCAACCCAATGATTGCCTGAAATTGAGGAATGGTATTCAACGGCTGATAGATGATCGTACAATCCTCTTTGAAAGGATTCCTAAAGGGGAAAACACTATTGAAGAAATATCTGTGATTGCAAGGTCCAAAGTTCCAGTGAAGATTACTGCTCCCAGAGTACCTGTGAAGATTACTGCTGAGCCCAAGGTAGCTCCCCTAATCATTACTGCACCTGGCCCAGTACCGTATTCCTCAAGCAAAGCTATTCCGTGGAATTATGGAGGTGATGTTTACATCCATGGCGTAAAGCAAGTTGGTAATTCTGCTAATCCTAATGACATTGTTGGGACTAGTAAAGTTACTCGAAGCGGAAGGATCTTCTCTCCAGAAATCTCACCTCCCGCTCCTGAAACTCGAGGAAAGGAACCAGCAGTCAACCCTTCTCAGTCAGAGACATCGGTCGAAGTTACTACTGAAGATGTTGCCAAACAGGAAATGGAGGAAATGCTGAAAATCATCCGCAAGAGTGATTTTGATGTGGTAGAACAGTTAGGGCATACCCCGTCTAAGATCTCGATGTTATCCTTGTTGTTATCTTCTGAATCTCATGCCAATGCCTTGATAAAATTCTTGAAGACTGCTCATGTACCTCAGGAGACCTCCGTCGATCAGTTCGAAAACTATGTTGCTAACCTGACTATTGACAATGGCCTAGGCTTTTCCGATGCTGACCTGACACCAGCGGGAAAGAATCACAATAAAGCTCTGCATATCTCCATTGAGTGTAAGGGGATCACCTTGTCTCATGTATTGATCGATAATGGCTCTTCTTTGAATGTGCTACCGAAAGCCGTGCTCGATAAACTTGACTGCAAGAGCATCGAACTGAAGCCTAGCGACATTGTGGTGCGTGCTTACGATGGTGCGAAGAGTGTTGTCCATAGTGAAGTGGTTCTCCCTATCAAGATAGGACCTCAAGTCTTCGACACTACCTTTCATGTAATGAACATTCGTCCTGCCTATTCCTGCTTGTTGGGATGCCCTTGGATTCACGGGGCAAGTGCTGTAGCTTCGTCTCTCCATCAAAAACTGAGATATCCCATAGAGGGTAAGATCGTCACTGTGTGTGGGGAAGAAGAGTATATCGTCAGTAGTGTGCATACCTTCAGATACGTTGAGATGAATGGTGAATTCTTTGAGACTCCGTCTCAGTCATTTGAGGTAGTTCCTCCGACTAATCCTGTCCTTAAGCCAACTTCCTGTGCGCCCAAGGTTATTCGTGCTCCTCCTGCTATGATTTCTCTGAAAGATGCTCAAGCCGTGGTTGAAGATGGTGGTCGTACTGGCTGGGGTCAACTAATCGAGGTACCGTACAAGTCTGATAAATTTGGCCTGGGATTCAACTCTGAAAAGATAGTCAAAGACCAGATTAATGCTGTAGAAGATGCTGACAGCGATTGCGACCTGGATAGCTGGATTTACCCAACAATTGGTGACGGACTCAATAATTGGAAGGCTGAAGACACTATCCCGATTTCCTTTAGTCAGGAGTAATTGTTATTGTCTATTTTAGTGTTGCAAAATTTTTTTTTAGTTTTAATGTTTACAATTGAACTTCTTAAAGCATTGTGTCTAGGCCCGGGGCACAATAGCTAGTTTGTTAAAGGTTTGTCATTTCATAAGCATATTCATATTCAATAAATCAATGGACTTTTTGCATTCAAATATTGCGCTCTTTATCTTTCCTGCCATTTTTCAAACAAGCTATGCTCTCTTACACACACTCACGTAATAAATTGCAGATCCATACCCACTCTGGATCCTATTGATAATAATTCCGCTACTGTTCATTACGACTTTGAAAATCCGATCTACCAAGCCGAAGATGGAAGTGAGGGAGATTGTGAAGTACCTGGAGAGCTTGCCAGACTATTACTGCAAGAAGAAAAGACTATACAGCCGCATGAGGAGTCAATTGAAATTGTAAACCTGGGTACTGAAGTATACAGGAAAGAAGTCAAAATAGGAGCAAGATTGGAAAACAGTATCAAAGAAAGATTGATTCAGATGTTACATGACTATGTAGAGATTTTTGCTTGGTCTTATGAAGACATGCCAGGATTGGATACTGACATAGTAGTGCATCGTCTGCCAATGAAGGAAGACTGTCATCCTGTCAAGCAAAAGGTTCGCCGCATGCGTCCTGAAATGTCTGAGAAAATCAAAGCCGAGGTTATGAAACAATTCAATGCCGGTTTTCTAGCCGTTACTTCTTATCCCCAATGGGTTGCTAATGTGGTACCAGTGCCGAAGAAGGATGGTAAGGTGCAAATGTGCGTAGATTACAGAGATTTGAATAAAGCGAGTCCCAAAGATGACTTTCCACTCCCGCACATCGATGTTCTGGTAGATAACACCGCTCAACACAAAGTATTCTCCTTCATGGATGGATTCTCGGGTTATAACCAGATTAAAATGGCACCTGAGGACATGGAGAAAACTATGTTTGTGACGCAATTGGGCACTTTCTGTTACACGGTAATGCCATTCGGTTTGAAGAACGCAGGGGCAACGTACCAGCATGCTATGGTGGTCTTGTTCCATGATATGATCCATCATGAGATAGAAGTATATGTGGATGACATGATAGCCAGATCTCATACTGAAGAAGAACATCTCGATCATTTATACAAACTGTTTGAGAGGTTGAAGAAGTACAAGTTGAGATTGAACCCGAACAAATGCACCTTTGGAGTAAGATCCGGTAAACTCTTGGGCTTTATTGTCAGTGGTAAAGGAATTGAGGTCGACCCGGCTAAGGTGAGAGTTATTCAAGAAATGCCAGTTTCTCGTACAGATAAAGAAGTCAGAGGTTTCTTGGGACGGTTGAATTACATTGCCCGATTTATCTCCCATTTGACCGCCACTTGCAAACCCATCTTCAAATTACTGAGGAAAAATCAAGAGATGATATGGAATGATGAATGCCAAGAAGCTTTTGACAAAATCAAGAAATATCTCCAAGAACCTCCAATTCTGGTACCGCCCGTTGAAGGAAGACCTCTAATCATGTATTTGACCGTGTTAGAAAATTCAATGGGGTGTGTATTGGGGCAACATGACGAGTCTGGCCGAAAAGAGCATGCCATATACTACCTTAGCAAAAAGTTTACCGACTGTGAAACAAGATACTCACTGCTCGAGAAAACTTGCTATGCTTTGGCCTGGGCTGCTCGCCGACTAAGACAGTATATGTTGAATCATACCACTTTATTGATTTCTAAGATGGATCCTATCAAATATATATTTGAGAAACCCGCTCTCTCCGGAAGGATAGCAAGATGGCAGATGGTTTTAACAGAGTATGATATCCAGTATACTACCCAGAAAGCAATCAAAGGAAGCGTGCTAGCTGATCATTTGGCTCATCAAGCGGTGGACGATTACCAATCTATGAATTTTGAGTTCCCAGATGAGGATGTCATGCTTGTTACTGATTATGAAAAACCTGGACCGGATGAAGGACCTGAATTGGGATCCCGATGGACTATGGTTTTTGATGGATCTTCTAATGCATTGGGCAATGGCGTTGGTGTTGTAATCATTTCTCCCGGGGGTTACCATACACCTTTCACTGCTAGACTATGTTTTCAGTGTACCAATAATATGGCTGAGTATGAAGCATGCATTTTGGGACTCAAGGCTGCTATAGACCTGCGAATCAAGTTTTTGAGTGTGGACGGAGACTCAGCGTTAGTAATCAGTCAAATCAAAGGAGAATGGGATACTAAACATCCGAATCTCATCCCTTACCGAGAGAGGGTATTGACGTTAATCCCATACTTTGAAGAGATTACATTTGAACATATTCCACGGGAAGAGAATCAGTTGGCGGACGCACTGGCTACCATGTCATCTATGTTCAGAGTCAGATGGGACAGTGAAGCTCCCAGGATCACTATTGAACGATTAGATGAACCAGCATATTGTTATGAACTTAACACTGAGGGAGTACAGGAGAAACCTTGGTTCCACGAAGTAAAAAGATATTTAGAAGCTCAGGAATACCCTGAAGGGGCATCCATCAATGACAGAAAATTCCTGAGGAAGTTCTCCGCTAAATTCTTTCTGAGTAATGGAGTATTATACAAACGTAATCATGATTCGACTCTGCTTCGCTGTGTGGCTAGAAAGGAAGCAGAAAGGATTATGGAAGACATGCATGACGGTATTTTCGGGACCCATTCTAGTGGACATACAATGGCCAAGAAGATCCTGAGATCAGGGTATTATTGGTCTACCATGGAAGCTGATTGCCACCGTCACTCCAGAACCTGTCACAAGTGCCAGATCTATGCGGACAAAGTACATGTACCTCCTGCTCCATTAAACGTGTTGACAGCTCCTTGGCCCTTTGCAATGTGGGGCATTGATATGATCGGGGAGATTAAACCTACTGCTTCTAACGGACATCGTTTCATCCTTGTTGCTATTGATTACTTTACGAAATGGGTAAAGGCAGCCTCATTCGCTTCTGTCACCAAGAATGTGGTGGCACGATTCATCAAGAATAATCTCATCTGTTGATACGGCATTCCGGAAAGAATTATCACTGACAATGGTACTAATTTGAACAACAAGATGATTACTGAACTCTGCACGCAGTTCAACATAAAACACCATAACTCTTCTCCGTACCGGCCAAAGATGAACGGCGCCGTGGAAGCTGCTAATAAGAATATCAAGAAGATCATACAAAAGATGACAGTAACGTACAAAGACTGGCACGAGATGTTACCGTTTGCTCTCCATGGTTACCGCACTTCGGTGCGAACTTCGACAGGGGCAACTCCTTTCTCTTTAGTCTACGGAATGGAAGCCGTTTTACCAGTGGAAGTTCAGATTCCCTCTCTAAGAATCATGAAAGAGGCGGGCTTAGATGAAGATGAATGGATTCAGACTCGACTCGATCAGATAAATTTGATTGATGAAAAGAGACTTGCGGCTGTCTGTCATGGGCAGATATATCAGAAGCGCATGACCCAAGCATTTAACAAAAGAGTCAAGAGACAGGTGTATCAAATTGGCGACTTAGTGATCAAGCGTATCATTCTACCACAAGGTGATCCCCGAGGCAAATGGACTCCCACATATGAAGGGCCATTTGTGGTTAAGAAGGTATTCTCTGGTGGAGCCATGATACTTGCTACAATGGATGACGAAGACTTCCCACATCCCGTGAACGCGGACATAGTTAAAAAATACTACGCCTAAAAAAGACCCGCTAGGTCGACGCATCTAGGCAAAAGTAAGGGCATCCCGGCGAACCAAAAGGGTTCGGGCAAAAATTAGGGATAAACATATAAAAACATACACCCGGCAAGTCGAAAACCTGAAAAGGCGGCTTGGGCAAAAAAGGGTATCCTGGTGGACTGAAAACCTGAAAAGGCGGTCCAGGCAAAAATTAAGGATTAAAGCGTATGACTATGTCCCGTTCTCGGACAACTTTATCCAAGTTCTAAGGACTGAACAAGCCAATCACTTCCATCCGACAGCATGGGATGAGATGCTTGAAGACGTAATGACAGTAGTGGAATTAAAATTAATAGGGCTTTTTCTGCATAGCTTTTCCTTTGTTTTCCCGACAATTTCCTCTTACTAGGATTTCTGTCTCCTTGTACACAAATTGCCTGTTTATAGGCCCTCTTTCAAAATCAATACAATTTCATTTCCAAAAAGATGCTTTTGTTTTACTTTCCCTGTTTTGTTTGCGTAAACGTCCATTGATTTAACTTGAATGGATATATGCATTTGAACATGACTGAGGTTTACCAAAAATACATGCATAAAATAGCAATGGCAGTTACTAAAAGACTTCAGGATCGAGGATAAGGTCTAACCATGCTTTCCAACAAGTCCGGTTACAAATCCTGTTCCCCAGCAAGAAACCAGTTATTTCCCAGAAAAGGTCGGCATCACCAGACAGACTGGTCATCTCTTCCATCCCCAGCCAGGCTCTGTTGAGTGTTTCCATCATCAGATAAAAATCAAATACCCCCAGCTAAGGAAGGATCATCGATGCAAATATCTCCGACCAGCAGACTGAGATTTATTTCCCCAGTAGAGTCCCCTGGAAGAACGTTTCAGACGCATAATTCATTCATTACATCATTTCATAACATATACATGCATACAATGTTCACATTTATGTCAGACGCATAATTCATTCATTACATCATTTCATAACATACACATGCATACATTGTTCGCATTCATTTTCATAAGCATAAAACATCTCATGCATCATGACATGGCATGAAGCTAACTTTGTTTTCAGGTTAATAATCCTCCTGATACAATCAAAACAAAGGTCCATTCAGACGGACATCTTTATCAATTACATTCAGGATTCAACTACATCTTTCAGATATACTCCATGTCACCATTCATTCTGATATCCTCCTAACGATGGCACCTATAAGCCCATCCCAGACATTTATCGCAAATACGGCATACACAAATACTATCAGATTCAGCCTAACGGACGGCTCATTCTGCTCAGAGACGGTCTAGCATACGACCCATTTGGATGTTCATTCCCTCAGATGCTACCTAGCGTACGGTACATTTTTGAAGAGTAGTCTAGCGTACGACTACCCCTTTTATCATCAGATTCAGCCTAACGGACGGCTCATTCTGCTCAGAGACGGTCTAGCCTATGACCCATTTGGATGTTCATTCCCTCAGATGCTACCTAGCGTACGGTACATTTCTGAAGTGTAATCTAGCGTACGACTACCCCCTTTCATCATCAGACACAGCCTAACGGACGACTCATTCTGCAACTCCAATACGGTCTAGCATAAGACCCATTTGGATCTTCAACTCAGATACGATCTAGCGTACGATCCATTTTGATGCTACCTTCGTCAGATACGGCCTGGCATACGGCCCCTTCTGCTACTCAGACACGATCTAGCGTACGATCCGGTCTAATCTTCCATCCCCAGTGAAGTCACCCGCTTAATGGATAACTCATTATGATATTCAGATGCAATCTAGTGTATGGTCCATTCTGATCCTTTATCCCCAGCGGCGTATAACGCACTCTGACTCCCCAGCGAAGTCGACAGCCTAATGGATGACCCACTATACGGTCTAGCGCATGACCCGGTATGACACCTATGTATTCAAATATCGTCTAATGCACGACGCACTCTGAAAGCTCTCATCATCCAACTTCCTGGATGGCATCTTTAAGCCCATCTCCATCAAGACTAACCTTTGATTAACAAGAGCAAATTTTTGGGGCATTCTAGTGTTCAATAATCTTCCACCTCCGGACCACGAATGGCGTACTTGCCATCCTAACTCTCTCGGTTCAAGAATATTGAACAGGGGCAGCTGTCATACCCCAAAATTTGCCCGTTAATATTACAAGGCGTTTTTCAAGGCACTCCGGCTTGTTTTTCAAGGCACTGACCTTAAAAGAACAAAGGCCCAGCTCACAGATGGCCAAATCCAGAAAATGGCCCAAACTAGCTTGCTCGCTAGGCGAGCAATTCCTTCGCCTAGCGAACCCTTCGTTATGCCACTCGCCCAGCGAAGCACCCAATCCAGAAAAAAGCCCAAACTAGCTTGCTCGCTAGGCGAGCAACTCCTTCGCCTAGCGAAGCTTGCGATATATCAGAATTTTCGGGCTTCATTCTGAGCCCATTAGGTCACCATAATCACTATAAATACCGACACTTCAGTCACGAAAAGGGACAGACGAAGACGGATGGAAACCCTGGCATAGAAACCCTGGAGATCAACTTAGAGTATTCCGAGTAAAGAAACTCTGAAGGCCGCTCATCCGCGCCGAAGCTAACGCCGCCCAACTCCATCCGATACCAAGAGCAGTCAGTCCTTCCAACATCGCAGCTCAGTTGCAAACAGGTTTGCGCATCACTACTGTTTTATGCTTTTAATCGGTAATCTCTACATACATAAGGCATCATGATTAAATTTTTGGATATGTAATTTGGTTTCACATGTGAATTTAAGTATGCCTGAATATCTTGAATGTTTGTCCATGCTATTCCTGTAATTAAATGCCATAAAGCTCAGGTTCCGGAGATCATGCTGCTGTCAAACTCAAAACCCGTAGCCGCTCGCTAGCACATCGCTGAGCGAGCCTGTAGCGAGCACTCGCTAAGCCTTCGCTAGGCGAAGCAGGAGCGAACGGGACAGTGGCTGTTTTGTTTCTTTTCTGTTCTGCCTTATGTTTATCTAATCAAGATTCATTATAATTCTGCATTATTTGGCCTGACTTTATGACTGTTGTGTTGTAGTGCAATTTTCAATTGTACTTTATCTCGATGCTCTAACCCGTGTGCTGAATTGTGTAAAGGTTTACATATTCCCGAGGAAATGGCCGGCTAGGTATTCCACGTTATGTGTGGGATATGCTTACGGAGATGGGTTCTGAATTACTTAATTTTAATGTGGAGATTCATCCTAAATTATCTAGCCGATTTTAATGTATTGATTTCATCGATTTTAATGTGGACCTAATTACTTAATCGATTACGACTATCTAATTAATTGTAAAACTTTACCGTTAAATATGCGATCTTGGACCTCTCTTTGTTACCCTACGATTACGGTATTATGGTCATGTCCCGCGAATATGGGGATACACTTAGCAAAGACCCTTCGGTTAAATCATCATAGTCCCTCGAATGTTGCCTTTGTCCCTCGATGACCCTTCGGTGTAGCCTACGGTTAAATGATGATAGTCCCTTCGAATGCTAAGGTATCCTCACAACTGTTGCCTTCAATGACCAATCGATGACCCTACGATGACCCTTTACATCCAAAGGATAAAACTACTTACTTCTCAATAGTAAGGACAGTTTTACCCTCATAAGGATAGGAAATGCCCGCAAAGACCTTGGGTAGGTATACCTCTTAATTGCTTATTCACAACTTAAAACTACTTTTCACACCTCACACCTTTTCAAAACCTCTTTTAGTAAATCACCACTTGGCATACATTCATACTAGAATCATTGCCGAGTTATATTTTTCTAAACTATTTTCAAAACTAAATGAGATAACCACTTTGTATACATTCATACAAGAATCATTACAAAGTTAAATTCTCCTTTTCAAAACATGTCCTACACATTTCTCCAACACTTTTTCAAACTAAAAAAACATAAATGATTAAGCAATTAAGAGCCCATGGAAAACCATGGATACAAAGGGTGTTAACACCTTCCCTTTGTATAATGTACCTCCCGAACCCAAAATCTAAATTAAGGTCTTTCCTGTTCTTTTCCGCCTTTCCTTATTGGATAAAAGAAAAGTCGGTGGCGACTCTTGCTAACCGCGACATTTGCTTTCCAAAGCAAAAACACATAAAGTCAGTTCACCGTATGACACACTTACAAACTCATCATTTGTATCATTCTTCAACTTTGCTCTAGTTTCTAATGGCGTAGCAACTGCATTATAACTGCTCATATTAAACCTCTTCAAGATATCTTGGACATACTTCTTATGGTGCAGGAACACTTCTTCACCCATGTTTTTGAACTCCATCCCTAATAAATATGACAAATTCCCTAGGTCATACATTTTAAACTCATGCATTAGCTTCGACTTGACTCATCTTATTTATGTTTCATATGCACGTGTAATAAAAAATTCATCTAAATACAAGCATACGATGATTCGACTGACCCTATTTGCATCATTGACATACACTCCATATTCAAATACACACTTTGTGAAGCCTGCTTTAATTAAGAAGCTATATATCCTCCTATTCTAAGCTCTTGAGGCTTGCTTTAAACCATAGAGAGCCTTCCTTAACATATACACTTTCGACTCATGCCCTTTGATATCAAATCATGGTGGTTGACTGACATAAACTTCTTCTTCCAAAGGTTCATTCAGAAATTTTGATTTTACATCCAACTAATGTATCTTCCACCATTCTCGAATACGTTAGGATCCACACACTGGGGAATCGAGAATACATTTTTGCCATCTTTCTTTCTCCGTTCCTTGTGCGCATTGCTGAACATGATTCACATTCTTTTACAATGCATGTACTCCATCATTCACGATCTCAATTACATCTTGAAATCTAGAGATGACCTTCATTTGCCCAATTCATCATTTGTAGTTCTCCCCTTTGAAAACCGATAGATTCGCTAGAAATTGCGTTACTGTTGTGTTTCTATTTGCCATTGCAGATTCTCTCTGAATCGTAACTCAAACTCCTTTATACCAATTCATTTGAATAAAAGGGGTTTTCAACAAAAAAGATGAGAGAAGAAGAAGAAGAGAGAGAGAAAAGAGATACAAACTAAATTGTAAAAGAGAAATATTATTGAGTGAAATTGTTGTTGTTGTTGGGATTTACATCATACAATGCCTCTATATAGGCAACTAAAGCCCGTACTCAATACTATACAAATTGACCCAAGCCCATAACATACATAATGTAAAGTACAAAACTAAAAGTTACATTTCAACAGAACAACTATATGTTGTATTCGACTTTGTCGAATACAACTGACTCATACACCTTGACCAGCTACTCTGACATAATTAGATGCTAGCTTTCGACAAAACATCGAATTACAACTTCTAACAATATAGTTATCATAATTCTAAGTTTATTTGTTGCTTCAATATTAATTTATTTAAGGTTTGAACAAACAATTGGATAAGGATGATAAACTTTATGTTTATACGTTGGATGAACTAGTGAAAGTGACTTACAACAATGACAATCCCTCTTGAACTCAACAATGCAATTAAGATAATAATTATATAATTTCATTATTTTTCTTTCATATACAAAATATATAAGAAACACACAAAATGCTGAATTTTTCCTTCACATTCTTCCCATCCACAAATACATATTACAAAAGGTATACACAAAATGCTGAATTGGAAAGTGAAGATTTGCAAATGAAGATGATCAATTCAGTTGTAGCTAGATACCTTAAAAGAAATTATGTTTCTAAATTGTGGTTGCACACTAAAAAGAAATTTCAAAGTGTTTTCCTTGAAACAATTATGATGAATTTGATGGATAAGATTCGAATAAAAAAAGATGATGTACATGAGGACAAAAGAGAAGAATGTGTAGAATACAAGTTCCACATTTTTGAGTAAATGTTTATTTAGTATAAACTAACTCTAGATAGTGTTAACCCGTGTATTGGGAATGTTACAAAGATGTGGGCTTTTAACCTAACAATTTTTTTTCTAAAATTTATACTAATTAATTTTCTTTTAAATATTTTTTTAAATTAATTAAAAAATATTAAATAGTAAGTTACCCTAATCATCATTTTCACATAATTATTTTATCTTAGTCGTCAATGCTAGTCTGTCACGTCTACAAAAATGAAGGGGTACCAACTAAATTTCAAAAGATGAAAAGTTGAAGTACCAAAAAATTAATTTTTAAAATGAAAGAACTAAAATTTTAAAAATATTAAACTAAGGGAATAAAAAATACTTTTAGGGTATGTTTGAATTGGTGTTATGAGATGGAATGAGATGAAATGAAGTGATAACCGATGAGATTTCATTATTTGGATTTGTAAATAATGGATGTAATGTAATGGAACATGGTGGAATCCATTCCATCCAATTCCATTCAAATCTCTATTTTTTTCCCATCCAATTTGAGGTGTATGCAGTGAAATGAGACATTTTAAATAAAATAACCAAACAATAAAGTGAGATCTATATTTCATTCCACTCGGCTTCATTCCGTTTTGTCATGTTCAATTCCGCTTCGCTCTGTTATGTTCCATCAATCCAAACATAACCTTAAATCTATCAGAAAAGAAATGTATTCAAATATTTGATTTTCTTGACAAAATTAAAAGGGTTAATAAGTATTTACCCCCTGCGATTTAGGGGTCTTCTGGTTTTCCCCTAGAATTTCTTTTTAAAAATTATAACCTTGCCACATAAAGATTCCCCTGACTTAAACCTTTTAGTGACCATATTCACTTGAGGAGCTGATGTGGCAAGTGGGTGTTAATTGAATCTAAAAATTCATTGCCATATGTACCAAATGATTGACACATCACGTGACCACTCATAATTGGGAATTTTACCCTTGCTTTTTGTCCTTCACGTTTATCCTAAATTAGAAGACGCCATTGAAGTGCTGAAGCTTATAGTGAAAACGACATTGAAAAGGTGACAATAAGGTTGTGTTTTTGAAAACGAAGTTTCATTCGTAGGTAAATTTTTCTCATTTTTGTAGTTGATCAGGTCCAATATGGTTTTCCATCACGGTGGAGAGTTCGTTAGAGAGAAAATAATGTTTTACATGTGTGGGGTTAAAAGCACTGTTCATGAACAAAATATTGAAAAATGGGATTTATCTGAGGTGATGAATATCTTTCTTGACCGGGGTTATGAAAGAAACAAGTTTAGGATATGCAGTTAACTTGAA
The DNA here is from genome assembly GCF_024323335.1 of Lathyrus oleraceus. NCBI lineage: Eukaryota > Viridiplantae > Streptophyta > Magnoliopsida > Fabales > Fabaceae > Lathyrus > Lathyrus oleraceus. The sequence continues at coordinate 325,645,402 of NC_066584.1, read as the reverse complement.
GGTATAAGTGATTGTTATTTTGAAATTAACAAGGACCATCATGTTATTGATGTTGCTACTTATGTTGTTGGAAACTCCATTGAAGGTCATTTGTATGTTGGACACAATGTGAAGGACATCAATGTCAAAGTGATTGAGCCTTAATGTATTGATGTTACTATTAGGAATGAATCAAGTGACGAAGATGCAAATGAAAGTGATGATGATGCAAGGAATGTTAGCTTTGATGATAGTGAGGAGGATAAAACAAGTGGCTTGAATGATGAATTTAAAGTTGTTGAAGTCGACAGGCCTAAAGAAGGTTCAAATAAAGTTGACATAAATGAAAAGGCACTACATGATTAAGATATGTGGAAGTAAGTCACCTATGAAGAAGAAGAAATTAACCCCAAAGAAGAAGATGAAGGTGAAGGTGAATGTGATGTCACCTGCTAAGAAATCAAAAGATGCCTTTGAAGAAAAAGATCATAAACTCAGGGATGATGGAGAAGACCAATATATGAGTGATGAATTAGGTAGCTTAGACCCAGGTGCTTATGAAGATGAGAAGTTACCTAAATATAAAAAGTTTATGAAGGAGCAACTTGGGAAAGACTATGAATTCAAGCTAGATATAAAATTTAATTCATTAACTGATTTCAAAATGTCATCATTGAATGATCAATATTAAATGTAAGGGAAATTACATCAGTCAAGAATGAGGAGAGTTGGAGTAACTTATAAATACACCAAATGCGACAAAATGGATCGTAACTCAAGAAAATGCAAGAAAACAGTTCAGAATTCAGAGGCTTTGAAAAGAAAGGTAAGAATTCCTTATTATCATGTACTTAATTTTCTTGTATAATTAGTTGATGTTAATATTATCATAATTGCCATTTGTAGAGAAAGTCACCTAGATAATATGCAAATAAAGCAAAAGTCACTCCTTGTACAGTTAAAGTACCCCCTTGCAACTGGTGCAGTTGAAGTACCCATTGTAACTTGTGCAGTTGAAGTACCCCTTACAATAAATGGAACTGATGTAACTGCCGAGGATGGAGATGACATATTAACACAAGAAACTACTGCCTTGTTATGTTGTGATTATTATAATGTGTTTAATTAGTATGCCAATTAATACAATGTGGTTAATTAGCATGACAATTTCACAACATGTGCTATTATGTAATGATATTTTAAATGACTACTTTGTCTTATTATGTAATGACAATTGCGCAACAAGTGCTATTATGTAATGATATTTGAGTCACTACTCTACCTTATTATATAATGACAATTGCACAATATGTGGTATTATGTAATGATATTTTAAAATAATACTCAAATTGATATTGAAAAGTATTACTGAAATGCTACTCAAATTGATATTGAGAAGTAATACTGCAATTGAATCAAACTTATTTTGTACCAAATTGAAATTGTACTCAAACCCATTTCATTTTGAAAGCTCATTTTGAGACCAAACTGATATTGAATTAAATCAGTATTTGTATCAAACTAATATTGAATCAAACTGATATTGTACCAAACTGTTATTTATACAAACTCATTTTGAAAACTTATTTTGAGACAAAACATATGTAGAATCAAACTCATATTGAAACAAACTCATCCATTCATTCATTAAAACCTCAAATTGATACATTGGAACACCAGATACATTGAAACAATTACTTCAAATTAAATACAACTACAACAACGTATACATTGAAATGTCAAAATGTAATGAAATAAATACAACATATTGAATACAATGGCAAACAACACCCATGACACTGATATTGCAACAATTAACCAATAACTTTTTGTTCCTTTCATGTTGCAGATTCTTGGTTTTTTCAAGCTTCTTTAAGCAAGATTCCTTGGCATATTCCTTTCAGAACTCCTTTGCGAATTCCTTGTCAAACTCTCTCGGGTAACCAATCATGTCTTCACATTTGTTGCAATCAACTGCTAAACTATTGTCAACTGCTAAGCTACTGACACGGCGACACCGGTAATGATTTGAAAAAATGAATAAATTAAACGTAATTACAAGTGTCGGTGTTGGTGTCCGACACAGATACAACTTTTTTCAGAGGGGTGCCGGTGCTGCATAGCATAGAAATATCAAGTGAGAGGTGCAGGATCCAATTCTCGTTCAATCCTATGTGAATGATCAGGCTCTCACCCAATGCCTTCCTATATGAGCATGTATGTGAGCATTCATGTAATGTAATGCTTGTTTCCTCTATGACCTTCCCTTATGAAGCATTATTTTCTTTCTGTTCAACTCTTGTTCTTCTTTGGTTATAAAGAAATAGGTACTTGTTTCCTGATAATTTTTTCTCCTGCTGTTTAGGCTTTGCAAGATACGGCAGGGCGGGAAGTTGATAAAATGATGCTTACAGATGCACCACTCTTATTTACTCCTGGGCAGGTATGCTCAGAATAGTCTGTAAATTTTGTAACTCTGTTGTTGCATTTTTATATTTTTTGTGACAACAATAGTCTGTTTCATCCTAATGCAGTTGGCCTTGACCGCTCTACGTACCTCAAATGCACTTCATAAAGTTGTCGACTTTGATAGGTACTTGTTTCGCATGTTCCTTTGTGATAACCATCCTCAGCTCCTATAATCCGCTTCCTTTAGCTGTAATTTGTTTCATAATCACGCAACAATAAAATGACTTTGCCTGGTGTTTGATTTTTAATATTGTTCTTTGACCCAAATTAAACTGAGACATTTACTCCTACACTGGTACTTAATTGCAGTTTCCTGAGCGGTATTTTTTCCCATAAGAATTCTACACACACAATGGGCGAACTTCTTGAGTCATTGGATGCAATTGATTCTTGGGTAATTGTTTCTCATCCTAGTAGTTGTTGCGAAACTGAATTTGATTTCTTGATGCGAAATTCCAAGTTTCCACGTTGTATTAGCTTGGTAATGTTGTCTTATTCTGTATGCATGGACCAACCAATGTGGCCTTGGCTATATATGCAGGTTAGAAAATACACAAGTCCTTCAGAGAAGGAATTGAAGCATATCGACCGTAAACTGAAGTCTTGTTGGGGTCATGACGAGTAATTTCTTTACCCTTTGATGTGGAGTTGCTGTTGGTTGTTTACATTCTCCCCACCTACACACAAACACCAGGGACCAAACATATGTTTTTTGAGAGAGATTTTCTGATTATTATATAATAATTTTGGATTTCCTTACAGGGGAAAGAAGAGGGAGAAGAAATCAAAGCACAAGTCCAGAAAGAGCTCGAAAGAAGCACAAAATGTGTAGCCTCTTCTCTAGTTTTATAGAATTGAACATGAAGTATGGGGGGTTGAAGAGCTTGTTTTTTTTTCTTCTATTGAAAACACCAACATGATAGAACAAACCTGGGTCCATTTTCTTTAGTTAGAAGAAAGGAGGAGAAAAAAATATCCAAATATAGAGAACACAATCCATTGATTTGTTTTCATTCTTTTTGAACATAACTATAGAGAACACAATCCATTGATCAGTTCAATTAAATATCCAAATATATTAAACCTTGAATTTCAAATCAAACCATTGATAATACAAACCAAGACTAGATGTCAAAATCTAGTAATGATAATGACAAAGGTTGTGCTACAAACAAAATCAAAATCTCACTAGTTAATTTAGTGTTAGAAAAGGAAAAATAGTTGTCTAAATTTGAAAAAATATAACAAGACACTGAGATCATGCTAATACTACTCATTCCACTCTTCAATTTTCTTTTAATAAAATGATAGAATTTGCTATTAGCTAATTTGTTTTCAACACTTAACCTGCAACAAACAACACAGAACAAGATTCCCAAACAACCTAAACCAACATAGCACTAAAACTTCGAATTTAAGACGTTTCTTGTGTCAACATATGTAGTTACATTAAATCGCCTCTATGCTTCCATGTCAGTGTCGGGTGTCAGCTTCCTGTATATGCTTCATAGACTTAACACTTCAAAATGGGACTAATTAAAATATCCAAACACATCAATCATGACATGATTCCAAACCATACACCATTGACACGTCGACACCATAAACATTTTCAAAAAATTGAAGAGTTGAATGTATTTCCATATGTTGGTGCTGCATAAGTGTCTGACACTAACACGTGTTGAACACTGAACACCGGATACATGAATGTATTTTCATATGTTGGTGCTGCGGAAGTGTCGAACACCGAACACCCTTTAATAAGAAGTGTTGATGCTACATAGATTTCAAATCAAACCCCCTATTTCAACCTTAACCAAACAGAAGGCATATACAATATATAAACTAAAAATCTTGATTGAAAAAAATGTTGACAACAAGGGCAGAATCGAACAATAGAAACCTGCAAACAGATATTAAACACCTTCCAATTTCTTCATCTTGGAAGGTGGCCAATTCCCCTTCTTCCTCAACCTCCTCTTTTGAACAAGCCTCTTTCTCTTCAACCTTATCTTCTTGGCAAGCTTCATCTTCAACATCCGCTCTTCCCTCTCCTTCAATTTTGATTCTAATGGAAGCTTATCTACAGAAACAACATCACTCTCTTTCTTGCTCTCACTTTCTTCTACTCCATCTGCAACATTAGAATCAGCAGCAGCAGCAGCTGATGCAATAAAAATTGCATTTTTTCTCGGTTTCACAACAATGGGTGTCAAGATTCGAAATCCCTTCAAACAGTTGGTGGGCAGACCGATTCGTACTCTAGAAACTGACACACAATAAGTTCGAGAAAATTAAGATTACAGAAACAACAAAAACAATAAAAATAACAATATGAGAATGTATTTTGGAGAAATTAAGGAGAAGAGAGTGAATAATACTTACTAGGGTTTGCTGTGGGATGAAGGAAAAGGGAGGAAGAAGAGGTAACAGGGGTGGTTGTGAAGGAATTGAAGCAGAGAAGTGCCATAGTGTTTGGTTTTTTATTTTTCTTTTTCAAATGAAAAATTGGTTTATATGATGTTATGTGGTATGTTATGTTAAGGATAAGAAAGGCACATCAGACGTGTCTTCTTCCATGCTCACCACTCACCGTCGCTCTTGAAGTAATGTTACCTACTATATTGAGATTAAAAGTTTTTTTTTTAGAGTAAAATTGTCTCATAAAAAATTATCTAATTTAAATAATTCATAATTTTTAAGAAAATAATTAGATGGATAAGTTTTAATGATAAAACTAATATCATTTACATAAGGTTGTTGCAAATATATTTTAAACTCTTTAATTACATTGAATTTTTGATACACAATATGATTGGTTTTTACTGTTTACATATATGATAATAATTTATTTTTTACCACTTTTCTTTTTACTATGAGGAAAATTCAGATGGATATGGTACAGGATAGGAAAGTTATTATTATAAATAAATATTTTAATGCTCAAATATTTTTTTTAATGAATAGTAATATATATTTAATTTGAAATAATCAATTATTTTATAAAAAAATCTTGGACACAAGTAGTGCTAAGTATACAATTTTATAAAATAATTAATGTTAAGTATTTAATTTTGGAGACAAGTGGCACAGAATTGGTTAGTTGAAAAAGTGGGTAGTGTAAAAAGTTAGTTTGTATATCCATTTTGAATAATTATTTATTTTATTTTATTTATTAATACATAAATATTTTTTAATTTTATATGTATTATATATTAAATTGTATAATTAATAATTATAAATTTTAATTTTATTACAATATATTAATTATATAAAAAATATTAAAAAAATATTTGTATTGCCTATTTATAATTAATATTTATATATAGCAACTAAGAAAATTATTAAATAATTAATTAACATGTTTTTAATTATCATAAAGATGTTAAATATGCAATAATTTCTAATTAAAAATAAGCATATTTTAAATGGTAATTAAATTGTATTTGTAAAAGAATAGAGAAATTAAATTATTTTAAATCCATATTTATAAATGAATGATATTCAAAACATGAATGATTTGAAATGACATTTCTTTTTATTTTGTATTGACACTTATTTCTACATTTACCTTGCAAGAATTAATGATATTCAAAAGAATAGTATTGATTTAAAAAAATTTGACTGCAATCACTGTAACTACAAATTAATGACAATTTTTTGCAACAATTTATTAAATGCTTTTATTCTTGATCAAATACGAAAAAATATATAATTTTTATTGTTTAAATACGAAAAAATATATTATTGACCCAAATATTTTCATATAAATAATTTCATATAAATAAATCAATAATTATACAATCTTTTTTTAGTACAAAATAATCATGCAATATAAATGAATTAAATGAACTTCAAAATATACTAATAGAAGGTATATAAGATAAGACGTATGAAAATGCATTAAAAATAAATGATTACAATTATAATATAAAAATTATACATAAATAATATATGAGTTAAATAGTATCAAAATTGTATGATAATATGAAATATAATTAATTATTTTATGATAAAAAAATAATACTATATTTAAAAATAAGATATATTAAACTCAATGAAAAAATAAGAGATATTTGACAATATACGGTTGATCCAACTATTTATATATAAGAAAATAAAATATATCAAGTTTTTTTTCAAAAATAATCCATTTTTTTAAAAAAAATCCCAAAATACCCCTGGTTTCAAAAAATTCCCAAAATATCCCACTTTTAGGAGGAGTCTCCAATTGAATTGGCGACTCCTCTTAAAACTTGAATGGAGGCGCCAATTGGATTGGCTAGGGCAGGTGCCCTAGCCAATCCAATTGGCGCCCCTGTGTAGGTTTTAAGAGGAGTCGCCAATTCAATTTGAGACTCCTCCTAAAATGCAAATTTTTGTCCTATAAATAGATGCGTTGTGTGAGTAATCGTTCCACATCTCATATAATCATTTGGGAATCATGTTTGGTGTTCGTCGCCGATACGGAAATGTGATTTATGCGAGAGACAAACCTCAAATGCTGATGCTGTTTTGGAACATCACCACGTTCGATCAACTGAAGAGGGAGTTGGTTTGTTGGTTAGATGGGAAAATACCAGAAGGGGAAAAATCAGAAGTATTGAAAGACTTGACAGTATTTTTGGTTGGGTGTGAATGAAGACCGATAAGGATGCTAGGGAAATGATGTTCGGTCGAGACGACATCAATTTGATTGTTGTAATCAGTTAGAAATATATATGTTTTCAGATGTTTTGTACTGATGTTTGTTGTGAACCCCGTTGTAACAATTACTTAATGATATATAATGATTGAAAGTTACAGAAATACAATGTTACAAAAAGCTTAAGACCTAGATGATGCTCCTCGATTGGGACAGTTGTTCTTGTTGTGTCCTGGTTGACGACAGATACTACATAATCTTATCATTTTATATGTGGAATCCATCTCTATTCTGATACATGTGCTGTTTGGCCTTCCTTTCTTCTTTCTACGCATCTCGTCATTGTGCCAAACAATAACACCTTCATATGGAGGCCAGTAATCCTCCATTGGTAGTACTGAGAAGCTTTGAGTATATACATTCATGATGGTGTTGGCCTTGTACACATCAGATAAATGGCTGTAAGCGTCTTGACGAGTATAAGCGCGTGCTGCTATGACATGGGAGCAAGGTATGCGAAAGGCCTGGAATTTTCCACAATCGCACCAACTTCTGTTTAGTCTAACAGCGTAGGCTGAATTTGGTCTCCCCTCGTTGTGGTCCATTGTTTCCTGGACGCTGAAATTTTGTCTATGACGGTCAAAGACTGTTACAACGTATGTGCTAGCTTTGATGCTCTCCTCTTTCATGACCTTCATGCAACACTCACTGAATACTTGCCCGGACATTAATACCGCACTCCATCTTTCACCTCTGGTTGCGAACATAGAAGCCATCCTATAATAGGTTGATCTTACCAAGGCGGTTATCGACAGATTTCGAATTCCTTTGAATACCCCGTTCATGCATTCCACAATGTTTGTTGTCATGTGGCCCCATCGACGACCACCGTCAAATGCCCTTGTCCACTGCTCTACTGGTATGTTATTTAGCCATCTCCCTGCGTCTTCATTAGACAGTCTAATTTCATCACGATAATATTGAAATGACGGCTGAGTTAGAGCATACCCAGCACTCACCACCTTCTTACGAAGATTCTTATCTTTTATAGCACGCATGAAGTTTTGTGCAATGTGTCTGATACAGTAGACATGGATAGAAGGAGGATCATGTCATCCGTTGTCATGGTTGTTGTAGGCACTCTCAATGGCAGCATGTCTATCAGAAATCAAACAGAGATTGGCTTGTGGAGCCACATGCGTTCTGAGATGTCGAAGAAAGAAACCCCATCCACCAGTCGTTTCACCTTCAACAAAAGCAAAGGCAATGGGAAAGACATTGTTGTTGTCGTCTTGTGCAACCGCCATGAGCAAAGTACCCTTGTATTTTCCATATAACCAAGTGCCATCAATTTGAATAATAGGTTTGCAGAATGCGAAACCTTTGATGCACGGGTCAAATGCCCAAAAGAGACGGTGAAATATTCTATTACCTGTAGCACAGATTTTGTCTGGCATCATCGCTGGCACTGTCTCCATAATTGCCACAGTTCCTGGGACATATGTTTTTAGTGCCCATAAAAACCGTGGCAATTCCTTGTGTGAATCCTCCCAGTTGCCGAAAACTTGTTCAACAGCCTTTGTCCTCGCAATCCAGGCTTTCTTGTAAGATGGAGTATAATTATATGTTGTTCTGATATGGGATATAATTATACTCACCTTCACTGATGGGTCTTTATTAACCAACGGCAGAATGTCTTGACATATCAAAGATGCGCTTAGTTTACGGTGATCTTGTTCAACGTTAGTTGCAATGAAATTGTGTGGTGGGTCTATTGAAGCGATCTCCCAAGAGTCATTTTTATTTTTGTAAGACGCAGCCAAACGAAACTTACAAAGCATGTTACGACATTCGATAACATACCTTCTAGAATCAGTGTGTTTCACTGTAAAGTCAGCAGAGTTGTTCATGTGGAATTTTTTGATTGCTAGAAGACATTCTTCTTTGGTACGAAACATGTCTCCCACCTTTAATTCGCCTTCTGATCTCGGATACGGATTATAGAAAACACTGTTGGATGTTTCGTCGTCGTGAAGATCCATATTTGTCATATGTTGAGGCGGATTGTAGACATGACTAGGAGGTATTGGTGGTGGTTGATCATCATCTTCATCGTCGTTGTTCAGCATGTGATCAACCTGTATCTCGGTCTCCTCTTCTTCTTCATCAACGACATCCACTTCTGCCTCTGCTTATGGGTTGACGTCATCTGACCATTGTCGATCATCTTCACCAGATTCATCCTGACCGGTTAGTTAAGACTGTTGAGATGGTATACATGGTTGAAGAGTAATGTACAACTCAATATAGTTGCAGCCTGAATGTTCATGACTAACAAACATGTATTCAACATCTTCATCGTCTCGTACCTTAAGGGGGAAATACTTGCATTGACCATTCTCAAAAAATATTGGATTTTGATATGTGATCTTTGACACAATACTCGATCCTATAAAGGATTGTATTCTTTTTTTCAAATGCAAGAAGGTTGCATTTCTCTTGATCGTGATTCTAATGGTATCAGTGTTTCGAAAACAAAAACCATGTAGCTCAGACTCGTATGTTTCACCGTTGCAGTGAACGTTGACACTGTATAATGATGAAGATGATATTGTGCAGATGAAAACTATTTTCTTACTGCAGATGAATGTGAGTGAAGTGTCTTGGATGTTGATAGTAAGACACTTAACTATATGAGTGAAGTGTCTCACATGCTAGCTAGTTCGGAGTGACGTGTCGCACATGCAAGCTACTCCGAAATGACGTGTCACACATGCAAGCTTCTCCGAAATGAGGTGTCAACCATGCAAGCTACTAAGAAGTGACATGTTCAGCATGCAAGAGACAAGACAGACACGTGTCAGACATGCAGACACACACTCCAAATGAATTGGCGCCCCCTCTCATTCCTTGCACATGGGCGCCAATTCAAGTGGAGACACCATGTATTCAGACCTCGAAACCAAGCAATCAGACCTAGGTCTTGCATGCATGTCCCTATGGAGGCGCCAATTTGAATGGCGACCCCTCTTAAAGGTTGTACACGGTCTCCAATTCAAATGGAGACACCATGTAAGTATAACTTTTCATGCTCCCATCCATTTGCCTATAAATACATCCACTCCATCAACACTTCTTCCACACCATCACTCTCACTACTTCTTCTACAATACTTCTTCTACATTTTCATCTGCAACAACTTCTTGTAGTTTCATCTACATCAACCCCCCGACAAAATGTATATCCTCACAATGGGCGAAGCACATAGAGGAACGGTTGCAAACATCGCAACATATGTAAGTTTTCTCTTTTGTTAAGTTTTTATATTTCATCTTCACCAACCCCCTTTTATTTTGACATACCAACTTAGTCAAGTTTTTTATTCTTTCTTTTATAGGATGTATCAAGGTTCCGAACTCGGGTCCACGAATATGTCCCTATGGACCCGATGATTCAACCTTATGTTGAACTCGCCGATTTTGGTCATATTAGCAAGATTTTGTCTTGGTCCATAGATAACAGATTCATTTTAGCTTTATGCGAAAGATGGAGACCAGAGACACACATATTTTGGTTCCCAACCGGTGAGTGTACTGTGACGTTAGAATACGTCTACATGCTTTTAGGACTACCCATTGAAGGTAAGGATGTTAATGGTAAGACCAACTATGCAAATTCAATTTGCATGGAGCTCTTAGAGACTGATTTGTTAGATGATAATGCAAGAGGTCAATGTATACTACTCTCACGCCTTAAGTTGTACTATAATAGTTTATACTTAGATGAGCATTCTACCGAAGATGCTCGAATAATAAAAACTAGGTGTTACATTATGCTGTTAATTGACTCGTTTTTATTTCCCGAAGGTAGTGGTTCTAGCATGCATATTATGTACTTACCTCTACTTAGACATGTAGATAGAATAGGAAGTTACAGTCGGGGATCTGCTTGTCTAGCCTATCTCTATAGCTCCTTGTGCAAAAACTCACACAAATACACATCTACATTTTCTGGATGTGCTATTTTGCTACAAGAATGGGGTTGGTCAAGACTACCGTCTCTAGCACCGGTCAATAACAACTCTTTCACATTTCCGTATGCACAAAAGTAAGTTGTTTAAATTGCTATATCTTTACTTACTTCTTTAAAGTTTATTACCTCTAACTAATTTTTTTTTACTTTTTGGTGTAGATGGTCTGCACGTGGTATGAGTTACAACAGATGTCCAAGACACTGTATTACTCAGTATCGCAACCTGTTGGATCACCTTCGACCGACGGACGTAAGCAAAATAAATAAATTATTTCATTATATTATGTTAACTTTTTCTACATTGATTATAATCCTATCTTCTTTCACATTTCAGTTCATTTGGCGTCCATACCTTAATTTGGATCATGACCATGAGATCAACGCTGAAGACGCAGCCGTATGGATTGTATGCACACCTATAATACGGTTCACAACTGTGGAGATGCACAACAGTGATCGTGTGAAGCTGCAGTTCGGTATGCTCCAGAATATCCCAGATCCCCCAGCTAGCCTAGGAGAATGGCATCTGCGTAAAGTTAACGACCAATGGAACTTCAATCCATGGCAAAGCTTCGCAAGATCGGAGTGTCGCAAATGGAAGCACCGTCATGACCATGTGTTAACTGACGCAATCATGCCAACTGAAGAAAAATCAAGTCGTACTTATATGGGTTGGTACAAATCGGTTGGTTTTCAGTTCATCGCCGAGGATATGTACCTATACGACCCACGCCAGGAAACTTACACACCAGAAGGATCAAAATCTAACCCCCAACAACATTATCAGCCCGGTTACTCACAAACCCCTATCCGTCAAACTTTCTGTTCCACAAACAGACAAACATACAACTGAAGCATGTCATTCACCCAACCCCAATACCAAGAGCATACCCCATACCACCACCAACAAATTGACCATCAACCTGAGACCCAACATCGCTTCGCACCCACCCCGTCACCCTACCAAAGTCGCCTTAGCCAGAACACCCAACGATCATTCAACACCAACCGCCCCTCCTCCTACCTTAGCCAAGAAGGCCAAACATCACAAAACCAAAACATCCAACAACCATATCTCTACCAAACACCCCAATGTAACACCTCAAAATTTGCCCTCCTCTCTTGGGACTAGCATTATCATATTTGCATTTCATTTTAGGGCATTAGGCATCTCATATTGCATAACATGTGGTTACATGGTGCAAGTCATCTTCCCAAGTCTTAATCAGGAGGTGAGGAAGTCAAGGTGCAAGCCTAGGGTTATTGACTGATCATGGGCCATCTGAGGATTGGGCTGTGGATTAGGGTTTCATGATTCTCAAGGGATATTGGTCTTCATCTTGTTTGAATTGATACATCATCATCATCAGGGTTGGATGTCATCAAGTGGTTGAAGAAGATTCCTTGAGATTAGGGTTTTGACCACTGGTCAACCCTAATCAGTTGTATTGGGCCAATCAGGGCTGGATCAGGAGATGGGGTTTCTGATGATTCTGGGGTTCATTATTTGGTTATATTGTGCTAATTGAGGCTAGGGTTTCACCCTTGAGCCATTTCAGTTGGAAATTGGGGCTTAATTTGATCTATGCCTTGCCAGATTCATCTGTCAGATGAAAAGTCAACTGTGGTCAACTGTACATGATCTGATGGATTTGGAGGTGGAAATGAGTTGAAGGCACTTCATTCATGTTGGAACAAGTGTTGAATGACATCTCAAAGCTTAAAAATGAAGAAAATCAAGTCAGGACAAAAACTGCCAAAAATGGCAGGTGACTGGTAATTGAAGTTTCCAAAAATGGAAAGTTTTTGACCTCAAAAACAGAAGTCCAAGGAAGCTTCAAATGAAAAATTGTTCAACATGACAGTTGTAGATCTTGCTCTCACCTTTCCAAAAAGTCCAAGAACTTGAAAATCCAATGTATGGTTTGCAAGATATGGCCCAGTGAATTTCAGAAAAGACCCGTAATCAGGAGGCCATAACTACCACATACTTTGTCCAAATTGCAAGTTCTTTATATGCACAAACTCCATTTGACATGTACTTTGAGGGTGCATCATTGGATTTTCCCAAAAATGGCCAAGGCAAAAAGTCACTTTTCAACTGGACAGCTGAATTGGACCAGGGGCAAAATTGTCCAAATGTCAAAATAATTGGAATTTTTGAATGGGACTTTTTCCAACACCTCAGGAATGGCATTTTAAGTGTGTTTGAATATTCATTTCATGGTTAATGCACATGGTTTGAGTTTTGGGTTGAAAAATGAAATGCTAAAAATGGATCAATTACCACACACATGTGATTTTGAGAAATACTCCACCAATGGACATGAAACAAGTTTCTACACATTACATATGTCATTTGGGGATTGCTTGAGCTGTCAAAACAGCTGGCACTAGCTGTCATTGTGTATTGACCATTTTACCCTCCATTTGCAAAATTGCATTTTCACTAATTATGCCAAAATGCTAATTAACATGATTAGTGATGGATTAAGCTACCATATATATTCTAAATCACTCCATAATCATAACAGAAAACTCATTCACCAAAAACTAGATCAAGAAACTCTTCATTCTCTCCAAACCCTCAAGAACACAAAAACCTTCATTTCCAAAATTCTCCATCAATTCTACACCAAATCTCAAGATTCTTTTTGATTTGGATTTGTATCATCATCCTCACCATCTGTTTTGGTAGTTTGGAAGGAGTAGAGCACTGGTTCGTGACTGTTCATCATCACCTCATCTATGGCAAACCGGAATTGTGAGCTCTAGGATCAACATCAATCGAAGCTAGCATCTCCTATCACCTTCCTCATCGTGTTTCTACTTCTGTTTTGAAGAAAAGAGCGCTGAGAGCATCAAAATCGCGGCTGCCATTCCAGGTTTGAGTGAAAATCGATCATCACCATATGCTTCATAATTATATGTGTTTTGAAGAGCGTTTCACGTAGGTTTCAATGCTGTTTGTGGTTTAGAAAATGATTAATCGTAGCGTGAGAAATCTAAGTTTGAAAGTAAGAACACAAACCCTAAGTGAGTCGATTCGAGAGATTTAGGAACTGTTAGTGAAAAATAGTGTGATATTCATGATCCTCTCATTGAGACGAATCCAACGGTTATATGCACGGCAATTTTCGTTGAATTTCGATGTTCATCATGATTTTCATTTTCTGAAATACGCTTGTGGAAGACGATGCTGGAATTTGTTTTGATCCAAAATTCTGTTTAAACATTTGAAAATGGCGTTTCCCGCCCTCGCCAAGAAGAATTACGATACTGCCACTGTGCAGTTTTAATTAATTCATTTAATTTCTAAAAAATATTTAACACTTTAAAAAATTCATAAAAAATAGTAAAAAATTCCTAAAAATATGGAGATTTTTTCCTTGACTTTGTTGACTTGTGTAGGATTTTTTTGACCTATTGGTCAAAGTTGTGCTTGGCAAATATTTTATTTGACCTAGGGTTTTCTAATGTATGTCACATTTTGATACATTTTGGCAATTTGATCATGAAATACTCATATCATAAAATAAATGGCTGAAAATTTTTGTGGTGGTTCTTGACTCATTGAGGATTATTTATATGTAAATTTCATGAATTTTTGGTACCTGGTCAGAGAGCAGCAAATTCTGGAACTTAGGTGTGACAATTTGTGTCACACCTCTTGATGTCAACTTGTTGAATTTAATTGGATAACCTATGCATGTTAGAATTGAATGAAATTTGGCATGGTGAATTGTTGATATGTTAGGATGTTGTATGAATTTTTGTAGAAATTTTCGCTGCCTTTTCTAATTGATCATGATTTTTCATTTCTGGTGATTGAAATTGCAAGCTCATGTGATACATGTTGGTAGATTGATTGGGAAATCCTCATATTGTATTGTATGGCCATGAAATTTGATATGCATGAACTAGACACGTTGTGTGACCTCCCTGTTTTGGTCTCATCCATTTCTTTTTTGTTTTCAATGAGATATGAATTTTTGAATTGGATGTATGCATTGATGGTGTGAATTGAAGCATGTAATTGTGTCTGTTTTTGTGGATTTTCATTGACATGGTTTCATTTGCCCAATTAAGCTCAAATTTGACATGGTAGACCTTGATTATCCCCTGTTTAGGTGTATTTAATTTGAGAATTTTTGGATGTGTTTTGGCATGGCTTTGAATGCAATACTTCTGTTTGTATATTTGGTGCTTCATTTGAACCAATATGGATTGTTTTGTGCATGAATTGAACTTGATGGATGATATAAACATGAGACCAAGGATGTTTGCTCTTGTTTGATGTTAATTTGATGTTGGATGGTGGATACCTTGCTGTTTTAACTTTTTTCTTGCTTTGGGACCCTAGGCTTGGCCTAGTGGTCTAGTTGCTAATATTTGCTTGATTTTTCAGGATAAAAAAAAGCAATGTACATGGAGAATGATACAAGTTGATTTTAATTGATGTTGTGGATGTTTGTACACTAACATAACATTGTTTTGTAGATGTTGGAGCTTGGGCTTAAGCCTTGAGCTTGCTTTGTGTTATATTGTTTAAACTGTTTGATTGTTTGCTGTATAGTTTGTCTAATTGAGTACTGACTGAGTTTGATTGTTTCCAGGTACTTTAGTTGCTCAGTTCCTTGTGAACTATTGCTTTGCTTTGCTTTGCATAAGCAACTTGCATTGAGGTAACTTCCTAAGCTTCATGTAGTCTGGAGACCCGGCTGTTACCGGGCCGGGCAAATTGACTGAAGTCCTCCTTAAGAGGCAATGCTTGTGTATGTTTATTTTTAAGCCCAAGCAGGAAAAGTCCTTCAAGTAAGGCAATTGGTGGAAGGTAGGGGCAAGCAACCTGTCCCCCACTATTCAGTTGAGTCTTCTCCTTGCTCCCATTACATGGTTGTAGCATTGAGATCAAAAGCCCAAGATCTGTTGTGTCAGAGTCATCGAGTATAGAAGGGTTCCCCTATTCTGGACCCATGCTCATTTGTCAGCTCTCCCTGGTTAGGGATATGAGCTGTGAGGTCTGATCCTCACTTCATCCTTTCATCTGCTTCACCTTAGCCTCGTAATGGCAAGGTTAAGAGCAAACACAGCCTGTACAGACGATTGCTTAGGCAGTCAAACCTGATTGATTGAGCCCCCTTGTTTGGCTATAGTGCGTGTTATGTGGATATCTGATTGACATGCTTGTTTGAGATACCTGTTCTCATTTGATGATATATGATTGTATGCTTGTGTGCTAGCTTCTTTCCTGGTTAGGTTAGTTTGCTTATGCAAGTAGGATAGAAAACCGAACTTAGGGTTAACGATGCATGACAACATTAGGCTCGAGTCTCAGCTCCCTAGTTGTGTATCTTTCCCCGGTTTCTGGTTAGCAATTCAGTCCCTTTCAGGGGAACTACATCGCCCTGATCCTCGTTCCAGACGAGGTATGTAGGCAGGTGGTCGTGCGAGACCACTCCGGGCGCCTTTTTATTTATTTGTGTGTGTTGTTTGACAAATGCTAGGCTCGAGTCTCCGACTCTTTAGCCAGTTATTGTTTGTTTGTTTGCTTGTTATGTGCTGTTTGTCTTGTTTTGGGTTCGGATGCTGACGTAAGCCCAGAATTGGCTGTCGGGCTCCATGTTTGCCCTTTTGAGTGTGTTTTGGTTCGGATGCCGACGTAATTCCATCCAGTGGTTGTCGGGCTCCATGTTTGCCACTCTTGTTTGTTTGTATGTTTTGTGTTGTTTGGCGTGCGTAAGCCGAACTACAGTGGCTCTGATTCTTGTTCCAGACAAGATATGTAGGCATAAGGTGCGATACCTTATCGAGCTCGTTCCTCTTAACCCCACCTGCGTTCCCCGTGTGTGTGTGTGATGTTTAGCAACCTTTTCTTTATTCTAGGACGTGGATCCCTAGGAGTACCTAGGACGTGAGGGGTGCTAATACCTTCCCCTCGCGTAACCGACTCCCGAACCTTTTCTCTCTGGTCGCGAGACCATGTCTTTCCAGGTTTCTCTGAGCGTTTCCTTTCCCTATCTTGGGATAAATAACGCGCAGTGGCGGCTCTGTGTGTTTTTATTTTGAGTCTCGCCGGTTGATTTTTCGCAGGTTCCAATCTTTCCTCGACGCATCGTTCACACGCATGTCTTCCTTCAACCGTCTCGGTCGCCCATCAATGAGTCAACCACATCCCAACTTCTCTAGCATGGGTCATGAGCTCAGCTACGACGGTACACCATCGATGCATACTAAAGACTATGCCGACTTGTCTGAATACCCCAACGGACCTTCTCCTGTAGTTGGTAGTGACGCTCCTGGCCCCTCAGATGATCAAACACCGGTGCAGAATCGTCAACGTGGGTTATGACCAAGGGTTAGGGTAGCTAGAGGATGTGGGACCGGAGGTCGGTTAGGTGATCCCGGTCATCACCATTAGATTTCTTTGTGTAAACGGAAAATTTTATTAATATCAAGTGGTCTTATATCAAATTTATCTATCACTTATACCCTAAAACACACAAAAAATGCATTTTAGGAGGAATCTCCAATTGAATTGGCGACTCCTCTTAAAACCTACACAGGGGCGCCAATTGGATTAGCTAGGACAACTGCCCTAGCCAATCCAATTGGCACCTCCATTCAAGTTTTAAGAGGAGTCTCCAATTCAATTGGCAACTCCTCCTAAAAGTGGGATATTCTGTGAATTTTTTTGAAACCAGAGATATTTTGGGAATTTTCTTGAAAAAGTGGGTTATTTTTGTAAAAAAACCACATATCAAACTCATAATAAAAAAAAATAAGACAAATAATATTTACATACGAAAAAATATATTGTTTGTACAAATATTTATATATAAGAAAAAATTATATTTATGATCCAATTTTAATAAAAATATGAACGAAAAAAATAAAACCACTGACCAAAATATTGAATAATAAAAATTTATCAATCCAATATTTATGTTGATCCAAATATTTTAAATAGTCTTATTTTAATAAATGAGAATAACTTTAGAAAAACAAAATTAATATCTAAACATAAATAAATAAAAAATACTATTGATTCAAATATTTTTATATATAAAAAAATCATAAACATCAATTTATTTTCTTTTTAAATAATAAATTTTTTTAGTTATACAATTTTATCCTTTATTTATTCCATTTTTATTACATTATAAAATATATCAGTATCCGTACAATGTACGAGTATCATCCTATAGACAGTGAATTTGGTATTGTAAATTTGTTGTAATTTTATTGAAGCTCTAAAGTGCAACTTCGGACAAAATCGAGATGGCTCAGTGTAATTTTGTTAATCTCACCATAAATCCAAACACATTTAATTCATTGGGGTTTAAATGCCATACAAAAGGCAATCGAAAGAGACAGGTGGAGCAGCAAACACCCCAAAATCAGACTTACTAGTAAAGCTTGCTGTAGGAGAATTTTCCAAATATTTGTGGTCGGTCATTATTAATGACCTGCGAAGGAAATGTTACTTGTCACTTGGGTCTGTTTGGTCCATTTGATTTGACAATAGGAAAGAGATTCTAATAAAGGAAATATGTAAATTTAGTGCAAATTTTAAATAAATAATTCCTCTCCTTCAAATTATCTCAGTTTTGGAGGTGAGCTAAAACTAGCTCGAACGATTTTTTTTCTCCTCCTTTCTTCTAACTAAAGAAAATGGACCCAGGTTTGTTCTATCATGTTGGTGTTTTCAATAGAAGAAAAAAAAACAAGCTCTTCAACCCCCCATACTTCATGTTCAATTCTATAAAACTAGAGAAGAGGCTACACATTTTGTGCTTCTTTCGAGCTCTTTCTGGACTTGTGCTTTGATTTCTTCTCCCTCTTCTTTCCCCTGTAAGGAAATCCAAAATTATTATATAATAATCAGAAAATCTCTCTCAAAAAACATATGTTTGGTCCCTGGTGTTTGTGTGTAGGTGGGGAGAATGTAAACAACCAACAGCAACTCCACATCAAAGGGTAAAGAAATTACTCGTCATGACCCCAACAAGACTTCAGTTTACGGTCGATATGCTTCAATTCCTTCTCTGAAGGACTTGTGTATTTTCTAACCTGCATATATAGCCAAGGCCACATTGGTTGGTCCATGCATACAGAATAAGACAACATTACCAAGCTAATACAACGTGGAAACTTGGAATTTCGCATCAAGAAATCAAATTCAGTTTCGCAACAACTACTAGGATGAGAAACAATTACCCAAGAATCAATTGCATCCAATGACTCAAGAAGTTCGCCCATTGTGTGTGTAGAATTCTTATGGGAAAAAATACCGCTCAGGAAACTGCAATTAAGTACCAGTGTAGGAGTAAATGTCTCAGTTTAATTTGGGTCAAAGAACAATATTAAAAATCAAACACCAGGCAAAGTCATTTTATTGTTGCGTGATTATGAAACAAATTACAGCTAAAGGAAGCGGATTATAGGAGCTGAGGATGGTTATCACAAAGGAACATGCGAAACAAGTACCTATCAAAGTCGACAACTTTATGAAGTGCATTTGAGGTACGTAGAGCGGTCAAGGCCAACTGCATTAGGATGAAACAGACTA
The DNA here is from genome assembly GCF_024323335.1 of Lathyrus oleraceus. Classification (NCBI taxonomy): domain Eukaryota; kingdom Viridiplantae; phylum Streptophyta; class Magnoliopsida; order Fabales; family Fabaceae; genus Lathyrus; species Lathyrus oleraceus. The sequence continues at coordinate 325,625,705 of NC_066584.1, read as the reverse complement.
TTGTTGTCACAAAAAATATAAAAATGCAACAACAGAGTTACAAAATTTACAGACTATTCTGAGCATACCTGCCCAGGAGTAAATAAGAGTGGTGCATCTGTAAGCATCATTTTATCAACTTCCCGCCCTGCCGTATCTTGCAAAGCCTAAACAGCAGGAGAAAAAATTATCAGGAAACAAGTACCTATTTCTTTATAACCAAAGAAGAACAAGAGTTGAACAGAAAGAAAATAATGCTTCATAAGGGAAGGTCATAGAGGAAACAAGCATTACATTACATGAATGCTCACATACATGCTCATATAGGAAGGCATTGGGTGAGAGCCTGATCATTCACATAGGATTGAACGAGAATTGGATCCTGCACCTCTCACTTGATATTTCTATGCTATGCAGCACCGGCACCCCTCTGAAAAAAGTTGTATCCGTGTCGGACACCAACACCGACACTTGTAATTACGTTTAATTTATTCATTTTTTCAAATCATTACCGGTGTCGCCGTGTCAGTGTCGGTGTTGTTTTCGGGGTGTCCATGCTTCATAGTTTGTATGTATGTGTTTTTATTGGAACATTCTATGGTGCATTTTGTGTTCAAGAGGGCATTGGTACATTCTACCATTTATTGCATTCAATTGAAATATAAATTGTTGCATTATATTACAAGTAGACAAAACGCATGGTTGAAGGGAATGAGATCATCTACATTTTGGAAAGAAACTGCATGATGTGCAGTTCTTAATGCAACAATTACTTCACCTATTGAGTAAAAGATTTTTACGGTCAAGATTGCCTACAGTTCTCTAAACACTTAAAACAATCTCAATCCTGGACAAGGAATAAGTAATGACCGCTAATCATTTGAAATTTGAATACTTACACCTTCAATAACTTTTTATAGAAATCAAATTAAATCAATCCAACCGTTGAATTATTTAATGTTATCATGATATGATCATGTATAACAATTTAAACATTCCATGATATATATTCTAGTAGTTGATATTTACATATATTTTAAATAACTTATTAATCGTTGAATAAAAATTGATATGATAGAATACCAAATAATATTTCAAATTTATAAAATTTTATAGACTTGATCTACTTTATAATATCTCTCAATTCATCGGTCGGATTGATTTAATCAATCTTTTACCAAGAGTTATTGAGAGGTGTAAGTGTGATAAATTTGATATCTGGTGTCAACGAATATGTATAAAAAATTCATTCGCCAATGACCACAACAATGTGCTCAGTCTGATTGTTATGCTGGACAAAAATTCTAGTACCTTGAATTTTGGAAGCTCATCTTCGCCAGTATTGCAAAATTCCTGTAAATGATCAGTCACAAAATTCAATTCAACGTGAAATTGTTAAAAAAGAGTTAATGGCAGACGAGTCATAGAATTATAAACCAAAAATAAAATGAGAAAACAAGATTTATTTTGAAATGCACAAAATGGTAGACATTTAAAAAGAATTCCACACGAACAATTAGACGAACCTCCATATAATCTGTAAAACCTTCAACCGAGCGGTATGGAGCATAAACTATAAGATCAAAATCCAGACTCTGCATAACAACGCTTTCTAGTCATGAATGAATTTAAAATATAAAACAGACGAACTAGAACAATTTGATACTCGAGGCCGGTCCATGCCTGATAAACTATCATCTCATTATTGAGAATCATTTGATGATCTTGCGAAATCCCCTTACCAAGCTCCTCAGCCGATACATGATTTTCTTCTATCTTACAAGCAGCATATATGCAGGTCAACCTGTACAAAGGTTTCCTCTGAGTTATTAAGAAGTAATGAATAAATACAATTTTCAGTAGATAATAAATAAATCATAATGAAGTATTAAATCTGAATATTTCTCATGATTCATAAGAGATTTACAGGTATATACTGATAGAACCCAAACAAATGAGCAAGCACCACATCAGCAATTAATTCACTCAGCAACTAGTGGGGCCAAGCCGTTATTGGTTTATTCTAGAAGAAAGGGCAGATTGGGAAATAGTGGCTAAGGTTGTTAGAAATGAGGTGACGTTGGGAGAGAGCATCACAACATTTCCTTTCCTAGTTATAAGGAGTGAGAGAGGGAATGGAGGGGCATCTTTGCATTCTGTCTGTTAGTGCAGTGAGGGTAAGTGAGGGTAGAGAGTACTGACTCTCTATTGATTACAGATCTAGGGATCTGTAATTCATTCTTCTGTACCTTGTTCCTTTACACAACCATATAATAAAGCTCTTTCTCTTAAATACTGTTATTATTATTACTATTCTATTGTGTACTGTGTTGGTACGTAACAACTGGTCCGACCTACCGGATTCGAAGCACCGGTACCAGTGGATGCCGGCGAAGAAAATCACAGCGGTAGCTTTAACGAGAATGGAGGCAAAGGTGACGGCATTAGAAGGAGAAATCTCGGAAGTCCGTTCTACCTTGGAAAATTTCCAGGTAGAGGTGAAGGAGAATCACTCGAGTTTAATTGCGATGTTGGAGAAGTACCTGGGAAAGGCGGTAAGAGAGGAGAGCAGTGGGAGTGTGTTGAACAGAACTGTACCGGAGAACTTGGGGACACCGGAGAAGAAGATCGGAGAAGCTTCAAATGGGTTTCGCGCCGATCCCTTGACCGAGTTCCGTCATTCAGCGAACAAGGTGGAGCTTCCGTCGTTCGACGGTGAAGATCCTGCCGGTTGGATTTCACGAGCAGAGATTTACTTTCGGGTACAGGGTACCACGCCGGAAGTGAAAGTGAGTTTAGCCCAGTTATGTATGGAAGGACACACCATACACTTTTTCAACTCACTAGTTGAAGAAGATGAAGGACTGACTTGGGAGACGTTGAAGGAAGCGTTACTCGAAAGGTACGGGGGACATGGCGATGGAGATGTGTACGAGCAGTTGACTGAGCTGAAGCAAGAAGGATATGTGGAAGAGTACATAACAGAGTTCGAATATTTAATCGCTCAAATTCCGCGGTTACCGGAGAAGCAATTTCAAGGCTATTTTCTTCATGGGTTGCAATCGGAGATTAAAGGTAGAGTTAGGAGTCTGGCAACCATGGGAGATATGAGTAGAATGAAGTTGTTGCAAGTATCTCGTGCTGTAGAGAAGGAGGTAAAAGGGAAGAGTGGAGTTGGACTCAACCGTGGGCCAAAAAATGGGCCTTACCGGGTTGGGTCACAGGTTGGAAGCAAGGGAGGGTCAGATTGGGTTATGGTAAAAAATAGAGAAGGGGGTGTAAGTGGCAATATGAGAAATGGGCCAAACAATGACAGGCAGGCCCAAGGTGACAGGAGGCGTGTTGGGCCTCGTGATAGAGGGTTTACACACCTCTCTTACAATGAACTTATGGATAGAAAAAAAAAAGGATTATGTTTCAAATGTAAAGGACCTTTTGGTCCTACCCATCAATGTCCAGACAAACACCTTAGAGTGTTAGTGGTGGATGATGAATGTGAGGAGGAGGGAGAAGCCAAGGTGTTGGCTGTGGAGGTAGGTGAAGAGAAGGATGAGGAGCACGGAGAGATGAGCATATTGAATTTACATCATATAGCCCATGAAAATCATCAAACCATGAAGTTTCAAGGAACAATCATGGGGGTAGAAGTATTAATTTTGGTGGATAGTGGGGCATTCACAAAGTTTAGTACACCACATGGATTGGCCCATTGAACAAACTCCACAAATGAAGGTTAAACTAGGGAATGGGGTCCAAATAGAAGCGCAGGGGAGGTGCAAAGAGCTGGAAATGTACATTGGAAGTTACAAACTAAAGCCGAATCTGCAACTGTTTGAATTAGGGGGTATTGACGTGGTGTTGGGCGTTGAATGGTTAAAAACTTTGGGTGATACTATTATTAATTGGAAGCAACACACTATGAGTTTTTGGGAACAAGGGAAGTGGATAACACTTGGAAACAAAGAGGGGTGCAAAAAGCCATTGATTGCATTGCAAAGTATTTTAGAGAAACCCAGGTCCAAGAAAGATGGAGAGGTGTGGAGAATTGAGGGGGTTGAGCCTAAGGTGGTTTGTGAATTCGTTAGGTCCGAAAGCCCAAACCCAGAGTTGGAGTGGGTGTCGGGTGAGTACGCGAACGTTTTCCAAACAACTTGCGAATCTGTGTTGTCGGAACACCAACACCGGGAGTTGGAGGAGGTGTTAGGTAAGTACGCTCACATTTTCCAAACGCCTTCGAGCCTACCACCCAGACGGAAGAAGGAGCACGCTATCAATCTCATCGACGGACATGGAGCAGTGAATGTTCGTCCTTACCGCTACCCCCATCACCATAAAAATGAGATTGAAAGGCAAGTTAAAGAGATGCTGGCTGCCGGGATAATTCGTCACAGTACGAGTTCATTCTCTAGTCCCGTTATCTTGGTAAAAAAGAAGGACAACACATGGAGGATGTGCATTGATTACAGAGCACTTAATAAGGTAACCATTCCCGACAAATTCCCTATCCCTGTCATTGAAGAATTATTAGACGAGTTACATGGTGCGAAATTCTTTACCAAGCTGGATCTTAAGTCGGGCTACCACCAAGTAAGGGTGAAGGATTCTGATGTTGAGAAGACTGCATTCAGGACTCATGAAGGACACTATGAGTTCCTTGTAATGCCGTTTGGGCTTACCAATGCCCCTTCGACGTTCCAAAACCTCATGAACGACGTGTTTAGATCATTGCTCCGAAAGAGTGTATTGGTGTTTTTTGACGACATTCTTATCTATAGCCAAGACTGGGGAACTCATATGAAGCATCTTAAAGAGGTATCGGAGCTGTTATCTGCTCATAGTTTGGTGGTAAACAAGAAGAAGTGCAGTTTTGGCCAACAGTCAGTGGAGTATTTGGGGCATGTAATCACAGGGAATGGAGTAGCTGTTGACCCTAATAAAGTGGTTGGTGTGCTTCAGTGGCCTCAACCCAAGAATGTTAAAGGAGTTAGAGGGTTTTTGGGGCTGACAGGTTATTATCGGAAGTTCATCAGGGATTACGGAAAAATTGCCAAACCTTTAACAGAATTAACTAAGAAAGACGGTTTTAAATGGAACGAGAAGGCTCAAGCAGCGTTCGACACATTGAAGCAGAGGCTTACAACAGCACCAGTGTTAGCCTTACCAGACTTTTCAAAAGAATTTGTTATTGAATGTGATGCCTCAGGTACGGGCATAGGGGCTATTCTGATGCAAGACAAAAAACCGGTGGCTTACTTTAGCAAGGCTTTGGGAATCAGAAATTTATCTAAGTCCGCATATGAGAAGGAGCTAATGGCTGTAGTGTTGGCAATCCAACATTGGAGGCCATACTTGTTAGGAAGGAAGTTTGTAGTATCGACGGATCAAAGAAGCCTCAAACAACTAATGCAGCAAAAAATAGTAACTGCAGAACAGCAAAATTGGGCTGCAAAGCTGATGGGTTATGATTTCGAGATTATTTATAAACAAGGCAAGCTCAACAAGGGTGTTGATGCACTGTCTAGGGTGCATGAAGGCTGTGAATTGAATACTATGAACTCTATGGTGACTTGGGCACAAGGAGAGCAAATCAAAGCAGAGGTGCAAGAAGATGAGAAATTACAAAGGATCATTGCAGAGATTCAACAAGATCCTTCATCTTGGCTTGGGTACAGTTATAGACAAGGGGTTCTTTTTTATGAAGACAGGTTGGTAATTTCCAACAAATCTCAACTCATTCCTACTCTATTACAAGAGTTTCATTCTACACCACAAGGTCTACACCACAAGGAGGGCACTCAGGATTCTACAAAACATATAGGAGAATGGCTGCAAATATATATTGGGTAGGTATGAAAAACACTATACAAGAATTTGTTAGACAATGTGATATATGTCAAAGACAAAAATACATGGCATCATCTCCAGGTGGGTTGCTGCAACCACTCCCTATTCCAGAAAAGATATGGGAGGATATATCCTTAGACTTCATCACAGGCTTGCCTAAGTCCAAACAGTTTGAAGCTATATTGGTAGTAGTGGATAGATTATCTAAATATGCACACTTTATACCCCTAAAACATCCCTATACAGCCCGAAGTATAGCAGAAATTTTTTGCAAGGAAATAATCAAATTACATGGCCTTCCTTTATCAATAGTAAGTGACAGGGACCCTATCTTCATGAGTAACTTCTGGAGGGAAATATTCAAGTTGCAAGGAACCAAACTCAAGATGAGTACAGCCTATCATCCAGAATCTGATGGCCAAACAGAAGTGGTAAACAGATGTCTGGAAACTTATCTGAGATGTTTTATAGCTGATCAGCCAAGGACTTGGGTGACGTGGATTCATTGGGCTGAGTACTGGTATAACACTACTTTCCATGCCTCAACAGGTAAGACACCATTTGAGGTGGTGTATGGAAGACTTCCACCTCGGCTGACAAGATGGGTGCAAGGAGAAACTAGAGTGGCCAGTGTGCAGTGGGACTTGATGGACAGAGATGAAGCTCTGAAACAATTAAAAATTCAGTTAGTGAAGGCACAAGAGAGAATGAAGAGTCAGGCAGACAAGAAGAGAAGTGACAGAAGTTTTATGTGTGGGGAATGGGTGTTTGTCAAGCTTAGAGCCCACCGGTAGCAATCTGTAGTTACCAGAATTAATGCTAAATTAGCTGCCAAGTATTATGGCCCTTACCCAATAATAGAAAGAATAGGAGCAGTGGCTTACAAACTCAAATTACCTGAAGGATCTAGGGTGCACCCTGTTTTCCATGTTTCCTTATTGAAGAAGGCAGTGGGAAATTACCAAGAAGACACAGAACTCCCAGACCTGTTGGAAGAACACATAGAGGTTTATCAACCTGAAGTTGTACTTGCTATCAGGAAGGTGAAGCAGCATGGGGAAGAGGTGAAACAGTTACTAATTCATTGGAAGGGCAAGACTATGGAGGAAGCTACTTGGGAGGAGGAATTAATGATTAGAAGTCAGTTTCCGAAATTTGACCTTGAGGACAAGGTCCATTTTGATGGAGGAGGTATTGATAGAACCCAAACAAATGAGCAAGCACCACATCAGCAATTAATTCACTCAGCAACTAGTGGGGCCAAGCCGTTATTGGTTTATTCTAGAAGAAAGGGCAGATTGGGAAATAGTGGCTAAGGTTGTTAGAAATGAGGTGATGTTGGGAGAGAGCACCACAACATTTCCTTTCCTAGTTATAAGGAGTGAGAGAGGGAATGGAGGGGCATCTTTGCATTCTGTCTGTTAGTGCAGTGAGGGTAGAGAGTACTGACTCTCTATTGATTACAGATCTAGGGATCTGTAATTCATTCTTTTGTACCTTGTTCCTTTACACAACCATATAATAAAGCTCTTTCTCTTAAATACTGTTATTATTATTATTACTATTCTATTGTGTACTGTGTTGGTACGTAACATATACATACATAGTACAAGAGGTAGAGCAAACGCAAACACATTATTGGGATCAAATCAGAACAGAATGAGCTAGATGGAATCTAGGATCCTAACAAATAAATAAAATAATAAATACAAATTACAAAATATATTTACAATCATCAACAGTCTCAAAGCTAATCAAACAAATGATATCATATAAAATAAGTATTCAGTTCAAAGAGATAAAAAGATTAATGAAAAGAGAAAACGTATAACTAATCCCTCTCTCAGAAGTGCATCATCAGGTGCAATCGTGCAATACATCAACCAATTTCAACATTTTCAAACAATTAATAAACTAAGTACGAGTTCACCAAATTGACCAGTGAGTCTGAATTCCTACTTAATCAACGAAACAAGTGCAGTACATCATTAGTCAAAACTCAAGAGGTCCTCACAAGGACTAAAGCAAATCTTACATTATATTTTTTGGTTGATGTTCCATCACCGACCATTGCAGATAGAACCTTTTAAAAAATATGAGGGCTGTAGCCTGTGTATCATAAACTATTTCAAAAGGTTGACTACAAAAAAACAGTGTTGTGAAATTATTCATCAACACAGACAACTTCACAGCTAATTTACAAAACCAATAGAAGAGCTTGCCTACCTGGATCTTATGAGGGAAGTGGAAATTGTTGCACACTTCTTGTAGCTTGATTTCATAAAATACCTTAATACATCGTTCTTCTTCATTACTAAGAGGTTTTACCCGAGAATGTTTTTCAGCTGCCAGGAAATACAACTCTTGTGAGCGGTAGAAAATAGAAGTTCACAGAAATAATGGGAGAAAAATAATTTTCACAGCACTTAAAAACTTAAAAGACATAATGCTTTCTAGACAATTGAGTAGAAAAATGACAATAAATTTCAGAAATAACTTTACCACTATCACTTGCGGTTGTCTGGGGTTCAGGATATGACAAAGACCCATTACTATCTACTTCCATTAGACTTGCTCCACACTTTAAAAGAGATCAATAGTAATCAGCAACCCAATAATAAGCTATCAAATTATATCATATTATGATTATGGTGAAATTATTCTTTTGTAGGCAATAAGAGAAAAGAAGTTCCAAGTGAGGTTACAACGTTCAAGAAAAAACACAGCAACAAATAAGTAAACAAGTATGGCCCTGAAAGCTCTCAAGTTGAAATGCTGATCAGTTTACAAATACGTTTACAAGGAAACTGAGTACCTTCTCTAGGGTTTGTCTAGCTCTCTGATTAGCAGCTGTATATTTCTCAACCTAAGACAAAAATAGATACAAGAGAGGTTTTTTTTTTAATTGTCCACATGATAAGAGAAAATTGAAACTAGTAATAAATCAAAATTCTCCATCCAACCTACTATCTAACTAAAGCAATTGTATGAATCCGTGCAGAGAAATAAGAGCAGTCTGTGAAAGGTGTTGTTGTGCATTGTGATTTCAAAGGAATAGCAAAGAAAGAAACAAAACAAGTACCAGTTGTTGTGGAGAAAAGATCCACCTTGCTCGGTGGGTAGATGTCTGAAAATCAGCCATGGTCAAATAGAAACCCTAAAATTTAAATGGGGGCAAACACCGCTTGATTCTTCAAGCTGAGAACAAGTGAATTCGGTATACTGCACTCGTTTTTTAATCAAACGCAGTGCTCGTGCTGAAAAACAGACAATTTTAGTTGGTATTGCTCTTGGCAAGCACGACAAAAGCAACAACTAATAGAGCAGAAATACAAATTTATGATTATCAAACAAGGTGATGCTATGTTGGTGAGAAACCAGTACAACATTTTATCGAACACGTGGTGTGCATATGTGAAACAAATAATTGAGCTACATAAAATTCAAAGAGATGGTTAAATGCAACACAACAAAGAAATGAAAGAAACAAAACCAAGAGAAGGAGAGTCGGAGTGTGGAGGGAAATCGGATCTTCAATAACTCCCTCGCAATGTTAGGTCCGGTGGGAAGGAAGTTGAAATAGAGGAATATATAAATATAGACCAGTTTTTGAAGAGAAGAAGATTGGTTAAATAAGTTTGAAAAAAATTGGAAGATGAGTTTTCTTCTTCTTTGTTTAACTTTGTTTAAAGAGAAACGTCTAGACTCGGGAGATGAGGGAAGAAGTGTAATTGTGAATTGGGAAGTAGAGGATGGTCCGAAAACATGAGAGTACCGGGTGCTAGAGAGAAAAAGGCCCCGTTCATTTGTTTAATATTTTTAAAAAATACATTTTAATATTTTAATTTGGGTTAATAGGTATTTATCCCCGGCCATTTAAGCGTCTTTTGATTTTTTTTCTGATAAAAAAATATTTTTAAAATATAATTTTGTCATATGAAGATTCTCTTGACTTAAACCTTTTAGTGGTCAGATTCATTTGGGAAGTTGATGTGACAAATGGGTGTTGATTGAATCTAAAAACCAATTGTCACATATACCAAATGTTTGACACAACACTAATCCTAAATTATGTAATTCATCTTTTACATTAATCCTCTTCCCAATCCTAATTCATGTAATTCATCTTCTACCTTCTTCATTCACGCGTAACATAATTCATCTTCTACATTCTTCGTTAACATGTATTAAGGGTTGCAAATGACATATAACAAATGGTCTTCAATCGGTATTTTGAATGGAAGACAAATTCCTAGATGTGATTGCAATCAGGTCATGAAGATTTGGGTCTCAAATACGCCGAAAAATTCGAAGAGGGGATTTTAGAGATGCAGGAATTGGCAAAAGGTATGAAAATCATGTAAAAATATTTCTTATTTTTAATTCTTCCTTAAATTCATGTTTCCTTTGGTTCTTAAATGCAGATAGTGATTAGCTGTGATTTGTTTATTTGGGATGATGAGCTTGATGAAATTTAGTGGAAATCTGGAATTAAGACCGTTGACAATAGCTTAGCAGTTGATTGCAACAAATGTGAAGACATGATTGGTTACCCGAGAAAGTTTGACAAGGAATTCGCAAAGGAGTTTTGAAAGGAATATGCCAAGGAATCTTGCTCAAAGAAGCTTGAAAAAACCAAGAATCTGCAACATGAAAGGAACAAAAAGTTATTGGTTAATTGTTGCAATAACAGTGTCATGGGTGTTGTTTGCCATTGTATTCAATATGTTGTATTTATTTCATTACATTTTGACATTTCAATGTATACGTTGTTGTAGTTGTATTTAATTTGAAGTAATTGTTTCAATGTATCTGTTGTTCCAATGTATCAATTTGAGGTTTTAATGAATGAATGGATGAGTTTGTTTCAATATGAGTTTGATTCTACATATGTTTTGTCTCAAAATAAGTTTTCAAAATGAGTTTGTATAAATAACAGTTTGGTACAATATCAGTTTGATTCAATATTAGTTTGATACAAATACTGATTTAATTCAATATCAGTTTGGTCTCAAAATGAGCTTTCAAAATGAAATGGGTTTGAGTACAATTTCAATTTGGTACAAAATAAGTTTGATTCAATTGCAGTATTACTTCTCAATATCAATTTGAGTAGCATTTCAGTAATACTTTTCGATATCAATTTGAGTATTATTTTAAAATATCATTACATAATACCACATATTGTGCAATTGTCATTATATAATAAGGTAGAGCAGTGACTCAAATATCATTACATAATAGCACTTGTTGCGCAATTGTCATTACATAATAAGACAAAGTAGTCATTTAAAATATCATTAAATAATAGCACATGTTGTGAATTTGTCATGCTAATTAACCACATTGTATTAATTGTCATACTAATTAAACACATTATAATAATCACAACATAACAAGGCAGTAGTTTCTTGTGTTAATATGTCATTTCCATCCTCGGCAGTTACATCAGTTCCATTTATTGTAAGGGGTACTTCAACTGCACCAGTTACAATGGGTACTTCAACTGCACCAGTTGCAAGGGGGTACTTTAACTGTACAAGGAGTGACTTTTGCTTTATTTGCATATTATCTAGGTGACTTTCTCTACAATTGGCAATTATGATAATATTAACATCAACTAATTATACAAGAAAATTAAGTACATGATAATAAGGAATTCTTACCTTTCTTTTCAAAGCCTCTGAATTCTGAACTGTTTTCTTGCATTTTCTTGAGTTACGATCCATTTTGTCGCATTTGGTGTATTTATAAGTCACTCCAACTCTCCTCATTCTTGACAGATGTAATTTCTCTTACATTTAATATTGATCATTCAATGATGACATTTTGAAATCAGTTAATGAATTAAATTCTATATCTAGCTTGAATTCATAGTCTTTCCCAAGTTGCTCCTTCATAAACTTTTTATATTTAGGTAACTTCTCATCTTCATAAGCACCTGGGTCTAAGCTATCTAATTCATCACTCATATATTGGTCTTCTCCATCATCCTTGGGTTTATGATCTTTTTCTTCAAAGGCATCTTTTGATTTCTTAGCAGGTGACATCACATTCACCTTCACCTTCATCTTCTTCTTTGGGGTTAATTTCTTCTTCTTCATAGGTGACTTACTTCCACATATCTTAATCATGTAGTGCCTTTTCATTTATGTCAACTTTATTTGAACCTTCTTTAGGCCTGTCGACTTCAACAACTTTAAATTCATCATTCAAGCCAGTTGTTTTATCCTCCTCACTATCATCAAAGCTAACATTTCTTGCATCATCATCACTTTCATTTGCATCTTCGTCACTTGATTCATTCCTAATAGTAACATCAATACATTAAGGCTCAATCACTTTGACATTGATGTCCTTCACATTGTGTCCAACATACAAATGACCTTCAATGGAGTTTCCAACAACATAAGTAGCAACATCAATAACATGATGGTCCTTGTTAATTTCAAAATAACACTCTCTTATACCTTCAAGTTAGTTACATACCCTAAACTTGTTTCTTTCATAACCCCGGTCAAGAAAGATATTCATCACCTCAGATAAATCCCATTTTTCAATATTTTGTTCATGAACAGTGCTTTTAACCCCCACACATGTAAAACATTATTTTCTCTCTAACGAACTCTCCACCGTGATGGAAAACCATATTGGACCTGATCAACTACAAAAATGAGAAAAATTTACCTACGAATGAAACTTCGTTTTCAAAAACACAACCTTATTGTCACCTTTTCAATGTCGTTTTCACTATAAGCTTCAGCACTTCAATGGCGTATTCTAATTTAGGATAAACGTGAAGGACAAAAAGCAAGGGTAAAATTCCCAATTATGAGTGGTCACGTGATGTGTCAATCATTTGGTACATATGGCAATGAATTTTTAGATTCAATTAACACCCACTTGCCACATCAGCTCCTCAAGTGAATATGGTCACTAAAAGGTTTAAGTCAGGGGAATCTTTATGTGGCAAGGTTATAATTTTAAAAAGAAATTCCAGGGGGAAACCAGAAGACCCCTAAACGGCAGGGGGTAAATACTTATTAACCCTTTTAATTTTGTCAAGAAAATCAAATATTTGAATACATTTCTTTTCTGATAGATTTAAGGTTATGTTTGGATTGATGGAACATAACAGAGCGAAGCGGAATTGAACATGACAAAACGGAATAAAGCCGAGTGGAATGAAATATAGATCTCACTTTATTGTTTGGTTATTTTATTTAAAATGTCTCATTTCACAGCATACACCTCAAATTGGATGGAACAAAAAATAGAGATTTGAATGGAATTGGATGGAATGGATTCCACCATGTTCCATTACATTACATCCATTATTTACAAATCCAAATAATGAAATCTCATCAGTTATCACTTCATTTCATCTCATTCCATCTCATAACACCAATTCAAACATACCCTAAAAGTATTTTTTATTCCCTTAGTTTAATATTTTTAAAATTTTAGTTCTTTCATTTTAAAAATTAATTTTTTGGTACTTCAACTTTTCATCTTTTGAAATTTAGTTGGTACCCCTTCATTTTTGTAGACGTGACAGACTAGCATTGACGACTAAGATAAAATAATTATGTGAAAATGATGATTAAGGTAACTTACTATTTAATATTTTTTAATTAATTTAAAAAAAATATTTAAAAGAAAATTAATTAGTATAAATTTTAGAAAAAAAATTGTTAGGTTAAAAGCCCACATCTTTGTAACATTCCCAATACACGGGTTAACACTATCTAGAGTTAGTTTATACTAAATAAACATTTACTCAAAAATGTGGAACTTGTATTCTACACATTCTTCTCTTTTGTCCTCATGTACATCATCTTTTTTTATTCGAATCTTATCCATCAAATTCATCATAATTGTTTCAAGGAAAACACTTTGAAATTTCTTTTTAGTGTGCAACCATAATTTAGAAACATAATTCAACATTTAGAAACATAATTTCTTTTAAGGTATCTAGCTACAACTGAATTGATCATCTTCATTTGCAAATCTTCACTTTCCAATTCAGCATTTTGTGTATACCTTTTGTAATATGTATTTGTGGACTGGAAGAATGTGAAGGAAAAATTCAGCATTTTGTGTGTTTCTTATATATTTTGTATATGAAAGAAAAATAATGAAATTATATAATTATTATCTTAATTGCATTGTTGAGTTCAAGAGGGATTGTCATTGTTGTAAGTCACTTTCACTAGTTTATCCAACGTATAAACATAAAGTTTATCATCCTTATCCAATTGTTTGTTCAAACCTTAAATAAATGAATATTGAAGCAACAAATAAACTTAGAATTATGATAACTATATTGTTAGAAGTTGTAATTCGATGTTTTGTCGAAAGCTAGCATCTAATTATGTCAGAGTAGCTGGTCAAGGTGTATGAGTCAGTTGTATTCGACAAAGTCGAATACAACATATAGTTGTTCTGCCGAAATGTAACTTTTAGTTTTGTACTTTACATTATGTATGTTATGGGCTTGGGTCAATTTGTATAGTATTGAGTACGGGCTTTAGTTGCCTATATAGAGGCATTGTATGATGTAAATCCCAACAACAACAACTTCACTCAATAATATTTCTCTTTTACAATTTAGTTTGTATCTCTTTTCTCTCTCCTTCTTCTTCTTATCTCATCTTTTTTGTTGAAAACCCCTTTTATTCCAATGAATTGGTATAAAGGAGTTTGAGTTACGATTCAGAGAGAATCTGCAATGGCAAATAGAAACACAACAGTAACGCAATTTCTAGCGAATCTATCGATTTTCAAAGGGGAGAACTACAAACGATGAATTGGGCAAATGAAGGTCATCTCTAGATTTCAAGATGTAATTGAGATTGTGAATGATGGAGTACATGCATTGTAAAAGAATGTGAATCATGTTCAGCAATGCGCACAAGGAACGGAGAAAGAAAGATGGCAAAAATGTATTCTCGATTCACCAGTGTGTGGATCCTAACGTATTCGAGAATGGTGGAAGATACATTAGTTGGATGTAAAATCAAAATTTCTGAATGAAACTTTGGAAGAAGAAGTTTATGTCAGTCAACCACCATGATTTGATATCAAAGGGCATGAGTCGAAAGTGTATAGGTTAAGGAAGGCTCTCTATGGTTTAAAGCAAGCCTCAAGAGCTTAGAATAGGAGGATATATAACTTCTTAATTAAAGCAGGTTTCACAAAGTGTGTCTTTGAATATGGAGTGTATGTCAATGATGCAAATAGGGTCAGTCGAATCATCGTATGCTTGTATTTAGATGAATTTTTTATTACATGTGCATATGAAACATATATAAGAAGAGTCAAGTCGAAGCTAATGCATGAGTTTAAAATGTATGACCTAGGGAATTTGTCATATTTATTAGGGATGGAGTTCAAAAACATGGGTGAAGAAGTGTTCTTGCACCATAAGAAGTATGTCCAAGATATCTTGAAGAGGTTCAATACGAGCAACTGTAATGCAACTGCTACGCCATTAGAAACTAGAGCAAAGTTGAAGAATGATACAAATGATGAGTTTGTAAGTGCAACATTGTAATAACAAATCATCGGTTTCTTG
The DNA here is from genome assembly GCF_024323335.1 of Lathyrus oleraceus. Lineage (NCBI taxonomy): Eukaryota > Viridiplantae > Streptophyta > Magnoliopsida > Fabales > Fabaceae > Lathyrus > Lathyrus oleraceus. The sequence goes on along the minus strand of NC_066584.1, from coordinate 325,610,305 downwards.
AGGTATCTTTGCAATACCAGGCCAAATATATGTCGAAGTGTCAGACTTTTGAGCAGATTCATGGAGAAACCTCAAGAATCTCATCTCACTGCATTCAATAGAGTGTTAAGATACATCAAAGGCACGATTGATCATGGTGTGGTGATGCTAAGACAAAAAAAGACCAACACAAATGCATAGGTATGTGGCTACACTGATTCAGATTTCAATGGAGATCAAGACGAGAAGAAGAATATTGTAGGCTACATATTCATGATCGAAGGTGCACCAATATCATGGATCTCAAAGAGGCAAAGCATTGTTGCTTTGTCATCGTGTGAAGCGGAGTATGTGGTTGCATCTAAGGCTCCACCTTTCATAATCACTGAGAAACCTTTTTCAATTAATTCTAAGGTTCCATCTTTCATAATTATTCTTGGTGTCGAGCAATTCTAAGGCTCCATCTTTCGCAGGTTGCACTTCATTCCTGTTACATAGAGTACATCTTTGATCATAGCTTTTCCCCCATTGCTCCTTTAAAAAACTATGTCACCAACACATTCTTCTTGCAACGAGCTATTATTAGTAAGTTTGATCTTGCTCTTCTTCTACGAGTCGAAATATGTTAACCATACTTATCGACCAGTCGTGTGATTCGAGCAACCCGAGTCGAGGAACCAGATCTTAGATTCGACATGATCATCTGCAACTGTAGCCATAACCACCATATCTTCATAATCATTTGAACTTTGGCGTGCAAGGTTTGCTCCTTCCTCGTTGCCTTTTGTCGATCCCTTGTCTGTTTTGTACCAATAATTTTTGGCCATGTGACCCCATTGTTTACAGTTATAACACTGCACTCCTTTTTTCTCCTTATCTTTCTGGTAGGAGTTTTCCTCCTCTTTTCGAGGATTCATAAGCCCTATTATCGACCTTGTGCTTTTGAAGGTTCGACCAAGACTTCTTGCTCCGAGTCTTGTCTCTTTTGCCTTTGAACTTGTCAGAATCACCATGTTTCTTCCAAGCATGAGCCTGCAGTGCTTGTATCAAATCTTGAACCCCTTTCCTTTCAACAATCCTAATCTCATGTGCCTCCAATAAACCAACCAAATCTTTCAGTTTCATGGTTTCAAGATTCTTGGATTCTTAAACAGCTACGATAATGTGATCAAAGTGATGGGTCAACATACGCATTACCTTTTCAACTATCATCTTATCAGTTAAGGTTTCACTACAATCCTTCATGAGATGGACAAGATTCTGCACCTTCAACACATAGTCTGTAATCTTTCATCTTCTCCCGTATGCAACAATGCATATTGCCATCGTAAAGTCTGCAATTTGGCAGCTTTAACTTTCTCACCTCCTTCATAGTACTTGACAAGAATATCCCATGCCTCCTTTGCCGATTCAGCATAAGAGATCTTGTCAAAATTCACTGGATCTACCACCGATTGAATTCAATACACAACCTTGTAATCTTTCTTCTCGTTTCCTTGTTCGCGACTCGCTGAGCATCAGATGCCTTCTCAACAAGCTCAAATACGCCATTAGTAACCACTTCTAGGGTTTCATGAAAGTCGAACAAGGATTGCATAAGTTTTCTCCATTGAATCCAATTCTTGCCATCAATAATTGGAAGAGAACTCAGAATGTCGTTGGTGTCATTCATCTTTGCAGAAAATGCGATTAACAACCGACAATCCTGGAAGCAGGATCACTAACGTGCGATTCTTGAAAACACATCAAAAATCTAACTAGAGCTCAGATATCAATTTGTTAATGTGCGAGACATTTTTAGTGAGGAGAGAAAGGGATTGAGAGAATATGAAAATAAGGATTCTATTATTGAAGAATGATTATGTTGATTTACATATGTTTGTATTTATATACAAAGTTGCTTGACTATTAAGTAACAAATATAACAAACAAAGTAACAAACCTTAAACCCTAATTAATATTGGAATTGAGCCTCACACAATTTGGATTATATCTTATATATCAACAATAACATCTTATAGTGTGAGTGAATAATAATAATAATAATAATAATAATAATAATAATAATAAAATTAAGTCAATTTTTTCTCGACTGCTTTCATATTACTCTCTTACTTCTTCACTTTCTCTCAACTTTCATCTTTAAACTTTCATAATTTCACATAGAAACCTTTCAAATAAAAAAAATCTCATAAAAAATTGTTGGAACATCAATAGCCATTCCACCTTAGAGCGAAATATGTTAAGATAAGGATTTTTTTTCCATGCAACTCTAAATTATTGATATAAGAATTGGTTAGGTATTGTACAAACATTTTGATGTTTAAAGATTTAATAATTGAAAACCTAAACTTTAAAGAATATGTGTGACTGGTTGAAATAAAAGAACTAAGTTTATACTATAATTAAATATTGCTAAAATTTAAAGAATATGTGCGACAGGTTGAAATAAAAGAACTAAATTTATACTATAATTAGATATTGCTAAATTTTAAAATTTTAAATCGTATAATACAGTAGTAAATTTTATCATTGTTTTAGCTTAGTTCAATCAATTTTAAAATCTTGGTTGCGAATGCATTTAGAAGTAGTAGTATTATGATGGAGTGATATTCTGAAACTTTTTTTATCATCAAGTGGTAATGATTTAATCTTATACTTCAAAAATATGTGTACATTAATGAAAAATATATTATTCTTTGTCTACTTTCAAATATCCGTGTGTTTAAATGGATCATTGCAATTTGCATAACTTAGTGATTATGTGTAACACTGGAATATGCACGGTATGGTTGTTGTATGCATCGATATGCTACAATGGAATGTCATAATGCCAAAACGGAACAAAAACTTATACATGAAGTGTATGCGATAGACTTTATAGTACACGAAAATGTACTAAGTAAACTTATACATGAAGTGTACTAAGTCAATAAATTGTGATTTATAGTACATGAAAATGTACTAAGTAAACTTATACATGAAGTGTACTAAGTAAATAAATTGTGATTTTTTTAAATTTTGGCGAGAAGTAATAAATATCCTCTTTTATATTTCGATTGTCTAAATGACAGAATTATATTTTATTTTTATCATGCATGACATGTCATATGCATCGTATACTAGTGGATAAAGATTTTGTGTGATTTTCTTAGTGGTGGATAAAAAAATTTGTGTTATTGTCTTGATGGTGTGTAAAGATCTTTGTGTGATTGTCTTAGTGGTGATTTATTATATTTAGATCATGTAGTTTAAGAGCATGCATAATTTTGCATATAACACATTAAAGTCAATATTGTGAGTAATATTTACTTAGCTCTTTCGTGAATGTGCTATTTTAAGGTGACTAGTTTGATATCGATAAATTTTGGTAGGTATTTCTTTTATTCAATTATCTTGAATATAATATGATATATTGATACTTTCTGATTTTAAACTCTTGTTTAGTTTATTTTTGACATGGATGTGGTCAATAGAAACTGATCCTTACAACCAACATTTTAGATATGTGAAGTTTCAAGATTGATTGATGTGTTGCTTGTTGCGTGATCGTGGGGAATAAGGGTTTTCAAAACAAAAATAAAATCAATATCATGTTAATTATGAATTTATTTATCTATTGTTTTTCAATTGAATTAGAAATGAGGTGATGTTTCGCTTAGAAAATTTGAATTGGTGTTGGAATGATCAATTTTTTTAAATCTTCTATTTATGTTGAAACAAGCTCATTTTAAGATTTTTTGAGTCAAGTATTGGATGAAAACCTGGGGTGTTACAATAACTGTATGGTTCTAATGCATCATATGCATGTCAATTATGATAAACGGGTTCCAATAACTATATGGTTACAAAAACCTGGGGTGTTACAATAACTATATGGTTCTAATACATCATATGCATGTCAATTATGCATCATATGGTTCACTTACATCTTCGTATAACAGGGTCTTCAAGCCATAATATTCAATAATTTTTGAAGATAAATGACAAGACACCAAACCTCTTTCTCTACATAAATAAAATTGAGAAAGCAACATAACAGCACAAATCAGAATTTTTGTTGAAAAGGTAGAAAAGTATATAGTTTGATGCAATGTTAATGTGCAGAAAAGAATACTATGGTAGTGTTTGGTTCTGAGAACAAAGTGAAACTTGTTATTTTTAAGATAATGCAATTGGATGGAAAATAAATAAGGATCGTAGGTGCATCGCTGGTTTTGTTTCTCATTAAAGTCGGGAAATACTCTTTCTACCTTTATGTGTTATCCCACATGTAGCGGGGTTTTCGTTACCTTTAGGTTTATTGACTAAACCAAAAGTCAACATACAATTCGAGTCCGCACTTTTATTTGTCCAAAGGAAAGGCTAAAAAGCGAACAAAAGCCAAGTAAGAAGTTTTTCAAATCAAAAACTAATAAAAATGTCAGAGATCTAGGTAAGGGGGTTGGTTATGAAATGGGAAGGTTTTACGCACCCAAAACATCCTTAGTACTCTAAGGGAGCCTCTTTTTGCAAATATGTGTTGTAGGTTGGTATTTGTGAAAAGATTTGTACAAAAGATCGGGGGGATGAGAAAATAATAGATTATATTTACAAATTTTGTTGTTTGAATGGATGAACCCATTGCCTACTGTCATACGGTGAACTGACTTTTTTGGTGTCTTTAATCGCAATGTCGCGGTTAGCAAGAGTCGCCACCGACTTTTCTTTTATCCAATAAGGAAAGGTGGAAAAGAACAGGAAAGACCTTAATTTAGATTCTTAGGTTCGGGAGGTACATTATACAAAGGGAAGGTGTTAGCACCCTTTGTATCCATGGTTATCCATGGGCTCTTAATTGCTCAATCATTTATGTTTTTCTAGTTTGAAAAAGTGTTTGATAAACGTGCAGGAAATGTTTGGAGGAGGAGAATTTAACTTTGTAATGATTCTTGCATGAATGTATACAAAGTGGTTATCTCGTTTAATTTTGAAAATAGTTTAGAAAAATATAACTCGGCAATGATCCTAGTACGGATGCATGCTAAGTGGTGATTTTCCAAAAAAGATGTTTGAAATGTGTGAGGTGTGAATAGTATATTTTTTAGGTTATGAATGAGCAATTAAGGGTTGTACCTGTCCGAGGTCTTTCCGGACATTTCCTATCCTTGTGAGGGTAAAACTGTCCTTGCTATTGGGAAGTAAGTAGTTTTACCCTTGGGATGTAGAAGGGTCATCGTAGGGTCATCGGCTGGTCATTGAAGGCAACAGTTGTGAGGATACCTTAGCATTCGAAGGGACTATCATCATTTAACCGTAGGCTACACCGAAGGGTCATCGAGGGACAAAATCGTATTTTCGAAGGCAACGTCCGAGGGACCATGATGATTTAACCGAAGGGTCTTTGCTAAGGGTATCCCCATATTCGCGGGACATGACCGTAATACCGTAATCGCGGGGTAACAAAGAGAGAGGGCCGATATTATTTATTTAAAGTCCATATTTTAACAATTAATTAAATAGCCGTAATCAGTTAGGTAATTAGGTCCACATAAAAATTGATGAAATCAATACATTAAAAATCAAGCTTGGTGATTCAAGATGAATCTCCACATTAAAATTAGGTCATTCAAAAGCCATCTCTGCAAGGTATCCCACATCTAAAGCGGCATGCCTAGCTGGCTGTTTCTTTGGAAGTATGCTAGCCTTGACATCATGCAACACACGGATTAGAGCATTGAGATAAAATAGGATTTGACAATTGCACCATAAAATAAGCATAACAGTTATGAGTTCAGGCCAAAGGATGCAAAATCGTAATTAGATAAACATAAGATAAAACAGCGAAGAGGCAAAGCAGCCACTGTCCCGTTCGCCTCTGCTTCGCCTAGCGAAGGCGCAGCGAATGCTCGCTGCAGGCTCGCTTAGCGACGTGCTAGCGGGCGGCCACGGGTTTGGAGTTTGACAGCAGCATGACTTCCAAAAACCTGTACTTTCATGGCATTTGATTATAGGCATAGCATAGACAATTATACAGGATGTTCATACTTAGATTCACATACGAAATCAAATTACATATCAAAACTTTAACCGTAATGCACCATGTATGTAAAGAATATCGATTGGAAACGTAAAACAGTGATGATACGCAAACCTGTATGCAATCGCGATAGTGAAAGGGACTGATCGCTTGGATGCTGGATTGAGTTGGGCGGCGGAAGCTTCGGTGCGGATGGGCTGCCTTCAGGTTAGCAGGGTTTCTGCACCAGGGTTTCCGTCCTTCTCTGTCCGTCTTGGTCTCTCCGTCTGTGTGTGTTTATTTTCGTGGCAGAGGAGCTGGTATTTATAGTAGTAGTGGGGACCTAATGGGCTCAGAATGAGGTCCAAAACTTTTGATACTCGCAAGCTTCGCTAGGCGAAGGAATTGCTCGCCTAGCGAGCATGCAGTTTATGACCTAATGGGCTTTTTCTGGATCTGATGCTTCGCTGGGCGAGTGTCATGACGAAGTGTTCGCTAGGCGAAGGAATTGCTCGCCTAGCGAGCAAGCTCTTTTGGGCCATTTTGGATTGGGCCTGTTGTGAGCTGGGCTTTTGTCCCTTTAGAATCAGTGCCTTGCAAAACAAGTCGGAGAGTCTTGAAAAATGCTTTGTAATATCAACGGGCAAATTTTGGGGTATGACACCTACGTACCATCACAAAGGAGGATCAAAACCTCGTTGTTCGGGGTAAAAATCTCAAAGATTGGTGAATTGATTTGACCAAAAGCCTTAAGGTCTTTTGTTATCAAAGGGAGAAAACTCAACCTAAACCAACAATCCACCATGTGAGGAAGGCTTCAACATAAGCATGGAAGACTTATAATCCAATCACTAAGGCTGAGGTGAGATTTACATCAACCACTATGATAACTCAAACTTATGACTAATGTTTTTTGAAATTTTTTTAACAAGTGGCCATTCAAACCACAAAAACAACTTGAAGTGAGTCATATTTACAAGTTAGATTTATTTACAAAATGAAGTCAAAGTTGGATTAAGATTTATTCACAATGAGTATTGATGAAAATGGTTTTGAAAAGTCAAAGGCTTAAGGCCTAGGTTTCTAATTTGAAATAAAGTCAAAGTTTTGATAATGATTTTGGCTTGGTTAGAGTGGGGAGAAGAAGAGAAGGGCTAGTCCTAAAGCATAGAAATATAAGAGGGGAAAGATAAACCCTTGGAGTTCCTTTTCTTGAAGTCATAGAGATGACTCAAGATGCTCCTTTCCTTTGGACTTAGCACACAAACAAGCAATCAAACAATTTGAATTCAAGCTCCTATGATCTCCATTTAGCTTGTCTCTTAGCTTGGATACTCATGACAATGGTCCTCTTTTCACAATCTCAAGATGGGATCCCTATCACACAAAAGCAAACATCAAAAAGTTCACAACACAATAAGGGGGATGAACAAAGAATAAGTTTGGAAGAGAAGTCTTTTGAGGTCAACTTTGAAATTTAGCATTCTAAAGACATGAGGCCTAGTTGCTTTTCAACAAGTTTTGCATTCTAAAGGCATAAGGCCTAGTTGCTCTTGAACTCCTTTAAGCATAGGTAAGTCCTAGTTCTAAGTCCTTTCTCCTTTTGCATTTGGTTCACACAAAACAAACACAAAGCAAACACAAGATAGCAATATATTTATATACAATAATGGGCTCAAATGAGCAAAATAAAAATGACATAAACATAAAATATGTGCTCAAGTGAGCAAAGGGAAAATCAGTATGAATAATGAACAAGAAATAAATGGCATTAAAAGTAAATGGCAAGAAATTAAATGCTCAAATTAAAGTTAGTAATTAGTGGAGTTATGTTAGCTTGTCATAAGACAATGTAACGATATGTTAAGCAATCGTAAGTGGACTAATGTAGTAGTCACACCTATCTGAGATTGGTCAATAAAAATATAGGCAAAGAACACAAGTTAGAGATCATGACTAGTAAGCCAAGCTCCATAAACTTGCCATGCCAAAACAAAAGGGGAAGGGCCTTCTATTGACTTTAGGTTATTTGCTTGACCAAGAAGCAACCTATCTTTGACACAAAACAACTCACTTGATCATGGATCAAGTTGAGTTTGGTTTGGATCAAAGAAGGTAAACCTCTCATTTGTCAAGACCAACCATAAGACTTTAACTCATTGGTCATTGATGTAAAGAAAGGGATGAAGATGAAAGGGAGGGAAAAAGAAGACCACAACCAAGTCCAATTGATCAAATGTGAATCAAATCATCATCAATCAACACCAAACAGAAGAGAAATGAAAATAACAAGTCAAAGAGTCAATGGTATTTTTTTGGTATTTTTGAATTAAAATAAAATGCAAATAAAAAATAAACAAATAAGGTCAAACCTCAAATTCAATTCAAATAAACCTCAAAGAGTCCAACTAAATTCTCATAGGTTCAACATAGTCAAACAAGCTTTGACTAATTTTCTCACAATTTTTTGAAACCAGAAAGTAATTAAAAACAATTAAAAAATAACATAATATGAGTTAAAATCTCAAATAATCTCAAATCAAATAATAAATTGGTGAGACTATTTTTCATTGATTTATCATGATCCATAAATGCTATAAAAATATTTTTGGATTTTTCAAAAGTCAAAAAGTATTTTAAAATGAATTAAAACTATTAAAAATCAAATAATCCATGAAAAATATCAAATGAAGTCACAAAAATAATTAAAAATCATAATATGAAACTAGATTTTTCAAGAATTTTTTTGGAATTGGTCTCATATTTTTCTGACTTCAAATGAATTTTTAATGAATTTTTGAAAATCAAATGAATTAACTGAAAATAAAAGAAAATAGAATAAATGGAAAAAACCACAGCTGCGTGATGGACTTCATTAATTGACGTGGCATCAGTCAATGGTCCAAATATGAGGGTGCACGATGCATCCTAGTCAAACGCGCTGCATAAGGCATTAAATGAAGTATTCCAAATGAATGATCAAGATTAAAACATGACATCCAGATCCAATGGCCAAGAAACAAGACACGTTGTGGTGGTGGTGGAAACCATCGTCTTCTCCGACGAGTCAATAGAATCCGGACACCAGTTGCAGAGAAAAAAAGTTTCTTGAAAATGGAAAACAGGGACATTAAAATGAAGCTCGTGTGATGGAGATCATCATTGTACCATTGGATCTTCCTCACTCTTCCTATATTGAGAGAAACGTGAAGAAGAAGATCATGGTCTTCCAACTGTAAGCTCATGAAATGATGAATTGAAAGCACCAATGGCTTGCCTCAAGTGTGAGGACTTCAGAAAACCACACAAACACAAGAATGCTACATTGAATTGAGAGTTCTAGATCCAAAAAGTTTGAATGTATACCTCTGAATTGAAGCACTTTAGGCCACGAATCCTCCAAGTTTCTTGCTCCTCTTTGATCTATGGACGTAGGGGAAATGAAAGGCTAAGGAATTAGGCTTTGAAGTTCAGCTAATGATGCTGAATTTCAAGCTCGAAAGTGAGAACAAATTTTGAAAAATTCCTTTGGTATGGCTATGGTTTCAATACTGCAGCAATTCAGATCTCCAAAAGGTTGATGAATGAATGAGAGGGAACCTCTATTTATAGCTGAAAGTATCAGATGATCACACTTCTTTCGTGTGCATGGCAATTGAACTTGGATGTGCATGGGCCTGTACATGCGTGTGGAAGGCCCAAAGATGATTGCAGAAGTTTGCTGAGCTCACATGAAGAACATTTGGTCATGCATTTTGGAGGGAACTAGCTTGCATTTTCAAGTTTCATCATGAAATATCAAAATACACCTAAATGGAAATGAATTCGAAACTCTCAAATGGTAAGTCCAAAAGAGTATTGTGAGTAAATGGATGGAAAGCCCTTGAAATAAGGAACAAAAGTCATGTTGGGAAAAAATTCATTTGGCATGTGAAAATTAATGAAAACTGGCCTGGAAGATCCAAGTACAAAACATGTTTAAGTCACATTTGAAAATTTTCACCAAAAGCAAGCCTAATCAAACCCCTCTGTTTTTATGATGAAAGCCTCAAATGAAAAAACCTCCAACATTAAAGTTGTAGAAATTTTCAATATGATCAATTTAGACTCAAATTTTGCATCATTTGGATTTTCTATGACAAAGTTATGGGTATTTGAAGTTGGGTACTTTTCCAAATTCAATGAATTAGGTCCAATGTGACCTATAATGTTTTGCATTATCACATGTATTTATTTTAAGATTATATCCAACATAACATTTGAATTAGACATCTCAAGCTTTCCAATGAATTTGGTATCACCTCAAAATCATAAAAATCAAGGAAGTTATGCCCTTGGTAAGTTGACCCAAAATTAGGGTTTCAGTCAAAATGACCTATAATGTTTTGAAATGAATGATGACCTTCCAAGTTTAAAATGGATTTTTTATGAATATTAGAGTTGTTCATATGGGTCTTAGAAACATTTTTTATCTTGGGGTAATCTTCATTTGAGAAACACATCAAAAGTTATATCTCAGTGATCCTCAATTTAATCAGATGACTTGACTGGTCAACTTTTCAAGGCCAAACTTCCAATCTTGATGAATAAATGATTGAGGATTCTCAAATAGGATCATATATGCATAAAATGATGAATGAAAGAACTTAACTTGATTAAATTTGATCAGAGGTTGAGATTGCTTCATGGGCAAGGCACGGTCAAAGCACAGTGGAATTAGGGTTTCCTTGGGAAATAATCTTCAAGCCCTTTGGGTTATCTTGATCAAATTGGAAAATTGAGATACTTGGGAGACATATATGATAATTAGGAGCTTTGTGGACCATTGTCATGCTTTTCCTCATCTTCATCTGGCCATTTCAATGGGCTTATGAGCCTCCTAAGAGCATTATGGAGCACATGATCACTTGAGCTTCAAAACAAAAAGAGTTAGTGACATATTTTTGTGCTTTTGATTATTAATCAAATAATAAATGCAATAATATACAATACAAGCATGCTTGGTGGTCTCAAAACACTCAAACAAGTCCCAACCCTAGGGTTAAGGAGCCAAACATGCTATGATCCTTGAGGCAATGCACTTGTGCAATAACATGATACCATGAGGGATCTTAGGGTTAAAATTAGGGTCTTACACCACACCACCATGAAAATATCATATTCTATAATCTCCCTAGCATTCGAAGATGCATCTCCAGATGCACCTATTTTAGCCAATTATCATACTAAATTGAAGAGACGTCCGTATTATGTCAAAACTTAATCTGGAGATGCATCTCCATATGTGTAAAAAATGTGTTCGGAGATGTATCTCAATAAATACTATTTATTGAAATATTTGTGGGTGGTCTGGAGATGCATCTTCAGACGTTTTTATTTCATATCCCACGCCATATCATTCCCTCTTCCTTCTTCTTCATTTTCTCACAAGTTCAAAAAAACACACTTGACTTCTCCCTCTCACAATCATTGAAGCATCTCATCCTTTCATTGAAGCTTATGTCAGTGGAGCCCTTTCTCTTGGTTTCTAACATCTCACAACATCCAAGCTTATCCTTCTCATCAATCATTTCATTTAATAACTTTTCAAATTTTCTTTTCTTTTCATGTTTTGAGTTGTAGTTAGTTTTTTAAGTTACATTAGTTATTTTAAGCATATTAGATAGCAGTGCAAACGAAATTGGTAAGTTAGAATAACATGCATTAAGGTTTTTTAGGACTGTTATGGCATGAAATAGGTTGTTGTCATGGGAGACAATCGCAGATTTGTCCATAGATGCATCTCTGGATTTAGTCTGCATTATTTTCGGAGGTGCATCTCTGGATTAAGCACATGCATTATTTGGGTGATTTAGTGGAATTTATGAATTTCTCTGGATATGCTGTTTGTATCTGTCTATGTTTCTAACGCATGTTCAATGACTGAAAATAACACTGGTCGGATTAGGTTCGGATGTGTGTCTCAAACTACGTTAGTATGACGTGAGAGGGCCGCAACGAGGACCACGAAGCCACAAGTTATTGATAACTCGTTTAATGGTGCATCTACTTCATAACCCCGAGGTTTCCACTCGTATTGTTCTCATTGTCGACTCTCTCAAGCCTCTCAAGCATATGATGCAGCAGAACTTGAAGTTCTTGAAGCCCACGTTGACCCTTAAGCCCCTAAAGCCCAAGAGGAAGTCGTTGCCGATCCCGATGCCCCATTAGAGAGTTACCCAGAAGACCCATTTAATACATTCTTCCTTCATCTTTATGCAGACCATATTGCCTGCCATGTCTGTTATGAAGAGATATATTTCTTTTCTTTTGCAATACATATGTTGTCAACTTATTGAATCCATACTGATGGTTATATTTTTTTCATATAAGCGTGATTGTTTGAAATCGATTAACCACGACAGAAAGATTTTAAAGTTGGTACATTCTACTGTTGCTTGGTTCATTGATGTTATCTGATATTACAGTCTTGTCGGTTTATGTTATGATGCGTATCTGACCATAAACAATGACATGCAGGCGACTTTTATAAAGAGGTGACACTGAGAGACGTCACCTGCGACTTTTATAGAGAGGTGACACTGAGAGACGTCACCTTTCCACCTACCTATAGGCAAGATGAAAATCACCTTGTATGACGTCCCATGCCTTTTGCATCCACTACTACAAAAACACATTTAACCTCGGGCGTGAAGTTAATTTAACCTTGGTTATAGATGCGAGGTAACGAAGAGCATCGTGAAAACTCTCCATTATACCTCTCAGATTTAGAATAACCGAGGGGATAGTTGAAATGACCATTTGTTTGATCTCCAACAATAGCTTTTTTATATTTTCAAAACTAGCGTCACATATCTCTCGTTTATGGCCGAACCTGATGGGAAAGATAATTTTTTTAAAAATACTTATTACATTGTTTACACATAATATTAATAAATTAGTTTGTTTACACACTACATTTTTTACACGTAATATTACAGTAAACATATATAACAAATTTTGAATTCAATTCATCGTCACCGTTGTCGACGAAGGACACGTGTTGAATATCTTATGAAAGAACAAATGTTGGATCCTCGTTTCATTGAATCTTGGGGAAGATAAAATGTTTGATGCAATATATTCCACGTGGCTTTTGCATTCATTTGTTTCTAATATATATAAAATATGTTAGATAAATAAAATAAATAATCAGTTATATGATTATTTAAGAACACAAACATTGAACCCAAATAATTGTATGCTCTTGTAATCCATCAAAGGGAAGTAAACTTCTTTAAGTTTCAAAGTTTTCATGTTAAATATTTCATTATTAATTTTTAATATTCATAATGTTTTTATAATATCTTTTAGGTTTCACGCGGATCACTAATGACAATGTCTTGAATGTTGATACTCATTAAATGGACGATAAAGAATTGTTTAAGAACGGTGAAGAAACTCAATAAACATGCTTATATTTTCCCTCGGTTATTACTCAAACCCGAGGTAAAATGTGTTTCTTTTTAAATAAAAAATACAATAAAATATGTTTCATCCCAAGCGTCATATACCTCTCAATTTTTGTAAAAAATCGAGGGAAATAAATTTTTTTTTTTTTTTAAATTACACTGTTTACATAGAATATTAAAATATATTGTTTAAATAAATATATATTTTGGCAGTGGATTATTGGAGAACAACAAATCTTTTCAAGTTATTCTTGGAGAGCAACAAATATTTATTGTTATCCAGATTTTGTTGTACACCTTTTATGTGCATTCTTTTCAAGTTCAATGGATTGCATGCATCTAATTTCTGATAAGTTATCTGTTCCAACCATGAGAATTTTTTTTCTGCACTTGCAACCCGTCCCAGAGATCTGTTCAAATATTTCTTTATTTTGAGCAAATGTTTTCATGGAAAATGCTTTCACAAGAAAGAGAACAAGATACATGTGCTTGCAATTTACAATAAATTTCTCAATATTGTCAACTGAAGAAATAAATAAATTATGGAGTATTTTCTTTGATTGACAATATAGAAAGGTTATTCCAAAATATAACAACAATATCAATATTATTATGTTGGGATGGATTGTAAGACCAGAGAAAATGTTTTGTTCAAGATAGAAGAACATTGAAGATTTTTTATCTTACAATCCATCCTAAAGAATGACGCGTATAGTTTAGAGCGGCTACATATAAGTTAGGTTTAGGATAAAATTTGATTAACTAGTGCTTTTATAGTAAATCCGATTATCTAACCCTCAGTTATTGAAGATAACAAAAGGAATAGATCATTAATTTAAAATATAAAAAAAATACCACTTTTAAAGAAATGAAAACATAAACTGCATTTGATGGGATCCGAAGTATGTCCTGAATTATTTTCCCCTCAGTTATACTTAGAAACCAAGGAAATATGTGGTAGTTATTTATTTTTAAATAAAACACGACGCGTCTTGGCATTATACCTCAGATTTTTATTGAATGAGGTGAAAGTTTTTGTCATAACATGCATTATTTGTAATAGGGATCTTCCCTAGTAAGGTCGTCAAGGAGGCAACTGACACTAGAGGTGCTTATGCTATGTTTAGTTTTTTGGAAAAGCTTTATAGATACCATTTGTAGGGGCCTTGGATGTTGAAAGTGATGATATGCAGGTTGAGTACCACCAACATTGAGGTGTTACCTCTTGTTCATGAATTACGTGTCCATGTCTGTGGAAAAAAGTGGAACCTATATCAATATGGTCCACCTTAAGTACTTCGTCAATCTAACTTCGACTCACGAGTACACCCAAATAATATACAAAGATGCATCTCCAAACCATAATTTTTTTAAATTAGGGTGAAACTCAAAAGAAAAGGTTCACATGATCTTCGATGTGTTCATAGATTTCGAAATTTCAAGGATGTGGTATGCACATATAAGGTAGAAAGAGTAATGCTTTTAAAGTCTCACATTGATTATTTAACAAATAAGGTTAATGTTTATATAGTTCATCAATACTTATCACTTTGTCAACTTGGATATTGAGCTTATGTTAGAATAAAGTGGACTTGAAGTCCAAAATTAATTTCAAAATTTTAATTAAATAATTTCTAAAAAAAAATATATTTAATATTACAAAAACTTAATAAAAACTAATTATTAATTAATAATGTAAAAAATAAAAAATAAAAAATTATCCTACTCAACAATACCACGTCAATAAAAATATACTTTTTTGTGTTAATTATCATTGTCACGCCTACATAATTCTCATATTCTTTCTCAACCATTATGCTCACCTATCTTCTTCCATTCTTCTTTCTTTATCACACAATTCTTCCCCATTCTAATTTCTATTTTCACTTGTTGTACCCCAAAATTTGCCATCCATCCTTTCATTCAACCCTTGACTTGGGCATCATATGTATGTATTCATACCTCATTCACATGCATCATTCATCCATTAGTTGATCACTATAGATTTAAAGCTCTTGGCTTGCAAAGCTAGAGTTTTTGTGTGTATCAAACTTCAAAAGTATGGCTTGACTATTCATCTGATCATGTCAGATGTAAAACCCTAATTGCCTGACCTTAGAGGTGTGGATTCAACAAGGTTTCATCAAGGCACTCCTCAGGGCTTTCAAACCCTAATTCTTGATGATATGGTCATGGAGCTTTATGGGGCTTCTCTGGGCCTTATCTTGGCTATCAAAATCCTAATTGGGGGAGGTTCATCCATTGAAGACTTGTTTGTGAAGCATCAATATTGATTCGAAGACCTTAGTTGAATGGCATGCTTCATGTAACCCTAATCAATGGGGATTTGGTCCTAAGGCTTAACTTTTCATCTGGATAGCCCCAAACCCTAGTTTCATCCACCTATTCACCCTTTGTGTGTTGGTGCCTTTGCTTGATCATTGCCCCTTATAACCTCTCATTTTTTCCATGCATGTTGATTACTTGGTTGGTTCCATTCATTTGTGCTTAAGGTCATTGATCCTATCTCAAGTCTTGGGTTTATCACATTCATTTGTTTTCATTCTCACGACATTTCATTTGATCATCTCTCTATGTTTAGTCCATAACTTGTTCATGCCTTGCTTGATTTCAATGCCTTGATGTTTTGTTCATGGATCTTTGGTTAGGTCATAGTCATTATTCACTTTGGCCACGACTAGGGTTTAAGAATCCATCTAAGTCTTATATCATTTATACACTCCCATTGGTTTAATTTATGGTCCATTTACACTCAAGTCTTGTCATGTATCATTCATTCAAGGTTTTATTTCATAGGGCAATATGGTTTGTTGTTCAAAGTTCATTGGCCATATCATATAATTCATCCCATCCCATGGCTTGATTAATCCAATTCAAAGTTAGTTATAAGTCTTGATTCATGTTCATCCAAGGTCATATTCATGGTTTATTTCAATTAATTCTAAATCATGTTCATACAAGATCATTACAAGCATAAAATTCATTCAAATACAAGTATCAAAGATTTTTCATTATTTCCTTTGAAAACAAGACACCTTTGAGTGTATCGATGCATTAAAAATGTTGCCTTTCAATTATAGAGCATTTAGTGCCAATATTTATCAATTTCCATTCAACTCTCCCAAAAGTTAATAAACCAATTTCCCAAAAATAAACAATGCACTACTAACTATACCGTCCAAAATCCACATCACATCATTGACCCTCTGACCACTTTTCTTTTCTTATTTTTCACATTTCATTTCACAACATGTTTCACACTTCAATTTTTCTTCCACCATCCACATGTTTCTTTGACCAACATTGTACTACGTAGTAACCATGTCTTCATTATATAAACCACCATTGCATATGTTATTTCTGTTGGTGTAAGCCCTAGAGGCCAATACTTTTGATACTTGTATCGAATTATTTATTAATAATAAAAGGCTTTTTCTTTATTATGTTTGTTTAATAAAGTCCCTAGAATAGCTAGTCCGTTTAATGTATCAAGTGTGACTTGATCATGAGATCACATTAAACATAAGGACATTATTCTTAAAGTATCCGTAGTCGAGCTTTATTGTGAAGTGGGATAACATTAAAGCATTAAGACTATTATGTATATAGACTGATGATCACATCTCATGGATCATGGATAAGGAGTTATCAAGTCTTAAACATAGGTATGAATATTAAGAGTAATATTTATACTGGATTGACCCGTTATGAGAATATTATATAGAATGTTATGCAAAGTATCATAAGTTATTCTCATGGTGATAATAGTGTATACCACCCTTCGACCTGAAACCACTATGGACCCTAGATGTAGAGTCGAGTGCTTTATTGCTGATCAAACATTGTCTGTAACTGGATAACCATAAAGACAGTTGATGGGTACTCCATGAAGCATGCTGAGGGACATGAGTGACCTAGATGGAATTTGCCCATCCTGCGTAACAGGATAAATGTCTATGGGCCCAATATTGAACTGGACAAGGATGACACGGTCTATACCTTATGTTCGATACAGACATAAGGGCAAAAGGGTAATTATACGCATAAGTATTATCACAGAAGGATTTGTCAGATCACATGACATTTTCGTGTCTTGGGTAGTAGTGATGTGTTGCTAGATACCGCTCACTGTTTATTATGTTAAATACGTGATTTAATATAATTGCCAATGTTGCGAAAACCTATAGGGTCACACACAACGGACGGATTGATGAGAGATAGAGTAACTAAGAAACACCGTAAGGTACGGTGCACTTAAGTGAATTATAGAATATCGTAAGGTATGGTGTACTTAAGTAGAATACGAAATATGGTAAGGTACCACACGCTTAAGTGAATTTGGCATATTATAAGATATGAGCCAAATACACTTAAGTGGGCTTTTTAGCTTGAAGCCCACACAAGTGGTTCTATAAATAGAACCCTTGTGTAGAAGCATTCATGGTGTTTGCATTTTTGGTTTTCTTTCTCTCTCTCTCTCTCTCTCTCTCTCTCTCTCCCTCTCTCTCTCTCTCTCTCTCTCTCTCTATCTCTCTCTCTCTCTCTCTCTCTCAATCAAAGCCTTCATTTGTAGCAATTAGCACTAAGATTGAAGGAATTTGTTCGTGTGGACTGAGTAGAGGCGTTGTCGTCGTTCAACGTTCGTGATCGCTCCATAGATCTGCATCAAAGGTTTCAATCGTCACAAGAGGTAACTATTCTATCACTGATCATGCCCATTCGTAAGGATCACTAAAGGAGAAAATTTTAATTTCCGTTGCGTTTTGGATCGCCAATCTCCTTCAGTTTCCTCACATAATATACTTACAAAACAATTCATCTAACTAAATTCCTCTATCATCAACAATGGCCACTTCAACCAACGTTTTGAGTTCCTTCATTAACCCTACTGCTATCGCCACCACCCCAAAATCGTTTCTAACACCCCCATCTTCTTTCACACCTTTCACTTCATCAAACTCATCTCTCACAAAGAGCCTCAAGATGAACGTAGTTCCTAAGAAATCCTTTACTTGCAAAAGTCAAGTTAGCGAGAACGTCAACACTAGTAATAATTATTATAATCATATTCATACCAAGTATATATATTTTTTGAATTTTTTATATATTTTTTTTGATTGACTTAACAGAAAATGCTCAAGAATTGTTCGTGTATGAACTCAGTGAGAGAGACCGTGGAAGCCCTGCTTATTTGAGATTAAGCAACAAGAGTGTTAACACTCTTGGTGATTTAGTTCCTTTCAGCAACAAAGTATACTTTCTCTATATTATTATTTTCTTACTATCTCTAATATTAGCAACGTTTAAAAAGTGTTACTGATTCAATAAAACCGTGGTTAATATTTGATTATTATGTAGTTGTATACCGGTGACCTTCAAAAATGTATTGGAATAACAACTGGAATATGCATATTGATTCAATACAATGAAGAAAGGAAAGGTGATAGGTATGAAGCAATATACAGACTTCACTTTGGAAACTATGGTCACTTAGCAGTTCAAGGACCATACCTTACTTATGAAGACATAATTCACTGATTCCATAAGATTTGTTGTCATGTGGCCCCATCGTTGACCGTTGTCGTATGCCATAATCCATTTCTCCAATGGAATATTGTTGATCCACCTTAATACATATGCGTTTGATAATCTGGTATCTTCGCAATAGTGCTTGAAAGAAGATTATGTTAATGCATACCCTGCGTTGACAATCTTCTTCCACAACATTTTGTCTTTGATCTCACACATTAAATTTTGAGCGATATGTCTAATGTAGTAGACATGCGTCGAAGGAGGATCCTGCCAGCCATTATCAATGTTTTTGTAGACACTCATTATTGAAGGGTGTCTGTCTAAGATCAAACATAAGTTAGGCTGAAGAGCAATGTGCAATCGAAGATTTTTTAGGAAAAAACTTCATCCCCAGTAGTCTCCCCTTAAACTAGTGCAAAGGCGATTGGGAAAATGTTGTTGTTGCCATCTTGTGGCACTGCCATCAATAACATTCCTTTATATTTCCTGTACAACCATGTACCATCAATTTGTATAATAGGTTTACAGAAAGCAAAACCTTTGATGCATGGTTGAGACGCCCAGAAGAGTCGGTGGAATATACCATTACCACTAACACAAGTCCCGTCTAGGGTATACGCCAACAATGTTTCCAAATTGACAATAGTCCCTGGAGCATAATGTTTTGGAGCCACCAAGTATTTTGGAAGTTCTTTGTATGACTCCTCCCAATTGCCAAACACTTTTTCAACTACCTTAGTCCTAACTATCCATGCCTTCCTGTATGATGGAGTATGGTTGTATTGTGTAACAATATGCGAGATTATTATACTCACCTTTAACGACGAATTATCGCTAATGACATACAAAATTTCATCACATATTAACTGAGAGATGAGTTTGCGATGGTCCTGCATTGGGTTCATGATTAAGCATGTGTAACTGGACTCATAGAATCACCCCTCTTCCGATAAGATGCTGACAACCGGAACAAGAGAGCTCATTTCGATAATAAATCTTATACCCCATTGCATTAGTTCGATCAACCCTATAATCAGCTGATAATTCCATGTCATTCTTTTTTATGGCTTTGACACAGTCTTCTTTTGTGCAAAATTTGTCTCCTTCTTTCAATGATCCTTAAATTTGCACATAAGGATTGTAAAATATATATGATGAAGGTTCGTCTGCACCTAAATTCAAGCTTATCATGTGTTATGATGGATAGTATACATGACTAGCTGGTAATGGCTCTTGCTGGTGGTCGACAGTTTCGTCGTTCACCATTTCATCAACCAATAACTCATCTTCTTCTTCCTCGTTAACAACATCAACTTCAGCTTGTTCGTCGTCATCAGTTTCACAAAACACTTATGACGGATCAACGAACTAAGACAATTGATTTTGTTGTGTTAATATATATAACTCAATATCATTGAACCCAGATTGTTCATGACTGAGAAACATATGGTGAACATCGTCATCATCTTGAATCTTCAACTGATAAAACTTTACTTGGTTGTCTGCAAAAAAACCAGATTTTTGTAGATGATTTATCCACCTGACTACACTGTAATTTCTTTTCTATTCTTTGTTTCAAATGTGAAAATTTTGATCGTCTATTTATTTTAAACTGAGTTACTTATGTGTTACGAAAATAAAAATCGAATAATTGAAACTCAAATATTTCACCATTGGTATGGGCATTGATCATATAATATGGTGATGAAGACATTTTCTTAAGATGCAAGTTTAGTGTTTGAAGGTGAGTGCAGTGATCACGTATTAGCATGCAGATAAATAGGGTAGACGGTGAAGGTAAGGCATGCAGAAGACAAGGCAAGTGCATTGATCACATATCAACTTTTTTAAGAATCTCTGCCACGATTCCTGCATGCAGAAGACAAGGCAAGGCATGCGCCCTTACCAATGCGCCTGCATGATTTCTGCAAGATTCCTCTGCCCTAATAAGACAAGGCATGCGCCATACATGATTCCATGCATATTCCCATGGCCTAACAAGACAAGGCATGCACCCTTACCAATGGCGCGTGTTCACACACATCATGCAAAAAGCCATTCATGCGTCCTTACCAATGGTGCATACTCACATGCATCACATGCAAAAAGACATGCATGTGCCCTTACCAATGGCGCATTCACATACATCACATGCAAAATACACTTTCCCGTGAATGCAACTTACCATCAAGCTTACACTCAACTTACTTTCTCATCTATAAATACTACAAGACTCAACCTCTCTACAACACTCATCCTATCTGAAACACTCAACCTAAGTACAACACTCAACCTATCTGCAATAATATGTCTCTATTGACCATGGGTGATGAACATCGAGGAATAATCGATAATATTGCGACATTTGTATGTTATTACTTATTCTATATTGTTTATTACTTATTCTTATTTCCTAACAAAATATCTCTATTATTTATTACTTATTCTTACTTATTTCTTAATTATCTTTTATTAGGACCCAAAGAGATTTCGATGTCGTGTACATGAACATGTACCACACGATCCTTTGATAGAACCATATCTTCGAGGATGCGGTTTTGGTAATCTACTCAACATAGTCTTATACTCAGTTGAATACAAATTTATTATTTCTTTGTTATAAAGATGGAGACCAGAGACCACGTGTTCCACCTTCCTTTTAGTGAGTGTACCGTCACACTTGAGGACATCTACATGTTGTTAGGTCTACCAATCGATCGTAATGCCATAAATGGTAGAGTTAACCAAGATAACTCTATATGCAAGGAATTGTTGGGCGGCCCTTTGTATGAAGACACAACTACGTAACAGACTTCGGGTCAACCTAGGGGTCAAGGTATTAATTTAAAATATCTTAAACAATATTATTCAAGTATAACATTAAACGAAGAATCTACTGAGTATGAAAAGATAATCGAAGCTCGGTGTTATATTAATGATTCTATTTGGTAATTTTTTATTTCCTGAAAGTACTAGTAATACGGTAAATATTATGTATTTGTCGTTGTTACGAAACATAAATAAAGTAGGTACATATAGTTGGGGTTCATCTGTTTCGTCCCATCTATATAGTTTGTTGTGTAAAAATGCAAAAAAAAAAAATATGTACCTTTTATTCTTGCGCCTATTTGCTACAAACATGAGGTTAGTCAAGAATTATGTCACTCGCCCCAGTCAACGAGAAGCCATACACATTCCCCTATGCAACAAAGTAAGTTTATATCAAATCTTCTAATTTGTTAGATTTTATACTACAACTAACTGTAACTAATATATTTTCAATCTTTTCGATCTAGGTGGTCAGTTAAGGGGATGAGCTACAACAGGTGTCCCAAAATGTTGTAGTAGTCTATCGTAATCTTTTAGACCACATTGGACAAGACGATGTATTACTACTAAACAACTCTACTTTTGATAAAAAAAATGATCCAATTACATATCTTCTAATCATGTTAAATTTTTATACAGTTTATCTAAAGGTCGTATATGGGTCTTGATCATCAGGTTAACCATGATGCTGCTGTAGTTTGGACAACAAAAACATCAATCATCCGATTCACTACTATGGAGATGCGCTAGAGTGACCGTGTAAAACCGTAGTTGGACATGCAACACCAAATTCCAGAACCTCTAACGTGTTTGGGAGATTGACATTAACAAGTAGTCGATGACCAATGGGATTATTCCGATGGGAGAGAATTCGCAAAAGTGATATGTCGTCATTGGAGGAATCGATGACAACACATCTTAAACGAACCAGTCATACATGGTGCTAAACCAACTAAACATTATATGGCATGGTTTAGATCGGTTACAACGCCACAGTTTGTGTCTGAGCCAAGGTATTTGATTGATCCACACCAACGAGCTTCGTCATCAAACGCCCAACAACAAATCCCAATCCAAGAACAATGTTAACACACCCAAACCTAACGACCAACCTTACACCATCACCCTACCATATACACCAACCACCAAACACCCAACCTCGCAACCAATTCATGCCACACACCCAAACAAAAAACCAGTAATCAAACCCTAACGACCAACAATCATACGCAACTACCACATCTGTCTATAACCTGAATGATTCATATGATTCAACCTCATGCCATTGTAGCCCCTTACTAACCATTGTTTGACTTTAGTACACCACATGAACCATTGCTTTGTTTCCAAAACGATTAAATGTCCCAATTCGGGCAACCATAACATCCACAAACCACCAAACTACAACGATCTAACTACGAAACATGGACACCGAGTTCAATTACGGAAGCGCCGTTGGCGACAAAACTATTAGGAAGAAATGATGACAAATCTATGAAATACCGCTGGCCCTTCCACCATACCTTCACACCAGCCACCATTGCATCATGTTAGCACTCAAAGACCCTAAACACCTCAGGGAAATCGTGAGAGACCTCGAAGACAGGCTAACGCACCTGGATGTGGAACAAAAGACGTTTCAATCGGGCGGGTCATTGATTTTTTTTGTCAATTGTTATATATTTTAACTTTATATTATAAAATTAATAATTATTAATTTACCTATTTAATTTAATTATTTATAAATATAAAATATAAAAATAATTTTCTTTTTACATAAAGCATGTGCCACATGCATATGCATACACATGATGTATTGTATGCATGCGTCATTGCAATTGGCTTTATTGCATGCACACGCCTAGACCATTGACGCCTATGTTCAATGAGAAAATAGATGCGCAAGTCCAACTGACGCATGCTTCATGAAAGATGGTTATTCCGATAAATATTTTGAGAAATAGACTATTTTAGAATTTTAATTGAAAAAAATGGTTATTTAAAAAAAATCAATTTCATTCCATAATATTTTATATTTTATTTTACATCAAGTTTATTATTTAGCCTTATTTTTATAATATAATTATTAATAAAAACTATAATTTAATATTCAAAAAATTTAAAATAAATCACATGAATTAATTTAAACTATGATAAAATAGAAATATACACTTACAATTCAAAATAATTTTAGGCAAATAATTTTAGTCGATTAACTAATGACCAATATATTAAATTAATTACTTAATTATTCATATATGGAATTTTAAATATAATGGATGAATTTCATTCCATAATATTTTATATTATGGTTTACATCAAATTTATTATTTAGTCTTATTTTTATAATATCATTAATAAATAAAAACTATAATTTATAAATACAAATTGTAGCGGTGTATTCGTCGCTATATGATCTATCGATTAAACCATAAGTAAAGCATACAATGAAATTTCGAGTCGCCACCGCACTTTTATTTATCCAAAGGACTGGCTAAAAAGCGAACAAAAGCCTAAGAAGTTTTACACGTAGAAAACTAATAAAAAGATCAGAGAGTCTGGGTAAGGGGTAAATTACGCAATGGGAAGGTGTTAGGCACCCACTACGTCCTAGGTACTCCTAGGGAGCCCTTTTCACACTTGTTGTAAAAGATTGTTATTTGTTATGACATAAGTATTGTGCAAACATGATTGGGATGATGAGAACAGAATATACAATTTTTATTATTGGGTTATTGGGTTTGAACGGATGAACCCGCTGCCTACGTACCTTCCATCAAAGGTAAGGATCAAAACGCCGTAGTTCGGCTAAAAGATTTCCAAAAGTTGGTGGATTCAATTTTAAACACAAGCACGGAGGCTTTTCATTATCAATGGGAGAACACTCGACCAAAAACAACATCCACCATGCGAGGATAGCTTCGACGTACTAGAGGGGTTAGCCCTGTTTTCAGTACGGAAGTCTTACTGTCGACTCACTAAGGATAGGCAAGATTTACATCAACCACAATGATAATTGAAGCCTATGGCTAATGCATGAAAAGATTAACAATGGACAAAGCCAAAACAAGTGAATGAGTGAAGTTAATTGATTGTGATTATGAAAATGGAGTCAAAGTATGATAAGATTAATTCAAAGAAGTATTATGAAATGAAATTTGAAAAAAAGTCAAGGACTCGGGTCCAGGTTTTTAGTTAGAAAAGCATGAAAATGTTTGCACAACACTTATTTCAACTTGAAAAGCGAAAGTGTGAAAAGGTTTAGGACATAATGGGGATGAATGGATGAAGATGGATTGTAAAACTTCTCAGGAGGTTCACTTCTTGAAATCATATAGCAGATGATTCAAGTGTGTCCTTTGGGAATAGCAATGGATAATAACAAACAAACAAAGAAGAAAGCAAAAGCGGATATCGGATGCCAATCACTGGGCTTATACCAATCTCCTAAAATAAAACTGGATATCAGATGCCACTCAATGGTCTTACACTAATCTCCTCAAACAAAGAAATAAAAGGCGGATACCGGATACCAATAGATGGATTTACACCAATCTCCTAAAATAAAACTGGATATCAGATGCCACTCAATGGACTTATACTAATCTCCTAAAACAAAATGAAACTTGGATACCGGATGCCAATCTGTCTGGGCTTACACCAATATCCAACATATGATCATAGGAAAAGCAAATGCCAACTTACAGGGACTTACAGTTGCAACCTCACATAAACAAAGGAAAACAAAACATGGATGTCAGATGCCAATCTGTCTGGGCTTACTCTAACCTCCACAGTATGGTCCTAGGAATACAAATGCCAACTTGCAGGGACTTACAGTTGTATCCTCACATATAAACAAACAAAGCAACATGATCATAGGAAAGCAAATGCCAACTTGCAGGGACTTACAGTTGCAACCTCACATACTGTAGCGGTGTATTCGTCGCTATATGATCTATCGATTAAATCATAAGCTAAGAGATACATTGAAATTTCGAGTCGCCACCGCACTTTTATTTATCCAAAGGACTGGCTAAAAAGCGAACAAAAGCCTAAGAAGTTTTACACATAGAAAACTAATAAAAAGATCAGAGATTCTGGGTAAGGGGTAAATTACGCAATGGGAAGGTGTTAGGCACCCACTACGTCCTAGGTACTCCTAGGGAGCCCTTTTCACACTTGTTGTAAAATATTGTTATTTGTTATGACATAAACATTGTGCAAACATGATTGGGATGATGAGAAAAGAATATACATTTTTATTATTATTGGGTTATTGGGTTCGAACGGATGAACCCGTTGCCTACGTACCTTCCATCAAAGGTAAGGATCAGAACGCCGTAGTTCGGCTAAAAGATTTCCAAAAGTGGGTTAGGTTCAATTTTAAACACAAACCCTAGGTCTTACGTTATCCACGGGAGAAAACTCAACCTTATACAAACAACAACGTCCACCATGTGAGAACAGCTTCAACTTGCCAGGGAGGGGTTAACCCTATAATAGGCAAGGAAGGCTTACAATTCAATCACTAAAGACAGAAGGTGAGATTAACATCAACCACTAAGATAAATCAAACCTTTAGCTCATGTATGAAAAGATTAATGGACACAGCCAAAACAAGTGAATGAGTGAAGTTACTGATTATGATTATGAAAATGGAGTCAAAGTATGATTAAGATCAATTCAAATAAGTATTATGAAATGAGTTTGAAAAAAGGTCAAGGACTTGAGTCCAGGTTTTTAGCTAGAAAACATGAAGATGTTTGCACAACACTTATGTCAAGTTTAAAAGGTATAGTGTGAAAAGTCTAGGACACAATGGATGATGAATGGATGAAGATGAATAGTAAAACTTCTTAGAAGGTTCACTTCTTGAAATCATATAGCAGATGATTCAAGTGTGTCCTTTGGAATAGCAATGAATAATAACAAACAAACAAAGCAAGCAAAAGCGGATATCGGGTGCCAATCAATGGTCTTATACCAATCTCCTAAAACCGAATGGGATATCAGATGCCACTCAATGGTCTTACACTAATCTCCACAGGCGAAGAAATAAAAAAGGCGGATACCGGATACCAATAGATGGATTTACACCAGTCTCCTAAAACAGAAATGGATATCGGATGCCACTCAATGGACTTACACTAATCTCCTCAGAAGAAAACAAAAATGAAACAGGGAAGTCAACTGCCAATCTATCTGGACTTAGGTTAACTCCACAGTATGCTCACAGGAAATCCAATGCCACATCACAGGGGCTTACAATGGATCCTCACATACAAGAACAAAAGAAACAATATGATCACAGGAATGCAAATGCCAACTTACAGGGACTTATAATTGCAACCTCTCACACAAACAGATGAACAAACTATGATCACAGGAAAGCAGATGCCAACTTACAGGGACTTATAACTGCAACCTCACATACAACATCAAACAGATCAAATTATGATCACAGGATAACAGATGCCAACTTACAGGGACTTATAACTGTATCCTCTCATACAAACAAACAGATCAAATTATGATCACTGGACAACAAATGCCAACTTACAGGGACTTATAACTGTATCCTCACATACACACAGATAACAGAAGATATGAGTGACCAATGAGGTCTTACACTCTATCCTTCCATATCACAGGAGCAAATGCCAAAGCAATGGACTTACAATTGTCCTCAACGGGCAAACAACAATGATAGCATCACAAAAAGCAAATGAGATGATCATGCACTAATGGCAATTGATGATGATGATAAATGCATAGCATACAAGCAAACAAGTGCATATGAAGCAATCAATCAAGCAATGAATATCAAACAGCACACTCTATAGCCAAACAATGGGGGGCTCACACAAGAGGGTTTGACTTTAAAAGTCCACTGTAATGGGTAGAGGTCGCTCTTAACCTGGCCATTGAGGGGCTCAGGTGAAGCAGATGAAAAGGAGATGAGGGGTGTGCCTCATTGCTTCTATCTCAAATCAGAGAGAGCATAAAAGAAAGTGTGGGAGTTCAGAAAGTAGGAACTCTCTCCACATTATTGACTTGATTAGATCTTGGGTATTTATCTCATTGCTTCAACCAGGTACTGGGAGCAAAGAGAGGACACACTGAATAGTGGGGGATAGATTGCTTATCCCTACCTTCCACCAATTGCCTTACTTGAAGGACTTTTCCTGCTTGGGACAAATATAAACAAACACAGGCATTGCCTCTTAAGGAGGACTTCAGACAGTTTGCCCGGTCAAATAACAGACCGGGTCTCCAGACTACATGAAGAAGAAGTAATTATACCTCAAAGCGAATGCTAAAAAGCAAAGCAAGCAAGCAAGTTCAAAGAACTTAGGCAACTAAAGTACCTGCAAAAGTCAAACTCATTAGCAAACAAGTCAACAGTCAAAATCAAAAGGAAATAAACCAATGGTCACACAGAGGGACCAATTGTGCAAGGCACAAAGACTCAAGCATATGAGTCACCTACAAAACAAATTTTAGCACATGATATAATTCAACTCAAACAAATTTGAATGGTCTTTGAGGCATTGGTGCTCAACCTGAAACAAACAGCTCAATTGTAAGCTTACAAGACCACTAGGACTAGCCTAGGGTCAAAGGTGAAAGAAAAAGTCAAGGCAGCAAGAAAAAGTCAACCTAAACCAAGTCTAAACATTCAAGAAGCATTCTCAATTGGATTCATAATTATATCATGCATCATGGTCATTTCATACACAAATGAATGCAAAGCATGGCAAGAGAAGCATACAAAAGTCAACAGCAAAGACTTCATTCAAAAGTCAACTCAAACATTTTCAAAAATTATGAAATAAATCACACTCAATCCTAACATCTAACATGGTATACATGTAAAATTTCATGGCATTTGGATGAGAGGAAGGCAGGCAATTAAAATCATGAAGTCAGACCAAATTCAAGTAAGCAAGGTGAAAGTCAACAAACATAAGTCAACTTCAAAAAATCATATCAATTTGAAAACAGAAGAGAAATGAATGAGATTAACACCATTGCAAAGCTTGAGATGTCTAATTATCACATATGAAATTTCATGATCATACAATAAGATTTGAGAATTTCACAAAAGATTTGGCAAGGCATAGCACAAAAAGTCAACAAATGACCACATATGGAAGAAAATTCTCAATCAAATGGAAAACAGCAAGATTAATTCCAAGAAAATTCATACATCAATTAGACATGCAAGGGATCATTCATGCAAAATTTGGGGTCAATTGGATAAGAGGAAGCTTGTGAACAAAAATCAGGAAAAGGCATGATCATGGCATAGCACCAAATGTAACACATAACTTCAGAAAATCATAACTCTCATTCCACAAATGATAAATGCACAAACTTTATATGGAAATGAAGATCAATGTGTCTAGTTTCACCACAAAAAATTTCAAGCTCATTGGATATGACATGAGAATTTCACAATTGAAATGGTAAGATGTATCATTTATGCATACATGTTGGGAAAACAAATATCAATAAAAATCTAGCCAATGAAAAATTTATTAAAAATCAAAATCAAATACTAGACACTCTTGTGAAAATGAGGGAAAAAGTTTCATGATTTTTGGATTTGATTTGAGTGAAATATGAATTATGGAAGATTGGTAAATATTTGGATGAAACATGAACAAAAGTAAGGCATGGCAAGTCAACATAAGTTGACCGATGGCATTTTTGCAATTCTAACTATCACTTATCAAAACGGCTGTGTTTTGGAGGGCCAAACGAAATAACCTGATTGGTTGGCCCTCAATGTAACAGTACACACAACAACAACAGCCAATCGAAAATCAAGTTGCTGGGCAACATAAACCCTAGGGTTTCAACCATGGCAAGGCATTCTTGTGCAACCAACTCAACAACGAATTTCAACATCATCAAACAAAAAGCATGGCGTTGATGCAGCAGGTTCATGACACAACATACAAACAATAAAATTCAAACATGATTCATGAAAAATCTGGGCAGACATGCTTTATGGTTGGTACAGCAATTCATGTTCATGTGACCAACATCAACAGACCAACATACACAGCAGGATAGTCATCCTCCTTATCACAACAGCAAGGCATAGCATCATGTTCATCAATCATCATATCAAATAGAACAAACAAAAGCAACAACATGTTTCAAAATTGCAGCATGGTTTTAGCATGGCAGCATGTTCATAAACAAAACAACAGCACATGACAGTATATAAACAGCATGGATTTCTGGGCCAAGTTCAAAACAGCAATAGCAGCATCAGTTTCATGTTTATGGTTCATCAACATCAAAACAAAAAAATCGACCATCACCCCAACAGCATATCATTTAGCAGGACATTGGTACAGGAGCATCAATCAATACTAACCAAAACACAATGTTCAAATTTCTGGAAATTAAAACAGGTGAAGCTCATGAACAGCAGGGGTTTATGGTTTTAGAAACAACAGCACATAGCAGCAAGCATTTGGCAATATGTAGCAGCAGGCAATCAACAGCATACAGCACAATCAAATGGATTCTTAAGGCAATGTTCATAAGGCTCAAAAACTGCAGCAAGGTTTTATCATGGCAGAGGCATTTTCATTCAAACATCTACACAGAACTCGACCAGCATACAACAGCATTGCATTACCAACCACACAGCATAAGCATATTTCATGAGATTTTCTTGACAAAGTAATTGGTTCAGCAGCACTCATCATATTCAGCCACATCTAACAAAAATGATTCAACCAAAACACACAACATAAGCATGAAAACCTAGGCATATTAAGATAGCAAAATAGCAGCAGGGTTTATCAGCATGGTTAGCATCATGGTTTAGCACAGTAGGTTCATGCAATTAAAACAGACAACAGCAGCAGTATTCATCATTGTCATGTAATTATCATAACAGCATCAAGCAAACAGCAATAGTCATGATCATCATCGAACCAAACAAAACAACAGCAATGTAGCATAGCATAACAGCATTCATCATCATCATGTTATCCAACAAAACAAACAACAGCCAATGTTCATGCAGCATTAAGGTGGTAACAAGGTTAATTATGACATGAACAACAAGGCAAACACAAGCAGGAGAAGTTATGGGCATGGTTTGGTTGTAGCAGCATCAATTTCATCTTCATGTTCATTATTAGCATCAAACAGGTTTTGAGCAAGATCACTCAATGGCAAGGCATATGAACATCAAGCAAACATTAACCAATCAACCAAACAAACATAAATCATGGAAATCCTGGACAGGGTAAGTTCAAGACATCAAGGCAATGGTTTCATCATCATAGCAATAGGACATGGAAATCAATTCATAACCAATTGAAACTCAGCATAGCAGTACATGTTCTTCAACATCAAAATGACTTAGCACAAACATACATCATCATGGATTTAGCAAGCAGTCAATAGCAACTTTTATCAACCATGAATAAAATAAACCTAACCAGCCTCAATACTCATGCAATAATCAACATCAACTAACATCAATCACCAACAGCATAAACACACTAATGAGATTTCTTGGCAGGTTTTAGGGTTAGAACAGCAGTAAGCAACATCATGAGCCAAACATCAACCAGTATTAACAAATAAACATGGCCTGGCATAGTGAGTTTCAAGCAACATGTAACAAATAGCAAACCACACAAAATGAATTGGAGTTCTGGAACATAGTATAAGGGTTTATCACAACAGGATATTCATCATCACTATGAACTTGAAAAAAAATGGACATGCCCAGAACAGCAAATTAAGCACAGCAATAGCATTAGCAGACCTTAAATAACAAAATTCCAACCATGATTGTTACTGAACCCACCACAAATGAGTAAATCGATGGAAAATAGATTTGTATGCAAAAATAAAACTCAGATTTCTCCCTCATGTCACAACCATTTCCTTCGAAACAAATTGCATTGAAACTAGCATACCAAGACCTTTCAGAAACATAACATAGCAAGGCATATGAGGGAGGTCGATAACTTACTTGGTTTGGAAGAAATCGTAGCAACAGTTATGTATTGATGGAATAAGGTGCAAACAGGTGATGCTTATGCTTTGTAGTGAAGGATGTTGAAGCTTTTCTAGCTCGAGAACACTTGGAGCTCTTCAAATCTCATCTTGCCATTAAAGGTCCTTTGTAAAACAGAGCTTGAAAATGTTGGTCCAGCTAGGATTTTTCAATTGGAAAGCAGTCTACAATGATGATGGATGATGAAGAAAGCCAAGAAAGCTCGAGGGTTTACAGCTTCTTTGCAGAAAATCTCAGTCAAGCAAAAATGCAAGATGAGAGAGTAAGAGTATTTTTTCTGTATGGCTGCCAAAACTAGGGTTTGTAAATGACAGCAAACATGCTTTATATTTACTGTTTAAGTTTTGCTAATGATGTACTATCAAGGATTAGCTCAAATGGAAACAATTGCAATTTTACTAATTTGGAAATGAGTGAGTAGGGAGGTGTAGTGGCTGCACGATTTTGGGCCTGCTACAGCTGCCAAGGACCTTGCCAATTGCTGTTTTTAATCTGCTGCAGAATGCTGTCCTTGTTGTACTCTCTTTGTACCTCTATTTGCAATATTGCCAAATGTGCATTTTGATTCAAAATGATGATGGAATGATGGTATGGACATGAATTTGGGATTGGAACAAGTCACAAATGTGATATGGAACATTTCCCAATTGACCAAAATGAGAAAAAGTCCATAAATCAAAAAGTCAACTGTGAGTCAAACTTTGATTTTTAAAGGAATAGGTCCAAAAATGCCATTTTGAATGGTAAGGTTTTAGGTCATGAAATTTATATTTTTGGAAAGAGGATGAAAAATGTGGTTTGTAGGAAAAAACCCCACCAAATTTGGCCTTATGGTTTGAGAGATATGGCTTGTTGAAGTTCAAAAATTGGTGAAAATGATTTGATCATATCTTGACAACCACACATGGGATTTGAGAGTTCTTGGACTTTTTGAAAATGGGAAGACAAGATCTTCAACTTTCATGTTGGGCAAAAATTCATTTGAAGCTTGTATCATGATGTAAGTTTGAGATCAAGAAGTTTCCATTTTTGGCAGTTGAAATTACAGGTCCACTTTCTATTTCTGGAAAATTTCTGATTTGACTTGATTTTCTTCCATGATGAGGTTGAACATGATATATGAGGCTTATACAAGCATGAATGAACTCCTTCAAATCAATTCTATCCATCAAATTCTTGATTAAATCCATAGTTGACCAAGTTTGACTTTTCTAGGGTTTTGGACTGATTGAACTTCTTCTGATGAATTCCAAACCCTAATTCCTTGAGAACTTGACTTCAAATGATGTCTCAAGATGTATGAATTTTTGATTAATAATCATGATGCCCAAATTCTGCAAGAATGGCCATCATCCATTGCTTTGACTGATCAATGACTGACTTTGACCTAATTGCTGATGATTACTTCAACTGCAAGCAACAAGGTTAGCCTGACAATATTTTTGTACTTTTTGAATAATAAACATATGAAAGGCAAAGATATACAAATGCAAAGTATGCTTGGTGATCAAGAAATCAACCCACAAGGCAAATCTATCCACTAGGAGGGGACAAAGACATGCAATGATCCTTGAGGTTATGATATAAATGATATGGGCCATGAGGGATCTTAGGGCCCAAAATTGGGGTCTTACACATACAATCAAATGCATCAAGCAAAGATAAGATGAGTGGCCAAGGTGATGGTCTTATACTCACTTCCATATCATAGGAGCAATGGCCAATGAATGGTCTTACAATTGTCCTCAATGGGTAAACAACAATGACAAGTCATAAAGACAAATGAGATGATTATGCATTAATGAGCAATTAATGATGATGATAAATGCATGAAGCATACAAGCAAACATGTGCATATGAAGTAATCAATCAATCAATGAATATCAAACAGCACACTCTATAGCCAAACAAGGGGGCTCACACAAGAGGGTTAGGCACTGAGGCCAACTGGAATAGGGTCACAGAGTTGCTCTTAACCTTGCCATTGAGAGGCTAAGGTGAAGCAAATGAAAGGAGATGAGGGGTGTGCCTCATTGCTTCTATCCCTGATCAGGGAGAGCATATAAGAAAGTGTGGGAGCTCAGAAAGTAGGAACTCTTTCCACATTATTGACTCGATTGATCTTGGGTTTTTATCTCAATGCTACAACCATGTAATGGGAGCAAGGAGAGGACTCACTGAATAGTAGGGGATAGGCTACTTATCCCTTTGATCTACCAATTGCCTTATTTGAAGGACTTTTCCTGCTTGGGACAAATATAAACACACACAAGCATTGCCTCTTAAGGAGGACTTCAGACAGTTTGCCCGGCCAAATAATAGACCGGGTCTCCAGACTACATGAAGAGGAAGTAATTATACCTCAAAAGCAATTGCTAAATAGCAAAGCAAGCAAATAAAGCAACTAAAGGGTACCTGGGAAAAATCAAACAAATCAGTTCACAGTTCCACAGTTTAAAACAAAAAGGAATGGATAAACGACAGTCAACCACAGAGGGACCAATGTGCAAAGCACAAGACTCAACTATGTGAGTCACACCTACGAAACAAGGGTTAGCACATGATATATATAATCCAACTCAATCAAATCTGAATGATCTTTGAGGCATTGGTGCTTAACCTGAAACATTAACTCAATTGTAAGCTCGAAAGACCACTAGGACTAGCCTAGGGTCAAAGATGAAAGAAAAGGTCAAAACAACAAAGAAAAGTCAACCCAATTCATGTTCAAACATTTAAGAAGCTACCTCAATTGGATTCACAATCAAATCATGCATCATTGTCATTTTATAGACCAAAGAAGTCAAAACATGGCAAGAGGGAGCACAAAGAGGTCAACAGCAAGACTTGGCTCAAACTCAAACATAAACATTTCCAAAAATCATGAAATAATTCATGCTCAATCACAATCCATAACATAGCATGCATATGAAATTTCAGCTCAATTGGATCATGGGAAGATAGTCAAATAAAATCAAGAAGTCAACACAATTTCAAATGTGCACAAAGAAGGTCAACAAACATGTGTCATCTTCAAAAAATCATAACAAAATGAAAACAGATGAGAAATGAATGGGATCAACACCAATGCAAAGCTCAAGATGTCTAGTATGCACATATGAAATTTCATGATCATACAATAAGGCATGAGGATTTCCCAAAGGATATGGCAACATGTATCACATAAAGTCAACAATTGACTAGGCAGGGAAGAAAATTCTCAAACAAATGGAAAATGGCATAATTAATTCCAGGAAAAATCACACATCAACTAGACACATAAGAGATGGCTCATGCAAAATTTCAAGTTGTTTGGAGGCCAGGAGACATGTGAACAAAAATCATGAATTAGCACATCAATGGTGTGACACAAATTGTCACACCCTACTTCAGAAATTTGTAACTCACACACCACAAATGATAAATGCACAAACTCTACATCAAAACAAAGATGAATGAGTCTAGTTTCACCACAAAAATTTCAGGGGCATTGGATGCAACATGATCATTTCACAAAAGTTTTGGCACAAGGTATCAATTAGGCATACATGTTGAGAAACTTAATAGCATTCAAAATCCAGCCAGCCAAAAATTCAATAAAAATCATGATTAAATAATAGACATCCTTGTGAAAATGATGCAAAAAATCTCATGATTTTTGGATTTAATTTGAGTGAAAAATGGATTTTAGAAGATGAGGAACAAATTGTAGCAAACATGAATACACAACATGGCATAGTGAGTCAAAGGTTTGACCGGCGTGGCAATTTGGTAATTACCCGCCTCACTTATCAAAACTCTGCGTTTAGGCAGGGGAAATGAAATGTTCTCATTGGCTGTTGCCAATGGAACAGTGACGCGGACCAATCAAGCTCAAGTTTCTGGGTTCAAAAACCCTAGGGTTTTAGCAGCATGGCAAAGCAACCTCATGTTATCACCAACATCAAAACAAATTCAAACACCATCACACAACAACATGGCATTTAGTAATGTTCATACAGCAACCAAACAACAGCATACCAAATACAATTCATGGAAAATTCTGGGTTTTAAAACAGCAGGGCATGCGCATACAGTGTTCATCATCAACATTTTCCAAATTTCCAACAAGATCGAAGTATAACCAAACTTCACAAACAACATATCATGGTGTTCATCTAACCAAATACATCACCAATACAAACATTAATTTCATCAACTCTAGCTAAACAGGGAGTATCGAGCAAAAACATGATTAATCATGAAACTTTAAAATCCGATTTCTCACTCAATGTATAACCATTTTACATGAAACAAGTTGCAGTGGATTCAGCAGTCGAAAACCTATCTAAAGCATGGCATCATTTGGAAAAATAAGTGGATCGAAATCTTACCACAAATGAAACTCAGTGATGATGCAGTGCTTCCTTGGCCTTCAAAGCTCGAAACAGATGTGCTTTAGGCTTTGGAATGATGGATGATGAAGATCTTTCAGCTCAAGAATGCTTGGAGGTGAACAAATCATGATCTGCCATTGGAAGAGCTTGAAGAAAACAGAGCTCGAAGATGGAGTTCTAGCTGTGATTTTACACTTGGAAGCAGCTCACAATGATGATGGATGATGAAAAACCAAAGGCTGCTCGAGAGCTTTCAAGGTTTTGGTCAGAAATTCTCAAAGTGTAAAAATGCAAGATGAGAGAAATGAAAGTTTTTGGTCGTGGGAGGCTGTTGCTAGGGTTCTGAATGAGCAGAAAAATGACTTTATATTGTCTGTTTAGCATGGCTTAATCAAGTGCTAAGCAAGTTTAGCTCAAAAATCACCAATTGCACATTTTGCTAATTTGGAAAATATGGAAGTGGAGGGTGTGAGTTGTACACGAATGGGCCTTTGGACAGGCTGCAAACAGACCTTATATTTGCTGTTTTACATTTGCTCATGAATTGCTGTCCTTGTTTTGTTTTAATGAAGCCATTTGCAAAATTGCCAATTTTGCACCTTTGGTCAAAATGGTAGTATGGTAATGGTATGAGCACAAATTGGACTTGGAACATGTTGCAAATAACCTTCCAAACAATTCTCAATTGGCCAAAGTGAGAAAAAATCAATAAATCAAAAAGTCAACTTTGGGTCAAACTTGAAATGAATAAAGTCAAGGCCAAAAATGCCATTTTGATTGGTAAGGTTTTGGAGGATGAAATTTATATTTTTGGAAAGAGGAGGAAAAATTTGGTTTGTAGGAAAAAACCCCACCAAATTTGGCCTTATGGTTCATGAGATATGGCTTGTTGAAGTTCACAAATTTGTGAAAATGAAATGATCATATCTTGCAAACCATCCATGGGATTTGGGTGTTCTTGGACTTTTTGAAAATGGGAGAACAAGATCTTCAACTTTCATGTTGGGAAAAAATTCATTTGAAGCTTGTATCATGATGTAAGTTGAGGATCAAGAAGTTTCCATTTTTGGCAGTTGAAATTACAGGTCCACTTTCTATTTCTGGAAATTTTCTGTTTGACTTGATTTTCTTCCATGATGAGGTTTGACATGATATATGAGGCTTGTATAAGCATGAATGAACTCCTTCAAATCAATTCTATCCATGAAATCACCGATTAAATCCATAGTTGACCAAGTTTGACTTTTCTAGGGTTTTGGATGATTGAACCACTTCTGATGAATTCCAAACCCTAATTCCTTGAGAACTTGACTTCAAATGATGTCCCAAGATATATGAACTTTTGATTATTGATCATGGTGCCCAAATTCTGCAAGAATGGCCACCATCCACTTCTTTGACTGACTGTTGACTGTCTTTGACCTAATTGCTGATGATTGCTTCAACTGCAAGCAACAAGGTTAGACTGACAATATTTTTGTACTTTTTGGTTGGTAAACATATGAAAAAGCAAATATATACAAATGCAAGACATGCTTGGTGATCAAGAATCAACTCACAAGGCAACCTACCCACTAGGAGAGGAAACTAGGGCATGCAATGATCCTTGAGGCCATGATATGATATGATATGGGCCATGAGGGATCTTAGGGCTAAAATTGGGGTCTTACAGATGCCCCTATTTAAGGTCATTCTATCCGGAGAAGTGAAGTTTAGAAATCTTCATCTTGACGCGGTAGAATGGGCTTAAATAACAGTAATGAGACAAATTTTGGTCCCTAAGAGACCTCATGATGCAAATGTATGCATGCAAAAGACACAAACTCTGTGGGGAATATGATTCACACAGAAGAAAAGACGATCCATCGGAGTAGTACACTCACCAGGAACAGAGACTCTAACAAGACTCTAGTTGGGGAAAAACAAAATTGACACAACGTGAACAAGACACGACTCTGATTAAGGGAAAAACAGAAAACAGACTGGAGAACTCACTGGGGAGTGAAGGACTCACACTGGGGAAAAGAATTCCAAAGGAAAATAAATCCATTGGAGAGACACAAGCTGACTTCTGGGGAGAAGCAAAAGGAGAACTCCACTGAGGAAGCACCAAAGAAATGAGATGTTACCGGTATGAGGGTAACAAAAAACAGGAAGGAACACCAAGGATACCGGTTACTGGGTATATAACAGGTGACCGACCAAAGACGTGAATTGGTGTGTGTTCCAAAACACTCATCATCCTGAAGAGAGCGAAAGCAAACTTGTTTAAAGGATGGACAAAAAAGCGTGAATTGGTGTGTGTTCCAAAACACTCATCACCCTGAAGAAAGCTAGAACAGCAGACTTGTTTAAGGATGGACAAAAACGTGAATTGGTGTGTGTTCCAAAACACTCATCACCCTGAAGAAAGCTAGAACAGCAGACTTGTTTAAAGGATGGACAAAAAAGCGTGAATTGGTGTGTGTTCCAAAACACTCATCACCCTGAAGAAAGCTAGAACAGCAGACTTGTTTAAAGGATGGACAAAAAAGCGTGAATTGGTGTGTGTTCCAAAACACTCATCACCCTGAAGAAAGCTAGAACAGCAGACTTGTTTAAGGATGGACAAAAACGTGAATTGGTGTGTGTTCCAAAACACTCATCATCCAAAACACAAACTGGTTAAAGGATGGATATTCGATTCTACAGAGAATACGAATCTTGCTCAGCTGGGGAAAATCAACAAAGGATTCCAACTAAAGAGCACATGAGATATATTATTCATAGCCGTCAAAACGTGAATAATAACCTCGCATGGAAGATTATCCTTAACCGGGTTGTAGGTTGTTTATAGGATAAAATCCGAAAAGAAAGGCATCGGGATACCAGAATAGGTATATAATGATAACCAATCAAAAGGAGCAACAGACATTACCGACAAAAGGGTAAATGAAAGGCGATCTGCTGAGGATAAATTGCAAGCATCCGGCAATTATCCACAGGGACTAGCTGGGGATGTATTGATAAACAGTCAATGATCCGGGGAACAAATCACTAGCATACGGTGAAAGGACCCACTGGGGATAAAATTGCTAGCATACGGCAATTATCCACAAAAAACTTGCTAGGGATATAAGTGTTGATCTGAGCAACTTATCCAAGCAAAGGAAAATCAACATCGAGAACTAGATGAAGATAACCCACAAGGGAAATTGTCATCGGTTGGGATGAACAACAAAGTTAACTCTGCAAGTGGAGAAAACAGGGTTTATGACTACCGATTTGTAGGTAGAAAAACCGCAAAGATAGGACTTACGACTGCTAGTTTGTAGGCAGAGGGCCAAAAGAGTGGAGGTGACCACAAAAATTAGGGTTTACATCTACCGAATACGGGGTAGAAGACCAAAACTCCACGTGGGGATAGAATAAATCACAAATCCGCACGGGAAACTAAGATAGGGTTATAACAAACCACAAACTGCTGAAGAGCAGGAAAATAGGATTTACAACTACCGGGTAGTAGGTAGAAAACCAAAACTCTGGCTGGAGAATAAAAGGTGTATAACCACAAATTCTGTCAAGAAAGCCAGGAAAAATAGGACTTATAACTACCGGTATGAGGGTAGAGGCCCAAAAACATTCCGCTGGGGAACAACCCGCTGGGAAGCACAAGATATCTGACAAATAGCCAATTCGGGAATAATCCGAAAAGACAGACTGAATAAAGACACGTCCTAATGAGGATGTAACTCAAATAGGAAAATCCATCCCAATATATGTGTTGGGAGGAAACGGAAGAAACCGTCATCCACGAGGATATATCTCGGTGGGGAACTGCAGAAGGAAAGACAAACATTTTCTGCTTATGGGGTTGACTCTATATGGAGAGATTTATAACACCCGACATCTGCTTGGGGAGATCTGTAAAGAGATCTATATCACCATAGCAGGAGACACGACAAACAAAAGATATATGGCAAGAAATGCGACATGAATATCTGAATGTTTATGAATATGCATGAATATGCGTAATTCATGTTTAATGAATGCTGACAAAACAGACAGTTCTAACACAAACAGGTTCAGGAACAAAACGTCCGGTATTATACTTCCAGGGGAAAAACCAACTGGAGAGCCAATCTGCGGAGATCTATATGCTGTAAAGCAAAGATCTGCGGGTACTGCTGAAGAAGCAGCGAGATCGGAGATATCAGGAAACAACCCGATCAGGATACAGAAAGTCACAACAGGCAAAACAAGCACCAAGACGAATCTGTAGAGGAGCAAGAGAAAATCCAAGATCTCTGCAAGGGATTCCAGTGTCAACTGAGAAACAAGGGGTGCATTGCATAAGCACGAACTGCTGTAGAAGCAAATCCACATAACTCCGCTGGGGGAACAACCCACGGAGGGAGAATGATATCATCCAAATAGAATCTAACTGCATAAGCAACTCTACTGGGGAAAACTGTCGGCTACTCTCTTGGGAACAAACCACTGAGGGAGGACAGATCAAACGAGTAGATCCTGCAACGAACCACTCCACTTGGGGAGAATATACATAGCAAACTGATCACAACAAGTAGATTCTGCAATATAAGCCACTCTACCGGGGATCACAAACAGTCAGGAAATTAATCCGTTCACTGGAGGCTAGAGCCATCATCCGACCATACTAGGGATTGAAGGAGTATTCAACTGGCGAAACTGCCACAACAAACATTCTGCAGACTATGCTGAGGAAAAGATGGTTGAAATACACTGGGATATCAAACCAATCAACCACTGAATAGGAAAATAAATCCTGCTCTGCTGAGGAGAACAACTCTGATGGAGAGATAACAACAGTTCCACAGACGACTTTGTCGGGGAGAAGGTAAAGTACCGGGTATCAAACCGCTGACTTACCGAGTCTTCAAAAGGAAAACGATCGTGCTGAGGAAACAGACAATTCTGCTGGCAACTGCACTGGGAAGAGTGATAACAAACTCTGCTCGCGAATCCGATGGGGAATATCAATCAACAGCTATACTCATGACTGTGCTGAGGAGACAAATAAAGTCTGGGGCAGACGACCCACTGGAGAAAGTGACGGGGCACCAAGATGACAAACCATCAACCGCCGAAACTTCTACAAGAAAAACACCCATGCTGGGAAAACTGCTGCTGGAGAAAACGAAGTCTTCAACAACACTCTGCTTGCGATTATACTGTTGGAAATCATGCCACCCTCGGGAGAGCACTGAGATATTCTTGAGTATCCTTTCAATATTGTGAATGTTCACTTTGTTTAAAACAATATATTTTGAAAAATTTGATCTGTTTAAAACAATGACATTTTATCAATTTAAAACATGCAAAACATTTGTTGAATTGAAACATATAAGAGTGCAAATAATTGGATAAAAAGCTCAAATTGATTTGATAGAATGGTAGCCTGCAAATGGCAAGACTCCATAGATCTGTACAAATTTGAAATCAGTGATATATATTGGAAGAGGGCTACATTGAACATAATGATCCTTTCTCTACCAATGTGAATCTCGATGTATCCGAAGCTTCAGTTGACGATGAATCGAGAATCTTCTGACGAAATGACGACTGATGAACCAGAAAGTCTTGTCAGGATGCAGTTACTTGCCAAATCCCTAATTTTTGCCTAGATTGCCCCAGGATGAGGTACTCAATCTAGCGGGATGCAAATATTCTCTTTTTCAAGTCTCTAATTTTTGCCTGGATTACCCTTGCGGGTTCTCCACCGAGACGCTCATTTTTGCCTAAGCCGCCCTTTCGGGTTTTCAACTTAGCGAGCAATTCTGTTTTTTTCATTTGTTTTTTCATTTGCATATACTTTTTTTTTTTATTTTTTTTTTTAGGCAAAGTATCTTTTAACTGCGTCTGAATTCACAGGACGAGTGAAATCCTCCCCATCCATTGTTGTAAGCATTAAAGCACCGCCTGAAAAGGCTCTCTTAACAACATATGGACCCTCGTAGTTTGGAGTCCACTTGCCCCTGGAATCGGGCGCGAAAGACAAAACTTTCTTGAGCACAAGGTCACCTTCTCTGAACACACGAGGCTTGACCTTCTTGTCGAATGCTTTCTTCATTCTCTGCTGATATAGCTGACCATGACACATGGCAGTTAAACGCTTCTCTTCAATTAAATTCAACTGATCATAACGACTCTGAATCCATTCAGCATCAGTCAACTTGGCTTCCATCAAGACTCGCATTGATGAGATCTCCACCTCTACTGGGAGAACGGCTTCCATGCCATAAACAAGAGAGAAAGGGGTTGCCCCTGTTGAAGTGCGTACAGACGTACGATATCCATGCAAAGCAAATGGCAGCATCTCATGCCAATCTTTGTACGTGACAGTCATCTTCTGGATAATTCTCTTGATATTCTTATTAGCAGCTTCAACAGCCCCATTCATCTTAGGTCTGTAAGGAGAGGAGTTATGGTGTGCAATCTTGAATTCAGCGCACAACTCATCCATCATTTTGTTATTCAGATTAGATCCATTATCAGTAATGATCCTCTCTGGCACACCATAACGGCAAATCAGCTGGTTCTTGATGAACTTCACAACCACCTGTCTGGTTACATTTGCGTACGAAGCGGCTTCAACCCATTTGGTGAAGTAGTCAATTGCTACGAGAATAAATCGATGTCCATTGGACGCTTTCGGCTCAATCATGCCGATCATATCGATTCCCCACATAGAGAAAGGCCATGGTGATGAAATCACATTCAGAAGTGTCGGAGGAATATGAATCTTATCCGCATAAATTTGACACTTGTGACATTTCTTCACATACTTGCAACAGTCAGACTCCATTGTCAGCCAATAGTAGCCTGCTCTCAACATTTTCTTAGCCATGGCATGTCCATTGGAATGAGTACCGAACGAACCCTCATGGACCTCAGTCATCAATAGGTTTGCTTCGTGTCTATCCACGCATCTGAGCAAAATCATATCGAAATTTCTTTTATACAGCACTTCACCACTGAGGTAGAAACTGCCTGACAACCTTCTCAAAGTTTTCCTATCCTTCACAGATGCCCCAGGCGGGTAGACCTGGTTCTGGAGGAAATTCTTGATATCAAAATACCAAGGCTTGTCGTCTTTCACGTCTTCGATTGCAAATATGTGAGCGGGTCTGTCCAAGCGCATCACAGTAATGTTGGGAACATCATTCCACCATCTGACAACAATCATGGAAACAAGTGTAGCAAGGGCATCTGCCATTCGATTATCCTCTCGAGGAATATGATAAAATTCAACTTCTGTGAAGAAAGTTGAAATTCTCCTTGCATAATCTCTGTATGGGATGAGACCTGGCTGATTCGTCTCCCATTCACCCTTGATCTGATTAACAACCAAAGCTGAATCACCATAGACATCAAGATACTTGATTCTCAAATCAATGCATTCTTCGAGTCCCATAATACAGGCTTCATACTCCGCCACATTGTTCGTGCATTTGAAAGTTAGC
Organism: Lathyrus oleraceus; assembly: GCF_024323335.1. Classification (NCBI taxonomy): domain Eukaryota; kingdom Viridiplantae; phylum Streptophyta; class Magnoliopsida; order Fabales; family Fabaceae; genus Lathyrus; species Lathyrus oleraceus. The sequence continues at coordinate 325,566,572 of NC_066584.1, read as the reverse complement.
CTTGCTGTAAGCGGAATGTGTGAACCTTGAGGAGTAATGATCACTGCCCCAATTCCACTTCCATATTGATTAACAGCGCCATCAAACACCATCGTCCATCTGGAACCAGGTTCTGGACCTTCATCAAGTGTAGGCTCATCGCAATCTTTCATCTTCAAATACAGAATTTCCTCGTCCGGGAAGTCAAACTGAACAGACTGATGATCTTCAATCGGCTGGTGCGCTAGGTGGTCAGCCAAGATACTACCTTTGATAGCTTTCTGAGCTCGATACTCAATATCATACTCAGACAACAACATCTGCCAACGGGCAATCCTCCCAGTTAAAGCAGGCTTCTCGAAGATATACTTGATTGGATCCATTCTGGATATCAACCAAGTTGTATGATTAATCATGTACTGGCGCAAACGCTTAGCAGCCCAAACCAAAGCACAGCACGTCTTCTCAAGCATAGAGTACCGAGACTCACAATCAGTAAACTTCTTACTGAGGTAGTATATAGCAAACTCCTTCTTCCCTGATTCATCTTGTTGACCGAGTACACAACCCATCGAGCCTTCAAGAACCGTTAAGTACATAATCAGAGGTCTTCCTTCCACAGGCGGAGACAATATCGGAGGTTCGGACAGATAATCTTTGATACTGTCGAAAGCTTTCTGGCAATCCTCGGTCCAATCATGAGGCTGATCTTTCCGGAGGAGCTTGAATATCGGCGCACACATGACGGTCATGTGGGATATAAATCTGGAAATGTAATTCAAGCGGCCAAGAAAACCTCGGACTTGCTTCTCAGTTTTGGGTGCAGGCATCTCTTGTATTGCTTTGACCTTTGCAGGATCAACCTCAATACCTCTTTCACTTACCACAAAACCCAACAACTTGCCGGAACGGACTCCAAAAGTACATTTGTTCGGATTCAGGCGAAGTTTGAACTTCCTCAGACGCTGAAAAAGCTTCAACAAATGCTCAATATGCTCAACTTCCGTTCGGGACTTAGCAATCATATCATCAACATAGACTTCTATCTCCTTGTGCATCATATCATGAAACAAGGTAGTCATAGCTCGTTGATACGTGGCTTCGGCGTTCTTCAAGCCGAAGGGCATCACTCGATAACAGAATGTTCCCCAAGGTGTGATGAATGTTGTCTTCTCCATATCCTCTGGTGCCATCTTGATTTGATTATATCCGGAAAATCCGTCCATAAAGGAAAAGACTTTGAATTTAGCTGTATTGTCTACCAACATGTCAATGTGTGGTAGAGGAAAATCGTCTTTTGGGCTAGCTTTGTTCAAATCTCTGTAGTCAACGCACATACGGACTTTTCCGTCCTTCTTAGGAACAGGCACAATGTTGGCCACCCATTGAGGATATGTCGAAGTCACCAGAAACCCCGCATCAATTTGCTTTTGAACTTCCTCTTTGATCTTTACTGCCATATCTGGATGAGTTCTTCTGAGCTTCTGCTTCACAGGCACGCACTCAGGCTTCAAAGGCAGGAAATGTTGCACAATATCTGTATCTAAACCCGGCATGTCTTCATAGGACCAAGCAAAGATATCTGAATATTCTCGTAGCAAGCTGATCAAATCTTCCTTGACAGACCCTTCAAGAAGTGCCCCAATCTTCACCAGACGAACACAATCCTCAGACCCCAAGTTGACTGTTTCCAAGTCTTCGAGATGCGGCTGAATGATCTTCTCTTCGTGCTCAAGGAGACGGGTGATCTCATCAGGAATCTCTTCAACGTCATCTTCCTCTGCCTCAAATACAGGGAATTCAAAATTGGGAGATGGCGTTGGATCATTATGTTCAATGGGTTTTAGGATCAACCTGCATAATGATTTTAGTTAAGAAAAACTTCAGAATTTAAACAAGCAAATCATTATGCAGATGAAAAATGTTTGCTTTTATTTTTGTTTTTGTTTTTATGGTTTTTTGTGATCACTGATTTCATAAAGAAAAGCAAAAAGTGAAAACAAAGGAAAAACAAATGTTTAACAATGCAAAAATTGAATGAAAACATCATTGTATATATGCTTTGCCAACAATGTCATCACTTCTCCTTTTGGCATGGGAGAAGGGTTTCAAACAAAGTGAACAATTACTCTGATCTATGGATAACTGTAGGAACATCCACAGCGACCCAATTGTGGCAGACACCACCAGGAATAACAAAATTGTTCAGATCTTCTGCATCTTCTTCTTTAATGATAGCAGCAGCTTCCTCTTCTGCAGGTTGATCAGCATGGATGAATCCTCCACTCGTGAACAGACCTTGCTCATTGCATGCCCCAGAACCATAGCCAATGCCAGCCCGGGATCGATTGTCTTCAAGTTCAAGCACTTTCCCTAATCCAGCAACTGCACCACATTCAATGGCCAGCTTTGCATCACGGTAGGAAGTGAATGAAGGAGACTTCTTCTCGATTGGTTCATCAATAGATAAAGCTTGGAACTGAGTTCCAACTTCATCCTCTGCGTCAATGTACGAGAAAGAAGACAGATGGCTAACCAGGAGAGCCTTTTCACCCCCTACTACAACCAATTTCTTGTTTTTGACAAACTTCAACTTCTGGTGTAGGGTGGATGTCACGGCGCCAGCCTCGTGAATCCATGGTCTGCCTAAGAGACAGCTGTATGATGGGTGGATATCCATTACTTGAAAAGTAACCTGGAAATCACTTGGTCCTATCTTGATTGGGAGATCAACTTCCCCAATCACGGTCTTGCGCGACCCATCAAATGCTTTCACAACAACCCCACTCTGCCTCATAGGAGGACCTTGATATGACAATCGTGAGAGTGTGGATTTCGGCAATACATTAAGGGACGATCCAGTGTCCACCAACACGTTGGACATTGCATCAGATTTGCAATTCATGGAGATATGTAAAGCCATGTTGTGGTCTCTTCCCTCCTCAGGGAGATCAGCGTCACAAAAGCTCAAAGTGTTGCAAGCGGTAATGTTTGCAACAATGCTATCAAATTGTTCCAGGGTGACGTCATGATCAACGTACGCCAGATCCAAGACTTTCTGCATAGACTCCCTATGAGGCTCTGAATTCAGCAATAAAGAAAGAATGGAAATCTTGGAGGGCGTGTGTAGAAGCTGGTCTATAATGTTGTACTCACTCTTTCTGATAAGCCTCAGCATCTCATCAGATTCTTCATCAACAATGCCACTTGGGCCAACTGAAGAAACAAGAGTCTTTTGTACAGACGAGGAGGGTTTGGCAACATCAAGTGCCGGATTCTGAACATTCACAGCAGTTCCCACAGGGCGCTCAACAAATTCAGAAACAGTAGCCTTTGGAGGCGCAGAAAATACACGACCACTTCGAGTCAACCCACTAACATCAGCAATAGTGGTTACAGATGTGGAAGGCAAAGGCACTTCGACCCCATCCTGGACAGCAACAGGATTGTACCGGAATGGCACAGCTCGATCGGATGAATAGGGCACAGGGCTTGCTGGCTTAATAATCAAAGAAGGGGAAGCCTTCGACTTGTTGCTATTGTAACGAATAACAACGGGCTCTGGTAGCTTGAACACTGGTGATATGACATTCACCTCAGGTTCGACTATATCAACATTGCGATTCTGGAGAATCTCAATGGTACCTTCATCCAACATCTTCTGAAGCTCACGGCGGACCTGGTCGCAACCCAAGCGGTTAACCGAACAGACGCGACACTTGTCGTGGTTATGCTCCAAATAGCTGTACTGACACAGCATCTTATGTAAATCAACCAACGACTGCCTGATGTGGCTGACATACTTAACCTTGTATTTCCCAAGGCACTCCTGAATCATATTCACAGATTTCCCATGCGAAGGCAATGGGTTCCTGGTGACATTCGGGTTTGAGTCTTCAAAACTCAGAATTCCACTTCTCATAAGGTCTTGAACCTTAGTCTTCAACTGGAGGCAATTTTCTATGTCATGGCCCGGAGCACCAGAGTGATAGACACAGTGCAGATCAGGCTTATACCACCATTGCGGGTTTGCAGGTATAGCCGGAGGATCTCTCGGAGAAACCAACTTCCGCTCTATTAGAGAGGGATATAACTCCGCATACGACATAGGAATCGGATCAAAACTGATCTTCTTCCTTTCATAACCCATGTTCGCTTGATTACTCGTACTCCCACGAGGCTGGTAGGCCTGTTGCTGTGGACGAGATTGTTGTTGTTGGTACTGCGGTTGTTGATATTGCTGTTGATGCTGATACCGTTGAGGTTGATATTGCTGACGTTGAGGAGTGTTGTCCTTGAAAACAGGTGCTACGTGAGCCACCTGGTGCTGATGACTGGTACGTCGTGCAGGCTTCCTCTGAACAGAGGGTCTTCTATGCTTCGGCTGAGATTGTACGGCATGGGCTTCACCTTCTTTCCTCTTAAACGCTCCATATCGTTTAGAGGAAGAACCATCATCTTTCGCTAACCGTCCTTCGCGGACACCTTCTTCAAGACGCATCCCCATGTTCACCATCTCGGTGAAATCAGAGGGAGCGCTTGCCACCATTCGTTCATAGTAAAATGAACCAAGAGTTTTCAGAAAAATCTTGGTCATCTCTTTCTCTTCCAACGGTGGAGTGATTTGAGCTGCCAGCTCGCGCCATCTTTGGGCGTACTCCTTGAACGATTCCTTATCTTTCTGTGACATGGACCTGAGTTGATCTCGGTCAGGCGCCATATCAACATTGTACTTGTATTGCTTGACGAAGGCTTCGCCAAGGTCGTTGAAAGATCGGATGTTGACACTGTCCAGGCTCATGTACCATCTGAGCGCGGCACCAGACAGACTGTCTTGGAAATAATGGATCAGGAGTTGATCATTATCAGTCTGTGTTGACATCTTCCTGGCGTACATGACCAGGTGAGCTAGTGGACAGGTGTTCCCCTTGTATTTTTCAAAGTCTGGGACCTTGAATTTGATTGGTATCTTCACACCGGGAACTAGGCACAATTCGGCTGCAGACTTGCCGAAGAGATCTTTGCCTCTAAGAGTCCTCAATTCCTTTCTCAGCTCGAGGAATTGATCGTTCACTGCATCCATCTTTTCATGAACATCTGAGCCCTCAGAAGCTTCAGAGTGATAGATGGTGTCGTCTACCCTAGGCATGGTATGCACGACAGGAGGAACGGGAACAGGGACCAGGCTAGATGCCGGCATTTGAGCAAATGTTGGAGCTGGCAGATCAGGCATGAAGCCTGGAGGCATCCCCCAAGGAAAACCGGGAGGCATAGCATTGGGCTGATGGGCACTGACTGGCACCGTTGAAGTAGCCACTTCAGATATAACCGTTCGCTGAACCGGAGTTGCTGGCTGTTGGGCAGGTTGGTTCTGAGCAGCAAGGAGTTGCTCCATCAAAGCGCCAAGTCTGGCGACCTCTTCTCTCAGACTTTGGTTCTCTTGCTCCAACTGTTCCATGATTCTGGCAGAGTTGACCCTTGTATAATACCGGTGAGTCAGCTTGTCTTCAAAATAAATGAAGAACAGAGGTTAGAACCAGAAGACCAGAAACAAAGGGGTACCTGTTTATGCAAGAATGATGCATGAAATGCTTGTGCAAATGCTTTGTTTTCAAGGAACCCTTAGGGTATATTTTTGCAATATTTTGAATATTTAAACACTTTAATTGCTCATGGAAAATATTTCATTCAAAATATTAAGACAAAGAAGTACAACATTTTTTTTTTAAATATTACAAAGAGAAAAGGTAAATGACATCCTATGGATCCCTATTAGCTCGGGATGCTGGAAGACGAGAAGCGCACAACTTCTTGATCTCTCTCTCATAGGCGGCTTCCATATCAGCTTTCTCTTTAGCAAGTCGATCATACTTCCTCTTCCAGAATTTGGATGACTGAGGAAGTAGAGAAGTCCAAGCGTCGTTCGGATCGTCGATCACTCGGTGCTCGAGAAATTCAATCATAGCATCCTTCTCCTTGAGCTGCTGCAGCAATTCCTCCCTCTCACGGATCCAAGCACGCGAAAGGTCTTCTTCTCTCAACTCCTCTACACGTTGGGTAGGGAGGGTTGAAGGCCCAGCCACATCCAACAGTGTAGGTCTTGGATGATCATATGCCATCAGGTAGGTGGCAGCTCTCTGTCTGACCCAAGAGGTGTATGGCTCCAAAGCAATGCAGTTCTTTGGACCCAACTCATTCCTACTCTTCTTGCGGATACTGCGCCATGCACGGACAAATCTGGCTTTCAGGCCTTGGGGATCTTTACCCTCCTGAAAGAATACACCTTCTAACAGAATGTTATTAGGTTTATCCTTTAGGGGGAACCCAAGCTGACGACGTGCAAGAATAGGATTGTAGGTAATCCCACCACATGTACCAAGAAGAGGCACATTAGGGAATTCACCACAATAATCAATGATCTGGACGGTATCATACACGCGATCATACCAGGTGATATCATCATTGGTGAGAGACATGAGTCTCTGAGACCACCGTAGACATCCCTTGTTCTCCTTGAAAGCAACTGTCTGCGGCAAGTGCGAAATAAACCACTTGTACAGCAGGGGTAAACAGCAGACAATAACTCCTCTATTCTTCATATTCCTCAGGTGCAAGGAGACATAAGCATCGCCCAACAAAGTCGGAACTGGATTAAGGACTGAAAAGATCCTAATGGCGTTCATGTCCACGAACTTGTCGAAGTTGGGAAATAGCACCAATCCATAGATGAGCAGCACAAATAGAGCCTCAAAGGCATCCTCACTCATGGCCTTCCCATAAAAGGTAGCTTGGGCAATGAGGAACTCGGAAGGAAAACCCTGAATTCCGCCCTTGGTAGTCAGATTAGCTCCAATCAGATCTTCATCTATGTGCAACAGACTGGAAATCTCTCGAGCAGATGGAATACTCTCTAAGCCACTGAACGGCACTTGATCCAGAATCGGAATCCCAATAAGATGAGAGTATTCTTCCAAAGTCGGCAATAACTGGAAGTCCGGAAATAAGAAGCAATGATGCAACGGATCGTAGAACTGAGCAAGAGTACTCATCAATCCTTCGTCAACCTGAGTGGTGAGCAGAGGTAGAAGTTTCCCATAGCGAGCTTTGAAACCCAAAGGATCTAATACATACGATGTCAGATTCCTTAACTCTTTTACATCGGGCTGCTTGAAGCTGTACTTCTTTGTATGCCTTTTTGGTCTTTCCATGTCTGAAAATTTTGCAAATAACCCTTTAAGTTCCTTGAAAATTTTCTCTTTTTTGATGACATGAAGTGCAGATGAATGCATGAATGTATGAATGCAACAAACACACTCAAGGATCAAGCAAAGCACACCAAACAAAGGTCGTGGGAAAGCTCTATGTATCCCTAATATCAATCATCCATTTTGGTGGATTTAGGTTTTCACCTTATCGACACCCAAGTTCCATTGATATTAACGGTACATGAACCGGTTCAGACATTCTTAATATCAACCAGCCGCTTTGGTGGATTTTAGGTTTTACACCTGATCCGGGATCCATTGATATTAACAATGTTTGAACGACTCAACCACGAATCACGGGTTTGTTGAGAGTCACGAGCATGGAGTCTCGGTTAAGAACCACCCAAAGGGAGTGTACTAGGGTTTAAACCTGCCAGACATGTTCTATCAGAGGTTCCCATAATCATCGTTCCATCTATCGAATATTATCGGAGGAACGAATACTCGTATTCCAAGAATATTCTCAAGAGAAACTCTTATGAGTGTAGTATCGCGTGACAATCGTATCAGAACTGACATCTGAACGACCTCCGCACTACGGTCCTAAAAATAGGCCAAGATGGGTTTGGTAAACTACGGTCCTTGGCTTCTACGGAACATGATTGAAAGAATAATGCCTAACCACAAATAACTTGTGTGACATTATTAGTTCAACATGACCTCCACCAAGTGAATGGACTTGCAAGTCAACTGGCTAAGGAATACTCCACACCAGTCAACAAGACTATGCCATTCTCCTATCCTAGAGTGCACTCGAGTTCGGGTATAGAACTCATCTCACAGATCACCAAAGCAAACAGCAATTGTATATCAAGCAATTCACACATTACAATCAATACAGTGATCCCAAATTGTACAAAAATATGTCATATAACAAATAATAATATAGCACAACAAGGGTGAAAAGTAGGCAATACCACCAAGGATTCTGGTGAGTTTTCCTCAGCAGAGTCGCCACTTTTCTGTAGCGGTGTATTCGTCGCTATATGATCTATCGATTAAACCATAAGCAAAGCATACAATGAAATTTCGAGTCGCCACCGCACTTTTATTTATCCAAAGGACTGGCTAAAAAGCGAACAAAAGCCTAAGAAGTTTTACACGTAGAAAACTAATAAAAAGATCAGAGAGTCTGGGTAAGGGGTAAATTACGCAATGGGAAGGTGTTAGGCACCCACTACGTCCTAGGTACTCCTAGGGAGCCCTTTTCACACTTGTTGTAAAAGATTGTTATCTGTTATGACATAAGTATTGTGCAAACATGATTGGGATGATGAGAAAAGAATATACAATTTTTATTATTGGGTTATTGGGTTTGAACGGATGAACCCGCTGCCTACGTACCTTCCATCAAAGGTAAGGATCAAAACGCCGTAGTTCGGCTAAAAGATTTCCAAAAGTTGGTGGATTCAATTTTAAACACAAGCACTGAGGCTTTTCATTATCAATGGGAGAACACTCGACCAAAAACAACATCCACCATGCGAGGATAACTTCGACGTACTAGAGGGGTTAGCCCTGTTTTCAGTACGGAAGTCTTACTGTCGACTCACTAAGGATAGGCAAGATTTACATCAACCACAATGATAATTGAAGCCTATGGCTAATGCATGAAAAGATTAACAATGGACAAAGCCAAAACAAGTGAATGAGTGAAGTTAATTGATTGTGATTATGAAAATGGAGTCAAAGTATGATTAAGATTAATTCAAAGAAGTATTATGAAATGAAATTTGAAAAAAAGTCAAGGACTCGGGTTCAGGTTTTTAGTTAGAAAAGCATGAAAATGTTTGCACAACACTTATTTCAACTTGAAAAGCGAAAGTGTGAAAAGGTTTAGGACATAATGGGGATGAATGGATGAAGATGGATTGTAAAACTTCTCAGGAGGTTCACTTCTTGAAATCATATAGCAGATGATTCAAGTGTGTCCTTTGGGAATAGCAATGGATAATAACAAACAAACAAAGAAGAAAGCAAAAGCGGATATCGGATGCCAATCACTGGGCTTATGCCAATCTCCTAAAATAAAACTGGATATCAGATGCCACTCAATGGTCTTACACTAATCTCCTCAAACAAAGAAATAAAAGGCGGATACCGGATACCAATAGATGGATTTACACCAATCTCCTAAAATAAAACTGGATATCAGATGCCACTCAATGGACTTATACTAATCTCCTAAAACAAAATGAAACTTGGATACCGGATGCCAATCTGTCTGGGCTTACACCAATATCCAACATATGATCATAGGAAAAGCAAATGCCAACTTACAGGGACTTACAGTTGCAACCTCACATAAACAAAGGAAAACAAAACATGGATGTCAGATGCCAATCTGTCTGGGCTTACTCTAACCTCCACAGTATGGTCCTAGGAATACAAATGCCAACTTGCAGGGACTTACAGTTGTATCCTCACATACAAACAAACAAAGCAACATGATCATAGGAAAGCAAATGCCAACTTGCAGGGACTTACAGTTGCAACCTCACATACAATCAAATGCATCAAGCAAAGATAAGATGAGTGGCCAAGGTGATGGTCTTATACTCACTTCCATATCATAGGAGCAATGGCCAATGAATGGTCTTACAATTGTCCTCAATGGGTAAACAACAATGACAAGTCATAAAGACAAATGAGATGATTATGCATTAATGAGCAATTAATGATGATGATAAATGCATGAAGCATACAAGCAAACATGTGCATATGAAGTAATCAATCAATCAATGAATATCAAACAACACACTCTATAGCCAAACAAGGGGGCTCACACAAGAGGGTTAGGCACTGAGGCCAACTGGAATAGGGTCACAGAGTTGCTCTTAACCTTGCCATTGAGAGGCTAAGGTGAAGCAAATGAAAGGAGATGAGGGGTGTGCCTCATTGCTTCTATCCCTGATCAGGGAGAGCATATAAGAAAGTGTGGGAGCTCAGAAAGTAGGAACTCTTTCCACATTATTGACTCGATTGATCTTGGGTTTTTATCTCAATGCTACAACCATGTAATGGGAGCAAGGAGAGGACTCACTGAATAGTAGGGGATAGGTTACTTATCCCTTTGATCTACCAATTGCCTTATTTGAAGGACTTTTCCTGCTTGGGACAAATATAAACACACACAAGCATTGCCTCTTAAGGAGGACTTCAGACAGTTTGCCCGGCCAAATAACAGACCGGGTCTCCAGACTACATGAAGAGGAAGTAATTATACCTCAAAAGCAATTGCTAAATAGCAAAGCAAGCAAATAAAGCAACTAAAGGGTACCTGGGAAAAATCAAACAAATCAGTTCACAGTTCCACAGTTTAAAACAAAAAGGAATGGATAAACGACAGTCAACCACAGAGGGACCAATGTGCAAAGCACAAGACTCAACTATGTGAGTCACACCTACGAAACAAGGGTTAGCACATGATATATATAATCCAACTCAATCAAATCTGAATGATCTTTGAGGCATTGGTGCTTAACCTGAAACATTAACTCAATTGTAAGCTCGAAAGACCACTAGGACTAGCCTAGGGTCAAAGATGAAAGAAAAGGTCAAAACAGCAAAGAAAAGTCAACCCAATTCATGTTCAAACATTTAAGAAGCTACCTCAATTGGATTCACAATCAAATCATGCATCATTGTCATTTTATAGACCAAAGAAGTCAAAACATGGCAAGAGGGAGCACAAAGAGGTCAACAGCAAGACTTGGCTCAAACTCAAACATAAACATTTCCAAAAATCATGAAATAATTCATGCTCAATCACAATCCAAAACATAGCATGCATATGAAATTTCAGCTCAATTGGATCATGGGAAGATAGTCAAATAAAATCAAGAAGTCAACACAATTTCAAATGTGCACAAAGAAGGTCAACAAACATGTGTCATCTTCAAAAAATCATAACAAAATGAAAACAGATGAGAAATGAATGGGATCAACACCAATGCAAAGCTCAAGATGTCTAGTATGCACATATGAAATTTCATGATCATACAATAAGGCATGAGGATTTCCCAAAGGATTTGGCAACATGTATCACATAAAGTCAACAATTGACTAGGCAGGGAAGAAAATTCTCAAACAAATGGAAAATGGCATAATTAATTCCAGGAAAAATCACACATCAACTAGACACATAAGAGATGGCTCATGCAAAATTTCAAGCTGTTTGGAGGCCAGGAGACATGTGAACAAAAATCATGAATTAGCACATCAATGGTGTGACACAAATTGTCACACCCTACTTCAGAAATTTGTAACTCACACACCACAAATGATAAATGCACAAACTCTACATCAAAACAAATATGAATGAGTCTAGTTTCACCACAAAAAATTTCAGGGGCATTGGATGCAACATGATCATTTCACAAAAGTTTTGGCACAAGGTATCAATTAGGCATACATGTTGAGAAACTTAATAGCATTCAAAATCCAGCCAGCCAAAAATTCAATAAAAATCATGATTAAATAATAGACATCCTTGTGAAAATGATGCAAAAAATCTCATGATTTTTGGATTTAATTTGAGTGAAAAATGGATTTTAGAAGATGAGGAACAAATTGTAGCAAACATGAATACACAACATGGCATAGTGAGTCAAAGGTTTGACCGGCGTGGCAATTTGGTAATTACCCGCCTCACTTATCAAAACTCTGCGTTTAGGCAGGGGAAATGAAATGTTCTCATTGGCTGTTGCCAATGGAACAGTGACGCGGACCAATCAAGCTCAAGTTTCTGGGTTCAAAAACCCTAGGGTTTTAGCAGCATGGCAAAGCAACCTCATGTTATCACCAACATCAAAACAAATTCAAACACCATCACACAACAGCATGGCATTTAGTAATGTTCATACAGCAACCAAACAACAGCATACCAAATACAATTCATGGAAAATTCTGGGTTTTAAAACAGCAGGGCATGCGCATACAGTGTTCATCATCAATATTTTCCAAATTTCCAACAAGATCGAAGTATAACCAAACTTCACAAACAACATATCATGGTGTTCATCTAACCAAATACATCACCAATACAAACATTAATTTCATCAACTCTAGCTAAACAGGGAGTATCGAGCAAAAACATGATTAATCATGAAACTTTAAAATCCGATTTCTCACTCAATGTATAACCATTTTACATGAAACAAGTTGCAGTGGATTCAGCAGTCGAAAACCTATCTAAAGCATGGCATCATTTGGAAAAATAAGTGGATCGAAATCTTACCACAAATGAAACTCAGTGATGATGCAGTGCTTCCTTGGCCTTCAAAGCTCGAAACAGATGTGCTTTAGGCTTTGGAATGATGGATGATGAAGATCTTTCAGCTCAAGAATGCTTGGAGGTGAACAAATCATGATCTGCCATTGGAAGAGCTTGAAGAAAACAGAGCTCGAAGATGGAGTTCTAGCTGTGATTTTACACTTGGAAGCAGCTCACAATGATGATGGATGATGAAAAACCAAAGGCTGCTCGAGAGCTTTCAAGGTTTTGGTCAGAAATTCTCAAAGTGTAAAAATGCAAGATGAGAGAAATGAAAGTTTTTGGTCGTAGGAGGTTGTTGCTAGGGTTCTGAATGAGCAGAAAAATGACTTTATATTGTCTGTTTAGCATGGCTTAATCAAGTGCTAAGCAAGTTTAGCTCAAAAATCACCAATTGCACATTTTGCTAATTTGGAAAATATGGAAGTGGAGGGTGTGAGTTGTACACGAATGGGCCTTTGGACAGGCTGCAAACAGACCTCATATTTGCTGTTTTACATTTGCTCATGAATTGCTGTCCTTGTTTTGTTTTAATGAAGCCATTTGCAAAATTGCCAATTTTGCACCTTTGGTCAAAATGGTAGTATGGTAATGGTATGAGCACAAATTGGACTTGGAACATGTTGCAAATAACCTTCCAAACAATTCTCAATTGGCCAAAGTGAGAAAAAATCAATAAATCAAAAAGTCAACTTTGGGTCAAACTTGAAATGAATAAAGTCAAGGCCAAAAATGCCATTTTGATTGGTAAGGTTTTGGAGGATGAAATTTATATTTTTGGAAAGAGGAGGAAAAATGTGGTTTGTAGGAAAAAACCCCACCAAATTTGGCCTTATGGTTCATGAGATATGGCTTGTTGAAGTTCACAAATTTGTGAAAATGAAATGATCATATCTTGCAAACCATCCATGGGATTTGGGTGTTCTTGGACTTTTTGAAAATGGGAGAACAAGATCTTCAACTTTCATGTTGGGCAAAAATTCATTTGAAGCTTGTATCATGATGTAAGTTGAGGATCAAGAAGTTTCCATTTTTGACAGTTGAAATTACAGGTCCACTTTCTATTTCTGGAAATTTTCTATTTGACTTGATTTTCTTCCATGATGAGGTTTGACATGATATATGAGGCTTGTATAAGCATGAATGAACTCCTTCAAATCAATTCTATCCATGAAATCACCGATTAAATCCACAGTTGACCAAGTTTGACTTTTCTAGGGTTTTGGATGATTGAACCACTTCTGATGAATTCCAAACCCTAATTCCTTGAGAACTTGACTTCAAATGATGTCCCAAGATATATGAACTTTTGATTATTGATCATGGTGCCCAAATTCTGCAAGAATGGCCACCATCCACTTCTTTGACTGACTGTTGACTGTCTTTGACCTAATTGCTGATGATTGCTTCAACTGCAAGCAACAAGGTTAGACTGACAATATTTTTGTACTTTTTGGTTGGTAAACATATGAAAAAGCAAATATATACAAATGCAAGACATGCTTGGTGATCAAGAATCAACTCACAAGGCAACCTACCCACTAGGAGAGGAAACTAGGGCATGCAATGATCCTTGAGGCCATGATATGATATGATATGGGCCATAAGGGATCTTAGGGCCAAAATTGGGGTCTTACACAAATATTCAAAAAATTAAAAATAAATCACATGAATTAATTTAAATTGAGAAAATAGAAAGATACACTTACAATTAAAAATAATTTTAGGCAAATAATTTTAGTCAATTAAATAATGACCAATATATTAAATTAATTATTTAATTATTTAAATATGGATTAACATATTTATTATTAAACATTAATTATTGATTAATTATTGATGAGGGATTTGATTGAATCTTCTATTTGAATAGATCATGACGAGTTTGATCGGTCATAGTTATTTAAGTGTTTGTCTCCTTTAAACAATTAACCTATTCTAAAAATTCTAAATATTCACTCTTCTAATATTTATATCTTCAATCGTATAAGATATACAACCCTTCTTATTATTTTTAATTATTTTTTAATATAATAATATTCTGATTTTTTATTTAGACAATTTTATTAAAAAATCAAATCCAAACTATTTTTTATTTTATTTTAAATTTTAGTATCCAACTTTGTAGAGCTGTCAAAATGGTTAGTTCTTATAGTCTAATAGGTCAAATCCAAAAAATCATAGAACTTTAATCTTAAAATTAAAATCCATATTTTTTAGGATTTTTTTAGTCCAGCCACTATCCATTAGGGCTAACTCGAATGAATCGTGGCTAGTCCATTAGGTGTGTGTAGCTATACATTTTTATAAAAAATTAATAATTATATTGTTTTAGTCCAAAATAACATATTAATTTTTCTCACATCATTGAATTTTATCTCTATTTTATACCATCTTTCTCGTTTAAATCTTATACATTAATATAATCAATACTATTTTTTTATATTTTATTAGTTTCTCATGTTAAATATTCAAATATTATTTTATATAATTTAAAAATATATTATATTTAAAAATATATTATAATATTTATAAAAGATAATCCAATATCAAAAATTATATTATATTTAAAAGATTTAATTGAAATACATTGAGAATTGAGAGTGTAAAATAATTTTATATCATCAATTAATCATAACGGTTGAATGTTGAAACAAGTTTGATTTTTATTTTAAAAATCTATAAAATAATACAAACGGAGGATGATGATGAATTGACCTTCTAAAATATTTTATACTAATAATATATAATAATTAATCTTATATTTAAAATAATATAATTTTTAATTTCATTTATAACTGAAAATCCATCTAAAACGAGACTCTGATCCCTTTTTTATCCATTCCTAAAAATTTCAAACAATTAATTCTACATTTAAAATGAGAGTAAAATAATTTCGGCACGAGACTTTTGAAGAGCACTCTCAAATCTCAACCTGGGGGGACAATCATGGGGGTAGCCGTTGGAAAGTCGCAAAATCAGTGTTACTCGAAGACAAACAAAACAACTCATATTTGTTCAAAATGCGTTTTCCGAAACTCACACATCATGATGACCAACGAGACTTGAGTGTGATGCTTCCAGATACGGTTAACCGTTTCTTCTTTTTTTCTGTTTCCATTTCTAATCATTCTTCTTATTTTTCCATTTTTGTTCACCGCATCACGTTTTTTTTCACTCTACTTGATTCATAATTTCGTAACCGATATTCGTAGCACAATTCACAATGCAATTTCACGTTCTTCATGCTTTCGTTCTCTCAACCTAAATTCATATAAATTTGAACTAGGTTATGCTATTTGCTTGCTACATTACTTTTCAATTTCGTTCAATTCTCGCTTCTTGTAATCAGTTGTTTGAGATGGAAATGTTTGGTTCATTAGCTGCAGGTGGAGGACATGGAAGTACTGGAGTACCTGAACCCTTTTTGATCCCTCAGTTGTTTGTTTGGCCTCATGGAGGAACAACTGTGTTTATTAGTGGTTCTTTCACAGGGTAAAAACTTCAATTTTTTGTTATTACATTAGGATTTAGTAGTATGGGTTATTCAGCATGGTATTGATAGATGTATGTTGCCGTCACTTTGATTCTTTTTGGTGCCTTTTTTTGTTGTTGTGAATTTTGTTTATTGCATGCTTAGAATTAACCTAACTATGTTATTTGTGTATGCATAGATGGTCGACAATTATACCTATGTCTCGGATCGAAGGCCAGCCAAATGCATTTCAAGCTACTTGCAGCTTGACACCGGGGTTTCATCAGGTAGTTTGGCTTCTATGAATCTGGAAAAAACTTGTTTTGTTTGAAATTTTATATCAATGTGCTTTATAGATGGTCAATGATCTTTAGCCTTGGTCAGGATGCCCTCTTTCTCTCCTTGGAGATCAAAGAGGGGATGGGATCATTGAGTTTGTTTTTTCACATTGCTAAGGGGAAAAGGAAAGAAAGGATGAAGGAAGTGTGTGCTTGTAAATGACTTACTTTAAACCTCATTTGTGCGATTAAGATTTTGATGCATTAGATGACTGTCTGTAGGTGAAAAACTTGCACGGCCTTCTATGCTGCATAAATCACTTTGTATCTTGAATTTGTCATGATCAATAAACACTTAATTTTTGTTAAAGGGAAAGATATTTGGGTTATTTGCATCATTCAGACTATGAAGGAAGTCATTTAATGTTTTCTTGATAACATTGGCCATCTAGATTGTAGGTTAGACTCCGTGGTGGGTGTTGATGTCAACATCAAATGCTTCACGTTTTGTGTCCTGAGCTTAATCTAGATGGTAGATTAGATTTCCTTATATCTACATTTTTAATATATCAATCTAAAGAAGGGTGATGTTGCTCAAGCTGCCAACTATGTAAAAGGGCATTTATAGTAGACTCTGTTCTTGTTATGTCCTTTTGTTTAACCAACATTCATCAGAACAAACGTTATCTTATATAATATATTTGGTATGTATAGATTCAATAACTATGTTTACAAGTTATTCATTAGATATATAATTTATTGTAAATTTGTTATTTAATTTATCAATGAAGCATTTACATTGTGTCCTGTCACTGACTAATGGATTGCTATTTAAAATAAAATCCACTTATTTGGTGCAATATCGGATATTTTATGGAAAAACTGAAATACTTAATATTGCATAATATGAGAATGATATTTGATTCATGTTGATGAGAATAACATCATTACCAAATATGTACAGTACAAGTTTAATGTGGATGGTGAGTGGCGGCACGATGAGCACAAGCAGTTTATGCATGCGAGCTTTGGAGCAGTGAATACTATTTTTGTTGAACAACCATATATTTTACCTTCCATCTTAAATGCTGGATTATTTAGTAATCACGGAATTGCTGGAACATCTAGTGGATCCCACATGGAGCTTGGCCATTTTGTGCCTGGGCACATGGTAAGTTTCTTCTCCCATCCCATCTTTTCCCCTTGCATTGTTGCATATGTTCTGCTTGGACAGGATTCTAAACCATGTTATAGGTCAACAACTTCAGTTATGATTATTTATACGAGACATGATCATTCTTCTAGCATCTCTTTGATTGGGCCTATTGTTTATTTAAGGGACTCTTCATTAGATGTGTACAAAGAGAATGGAGAGCCGGATTCTGTTAATGATTTTTGTGTTTGAATATTAACTTTTTCTTCTCTTACAAGAATTCTTTAATTTAAAAAAATGATGCTAGAAATTTAAAATCTTAAAAATATTTATATTTGCTTTGAAAAAGTATACCTTCCTTTGTATTCTAATAACCTCTTCTCAAATGGGTGTCAAATTTGATCCCATAATCCTTCTAGTATTAAAATTTATACTACATATAAGAAAGTACCTTAACCTTTGAGCTTTTCCAGGAAGCTTTTCCAAGGGAGTCTGCCCTGCATCTCTCTCGCTACCATCTATCTATATTCATGTCATCAAATACTGTGTTTGATTTGATTCCCATGTCCGGCAAGGTAATTTAATACCTTCTCTCCTTTGTCGTTTCAATGTGTCCATTCAGTAGGAATTTAACTGCTCTTTAGTGAAGTTAATTTGCTTCAGATGATTTCAGGTTGTTGCGTTAGATATAGATTTATCAATGCAGCAAGCATTCCATGCTCTTTATGAACAGGTATGTTCTCCTCTCCCTCATTAGACTATTTATATAAGGTGTTATTCATTCTTCTCTTCAAACCAAAACACATACCCATGCACATGCAATGTGTGTTAATCTGCATGGCTGACGTTTACCTT
Source organism: Lathyrus oleraceus (assembly GCF_024323335.1). NCBI lineage: Eukaryota > Viridiplantae > Streptophyta > Magnoliopsida > Fabales > Fabaceae > Lathyrus > Lathyrus oleraceus. The sequence goes on along the minus strand of NC_066584.1, from coordinate 325,548,292 downwards.
GTGTGTATCTGTTGTCAGGGACTATCTGTGGCTCCTGTGTGGGATTCTAGCAAGTGCAAGTTTGTTGGAATGCTTAATGCAATGGACATTATTCAAATACTGAATCAGGTTCGTGGAGATTTCTGGTAAACTGAATGAAAAAAGAAAACTGAACAGTTGGTAACTTAAATTGAGGCCTAAATCCATGTGAAGTAGAAAGAAACTAGGAGGCAGATGACAACATTGATCGTGTAAATTTGATATAAAATTCTGTCATCACCATTGAATCTTGTTATCATCATTTTAGGCTAATTATCTAGCATTTAATGGAGTAGGTTCAAGTGAGACTACTTAGGCTTGTATGAAATATATGAGAAATTTATTTGGGAGGAACACGATCCTTGAAATATGCACCTTTTTGCTCCCCGTAATACTTTTTTCTTCTTGAAAAATGATTTCTAGTTCTTCCATTTTAGATCTTTTTGGCCGGGATCATGATCATGCATATTGTCATGATAGATCAATTGCTATCCTTCAATATATTATTAGAATATTCACTGTTTTAGTAGAAGATATGTCCTTATGTAATTGTGATGATTTCTCATTCTTAGCTAGAAAATAGGCTACTGATTAGATCCTTAATCGATTTTTGATTACTTAATTGATTGATTGTGGTTAAGCTCTAAATAAGGCTGTACCACCCCTTGTTTGGGGTCCTCTTTCTATTCTCTTTTTTCTTTCCTCTTTGTGCCCTTATGATCTTTTTGGCCTTCCTACATGCGGCTGTTTTATTTTGTGTTGCATATGACCAAAAATTCCTAATTTATCGAACAGATCCTTCTCTTTTTATGCATTTTCATTCAGGGCGCCTCTATGGATGGTGTTTCTTGTCTTTCACAAATGGAATGGCTTGTTTTGTCATTGGAACATTTTTTCCAATAAAAATCTGCGCCCAATGCTAGATCTCTTCCTTTCATTATCGATATATTCTAATCAAAGAGTAATCAAGAGATTGAGTGTGTTATTTCCAAGTTAATCTCTGTTTAAATGTCAGTGATTGGTTGCTACCTTTTAGAGGAACACATAGTGCATGGTTTTGTAATGTCTGCGAGTCATCTAACATGCTTAATTTCAGTTGGGGAGTCATGGATCCACTATGACTGAAGAACAACTTAAGACACATACTATAGCAGCATGGAGAGAGATAAAATTTCAGCAATCTGGAACTGATAGTAGCGGGAGAACATATCCTTGGAGGTTTGTTGATGTAAGTGCTCCTCAACAGTTATATGAAAAAAAATTGTGTATCTAAATTTTTTCCCAATTTTATATATTTTCAAGGTTGTTGTCATTTTGGAATTTGGATAAGTTGAAGGCTTTAAGCTCTGATCATATATATTTCAAAATTAATCGGAATTCCACAACATGATTGACAAATATTAAATTATGTCTTGTGAATATGTTTAAAATAAACAAATAATAAATACTGGTGTCTGCCAATGATTTTAGCTTTATCTAAAGAACTTTTTTTTTTTGTCGCAGAAAAAGCATTTCCTTCAATCTAGCTCTTAATAGTTAATGCAACTTTAAGCCACATATTTTTTTCAGTATTGAATCTTCTATGGATCCTATGAGGTGTTTAGTCTCCTCTGGTATTTATAATAAAATAAACCTCTATTTTAAAATGAAAATTTAATTTTTAACATTATATCCTGAGACCGCGCTGCTCGTTTGTGGTATACTTCATGCTGAAAGTTGATTGCGGTTTCTAGTTATGCTTATCCTTTATGATTTTATAGTATTTCATTCTATATTGATTTATAATCTGTAGGCTGTGGCCGATGAGAGTCTAAAAGACATTGCTTTAAAACTTTTGCAAAACAAGGTGCTAGTGGTTCCTGTTCTAGATTCTTCTTCCAAGGATGGTTCAGTTCCTCAGCTGCTACACATAGCTTCACTCACAGACATTCTAAAATGTAAGCTTCTAGATTTGTTGGCTATGTATAAATAACTTGGAACTGACTATGGACTTAATTTTCAGGTATATGCAGGCATTTCAAGAACTTTTCTGCCTCTTTGCCCGTTCTTCAACTACCGGTTGGTTCAATACCCTTGGCTAAGTGGGTGCCAAAAGTGGGGGAATCCAATAACCAGTCACTTGCAATGCTAAAGCCAACTGATTCTCTTAGCGCTGCTGTATCTATATTGATTCAAGGTGATCCTTTTTTTTATCCAAATTAGGGCCAAGTATATTTTCTGTGTAGACATTAAATGGTACTCAAGTTTATTAATGTAGTGATATATCCATTTTAGAAGTAAAAGGTACATTGATTACTCTCTCTATCTTTTGCCATCTTAAGTTTACTATCGTTTTGCAGGTGAAGTTAGCTCAATACCAATTGTGGATGATAATGGTTCATTAATTTATATATATACAAGAAGGTAGAAACTCTTTTTTTCAAGTTTGTGCTGAGAACAGACAGACATTTCTGAAGCATATATTTATGTATTTCTATTTTCTTTACAGTGATATTACTGCACTGGCTAAAAATGAAGTGTATGCTTGCATAAGTCTGGATAAATATTGTATCTATCAGGTAGTTTCTCTCGCCATTTCGATAATTATGGGTCTGCATCTGTAACTTGTCAAGTTGTCATGAAATATTTTTATAATGAGTAATGTTGGTTTGTTTTTTCAGCAAATGTTTCGTGATCACCGCATACCATACGGGCTGAGTGACCAAATACTATATCCTGTGTGTCTGAGGTCCGATACGCTGCAATTGGTGGTGGAACGTTTGGCTAATTCTGGTACAATCTCTGTCTTTCAATTCCTTTATCAGAGCTTTGCTAATTCTTCTGGTACCATTTTCAGCCTTGAGTAATATATGTATTAATGTTATTATTATTATTACGATTAAAATACAGATGTTGAAGAACTTGTGGTGGTGGAGGCTGGCGGCAGCAAGCGCGTGGAAGGGATCATTTCCATAAGAGACGTGTTCAGATTCTTGTTGGGTTATTAGTTGCGAATGAAATTTCAGTGGCTGCTTTGAAAAACTATGAAAACTTGTTCTTTATGCATTTTGTTTCATTCATACTCTTTATGGTTGCATGCGTACATTTCTGCTTGCTTTTTTACCCATGTAATTGAGAAGGATTCTATGATTCCATCATATTTTTTAACTCATCTTCTCGTTCATAGCATTGATGGCGAGGTGAATCACCTCAATCAAATATTGAATTTGAATTGGGTCAGAACTGCGTGTTATTTTTAAACAAATGCTTCAAAAAAAATATTTTTTCTTTATCTTGACATTTCTTAAATCGGTGTTGAACATCCATATAATCCATAAAACAAGTGTTTAAAAAAATATTTTTTTCTTTATTTTGACACACTTGTACATTCATTGGATACAAAGATGCGCCGATACAATGGATCAACGGGAAATTAAAGACATTAAATTTAATTATAATATTTTAAACTATTATTTAGAGAATGGAAAAATTTAATTATGTATTTGATATTGAAGATGTTCATATTGCTTTAAGTTAGCAAAAATTTAATAAGATTTTGAATTGAAGAAAATGTTATTTTAGTTTGAATTTGTGCTTTTGATAAAGAAGAAATTAGTTTTCTTCTTCATATATGTTGTATTATATTTTTAATTTAAAAAAAAATCTTATTAGATTTTGTTTTATTTTAAATCTACTATGAAAATGGTGGTTAATTTATATAACAAATAGTCAGTTTTTCTGGTAAATTTTTGTGTTTTCTTTTGTTAATTTCTAATCTGGATCATGTTATATTTTCACATTTTTTTCCAGCAACACCAAAAGTTAAACTAGAAGTTAAACTATTTTAATAAGAGTTAAAATAATGAGTATACAAACTCAACATAAATTTATATAAATTTTAGTGTATTCAAATTAATGAGATTAAATAAAAATTAAACTATTTTAAATGTCATAAGAATTAAATCATGGTAACCTTATTATTGTGATATTAAATTTGAGGATTAATAGTTATTTTGTCCTCTATTATGTGAAGATTTTTCTTTTTAAAAAATCGTATAAAAATAGTAAACTTTTTTTATTTTATTTCAAACTTTTTGAATGGCATAAACTTTTTATTAATTTTTATTTTTTTAAATATTATATTGGATTTTTATTTTCTTTTTGAAATATTTTTAATCATAAATATTTCAAAGAGAAACAGAACATAAAATTTTGCTTTTAACAAAGGTTCAAACACAAGAACAATGCAAATCACACCCCCCTTTATCATTGAATTACTTGCGATATATAATTTCCAATCCTCTTTGGAGAGAATCAAAACCCCTTTAGACAGAAAGTTTTTCAAAAATCACCCATATAATATAATATGGGGCAAAATAAATATTAATCTTAAATTTAATTATTTTTAATATTAAATATTAATTAAGCAATAGTCTTAAATTTATATAAAAAAAGTGCAGAACGAATATAAACATATATGTTTCCGACGTGGGTTAACCATTTGTGTACACACTTTATTTTAATCTTAATAATTATAAGAGAAAAAAAAATATTGAAAATGTAAAATATTTTTACAACTTCTAATCAATAAAAAAAAATATATCCAATCCTAGAGCAAAATACATGTCCCAAGAGATTAACCCAACAATCTTCAAGCAGAACGCAGAAGGCAACCCCTCCAAGAACAAGGAGCTACATCAGAACCTCCGTGTTTAACTGAAGATCATTCTGGGTACCATCCATCATCGCCTAGCGTCAAACTCCTCAGACTACATCAACACAGAACAGAAGTGCATTCTGTACTGCATCCACAAGGGTCTGAAGCTCTGCCTTCCAGCACTTCTTTTCAAGTATCTCAGAGACTCTGTATGAGATACAAGAAACCACATGAACCCCAGAAACTACATTCCTCTAGGAAGGCTAATCTCTGACGTTCTGATTGAAAGTCGCCTGGTGGACCACCTGTTAAAGCTCAAACTCATGGAAGACGTGATGATCGACACTGGAAAACCTCTCAACGCCAAAAATCTGAAGAGCATGAGGATTCTGGATCAGGTCAAATTCAAACCTACTCTGGACACCTCCTGGGAAGCTCTAAAAGATCAGAGGGAGATCCCCCATGGACTCTGTCTGTTCTCAAAGGAAGACCCCCGAGATGTAATCCTCTTTTATCTATATAATCTGATGAAAGAAGGAGTGGATATCTCAGACTTCAACTTAAGCGATCTACCAGATAAGCCTTCCAACTTCATGAAGCATCCACGAGGACCCTCTGAAAAGGCGAGGCTAGCGAAGAAGGCAAGACTATGAGAATCCTCCGGATCAAGACCTCCAGCACCTCTGCATGAGCCTTCTGGTAAGTCTGTCTCTCTTGCTCCCTCTGCACAAACACAGTCCATTGCTTCTTCTATCCCTCAACCAACACCTATCCGCACTAACTCAGAAACCCCTCCTTCAACCACCAAAACATCTCATCAACCATCCCAGAAATTCAACCTTGCCACCACCACCTTACCTCGTTCTGACGCAGAAATGCCGAATGAAACCACCTCTTCATCTTCTTCCCCAGATTCACCTCCTTACTACAACGTTTCATCAGACACAGAACTTTCTGACCCCTCATCTCCCACTTTGGCCCAACTTCACGCTCAGACTCTAGCCTCACACCAGCCAACACAAACCCCCCTGAACCTGAAATCACTTCACCACCCGCAGAACAACCAAACCCAATAACATCTGACCTTCAACCTTCAGAACCAATTACCTCTGACACATCCCCACCAAATACATCCGCTGAACCACAAACTCTCAACCTAAGCCCTTCACTTCTCCACCTCCACCCTCTGAACCACAAAACACCCTGCCAACCCTAGAGGAAGCAATAGTGTTATTTGCAGGAGCCTCAGTTGACAAGGTCAAGTCTCTGACCATCAACTCTGGCATCAGTGATGATCCTTCAACTGTTAGGACACACTGGAACAAAGTTATTGGCTGGATGACCTCTGAAGCCTTCAAACTGAAGAACCTCTCTGAGCAAGTCAGAAACGACTTCATCAGAGATGCTGAAGTAAGACTATAGGAGCGCTTAGCCAGAGAAGCTGAGGAGCAAGCCAGAAAGGAAGCAGAAGAAAAGGCAAGGCAAAAGGAAATTCAAAGACTTAAGGAAGCTGAAGCTAAAGCTCTAACTGACGCTGCTGCTGAAGCTGAAGCAAAAGCTACTGCTGAAGCTGAAGCTAAAGCCGCTGCTGAAGCTGAAGCTCCTTGTGCTGAAGAATCTGCCAGCAGGGTAGAACCGGATGCTCTGACTCAGGGGGAGTCTTCCACCTTTGTCCCTCTGGTTCTCAAGACTCTTGAAGATCTTCATAACGAGCAGAAGGAAGTCCGAGCTAGATTGGATCAACAGGATTCAGTCAACGTCAACATTCATAATTTGCTGACCCAGCTGCTTCAGAGGATACCTCCTCCTCCAAACCCTTAGGCACCTAGGATTTTCCTTTGCTGATTTGCTTGTTGCTTTCTGATTATGTTTGCTTTCTGCTGTTTGTGCTTTATATCTGAATATATATATATATATATATATATATATATATATATATATATATATATATATATATATATATATATATATTTGCCTTTCCTTTATTTTGCTAAGTCTTTTTGATTCTGACAAAAAGGGGGAGAAATAAAAACAGATCTGATGAAAACATATCTAAATCCTTCAGTACTCTGCATACATTGTTTTAAAATGGTTCTAATCCTTTTTGACTTAGAAATTTGCAGAAGAGTATCTAAAAACATCATATCTTGGAAGCTCCAGTAAGAACTTCTGAACTCCCAGGCTTATCTCAGGAGGAGCTCACTTCTATCTGATCTGATAAATTCTTATCTCTAAATGTTTCATCTATTAATTAAGATTGTTTTGTCATCATCAAAAAGGGGGAGATTGTAAGAACAAAATTAGTTCTACAATAGAATTCCAGGATTTTGATGATAACAAAGGATGAAACCAAAAATGGCACCCTAACGAAAATTCTCTAAGTGTGTAGGACTCTGAACAACAACAAAGGAATATGATTGAGTTATCAGATACAAACTCTGATCAGATACAAAGTACTAGAAGATCAGAAGCATCTGAAGAAGAAGTGCGCTCTAGAAGTTCTGATTCTGAGCAAAACAAGACAGCAGAAGACCAGAAGCTCTAAACTTCCACTGGACTCAGTTCTGATGATCTAAAAGACCAGTACTCTTAGAAGCTCTGAAGTAACCTGTCATACCCCAAAATTTGCCCGTTGATATTACAAAGCATTTTCCAAGACCCTCTGACTTGATCTGCAAGGCACTGATATCAAATGGACAAAAGCCCACCTCACAACAGGCCTAATCCAAAGTGGCCCAAAATAGCTTGCTCGCTAGGCGAGCAATTCCTTCGCCTAGCGAATATCTCAGCATGCCACTCGCCCAGCGAAGCACCAGGTCCAGAAAAAGCCCAGACCTAGCTTGCTCGCTAGGCGAGCAATCCCTTCGCCTAGCGAAGCTTGCGAAAATTTGAAGTTTTGGACCTCATTTTAAGCCCATTAGGTCACCACCACTACCACTATAAATACCAGCTCCTCTGCCACGAAAAAGAACGGAGACGGACGGACGAACACACACACAGACCCAGAGGGAGAAACACTGAAACCCTGCTGATCCAGAGAATTCGGAAGACGGAAACCCTGAAGGCCGCTCACCCGCTCCGAAGCTACCGCCGCCCAACTCAATCCGGCTCGCCAATTCAAGGTTGCAATTCGATTGCAAACAGGTTTGCATCACTATTATCGCTTTATTTTCTTAATTTGCATGTGATATCGCTTTATGTTCTTATTTTGCATGTGGTACCGCTTTAGGTTCTTAATCTGCGTGTGATTATCACTTTATGTTCTTATTTTGCATGTGGTACCTCTTTAGGTTCTTAATCTGCATGTGATATCACTTTGTGTTCTCATTTGGCATGTGGTACCGCTTCATGTTCTTAACTTGTGGATGCTATTATAATTAAATTCATAAACATATTTGAAGTTTTGCATGTGAATTTAAGTGTGCCTGAATATTGTGAATGCTGAACCATGTAATTATGTGTTGGATGCCATAAGCCATGCCGCAGGTTGAGGTCATACTGTTCTCAAATTCCAAACCCGTGGTCGCTCGCTAGCTCATCGCTAGGCGAGCCTGCAGCGAGCCTTCGCTGAGCCTTCGCTAGGCGAAGCAGAGGCGAACGGGACAGTGGCTGTTTTGTCTCTTTGTTGTCCATTTTATGTTCATCTAATCATGATTCTGCATTATTTGGCTTAAATTTCTGACTGTTATATTTATTTTATGGGGCAATTTCCAATTGTATTTTGCCTCAATGCTCTAATCCGTGTGTTGCATGATGTAAAGGCTAGCATACTTCCAAAGAAATAACCGGCTAGGCATGCCGCTTTAGGTATGGACATTCCTGAGGAGAGGGCTTTTGGATGACCTAAGTTTAATATGGAGATTCATCTTGAATCACCAAGCTTGATTTTTAATGTATTTATTTCATTGATTTCCTGTGGACCTAATTACCTAACTGATTACGGCTATTTAATTAATTGTTAAAATCCGGACTTTAAATAAATGATATCGGACCTCTCTTTATTACCCCACGATTACGTAATACGGTCATGTCCCGCGAATATGGGGATATCCTTAGCAAAGACCCTTCAGTTAAATCATCATAGTCCCTCGGATGTTGCCTTCGAAAATACGATTTTGTCCCTCGATGACCCTTCGGTGTAGCCTACGGTTAAATGATGATCGTCCCTTCGAATGCTAAGGTATCCTCACTACTGTTGCCTTCAATGACCTATCAATGACCCTACGATGACCCTTCTACATCCCAAGGATAAAACTACTTACTTCTCAATAGTCAGGACAGTTTTACCCTCATCAGGATAGGAAATGCCCGGAAAGACCTCGGACAGGTATAACCTTAATTGCTCATTCATAACAAAAAAATACTTTTCACACCTCACACCTTTCAAACATCTTTTGGAAAATCATCACTTAGCATACATCCGTACTAGGATCATTGCCGAGTTATATTTTTCTAAACTACTTTCAAAAACTATACGAGATAACCACTTTGTATACATTCATGCAAGAATCATTACAAAGTTAAATTCTCATTTTCAAAACATTTTTCACACATTTCTCAACCACCTTTTTCAAACTAGAAAACATAAATGATTGAGCAATTAAGAGCCCATGGATAACCATGGATACAAAGGGTGCTAATACCTTCCCTTTGTATAAAGTACCTCCCGAACCTAAGAATTTAAAATTAAGGTCTTTCCTGTTCTTTTCCACCTTTCCTTATGGGATAAAAGAAAAGTCGGTGGCGACTCTTGCTAACCGCGACATTGCGATTAAAAATCCAATAAAGTCCAGTTCACCGTATGACAGAACTGGCGACTCTGCTGGGGACGATTAAAGAGAGGTCCATCTTAAAAAAAATAAAAAAAAATCATTTATGTTTTAAATTGTTCCTTCGTTTAAGGGATTGTTTGAGTGAAAGATCCTACACCCGGATCTAGTGTACCTTAGGTAAGTAGCAATAGATCATCGCGACTATCCGGCGTATACTGGAATGGTTAAAATGATGGCTACGGTTAATGTGACACTTTGGTTGTCCTGATGTTCCTCATGTTACTTGAGGAAAAATTTGGCTTCCGCGTGGTGTCATCAAAGCATTAACCAGACCTTTAGAACCCTAATTGACTCATCCTAGCCATTAGAAAGTAGTGAGATAACTGGCTTCGGTTCCGACTGAGGTTGGTTGATACTCGATACTACACTCTTTGAGATTGGACTTTAGGGAAGCTTCGGTCAACCACTTGGCGTTGCACTGAAGTGGACTTAAAGAAAGGTCGATGATCTGAGATCCTTCTAGAACCCGGTTACTATTCTAGGACAGGATGAACCAACCAAACTTCAGTGGGGAGGGTACTTACCTATGGAACTCATGCAAGCCTTAAAACCTAGGAATAATTGTTGTGTGACATGCTTGTGCTTGCATAACATCATGACATCATAACATTGTACTAACCATTTCAAGGACTTAGGGATTTAACTTTGCTCTGTTTTGTATAAAAAAAAAAATAAAAAAAAAATAAAAAAAAAAACAAAAAAAAAAAGTTTCCTTTTTTGGTAGTTTATGCAAAGTTAAATTCCAAAAGGCCTTGAAAACATTTCATGCATTGCATAGCATAACATAGCATAACAGGTACTCTAAAGGGATCAATGTTCTCACGGTTTTCCTCCAAACAGAAAAATGGACCTCGAACAAATTGTCAAAGACCTCTAGGCTCAGAATGCTCAACTCCAGAAGATAATCTTGAACTTATCCAGGGGGCAGAAGGAACTGAAGGCTCTCTTGCTCGAGAAGAAAAAAGACAAGAAATCTGTGAGGCACACTAACCCGGGAAGAAGGCAGTTTACGAAGATCAATATGACTTTAGCACAGGCACTGCAGGGTATGCTAAAAGCAAATTTAATTACCCTCAGAGATCCTCCTGCAAAACCCAACACTACTTCTCCTCGTTATAATCCCAATGCCAGGTGTGCATATCACTCCGATAGCCCCGGGCATGATACAAACAATTGTTGGTCGTTGAAGAACAAAATTCAGGATATGATCGACGCCGGAGAATTCAAATTTGATCCGCCTGAGACTCCTAATGTCATCACTGCCCCTCTGCCTAATCAAGATGAGACTGTCAATACTGTGGAAGATACTGATGACGATTATGACTTGGATAGCTGGATTTTCCCCAACAATTGGTGACGGACTCGACAATTGGAAGGCTGAAGACACTATCCCGATTTCCTTTAGTCAGGAGTAATTGTTATTGCTATTTTTGTGTTTCAAGGCATTGTGTCTATGCCCGGGGCACAATAGCTAATTTTTCAAGGGTTTTGTCATTTTCATAAGCATATTCATATTCAATAGATCAATGGACTTTTTGCATTCAAATATTGCGCTCTTTATCTTTCCTGTCATTTTTTCAAAACGAGCTATGTTTTCTTGCACACACGCACGTAACAGTTTTCCGATCCATATCCACTCTGGATCCTGTTGATAATAGTTCTGCTACTGTTCATTATGACTTTGAAAATCCGATCTACCAAGCCGAGGATGGAAGTGAGGAAGATTGTGAAGTCCCTAGAGAACTTGCCAGACTGGTACTACGAAAGACTATACAGCCGCATGAGGAGGATTGAAATTGCAATGGGTACTGAAATAGACAAGAAAGAAGTCATAGATTTCTTGGGGGCACTCGAATTACATTGTCCGATTCATCCCGCACTTGACTGCTACCTGCAAACCCATCTTCAAATTACTAAAAAAGAAAAATCAAGAGATGGTATAGAATGATGAATGACAAAATCAAGAAATATCTCCAAGAACCTCCAATTCTAATGCTACCAGTTGAAGGAAGACCTCTAATCATGTATTCGACCGTGTTAGAAAATTCAATAGGGTGTGCTGGGGCAACATGACGAGTCTGGTCGAAAAGAACATGTCATACACTGCCTTAGCAAAAGGTACCGACTGTGAAACAAGATACTCACAGCTTGAGAAAGCTTGCTGCGCTTTGGCTTAGGCTGCTCGCCGACTAAGACAGTATATGTTGAATCATACCACTTTATTGATTTCTAAGATGGATTCTATCAAATATCTACTTGAGAAACCTGCTGTCTCCTGAGAGAGTTATCACTGATAATGGTACTAAACTGAACTCTGCATGCAGTTCAAAATAAAACACCATAACTCTTCTCCGTACCGGCCAAAGACGAACGACGCCGTGGAGGCTGCTAACAATATCGAGAATATAACAGTAACGTACAAAGACTGGCATGAGATGTTACCATTCGCTCTCCACGGTTATCGCACTTCGACAGGGGCAACTCCGTTCTCTTTAGTCTATGAAATGGAAGCCATCTTACCAGTGGAAGTTCAGATTCCCTCTCTAAGAATCATGAAAGAGGCGGGCTTAGATGAAGATGAACGGATACAGACTCGACTCGATCAGATAAATTTGATTGAAGAGACTCGCGGCTGTTTGTCATAGGCAGATATATCAGAAGCGCATGATCCAGGCATTTAACAAAAAGGTCAAGAGACAGGTATATCAAATTGGCGACTTGGTGGTCAAGCGTATCATTCTACCACAAGGTGATCCCAGGGGCAAATGGACTCCCACATACGAAAGGCCGTTTGTAGTTAAGAAGGTATTCTCCGGTGGAGCCATGATACTTGCTACAATGGATGGCGAAGACTTCCCGCATCCTGTGAACGCGAACATAGTCAAAAAAAATACTACGCATAAAAGAGACCCGCTAGGTCGACGTATCTAGGCAAAAGTAAGGGCATCCCGGCGAACCAAAAGGGTTCGGGCAAAAATTAGGGATAAACATATAAAGACGTACACCCGGCGAGTCGAAAACCTGAAAAGGCGGCTTGGGCAAAAAAGGGTATCCCGGTGGACTGAAAACCTGAAAAGGCGGTCCGGGCAAAAATTAGGGATTAAAGCGTAGGACTATGTCCCGTTCTCTGTCAGCTTCAACCAAGTTCAAGGGACTGAACAAGCCAATCACTTCTATCCGCCAGCAGGAGATGAGATGCTCGAAGACATGATGACAGTAGTGGAATTAAAATCAATAGGACTTTCTCTGCATAGCTTTCTCTTTGTGTTCTTGACAATTTCCTCTTACTAGGATTTCTGTCTCCTTGTACACAAATTGCCTGTTTATAGGCCCTCTTTCAAAATCAATACAATTTTATCTCCAAAAAAGATGCTTTTGTTTTTACTTTTTCCGTTTTGATTGCATAAACGTCCATTGATTTAACTTGAATTGATATATGCATTTGAATATGATCAATGTTTACCAAAAATGCATGCCTAGAATAGTAATAGCAATTACTACACGACTTCAGGATCGAGGAAAAGGTCTAACCATGCTTTCCAATGAATCCGTTGCTAATTCTATCCCCAACAAGAACCAGCTATTGCCCAGCAGAGGTCGACATCACCAGACATACTGGTCATCTCTTCTACCCTCAGCCAGGCTCTGTTGAGTGTTTTCATCGTCAGACAGAAATCAAGTATCCCCAGCTAAGAAAGGGTCATCGATACAAATATCTCCGGCCAGAAGACTGAGATTTATTCCCCAGTAGAGTCCCCTGGAAGAACGTTTCAGACGCATAGTGCATTCATTACATCATTTTACATCACATACCTACATACAATTTTCATTCCGCATCATATACATTACATCATTTCGTAACATATACATGCATACAATGTTCGCATTTATTTCAGACGCATAATTCATTCATTACATCATTTCGCATGCATACAACATTTGCATCTCATGCATCATGACATGGCATGAAGCTAACTTTATTTTTCAGGTCAATTATCCTCCTGACATAGTCAAAACAAAGGTCCATTCAGACGGACATCCTTATCAATTACATTCAAAATTCAACTATAACCCTCAGACACTGCCTAGCATACGGTATATTCCGAGGTGTAGTCTAGCGTACGACTACTTTCTTCTTCAGATACATCTTTCAGATCTGCTCCATGTCAACATCCATTCTGACATCCTCCTAACGATGGCATCTATAAGCCCATCCCAAATATTCGTTGCAAATACAGCATACACAAATACTATCAGATATGGCCTACCGTACGGTTCTTTCTGATTCAGCCCAACATATGACTCCTTCCACTCAGATACGATCTAACGGACGATCCATTCTGATCTTCAACTATCCCAACACAGTCTAATGTACGACCAAGTTAGACCTTCAAATCTTCAAATACCACTCAAAGACAGTCTAATGTACGACCAAGTTAGACCTTCAAATCTTCAAATACCACTCAAAGACAGTCTAATGTACGACCAAGTTAGACCTTCAAGTCAGATTCTGCAAAGATAGTCTAATGTACGACCAAGTTAGACCTTCAAGTCAGATTCTGCAAAGACAGTCTAATGTGCGACCAAGTTAGACCGTCAAGTCCTCGGATTCTGCCCAGATATAGTCTAATGTACGACCAAGTTAGACCGGATTCTGCTCAGTGACAGTCTAATGTGCGACCAAGTTAGACCGTCAAGTCCTCGGATTCTGCCCAGATACAGTCTAATGTACGATCAAGTTAGACCAGATTCTGCTCAGTGACAGTCTAATGTGCGACCAAGTTAGACCGTCAAGTCCTCGGATTCTGCCCAGATACAGTCTAATGTACGATCAAGTTAGACCAGATTCTGCTCAGTGACAGTCTAATGTACGACCAAGTTAGACCGTCAAGTCCTCGGATTCAACTCGAATACAGTCTAATGTACGACCAAGTTAGACCAGATGCTGCTCAAATACAGTCTAATGTACGACCAAGTTAGACCTTCATCCCTTGCTCAGGTGCTACCTTCGGACAGGTACATTCCTGAATGGTAGTCTGGTATACGGCTACTCCCTTGCTCAGGTGCTACCTTCGGACAGGTACATTCCTGAATGGTAGTCTGGTATACGGCTACTCCCCTTGCTCAGGTGCTACCTTCGGACAGGTACATTCCTGAATGGTAGTCTGGTATACGGCTACTCCCCTTGCTCAGGTGCTACCTTCGGACAGGTACATTCCTGAATGGTAGTCTGGTATACGGCTACTCCCCTTGCTCAGGTGCTACCTTCGGACAGGTACATTCCTGAATGGTAGTCTGGTATACGGCTACTCCCCTTGCCCAGGTGCTACCTTCGGACAGGTACATTCCTGAATGGTAGTCTGGTATACGGCTACTCCCCTTGCTCAGGTGCTACCTTCGGACAGGTACATTCCTGAATGGTAGTCTGGTATACGGCTACTCCCTTGCTCAGGTGCTACCTTCGGACAGGTACATTCCTGAATGGTAGTCTGGTATACGGCTACTCCCTTGCTCAGGTGCTACCTTCGGACAGGTACATTCCTGAATGGTAGTCTGGTATACGACTATTCCCTTGCTCAGGTGCTACCTTCGGACAGGTACATTCCTGAATGGTGGTCTGGTATACGGCTACTCCCTTGCTCAGGTGCTACCTTCGGACAGGTACATTCCTGAATGGTAGTCTGGTATACGGCTACTCCCTTGCTCAGGTGCTACCTTCGGACAGGTACATTCCTGAATGGTAGTCTGGTATACGACTACTCCCTTGCTCAGGTGCTACCTTCGGACAGGTACATTCCTGAATGGTGGTCTGGTATACGGCTACTCCCTTGCTCAGGTGCTACCTTCGGACAGGTACATTCCTGAATGGTAGTCTGGTATACGGCTACTCCCCTTGCTCAGGTGTTACCTTCGGACAGGTACATTCCTGAATGGTAGTCTGGTATACGGCTACTCCCCTTGCTCAGGTGCTACCTTCGGACAGGTATATTCCTGAATGGTAGTCTGGTATACGGCTACTCCCTTGCTCAGGTGCTACCTTCGGACAGGTACATTCCTGAATGGTAGTCTGGTATACGGCTACTCCCTTGCTCAGGTGCTACCTTCGGACAGGTACATTCCTGAATGGTAGTCTGGTATACGACTACTCCCTTGCTCAGGTGCTACCTTCGGACAGGTACATTCCTGAATGGTGGTCTGGTATACGGCTACTCCCTTGCTCAGGTGCTACCTTCGGACAGGTACATTCCTGAATGGTGGTCTGGTATACGGCTACTCCCTTGCTCAGGTGCTACCTTCGGACAGGTACATTCCTGAATGGTAGTCTGGTATACGGCTACTCCCTGGCTCAGGTGCTACCTTCGGACAGGTACATTCCTGAATGGTAGTCTGGTATACGACTACTCCCTTACTCAGATGCTACCTTCGGACAGGTACATTTCTGAATGGTAGTCTAGTGTACGACTACTCCCTTTTCAGCAGATTCAGCCTAATGGACGGCTCATTCTGCTCAGATATGGTTTAATGTACGACCAAGTTAAACCTTCATCTTCTCAGATGCTACCTAGTGTACGGTACATTTCTGAAGGGTAGTCTAGTGTACGACTACCCCCTTTTATCATCAGATTCAGCCTAATGGACGGCTCATCCAATACAGTCTATCATAAGGCCCATTTGGATCTTCAACTCAGATACGATCTAGCGTACGATCCATTCTGATCTTTCATCCCCAGCAAAGTCATCCGCCTAATGAATAACTCACTCTGGTATTCAGACACGGTCTAATATACGATCCATTCTGATCCCTCATCCCCAGCAGTGTATAGCATACTCTGACTCCCCAACGAAGTCAACAGCATGATGGATGATTCGCTATACGGCGTAGCGTATGACCCGGCATGACATCCATGGCTTCAGACATCGTCTAACGTACGACACCATCGGAAGCTCGTCATCAAACTTCCTGGATGGCATCTCTAAGCCCATCTCCCTCAAGACTAGCTCCTGATTGACAATCGCAAATTTTTGGGGCATTCTAGTGTTCAATAATCTTTCACCTCCAGATCACGAACGGCACATACCATTCTACTCTCTCGGTTCAAGAATATTGAACAGGGGCAGCTGTCATACCCCAAAATTTGCCCGTTGATATTACAAAGCATTTTCCAAGACCCTCTGACTTGATCTGCAAGGCACTGATATCAAATGGACAAAAGCCCAGCTCACAACAGGCCTAATCCAAAGTGGCCCAAAATAGCTTGCTCGCTAGGCGAGCAATTCCTTCGCCTAGTGAATATCTCAGCATGCCACTCGCCCAGCGAAGCACCAGGTCCAGAAAAAGCCCAGACCTAGCTTGCTCGCTAGGCGAGCAATCCCTTCGCCTAGCGAAGCTTGCGAAAATTTGAAGTTTTGGACCTTATTTTAAGCCCATTAGGTCACCACCACTACCACTATAAATACCAGCTCCTCTGCCACGAAAAAGAACGGAGACGGACGGACGAACACACACACAGACCCAGAGGGAGAAACACTGAAACCCTGCTGATCCAGAGAATTCGGAAGACGGAAACCCTGAAGGCCGCTCACCCGCTCCGAAGCTACCGCCGCCCAACTCAATCCGGCTCGCCAATTCAAGGTTGCAATTCGATTGCAAACAGGTTTGCATCACTATTATCGCTTTATTTTCTTAATTTGCATGTGATATCGCTTTATGTTCTTATTTTGCATGTGGTACCGCTTTAGGTTCTTAATCTGCGTGTGATTATCACTTTATGTTCTTATTTTGCATGTGGTACCTCTTTAGGTTCTTAATCTGCATGTGATATCGCTTTGTGTTCTCATTTGGCATGTGGTACCGCTTCATGTTCTTAACTTGTGGATGCTATTATAATTGAATTCATAAACATATTTGAAGTTTTGCATGTGAATTTAAGTGTGCCTGAATATTGTGAATGCTGAACCATGTAATTATGTGTTGGATGCCATAAGCCATGCCGCAGGTTGAGGTCATACTGTTCTCAAATTCCAAACCCGTGGTCGCTCGCTAGCTCATCGCTAGGCGAGCCTGCAGCGAGCCTTCGCTGAGCCTTCGCTAGGCGAAGCAGAGGCGAACGGGACAGTGGCTGTTTTGTCTCTTTGTTGTCCATTTTATGTTCATCTAATCATGATTCTGCATTATTTGACTTAAATTTCTGACTGTTATATTTATTTTATAGGGCAATTTCCAATTGTATTTTGCCTCAATGCTCTAATCCGTGTGTTGCATGATGTAAAGGCTAGCATACTTCCAAAGAAATAACCGGCTAGGCATGCCGCTTTAGGTATGGACATTCCTGAGGAGAGGGCTTTTGGATGACCTAAGTTTAATATGGAGATTCATCTTGAATCACCAAGCTTGATTTTTAATGTATTTATTTCATTGATTTCCTGTGGACCTAATTACCTAACTGATTACGGCTATTTAATTAATTGTTAAAATCCGGACTTTAAATAAATGATATCGGACCTCTCTTTATTACCCCACGATTACGTAATACGGTCATGTCCCGCGAATATGGGGATATCCTTAGCAAAGACCCTTCGGTTAAATCATCATAGTCCCTCGGATGTTGCCTTCGAAAATACGATTTTGTCCCTCGATGACCCTTCGGTGTAGCCTACGGTTAAATGATGATCGTCCCTTCGAATGCTAAGGTATCCTCACTACTGTTGCCTTCAATGACCTATCAATGACCCTACGATGACCCTTCTACATCCCAAGGATAAAACTACTTACTTCTCAATAGTCAGGACAGTTTTACCCTCATCAGGATAGGAAATGCCCGGAAAGACCTCGGACAGGTATAACCTTAATTGCTCATTCATAACAAAAAAATACTTTTCACACCTCACACCTTTCAAACATCTTTTGGAAAATCATCACTTAGCATACATCCGTACTAGGATCATTGCCGAGTTATATTTTTCTAAACTACTTTCAAAAACTATACGAGATAACCACTTTGTATACATTCATGCAAGAATCATTACAAAGTTAAATTCTCATTTTCAAAACATTTTTCACACATTTCTCAACCACCTTTTTCAAACTAGAAAACATAAATGATTGAGCAATTAAGAGCCCATGGATAACCATGGATACAAAGGGTGCTAATACCTTCCCTTTGTATAAAGTACCTCCCGAACCTAAGAATTTAAAATTAAGGTCTTTCCTGTTCTTTTCCACCTTTCCTTATGGGATAAAAGAAAAGTCGGTGGCGACTCTTGCTAACCGCGACATTGCGATTAAAAATCCAATAAAGTCCAGTTCACCGTATGACATAACCTCAACGCAATCTCCGGTTGACACAGAAACTCTGATATAACAAAGACTCTGATGAAGATTCTCCATCCAGAAAGAGTAACGGAAAGAACTTCTTCAAATGGAAAGAAAGCATTTTTAGAAAAAAGTTATTCAGGGAGACAATTTGGTTATGGCAAGAAACACAGAAGTAATGACATTGAATGCTCATCAAAGGCCAATATTCTGTCATCACTCCAACGGTCCTTTCACCACTATATAAAGGACAACATACCTCAGTGAGAGACACAACAACGCACAGAAAAATTCTTTACATTCTCTCTTAGTTTTTCACGAGCTGCTGCTCATACGTGAAAACACCTGCTTGCTTATTCTGCTGTAATTTTTGCTTACCTTTAGAAGCACTCTCGATTACAAATCTATTATTACTAAATTGCTTTTGTTCCTCAAGTGACTCTTTGTAGTATGTATACTTGGGAGGACTAAGAGATCACTCTCTTAGACGTTTGGTTGTATTAATCTTTCAAGATTAGTGGATTAAGTCCTTTTTGAAGGCGAAATCACATTGGTCGGGTGGACTGGAGTAGCTTTGTGTTATAAGCGAACCAGTATAAAATTCTATGTGTTCTTATTTTTGAAAAAACTTTTATTTTCCAAAACAATTCAAACCCCTTTCTTGTTTTTCTCACCTTCAATAGACGTCGGCGTTGTGGCGGTCGCCGGAGCTGGAGCGGCCATGGATGAAACCGTAGCTCTATGATACCATATTAGAGTGAGAAAAGGGAAGAGAGAAAAGAGAGAGAAGAGAGAGAAAGTAGATCTGAGAAAACAAAATTCAGTTATTGTATTTAATAAAATGAACTGTCACAATGGATATGATTAGGGCTGGAAATGAGTCGAGTCGAGTCGAACCCGTCGTCAGCTCGACTCGACTCGATAAAAATTGGTTTAGCTCGAAACTCGACTCGAGTTCGACACAAACTTTTTTTTAAGCTCGAACTCGACTCGTTTTAAGTTCTTGAACAACTCAGTTCAACTCGTTAGGTCCAGTTCGTTAGGTTCAGTTTGTTTACTTCACGGACTAAAAAGACATTTTTTAAAGTTAAAAAAAATATTTAAAAGGATACAAATCTACAAATTAAATCATATAAATGGTACAAAAATATTTATATAAATAATATTAATAAAGTCAAAAATAATATAAAAGGATACAAATTAAATCATATAAATGGTATAATATTTAAAAAACGTTATTTTTAAAGTGGTAGTTTAAAAAATAAATTTAGAAGTAGTTTAAAATGACACTTTAAAATTAAAAGTCACGGTGCATTATGTTTTTTTTTAGTTAGAAGTATTTTACTTTGTATAAAAAAATGTCACAAGTATTTTTTAAAATATTTAATTTGATAAGTTAAAAGGTTAAAATCTATACATTATTTTTTTAAATGATACTATTGAGATATATGATTTAAAAATATTATATATATATATATATATATATATATATATATATATATATATATATATATATATATATATATATATATATATATATATATATATATATATATATATATATATATATATATATAACCGAGTCGATTCATGAACCTAACGAGTCGAACTATACATAACTCAAGTTCAACTCATTTATTTTACGAACTTAGTTTTGAGTTCAAGTTCGACTCATTTGGTTCATGAACCAAGTCCAACGAATTAATAATCGAATCGAGACTCGAACTATTTTCGAGTTGGTTTGATTCATTTCCGACCCTAGATATGATATATATTTATCTTATCTTGTGCCACTAGCTTAACCTACACCCCACACTAACATACTGCAAGATAGTTGTGCTGATGTGACACTATAGAGTGTACATTAATACTCAACATTTCTTAAATCGGTGTTGAACATCCATATAATCCATAAAACAAGTGTTTAAAAAAAATATATTTTTCTTTATTTTGACACACTTGTACTGTTGTACATTCATTGGATACAAAGATGCATACAATGGATCAACGGGAAATTAAAGACATTAAATTCTGAAACAATGGATCAACGGGAAATTAAAGACATTAAATTTAATTATAATATTTTAAACTATTATTTAGAGAATGGAAAATTTTAATTATGTATTTGATATTGAAGATGTTCGTATTGCTTTAAGTTAGCAAAACTTTAATAAGATTTTGAATTGAAGAAAATGTTATTTTAGTTTGAATTTGTGCTTTTGATAAAGAAGAAATTAGTTTTCTTCTTCATATATAGTTGTATTATATTTTTAATTTTAAAAAACAATCTTATTAGATTTTGTTTTATTTTAAATCTACTATGAAAATGGTGGTTAATTTATATAACAAATAGTCAGTTTTTCTGGTAAACTTTTGTGTTTTCTTTTGTTAATTTCTAATCTGGATCATGTTATATAGCCTATGAATCATCATGCAACTCTATGAATCTCTTAATTTTCCTTAACAACGCGTGACCTTTCATGCTATTGGAAACACCTTTGTCTATAGCCTTCACTAAAGCCAGTGAATCCACGTTAAGCTCCACTCTTTGAATACCTAATATATAGGCGTGCTTCAAGCCTTCAAACCAGAGGCGGTACTAGGAGTTCTGGTGGACCATATGACCCATCCAAATATGGAATTTACTATAATGCCCATAAAAAACATTATTATATAAAAAAAATTCTTTCATTTTAGTCTTCAGTTCACAAAGAACTTTCAAAATTGATGAAATTTCTTCTCTGTTTCTCTTTTTTCTTTCTTTTCTGGATTACATTCCATTGTAGTCTTCACACAAATCCAAATCTTTTCTTCTTCTCTTTGCTTCTTCTTTCTTCCTGTAATTTTTATACTCTTATTTCTCCTAAAATTAAAATTTTATGTTGCTTCCGCTAAAATTTTGTCATAAAAATAGATAAAGAACTCCCTCCGTCTCATAAAAAATATCTTATTTGTATTTTTTTCGATGTCTCAAAATAATTATCCTTTTATAATATCAATATAATATTTATTATTATTTTTTGAATATCATACCCCTATTTATTAGTTTTCACTTTATTCAACCACTCTTTTAATTATAATTAATAGGGGTGTTCTAATAAATCATATTAATTTTATTATCAAAATCAACACAATTAATCATTTTCTTACAACTGTGAATGGTTCAAATTAAACACTTTTTATGAGACGGATGGAGTAAAAGTTAAAATTGTATGTTTCTAATTATTGGATAGTATTTTTATTTATTTATTATTATTGTTATTGATGATCGTTATTGTTATTAACTTGTAAAGTGTTTTTTTCTTCGGTTTGTTATAACTTATAACAATAAGTTTGATTGTGATTCTGAATGTTCGTTGTTATTGTTATTAACTTGTAAAGTATTTTTTCTAGTTTTTTATAACTTATAACAACAAGTTTGATTGTGAATTGTGATTGTGATGGTTCATTATTTGTCACCATTTAATATAAATTTAATTGATTGATTATCGTTGATTTCTTGCAAGACAGAAGAAATAAAGAAGAAGAATGGAAAAATTAATCATTTTTTAAGAGGAAAGCTTGTGAGAATGCTTCTACATTCGAACTGGTTAACGTTTCAAGAATCGAAGAAGTGATAACTTTTATGCCCCAATCAGTTGAAGTTCCACCAATTGAAGAAGTGACCACTGCTACCTCTCAATAAGTTGAAGTTCCATCAATTGAAGAAGTGACAACAACTATCCCTCAACTAGTTGAAGTTTTAGATGATATTTTAAATTCTTTAGAACGTGATCCTGGAAAGAGTCCTCCAATATGAAAATATTCACCAAATCAAGTCGATCAAATACGGAGAGCTTATATGAAATGGGGTCCATATCAAATATGTTCAGAAGAATATCCTTTGTCCGGTAAAGAGGATCATCCAAGACGGTTT
The DNA here is from genome assembly GCF_024323335.1 of Lathyrus oleraceus. NCBI lineage: Eukaryota > Viridiplantae > Streptophyta > Magnoliopsida > Fabales > Fabaceae > Lathyrus > Lathyrus oleraceus. Next base: position 325,525,577 of record NC_066584.1, on the reverse strand, counting down.
CAGAAAACTTAGTTTGAAATCTTTTATTCATGGCTTGAATATTAACAAAGGACCAAGTAAAAATTCTAGATCTGATGTCTATTTTATTACAAGTTTTAAAGGTTGGAAAAGAGTGAGAGATGGAAAGAACTGTGCTTTTCTTAAGCATATAGGGAATGATTACATTGAAGCGAGTCGAGACTACTCGTTCGGGATCACATTTCAATTCTATGTGTAGCTTGATAAATATGTATGGAGCAACTTGTCATGTTTTAAAAAACATTATCAAAGGAAGGAGCAAACTATAATACACATGCGGGGATGGTGATAGTGGTTACAATTAATTGAAGGAATTTGATTTTATATTGATCTTGCATTTGATGAAAGAATTTATGGGGATAACATATGTGCTTTGTCAATCTTTACGACAACAATCTTAAGATGTGGTTAATGCTATGATTTTAGTTCGTGCAACAAAAACTCTTGTTCAAAAGTTGAGAGAAAATGGTTGGGATAAGTTGTATGCTAATGTGACATCTTATTGTGTGAGACATGATATTAAAATTCTTAATCTTGATGATACTCATTCAGCAATAAGATATGGACGTTCTCGTCTTGCAGAGAATCAGGCCACACTATAACATTACTTTAAAGTTGAAATATTTTTTTGCTATTATTGACTAACAATTACAAGAGTTGAATAATAGATTTAGTGAGCAAGCAATTGATTTGTTAACTCTAAGTTATGCTTTGATTCCTACAGGTAATTGTAAAGCTTTTGACATTGATACTATTTGCACTCTAGTTGAAAAATATCCTATAGATTTAAATGAGTAAGAGAAGATTACTTTGCAATTTTAGCTTCGACAATTTCTTGTTGATGCTCGTCAATCAGACGATTTGAAGAATTTATCACCTATTCAAAATTGTGTTCATGTTTGATTATAATTAACCGGAATAAAATTTACTTCTTGATTGATAGACTATTCAGTCTTATCTTGATTCTTCTAGTTTCTACTGTCACAACTGAGAGATCTTTTTCGTAAATGAAAATTATCAAAACTAAGTTGCGAAATAAGATGAAAGGTTTGGTTCTAGCGGATAACATGATTGTTTACATTGAAAGGAAAATTAATGCATGTATTAGTTCAGATTCTATTATTGATGATTTCAAATAACTCAATACACATATAGTATTATTTTAAGGTATGTAGTTTGTTTTTCTAGAATTCAACTTTATGTTTATTACGACTTAAATTTTTATATGCAATATAAAATTTATATTTAATTTAAATATTATAGTTTATTTTACTAGCTCACCCACATTTTTTTCCTGGTTCCATCACTGCTAATTCAGCAACAAACACACTGCACCTTCCAGGATGTCTAGAAAAACCACATATCCATTCACCTATATTGTTACTGATGAGACCATCACAATCAGCTCTAGCGTTGTCTTCACAAGCCCTGTTTGTCTAAAGTTTGAACACATTACTGTAAGGGAGTTTCCACCCTATAATCTCCATAGTTTTGTCTTTTGAGAACATACACTCGTTTTGAGATTTTGCACTATAATAATCCTTCACCATTTGCGCGACGTAACTATTGGGATCATAAGGCCGGGATTTTTTTTTGTCATGCTCCTCTGTTTCTCCATCCATGTCTATAAGCAATTGCAGGATACTGCCCAGTAATCACGCTAAGGGTTATCAATGATGTGTTTCGTATCAATATTCAAAGTTATCCAATTAGTAAGATCAACTTGCAAAAACTAATTCAAGATGTTAGTTGGAATATTGTTTTCCCAAATTTGCATGGCAATCGACCAATCATAGAAATCATGGAGAGTGATTTCTGCACTTCTCCCACAATTTTTACACACCGAATGACTTATCCCCATTTTTCTCTTATTGTAATTGGTGAGAAGTCAATCGTGTGCCATAATCCATACAAAATGTCGAACTCTCTTTGGGACATTCATCTTCTAATTTTTCTTCCAGTCAAAGTCACTTCTATCACCTTCTATTGTAGTGATGATGGCTTTCATACTTTGTTTTGATTGAAAAGTTGCTTGAAGTTATGCCCAGTGTAACTTAAACATCATTTCCTTGTTCTTCTCTCGGGGGAAAACAAGCAGCAATTTTAATCTTCAACTCATGTGGTAGCCAACCTTCAAATATATGCCACTTCCATTCTCCATAATTGTCAACTAGTTCGCATACCTTTAATATCTACTTATAAACTATTTAATGATTATTATAATATACCTAAATTATTTAAAACTTATTAACTTCTTATAAATTGGACCTTATATGTTATTTTTTATTTTTTATTTTGCGTGAAATAGTCTGTTGATCGAATCTGATTTTTTTGGGTATAAAAGAGGGCTTAAGGATCCAAAAAAGAAAAAATAACCTAACGACACACTCTAACACATATAGAGAATGAGACTCCAGAATTATCATCAGCTAGCATAAGATTCAACTTAATCTACATAAAATTCAGAAGAATGAAGTAAAACTATAGTGGGATATCTAATATGCGCATCGATTTCCTTCTCGACAAATATGATTGAATTTGATGTTCCAATTCTTTAAGTCATTCTTTTGATTCCGTGAACTAAGGTTAGTAAGTTGTGATTGTCCCTAATCTCTTGGTTAACCATATCCACTAGGACTTTAGAGTCACTTGTGACCACCAGGTTTGTAATTCTTTTATGTAGTGGTAGCTCAATCCCATGCAACATCACTCACATCTCCATCACGAGAGCATCACAAAAAACTATTTTTTGCGCATATCCTATCACCCAATTATCATCGGAGTCTATGATTATGCCTCCACATCCTGCGGTGGAATTAGATTTTTTGTACACACCATCACAATTGAGTTTAATCCAATTCCCCTCGTGGTGGTGATACAATTGGACATGCTTGATTTCTAGCGCCGAGGATCTAACATTGTTTTGAACACAAATATCAATCTCAATCTCCTTAATCAGATTCGTCATTGTTTAAATTGGGTTGACAGGTCTTTGAAAGCCTTCTTCGAACAAAGCTTTATTCCTCCACTTCTATAAATATTAACACAAAATCATAAATAATGACATCCAATGGTCTTTGTGCAACTCCATAGAATTTTCTTTAAAGTTGTAAAAGATCTAATCCTGCAATAAGAATGAGTCATCTTGTTAGAAGGAACAAGTCTATTTCATACATGTGTGGCATAATAGCAATCATGAAGCACATGGATAAAGTCTTCTTCCTTGTTTGTACACCACTTGCATCCCCCAAGGTAGACAGGTTCCATCTACGACGGTGAGTATTAGTGAAAAGTCTCTCATGATACATAAGCCAAGAGAAAGTTTGGAACCGGTTAGGTCCTTTCCACTTCCATATGATACTCCAGTCCCTATCAGTTTCCCTTAAATTCATGTGAGGAGAAAGATAAATATAGGTGCAACGCATCGAATTTTCAATTAATTATTTAATTAAATTTTTAATTGCTTTTATCTTTCTTTTTTTGTTGGTGAATTTATATGATTTATTTGATAATTGTGAGATTTATTAGATTTTATGTAATTAAAATAATAGAAAATAAAGAACTAGGAGTTTTTGGGTAAAGACTGAATTAATGATAAAATTAGAGTGTAAGGGTGGAATAAAGAAACGTGAAGGGAAAAGTGTAGAAATATTATTATTAAAATAAACTTAAATAAATAAATAAAGTGAGGGGAGTGGGGAATTTTTTCTAATATGTGAAAAGTTGAAAAAAAAAAGAGAAAAATGCAAGGAACCCTAAAGACAACTCTAGGAGGGAGGAGCCAGAATCAAAACATGGATTCTTTATTGAAAAATTATGGTAAGGAAGGATTACTCTAATAATGGTGTCAAATACATGAAGGATAGAGAGGGATCATCACCCTCATCTAGGTTTTTCTCTTACTTTTATCATTGTTGATGTTTATATGTTCTTTTGGATAAGTTCATGTAAAACATATTGTAATTGATGTGAATAACATGAAATTTGTTCATTATTTTATTACTGATTTTCATATGCCTTTGTATGTGATAATCGATTGAGTTGATATCCATGTGCATATTTTTGGCATTATGAACATAACCTTAGATTCATGATAAGAGACAAATTAGGTGTTTAATCATTGAATATATGATGTATTAATCATGGAATGTTATGTATATGTTGTCTTCTGTTTGAATTGGGTGATTCTGGCTCAAAGATCGGAGCTTTGATAGGGCTCCATTTATGGAATCACATTTCTAATTTTTTCAGTTCTGGGTCACTCCGCTTAGCGAGGATGAACGTTGCCTAGTGAGGAAGACGCTCACTTAGAGAGCTATGACAGAATATGTTGTTTTCTAGTTTTTGGTTCTCGTTTAGCGAGCGTAACATCACAGAGTTTCCATTTTTGACTCGAATTGTTGGCCCGTCTCCAATTCTAGCGACTATTGGTTATTGTTTGGTCGTGTTTAATGAGATGAACTGATATGCTTAAGTGTCATGTTAAACTTTTGTTCGATGCATGACATATGTTGTGAAATGCGTGCATAATTATATCATGAGTTATAATTATATGTTGTTGAAGTTGAGAGATATAGTTCAGAGTGAGAACTACTGTGATTACATTATGTGATGTTGTGTATGGTTCAAAGTGGAACCATCACACCTGTAGGTTGATGTTACATATCATGCATAATGAGTGTCAGTGTTGAAAAATGACGAGTCGCTAGTTCAGAAGAGGGGATCAATAATGAGTTTGGTACGAAGAGGAATCAAGTTCAAAGAGAAACCACAGTGAGTGGATAAGTATCAATAACATAACTTTGATGTTCGCAAAATGGTACCACATGCATTGAGTCTAAGTGTTAGTTGCATTGCATACATAAAGGCATTATGAATCGTTTGGTTGATGTGAATGAATTGTGTGTTTGTTGATTGTGTTGAATATGTTACCCTTCATATGTTTTGCACCACTAATAAATTTGAGCATATTCTCACCCCTCTTTTGTTTTGTTTGTGGTGTTTTATACACTATGCTATAGATACTCATAAGAAGTAATAACTTCTATGAGTGGAAGATGGCATTAAGGCTCTTCTTCGTTTTATTTATAATTTCCGTTATTTAGTTTCAATTGCTCTGATTTGTAACACCCGGAACAGGTCGTTCGTTAATGTTTTGGATTTGTTTAAATCTAATCAAGTACTTTATTTTGAAGAGATAAATTGAAGTATGATTTATGTTGAATTTCATTGTCGTGTTTTATGTTTTAAATTGAAAGAATATGCATGTCGAGAATGTGTAACACCTTAATTGAGAATAATATTGTTTATCTTTTAAAATAAAAGAGTCGGAATTTTTAGGGTGTTACTGAAGGTGAGAAAAACAAGAAAGGGGGGGGGGGGTTTGAATTGTTTGAAAAATAAGCGCTTTTGCAAAATGAAATCACACAATGATTTTATACTGGTTCGCTTATAACACAAAGCTACTCCAGTCCACCCGGCCAAGGTGATTTCGCCTTCAACAAGGACTTAATCCACTAATCTTGAAAGATTACAAACAACCCCTAAGAGAGAAGAAAATCTCTTAGTCCTCTCAAGTCTACAGACTACAAAGAGTCACTTGAGGAAATCAAATAAAAATAAGATACAAGATGTGTAATCTAGAGTGCTTCTAAGAAAGCAAATATTACAAACTTAAGAACAAATTTTTCACTTGATAAGCAAAAGCTTAGTGAAAATCTTTGAAGAACAAAGATGTTTTTCTTGAGCGTGATATAATTTCAGTATAGTTTTGGCTAGTGATTTCTTGTTTACTGAATGTTGATTTCTTCTCTATTTATAGGAGTTGAAGTAGAGTTGAAGTAGCGTTGAATCTGTTGGATATTGAGATGTAATTACGCCATTCCATTAATAGCTTCTGCAGTAGACTTTTTCATCTTAGAAGTGACTACTTACCACAATTAGTATCTTCTCTCTTGGAAGTGGAGATTAACGTCTCTTTCTAATTGAGGAAATCCATTTGCAGAACTTTAACTTGGCTTAAACGTTACTTCATCATGATTAACAATTCTGATTAGAGTCTTTGTGTATCTGGAGAATCTTGCTTCTGATGTTATTTCTTGAAAGTTCAGATGGCGCTGATAACTTCAGAATTTACAGAAGGCATTTGTTCAGAGTCAGAGCTTCTAGACTTTACTTCATGTTCAGATGCTTCTGATACTTTGTAGTTTTGTCCAGAGTCAGAGCTTCTTGAATGAGATTCCTCTTTAGATGCTTCTGATACTTGAGATTTTGCATCTGATCTTGTATTGCATCTGATGACATCATCAGATTTATTTCTTCTTTCTATAGAACCCTGCACACTTAGAAACTTTTCGTTAGGGTGCCATTTTTGGTTTCATCCTTTGTTATCATCAAAATCAAGGAATCTGTTGTAGAACAATTTTTGTTCTTACAATCTCCCCCTTTTTGATGATGACAAAACAAATAAAATTATCAGATGAAACTTGAAAAATATTAGATCAGATAGACAAAAGCTCCCCCTGAGTTAGTACTAGGGAGTTCAGAAGTTCTTACCAGAGCTTTCCAAGCAATAAGATTTCTGAAAACTTTCTGCAATTTCTTAATTTTAATGTTAGAGTTATTTAATCAGAGCTATTATTTAATCAGAGCTATTTATATCAGAACTATTTCTATAATTGTTGCAGAATGCTTAAGGTTTTAGACATAATTTTCATCAGAGCTATTAATAATTTCTCCCCCTTTTTGGCATAATCAAAAAGGCATAAAAAATAAAAAGAATAATAAAGAGAAAAACACTTCATTAAAAAGCACAAAGGCAAACAACAGTCAAAACATCAGATTCAAAGACGAATATCAGAGCTAAAAAGAAGACAGAAGCAAAAACATTAGGCAAGCAAACAAAATAAATCCTAAGTGCCTAAGGGTTTGGAGGTTGAGGAAGTCTCTGAAGCAACATGGCAAACATGTTCTGGATGTTTTCATTCAGAGCATCTTGCTTGTCCATCCTGGCACGAAGCTCATTCTGATCTTTCTTGATCTCTTGCTGATCTTGCTTGATCTCCTTCAGAGTGTTAAGAATCAGAGGGATCGCAGAGGAAGACTCCCCCTGAATCAGAGCCTGCTGAGCTTCAGCTTCAGCAGCAGCTTGGGCTTCTGCATCTGCCTGAGCCTTGGCTTCAGCTTCCTGAATCCTTAGAAGTTCTGCTTCCTTTGCCAGTCGTTCTTCTTCTAACCTCTTAGCTTCTTCTTCAGCTTCCCTAGCCAATCTTTCCTCCTCTAATCTTTTGGCCTCAGCTTCTCTGGCCAATCTCTCTTGGAGCCGTTCCTCAGCATCTCTGATGTAGCCATTTCTGACTTGTTCAGAGATACCCTTCAGCCTATAAGACTCAGAGGTCATCCAACTAATGACTCTGTTCCAGTGTGTCCTAACAGATTTAGGATCATCACTAACTTCAGAGTTTTTAGCCAGAGACTTGATCTTCTGGACTGAAGCTTCTGCAACCTGTATAATGGCCTCCTCAAGGGTAGGTATGGTAAGTTCAGGTTCAGGTTCAGGTGAATGAGGTGGAGAGTTTTGAGGGCTGAGATTTAGAGGTTGAGGTTCAGTTTGTTGAGGTTCAGATTCTGCTTGAAGTTCAGAATCTGCGTCTGGTTGAAGACTGGGGGATGAAGCATATAGTGGATTTAGGTCTAATGGGTCAGAGTCTGGTCCAGGTACAGCGGGAATAAATGGTGGAGTGATATTAGAGGTGAAGGGATCAGATGGTTGAGTTTCAGAGGGTAAGGTTGTTGTTTGTTGTGGTGGAAGTGAAGTTTGGAGGGGTGAGGTTACTTCAGATTGTGTTGAGGGTTGTGGAGCGAAATTTTTAGCATAAATTTCAGCTATTGTTGGGGAGTTTGGGTCAGAGTGTTCTTGGTCAGAGGACTCTTGTTCAGAGAACTCTTGGTCAGAAGAAGGGGAAAGGTAAGGGGGTGATTCATATTCAGAGGATGAGGAAGAGCTGTGGTGATATAGTTGATTAGGGTCAGAGGTTGTTGTGAAATTACGAGCAATTTTTAGAACAGGTGGAGGTTGAGAGGTTCTGATGGTTGAAGGAGGGATTTCAGAGGTTGTAAATATTGGTTGAGAGGAGAGAGGGTTAGAGGAAGCCATTATAGATTCAGAAGAGACAGGAGGAATAGACTTACCAGAAGAGACATTCAGAGGTGCTGAAGCTTTGGTGCCAGAGGTTTCTCCAAGTCTGGCTTTCTTTGCCTTCCTTGCTTCCTCAGCTATCTTCTTCTCAGAAAGACCTCTTTTGTATCTGACCAAATCTTCTACAGAGTCCAGACAGTCTTCAAGGCGGAAATCAGAAATATCAATGCCTTCATCCAGACGATCCTGAAGGTAGATAGCAATGGCATCTCTGGGTTCATTCTTGAAGAACCTTTCAAGGCCATGCGGCATCTTCCTCTGATCTTTCAGAGCTTCCCAGGTCACATCCATAGTTGGCTTGACTCTGATGTCTTTGATGATTCCCATACTCCTCAGATTTTTGGCATTCAGAGGCTTTCCCACATCAATTGCCAGATCATCCATACATCTGGTCTTCTCCAGAGCATCTACCAGCCCATGCTCAATGAAGATGTCAGAGAGCAATCTACCCAGAGGAATGTAGGATCTGGGCTTCATGTTATTCCTCGTTTCTCTGACTGAATCCCTCAGATATCTGAAGAGAAGAACAGGGAGGTTGATCGGGATACCCTTCTGAATACAGTAAAGGATGCATTTCTGATCAGCATTTATGTAATCTGAAGAGTTGGAGGCTGGACGATGATGGATTGTTCCCAGAATAATCTTCAGCCAAACTCGGAGGTTCTGATGAAGCTCCTTGTTCTTAGAGGGGTTTCCTTCAACATTTGCTTTGAAGATTGTAGGGTTAATGACTTCTGTGATGCGCTTGGACCTTGGAGGAATGTTGTAAATCCTTTTACCTCCAGCTTTCTCCATGTTTAGCAAGGAAGCAATTGATGCTTCAGTGATGACAATCTTCACACCCAGAACAAAAGAAACAATGAACTGGTCATCAGCATCTGCACATCTCCAGAATTCCTTCACCAGAAGAGGATAGATTGGACCATAAAGCCTGTCGAAGTAGGTTTCCCATCCTTGCTTGCGAAGATCTTCAGTGAGATCAACGCCATTTCTTCTTAAATTCTCAAAATCTACCAGCGATTCACACAGTACATCTAAACCTTCAAAGGGAGTTGAAAGGTTTATGTGTTGTTCACGTTCCAAAATGTGAGGTTCTTGATAGACTGGGGTCGTGGTAACGTCTATAACCATGGGTGTTTGAGTGTTTGAGGTTTGGGGATTAGAACTGGCTTCCATTTGTTGGGAGAAGTTAAAAACTTCTTGCTCTTGAGGATTCATGAAGAAAATTGATGAAGAAGATGAAGAACTGAAGGAGTTGCAGAGAAAACTTCGAGAGAGGGTTTAGGGTTTAAGAGTGAGTGAAAGTGATAAGTGTGTGAAATGTGAGAAAAGTGTTTATATACCTAAGTAAAAACGCATGCAAAACGACACACATACCAGCGTTAGCACAAAAACCAAAATAGCACGTTTGGGGGAAAAATGATTACAGCTCATTAATGAATGTCTAATCCCAACAGTAAGCACACTGCTCGAGGAGATTTCAAGCGTTCTGACCTTTGATTTCTTTTGACAGCTGTCTAGAAGTTCTAGGGTTAGACGCATGTTCCCCACGTGTTGATGTATCTGATCTTCAGGAATACCAAAGGATTTCTGAAGATTTCTAACTCAGATATCTTCTTAACTTGGTAGAAGTATCAGAGTCAGAGGCAGAAGTGTATTTGTTTTTATCAGAGTCTCATTTTACATGTTCAGAGCCAAATTTTACTCAGGGCAATTTTTAATGTTCAGATTTTCTAAGATAAAAAGAAATCTATCTTCAGCTAGAGGCTTAGTAAAGATATCTGCCCATTGATGTTCTGTATCAATGAACTTCAGCGTTACTATCCCTTTCTGAACATAGTCTCTAATAAAATGATATTTTATTTCTATGTGTTTGGCTCTGGAATGTAAAATAGGATTCTTACTCAAACAAATAGCAGCAGTATTATCACAAAAGATAGGAATGTTACTCTCAAATATCTGAAGATCTTCTAGCTGATGCTTCATCCAGAGCATCTGAGTTGTGCATAGTGATGCTGAGATGTATTCTGCTTCTGCAGTTGATAGAGCGATAGTTGACTGTCTTTTGCTAGCCCAGGAGATTAAGTTGTTTCCCAGAAGCTGGCAATTTCCAGAAGTACTTTTTCGTTCTATTCTATCTCCTGCATAATCTGCATCACAATAACCAGAAAGCCTATACTCTGATGTTTTCTCATATATCAGGCCCAGGTTAGGAGTTCCTTTCAGATACTTAAGAATTCTCTTAACAGCTATTAAATGAGATTCTCTAGGATCTGATTGGAATCTGGCACAAAGACAGACGCTGAAGAGAATATCAGGACGAGTAGCAGTCAGATAGAGAAGAGAGCCTATCATACCTCGATAGAGCTTCTGACAAACCTTGTTGCTTACCTCTTCCTTCTCCAGAATGCAAGTTGGATGCATAGGAGTTTTTGCAGACTTGCATTCAGTCATGTCAAACTTCTTCAGAACGTCTTTAATGTACTTGCTTTGATAAATGTACGTGACTTCTGGGGTTTGATTGATTTGAATTCCCAGAAAGAACTTTAGTTCTTGCATTAAACTCATTTCAAATTCTGCCTGCATTAACTTAGAAAATTCTTGGCAAACAGAGATATTAGCAGAACCAAAAATAATATCATCAACATAAATTTGGCATATCATGAGATCATTATTAAGGTTTTTACAGAAGAGTGTAGAATCAACTTTCCCTCTGATAAAATTTTATTCCAGAAGAAAATTGCTCAGACGTTCATACCAAGCTCTGGGAGCTTGTTTAAGTCCATATAAAGATTTCTTAAGTTTGAAAACATGTTCTGGAAAGTTTGAATTTTCAAAGCCTGGAGGTTGATTAACATACACTTCTTCTGAAATATAACCATTAAGAAATGCACTCTTGACATCCATTTGGTATAATTTGATAGAATGATTAATAGCAAAAGATACAAGGAGACGAATAGATTCTAACCTCGCGACTGGAGCAAAAGTTTCATTATAATCAATACCTTCTTGTTGACTATAACCTTGAGCTACCAGTCGAGCTTTGTTTCTGACAACTTCTCCTTTCTCGTTCAGTTTGTTTCTGAAAACCCATCTGGTTCCAATGACATGAGTGCCTCTGGGTTTAGGAACGAGATCCCAGACATCATTCTTGGAGAATTGATCTAACTCTTCTTGCATAGCTGCCACCCAATCGTTATCTTGAAGAGCTTCATCACAGGACGTAGGCTCAATCAGAGACACTAGTCCCAGAGGAATATCTTCAGAAGTTCTGAAGGTAGATCTGGTTCTAACAGGTTCATCTTTGTTTCCCAAAATCAAATCTTCAGATACGTTGCTACGACTCTTGACTTTCCTTGGAATTTCTGGAGATTTAATTTCTTCAGAGTCTGGAGTGACAGTTGCTTCTGGAGTTTTCTCAGATTCTACGAGAGTGATTTCCAAATCTGCAAACTTTTCAACTAGCTTTGACTTTTCAGGGTCAAGCTTATCATCAAATCTAACATGAATTGATTCCTCCACAATTTTGGTTTCTGTGTTGTATACTCTATAGCCTTTAGAGCGTTCTGAGTATCCTAACATAATACCTTTCTGTGCTTTGGAATCAAACTTGTTCAGATGTTCTTTAGTATTTAATATAAAACAAATGCATCCAAAAGGATGAAAATATGAAATGTTGGGTTTTCTTCCCTTACACAGTTCATAGGGAGTCTTATCCAGAATAGGTCTAATAGAGATTCTATTCTGAATGTAACACGCTGTATTTACAGCTTCTGCCCAAAAGTGCTTTGCAACATTTGTTTCATTGATCATGGTTCTGGCCATTTCTTGGAGTGTCCTATTCTTCCTCTCTACAACTCCATTTTGTTGTGGAGTTCTAGGGCAGGAGAAATCATGGGATATTCCATTAGAATCAAATAGTTCTTCAAAATCTTTATTTTCAAATTCTCCACCATGATCACTTCTGACTCTAACAATTTTAGAGTCAAATTCTTTTTGCACTTTAGAACAGAAACTGGTGAATACAGAGTGAGACTCACTCTTGTGCTTTAGGAATTTTACCCATGTCCAGCGGCTGTAATCATCAACGATTACTAGTCCATACTTCTTTCCATTGACTGATGCTGTTTTCACAGGACCAAATAAGTCAATGTGAAGAAGCTCCAGAGGCTTGGAGGTAGAAACAACATTTTTCTTTTTAAAAGATGTTTTTGAAAACTTTCCTTTCTGACAAGCTTCACACAGAGCATCTGAAGAAAACTTCAGTTTAGGTAAGCCTCTGACTAACTCAAGTTTAGTTAGCTGAGAAAGTTTTCTCATGCTAATGTGGCCTAAGCGTCTATGCCATACCCATTGCTCTTCGTGAACTGACATTAAACATTTAACATTTTGATCTTTTAAATCAGAAAGATTTATTTTATAAATGTTGTTTTTCCTCTTGCCTGTAAAAAGGATAGAGCCATCGTTCTGACTAATTGCTTTACACGTTTTTTGATTAAAGATTACATCATAACCGTTATCACTTAATTGACTTATGGATAACAAGTTATGCATTAATCCTTCTACATAAAGAACATCAGATATAGAGGGAAGAGTACCGTTACCAATAGTTCCGGAGCCTCTGATCCTTCCTTTCTGATCTCCTCCAAAGCCTACGAAGCCAGCGTCTTTAAGTTCCAGGCTTTGGAACATAGACTTTCTTCCCGTCATATGTCGCGAGCATCCAGAGTCCAGGTACCATGACTGGTGTCTGAACTTTGCTGCATAGGATATCTGCAACATAGATAATCTTATCTTTCGGTACCCAGAATCTCTTGGGTCCTTTCAGATTAGTTTTCCCAGAGTTTCTTACAACTTTGGGTCTTCTAGCATTTTTAAATTTGTGTTCTTGTGTGTGTGTGTAGTGGTATGAAAAAGGCGATTTAATTTGGTTACTGGTAGAAGTTTTATCAGAATCAGAATCATACCCAATTCCCTTTTTATTATTCTGACTTACTCCATAAATCATGGATGCCATAATACTCCTATTTATCCCATTCTTCAGAAATTGTTGAAAGGCTTCTTCATATTTATAAATAATTTCATTTGAAGTTTGTGGTGCTTGAGACAACACTTCTTCTAATTCTAAGCTTTTCGTTTTAGCTTCATCTCTTTCTAACGTTAAAGATGTGATTGTATCATCTCTTGCTAGAATTGTTGTCTCAAGTTTACTACACTCTTCAGATTTTGCTTTAAGAAGGCCTTTAATGTTTTTAACTTTTTGTTTTAATTTCTGAAGAGAGGTAAGAGTTTCTGATAAACATGATTCTAAGTCAGATCTAGAAAGTTCAGAAAATACCTCTTCAGATTCTTCATCTGAGCTGCTGGATGTGGTAGCCATAAGAGCTACGTTGGCCTGTTCATCAGAGTCAGATTCTGATGATTCGGATTCACTATCGTCCCAGGTGGCCATTAATCCCTTCTTTGTTCTGAAGGCATTTTTCTTGAAGCTTTCTTTCTTAGAGTTATCTTTCTTCAGCTTGGGGCATTCATTTCTATAATGACCTGTTTCTTTACATTCAAAACAGGTAATATCTTTATTAGGTTTACCTTTTGAAGTTGACTCTGATCTATCCCCTCTGGGTCTTGATCTTCTGAAGTTGTTGTTGTTCCTTCTTTTCCAGAGTTGCTTAACTCTTCTGGTTAGTAAGGACAGTTCTTCTTCATCATCAGAGTCTTCAGGTTCAGAGTCGTCAGTATCTGCAGTTTCTGCCTGGAGAGCTTTGGTTCTGTCTGACTTCCGTCTTTCAGGTCTGGACTTCAGCGCCACTGACTTGTTCCTTTTCTGAGGCTCATCCTCCTCCAGTTCTATCTCATGGCTTCTGAGAGAACTAACAAGTTCTTCAAGGCTGATATTGTTCAGATCCTTTGATAACTTCAGAGCAGTAACCATTGGTCTCCATTTCTTTGGCAGACTTCTGACAATCTTCTTAACATGATCTGCAGTCGTATATCCCTTGTCTAGCACTTTAAGACCTGCAATAAGAGTTTGAAATCTGGAAAACATAGCTTCTATAGCTTCGTCATCTTCCATCTTGAAGGCTTCATATTTCTGGATCAGCGCCAGAGCCTTCGTCTCCTTGACTTGGGAATTTCCTTCATGGGTCATCTTCAGAGAGTCAAGTATGTCTTTAGCCGTCTCTCTGTTGGTGATCTTTTCGTATTCGTTGTATGATATAGCATTTAGAAGTATTGTTCTGGCCTTGTGATGATTTTTGAACTCGCGTTTCTGATCTTCTGACATTTTGCTTCTGGGAACTTCAGCTCCATTTAAGGTTGGAGGTTTGTATCCATCTGTGACAATGTCCCAGAGGTCAGCATCATAACCCAGAAAGAAACTTTCGATTCTATCTTTCCAGTAATCAAACTTTTCTCCATCAAAAACAGGAGGCTTGGCATTGTAAGAATCTTTCTCATTTGAGTGGGCCATTTGTTTTTCTCGCACTGGATCTCTCTACACGGTTAAGTGTTTGATTTGAAAATCAATAACAGAGCCGGAGCTCTGATACCAATTGAAGGTGAGAAAAACAAGAAAGGGGGGGTTTGAATTGTTTGAAAAATAAGCGCTTTTGCAAAATGAAATCACACAATGATTTTATACTGGTTCGCTTATAACACAAAGCTACTCCAGTCCACCCGGCCAAGGTGATTTCGCCTTCAACAAGGACTTAATCCACTAATCTTGAAAGATTACAAACAACCCCTAAGAGAGAAGAAAATCTCTTAGTCCTCTCAAGTCTACAGACTACAAAGAGTCACTTGAGGAAATCAAATAAAAATAAGATACAAGATGTGTAATCTAGAGTGCTTCTAAGAAAGCAAATATTACAAACTTAAGAACAAATTTTTCACTTGATAAGCAAAAGCTTAGTGAAAATCTTTGAAGAACAAAGATGTTTTTCTTGAGCGTGATATAATTTCAGTATAGTTTTGGCTAGTGATTTCTTGTTTACTGAATGTTGATTTCTTCTCTATTTATAGGAGTTGAAGTAGAGTTGAAGTAGCGTTGAATCTGTTGGATATTGAGATGTAATTACGCCATTCCATTAATAGCTTCTGCAGTAGACTTTTTCATCTTAGAAGTGACTACTTACCACAATTAGTATCTTCTCTCTTGGAAGTGGAGATTAACGTCTCTTTCTAATTGAGGAAATCCATTTGCAGAACTTTAACTTGGCTTAAACGTTACTTCATCATGATTAACAATTCTGATTAGAGTCTTTGTGTATCTGGAGAATCTTGCTTCTGATGTTATTTCTTGAAAGTTCAGATGGCGCTGATAACTTCAGAATTTACAGAAGGCATTTGTTCAGAGTCAGAGCTTCTAGACTTTACTTCATGTTCAGATGCTTCTGATACTTTGTAGTTTTGTCCAGAGTCAGAGCTTCTTGAATGAGATTCCTCTTTAGATGCTTCTGATACTTGAGATTTTGCATCTGATCTTGTATTGCATCTGATGACATCATCAGATTTATTTCTTCTTTCTATAGAACCCTGCACACTTAGAAACTTTTCGTTAGGGTGCCATTTTTGGTTTCATCCTTTGTTATCATCAAAATCAAGGAATCTGTTGTAGAACAATTTTTGTTCTTACAGTTACATAGTTTGTATTAGAGCAGTTTGGTCCGTTCGGCTAGGTTTTGTGATTTTATTTGTTCCCTAGCATGTGACAGGTGTATAAACATTATTTATGCAATGTTTCTTCTAATGGATGTTTATTGGTATGTAGAGAAACGACTTGAAGAAATGATCACGCAATCACTGATGCTTTAGAGGCTATGACTCATGTGATGGGTCAGACAAATCAGGTGTTACAGAATCAACATGGAACATTAGATGAATTATGTGGGCTAGGAAAGTTCCATAGAAACAATTTGTTGACTTTTAAGGGTAGATACGACCCTGAGGGTGCTCAAAGCTGGTTGCAAGAGATTGAAAAGATCTTCAAAGTGATGACTTTCACGGATGCTCAAAAGGTCCTGTTTGGGGCTCATATGATGGCTAAAGAGGCAGAGTATTGGTGGGATAATTCTCTCCAGAGGTTAGAAGCTGAAGGTATTGAGATCACTTGGGATAACTTCAAGATTGAGTTTCTTGAGAAGTACTTTCCTACCAATGTCCATAGCAAGAAAGAGATCGAGTTCCTTGAGCTGAAGCAACAAAACATGATTGTAGCTGATTATGCGGCTAAATTCAAGGATTTGTCTAGGTTATGTCCTTATTATAATGGGGTCGAATCTGAAGGATCTAAGTGTATTAAGTTTGAGAGTGGAATGCATCTAGAGATCAAGAAATTCATTAGGTACCAAGAGATTCGTCAGTTCTCTGTATTGGTTAATAAGTGTAGGATCTAGGATAAAGATAAATGTGACAAATATGCTTACTACAAGAGTGTTACTGAGAAGAAGAGTGGAAATACACATCGTGGGAAACCTTATAGAGCTCCAGCTGATAAGGGAAAGCAGAAGGCTACGGGTGGAAAAGGAACAAGAGGGGGAAACATTTTTGCTTTTCTTAGATGTTTCAGTTGTGGAAAGATGAGGCATCAAGAAAATGAGTGCAAGAGCTATGATCATAAGTGTTTCAAGTCTGGGAAGCCAGGGCACCATATTATTGACTGTAAGAGTAATGTTATGACTTGTTACAACTGTGGAGATCTAGGTCATATTAGTACTCAGTTCCAAAAACTAAAGAAAGCCCAGTCTGAAGGAAAGTTCTTTGCTTTGATTGTAACTAAGACTATTGGTTTTGATAACTTGATTTGAGGTATGTGTCCCATTAATGGTGTTTTTTTTTGCAATTATTGATATAGACGCATTCGTTCATATCTCTTGACAGTGCTAGAAAGTTGAATCTAGAGGAGTCTTTTACGATTGTTGAAGTGTGGTATATGGGGAAGACAACTTGAAAGCTGTTTGATTGGAATTGCACTAAAATCTATGAACGAAGACGAATACTTTGAGTAACTGAGGCCTATGCTCCGTACTCAAAGGTACTCAGAACAAGGTAGGAATGATATCTCTCGTTCTTTTCTATTGCTTAAGGATCATGGCATGTAACCCGCATCATAACTAACAAGTGCCTATAGAGGTAAAATGGTCATTTTGTTTATGCTTAAAGGGTGCTCAACAGTGATCAAGTATTAATGTCCAGAGTCTTCAGAGTCTTGCATGATAGGTCTTGAGCTTGAATTGGGATCCAGTGTAGTGAAATTACCAAGGTCTAACCCAATCAAGTGATCAAGGGACTTATGATCACTTGACTGGATAGGGGAAGTAAGCAAATTATCCAGGACAAGTCTAAGACAAGGTCCAATATCAAGTGTAGTTAACTGATCAAGCATTAACTTGATCAACTAATTAAAGGGAAAATATTATGCAAAGGATTCACAAACACATGGATTTTATAAGATCAAGAACCAAGATAAGCATAAATCCTAATTCTAAAGAAACTAATTGAAAATTAAATGGAATTAAATCTAAAAACTATATTTAATTAATCATAATTAAAATCTTAAATGTGTTATTATTGTTTAAGAATTTCAATCAAAAGGGTGTATTAATATGGATTAAAAATGTAGAAAAGGTGGCAAAAAAGAAATAATAAAAAACAAATTGATTAAAATGAGAAAAAACAAATGCATGGGGTGTAGTGCCAGAGAGGAGTGTGTGTCAAAGCAGAAAGGGTATTGGGCTTCCTTGAAAGCCCATGTTTGTTGTTGTAGTTCAGAAAGGAGGTACGCATGGAAAAATAGGGTGCAGGACTTAACACTCAGAACTTAACACTTTCTCCAAGTTGAACCAAACTATTTAGGAACCCTAACCGAAGAAAATGAAATTAAATTGAAACGGAGGGGAATCGAGCCTCTCCACCTTGGGGCTTTGATTCCCCTCATTGAGAGCTACATGATGGTAACAACTTTATTAAGAAAGAAGCAAGGAGAGGAAAATACCTATTTGCAAGACCACGGTTTGTCTTGGATTTCATTGGAGGTGCAGATGAGGATCACGAAGAAAAGACCAGAGGAACGTTCAGGTAATGAATTGAATCCTTCACTTCCTTTTGCAGAGATTCTTCTTTCTCTTGTACGCTAGTCCGTAGGCTATGAATGGATTGTTGCTGATTGTGCTGCGTGTAGAGTAGTGTGTAGTGGAGTGTATGAGGATGAGCTCAGTTGTAGCAAGCTTCAATGTGAAGCTTGCTCAACAATGGTGGAACTTGAGCTTTGGTGAGTGGTGAGGAAGAAAGATTGAATGCAGAGAGAATGATGACTGTGTGACTTTGCAGAATGATTGATGTTGCTAATGAATGAATGGATGAACTGTTTATATAGAGGAAATGATGCAACCGCTTCGGGAAAGCTTTTAGGGAAGTTGGTTGAGATTTTGGGCACTGTGAAGGTTGAATGAAATCATGAAGGAGTTAGTTTTGAATCCTAACGTTGTTAATCTTTCTGTTAAATTTTGTTAGTTTAGTTAGTTACAGTTAGTGTAGTCAGAGTTTTGGAATAGGAAATATTAGTTAAAGAGGAGTTGTTAGTTAGAATTGAAGTTAGGAGGTTAGGGTTGTTAGAAGTAACTTGGACAATTAGGTTGTATTATTTGATGTTAGATGTTAATGACTTATGATGAGAAACCGTTAAACTTAGGTGCGTTAGTATAAATTAGTTAGTTAGGTTAGTAGTGTTAGTTGAATTGTGAGAGTTAGGGAATTTTAATGAGTAAGTTGAATGCTATGTTAATGAAGGGGAAAAAAGAACATGAACTAAACGATGCATGTTGTTAGATTAAAGTCAATGTTATAGTTAATTCAGTTATTCATTTAGCATTGAAAGTTAGTTAATTGGAAAAATCATGTTAGCAAGTTAGTATTAGAGATGGAGTAAGTTAGTTGTATGTGAGAATGAATTGAACTGTTATTGGACTGTTAGAATGTTAGTGTAATTAATTGGGTTAGGTCTCTGTTAGTGAACTTTAATATTTGGCTGTTAGAATGGAATTGGAAATTAGTTATACAGTTAGTGTTGAATGTAAATGAGTTAATATTGTTTGAATTAGAGTTAGTTAGGGAATTGCTTTGGATCGAGTTAGTTAGTTATTCTGTAGGTTTCAATTAGTTATTTGAAGGGTGTTAAAAAAGAGGTTAATGAATTAGTTAGTGAAGAAATGAGTTTGAAATGTTAGTAAAGTTGGTTAGAGTTGGAATGTGTTAGTAAGGATTGAGATGAAAAATGTTAGTGAAGAATTGAAGTGCGAGTGAATTAGAAGAGTGAACTAGGTTAGTTTGCAACGTGAAATGAATTAAGGACTGTTAAGACATGTGTTATTGAATCAGTCTGACAGTTAGAATTATTTAATTGATGCTAACTTAGCAAAACCAGCTAGGTTAGTGTTTGGTAAGATGTAAACAGTTAGTAGATTTTGATTGAGTTAGGAAATATGAGTGAAAAGTTAGTTACAGTTAGATTAATGGAAAAATAGTTAAGAGTTTGTTGTTGATGAATTGGGTTGTTATGACATTGGTTCGAAATTTGAAGTTAGTGTGGTTGTTTTAAAAAAACGTTAGTTAAAATGCTTGATTAGTGTTGATGGTTAATGAATTAGTTTTGGAATTTGTTAAGTGAAGAGGTTAGTCTTGTTTGAATTAGTTAGTTAATTGTGATTTTGACTTGGTGTTATGTTAAAAATTCAATGCTAGTAGAGCTTATGAACTGTTATGAAACTTGGATTGAGTATGTTGGCATGGCTGGTTATCAAACTGAAACTTTGTTATGGAATTAGTTATTGTATTTAAATAGTTTGCTAAAATGTTAGAAGTTGTTATTTGTTGATCTGAACTGGGATGGAAAAAATGTTGGTGAATTATAATTTTAATGAATTGCTATGACATGAGTTTTAAATTGAAGTTAATAAGTTAGGTTAGTGAATTGCTTATGAATGAATTGTTTACTATTGAACTGCTATGGTTACTTGAACTGGTGTAATGAGTTAGATAAAGAACATTTGAACTGAGCTTGAAATATTGGGTTGAATGCTATATTAAATTTTTTTTTTGACATGGTACTGCTATGAGGCTTTGGGTTAAAACTGAGCATGTTAGCAGGTGTAATCGGTTAACCACTTTGGTTAATTGGTTACCAACACAACAATTGGTTAATGGTATGCTATGTATGCTAACTGTCAGAATAAAATGAAAGTGGACTAAATATTGTTAGTCGAATTAGGTTAGTTGGTTAACTAATGAAGATTTGAAAGTGACAGTTATGGATTGCTATCAGAACTATCAGTGTGAATGCATCTGTCATGGATTTTGGTGGTACTTTATATTGGCTGTATGTTGAATTTGTTATGAAAAGATTAGTTGTTATGTTAAATGTGGTAGAGATCAATATCATGCTAGGCTATGTGTGAATGTATAACTGATCATGTATGTATCTGGTGTGGTTTTGCAGGATTTGTACACGTGGGAAGGCTTGGCAAGGCATTTTGGTCATGAAGATGCTTATACAAGTCATCAATATGGAAGTCTTTCTTTGGAACACACCAAGAGTCATGAAAAAGCTTGAAGGTTTTAGAGGCTTGGAGACTTGAATGCACAAACAATAAAGTGTCTTGAGGATGAGTAGGAAAGTAGACTAGGGTTTAGGAGCAGGTTGACTTTGGTCAACTGTTTGAGCAAAAAGTCAATAATTGACCAAAAGTCAATTGTAGGTCGAAATGTAATTTTTGTGTAAAATTTCTAATTTGGATTCTTTTGTAATGAATGTTTGAAGGTTTTTTGAAATTGGTCTTTGAATGGCAATGTTGTTTGCATTCTAAAAAAATGTCATTTCCCTCCAAATTGAATTTTGAAATGATCTTGAACAAGAATGGACTCGAATCTTGATTTTTCCTTGAATGTGAGCTTGAATCAAATCTCTTGAAATGAACTATCATGTCTCAAAACAAATAGAATCAAGGCACGTGATAATTTCTAAGTAAACCCACAAGGAGGTGGTCAACAAAAAGTCAAATTTGAGGTTGACTATTGTTGACCAAAATCAATCTTGAGAATGATTTACAACTTTCAATGTCATGATGTCACCCCATAAACAAAGATCTCAAACTAATAATTAGGGTTCCAAGAGATGAACATCCCAAGTCAATGTAACATAATCCCATAGGTTTGATTCCCATGTATGCCATGGAAGAAAACCCTAGCCCATGAGACTTGCCAAGTCATTTGTCATGGATCAAATCCTTGTGTCATAAATAGCAAGAACTTTTGAATCAATGATGTCTATTTTTAAAAATGCAATTGTAAATGAATATGTTACATGCCAATGAGTATGCACATAAACCATAGACCAAAAGTCATATGAAACATGAAAAGGATAGGGAAAATTTTGGGGTACGACAGCATCTCCGAAATTTTTCAACGTTTTAGTTTCCCAGATTTCGGAGATACGTCTCCAGAATTTTCTCAGTAATTGTTTTATTTTTCTTGCTTGTGGTGTTGTTTGCATGCATTAATTGTCAGCTTTACTTTAACTTACAGGTGTAATAGATGATAAACATGATATGATGAGGCACTAGAGGGTTGCATAGCATGCATAAGTGCAGCGAGACAAGAGTCAAGAGGTTTTGGAGGTTTCTGGTCCCTCTGGCCATACAAATTCATCTACTTCTGGGACTTGTGTTTCTCCTCATGCTACTTCATCTTCTTCTTCCTGTAAGAGACGAGATTCACCTACTGACGCATCACTCCTTCCATCCTCCCACAGGCACCAGGTTTACCCTATTTAGGCGTCTTAGTCTGTGTCACCTCCTACTGCTGATGTTGTTGATCCAATGCCACCTCTAGAGGGTGATGCTGTTGTGGATGCTGAGTCAGAGGAGAGGTAACATTAGTTGGATCCAATGCCACCTGTAGATTTGTCATTACTGCCTTTGTATCTAGACCAAACTTTCAGACATATCTGGGACGAAGAGGTAACATTAGTTGGATTCATTCTTTTTACTTACGTTAATTTTAATTGACAAATGTTTGACATTGATTTTTATTTTTTTCAGGAGCGTGATCCGCAGAAGTTTATTAACCACGGGCGAAAGATTATTGGCTTGCCTCATATGGATGAGTATTGGTTTCATGCAGTTTTGTCCTTATCTGGCCAGAAGGACTTGTGTGTGACCGATTATACTACGGTCAACCACGAGATGCTTAATACATTCGTGGAGATATGGCACTTAGAGACCTCGTCATTTTATCTCCTGCTTAGTGAGATGTCTATCACACTCGGTGATGTGTCGTGTTTGCTACATCTTCCGATCATGGGAAGACTCTTAGATCATGGGAAAATTACCAAAGACCAGGCACTCGAGATGATGGAAGACTATCTGGGGTTGACCTAGGGGAGGCGAATGAGAAGTTGGATAGGATCATAGGTGCTCATGCTAGATTTGAATACCTAAAGAAGATATATAAAAATGAGCTACAAAGAGCGCATCAGGCCATGGGTGATGGCGAACGGGTGGGGGCCCACATAGCGCATGCTATGAGAGCATACCTATTATATTTGGTTGACATTGTCATTTTTATGGACAAGAGTTCCACTTATACAGATGTCGTCTACCTACGGTACTTCTAGGATTTCGAAAGGATCCATGAATACAACTAGGGGGGCTCTTGTTTAGTCTACCTTTACTTTAAGTTGAGAGAGGGTATGTGGAAGATGAAGCAGGTCACAAGCAGCGTCACACTATTGACGGTAATAGTTATTGGTCTTTTAATGTTTCTTTTTCATTTTCATTTCATTTTTGAAAATCCATTACTGATAATTTGTGTGATCCAAGCTTTTCATTTCAGGTTTAGATCCTTCAGCACTTCTCGCACATCTCCAGTTGGGCGAGTGTTGAGACTTACACTGAAGATATGTAGCGTGCTACTGTTTTTTCCCCTCTCTGAAGGAACCAGGTGACTGAGCCTTTTAGAGTGTGTCTTGATTGTTTGGTTGTCGAGGACATGCACTTCAGCAACTATGTCGATCACCATCATACGCGGACATTTAATGAGATAGTGTTACACTTTAGATGGTTGGTCGACGGATCACGCCTTACTACTCCTAATCTGCCCGAGCACATCATGCAGAAGTTTGGTTACACTCATATCATTCCCAGACACCTGTTGTTTATGCTTCTCTTGCTTTGACACGTAGACAGATAGATGACATGTTTGATGATTATAAGAGTCATCTGGTATTGGAGGAGACACGGAGTATCATAGATGTGAACGACTGAAGCTACGTCAAAGGGTATATTAGACGGTTCTTCAGGGTGTCACATTCATACATGGTGCATTCTGCTCCAAGAGACCCACCTAGGCCAACTCATCAGGAGATACTAGAGGTACAACAGGTACAGTTAGATCATGTTGAGGATGTCTTGCCTAGATGTTGTCGCATTGTGAAGATTGCGCAAGCATGCATTGATAGAGGTATCTTCCCTAATGGGTCTAATAAGAGGCAGGTCCTAGATGCCATCATGATAGAGATACATGAGGCATTGATGTACTGAAGGCAACGCCGAGGACATAGGGATTGATGGTAGAGGAGGCAGAGTTAATAGAGGAGGCAGGGAGGATGTAGTCATAGTGTCAGACATATATAGTAGTGTTGGTGTAAGCCCTAGAGGCCAATACTCTTGGTACTTATATTGAATTATTTATTATTAATAAAAGATTTTTTCTTTATTATGTTTGTTTAATAAATTCCATAGAATAGCTAGTATGTTTAATGTATCGTGACTTAATCATGAGATCACATTAAACATACGGACATTATTCTTAAAATATTTGTAGTCGAGCTTTGTTGTGAAGTGGAATAACATTAAAGCATTAAGATTATTATGTATATACACTGATGATCACATCTCATGGATTATGGATAAGGAGTTATCAAGTCTTAAACATATGTATGAATATTATGAGTAATATTTATAGTGGATTGACCCGCTATGAGAATACTACATAGAATATTATGCAAAATGTCATAAGTTATTCTCATGGTGATAGTGATGTATATCACCCTTCGATCTGAAACTACTATGGACCTTAGATGTAGAGTCGAGTGCTTTATTGTTGATCAAACATTATCCGTAACTGGATGACCATAAAGACAGTTGATGGATACTCCACGAAGCATGTTGAGGGACATGAGTGACCTAGATGGAATTTGTTTATCCTGCATAATAGGATAAATGTCTAAGGGCCCAATATTGAATTGGACAAGGATGACACGGTCTATGCCTTTTGTTCAATATAGACATAAAGGCAAAAAGGGTAATTGTACACACAAGTATTATCACAAAAAGGGATTTGTCATATCACATGACATTTTCGTGTCTTGGGTAGCAGTGATGTGTTGCTAGATACCGCTCACTATTTATTATGTTAAATACGTGATTTAATATAATTGTCAATGTTAAACCTACAGGGTCACACACAAAAGGATGGATTGATGAGAGGTAGAGTAAATAAGGAACATCATAAGGTACGGTCCACTTAAGTGAATTGTAGAACATCGTAAGGTATGGTTCACTTAGGTAGAATACAAAATATGGTAAGGTACCACGCGCTTAAGTGATTTTCGGTATACCACAAGATATGAGCCACATACACTTAAGTGGACTTTTTAGCTTGCAACCCACACAAGTGGTTCTATAAATAGAACCCTTGTGCAGAAGCATTTCACTTGATGAAATTTTGTTTCTCGCTCTCTCTCACTCAAAACCTTCATTCGTAACAGCTAGCATTGAGACAAGGAATTTGTTTGTGTGGGCTGAGTAGAGGCGTTGTCACCATTCAACGCTCATGTCATTCCTTAGATCTGCATTAAAGGTTTCAATCTCCACAAGAGGTAACGGTTTCTATCACTGATCATGCTCATTCATAAGGATCACTAAAGGAGAAGAAAAAAATGTCGTTGCGTTTTGGATCGCAATTTTTCTTCAAGTAGTGCATTAGTATATAATAGTAGTAATACTATGAATTATATTTTATTTTGGAAAATTTTACCTCATATCCATACAGTTATACCTATACCCCTATATTTTATTTAAAATATCAATTTTACCCTTACTTGATTTTAACCAATTTATCATTTTATTTTTACAAATGTGTTCCGATTAATACACTTATATGCACCGGAACTCTTTTATAAAGATATATGATTTATTCAGTTTGTGTACCAGAACTCTTTTATGAAGACTTCTAGTTTGTGTTGTATTTTTTTTACAATATTTTATTGTTGCTGGTATGAAAATTCTTCCCCAAATATATATAGATACTTCTAATGATTTTTCAACTACTCAAAGATTTGGTACAAAAGAATAGGTGATAAGATAAATTAAAGAGGTTGAAATCCGAAATAAAGTAATTGTTATTATCACTCATTTAGATACTAAAACAGGCAAGAGAGGGAGAAGTAACGAATTAATATTTAGTTATGATAAAGGTGGAAAATACAAGACTACCGAAAAGGAAAAGTTATTTTATATTTTAATTTATAAAATAACTTCTAAATATTATCCATGATATACGTTTAAATTGTTAAGGAGATCATCTCCAAAATATTACGTTTAATGATAATTTTGTGCATCCATAAAATGCATCTCCAAAAACTAAAGGCATTTTAGAAATTTCACATTATGCCTAAGAAACATATATGATGCATTAAAAACCCCCCTTAAAATTGGTTAGGTACTAGATTTAATTAGTGTTCTTGTCCGTTATCCACTTTTGATTCGTATAGTATATTGGTTTGTTTTTTGTTGACTCGTTTTTGTGGACTTTTTTTTAGTTTCTTTTTTTATTCGTGCTTGATTTAATACATTCTCTTTACTTAAAAAACGTGAAAAAGAGAAGTTTTGCTTAGTTAAAACTTAAGGATTTGTCAAAAAATATTCTAAGATATACTAGTTGATAGTTGAAGAGAACAAAAACCCAAAAATAAAAAGACTTAACGCACATTCCTAAACATGAAGTCTCAAAAATGTCAGACTCCGAAAGTCAATAAGGTTTCTAAAATAAGAAAAATCCAATAATCCATGGTGAAACTAAAGTTTGTTAGCCAATCAGCTATTATGTTACCTTCACACCAAGTGTGAATAACATACATCTCCTATCCCACAGCTCTTGCATACTACGATCAATAACGGGTGGTCTCATTGATCTTGCCGTTGTTATTAAGCAGCTTTTGCTGCGTTTAACCAATTAAATACTTTTTTTCATACAAAATACAAATTCCGAATGGGGTGAGACGCTCCTATGCCATAGGAAGTATAGTTTAGCAAGTACAAATAACCTGCTCTCGTTCCCTGCTCTCGAACCGATACCACTATCAGCAGCATGGCATTCAGTAGACAAATGCGCTTCCAAAAATAGACTAGTGGCGGCAAGATAGTCAATCTCTCCGAAAGCTCCCGGACTTTCCCTTAAACCAGTCGAGGACTGGGTATGAGAAGGCCTCCCTATATAAAGCTAATAATCTGGAGAGAAAAGATCTAGTCTAAGTAGGGATGAGAGCTAAAATCTGGGTCTTTATTCTTCCCATGCACATTTGAATTTCTCTGTAAATAGGAAGGTTTCGAGGATCGCACGGTTGCAAGCTGGTAACAGCAGAATCTAATATCCGAGCCACATCTGCTGGAGGGTATTGCCGTTCCGTACAACTCTGCAAGTTGCAAGTTCAACAATAAGTTTTTAAAACAATGCATATACCAATATATGCTGTATTATCAAGAAGGGGTAAGAGGACAAAAACATGATGATAAACATCTTATTTTCATTATTATCATGGTGCATCAGTATGGCATTCAAAAATAGATGCAAGTCCCCAAAGATGTGCTGTTCATAACTTTTTTAAAGAGGGATAACATTAATTTTACAATCAGATAGGGAAATTGTGAAATGGGAAGCGTTCAACATGTCTTAATTACCTGTATCATGGTTAATGTAGCAACACATGAAGTGATGAGCTCTGATGGTATTTCAATATCAACTTCGTCAGAATCTTTCTGCAGTTTTGGACCAGATGCATCATTAAGTAAGGGCTCAGATGCTTTGCAAGTCGATTGATTATGCTGATAAAAACTGCCGTTCACTTGATCTTGGGACCTTATCACAGGCAACCTGTACTTAGTGGACAACTGCTGGTAATCAATAGAATCCAGTGCCTGCCCAATCCTCGTAATAGCATCTTTACCTTCCTTTGTGGCTTGAGACCATGCCTGAATTATAGCATCAAAAAGTGTCAAAAGTTCTTTAGATTGACAGCTTAAATCCATAATTGAATGATGTCAGGTGTAATGTGTCTGTACCACTACAGCCTAGAGCTTTATGTCTACTGTGATCATTCTAAGATTTGTGGCTAAAGAAACAAACACCAGGGATTATAGTTTATAAGTGAATACCGCCTCATGAACAATGAGAATGATTTGCGAGGATAAAATAACAGATAGATGCTCGCAGATCACCAAAATGGGGAGGAAACAAGATGTGAAAAGATCATTTATGCATAGTTTTC
The DNA here is from genome assembly GCF_024323335.1 of Lathyrus oleraceus. NCBI lineage: Eukaryota > Viridiplantae > Streptophyta > Magnoliopsida > Fabales > Fabaceae > Lathyrus > Lathyrus oleraceus. The sequence goes on along the minus strand of NC_066584.1, from coordinate 325,497,765 downwards.
ACAATGACTGCAAAAGCAGAGTGGGCATAAGATCCTCAGACCATCCATACCTGAAATGCAGCATCCAGCATTGCATGTGCCCGTAGCCTGGATCCTTTAACAATTTCAATGACAGTTGACCTAGACTCTTGTGTCATAGAATTATCCAATACACTAGTAAGATCATCATGAACTTCAAAATCTGCTTTGGGCTTCATCCATGGTGGGAAAGAGTTATCCGTGTAGGTGTTGCGTTGCCTCAATTGAAGCATGGTGTCAGAAACCTGAAAAATATAATCAATCAAATGCTGCTTCAAGGCAAATGCAGAATGCTCTAATCACAGAAATAATCAAAGGAAGCCACATGCCTGTCCACTGGCTTCCTTTAGCTCTACAAGTACCGTGGCATAATGCTTCTTGAAACCTTCGGGATCTTTTAAAGATTCTATACCATTTTGATTTTCCAATATGCCATTATTTGCATTTCGAAGTTCTATTAGCACCGTCTCCTGCAAGAGCATCTCAAAGAAGTAAGAAGAAGACCATTTATAAACAAGGAAAATTTAATAAGGATAGATGAATCCAGTTGAGATTTATCAAATCACCTAGATGAAAACTAGAAGTATAACATTTTCCAAAAGAACTGTACAAAAAATATTAATTTGGGAGCATAAATGCAACGAAAAATATACCTTTTTATCTAGAGCACGCTTTAGTTCAGAAAGTGCATGTATATCAGCTTCTTTAGCTTGATGTTGCATCACTTGAGACGGTTGAGCACAAGCAGCTTGAGCGCAGAGGTTATCAATATTGGTCTGGGAAGTGACATGGTTAGCATCCGCCTGTAAGATTTTAAAGAAATTGTGCAATTAAAATTATTTGTAGAACACGTAATATTTCTACGTTACTGACATCAACAGTGCCATCACAGTGAAAATTAGGACTACTAAACCTTTAAGACATTCCTTTAGGCTTTGTTTTAGAGTCCGGAAAGAAAGGAAGGAGGGGACATGGTAGAGAATAGGAATAGAAATGAAGGGGAGTCTTTCATGGTGCTTCACCTTATTTAGTAGTGTTTTTGGAGCGAATGAGAAGATACTATATATGACTAGTATTTTAGTTGATTTGAGAGTTATGAAGATATGAGAAGGATTTGAAAATTTACTCAAAACCTTCCAAAACTCTCCTAAGTCGTCTCTCAATATTGGAGGATTTTAGTCAAATGAAAAAGAAAAAAAGAAACCTCAAATTCCTCATCCCTTCCCCTTCTAAACTCCGAAACAAAGCTTCAGGGTGTCAGAATATATCATAGGGTGGTAAATTCAACCAGTTTATCATAGCAGTGCAAAACAATGTTGATGTATGCCAAGGTTTGTCCATTAGGCAAAAGCAAAGGAACAAAACTTCAAGTCAAAGGAACAAAACTTAAAGTTGGTCATTAAAAATAGCAACTGCAGAGTATAAATTATTAAAGTAAAAGCATATAAGCACCAAAAACATAACTCTGCGGCATAATGGTAAATTATTAATGCATATTGATATTTGTTAGCCATCTAACCTTTCCTTGCTTTACTGAAGCACTTGAAGAGGGGTGTACCTTCACAGGTGAGGAATGCATTTCACATCCCCCAAAACTTGAATTTCCATTAGTCTGTGGTTCTTTAGTTATAAAAGAGGCTTTTCTGGCACCAATTTGCCTCCTCAAAGCTTCTGGCATATTATCTAATGGATTCAGAGGCATGCAATCAATGTCCTGATCCAAAAATCACACTAATCAAAATAATGAAATTTGGAAACCGTTATCAGATTTTACAAATACCATGCTAATTTTCTTCAATTAAAAGAAAATGTATATACAGCTTTAGATTGTTGGGTTTTAGTGTATGTGGCACATAATGTGCATTTCTCAATGAAATTGCATTAAATGGGACGGGGGGAAATTACGAGAGGAAAAGAAGCCTTGACATAGTGCTCAGAGTTTCTCATGAGTAACCAGGAGGCCGCGGGCTAAAGTGTTAGAATTAGCCTCTAGCAAATGCAAGGTAATGCCAGCTCCTATTAACCTAGAGTGCGTCAGACCTTTCTCTAGACACCATGCATAGCAGAATAACACAAGACACCACTTCTTGTTTATTATTATTACAATATTACAGCATGTAAAGATTGTTTATATGTATAGTAATAAAGATGATTTTGATCATAGATTTTTAACTCCCTCTTGAAGAAGTGCTTAAAACTATTTTTAAAAAAAATGTTATTTAATATATAAATCATAATACCATGATGAATACAACTCCTAACTCAGGACGGTCGAACTGAATCCTGCACTTGTCATGGTCAACAGTAAGCACACTACCATCATGAATCTCTCTTGTTTTGGGGTGAATGGCAATTACTCGTTGTCCAACATATAATGGTCTGGCTAAGTCTGTTGGAAGTCCGTCTCTGACACCAGTCCGCAGCTCAGAATAATGTTTCCTCACTGATTCTCGATACTGTTCAAGTTTTTGTCTTTCTTCATGTAAAAAGTGTTCAGAAAACCTGCGTGGTTTGCCAAGAGAACTGCAGAAACAAGTGCAACACTACAATGTCAAGTAAGTCTTTTACAATTACATACTTTACCACTCACAAGGTTTGGCAGAAAAGAATAGTAACCAAATTGATTTCAAACCTTTTTATGACACTCCACTCAACACGAGTTAGCCTTGGGATATTCCCCAGCCCCACATGGTTTAAGTACTCCACAAATTCTCTTTTGGCAAACCATGGATAATCAAGTGCACTATAAAACCATTCAAAAGTAAACCATCTGCGAACCAAAGAAGATGACAAGCAACTGGAAAGTTTTTCCTGCAAGTTAAAAAGAAAATTTAAATATTTACAAAAAAAAAAATGAAACCTTAAAGCCACTCAATGCTTTAGAAGGCAGAGTCAATCTAAACTAGGAAAAAGCTTGAACCTTTTGGGTAGAGTAATTATTAGGTTGGTTTTTCAATATATTCTCAGAAGACTTCTCTTTAGGCATGGATGGTCTCTGAAAAATCATCTTGCGTCTACTTCTTTGTTTGGTTGGTGAACTAATTTCACTCAAAAGTGGAATTTCAGCGGTTGATATTGCCAAACCTTTCTGATCACCACGCAAGACAACCTCTGGTGGTTTGACCATCTTCAATTGTTTCGGTGAGGCAAAAACCTGATCAGTGTGTTTTCCTTTAATCGCCAGTTTGTTTCCATCATCCACAGCCTGCAGAGAATGTGCAACAACTCTGATAAGTATGTTATAACTACACTCCAGGCATCCTCTAAAATGAGAAGGCAGAGAGATTTGGACATATATATTATATAATGTAGTTGAATAAGGTGATTTGAATTGCTTGAGACTAACCCTAAGCCTTTTGGCACGAATTACTGTCAGAATCATAATTGTGTTTAAAGTTAAAACTCTTGAGTTTAACATAACCAGCACATGATCAAAGAATAGAGGTGGAGAACCTAATGTGGTTCAACTAACGACAAAGGACAAACTAAATAGCTATATCAAAAGGAAAGAAAAAAAAGGTATTCACAATGGTCAATGATAACCACTTAACAGTTAAAAACTCAACCCAAGCACTCCCAATGACTAAGATTTACAGTACTTTATGAACAGACTACTGATTTCATAAAATGTAGGTGATGGCTGTAAAGCTGCCTATATAAGTGTGGACCCTCTGCATCCACTACATAATCTCCTTGAAAATTCACACAGTGGAAAAGCTTCCAACCAGAAAGCTACTGTTGGAAAAAATGACATCTAAACCAAGGTTCCAGTGAGGAGTTCAAGCTTCTTAATAACTATGAAAGACTAAAAAGAAACTCATTCATATTAATGTAGTAATTTGAGACTCCTGATTCTAATCAAATAGGGAAACTAATCATAACAATAATAACTAAAAAATAGCAGAGTAGTCAATCCCGGATAGCAGCTCAGAGCGGCCAACCCCAAAAAGTGGGATAGCATATAACGGGATGACCGGTATTTGATTATTTTTTGGACAAGTTACATATAATAATTATAAAGATATATTGAATGTAAAATTAAACGAATAACTCAACCAATAAAATATTCATAAATCAAATAATGAAATGATGGGGCAGAGGGAGGAGATGGTGGCTGAGAGGGAATAAAGAAATGCAGAGAGAGATGAGGGAGGAGTCTCAAATCAAATTTGATTGAAAAAACCCAAAATTACCCATAAACCGTTTTAAATTTAAGGGGTAATTTTGGCTTTTAAGAGGGAAAAAGGACAGCGGGCCAGAAGCCGCTTTGGACCGGGAACCGCTCCGCTCTACTATCCCGCTATTTACCCTATAGCGGCCACTATAGTGTTCTGCACAGCTAGCTAAGGGTCGCGGCCTGCCTCCGCTATCCCACTATAGCGCCGCTATTGGCTACTCCGAGAAATAGGAAAACTAATCCTAAGAGATAATCAATAATATTTGAATATCGAGATAGATATTATAAATTATATTCAAATCATATTCTAATACTTGTTTGTTTACTGAATCATGTTGTTCCTGCTATAGTTTATAAAACTTTGACCAAAATTCCTTGTAAAAGAGATCTTGTTTTAGAGAAATAATAAACAAAACAAACACGGCATAAATTGCAATGGATAAAACAATTAAAGAATAATCTATACTTACCTTTGAAACAGTGGACTTGTGCTTTCTTTTCCATGTTTTATCAGCAAACGGAAGCTGCTCTTTTGGTTCAGAAAGAGCATTGGTATCATTTGCTATATCCTTTCCTTGTTTAGATTTTTTGGATGTTGAAGTGTCGGCTACAGAGACCCCGCGGAGTCTAACTTTATTTCTCTTATGACTTGTTGAAGTTGCTTCAGGTAAAGTAGACTTATCATCTTTAACAACAGTCATTCTTTCTCCTTTCAACTGGACGGGTGATTCTAGATGGGCAAGGAAGAGTTGAATAATCAATTAAAAGAATTGACTGTTATTCTAGATGTCTCAAGTTGCATGAAATATGACCTGAGAATATGTTTATATAAGTAGTGGACAGTCCTTGTCTTACAAGCCGGTTTTGTAAGACTGTGTTAAACTCAACCCAAATTATAAGATGATGTATGAGTCTATTCAAGATTCTTTGGGCCACCCCCTAGGGTCACGCTCCAGATGACCAGTCTTGGAGGTGAGGGGGTGCGTTCAAAAGTCTCACACTTGATAACATATGGCCTCAAAAATGTGTTTACAAGTGGTGGGCGGTCCTCATCCTCGAGTAAGTTTGTAGGGTTGTGTTAGGCCCAACCCAAATTCTAAGACACTATAAAAAGTACCAATAACTTTATTCTTACCAGATTCTACTTTAGATGTCGGCATCATTAGAGATAGATCAGCCAAAGTTTGCAAAGCATTCAAGGCATGGATTTCATCTGGTTGATAAAAGTAATAAAAGATTATCAATTAAAAGAGATGTGAAAGTAAATGAAATATTATTTCTTGTGTAACCTTGCCCCAGGGTTAAGGCAGGAAAAGGAAATACAGGTTGCATAGACATCTCTGGTGACAATATTACCTCCAAAAAAGAGCTTTTGGCTTTTTTTCCGCTGACTGGTTGGAGAGAATTGCCCAAGCCTTTCATTAGTACCCTCCATATTATTTTCCTTCAAAGACCTAAAACTAAGTCCTTCTTCAGTGCCGCTGCATGCTTCTCCTCCATCATCAAGCTGATCATTTCCAATACTTTCCACTTTCTCTTTTTTTCTATAAAATTTCCCTTTCTTCAGAAGAACTCCAGCGGTGCTCGTTCCTTCCATATCTATCAAGGAACTAGTATCTCTAACATATTCTCCATTTTCAGCTCCCTTGCTTTCTAGACTACCTTCCACAAACTCTTCGTCCACAGGAACATTGTGGAACTTGGCACGAGTTGTTTCTGATATTTGCTGCTAGTTGAAAAATGACAAAAACATATATATCACCTTCAAAACTACAATTAGTGTATCAATCAAGCATAAGCAATACATTCACAACGATTTCCATGAGATCGTATTTGAATGTAGACATGTATTCACACATTCAGAATGTATACTCATTTTGAAGAAAGAATTTAGCCAACAAATACTATGTAATGGCAGGACAGTTGAGTACCATTCTTTCCCGGCTCTGAACAAGAGAGGACTTCTGCCCTGCTCTCCTATGTGGTGTTTGAGAAAGGGGAGAGTCTCCTCTTTGTGAGGCCCTGGTTAATGTCAAAGCTACATGTGCAACTTCGTCATCATTAGCATCAGCAGTTGACTTCAAACTTCTTTTATTAGGTGAAACATAATTCTCCCTATCATCTTTCTTGTAAGAGTGGTAAACTGGAACTCGGGGTGTCCTCTTCCCAACTGCACGAGGCTGGATACCTGATTAATTGAATAGCCATCATTCTTGCAACCCAGTGAAGAATATCTTACACAGTATGAAGAATATGTTACTAGGAATATGAGCACAACTAACAATTCAGAATAATAAAAATTGCTACTCATATTTCAATAATTGGAATTGAGTATGTTTTAAGAGTTAATTATTTTATCTTCATGTTTTATGCTATTTTAAACTCGATGGAAGGGAGGGGGGGAAATTAAGAGGGATCTAATTTTCCACTGCTAATACCCAATTTCAAATTTCTAACTGCAAGGAATTTTCAGATGGGAAAGCAAATCCAGACAAATGATCACTGTGAAATACCCAATTACATTGAGAAAGTAATGCATAATCTGAAATTTTGGTGGAAAAGGTATCATTAGTGTTAGAGAGAAATTGAGAATCTTGAAATTTTGTAAGTAAATTGATACTGAACCTAATCTGAAATGTTTGCAGTACAAACAGCTTTATTATAAACATAGGCTGAAGGCTATCATAGCTCTGTTAGTCTATTTATACTATCAAGTTATCTTATAACTTATAACAATTGCCAAAACTCTGCAACTGACTGTCATTAGAAAGTTCTTGATCATAACTAACTGTACTGCTTTACTGACAGCTGCCAACTAAGCAATGTTTTCGTTTTACATGACTGCAGTGAACTGAGCACTAAACTGATGAGGCTAAAACAAAGAAAGTAGTGAGGCTATGTGGAGTACTTTACCATCAATGCGTCTTTTCTTCAGTAGAGAGAGGCAACCATCACTGGAAGTTACAGACTGAGACTGGACAGGATCCTTTGAAACACTAAGCTGAATTTTTTCACGCCTTCGTTTCACGGGTTTTCGAGATCCTGTTGCATCATTGCTCTCCTTTTCACTATCACTCTCTTCCTGTTGATTTCAAATCCAGAAAACTATAACTCACACATACATACTCAGAGCCAGTTTATCATATCATGAGGGGAAAATAGAAAGGTAATCTGAATTCAGAAGAGCTCGGCTTCCCCAGAAACCAACCCGTCTCAACAAACATAAAGAGAGATATAAATCAGAATTTAAGCATGAATTACATCATTTATAATGCCAGGATAGTTGCTGAAAAAATAGAGATGGAAATATTAACCTGGAGAAGATAGGTCAGAACATCATGGTATAAAACAATAAATTTATAATTTTATTTTTAACTAAGAACGGCAATGGGTAAGGTTTGGGCAGGGTACTATAGTACCCGTAGTTTGAAAAAATCCACATACCCGCGTGGGCACCAACTTTTGTACTTGTACCCGTACCCTATGGATACCTAAATACACATATGCATACCCATTTACCCACGTTTCTAATGAAAAATAATCGATCAATTATAAATTATCATGTCATTTTAAGTTTTTAACAACATTAAAAAAATTCAAGGATGTTATTATTGTGTTAAGAAATAAACAAGTATTTATATTAAAATACGTATAAGTTTAATAGTTATGTATTTATTAAAATTGATAAATTAACATATATACATAACACTAATAATAATAATAATAAAAATATATAAATATATATTGTGCAGATATGGGGCGGGTGGGTACACTAAGGTGCCCGTAGCCACGCCCATACCCACTTACTTTAGTGGGAATTGCTCGTGTCCATGTCCGTGCCCATTTTGCAGGTTTTCAATTGTGATCCCTATTTCCAACAGAATATGTTCACCCTTCTTTCGGAAAACATTTTGTTGTTTTAAAAGACATTCCACACTTAAAGCTGTTCAGAATTTGTTTTATAAAAAAAAGAAAGACCAACAGCACAAAAAAAAGAATGTTGACCATACCAGGACATTATAATGATCAGTCATCATTGCAATGAGGCCCACAACAGAAGCCGTCCCCTCTGGTAGAGATAGGTATGCCTGTTAATCACAACTTGTGGTTTCATAAGTAGGAAAGAGGGGAGGAACAACAAATAAAGCTTGATACCCAATAATGTCTTGTTTTAAGCAATAACAGTAAAAGAAGGAAAGAGGGGAGGAACAACAAATTCCAAAGCTTCCATAAGTAGAAATTGAACAACAAGTAATCAGTTTGTAATAGTGTCATTTAAGTATTTTAAGCCAAATCACTTGCAAAAATAAATACTCACAGACAAGACCTGATTTCTTTAACTAAAGGCCTAATGCATGCAATAAGGCCCATGAGACAAGACTATAGAACAATTTACTGTAGTATTTATTTACCCGATTCATATTGTAAAGAGCTTCCACCATTTCAATGGATCTATTACGTACAGCGGCAGCCACCTGGAAATTCAAATAAATCAATATGAAAGGAGAATAATAACAAGAACTGTAATTTATAATGGTAACGATAAAAATATGACGACAGAAAAAACCAAAATGTCCTCAAGCTTTGAAATGAACAACCAGGATAGAGAGAAAAGAACACAAAAAAAAGCACACCTTCTTCCAATCTTTCCCGTGCTTTCTGTATGCTTCATAGAATCGCTCAAGTTCCTCCTTGCTCCACTGAGATCCCAATTTATTAGACAATTTCTTCTTCTGTGCATCGAACAGAATCCAAAGTTTGAGGTTTAAACAGGAGATGAAATTGTGTTCGTGTTAAGTGAGGACTATAATGAACAGCAGCAAATATTTCATATGATACATGGATACACTCACACCAAATTGGTGATTTGTTTAAATTGTATACCCAACAAATATATGGGTACAATGCACTTGCTTATGTATTTGTTGTATATCCTTTGTTTGGTGAATGCCCAACCACCCATGGAATCATGTTATCAAAAAAAAACAAAAGAAAAAAACTCAAATTCAAGTTCATTCTCACTAATTTCCTCTCTCAAAGCATAAATGATTCTTGAGTCGTGTTATCTTCAAAGTTATCATGCCACATAGAAAACTTTAATAAATAAATGCATTATATGTAATACATATTGGCATACTAACATCTTAACTTTCAAAAAAGAAATTTGAATGTGTAATATGAAGTAACAAATGCCAAATTCATGTACCGGTTAAACATAGTTTACAAGACAATAGTACTTATCTAGTGAACTACACTAATACTGACATAAATATTATTCTATAAATAAAACCCAAGAACTACCATGCAGGATGCAGTGCTGTATTTTATTTACTGTACCCTATTGCTTGATGTTTAGAAATAGAAACTATGATAAATCAATGTATACCCTGTGCTTGTTTTTACTTGAGCTACCTCCATCTTTCTCAGGAGAAAGATCATTTGTATTTGTAAACCGCTTATTCACACTTCTAGACTTCCTTGGTGGTGCCATTGATCATTTATATATCTGAAACAAAAGAAATAGTCACTACCAGCAATATAACCTCCGTAAAAACTCAGCTAGTGAGCTAGTCGAAACACATTATAGAGAATAAAACATATATTTCAAGCGCTTCAACGCAATTCACAAATGGCACCAAACACGTAAATAACAGTCAGAAGTTATAATCCCCTCCCATTCTTAAAAACCAGTATAAGACTTGTGTTCTTCACCTCAAATTAAAATCATAAAAAACAATTTGATTCGCTGCAAGATTTAAAAATTAAAATAAAATAAAAAAGCAACGAAGCTGCACATCTACAAAACACAACTCTCACAATCGCATCAGATTTAACAATTCTCTTCGGGTTTCACAACAATCAAATCATCCAGAAAAAAAAAACGTAAAACATTAACCCTCACTCACCGAAAAATGAAAAAAAACGCTGAATCAAGTGCACTGTGATAAAGAAATCACAGCATGAGTCAACTAAAAACTAGCACCGAACAGCTAAATTTGAAAAGAAGAACAACATTATCATGAAAATCGCAAAGAGAAAACGACAATAAAGAAAATTCAATCTAATTAATTAACAAAATATGTAACGGAAATTTGCAATCATTTCGAAATCGAAACCTAACTTACAGATCCAAGACTGAAACTGATTCTCTGGTTCTTACGGCTGTTAGGGCAAATCAGATTCCCGTAGAAGCACGAGATGAGAGGAAAAGAAGAAGAGAGGCACAGGGTTTAGAGAAAGAGAGAGAAAGATAGGGAATAGAGATGAAATATAAATAAAAAATATAAAAAAGAAAGTGTTGCCGCGAAACTTGAATAAAAATGTGCTTCTAACCAATGAGATTTTTTTGGTTATTTACGTCATTGCGCATTCATGAAGAGGGAGGGTACGGATTTGTATTGTCTTATCATTCACCGAACACTTGTATCCCTAGTTAATATCAACCGTTGTGATTCTACTCCTCATTGAGTGTACCTGTACCCTAAGTTACACAGGACTTTATTTGAAATTTTAAAATTGATTTTTGCAAATATTCCCCTATATTTTCAGTATTGCCGATATCACCTAGCTCATCAGATTTCGCAAGTATTTTTTAACAAATAGGTTGCAAGTTTCAACTTTTTTTAATAACTATTTCTTTGTGATCTATACCGACAAATAAAATATTTTCTTTGTGATATATATATATATATATATATATATATATATATATATATATATATATATACTAGACAACAACAATTTTTATGTCTGATAAAAAAAAGTTTATACAGGCATTTAATAAAATCATAATAAATGTATATTTTAAAAACAAACTTTAAAAAAAATAGCATCATATAAAACTTTTTTTATGACAACTTATTTATTGATTTGAATTCACTTTGTAAAGATGAATAAAATAGAATATCATAAATTTGAATTCGTGTTCATGTTTCTAATATACTTATCAGTTGAATTATTTTAATGATATTTTATAAAAATTTAAGTGTACCTAAATGTAAATATATCTTAAATGATTAGAAATGATTAGAAATGATAAAATAAATGATATTCTTTAGATTTTAAAAAGTATTTTTTATAAATTTTATATTAATTTTTAGTCATAAATATATTTCTTTCGATTACTATTATATTAATGTTAAGACCATGTTTTTTTAAATTTGATTTGATTTTTCTAGTCTTCCTTTCAATACTATGTTAGATTCCAAAATTTCTAAATTATGTTACTTAATATCTAAATTATTATTTTTATTTATAATAAAATTTAAAATATTTTATTTAAAAGATTAAAAATATAAAAATAAAATTATTTTTTAATCTATAACTTTTATATTAAAAAATTGTTAACAAATATAGTCAACTTAATTTATAATCTTTATTAAGTTAAACATATAATCAATTTTTATTTTAAACTTAATAGATAGTTATGTCCTCACAAATGAGTTCGTTTATTTGTTTATTTTTTATACATGAATATTATGTTTTGTTTGAAAATTTAGAGAAGGAAGAAATATAAGACTTTACAAAAAGGAAAGAATAGAGTATAAAGAATTTAAGATTTTGTTATAACTAAGATATTTAACACTAAATGGAATTAGGTTACAGTTGGACTTATAAGTCCATTATGGTTTGTCCCTCTATGGGTTATCAGATTGTTTATAATGTCTGGTTTACTGTCCATTACATTTCTAGAAACATAAACCCTAGCAGCATCATGCGTCGTTTCGTTGTTAACCTTGTGCGTGTGAACAAAATCAATTTTTAGAAATGGATGTTTCATCATCATTCTTCTGTAAGTCATACATGTATTCGTTCGTGGTAAACCATTCAGATCCCAGTTCATCATCTTCACCAACTCAAGGCAATCTAATTCAACTATCAGGCAATTAATTCCTTTCTTTATAGCTAGCTACAACTCAATTTTCATCGCCATGGCTTCAGCTGCCAACGGATCTTTCGCACCTTCCATCCAGCTCAATTTTATCTCCATATTAAGGCCTTTAAAGTTATGGATTATCGCTTGTAATCCATACGCTGCTTCTTTAATAAGACTTGCATCTGTGTTGAGTTTCATTCGCTCTCTATCAATATTCCAGGTAACTTCCTTATTGTTTGTCTTCCTCTTCATTTTGATGTTATAATCTTTGTTTGCATTTTGGTTCTTCCTTTTTGGGTTTAAACTTTGACTTTTTAAGACCCCAATTTTGACCCTAAGATCGCTCATGATATCTCATCATTTGCATTGGTTTTGAGATCACACCTCGGTATCCTCCTTACCCCTCATTCATTGGGTTTGTATTGGGAGAGATCACCAAGCACTTTTGATTGTATCTTACTTTGTTCTTCTTTGTTTACTAACCAAAATACCAAAAATATGTCTAGTATAGTTTCATTTTTTTGTAGGTAGTGTGTGCATTCATATGTGCCTCATCAAGCTTATATCTAGGGTTTTAGACCCTTAGTGCAAGAGATCAATCAAGGAAAGGTTCACATTGGGTCTAAGCATCATATATGGATCCTCATGTTCTTTATTTGTCATTTTGATCAAGATGTCATCAAGAGTTTGAAGTTTGCTTGCCTTGGAAGCCCTAATTCATTTGGGTATCTTGTGTGACTTCCTCGACAAGTTTCTTCACCAATTGATCAAATATCTCAAGGGATACTCCATTTCACTCCATCTTATGCATATTTGATCCTCCATCCAAAGATCAAAAGAACTTCAAGTTTGCAAGTTGGTTCAAAGAGGTTGACCAGAGAAAGTCAACTGGTCAAAGCTAGGGTTCCATAGATCCTATCTCCTACAATTTTTATCATATGAAAATGATTCCAAGAAAAAAGTTACTCTTTATGATATTCCAAATAACTTTCATGTTGACATCAAGAGCTAATTTTGCTTAAGTCATTTTTATGGTGAATGATTATAGGTCATTTTGCATATGCCCTGGATGGAAGGTCATTTTTCAAGAACCATAAATTGCTCAATTTTTATGATATTAAAGTCATCCAAGTTTCATTATCAATCTCAATATGCCTTCTACAATTTTTCTTCTTTGAGAAATGTCAAATTCTACTTGCAAGGGCATTTATAATATGAAACATTATAGGTCATTTTGGGTCATTGATACGTCTCGTGACTGTATATAAAATATAGTTTATTGGGTACTTGACTGCAAGTGCACAATCTATTCGTTTTAGTTTTAAAAGATATCGAACCCACAGGGACCAATGGTCAAACTAATGCTATCGATGTTACTATGTTTAGCTAAGGAGATGATTTTTAGAGGTTTGATTGAACAAAAGTTAAATCTAAAGGAAATTAAGTTTTTAAGAGAATATTAATAGAGGGATATCAGTATGCAACGTATTAATCGTCAGGGTTTCGATAAGTCGCCGGTGAAATTTTATTTACCAAATATCTTTTAGTAGAAAATACTCATTTAAAAGGTTTTATCTCACACTCTCGTGATTGTTAACTCGGACTATACTTTTAAGTCAGAATGTACGCTCTCGCTGTCCCATTTGAAGTTAAAAATATTTTTTGAAAATAAATAAGTTCTAATTGCTTTTAAAGTACTCTCGCTATTTTTAAAATCAATGCCTAGTTTTTACTATCAAGTTCGACCCTCACGCTCTCGCGATTGTCGGTTCTAACCTTAGTTAATTTCCACTCTCGTGGCAAAACCGTATTAAATAGCTTTTCACTCTCGTGACAAAGTTAATTAAATTTAAATTAAAAACTATAGCCAAAAAGATTATTTGAGAAAAGAAGTTTACACCGATTATTATTAAATCCCGTCTAATTAAATTGTTTACATACCGATACCGACAATTTAGCCGGACATGTTAATTAATGCAAACACAGACGAACATAAACAAACCAATAATAAGGCAAACATGATTAAATAATGAAGCAATAATAATAATAATAATTAAATAAAAACCTGGAACTTTGATTAATCGAATATGTCGAATCTTGAAGTACTCGAGCAGTCCTCCACAGGTCGGTAGGATTCTGCTTCTTCGAAACAATTGCCTAAACTAAATTAAATAAATTGCAGTAGTTCCCCAGTGTAGGAAACTACTACTTTTGGCTAAATGAAAAACGGAAAGGGAAGGAAAAAATCAAAGCTCTGAATGGAACGGTAAACAAATTGCGGTAGAAGAAAATAATGTTGCTGAAGAAAAATAATAGAAAACAAAATTTGTTGTGGAAAATAAATGTAGAGAAAGATCTTGAAAGTTGGCTTCAGGGAGGAAAATCAAGTGTGCCTGTAGGTTTCCAACTTCCAACCTTTTATAGTCTCCATTTGGTCTTCGTAGTTTAGAGAAATAAGGGCGACTTGGTTGAGTGAGATATTCACGGGAAAGTGGGTTGAAGAGCGAAAAATGGGGCGTGTGGATCACTTCTGTTAAACAATTCATTACACTGCTTTTGGCCTTGTGACGGTCATAGTGGGCCTGTGACGTTCGTCACAACCAGGGCGTGACGATCGTGACGAGGCTTGTGACGGTCGTCACCTGCACAGAATTCATCCTTTATGGTTTTTCTGTTGTTTCTCTTCTGTTTCTTCTTCTTTTCCTTCCTTTTCCATACTTTGCTCATTTGAGCATGTGAATTGAAATGCCTGCAAAAATAACTCAAACACTTGCGGAATAATCGGAATATAAATGAAAATGGTACGATTTTTTAATGTAAATCAAGGCAAATATACGATGTCTTTTCGCGTTATCAAACTCCCCTATACTTGAATCTTTGCTTTTCCTGAAGCAAATAGTCAGTATGAAATTTGAAACATTAGTTAAACGCGAATACATGACACATTTCCAATTCGTATGTGGTTGTTAGGTATTCTGTTAGAATGACAGATACTCAAATAAAACACTAAAGATACAGTGATGACACAAGCAATAAACATTAACATAGATCTCTCTTTTGTACAAACCAGTTCGAATCATGCTATTATAGCTCAACCTAATGCTTCTCGTTCCTATTTCACCCAGTTTCATTCTAGCGCAATCACATTAAGCCCTTTGCCTTTACACGCACTTAGTGAAGTAGCCGGTTAGTGGCTTTGATCCTTTTTTAGCACGGGGGTCTGGTACACTAGTGTGGTACCCCTTTATATATCCCATTTGATGGTTGTGGGGGCTCGAACTGTAGTTCACCCTACCGAGTCCAGTACCAGGTACCTCTGAACCAATCGGCAACATGTTTTTCTTTCCTTTTGTATATCTTGCACCCGTTTGTATGGTGCATTTTCAATTTCTTGATAGCAAAAGTATGAAGTATCTTCTTAATTCGTAGGCATCAATCACTTATATTCATCGGCTCTTCACATGGTTTGTGTTTAAGACGATGATGATTGCTAGTATAAACTACTAGGGGTTAATTTAGAACGAAGACTTAAGGTATCAGTATATTGGGTATTCAAACTAATCTCGCAAAAGTAAGAGATCTAAGGTGTCGGACGGTATCAATCTTGTTAGATTTTTCTCATCTTCCTAACAGAACCTATGTAAGACAACCTATATACTCGTAGGGCATGCATTTAACATAAAAATAAAAAAAAATTGTTATGGCAAATTAGATATAAATAAATGAACGATTAGATAGGAACAAATAAACGAAAGACAACATTTTTGTTATGGCTAAAAATAGAAACATATGAAGGAAAGACAAGGATTCCCTCCCACACTTAAACAAAGCATTATCCTCAATGCGACAAAATAAAGTGAGAAAAGGGAAGAAATAGGAGGATCGCTAATCTTTGCCACGACGTTGGGCTTTGCATGCTCTAACTCTTGCTCGTGCACGTTCACTTCTACCATGCTGGGTAGGATCCAACCCCACATGCTGAGTGTACTCCTGGATGGCATCAACACGATGTGTCAAGGCACTCATCTCTTCAGAAAGTTTCGCCATCCCTTGGTCATTCCAGTTTGCATAGTCATGCTGATCCCTCTGTATTTGCTGGATCGCTTGCATCATTTCCGTATGGCGCTCTTCCATCCTCTGGTTATATCGCAACATCTCAGCATAGATGTCTTCCATGGTGGCGGGTCGGCGCTCATTTCTTTGTTGGCTTCGGGAAGATATCTCTGTAGCATGCTCGGGAGGTGGCTGTGGCACCTGTCGGTCCAGTTCTTCTTTAATTTCATCGGCTCCATTATTATAAGGATCTTCTTCATTGGGCTCAGGAGCGTTCATATCAAAAATCCAATTTGCCATATTTTACGGATCTGTACGGTTCCTGTTGGGCATAATGATGCATCGAACTATCTTGTTCCGAACCACAGGGTGGTACTTCCCGTCGTCTCTGATCTTGATGAGGTGTGAGGAACGGCAATAGTCGATGTCGAGGAACTCGGCCGACAAGGCAGGTAAGTTGGCGAGCCTATCCCCCAGGTCCAGGCCTAATGCTATGGAGGGGATGATTCCTCCAAAATAGAACATCGTGTTGCCTCTCATGCAGGCAGCTTGGATGTTGGCCAACAAGAACTGGGTGGCATTGAACGCCACCGGAGTGAACAGACAGTGAAGGAAGAAAATTTCTTTAGAGTTTACCTTATGGTTGTTGACTGTTCTGAAGACTGTGTGTCCTAAGACCCGGTGGAAATATCTAATAGCTGGGTTGTGAATGTACGTTGCGTTGAGCGCATCCCAGCTTGTGACGTTCACGTTGGTGAGGTTGTGCCACATTCCAAATGCTATTTTCGACCATCCGTCAGGGATACAGCAGTGAACTTCATCTCCATGTCGGAAACCAAGTATTCGCGCTATTTGAGTTTGGTTCAAGGAATACTCGGTACCGAACATTCTAAATGTGGCGGCTCCGATGAGGAACTGAGTTGCATCGGGAGGTGTTATATAGGAGAACGAACTCAAGAATTCCAGGGTCAGCGCCTCATAAGTTGGTGCTGGGTTAGTGTAGAGCTGCGTCAAACCAAAGGTGTTCAACATCCATTCCAAGCCATCTGAAAGCCCCAACTCCATCAGACAGTCATTCTCAACGTACCTCATAGATTGGACTGAACGTTGATAGAACCTGAGGTAGTTGTCTCTTTGTCGTTTGCATGCTTCTCCCTCTCTGAATGTGATATTTGAAAGATCGAGAGCAGGTCTCTCTTGACGGGCCATTGAGTGTGCGAATTGCAAATTTTGGTTTTGGTGGAAGAGATGGATTTCGTGAGTTATAGGGAACTCACTTGTTTCTTGCTAAAAATAGGATGCGATGGAAGGGTTAATGGAGAAATAAGTGGTGTGAGTGGGATGGTTAAGGAAAACATAAGGATTAGATGAGGAAGAAGAAGAGAAGTGCGCCTGTTTAAATAGGGAAACAGAGCGCACGTTTGAGATCCGTGACGAGCGTCACATGGTTGTTACGATCGTCACGCGTAACGGTCTTGCGTAACGGTCACATGCAACGGTCATGTTCATATGTGACGGGCATGGCGCTTCTGTGACGGGCGTAACACTTCATGTGACGCTCGTCACATGCAACGGTCACAATTTTGCAAAAACGCCAAAAAATTTAAATAATTTACTGCATGCTTAATTTCTAACTGTTTGCATGTTATGAGTGTAAAGACAGTAACATTATAGAAACACAGTAAAGACAGTAGCAACACATAAGTAAATAATTGCAGCAACAGTATAAAATAAAATTGCAGCAGTATGGAATTAACAACAGTAAAATAACAGAATTAAACTGACGGAGGTAGATTAAATTGATCTTAGAAGCAAAAGAAATAACAATGTCGTTTAGATTAAATGTAAAGACTAAAGTTAAATGTAACAGTAAGCATTAAAAGAATAATAGCAATAAAATGCTCCCTCCCCACACTAAAACATAACAGTGTCC
Source organism: Lathyrus oleraceus (assembly GCF_024323335.1). Classification (NCBI taxonomy): domain Eukaryota; kingdom Viridiplantae; phylum Streptophyta; class Magnoliopsida; order Fabales; family Fabaceae; genus Lathyrus; species Lathyrus oleraceus. The sequence continues at coordinate 325,479,708 of NC_066584.1, read as the reverse complement.
TTATTGCTTTAATGTGAGTAGGAAAATTCAGCGATCGATGTAGTTAGCCACGATGTTGTCCCAACGCAGCTACAACCTAGTTCAAGTGATCAAATTGTTCGACGGTGACATCCATTAAGCCTAAGACATCAAGGCGCGTGCTTTTTAGTTCATCTTTCACATTAGTAATGTCAGTATGGAAACCATCCAAACGGGTAAGGATTATGGTCAGATTTTCGGCATAGGATGGAATTTCTGGTTCATCCAGATTATAGTAGTTTGGAGGGGTTTCAGGGTCAGATTCATCAACAGAGATAGGGTCATCTAAATACTCATAAATAGGTGGTGTCTCAGGAGGTGATGGTGGAGCAATATGGTGTTCATCTAAATCATATAGTCAGTTATTTCGGTTATGAACACTTATTCTCTCATGGTTTGGTAAGGTAAATAGCTGGACAACTTCATTATTAATTAGGTAGTCAAAAGTGTCCGGCCTAAGGTTTCCGATAATTCTTCGGTCAAAGCAAAAGTCAATATCCATGGGTCAGATGTGTCTAAAAGGTGTATGCTCGTTAAGTGGGCGTCTAAGTCCAATGGCATCAGCTATCATGGTTACTAGGCCGCCTATTATGATTGGGGCGCGATTGTTCTTTACAAGGCGAACAAATCTTTCCATCATAAATGTTATATCATTGAAATGTCGACCCTGGTCGACACAGGGTAAGATGAAAAGTTCACCCCTTGACACTAAGGTGTTGTTTGCTTCTTTTCCAAATAGGGTGTGGGCTAGTATTTTGTGGAAGTAGCGGATAACAGGGTTGTGTATCATTTGGGAGTGCATCTCGTGTGGGTCAGGGTGGTGGTCTCTAGTTAAACTACCCCAAAAGTAATCTAAGTCAATGTCATTGATTAATTCCTCCTGGCGGATAGTGAATACAAATGGGCCACTAGGAAATCCTAGAAGGTCAGCAAGGTCTCTACAGTTATAAGTGAAATCCATACCAAACAGTCTAAAGGAAAACAACCCTTTGTTGAGTCCGTAACCATGCTTGGGGTTGTAAACTAGGGAGCTAAGGAATTCTAGGGTAAGCTCACGGTATGTGACAAACCTTCTCTTAATAGCAACATTCTCCCAACCTAGTTGGTTAAACATAAACAAGATGCTATCACGGATACCTAACCTATCCATGGCAGGTCCATCATAATATATGGATAAAGCCATATCCTTCTGAGCTAAGTAACCATAACGTCGTCTCTGAACTCTGCCTCTGAAAACTGTATCTACTGGTTGCATGATGAAAGTTAGTTACTAACTAGTTATAAATTCGCCTGTTAATCAGTATCTAATATTTCTAAGTTAGTAACGAGAAATAACAAGTACATTACTGCATAGAATCAAGGAAAGGGAGCAAAATAAAAGTAATAGTCAAAGAAGGGCAATGCTTAAAATGCAAAACATAAAAATAACAAAATCAATAACAAATTAAAAAGAGGCGGGTTGTCTCCCGCTAAACACTTTGTTTAATGTCGTAAGTTCGACAATAACGTTGCGATGTATTAGTTTTGGGGTTGAGCGGGAAGCTCTATAAGTCTTAGACTATTTGAATAGTCTTTATTGTCAATATTATGATAATGTTTTAATCTCTGCCCGTTTACCATGAACGGTTCACTATTTCTACCATTGATTTCTATCGCACCGCTTTTAAAGACTTTTGTATATTCGAAAGGGCCTGGCCACCTAGATTTAAGTTTTCCCGGAAAAAGCTTAAGTCTTGAATTAAATAGTAGCACTATGTCGCCGACATTATACTCTTTCCTAGATATATGTTTACCGTGCCATTTTTTGGTTCGTTCTTTGTATATCTTGGCATTCTCATAGGTGTCTAGTCTAAGTTCTTCCAATTCGTGAATGTCTAAAATTCGCTTCTCGCCTGCGGAAGTATAATTTAGATTTAGGGTCTTAATTGCCCAATAAGCATTTTGTTCTAAATCCATAGGGAGATGACATGATTTACCATAAACTAATGTAAAGGGTGTGGTCCTTATTGGGGTCTTGTAGGCTGTCTTATATGCCCACAGAGCTTCATTTAGTTTAGATATCCCGTCCTTTCTAGATATTCCGACAGTCTTTTCTAGAATTTGTTTGATTTGTCTATTCGAAACTTCAACTTGCCCACTGGTTTGTGGGAGATAAGGTGTTGCTACACGGTTTCGGACTCGATACTTCAGAAGAAATTTGCCAAAGATATTTGATATGAAATGGGAGCCATCGTCACTAACTACTAGTTTCGGCACACCGAATCTAGGAAAGATTATGTTCTTGAACAGCTTAATCACTACTCGTGTGTCATTTGCAGAAGAAGCTACAACCTCGATCCATTTTGAAACGTAATCGACAGCTATGAGTATATACTTATTACCAAAAGAAGACGGGAATGGTCCCATGAAGTCAATCCCCATACATCAAAGACTTCCACTTCTAAGAAGCCTGTTTGTGGCATTTCATCGCGTCTTGAAACATTACCAGTGCGTTGGGACCGGTCGCAATTTATAACCGCATTATGGACATCTTTCCATAGAGTAGGCCAAAAGAGTCCAGTCAGGTGCCAACGCGTTGGGATTTCAAAGTGATTAAAGATGTTTTTAATTGTCCAAACGATGTTAAACATTTCTCATCAAAGATAAAGTCAGCGTCTTTTATTAATAAACCATCCAGTGGTTTGGTAATTTTCGAGAAATCTTTGATAAAACGTCGGTAGAAACAGGCGTGTCCTAAAAAGCTTCGTATTTCTCGTACGGTTTTCGAAGCTTGAAGATTCTCTATGATTTTGATCTTAGATTTGTCTACTTCAATTCCTTTATCAGATACTGTGTGTCCTAACATGATTCCTTGTTGGACCGTGAAATGGCATTTCTCCCAGTTCAATACGAGATTCACCTTTACGCATCTTTCAAGTACCATTTCAAGGTTTGATAGACATCCTTCGAAGCTCTGCCCATAAACAGAAAAATCATCCATAAAGACTTCCATAATGTCATCTATAAAGTCAGTGAAGATTGACATCATGCATCTTTGGAATGTTGCGGGAGCGTTGCATAGTCCAAATGGCGTTCGTCGATAGGCAAATGTACTATAAGGGCATGTGAAGGTTGTTTTCTCTTGGTCGTCATGATGGATAGGAATTTGAAAGAATCCTGAATAACCGTCTAGATAGCAGAAGTGGGAATGCTTAGCCAATCATTCAAGCATTTGATCAATGAAAGGCAGCGGAAAATGATCTTTTCGAGTGGCTTTGCTTAGTTTCCTATAATCGATGCACATTCTACTTCTGGTCACAACTCTTTGTGCTATTGATTCGCCCTTCTTGTTCTTAACAACTGTAACACCCCCTTTCTTGGGTACTACATGAACGGGGATAACCCATTGACTATCGGAGATCGGGTATATGATTCCTGCATCTAATAACTTCTTTACTTCATCCTTGACTACAGTACTTAAGATTGGGTTGATCCTTCTCTGGTGTTCTCTAGAGGTTTTACAATCTTCCTCTAGCATAATGCGATGCATACAGATAGAAGGACTTATTCCTTTTAGGTCGGTGATGTTGTAGCCTAACGCAGTTGGATATTTTCTTAAGACATCTAGTAACTTTTCAGTTTCAATCCGTCCTAAGTCTGTGTTGACTATTACTGGTCTTTTGAGTTTGGTGTCTAGGAATTCGTATCTTAGGTTCTTTGGTAGTGCTTTTAATTCTAGGTCTGGTTTCTTCGGCCATGGCATGTGATTTGGTGTAAGTGATAAGCATTCGCTTAGACTATCATTTTGGTATGGTTCACGCCAATTATCATCTTCAAAGATTGGAGGGATTTGGATTTTCATTATCTCAGAATATGTGGTTTCTTGCATCTCCATCTCTCTTACGCACTCGTCTATGACATCAAGTAGATAACAAGCATCGTCTATAGTTGGCGCTTGTAAGAATTGTGTTAAGATGAATTCAACCTTTTCTTCTCCAACTTCGAATGTTAGCTTACCTCTTTTCACGTTCATTATGGCTCCGACGGTAGCTAAGAATGGCCTTCCTAATATAATAGGTGTAGTGGCATCTTTTTTGATGTCCATGATTATGAAGTCTGTAGGAATATAGAATTGTCCTACACGTACTGGGACATTCTCTAGTATATCAGCAGGATATTTGATTAAGCGGTCAGCTAGTTGAACAGACATCTTGGTTGGTCTTAGTTCTCCCATGTTGAGCCTTTTACAGATGGTTAAGGGCGTTACACTAATGTTGGCTCCTAAGTCGCATAGAGCTTTGTCTATGACGAACTTTCCAATGACACAGGGTATGGAGAAACTACCCGAGTCTTTTAGTTTGAGAGGCATGTTATTTTGGATTATTGCGCTACACTCAGCAGTAAGTGTAACTGTTTCGTTATCCTCGATCTTTTTATTATTGGATAGGATCTCTTTAAGAAACTTGGCATATGAGGGCATTTTTGTGATGGCTTATGTAAAGGGAATTGTAATATCCAGTTGCTTCAGAAGTTCAACAAATTTCTTAAATTGCCCTGCGGTTTTAGAATTTGCGAGTCTTTGAGGATACGAAATTGGTGGTTTATAAGGTGGTGGAGGCACATAAGGTTTTTCTTTCCCTTCGGCCTCTTGGGTATTATCTTCATTCTCCTTCGGTTCACTTACCTTCTCAGTTGTTGTTTTGTCAGGTTTTTGGTACATGGCAGGATTTTGGAGTCTTGGATCTACGGGCCCGTCTAGTTCTTTTCCACTTCTCAATATAACGACATTTGCATGTCCTTTTGGATTAGGTTGTGGTTGTCCAGGAAATGTGCCAGTGGGAGCAGCAGTAGATGCTTGTTGTTGAGCCACTTGTGAAATCTATGTTTCAAGCATTTTGTTGTGGGTGGCTAAGGCACTTTACTCGCTAATTGTTTAAGTTGCTCACTAGTATGTATGTTTTGGTTCAAGAAGTCTTTGTTTGTTTGAGCTTGGGTAGCTATGAAGCTTTCCATCATTAATTCAAGGTTGGACTTCATATGCATGTTAGAAGCATTAGTAGTTGGCTTTTGATATCCAGGTGGAACAGCAGGTACTTGGCCAGGAGCATACAAGGCGTTGTTGTTCTTGCCCGAAAAGTTGGGATGGTTTTTCCAACCTGGGTTGTAGGTATTCGAATAAGGTTTTCCTTGTGCATAATTCACTTGATCAGTGGGGACTCTTGCTAATATCTGACATTCTGGTGCAGTGTGTCCAGGAATTCCATATAACTCACAGTTTGGAGTTACGGCAACCACGGTGGCTGCGGGTGGTATGGTCAAGTTGTCTAACTTTTGAACAAGGGCATCTACCTTTGCATGGACGTGGTCAAGGCTACTGATTTCGTACATTCCACCTTTTGTTTGGGACTTTTCTACTGGAGTTCTTTCACCTCCCTATTGGAAATGATTTTGGGCCATGTTTTCAATGAGTTGATAGGCTTCATTGTATGGCTTGTCCATAAGTGCACCGCCCGTAGCAGCGTCTACTGTCAGTCTTGTGTTATACAGAAGCCCATTGTAAAATGTGTGAATGATCACCCAGACTTCGAGACCGTGATGTGGACATATCCTCATCATGTCTTTGTATCTCTCCCATGCGTCGTAGAGAGATTTTGCATCTTTTTGTCGAAATCCGTTGATTTGAGCTCTCAGCACATCAGTTTTGCTTGGCGGAAAATATCGGGCTAAGAAAACGTTCTTCAGTTCTTCCCATGTAGTAACTGAGTTGGATGGCAAGGATTGTAACCAAGCCCAAGCTCTGTCTCTTAGAGAGAAAGGAAAAAGGCGTAATTTTATCGCAACTTGAGATACACTATTCGCCTTCACAGTGTCTGCGTACTGCACAAACTTGGTCAGATGTTCATTAGGGTCGTCCTAGGATTTCCAGCAAATTGATGTTGTTGGACAACTGATAATAATGAGGGTTCAACTCGAAATCGTTTCGATCGATAGTAGGGGCAACAATGTTGTTGTAAGGTTCTTGTTGGGACGGGGTAGCGTAGAACTTAAGAGGACGATTTTGTGGTCCTACTGCAGCCATGGTTGGTTTTTCAATTGGTTCAGTAGTAGGAAAGAAGATATCGGGAATATTATACCTTCGTTGGTACTCTAGTATTCGGCGTCTTAAATATAAGAAACGCTTTAATTCTGCCATTGGTGGTGCTAAGTTTTCGCCCTGTGAGCGAGTACTTGGCATACAATCGGGAAATAAGGGAAAGGAGATTAGTTTTTACCTTAGTCTATACTGCGCAATGAAAGAATCGCACTATTTGACTAAATCAGGTCCCCGACAATGACGCCAAAAACTTGATACGTCTCGTGACTGTATATAAAATATAGTATATCGGGTACTTGACTGCAAGTGCACAGTCTAGTCGTTTTAGTTTTAAAAGATATCGAACCCACAGGGACCGCTGGTCAAACTAATGTTATCGATGTTACTATGTTTAGCTAAGGAGATGATTTTTAGAGGTTTGATTGAACAAAAATGAAATCTAAAGGAAATTAAGATTTTAAGAGAATATTAATAGAGGGATATCAGTATGCAACACATTAATCGTCAGGGTTTCGATAAGTCACCGGTGAAATTTTAATTAACAAATATCTTTTAGTATAAAATACTTATTTAAAAGGCTTTATCTCACACTCTCGTGATTGTTGACTCAGACTATACTTTTAAGTCAGAATGTACGCTCTCGTTGTCCCATTTGAAGTTAAAAATACTTTTTGAAAATAAATAAGTTCTAATTGCTTTTAAAGTGCTCTCGCTGTTTTTAAAATCAATGCCCAGTTTTTACTATCCAGTTCGACCCTCACGCTCTCGCGATTGTAGGTTCTAACCTTAGTTAATTTCCCACTCTCGTGGCAAAACCGTATTAAATAGCTTCTCACTCTCGTGACAAAGTTAATTAAATTTAAATTAAAAACCAAAGCCAAAAAGATTATTTGAGAAAAGAAGTTTACACCGATTATTATTAAATCCCATTTAATTAAATTGCTTACATACCGATACCGGTAGTTTAGTCAGACATGTTAATTAATGCAAACACATACAAACGTAAACATACCAACAATAAGGCAAACATGATTAAATAATAAATAAATAATAATAATAATAATTGAATAAAAACCTGGAACTTTGATTAATTGAATATGCCGAATCTTGAAGTACTCGAGCGTCCTCCACAGGTCGGTAGGATTCTACTTCTTCGAAACAATTGCCTAAACTAAATTAAATAAATTGCAGTAGTTCCCCAGTGTAGGAAACCACTACTTTTAGATAAATGAAAAATGGAACGGGAAGGGAAAAATTAAAGCTCTGAACGGAACGGTAAACAAATTGCGGTAAAAGAAAACAATGTTGCTGAAGAAAAATAATAGAAAATAAAATTTGTTGTGGAAAATAAATGCAGAGAAAGATCTTGAAAGTTGGCTTCAAGGAGGAAAATCAAGCATGCCTGTAGGTTTCCAACTTCCAACCTTTTATAGTCTCCATTTGGTATTCGTAGTTGAGAGAAATAAGGGGGACTTGGTTGAGTGAGATATTCACGGGAAAGTGGGTTGAGGAGTGAAAAATGGGGCGTGTGGATCACTTATGTTGAACAATTCATTACACTGCTTTTGGCCTTGTGACGGTCGTGGTGGGCCTGTGACGTTCGTCGTAACCAGGGCGTGACGGTCGTGACGAGGCTTGTGACGGTCGTCACCTGCACAGAATTCATCCTTTCTGATTTTTCTGTTGTTTCTCTTATGTTTCTTCTTCTTTTCTTTCCTTTTCTATACTTTGCTCATTTAAGCATGTGAATTGAAATACCTGCAAAAATAACTTGAACACTTGCGGAATAATCAGAATATAAATGAAAATGGTACGATTTTTGAATGTAAATCAAGGCAAATATATGATGTATTTTCGCATTATCAGTCATCGCCATTGAACAAGTAATTTTCCTCAACTTCTAAAATCCATAACTCCATCATGAAAGATTAAAATGGTGTTAAAATTATGACCAAATTTAAGAGTTTTGAAAGATCTATAGCTTTTAAGAATGAACCATTTTCATTTGAAGCTCATAAAAAAAGTTATTCAAGGTGGAAAAAGTGGTCATTTGAGTTTTAACTTAGAAATTTTTCATATATGTTTGATTCCTCCAAATTTCACCTCAAAATTCATCATGATCCAAGATCCAAATGGAAAAAGTTTCAATAGAAAAGTTTCTCCCCTTCATGTTATCTTTCCAAAGAGTCCAAGATCATTGTATTTGGAGTATTTTTGAGTGACTTGTACATAGGTGTAATGCATGACCCTAATTGGAAAGTTTCATAATCATTTTTCAAATTTACATTGCATGGTTCCATGTTATTGTTTCAGCATCATTTGGATTTGAATTTGGACCTATTTGCACCATTCCATGGGCCTTGTGCACACCCATGCAAGCATGCACCATGGTATTTCTATTTTTGGAAGAATTTGGAATGTGTGTGAAAAGCAAGTGAATTGGCTATAAATACATTACCCTTGAGATCAGAATGAAGATCCCCTTGCCCAAGCTTTGACCTACATTTTCCCTAACCTCAATTGAAAGGATAAACTTGAAGGTTTCAATTGAAATTAAGTTTCAATTTCACTTCTGTTTTGAGATTGAAACTCCAAGAGTTCAAACCATTTATCATCCATTTCACTTCCTGCAAGCTAGTAGAAGCAAGCCAAGCCAAATTAAAAGCAAGATCGAGCTCAATTGAAGCAAAACAAAGGTGAATTTTCAGATTTTTCTCTTCTTCGATTCTCCCTCAATTCTCCACCATTTTACTTGATCTTTGGTTGTCTAAAGACCTACCAATGTAGGCAACAAGATTGAGTTGCTTTGAGGTTAAATTGAAGCAACTCAATTCATACTCCTCAATTGTCAATTCCACGTATCTTTCAATATAGTGAGAATTGGAAAATTCTGAGGGCAGATTTGGATTCCTGATATTTTTCTCTTCAAAATAGTGTATGCATCTTTTATTTTCATGAAGGTTGATGGTGGACCAGTCCAGTGAGGTCCACTGGAGAAGATGACCGGAGCCCTAGATCCGGTGATGTGTTGACACCTTCCCAACCATTTGATCATGCATCCACGTTCTAATCATGGCCATTGTTTCTGATTACTCACTTTGTCACGCGTTTGACCAAAGTGTCTGGTGCACCTTAGCGCGTGGTCATCAGATCTGCCACCTCAATTAATTAGGGAAATCTGATGGCCCTTGTTTTTTTGCTTTTTATTTTAATTTATGATTTTCTTTTAATTGCTCCTATTTTATTTAATTCATGTTAAATTCATTTTTAATCCAAAAAATACGGGACTTTCACCAAAAATCTTTAAATATTTTCCTCTTCCATATTTTGAATTAAAATAATTTTTAGGATTAAGTTTGATATTTTTTGTGAATAAAATGATTTTTGACTTGTTTTAAAATATTTTAAAATACTTCTGACTTTCCAAAAATTCTAAATATTTTTGTCTAAGGTCCTTTGACCTTGTTTAACCTAGGATAAGTCCCTTAGCCATTTATTTAATGATTTGAAAGGACTTGAGGTTTTGACTTTTAAATAATGCATTTTAATTCATTTTTAATTTGATTTTTAATTGTTTAATTATTTAAATGTTTGGCTGAGCCATTTGGTTGACCTTGTGATGTTTGACTTTCTGTTTCGCCTTGATCATGGTTGATTTAAACTTTCATTTGATCAATACTATTAGATTTAGGGGGTTGATGAAATGTACATTTCATCCCTGAAAATAAATGGATAGTATTGATCAGATGAAATTCCTCATTTGATCAATTTGGGTATCTATTTCCCCTTCCCTCTTCATCTTTATCCATTCTTATCCCCCAACCCATCATTGACCAATGATTTCTCTACAACCCAAATTGCTAGTTGATTCATCAATGACCTTGTGTCAGATGAATCAACATGAGCTTGGTTTATATATGTCCCTACCATTTTATTTGTGTGTATGGTATGGTTTAGGAGATTGGTTATTTGTACCATGTCTCTAACACACATTAACACCAATTTATTATTGTCGGACCTCAAATAGTTGTGACTTCTACATAAGTCCAATTACGATTGCTTAGCATAGAGCTAAATTGTATCCCTAAAGGCATATCATTCTTGTAAATGAGATTGTAAGTCTCTCATTCTTCATGGCATTGTGTGAAGACTTGACATTTTTTCCATTCATGGGAGCTAGTGACATACTTGTTGATTTATCTAAGTTGGAGGCCTTCTCATGGATGATGTCTTGGTTCATGTCTTCATACTTGTGAATGAATGGTTGAGTGTTCTCCAAAGAATGACTTAAACAAATTGGACTCTTCACTAACATTTAACTAACTTCTTATTAATATTGCTTTACTTTCAAGTCATTTACTTAATGCAATTTAAATTTCAGTATCTTTATCATTCATTGCCATTTACATTTCATGAAAGATGTTATGTTTCATTCCTTTTTACTTTGCTCACTTGAGTCATATCTTGTGATTCTATATATTGTATGCTTGTGACTTTGTTCTGTTTATGGTCTTAGGACCTTAATATACCTAATAAACAATAAAAACCTTAAAAATTATCTTGGTGGACTGTTGGACTTGATTTGAACTTTTTGACTTAGAATAGGCAACCTCCCCATGCTTTGAGGACTTGGCCAGTTCCATTACTTGAGATTGAGCTATCATTGATTGTGCCTTTCGTCTGATGCAAACCTTAAGTGCCTTTGGTTCATCTGTTACTTTGTCTATGTGCTTAAATGGTTATATTATTATTATTGATGTCTAATGATGGTTTCTGAGTTTGCCACAAGGAATATTTCATATGATATATTTTGAAGACATTGAAGACTGCTAGCTATTGGAGTGATTGCTTGGATGTTATGGCTATCTTTATTTGATGCCTCGGTCTTCATATTAATTGCTTGGATATTGTTTATGCTCGTTGCTTGCTCAAAAGTCCAAAGGAAATGAGTTTCTATATGACATTCTTGTCTTGTGGATTTCATCCCATTGATCAGATCTTTTCAACTCTTAACTTTTAATTTTTTTCTAGGGTAGTCCCTTCATCTCCTCCCACCTATTTAATTTCAAGATCTCCCTCTCTCTCTCTCTCTCTCTCTCTCTCTCTCTCTCTCTCTCTCTCTTTTTTCAAAACCTTATTTGCTTGTGATTTCAAACTTAGACCTGTTTTAATGAGTAAAAACTTTGGCCTTATGCCAATGAATTTTCAAACTTTTTCTTAATCAAATTTGTGAATGAACTTAACCATATTGACTTTAATTTCAAAATACAAAAATAAACAACAACCCCATTCAAGTCTTTGGCCTTTTTGTGCCTTTTTCTGCTAAACTTTTGTTAAAACCAATTCACCAACTTCTTTGAAATTTTTACCATAAACTACGAGGTTTTGGTCTCTCATTTTTATGTTGGTACGTAAGTATAAGACCGAAGGTCTTGTCAAACACAAAGATATAGTTAATAAATTATTTTCTCATCCTCTCATTCCATTTTTATCAAACATCATTTCGACTAAAATACCTGCACATAAAAAAGGGCTCCCTAGGAGTACCTAGGATACTTTGGGTGTTGATATCTTCCCTCTGTATAACCAACCCCCTTACCTGTAATCTCTGACATTTTATTAGTTTGTATTTGAAAACTTCTTATCTTTGTGTTTTGTTCGTACTTTTTCCTATTTTCTTTGGAAACAATAAAAGCGTGGTGACGACTCTGGTTTTATGACGTTGAGTTGACCAAAGCTCAGTGTTCATGAATTTACTGCTACAGACCTCTACCTTTCTGCATGTTGATATTATCCTTATTGGCGCTATAAGGCATCGTTAAGGTGTCATTCTCTTTGTCATCTGATTCTCCTTGCTTAATTATTATCGTTGGTTTTCTTTGTTTTATTGTTTTTCTGATTTCTGATGGACCTTTGCGTGTCTTTTTTCCAACTTACATGTCCATTTTCCAAGAAATTAAAGCATTTAATATTAGAATTTTCAACTTTAGTGTAATATCCCATATTCCCTTAAATGCTCAATTAGTTGTCAGTTGAGACCAGTTGAGTTCTTATGTACTCTATCTATTATCAGTTGTAACAATTTGAGTTCATATGTACTCTAAGTGTTATTAGTTGGGACCAATAGAGTAACCAGTGAACTCTGAAGAGATTAATTATTAATAAAAGAGACATATCAATATTAACAAGTATAAGAGAGGACATTTTGATAACATTAATAATTGGTCAATTGGTACTGGAAGATAAAATATCAATTGTGATATTTTATATCACTACCTTCTTTCTCTCTCTCTCTCTCTCTCTCTCTCTCTCTCTCTCTCTCTCTCTCTCTCTCTCTCTCTCGTTGTTGAATATTTGTGCAAGGAGTAAATCTTAATTTATATTCATGATTAAGTTAGATTATTAAATTATTTGAGAGTTGTAAATCTGTTTTGGACGCGGACGGTTGCGTTAGAAAGATAACGTAAAGGACTATTATTCTTATCCCATGTTATAGTATATCATGTGATTTATAAATGCTATGAATTATATTATGATGAATGTTAAACATTGTTGTTATGTTGAATGTGAAATAACATGATTAAAAACCTTACAAAGATGAGTGAGGAAACCTAGGAGAATAACTTGATTAATAACTTAGAAAGATAATCTAGGTTATGGAAATGAGCATACGGTGATGCTTGGACGCAACGGTACCTAGGTGTGTATCGTGGACAAGTATTCACTTGGTAAGCGAATCAATATGCTTTATATGGAACATGTGTGATTTTTGTATGAGAATGGAACATGTTATGATGCCATGAGAATTGATATGATATCATGAGATTGTTTGATATTTTGGTGAGGAACTTTTGTTCAAAAAGTCCTATTTTGGCAAGGAGCGTTGCTCCAAAAGTCCTATTTGTTATTATGAATTAATCACGTATTCGGAATTAGGTTTGATGGTGCACATACCACTTTAAAGGCTTGGGTAAAGCGGTAAGTGGGGATGTGGCACCAACGATTCGTGCCTAATTGGGTTTGAGCCCCAACCATGTCGGACATGGGGGAAAGGTGGACACCTAAGTGGGTTAGAGTCCCGTACGGTTAAAGATACCCTAAGTGGGTTAGAGTTCCATACGGGTGGCGGTCGCTTGAAATGAGTTTGGAACTCATAGAGGACTAGATATCCACCGTGAAAGTCGAATCATACGAGCATGCATGAACCAAGTCTGGCTTAGTCATAAGTCCTCTTAGGGATTGATGTTTCGTGCATCCGAATAGTGATTCGTTGAGTGGACGTACTCAATAACATGTTTCCATACATTTCGAATATCCCTTAGATACTTGAGTCTTAGTTATCTTGTATGCATGATACATAAGTAACGAGAGATGAAGCCTTGAGTTAGGATTTGATTAGGAAACCCTATAGAGTCGGGTGGACCCATATGATAGGAGAACTCACTGAGATTATTATCTCATCCCATTATTATTGTTATTTTTCAAGTATTCCTTGCAGGTTTAATTCAAGATAAGCTATTTACTGATGTTTTTTCAAGGGACGGTGATTATCGTGATCTTCCGTTGTGGAGTTGTGTACAATGAAGATATTGTACACAATCTTTAGATTTTTATTATTTAGGAACTACTGTATACCATAAGCCATTGATGTTTTAGTTCGGACATGTGTATATAATGATGCCATTAGGCACTTATTTTGTGATAGTACCAAAATTTAATACTTATATGATATTATTCTAGATATATATTATACGGGTTGTTACAGTTGGTACCAGAGCAGGTTGATTCTCGACCTAGCCTTGAAACATCATAAGTAAATCTATTCCTGCCTCATATGCGTGTTTAGCCAACATGATTCTTACTATCACTGTATGTAGTATTGGGCCTGATCAACCTAATGTTATGTGCGTGGTAGGTAGGATCATGGTTGAGCGACCACGAGGACTCTAAAGTGTGGGTGGAACTTGTGCTTTGAGGGTAGGCTCAAGCCAATAGTTAGAAAGTAAGGAGAACCGGATAGCCTAGTGTAACACCTCAAAATTTGCCCTCCTCTCTTGGGACTAGCATTATCATTGTACATATCATTTTAGGTCAATAGGCATTGCATATTGCATATCATGTGGTTACATTGTGCAAGCTATCTTCCCAAGTCTTGATCAGGAGATGAGGAAGTCAAAAGTGCAAGCCTAGGGTTTACTGACTGATCATGGGCCATCTGAGGATTGGGCTGTGAATTAGGGTTTGTGATTCTTAGGGGAGATTGATCTTCATCTTGATTGCAATGATACATCATCATCATCATGATTGGGTGTCATCAGGAGATTGAAGAAGATTCCTTGAGATTAGGGTTTTGACCACTGGTCAACCCTAATCAGTTGCATTGGGCCTATCAGGGCATAATCAGGAGATGGGGTCTACGATGGTTATGGGGTCCATAATATGATTATATTGAGCTTATTGAGGCTAGGGTGTCACCCTTGAGCCATTTCAGTTGAAGATTGGGGCTTAACTTGATCAGTGCATTGCCTAATTCATCTGTCAGTTGAAAAGTCAACTGTGGTCAACTGTACATGATCTGATGGATTTAGAGGTGAAAATGAGTTGGATACACTTCATTCATGTTGGGACAAGTGTTAAATGACATTGCAAAGCCTAAGAATGAAGAAAATCAAGTCAGGACAAAAACTGCCAAAAATAGAAAGTGACTTGTAAATGAAGTTTCCAAAAATGGAAAGTTTTTGACCTCAAGACCACGTGTCCAAGGAAGCTTGAAATGAAAATTTGTTCAACATGAAAGTTGTAGATCTTGTTCTCACCTTTCCAAAAAGTCCAAGAACTTGAAATTCCCATGTGTGGTTGGAAAATTATGGCTCAATGAATTTCAAAAATGACCCATAATCAGGAGGCCATAATTTCCACATGGTTTGTCCAAATTGCAAGTTCTCTATATGCACAAACTCCATTTGACATGTACTTTCATGGTGCATAATTGGATTTTTCCAAAAGTGGTCAATGCAAAAAGTCAATTTTCAACTGGACAGTTAATTGGACCAAGGGCAAAATTGTCCAACTTTCAAAATAATTGGAATTTTTGAGTGGGGATTTTTGCAACACCTCATGAATGGTATTTAAAATTTGTTGGAATCATCATTTCATGGAAAAGGCTTGTAATTTGAGATTTGGCTTGAAAAATGAAATGGCAAAAATGGACAAAGTGGCATTCACATGTGATTTTGCAAATTACACAACCAATGAGAGTGAGACAAGTTTCAACAGCTCACACATGGCATTTGGAAGTTGTGTGAGCTGTCAAATAGGTGGCAATGAGCTGTCATTGGAAATTCCCATTTTGCCCTCACTTGGAAATTAGCACTTTCATTAACAATTCCAATTTGCATAATTACATGATTAAGCTTGGATTAGTGCATCATATATAATCTTAATCACATGCTAAGCATAACAGAATTGCACATTCACCAAGATTAGATCTGAAAACTCTTCATTCTCTCAAAATTTCTTCAAGAACACAAAACCAAAAATTCATCAAACTTCTTCAATTTTGCTCAATTTGCGAAATTCTTGTTGCATCAATCTCCAATCATCATATGCTCCATCTGTTTTTGCATTTCAACATCCAAAACCGCGCGAAACTCAACTGTCCAAGCTTGCTCCATTAATGGTGAATCGAGATTTTGCGCACTAGAGGCTACTTCAATCAAACCTGAGCGTTGAATTCAATTTCTTGGAGCTTATATTGCATCTGTTTGGAATCAAAACGAGCAAACTCATCACGATCCATCACTGCTACATCAAGGTACTCAAAATTCGAGTCTCACGATTTTGCCAATTATCATATGCGTTGTGTAGGCCATTGATCATAGGTTAACATGTAGCAATTGGTTTGTAAAATGATTGAGCGAGTTGAGAGAAATGTTGATTCAAAGTCTTGAATGTAAAGCCTATTTCGTTCGATCCAGAGTGTACGTTAGGAATTAGGTAAAATCGAGGACATATTCATACTCCACGTGATGAGACCTTTCCAATGACTATTCGTTTGTGAGTTTTGGTTGAGAAATGAGTAAAACCGGTGTTGGAACGGTGAAAAGGTTGAGAGCGCGGCGAAGAAGAAGATGATTTCCTGGAAAAAACCATTTGATCCGTGTTTTCTGTTTGAAATTTTGAATCCGCCGTTTCCCGCGCCACTGTTCGTGATATTACCATTATGCCATTAATGAATCTTATTTAATTATATTAATTCAATTAATTCTTAAAAAATTACAAACACATTAAAAAATTCATAAAAAATTATAGAAAATTCAGAAAAATATAAGGATTGTTTCTTTGACTTCCTTGTTGACTTTAGGATTTGTTTGACCTATTGGTCAAAGTTGTGCATGGTAGAAATAATATTTGACTTAGGTTTGTTTCACATGTGTTCATTTTTGATACATGCTACCATTTTAATTGTGAAATGCACATAATGTAGAATAAATTCTTGACAATTTTTGTGATGATTGTTGACTGGCTGATGTTCATTTATATGTAAATTTCATGAATTTTTGATACCTGATCATTGAGTTATGAATTTTGGAACTTAGGTGTGACAATGTGTGTCACACCTCATTTTGTCAATTTGCTGGATTTTTCTGATTGGTCTATACTTGTTGGAATGAAAGGAAATTTTGCATGATGATTGATTAACATGTTGAGATGTTGTATGAATTTTTGTGGAATTTTACAATGCATTTTCAAATTGATTGTAATTTTTCATTTCTGTTGGTCAAATATGCAAGTCCATGTGGTACATGTTTGTAATTTTGATGGGAAATGCTCATATGGTATTGGATAATCATGAAATTTGGCATGCTTGTAATAGACACATGATAGGACATCCCTGTTTTGGTCTCATCCATTTCTTTTTTGTTTTCATTGAGTTATGAATTTTTGAAGTGGATGTATGTGTTGATGTTGTGATTTGGAGCCTATAATTGTGTCTGTTTTTGTTGATTTTCATTGACATGGTTCCATTTGCCCAATTAAGCTGAAATTTGGTGTGCCATACCTGGATTAGGCCCTGTTTAGGTGTAATTTATTTGAGAATTTTTGGAAGTGTTTTGAGGTGGATTTGAATGCAATAGTTCTGTTTGGATGTTTTGTGTTCCATTTGACATAAGTTGAATTGTTTTGTGCATGAAATGAGTATAATGAATGATATAAACATGAGACTAATTGTGTTGGCTTTTGTTTGATATTAATTTGACTTTGGATGGTGAATACCTTGCTGTTTAGGAATTTTTCTTGCCTTTGGACCCTAGGTTTAGCCTAGTGGTCTTGTTGCTAATGTTTGCTTGATTTTTCAGGATCAAAAGCATAATGCACATGGATAATGAACCAAGTTAAATGCAATTGATGTTGTTTGATGTTTGTACACTAACATAACATTGTTTTGTAGGTTGTGAAGTTTGGGCTTAAGCTTTGAGCTTGCCTTGTTGTGCATTGATCTGTATAGATTAACTGATTAAACTTTTGCTGTTTAGTTTTGTCTGTCTGAGTACTAACTGTGTTTGACTGTTTCCAGGTACTTTTAGTTGCTCAGTTCCTTGTGAACTTTTGCTTTGCTTTGCTTAAGCAACTTGCATTGAGGTAGGTCCTCTTGACTTCATGTAGTCTGGAGACCCGGCTGTTACCGGGCCGGGCAAATAAATGTCTGAAGTCCTCCTTAAGAGGCAATGATTGTGGTTGTTTACTTTTCGTGCCAAGCAGGTGAAAGTCCTTTAAATAAGGCAATTGGTGGAAGGTAGGGGTATGCAGTCTACCCCCCACTATTCAGTTGAGTCTTCTCCTTGCTCCCATTACATGGTTGTAGCATTGAGATCAAAAGCCCAAGATCCTGTGCAGTGCACATTGTGTCAGTGTCTTCGAGCATAGAAGGGTTCCCCTATTCTGGACCCATGCTCATTTGTCAGAAGCTCTCCCTGGTTAGGGATAAGAGCTGTGAGCTCTCATCCTCACTTCATCCTTTCATCTGCTTCACCTTAGCCTCGTAATGGCAAGGTTAAGAGCAAACCCAGCCCGTACAGACGACTCGCTTCGGCAGTCAAACCTATTGTGTGAGCCTCTTGTTTGGCTATAGTGGGTGCTCTGTGGATATCTGATTGACATGCCTGTTTGAGATGCTTGTTCTCATTTGATGTATGCTTGTATGTTGTTTGCTTGTGTGCTTGCTTCTTTCCTGGTTAGGATAGGCTTGCTTATGCAAGTAGGATAGAAAACCGAACTTAGGGACGACTTTGCATGACAACATCTAGGCTCGAGTCGTAGTCTCCCTAGTGTTGTGTCTCCTTCTGTTCTGGCTAGTAATTCAGTCCCTTTCAGGGGAACTACATCGCCCTGATCCTCGTTCCAGACGAGGTATGTAGGCAGGGGGTCGTGCGAGACCTCTCCGGGCAACCTTTTTCTTTTTGTGTGTGTTTACATGTTATCTGACTGTGTGTTTGGGTTCGGATGCCGACGTAAGCCCAGTGATTGGCAGTCGGGCTCCACGTTTGCCCTTTTGAGTGTGTTCTGGTTCAGATGCCGACGTAATTCCATCAGTGGTTGTCGGGCTCCATGTTTGCCACCCTTGTTTGTTCGCGTGTTTTGTGTTGTTTGGCGTGCGTAAGCCGAACTACAGTGGCTCTGATTCTTGTTCCAGACAAGATATGTAGGCATAAGGTGCGATACCTTATCGAGCTCGTTTCTCCTAACCCCACCTGCGTTCCCCGTGTGTGTGTGTGATGTTTAGCAACCTATTCTTTATTCTAGGACGTGGATCCCGTCGAGTACGACGGACGTGAGGGGTGCTAATACCTTCCCCTTGCGTAACCGACTCCCTTACCCTTTCTCTTTGGTCGCAAGACCATTTCCTTTCCAGGTTTCTCTGAGCGTTTCCTTTCCCTATTTTGGGATAAATAACGCGCAGTGGCGGCTCTGTGTGTGTTTTGTTTTCGAGCCTCGCCGGTTGATTTTTCGCAGGATGCGACAGCTGGCGACTCTGCTGGGGAAACGAATGATGTAGACCTGTGCTGGTCCATCGTCCCTGAGCGAGTCCTTCCTAGCGTTCTAGGATAGTTTAGGTTGCTTGTTTTGTATTATTTATTGCATTTATTATTCTAACCAGTGTGTATCTATATTTGCATTAATGTCTGCATGCATCATACTATCATGTTGTTGCCGTCCTCTATGCAGGTGGTTCCTCTGTGTGGGGTGGGTGTTCTGAGTGGGGCTAAAACCCAGGCCCGAGTATACACCTAGGACTAGTGTGGTCTCATGTCGCCTCCTTCATGTTAGGTCAATATGTACCTGGCGGCATGATGTACCACAAGCCGGACGAGGCTCATTTGATAGTGCTCTTCTCTGTGGATATTCCGCTTTGTTAGAGTCACTTCATTTGAGTTGTTGACTCTGGTGACCGATCATTCCCGGATCTTTGGTTTAGACGATCTTAAGGGAGCTACAATGGCACACCCGAAAGGGCAAACCCATTGAGTATCTCCGCCCGATTGTCGAGACTATTATCCGCCTTAGGATGACCTGTTTAGAATTTACCTGTGAGGGGAGGGTGATTCTTTCAGATGCATGTTCAGATGGTGACTCAGATGGTGACTAATTGTTCCGTGGATCAGAGTCTTACTTATAAGTCGGATTTATGGCCGTTTATTTCTGAGACGCCGGAGTGCTGTCCGAGTTATATATCAGTGGGGATCCGTTTATTTCAGGATTCCCCGGGCCGAGATATTTATCAGTGGGGATCCGTTTATTTCGGATTCCCTGGGCCGATTCAGAGGTTATGGTATCTGCTCAGAGATTGTTTGGAGAGATTGATGATGATGATGATGATGTATCTTTCAGGTCCGTTTATTTCGGAACCAGCGGGTCAGATTTGTGGTTACATATTCCCTCAGATGGTTATGATCAGTTCAGAAACCAGGCTTCAGTACAGATGATCAGATGACTTAGAGGATGGCCCATTGCATTCATTCATCAGCATTAGTTTGCATTCATCTGCACCTAAACACGTCTAGCCATATGGGGAGCATTATTGATTGAGAATCTGGTTGAGAGACATCATGAATTTCAGAATGTGGATGTCAAAATGTTATCTGTCTCGATGAAATCAGGATCGAAGGACAGAAGCTTCCTCATATGGATAGACGTTGCATTCATGCATATTAACCTGTTTGCTGTTTTGCAGGAATCATTGCTCGTGCTCGTAGAGTTGTACCTTTGCACTCAACTCGTCCTCACAGATACTTCACTCGGCGCAACACTCCTAGACTAATGGATCTCCCGAGTACTGATCTCCTTTAGCTGAAAGATAAAATGAACGAGCTGATCAACATAATGCAAGGCTTTGCAGTTGGTCAGAAGGCTCTGGCAGATAAAGTTGAAAAGCTTGAGCGGGCTTCTGCAGCTAACAGTGTTGTTAACCTGGATGGTGTCTCCAACCAGGGGCGGGTTGGTTTCAGAGACGATGAAAAAAGAGCAACCGTAGGTATGGTGAACAACAATGCTGGTTTTGGTACTGCTGGTGGTCAGCCTGGGCCCGGTCTGGGGCATAATCTGAAGGATAATCTGTTCCCGCCTTTCTTTGGGGTGGATGATGACAGAGAGGAGGACCGAGAAGCTGATCAATTCTCCATGCACAATGAGCCATTCGGTCAATATGGTGTCCAGCCACAGAGCAAAGAGATTCAGTTGCTGGCGGAGAAGGTAAAAGCTTTGGAAAGCCATGCTACTCCGGGATTTGTCAATATGTCCAACATGGGGCTGGTTGAGGGGATTGTGATTCCACAGAAGTTCAAGGCGCCCGCATTTGACAAATACAATGGGAGTTCCTGTCCAGAAACTCACCTTCAAGCATTCGTTCGCAAGATCTCTGCATACACAACAGATCAGAAGCTCTGGATGTACTTCTTCCAAGACAGTCTGTCTGGAGGATCCTTGGAGTGGTACACCAAGCTTAAGTCGTCCGATATCAAGAGTTGGCAAGATCTTGGGGATGCCTTCTTTAAACAGTATCAGTTCAATGCTGATATGGCTCCGAGTCGTACCCAACTGCAGGGTATGTCTCAGAAGAATAACGAGGGGTTTAAAGAATATGCTCAGAGGTGGAGGGAGTTGGCTGCCAGAGTGCAACCTCCTCTAGTGGACAGAGAGATGTCTGATCTCTTCATGGGTACCCTGCAGGGGGTTTTTGCTGAGAGAATGGTGGGTTGTCCTGTCACGAACTTTGCCGACATTGTGGTGGCTGGAGAAAGAATCGAAAGTTGGCTGAAAATGGGGAAGATTCAAGGTAATGCTTCGTCATCAGCATCGAAGAAGCCTTCGGAAATGGCCAAAGGAAGAATGACGGAGAATCAAGTGCTGTGTATGACCAGAGAGGACACGGTAGGGATCGTTACTACCAGCACACTGCTGCTGTAACCATCCCTGCTGGTAATCAGTCAGTCCGACAGCAACGTCAATAGAGCTGGGTATCAGGTGAAAGGAAAAGGGGTTGATCGCCATTTTGACAGGCCACCTGTGACATATGCTGTTCTGTTCAAAAAACTGATGGATCTTGGGTTGGTTCAGCCAAGGGCGATGGTTCCGATGAGAACAGATCAGAGGCCTCCCAACTATGATGAGAATGCCCAGTGTGAATTTCATTCTGGAACACCGGGGCATAACATTGAGGGCTGTAGAGCATTCAAGAATGTTGTCCAGGATCTGGTGGACTCTAAGGCTATCAATTTTGCACCATCACCGAATGTTAGTGCTAATCCCATGCCGACACATGGTCAGGTGATGGAGGTGTAAGCGCTGGAAATTCAGGTCACACCTGTGTAGTAGGTGAAGAGACTGATGGTAACTGCAAGTTCAATAGTTGGATAAAGCCGTGCGTACCAGGAAGCGGGAAGGCTTAAAGAGATCAGGACTGTCGCTCATCCTGAAGAGTAATGATTTCTGTTTTGATTTTATCTGCATGAAAGCCATACGTGTTGCCCGACACGCAATGGTCCATTGTAAGGGCCACCTCATGTTCATTATTTGCATTTCTGCATCATTAATAAATGGATGTTTTTCAGTCAAAAAAGCGGTGTTCCCTGTTTTTCATTTATTTTTGCAGTTTAAAAACAAATACAAATGGCAATGTTTATTTTCATTTTTTATCCTTTTGTTTTGTCTCGTTCCGACTTCAAAAACAAGTTTCCGGATCTCGTTGATAACAATTTGGTTACCCCTCATATGACTTCGACAATCCGAGCAATCATGCCGAAGAAGAAGACGAAGAAGATTGTGATCTGCTGGAATTAGCCAGGTTGTTGAAACAAGAGGAGAAGGTGATTCAGCCGCACGAGGAGCGGGTTGAGATTGTTGTTCCAAGCACCGCCGAGGTCAGGAAGGAAATAGGAAAATGAGGCCGCTTCAGAGGCGAGTCGAGAGCAGAATGGTAGCCCTGTTGAAAGAGCAGGTGGATACCTTCGCCTGGTCATGTCAGGATATGCCAGGGTCGGATACCAATGTCGTTGTGCACAGGCTACCATGGAAAGGAGACTGTCCTCTAGAGAGGCGAAACGCCGGTACTACTTATCAGAGAGCCATGGTGACTTTGTTTCATGATATGATTCATCATGAAATCGAATGCTATGACATGATAGCAAAGTCCCATATGGAAGTGGGGCATCTGGCTGACCGGGGCAAGTCGGTTGACTGGTTGAGACAATTCAAACTGAGGTTGAATTTAGATGAGTGCACTATCAGAGTGCGGTCCGGTAAGATGATTGGGGTTCATTGTAAGGGAGGAATCGAGGTTCATCCTGCAAAAAAAAAAAAGAAAAAAAAAAGAACAATAAGAGAAACGCCTGAACCGAGAAAGAAAAAGAGGTTCGTGGTTTCTTAGAAAGATTGAACTACCTGTCATGGTTCACATCTCATCTAACAGCCACGTGCGAACCTATGTTCAAGATGTAAAGAAAAAAAATCAAACGGTCAGGTGAAATAATGATTGCCAAGGGGCATTGAAAATAAAAGAATAAGTTGCAGGAACCTCTGATTCTGATACCTCCCGTGGAAAGAGCAATTGTTAATCTGTACTTGACGGCCTTCGAGGGGTCTACGAGGTGTATTGGGTCAGCATGACGCGTCTTGTCGAAAAGAGCATGCAATTTACCTTAGCAAAAAGTTTACCGACTGTGAAACAATACATTCACTGTTCGAGAAAACTTGATGTACTTTGGCATAGGCTGCTCGCCGACTGAGACAGTATATGCTGATTCATGCCACTTTGTGGATTTCCGAGATGGATCCGATCGAGTATGGGTTTGAGAATCTAGCATTGACCGGACGGGTTGCGGGAGAGCAAAAGAATGTTGACTGATTTGTGATCCGCTCAGAAAGCAATCAAGGGGTGTATTGTCTGATTACATCTCTCTGCAACCCGTGGAGGATAATCAACCGATGAAGTTTGAGTTCCCTGATGAGGACATCTCGAGGTACTCAAATCGAAAGATTGAGAGTGACCGATCCCGGAGGAGGGGCCTGACCCCGAATCCGAACGGATTCTGATGTCTGATGGGGAGGTTAAGGTGAATAAGCTTTTGTTGCCCGGATAACGTTTGAATACACCAACGACGGTGTGATTGAGTAGGAAACTGGTATCCTGGGTATTGATCTTCGGTGTGTCTACTGGGGCAACTCCATTCTCATTGGTATATGGAATGGGAGCCGTATTACCGGTTGAGGTTCAGATTCCCTCTTTGAGAGTCCTGATGGACGCGAAATTGCAAGAGGCTGAATGGGTAAGGACCAGGTACGAAGAGTTGAGCCTGATAGAGGAAAAGAGGCTGGCAGCCATCTGTCATGGACAGTTATATCAGCAGAGGATGAAGCGTGCTTTTGACGAGAAAGTACGACCTCGGGTGTATCACATGGGTGATACGGTGCTGAAAAGGATCCTTCCTCCTCAAAACGATAGAAGGGGCAAGTGGACACCGAATTATGAAGGTCCGTTCGTGGTCAAGAAGGTTTTCTCTAGTGGAGCCTTGTTGTTAACGACCATGGATGGCGAAGATTTTCCATCCCCTGTGAATGCGGACGCAGTTAAAAAATACTTCGTATAAATTGACCCGCTGGACGAAAAGAACAAAATAGTCCAGGCAAAAATGGGCATCCCGGCGAACCAAAAACAGAAAGAGGTTCGGGCAAAAATTAGGGATAAAATGAGAAAATTGTACACCCGGCAAGTCGAAAACCTGAGAAGGCGACTTGGGCAAAAATGGGTATCCCGGTGGACTGAAAACCCGAAAGGGCGGTCCAGGCAAAAAAGGGATTGAAACGAACAACTGCGTCTAGCATGATCGTTTGCGCTTTGGTTAAAGCATCATGGAGAATACCCAGTAGGGATCAGTCAGAAACGTCTTGTTCAGAAGGCAGAAAGCATGGAGAGTCTGAGGACATATGGGGTGTAACCGAGTTGGAACTTGATGAGATCACGAGTTTCACATTGCCATTAGGATAGATTTTTCCTTTTGAGCGCAGTTACCTCTTTTCAGGAATTGCTTCCTTTTGTATTGTTCATTTGAGCCATACTTTCCAAATTAATAAAATGCATATTCAGTCGAATAATTTTGTTTTTGTTTTTCATTACCGCTTTGATTGCAAAAATATCCGATTATTTTGATAAAGAATCTTGCATTTTTAAAACATACAGGTTTCCTTCCAATGCATGTTTATAAGATTGAAAGCTTGAAATCTTATTTGGAAGGTTGAGTGACCCAAGTGTTGAAATCTTGACACGCCTGGGGCACGGTTTTATCTAATGATCTGTTTTGCAGGAACTGTTGGATATTCTTCATTCACTTGCAGGTTGTGATGTGGAAGCTTTGTAACAGATCCCCAGAGAGTTCGCTCAGGAACGAATGAATGAAAGGATGACGAAGACGTTGAGACGTACGACGATCCTTGATGATAATCAAGAAGACTCTTCAAAATCGGAAGATTGGAAGGTATGTAATTCCCCGCAGAGTTCGATCAGGGACGAGTGCACGAAGAAGGGTGACGAAGAGACGACGAGAGGCGTCCGACGACCCTTGAAATTAATCAAGAAGACTCTTCAAAGTCGAAAGATTGAAATTTCTGTATAACTCCCAGGAGTACATCTCTCGTCTAGCGCGGAGCGACTTGGAATATAAGATGATGGAGCAGAAAAGGTCCAGACGAGTCTGGGAATTCTCGAAAGTGGAAAACTGATACGAGATTGGGAGGTAGATACCGTGGTTCGATGAGTCGATGGGTGTTCTGTACTTACTTTTCTCATGTCCCAGCTAAGTCCCCAAGCAGAGTCATAGGACTAGCTCCCCAGCAGATACAAGGTCTGTGGACTTCTCCAGCCGAGTCAGGATGGTTATCCCGGACAGGTTAAGACGGTGTTTCCTCAGCAGCCAGGCCAGAAGGTTGTTATTCCCCGAGTGGAGCGGGTTTCAATGAAATATATCTCCAGCAGTGTTCATCCTACCAGTGGATTGAACAAAGTCCCGTAGCGGACGGATTTTTGCATCACCAGCTGAGTTGATTCTACCTATGGGTTGCGCGGGTTGTCCCCAGCGAAGTAGTATTCGTTTCCCTAGCAGGGTCAGGATGGTTGCCCCGCAGGTGATAGAGTGATGCATCCCCAGATGAGTCTGGAGATTGCTATTCCCTTAGCAGAGTCTCTGTGAGTGTTTCCCCAGTGAAGTCAACAGGTATCTGTGAGGGTTTTCCCGAAGCGGAGTCAGGATTGATATCCTCAGCAAGTCAAAGATTGGTGTATCCCCACAGAGGGTTGGTGGTGCTTATCCCCAGCAGTTCCTCGAGTGGATTGGATGCAAAGGAGGTTCTTCCCCGGCAAGGGTTGCCTTTCCCCAGCAGCAGTATTACTCCCCAGCAGGGTGGAGTTGGAGTAATGGCGAGTTCCTCAGCAGAGTGTCTCGTATTCCCCAAAGGAGTCCCTTGAGGGGGATATTTCTTTTTTATGCATTCATCATGAAAAAATAGCATGGCATATTGCATAGAAAAATAAATAATCGCGTAGCATTTCCATAAGTATGGAGCATTACGCAGAAAAAATCGATCATTCATCATTGCAAACATAAGCTAGTCTCAAACCGTGGTTACTGTTCGAGAAGTGGTTTTGCCCAAAGGTGAAGAGGTGTTACTCCGAGGAGTTCAGCATCGTGATTGAATCGAAGATATTCCCCAGTAGTGCGATACTGGAAGAGTAATTGTTTTCCGTCAAGCCGAGATGGGAAATGTTTGGCGTTCAGCGCAATTCAAGCCGTGGTTACCGCTTGAAGCTTTGGTGCACCAAGTGGTGAGGATGTTACTCTGAGGAGTCTAGCATCATGACGTCAGATCAGCAGTGTTCCCCAGTAGTGCGATATTGGAGGAAATGTTTCCGTCGGACGGAGATGGAAATAAAACCAGAGGACGTTACGCGATCAGCGCGATTTCGGGGTTCAAATGGAGAAAAGGAAATGCTGAGGTATTTTCTGGGGTTCAAATGGAGATGGAGTTGAAGATTATATCCGGGATGAGGTCCTTAGGATTATCTTCTGTTCATGTGTCACCTTAGACTCAGGCTGAGGCCAATGGAGGTCGTTATAGGTGTCTTCTGAGGAAGGGATACACATGCTACCTTCTTTATGAAGGTTTACCCTCTGACATGTCGCCCTCAGAGTGGTTTGGTGTTATTTCCGACGTTGCCAGCGGAATTATCACGAGAGATTGGAGAAAAGGATATGCTGAGGCATTTTCCGGGGTTCAAATGGAGAAAAGAAGATGTTGAGGCATTTTCTGGAGATGGGGTTTAAACGGAGAAAAGGAGATGTTGAGGCATTTTCTGGAGAACGGGGTTCATATTGGCGATCGCGAGTTATCGTCAAGCGACTGGGGTTCAAACTGGAGAATGGGGTTCATTATTTTGGCAAAAAGGAGTGCTGAGGCGTTTTCTGGGGTTCAAATGCAAAGATCCGAGGATCGTTTGTGCAGAGAAAATTTCGGGGTTCGAGAAAAGAAAAAAGAAGAAATTTTCGGGGTTCAAGAAAATAAGAAAAAGCAGAAAAAAATAATAATCCCGGGCGGATGTGTGGTGTTCAAGCCATGGTTATCCCTGCGTTACCATTTATTTTGGTATCCAGGTCGACGTCTTTTTTGATTTCAGAGATTGTTGCTTCGCCGATGCTGACAGGCGTTGTTAATTATTATCCCATCAGAGTGCAAATTGTTCGTCTGTTCTTGGTATTCAATCACTCTTCATCCTGATCATCCGAAAGCCGAGGCTATTTCGTATCGACAGGTTCATAGTGGATTGAATAGGGGCAGCTGTAACACCTCAAAATTTGCCCTCCTCTCTTGGGACTAGCATTATCATTGTACATATCATTTTAGGTCAATAGGCATTGCATATTGCATATCATGTGGTTACATTGTGCAAGCTATCTTCCCAAGTCTTGATCAGGAGATGAGGAAGTCAAAAGTGCAAGCCTAGGGTTTACTGACTGATCATGGGCCATCTGAGGATTGGGCTGTGAATTAGGGTTTGTGATTCTCAGGGGAGATTGATCTTCATCTTGATTGCAATGATACATCATCATCATCATGATTGGGTGTCATCAGGAGATTGAAGAAGATTCCTTGAGATTAGGGTTTTGACCACTGGTCAACCCTAATCAGTTGCATTGGGCCTATCAGGGCATAATCAGGAGATGGGGTCTACGATGGTTATGGGGTCCATAATATGATTATATTGAGCTTATTGAGGCTAGGGTGTCACCCTTGAGCCATTTCAGTTGAAGATTGGGGCTTAACTTGATCAGTGCATTGCCTAATTCATCTGTCAGTTGAAAAGTCAACTGTGGTCAACTGTACATGATCTGATGGATTTGGAGGTGAAAATGAGTTGGATACACTTCATTCATGTTGGGACAAGTTTTAAATGACATTGCAAAGCCTAAGAATGAAGAAAATCAAGTCAGGACAAAAACTGCCAAAAATAGAAAGTGACTTGTAAATGAAGTTTCCAAAAATGGAAAGTTTTTGACCTCAAGACCACGTGTCCAAGGAAGCTTGAAATGAAAATTTGTTCAACATGAAAGTTGTAGATCTTGTTCTCACCTTTCCAAAAAGTCCAAGAACTTGAAATTCCCATGTGTGGTTGGAAAATTATGGCTCAATGAATTTCAAAAATGACCCATAATCAGGAGGCCATAATTTCCACATGGTTTGTCCAAATTGCAAGTTCTCTATATGCACAAACTCCATTTGACATGTACTTTCATGGTGCATAATTGGATTTTTCCAAAAGTGGTCAATGCAAAAAGTCAATTTTCAACTGGACAGTTAATTGGACCAAGGGCAAAATTGTCCAACTTTCAAAATAATTGGAATTTTTGAGTGGGGATTTTTGCAACACCTCATGAATGGTATTTAAAATTTGTTGGAATCATCATTTCATGGAAAAGGCTTGTAATTTGAGATTTGGCTTGAAAAATGAAATGGCAAAAATGGACAAAGTGGCATTCACATGTGATTTTGCAAATTACACAACCAATGAGAGTGAGACAAGTTTCAACAGCTCACACATGGCATTTGGAAGTTGTGTGAGCTGTCAAATAGGTGGCAATGAGCTGTCATTGGAAATTCCCATTTTGCCCTCACTTGGAAATTAGCACTTTCATTAACAATTCCAATTTGCATAATTACATGATTAAGCTTGGATTAGTGCATCATATATAATCTTAATCACATGCTAAGCATAACAGAATTGCACATTCACCAAGATTAGATCTGAAAACTCTTCATTCTCTCAAAATTTCTTCAAGAACACAAAACCAAAAATTCATCAAACTTCTTCAATTTTTGCTCAATTTGCGAAATTCTTGTTGCATCAATCTCCAATCATCATATGCTCCATCTGTTTTTGCATTTCAACATCCAAAACCGCGCGAAACTCAACTGTCCAAGCTTGCTCCATTAATGGTGAATCGAGATTTTGCGCACTAGAGGCTACTTCAATCAAACCTGAGCGTTGAATTCAATTTCTTGGAGCTTATATTGCATCTGTTTGGAATCAAAACGAGCAAACTCATCACGATCCATCACTGCTACATCAAGGTACTCAAAATTCGAGTCTCACGATTTTGCCAATTATCATATGCGTTGTGTAGGCCATTGATCATAGGTTAACATGTAGCAATTGGTTTGTAAAATGATTGAGCGAGTTGAGAGAAATGTTGATTCAAAGTCTTGAATGTAAAGCCTATTTCGTTCGATCCAGAGTGTACGTTAGGAATTAGGTAAAATCGAGGACATATTCATACTCCACGTGATGAGACCTTTCCAATGACTATTCGTTTGTGAGTTTTGGTTGAGAAATGAGTAAAACCGGTGTTGGAACGGTGAAAAGGTTGAGAGCGCGGCGAAGAAGAAGATGATTTCCTGGAAAAAACCATTTGATCCGTGTTTTCTGTTTGAAATTTTGAATCCGCCGTTTCCCGCGCCACTGTTCGTGATATTACCATTATGCCATTAATGAATCTTATTTAATTATATTAATTCAATTAATTCTTAAAAAATTACAAACACATTAAAAAATTCATAAAAAATTATAGAAAATTCAGAAAAATATAAGGATTGTTTCTTTGACTTCCTTGTTGACTTTAGGATTTGTTTGACCTATTGGTCAAAGTTGTGCATGGTAGAAATAATATTTGACTTAGGTTTGTTTCACATGTGTTCATTTTTGATACATGCTACCATTTTAATTGTGAAATGCACATAATGTAGAATAAATTCTTGACAATTTTTGTGATGATTGTTGACTGGCTGATGTTCATTTATATGTAAATTTCATGAATTTTTGATACCTGATCATTGAGTTATGAATTTTGGAACTTAGGTGTGACAATGTGTGTCACACCTCATTTTGTCAATTTGCTGGATTTTTCTGATTGGTCTATACTTGTTGGAATGAAATGAAATTTTGCATGATGATTGATTAACATGTTGAGATGTTGTATGAATTTTTGTGGAATTTTACAATGCATTTTCAAATTGATTGTGATTTTTCATTTCTGTTGGTCAAATATGCAAGTCCATGTGGTACATGTTTGTAATTTTGATGGGAAATGCTCATATGGTATTGGATAATCATGAAATTTGGCATGCTTGTAATAGACACATGATAGGACATCCCTGTTTTGGTCTCATCCATTTCTTTTTTGTTTTCATTGAGTTATGAATTTTTGAAGTGGATGTATGTGTTGATGTTGTGATTTGGAGCCTATAATTGTGTCTGTTTTTGTTGATTTTCATTGACATGGTTCCATTTGCCCAATTAAGCTGAAATTTGGTGTGCCATACCTGGATTAGGCCCTGTTTAGGTGTAATTTATTTGAGAATTTTTGGAAGTGTTTTGAGGTGGATTTGAATGCAATAGTTCTGTTTGGATGTTTTGTGTTCCATTTGACATAAGTTGAATTGTTTTGTGCATGAAATGAGTATAATGAATGATATAAACATGAGACTAATTGTGTTGGCTTTTGTTTGACATTAATTTGACTTTGGATGGTGAATACCTTGCTGTTTAGGAATTTTTCTTGCCTTTGGACCCTAGGTTTAGCCTAGTGGTCTTGTTGCTAATGTTTGCTTGATTTTTCAGGATCAAAAGCATAATGCACATGGATAATGAACCAAGTTAAATGCAATTGATGTTGTTTGATGTTTGTACACTAACATAACATTGTTTTGTAGGTTGTGAAGTTTGGGCTTAAGCTTTGAGCTTGCCTTGTTGTGCATTGATCTGTATAGATTAACTGATTAAACTTTTGCTGTTTAGTTTTGTCTGTCTGAGTACTAACTGTGTTT
This sequence comes from Lathyrus oleraceus, assembly GCF_024323335.1. Lineage (NCBI taxonomy): Eukaryota > Viridiplantae > Streptophyta > Magnoliopsida > Fabales > Fabaceae > Lathyrus > Lathyrus oleraceus. The sequence goes on along the minus strand of NC_066584.1, from coordinate 325,448,693 downwards.
GACTGTTTCCAGGTACTTTTAGTTGCTCAGTTCCTTGTGAACTTTTGCTTTGCTTTGCTTAAGCAACTTGCATTGAGGTAGGTCCTCTTGACTTCATGTAGTCTGGAGACCCGACTGTTACCGGGCCGGGCAAATAAATGTCTGAAGTCCTCCTTAAGAGGCAATGATTGTGGTTGTTTACTTTTCGTGCCAAGCAGGTGAAAGTCCTTTAAATAAGGCAATTGGTGGAAGGTAGGGGTATGCAGTCTACCCCCCACTATTCAGTTGAGTCTTCTCCTTGCTCCCATTACATGGTTGTAGCATTGAGATCAAAAGCCCAAGATCCTGTGCAGTGCACATTGTGTCAGTGTCTTCGAGCATAGAAGGGTTCCCCTATTCTGGACCCATGCTCATTTGTCAGAAGCTCTCCCTGGTTAGGGATAAGAGCTGTGAGCTCTCATCCTCACTTCATCCTTTCATCTGCTTCACCTTAGCCTCGTAATGGCAAGGTTAAGAGCAAACCCAGCCCGTACAGACGACTCGCTTCGGCAGTCAAACCTATTGTGTGAGCCTCTTGTTTGGCTATAGTGGGTGCTCTGTGGATATCTGATTGACATGCCTGTTTGAGATGCTTGTTCTCATTTGATGTATGCTTGTATGTTGTTTGCTTGTGTGCTTGCTTCTTTCCTGGTTAGGATAGGCTTGCTTATGCAAGTAGGATAGAAAACCGAACTTAGGGACGACTTTGCATGACAACATCTAGGCTCGAGTCGTAGTCTCCCTAGTGTTGTGTCTCCTTCTGTTCTGGCTAGTAGTTCAGTCCCTTTCAGGGGAACTACATCGCCCTGATCCTCGTTCCAGACGAGGTATGTAGGCAGGGGGTCGTGCGAGACCTCTCCGGGCAACCTTTTTCTTTTTGTGTGTGTTTACATGTTATCTGACTGTGTGTTTGGGTTCGGATGCCGACGTAAGCCCAGTGATTGGCAGTCGGGCTCCACGTTTGCCCTTTTGAGTGTGTTCTGGTTCAGATGCCGACGTAATTCCATCAGTGGTTGTCGGGCTCCATGTTTGCCACCCTTGTTTGTTCGCGTGTTTTGTGTTGTTTGGCGTGCGTAAGCCGAACTACAGTGGCTCTGATTCTTGTTCCAGACAAGATATGTAGGCATAAGGTGCGATACCTTATCGAGCTCGTTTCTCCTAACCCCACCTGCGTTCCCCGTGTGTGTGTGTGATGTTTAGCAACCTATTCTTTATTCTAGGACGTGGATCCCGTCGAGTACGACGGACGTGAGGGGTGCTAATACCTTCCCCTTGCGTAACCGACTCCCTTACCCTTTCTCTTTGGTCGCAAGACCATTTCCTTTCCAGGTTTCTCTGAGCGTTTCCTTTCCCTATTTTGGGATAAATAACGCGCAGTGGCGGCTCTGTGTGTGTTTTGTTTTCGAGCCTCGCCGGTTGATTTTTCGCAGGATGCGACACCTAGTTGAAGTTTCAAAGGAGTTGTGATTCAGGTATTATGGAATTGAAGAGTAGTGTATCGTTCAAGCAATTCTGCAGTGTTAACGGAGTTGAGAAGTTGAGGGATTCTATCAGATGAGTTTGTCAGAATTTTGAGGAATGAGTGAATTTGCTAGTGGAATAAGATATACCCACTGATATGGAATAAGTATTGTAAGTAATTCCATACAATAAAGGAGAAAGGATGTTCATGTTGCACATATGTCATAAGGTCTATGAGTGAGGTAGTGTAATAGTGTTTCAGTTTCTAAGGCCACTAAAACATTTTTGAAGAACGAGAGTACTTCGTGGAGTATATATTTGGAATGGTACCTTGCAAGTGGTTGAGAACTTGAGAGATAAGGACGTTCAGTTTTGTTGGGAGCCTGAGGTAGTGGTGAAGTCTAAGGAGAGACTCAAGGACATGGCTGCTTGTTCCAAGTGAAACATGTATAGATCAAATGAAGGCTAGAAGATAAATCAAGTACATTCAGTCTTATAAGGGAGATCGGATTCAGGATAACTCATCAGAGGTTCATTGTTAATAAGATACCATTATGGAATGTTGAGTTACCTAAGGATCAATTATAAGAGTTTGTGTTGGAGAGAGAGAGAACGCACATTATATAATAATGGAAGCTCCAGTGAGTTTTGGTTGTAGGAGATCCGGTTGAGGAGAAGAGAAAGTAGGTTGGATTTAAGGAATTATAGTAGAATGGTTATGTAATTGGAGTTAAGAGGATTATCTTATAAATGAGGCAAATGTAGAGTTTGAGAGTAGTGTAAATCTTGCATTACAACTACTATAGTCAAATGCACTTCAGATAATGAGACTATGGAGTCATAAGGATTTTATTGAGGCTAAGTTATGGGCGTGCAGTTGATGATTGTTCGCATCGAAGATTTCTAGAGTATGCAGTGGAGTGGAGGAAGTTATACCTTGGTATTAAGAGAAGTATGTGATAGTGGCATTATAGTCACAAGTGTGTGTAATGGATTCCTTCTCTTGAGATGGATGTGAAGTAACACACACTTTGTTAAGTAGTGAGTCTTGTATTCTGAGAAGATGAGTTGATGATAAATAACGAAAGACAAGCCAAGCTGGAGCATGGGGACTAAGTGTAGGATGTGAAATATGTTAAGTTGTAAGATCTTATGGGGAGATAATGAGGATTGTCCGTGGCAAGTCATATAGACAAGTAACCCCAGTATGATGAAGTGTGTAGTAGGTATTGGGTTAGAAGAAAATTCCAGTCATAAGTGTGTGGCAATGTTAAGGTTCATCTTAAGTGCATTTTATTTGAATTGCAAGAGTAATAGTGGCTTATTGGAAGTTTGATTGTTATTTATCTTCTTGAGGAGTGTTTGGTTGGTTAATCACGGAGTATAAACATTCACATCGTGTTGGAGCTAAGGGTATCTTAAATGTCATAAGTGTACCGTTGTGGATGTACAAATTGAGGATGGAGTTACAAGTCATCACAAGTCAGATTTGGTAGTTTTGAAATTGGGGTTTTTGAAGGTGTAGTGTGTAGTTGGTCATTTATAGAGATATCATAAAAGTCATATGTTTGGGGAACCAACCTAGTGAACCATATTCGGTGTGAGTAACTCTTGGGTGTATCACTACTACGGATAATGAGAACCATAAGGAGTGACGTTGGAAGAGACTTACTAAGTGATGATCTGGAAGAGATTAATTCAGTATATTGTATGCATTAGTAAGGTGTAAATTGGTTAGTCAGAATATGACATTCAATAATTTATTAGATTCATGGCTTCATATGAGGACCCCCAAGAGAGTAGTACTTTTTTGTATACAATGATACTCTACCCGATTGAAAGGATTCATGAGTTATACTTCCGAGGAGGAACGAGGATAAGATATTCCTGAAGTTAACCATGTAACTCAAGTTTTATATTAGCAAGAGCATGAGCTAAGATTATTGAAGATGGATCAAGACGTTAAGATAGATGGTTCTAGATAAGAAGTGCAATGTTATTCCCGGAGGTGTGAAGTGTTGTATGACTCCGTGAGTAGTATGGAAACTCATAGTTACAGTCTAGTTGCTTAAGGTTTCTTGGAAGTGGTGTCTCGTTAATGACTTGAAGTTCCTTGATGGTGTTATTTTGTTATTGGTCGGGATCCTGTGTCAGCAAAAACCTTGAAGGAATCAGAACCCTATAAGAGGATTTGATATGGAACATAATAACAAGAATTGGATATTGTCAAACTAATTTGGATAAGTTCATTCAAGCATAGGATAAATCTGAATGTTATACACCTCTCTCTCTCTCTCTCTCTCTATATATATATATATATATATTATATATATATATATATATATATATATATATATATATATATATATATATATATATATATATATATATATATATATATATATATATATATATATATATATATTATGGAGGATGTTGGTCATATTTTAAACCTTTGTGTGTTAGCGAGAAATTTGTTGTTTTGGGAGGTGGGCACTCTAGAGGATAGGCGTGATCTTCTATGTAGATTGTTAGCTAACCAATGGTGCTTAGGAATCCTAGGTGTTCCACTGTTGGAATCGGAGTATCACAATGGAAGGTGATGGAATAAAGGGCTCAATCGAGATTATGGGAATCATAGAGGTCGTTACTCATAAGAATGAGAGTAAAAAAATCTCGTGCTAATGGTGCTATCTTATTGGAGTAGTGCGAGGGAAGGGAGACAGTAGGAGTAGAGGCTTGCAACATATAACATTAGATCAAGTGAAGTTGATGAGATTATCGGTGGATGGATTACAAGTTTGCCACATTTGTTGAAGGAATAATAAGGGAAGAGTAGTCAATATTGTATGCGGTCAAGGAATCAATAAGTTTTCTTATGAAGATTTAATGAGTATTGATTACCCAAATCAAGATAAGATGTCGAAATTATGTTTTGTGTAACTTAGTGCAACGAAGGGAAGTCGTGATTTCCGGAAGGAAGGTGACCAACTGATGTAGAGCGGTGTATCAGATGAATTAAGTATGGGCAAGTTTAAATGTTAATCGAGCATTGGAAGGAGGATATGGTTAAGACCATGAAGTATTGAGGATTCACACAAGAAATAAGTTTGTTAAGGAGGATAAGTTGGAAGAATGAATATGTCGAGGATTTTAAATCGAAGAGAAGTCAGGTGTTGGTCTAAGACGTTGATGTAATAAGTATTTATTTGTTGAGTAGAGGAAATTCGGGGGCGAATTTCAAATTAAGGGGGGAGAATGTAATATCCCATATTCCCTTAAATGCTCAATTAATTGTCAGTTGAGACCAATTGAGTTCCTATGTACTCTATCTATTATCAGTTGTAACAATTTGAGCTCATATGTACTCTAAGTGTTATCAGTTGGGACCAATAGAATAACTAGTGAACTTTGAAGAGATTAATTATTAATAAAAGAGACAAACCAATATTAACAAGTACAAGAGAGGACATTTTGATAACATTAATAATTGGTCAATTAGTACTTAAAGATAAAATATCAATTGAGATATTTTATATCACTATCTAATATTATAATATATATATATATATATATATATATATATATATATATATATATATATATATATATATATATATATATATATATATATATATATATATATATATATATATATATATATATATATATATATATATGTGTGTGGTAGGGAAAAGAAAGAAAGAAGAAGTAGGTAAGAGAAAAGAGAGAGTTATTAGAAAGAAGGAAGAGAAAGGAAATAGGAAGAGAAGAGAGAAAAGGGAGGAAGAGAAAGAATAGGAAGAAGAAGAAGAAACTCATGGAGGAACAAGAAGATGGTGTCATCTTCATCATCACCACCATCATCTTATCTTCATCATCACCATCACCAACTTCATCTCTATTTCATCATCTCCATATTCAATGTAAGTTCTTAGATAAATTTAGCCTTTAGGGGGGGATAATCTATATTTTGGGAGTTAGGATTTGTGCGAATTTATGATGTATTTGTTGTGTTCATACTTCCTTTGAATGTTATGTGTTGGTGCCATGTTGTTGTTGTTGTATGTTGTTTGTGATATTTCATGTTGCCATATGAATAGATGCTATGCTGTGATGGATTAAGCTGTTGTTTCTTGTTTTGATGATGCTCATGTTGGTTGGGTCATTGGAATGAATTATAGATAGTTATGGTTGGAAAAAATGGACTTAACAAATGAACTTTTGAGAAAATTGAAGAACCAATCGATTGGATGAACTTTTTATTGTGAAGAACCAATCGATTGGTCCTTGGCAAGGATCGATTATTTAAACTTTCTGTTTTTGAAGGAGTTAGAAATGTTCACATACCAATCGATTGGCCTTGAGAATCAATCGATTGATTCCTTTGTATTTTTGTGAGTACGGAGTTCCAACCAACCGATTGGTCCTCCCATTCAATCGATTGATTCATTTGATCAATCAATTGACATGAATTAATTCTTTGATAAATTAAAATATGCTACCAATGGGGGTTAAACCCGGGACCTCCTTGGTATGGAACAAGCCTTGACACTAGGCTAAGATCTTATTGTTGAATATTTGTGCAAGGAACAAATGTTAACCTATATTCTTGATTAAGTTAGATTGTTAAATTATTTGAGAGTTGTAACTCCGTTTTGGACGCGGACAGTGGCGTTAGAAAGATGACGTAAAAGACTATTATTTGTATCTCATGTTATAGTGTATTATGTGATTTATAAATGCTATGAATTATATTATGATGAATGTTAAACATTGTTGTTGTGTTGAATGTGAAATAACATGATTAAAAACCTTATAAAGATGAGTGAGGAAACCTAGGAGAATAACTTGATTAATAATTTAGAAAGATAATCTAGGTTATGGAAATGAGTATACGGTGATGCTTGGACGCAATGGTACCTAGGTGTGTATCATGGACAAGTATTCACTTGGTAAGCGAGTCAATATGCTTCGTATGGAACATGTGTGATTTATGTATGAGAATGAATCATGTTATGATGCCATGAGAATTTATATGACATCATGAGATTGTTTGATATTTTGGTGAGGAACTTTTGTTCCAAAAGTCCTATTTTGGTGAGGAACGTTGCTACAAAAGTCCTATTTGTTATTATGAATTAATCACGTATTCGGAATTAGTTTTGATGGTGCACATACCACTTCAAAGGCTTAGGTAATGCGGTAAGTGGGGATCTGGCACCAATGATTCGTGTCTCAATTGGGTTTGAGCCCCAACCACGGCGGACATGGGGGAAAGATGGACACCTAAGTGGGTTAGAGTCCCATATGGTGAAAGATACCCTAAGTGGGTTAGAGTCCCCATACGGGTGACAGTCGCTTGAAATGAGTTTAGAACTCATAGAGGATCCGATATCCACCGCGAAAGTCGAATCATACGAGCATGCATAAACCAGGCCTGGATAGACGTAAGTCTACTTGGGGATTGATGTTTCGTGCATCCAAATAGTGATGCGTTGAGTGGATGCACTCAATGACATGTTTCCATACATTGCGAATATCCCTTAGATACTTGAGTCTTAGTTATCTTGTGTGCATGATAAATAAGTAACGAGAAATGAATACTCAAGTTAGAATTTGATTAGGAAACCCTGTAGAGCCGAGTGGACCCACAAGATAGTAGAACTCACTGAGATTATTATCTCATCCCATTATTGTTGTTATTTTTTCAGGTATTTCTTGCAGGTTGAATTCAAGAGAAGCTATTTACTGATGTTTCGAGGGACGATGATTATCGTGATCTTCCACTGTGGAGTTGTGTACAATAAAGATATTGTACATAGTCCTTAGATTTTTATTATTTAGGCACTACTGTATGCCATATGTTATTGATGTTTTAGTTCGGACATGTGTATATAATGATGCCATTAGGCACTTATGTTGTGACAGTACCAAAATTTAACACTTGTATGATATTATTCTAGATATATATTATACGGGTTGTTACATTTAGTTTGTAACCCCAAGTAGTTCTCAATATTGTTAACGATTGGAATATTTATAACTCGAATATGATACTCTAAACCTGATGATTAATGTTAATATTGAACATCATCTAGGACTTGATCACATTCATTTTTTGTCGTGAGCTTTATTGGTAATTAGTGATGATATTAGGGAGATTTATTACCTCTTTCATATTAGTCTTACAAAATATTAAACTCTCGTATGCATAAAATAAGTGAGTTATATTGGGAGCCTTTTTGGTAACAACTATGTCATTGAAATGATTCCTTAGATGCGACTTTCTAATAAAGTTAGAAAAAATGTTAGCGTAAAGAATAAAATGTAAGAATAAATAGGATATCTTTGTTTTATCCCTCGGTTAGGGATAAATTTAGCAATAGGGTGGACATTTATCATAATAGAAAAGGTAACAATGTTGATACACTTCACACCAAGCTTGGTAATGTTCTTAGGAAAACCAAAACAATTCATAGTTTGGCTAATGGAATTCTAGTTCACCTTTCATAGGCTTTCTCCATATCCATTTTAATACCAACACAGTTATCCATTCTCTTATTAGTTTTATTCAAAAGGTTAAACATATCATAGGCAATCATAATGTTATTAATGATGAGTCTTTTATACACAAAAGCACTTTGGTTCTCACTGATGATCACATGGAGGATGAGTTTGATTCTGTTAGATACAATCTTAGTTATGATTTTCATAAAGGCACTACAGAGGGTTATGGGTATGAAATTAGTTGGTTTGATATGATTTTTAGTTTTAGTGATTAAATTGATAAAAGTATGTTTGAATTTATGAGGGTCCTCATTATTGTTAAGAATGTTAAGGGTCGTGCTAGTGATATCATCACCCACAATGTCCTAAAAGAACTGATAAAATAAACTGGAATCCCATAAGGGTCAGGAGCCTCATTTCTCCCCATATTCCTCATAGCATTTTACCACTTCCTCTACAATAAAAGGCCTCTGTAGTTGATTCACCATGTCCTCAAATATTTTTGTTGTTCTGACTAATATCACAATCATAATGAATAGTAAGGTGATCAACTCTAAATTGGATATAGAAGAACTGAAGCATGTTATTATGAATATCCTCCTTTTAATAGGTTATCACTTCATTAGGATTTAAAATATACTTTATTTTGTTATGTATTCTACTTTGACTGAATTTTTGGTGTCCCTTCTTACTAATTGACCCATAGTATGAAATATATTTAACATCACCCTCTAGCCAAACACTTTTAATTTTTATGGTGTACTTGTCTTACATATTCTTCTTATGACCTTTTTCCTCTCTTCCCCCAGATCATTTTATACTTCCCTTTCTTTTAGTTTCTCATAACAACTTTTGACATTAAAGATTTTATCTTGATTGAGACTCCATATAACTCTATATTTCTTATGTTGATTTGTTTTCACTTGTGACAAAATTTATGTCAACTCCTTCGAATGTCTTATCTCTTCCTCATTCTCAATGAACAATTGACCATCACTAATATGGAAATCCCATGCCCGCACACCCTGAATTTTCCTTCCCATCTTTGCAACCTTTCCCCCTAGTTTCTCTGTTAACTGATACAAAATGGGATAAACTAACTTTAATGGTTTATCATTAATCCACCTTCCTAGCCAAAATGGTGTCAATTACCCTGCCCCCACCTTGAATTCCATATTTCCTACTGTAGCACCTCAAATTTGCACCTATCATTATGCATACATTTTCATGTTAGGTCATAGCATATCATGATCCATTGCATAGCATTTGCATTGTTCCCAGTTGCCTCAAGTGCAAGCAATCAAGAATTAGGTCAAACTAATCTCCTGATCAGTCACCCAAGCGAGCAAAGGGATTTCTCATTGAATCAAGGCCTTGGGGTTTGTCCAACAAGTTCACATGGCTTGGAGGTCTATTTGAAGTGTTCAAGTCAAGGGTTGAAGGCTCAGAGGTCAGCAGTTCATACACAGACAGTCAAAAGTCAAAGAAAGTCAACTGTCAGTCAAAGCAATGGATGGTGGTCATTCTTGTGGAATTTGGGCACCATGGTCAATAATAAAGAGTTCAAACAACTTGGGACATCATTTGAAGTCAAATTCTCAAGGAATTAGGGTTTGGAATTCATCAGTCAATGCATAATCAGACAAAAACCCTAATAGTCAACTGTTGGTCAACTGTCCATTTAATCAGAGATTTGATGATTGGAATTGGTTTGTGGGAGTTCATTCATGTCCAAATAGTCATCATATATCATGCCAAACACCATCATGGAAGAATTTGAAGCCAGATCATGAATTTCTCAAAATGGAAACTGGGCCTGTAACTGAAAACTGCCATAAATGGAAAGTTTTGATCCTCAAACTTACATCATGATACAAGCCTCAAATGAATTTTTGCCCAACATGAAAGTTGAAGATCTTGTTCTCCCATTTCCAAAAAGTCCTAGAACTCTCAATTCCCATGTGCGGTTGGCAAGTTATGATTGAATCGATTTCAGAAAATCTTGAACTTCAAAGGGCCATATCTCTCAAACCGTTTGGCCAATTTTGGTGGGGTTTTTTCCTACAAACCACATTTTTCATCCTCTTTCCAAAAATATAAATTTCATGTGCCAAAACTTCACCAATCAAAATGGCATATTTTGACCTTTTTCATTTAAATGTAAGTTTGACCAAGAGTTGACTTTTTGACTCAAACATTTTTTCAGCATTTGGCCAATTGGGACAGCTCATAAATATCATTTTAAGTGTGTTTGCAAAGTCAAATTATGCAGCACATGTGAATCTATACTTGGTTACTTGAATTGTAAGAAAGGTACAAATGCACCATGCTTGTCCTTACTATCCACAACCATGCCTTGGTACCTTCAAACATCAATTATGCAGCAAGTTTTCTGCCATAGTAAACCTCATTATGCAGCCATACTCCAACATTACACAAAGCCATGCTTGCTTGCTTGATTTTGGAAGAAAAGTACAAAGCAACCATCCACCCATGCTTCCACCTTACCATGTACTGTCCATGACAGAATTTTTCCCCCAAATTTTCTGTCACATTTCCACACAAGACAAGGGCATGGCTGGTACTGTCACAGAAAAGGCTACAAACCACACACCATTGGCATTTCTCTTCAAAAAGGACCTGTCACCATACTGCAGAAAGGGAGGGAACACCTTGACAATTACACCTGGCTGTGCAATTCAGAGAGGACAACCACGCCATGCCATAATTAATGCAGCAAAGTACAAGCATTTTTTTCTGTCATTTGTGAAGGACAGTAGTAACAGCAGGGAAAAAACCATTTTGGCCAAAACAATACAAAACAGCAGGGCATTTTTTCTTATTTGTAATTCCTGTCAAGAGGGAACCTTGCCCTCATTTTTCTGTCAACCAAATGCAACAGATCACCATGCTTTTTCTGTCAACAAACATAATAAGCCACACTGCAGCAGAAGGTTATGAGTGAATCTTGCCTTCACCTCACTTCATCTGTCAAAAACAAAAGGGCATGACCTAACCTGCCTGGCCTGGCACAATCGGCTCCCCATCTTTGGAACTAGTAGCCAGCATACAAAAACACTTTGACATTTTTTGCTTCTCAAAAAAAAAACCTTGCCAACTTCTAACAGCAACAACCTAGCAGCAACATGATCCCACTTGGCCATTTTGCATTTTTCCTGGTCATCAAAAACAAGTAGCAGTAGCAGCATAAACCATTGATGACTGATCCTAAAACAAGATCACTTGGCCATTTTGCATTTGGTTTTTCTGTCATCAAAGCTGTCAAAACAGCATACCACAAAAGCAACCTTCATTGAATAACCCTGTCATAACACTGCAGCAGGAGGTTTGTTAATCACCTTGCCCTCATTTGGCCATTTTTCTAACAGAAACTTGGCTTTTGCTTAGCATAGCCAACCCTATTTTGCCTTGCTAACCAACAAAACCTTGTAATCTCTAAAACCACCTAACTGCATTTTAGCCATGTTTCAAAAGCTTGCTAGCAGCCACATAGCAGGATCAACCATGTTATTCCAACCAAAACCAAACCTTGCCATTTGCAATTTACTGTCATAACAAAACCTAGCAAACCAATACACTCTCTAAAAAATTGGACTTAGCCTTTTTGGCCTTGGATGATCAAAAACCTTACCAACATCAACCAACATCCTACAGCATCAAAAAGACAGCATCCTGCAGATTCCAACTTTGTTGAAAATTGACAAAAGAAATGAAAAAGCCCTGCATCCATTTTTCTTCACAACCAAGTAAGCTTTTGAATCCTTTCTTTTGCCTTGCTATGTTATGTTTGTTAAAAGGTCTTTCCATGCTTGTTCTTATGCAACTTGAGTCATGCTGATTGGTTACACATATCATGAGAAATTTGGATTTCACTTTGCATGCTCAAACCTAGTTTCCTTCGATTTGCTTGTTTGTTGTTGCTTCAGTGAAAACCATTGCCATGTTTGTGTTACCTGATGTTTAATGATGCTGTTGGTACCTTGGATTGCAATTTCTGGACACATTAAATTTTGAGATACATGATGATGAATGTATGTTGCCTTGCTGTTTGAAACCAAACACTCTGCCCAGAATTCTTCTTGATTGCTGTTGTTTTGGTTGTTTATAATTTTGCGTGAAGAACCTTGTTTACCATGCCAAGTGGTTTTGTGTTGATGTTGGTGATACCATGTTGAACACCATGCTGTGTGTTGCTATTGATTAATGATGCTTCATGATGATATTTCATGGCCATGATTTTTGTTTGATACTGTTGTTTATGTGTTGGTGATTTAAATGATGAGCATGGATAATGATAGTGAATGCTGCTCATGTTAAACTTTGTCCTGCCCAGAATTTTCTCAAGATTTTGTTGGTTTGTTGTTAATGATGCATAATGATGTTGTTTAGTTACCATGAGGATTGCCACGATGGAATTTCAATTGATGATGATTACATGTATGATGAACATAGGCTGCTATTTTGAAACCCTAAGCTGTACAGGATTTCCCATGAGCATGTTTTGTTCTAATGATGTTTGATGTTGTTGATACCATGAACTTGATGCATAACCTTGCCGCTGTTAAACCATAAATTGTCCAGAATTTTTCATGCTTGTGTTTGTGTATTGCTGAATAATGTGTTGTTTGTGTGCTAGTCATTCTGTTTTGATGCTGGTGATAACATGTGCTGCCATGCTGTTACATTGAAACCTCATGACCATGCCTAGAAATCCATGTAAAACATGTTTGAATGCTGCCATGTTAGTTGTTTATTTGTTGGAATTTCAATTGAGGGTGATGTTGGTGAACCAAATGCTAAAACCCTGCTGTTATCTTGAAACCCTACTCTGCCCGGGATACCACGAGCTCGTGTTTCATTTGTTGATATCTTAATGTTGCATGATGCATTTCAATATTATGCTGTTGTGTGCTGGACGAATTTTATGTTGCATGAAGATACCATGAATGCATGCTGCCATTGCCAAACCCTAGTTACATGAACCTTGTTGTGTACCATGCTAAGTGATCTTGTGTTGGTGATACCATGTTGAATACCATACTGTTTGCTTGCTTTTGTTCATGATGATAACATGTGGATGATGAATGCTACTGTTGTTGCTATGCTGTCAGCCATGCTGCAGACTGGTGATGAGTCTCAATGAAGTTTTAGTGCCCTGCTGCTGTTTTGAGTATCCAAGAAAATCTACATTGATTTGTGTTTGTCATGTTTGTTTGTGGTCTCTTGATTGATGCATTGTGTTGCATGAACTTACTGTGTGCCATGCCTTTTATCTCATGTTGATTGGATTCCATGTTTATGATGTTGGATGCTGAATCGTGTTGCTGCATGAAGCCAAACCCTAATGCTGCATGATGTTGATGCATGAACTGCTGTATCAATGCCATGTTGTTATGTTTTTTTGCTGGAAGTTTGTTTTACAAATGATGAACACATAATGTTGCTGCTAAAACCATGCTGCTTGCTTGATGATTGTTTGGATGATTGATGATGATTGTTTGATGATGTTGAATGCATGCTGTCGAGTCATGAACCTTAGCCATTGCCCAGAATGTTGAACTTGGTTGATGTTTGTTTTTGATTGAATTTCCTGCATATCCACTGTTCTATTGGCTAGGAGCCAATCAGAACATTTCATCACTTGGCCTTGAAACGCAGCGCTTTGCTAAATGAAGCGCATATTTATACTATTGCCATCCGTTGACTTGTGTTGACCACCTTTGCCTTGTAGTTTGTTCATACTTCACCCATAATTTCATCCATCTTCCACATTTAATTTCTCATTCATTTTTATTCCAAAAATTATGAAATTTTTTTTCACATGTTCATGAATGTGTCCTTTATTTAATCATGATTTTTAATTAATTTTCCATGGCCTGGATTTTAAATGATAAATATTTTCTTGACATGTATGCCAAAATGATACCTTGAGCCATTCCTTTTGTGAAATTGTCATGATGCATCCAATGAGCTTGAAATTTTTTGTGGTAAAACTAGACACATTGACCTTCATTTCCATATAAAGTTTGTGGATTTCCCATTTGTGGTTTGCTGGTTATGATTTTTTGAAGTCATGTGTTACATTTGGTGCCATACCATGATCATGCATTTTCCCTAATTTTGTTCACATGCTTCCTTACATCCAAATGACCCCAAATTTTGCATGAACTTACTCTTGTATGTCTAGTTGACTTGTGAATTTTCTTGGATTTATTTGAACAATTTTCCATTTGTTTGAGATTTTTCTTCCCTGCCTAGTCAAATGTGGACTTTGTGTGACACATGCTCCCATTTCATTTGTGAAATTCTCATACTTTATTAGATGGACATGAAATTTGATATGTGATAACTAGACATCTCAAACTTGGCATTGGTGTTAATCTCATTCATTTCTCATCTGTTTTCAATTTGATATGATTTTTTGAAGTTGACCCATGCTTATTGACTTTCTTTGTGCATGCTTGAATTTGGTTTGACATCATGATTTTCATTGACTGCCTTCCTCTCATCCAAATGGGATGAAATTTGACATGCTTACCATGCTATATGTTAGGTTTGATCATGATTTATTTGATGATTTTTGGAAAATGTTTAGATTGCTTCTGATGCAAGTCTTTCTGTTGATTTCTATGAGCTTCTGTTTGCCATGTTTTGACCTAAATGGTTCGTGAAATGATGATGATGATCGATATGAGTGTGAGACCCAATTGAGTTTGTTTCTTGAATGTTTAAACTTGACTTTGATTGGATATCCCTTGCTGTTTTGACTTTCTCATTTATTTTTGACCCTAGGCTTGCCCTAGTGGTCCTGGTACTCACTTTTGAGCTTATGTTTTCAGGTTAAGCTACAAATGCTTCAAAGAGATCATTACAATTTGATTGAGCTTGCTTGAATATCATTGTCTAACTTGTTTGTTTTGTAGGTGGCTTGGCTCACATGCCTTAAGCCTTGTGCCTTGCACATTCACTTGCTTGTGTTGACTGGTTGATGTCTGTTTCATTTTGATTTAACTCTGACTTGTATACTAACTGTGCTTGACTGATTTCAGGTACTTTAGTTGCTTTTAGTTCCTTGTGAACTTTTGCTTTGCTTTGCTTGTATAAGCAATTTGCATTGAGGTATGTCTCTTTGTCTTCATGTAGTCTGGAAGACCTGGCCTGTTACTTGGCCAGGCAACTGTCTGAAGTCCTCCTTAAGAGGCAATGTTTGTGACTGTTTACTTTTGTCCTTGCATAGAGTCAAAGACCTCCTAAGTGAAGAGGCAATTGGTGGAAGGTAGGGATATGCAATCTATCCCCCACTATTCAGTGTGTCATCTGCTTTGCTCACACCACTGTGTTGATGCATTGCAGATACAAACCCAAGATCTTGTGCAATTGCACAGTTGAGTCAGTTTCAAATGTGTAGAAGGGTTCCCACTTTCTGAACCCACACATTCTTGTCTTGAGCTCTCCCAGGCCAGGGATAAGAGCTGTGAGGTCTCATCCTCACTTCATCCTTTCATCTGCTTCACCTTAGCCCCTCAATGGCAAGGTTAAGAGCAACATTCACCCAGTTCCAGAGGTTTGTTTGTCGAGGTTGATATGACCCCTTGACTAAAACCTAACCCTTGTTTGAGCCTCTTGCTTGTGTATAGTGTGTGCTATCTGTGCTTGTAGGATTGTTTGACTTGCTTCCTGTGCAATATAGGATTGTTTGACTTGCTTCCTGTGCAAGATAGGATTGTTTGACTTGCTTCCTGTGCAAGTTAGGATTAGTTTAGACTTGCTTCCTGTGCAAGTAGGGTTTTGCTTGGCTTGCTTCCTGTGCAAGTTAAGTGTGTGTGGCTTGCTCCCTGTGTGAGCCATACTTAGGATAGGTTGGCCCTCGTACCATTTAGCTAGAAACCTTAACTTAGGGATGATCTTGCATGATAACATCTAGGCTCGAGTCGTAGTCTCCCTAGTTGTGTCTCCCTCTGTTATCTGGTTAGGCTAGATCCTTACCCCTCTGTAGGGGAACTACATCGCCCTGATCTTCACACCAGATGAAGTATGTAGGCAGGAGATTGAGCTGATCTCTCCGGGCGCCCTTTTTCTTTTTTGTGTGTGTTGTCTGACAGTTGCTAGGCTCGAGTGCCTGACTCCTTAGCAATTTGTTGTCTGTCTGTTTGAGTGTGTGTTTGACAGTTATAGGCTCGAGTCCCCGACTCCCTATTAACCTGTTGTGTTGTTGTGTGCTCGGAAGCTAATGTAAGTCCATCGAGTGGCAGTTAGGTTCCAGTGTGCGTGCGTTTTGGTTCGGATGCTGATGTAAGTCCAGTGATTGGCATTCAGGCTCCACGTTTGCCTTTTCCTGTGTTTGTTTGCGTGCGTGTCAGCCGAGCTACGAATGCTCTGATTCTTCTCTCGTCCGAGAAGATACGTATGCATAGGATGCGACATCCTAGCGAGCATGTTTCGTTTCCCCAGTCCGAACTACTTCGACTCTGATGTCTATGCCTGATAGACTAAGTAGGCCCAGGATGCGACATCCTGCCGAGTCAGTTTCAGTCAGTCTCTTTCGCTTCTTTCAGCCAGTGTGTGTGTGTATGAGCAGTGTTTAGCAACCAATTTATCTTTCCTTTTGTGCGTGGATCCCGTAGAGTACTACGGATGCGTAGGGGTGCTAATACCTTCCCTTCGCATAACCGACTCCCGAACCCATACTCTTTGGTCGCGAGACCATGTTCTTTTCCAGGTTTACTCTGAGCGTTTCCTTTCCCTCTTTTGGGATAAATAACGCACGGTGGCGGCTCTGTTGTTCTTTCTTTTCCCGCCGGTTTTTCGCGCGATGCGACAGCTGGCGACTCTGCTGGGGACACTAGAGAAGTTGACCTATGCTGGTCCATCTTCCCTGAGCGAGTCTCTCCTAGCGCTCTTTAGGTTAGGGTTTTGGCTGCTTTATGCTGTGTTTATTTATTGCATTCATTATCTACCGTTTGCATTCATTGTCTATTGCTTGCATTTATGTTTGCATTAATGTTTGCATTTATTCATCTGTTCACCTGGCTGGTTGTTTGTTTCTCTCTGTGTGGGGGGAAGAGTCAGTTGAGGTAAAAGGTCCAATACCCAGACCATGAGTGCAATCTAGGATACTTAGGAATAGAGTGATTCATGGGAAGCGGGTGGTATGGCGCCACTTAGCGGAACATTGATATCACGAGCAGTTCAGACCCTGGTGGGATGCTGTCGTTACATACTTCGGGTGTGTATATGACAGTATTCTGCGAAAGGTTATTTATGCTGCGTTTCTCTCAAGCTTTACCCTGGCCTAGACTACACCCGTGAGTGGGGAAGGGTTATTCATTATTACAGGTACCGTTGGTGACTCGGTTCTGTTGGTGACTTGGTTCTGATGGTGACTTTGTGTTCAGACAGTGTTCAGTTAACCTTAAGTGGGATTTATGTTCCGATTTTGACTGAAGCTTCGACCTAGTGATCAGAGATTGCACAACCAGCCAGTCCAGTCTGCATCATGTGCATCATAGCATATTTATTTTTCAAAAGAAACGCAAAAAAAAATCCAAAAAAAAAAAGAAAAAGAAAAAAAAGAAAAAAACTAATCCCTGCATGCATATCATTTCTCAGGTACATTCCCGAGCTTGTCTACTGATAGAGATGGCAACGGTCCCCGAGCCGAAGCGGAAGACCTGTTCCTACAGTTTCCACCGTGAGCCGTTGACTCCGCTAGCTGAGTTGGGTAGCCTCGTGACAGATGATCGTCTGAAGAATTTCGTTGGACAGTATGGAGATATCTTGACAGTACTGAAGACAGTAGTGGATCCGGTGCCTCTGCAGACACTACTTCAGTTTTATGACCCAGAGCTTCATTGTTTCACTTTCCAGGATTATCAGTTGGCGCCTACTCTCGAGGAGTACTCTATTCTGTTGAGTGTTCCTATCCAGCATCAGGTTCCTTTCTTGGACGTCCCAAAGGAGGTTGACTTTAGATTGATTGCCAGAGCTCTCCACTTGGGTATCAAGGAAGTCAGTGATAGTTGGAAGTCCAGTGGGGATGTTGTAGGATTGCCTTTGAAATTCCTGTTGAGGGTAGCTAGAGAAGAAGCAGAGAAGGGAAGTTGGGAAGCCTTTCATGCTCAGTTGGCCGTCATGATCTATGGGATCGTCTTGTTTCCGAGTATGCCGAATTTTGTTGACTATGCTGCAGTCAGTATTTTCATTGGAGGAAATCCAGTTCCTACTCTATTGGCTGACACTTACTATGCTATTCACAGTAGGCATGGTAAGGGTGGGGCTATCAGGTGTTGTCTCCCACTTTTGCTCAGATGGTTCTTGTCTCTTCTGCCAGCTAGTGGACCATTTGTGGATACCCAGAGCACTCTTAAGTGGACTCAGAGGGTTATGTCTCTTACTTCCTATGATATCAGGTGGCAATCTTACCGGATGGATGTGCGTAACGTCATTATGAGTTGTGGAGAATTTCGTAATGTGCCACTCGTGGGGACCAGAGGTTGCATCAATTACAACCCGGTTCTTTCTCTTCGCCAGTTGGGGTTTGTGATGAAAGGAAGACCACTTGAGGCTGAAGTAGCTGAGAGTGTGTATTTTGAGAAGAAGAGTGACCCAGCTAGATTGGAGCAGGTAGGGAGAGCTTGGAAGTCTCTTGGTGTGAAGGATGGATCTGTCTTAGGGAAGAAGTTTGCCGTTGCTATGCCCGATTACACTGATTGGGTCAAGAAGAGAGTAGAAACTTTGTTGTTGCCCTACGATAGGATGGAGCCGTTGCAGGAGCAACCACCTTTGGTTCTTGCTGATAGTGTGCCTGCTGAGCACTATAAGCAAGCCCTGATGGAGAATCGTCGTTTAAGAGAGAAGGAGCAAGACACTCGGATGGAGCTGTACAAAGCCAAAGCTGATAAGCTGCACTTGGCCCATCAACTCAGGGAGGTGCAAGGAGAAGATGCTAGCAGACTGAGGAGTAAGAAGAGATCCTACGAGGAGGTGGAGAGTATGTTAGATGCAGAACACCGGGAGCGCTTGAGGCTGCAGAGAGCAGAAGCCGGTTATCAGAAGAAGATCAGAGACTTGGAGAAGCAACTCAGAGATAAAGACATCCAGTTGAAGAAGGAAGTAGACTTGAGACAGGCATCAGAGGACCACCTTGGAGGAGAAGTCTTGGAGCTGAGAAGACAGTTGAAAGAGAAGATCACTCCTTTACCAGATTGCTCAGAATGTTCGCTGTTGATCGACCAGTGCCATTACCTGAAGACCCTCATTCCTAAAGACCGTCTGTCTTAGTTTGTATCTCTGTTTGTATTTTGTTGAGAATCACCTCCAGGCTTGTTGGATGGGATTCATTTGCGTGTAAGCCATCTCTTGGATCTTTTGTTAAGAATCACCTCCAGGCTTGTTGGATGGGATTCTCTTTCTTTGTACGTTGTTTATTCAGATATTCTGTCGACATTGGTTGTATGCCTTTTCACCCTTATGTATGTATAAGGATGTCAGCATTTCCTTGTATCTGTTTGTTCTCTTGTTACTGCAGGTTGCCATCTTTTTCAGGATGGGTCAGGCTCTTTGAATGCCTGAGAAATGAGCATATCATGTGCATCATACGCATCATTAGCATCATACTCATATCATTTTGCATAACGGGTGTTCTTGATCGTGACTTCTCACTCTTGGTTCCTGTTCAGGCAGGATAGCTGATCAACGTCCGCACCGCTACTCAACAAGACTGAATCAACAGAGAAGTATGGATCAATTTCAAGCTGAGTTGGCTGAGATGAAGGCAAGCATGGCCCAGTTTATGAATATGATACAAGGGGTTGCGCAAGGTCAAGAAGAACTTCGAGCTATGGTTCAGAGACAAGAGGCTGCAAATCCACCGATCAACCATGCGCCGCCAGAGGGAGGCCTAGTCGATGATAACAATATTGCTGCTGCTGTACCCGTCAACAACTATGCTGTGGGTGATGAGTTGGGGGGTATTCGAATCAACGGTCAACCTATTGTTCCAGATGCCGCTAATGCCAGAGTAGTCCGTGCTCCGGCCCGCAATCCTGTTCCGATTGTTGACAGACAAGAGGATTTGTTCTCTCTGCTCAGTGAAGACGAAGACGTTCTGGGAAGGGTTAATGAGAGAGACCGCAAAGTTGAAGCTCTTGCTGAGAAGATCCGTGCTATGGAAAGTCAGAATTCTCTCGGTTTTGATGTTACCAATATGGGGTTGGTTGAGGGTTTGAGAATCCCTCACAAGTTCAAAGCGCCGTCCTTCGACAAATACAACGGTACTTCTTGCCCTCACACCCATGTGCAGGCTTACTATCGGAAAATCTCTGCGTATACCGATGATGAAAAGATGTGGATGTATTTTTTCCAAGATAGTCTATCTGGGGCTTCTTTGGATTGGTACATGGAGTTGAAGAGAGATTCGATCCGATGCTGGAGAGACCTGGGTGAGGCGTTCCTCAGGCAGTATAAGCATAACATGGACATGGCACCGAGCCGGACTCAGCTGCAGAGTCTATGTCAGAAATCCAATGAAAGCTTCAAGGAGTATGCCCAGAGGTGGCGTGAACTGGCTGCTAGAGTTCAACCCCCTATGCTGGAGAGGGAGTTGACAGATATGTTTATCGGTACTCTTCAAGGTGTGTTCATGGACCGGATGGGAAGCTGCCCGTTCGGAAGTTTTTCTGACGTTGTCATTTGTGGAGAGAGGACTGAGAGTCTAATCAAAGCTGGTAGGATCCATGATGCTGGTTCCTCGTCTTCATTAAAGAAACCCTTCTCTGGGGCACCTCGCCGTAGAGAAGGAGAGACCAATGCTGTACAGCACAGAGGGGGTGTGTACAGAACAAATGCTAACAGAGATCAATATCGTCCAGTAGCTGCAGTGACTATTCCGGCACCTCAACCTCGTCAACAACAACAACCAAGAGTTCAACAACCGCAACAACAACAACAACAACAGCAACGTCCTTATCAGCCCAGACAGAAATTGCAGGCTGATAGAAGATTTGATCCTCTGCCCATGTCTTACACAGAGTTATTACCCGAACTACTCAAGTTGGGGATGATTGAGTTGCGTACAATGGCTCCGCCTACAGTGCTGCCTCCTGGTTATGATGCGAATGTCCGCTGTGACTTTCATTCTGGGGCACCAGGCCACCATACTGAGAAGTGTCGAGCTCTCCAGCACAAGGTTCAAGATTTAATCGATGC
The DNA here is from genome assembly GCF_024323335.1 of Lathyrus oleraceus. Taxonomy (NCBI): domain Eukaryota; kingdom Viridiplantae; phylum Streptophyta; class Magnoliopsida; order Fabales; family Fabaceae; genus Lathyrus; species Lathyrus oleraceus. Next base: position 325,427,477 of record NC_066584.1, on the reverse strand, counting down.
CAAGGCAATCAACTTCGCTCCAGTGCCTAATGTCGTAAACAACCCTATGCCTCAGCATGGTGGGCATAGAGTGAACAATATTGAAGGGAAAGAAGCTGAAGATCTGGTTGTTAATGTTGATGATGTTCAGACTTCTCTGCTAGTTGTGAAGTGCCGTCTGTTGAAGGGGGGTGTCTACCCGGGTTGTGATGAAGATTGTTTGGGCTGTGCAGAATCTGAGAATGGTTGCAACCAGTTAAGGACCGGTATCCAGGGTATGATGGATGAAGGTTGTTTGCAATTCAGTAGGGCTGTAAAAGATCGTGGAACAGCGTCAACTATCACCATTTACTTTAAACCGTCTGAAGAACGTGGACAAAGGATTGTCAGTGCGCCTGCAGCAAATGGTACCCCAGTTACCATTCCTGTGCCTGTAACCATCAATGTTCCAACTACTACCGTTGCGCCTGGAGGGAGGGTTGTTGAGAATAGTAAAGCCGTGCCGTGGAAGTATGATAATGCTCACCGCAATTACAGAAGGGCTGAAAGTCAGACAAGACCAGTGAATCAAACTCCAGTGACAATTGGTGTGCCGAATAGAGTTCCTACAAGTGTTGGTCCGGCTGTGGATAATGTAGGGGGTCCAGGAGGTTTTACCAGAAGCGGTCGTCTGTTCGCACCGCAGCCTTTGAGGGACAATAATGCTGAAGCTCTCGCCAAAGCAAAGGGTAAGCAAGCTGTGGTTGAGGAAGAACCTGTCCAGAAGGAAGCGCCCGAGGGGTCATTTGAGAAGGACGTGGAGGAGTTTATGAAGATAATCAAGAAAAGTGACTACAAGATTGTGGATCAGTTGAATCAAACTCCGTCCAAGATTTCTATACTTTCACTGTTGATGTGCTCTGAAGCACACCGTAACGCCTTGCTGAAGATGTTGAATCTGGCTTACGTGCCTCAAGAGATTTCTGTCAATCAACTGGAGGGTGTGATGGCCAATGTGAGCACCAGGCATGGTGTAGGTTTCACCAACCTGGACTTACCACCTGAAGGGCGAAACCATAACAAAGCCTTGCATATCACCATGGAGTGCAAGGGGGCAGTGTTGTCGCACGTATTGGTAGACACCGGGTCGTCGTTGAATGTGTTGCCTAAGCAGATTCTGAGGAAGATTGATGCGGAAGGGTTTGTGCTTAATCCCAGTGACCTGATCGTTCGTGCTTTCGACGGTTCCAAACGTTCTGTGTGTGGGGAAGTTACCTTGCCTGTGAAGATAGGTCCTGAGGTTTTCAATATCATCTTCTATGTTATGGACATCCAGCCCGCCTACAGTTGTTTGTTGGGACGTCCGTGGATTCATGCAGCAGGGGCAGTCTCGTCGACTCTCCATCAAAAGCTCAAGTATGTCTGGAACGGTCAGATTGTAACTGTGTGCGGTGAAGAAGAGATTTTGGTGAGTCATCTATCCTCGTTCAAATATGTTGAGGTGGATGGCGAGATCCACGAAACCTTATGCCAGGCATTTGAGACTGTGGCTCTTGAGAAAGTGGCATACGCTGAGCAGAGGAAGCCAGGTGCTTCGATTACTTCTTACAAGCAGGCTAAGGAGGTTGTTGATTCTGGCAAAGCTGAAGGCTGGGGCAAGATGGTGGATTTGCCGGTTAAAGAAGACAAATTTGGTGTCGGTTATGAGCCTTTCCAAGCAGAGCAGAATGGTCAAGCGGGTCCGAGTACTTTTACCAGCGCTGGGCTGATGAATCATGGCGACGTCTCGGCAACCGGTAGTGAAGACTGTGACAGTGATTGTGATTTGGACAACTGGGTTCGCCCGTGTGCACCAGGGGGGTCTATCAACAACTGGACGGCTGAAGAAGTGGTTCAAGTTACTCTTCTGACAGAGTAATTTTCTGTTGTTTTGTCATTTTGCATGGAAATCCTACGTTCTGCCCAAGGCGTAGTGATTCATTTTTGTAGGGCCTCATCATGTTTTAATGATTATCATTAATGAAGGACATTTTTTGAACAAACTTTGTGATCCCTGTCTTTCTGTTTTCTGTTTTCATTTTTCTTTTTCAAAAATAATAAAAATGGCAATGTTTTTTTTGTTTTTGTGACTTTTTGAACTCTTTTTCTAAAACAAAGCATTAAACATGCAGAAGCGATCTTATGGCATTCACTATGAACGATTCTGTTATGGCTCAGTATGATTTCGATAATCCCATATACCAAGCCGAAGAGGAGAGTGAGGAAGACTGTGAACTCCCTGCAGAATTGGCCAGATTACTGAAGCAGGAGGAAAGGGTCATCCAACCTCATCAGGAGGAGTTGGAAACTATTAATTTGGGTACTGAGGACGACAAAAAAGAAATCAAGATTGGGGCTGTTTTAGAGGACTCTGTCAAGAGGAGGCTGATTGAGATGCTGAAAGAATATGTGGAAGTGTTCGCCTGGTCGTATCAAGATATGCCTGGGTTAGATACAGATATTGTGATGCACCGATTACCTCTTAGAGAAGGATGTTCTTCGGTCAAGCAGAAGCTTCGTAGAACGAGTCCTGACATGGCAACTAAGATCAAGGAAGAAGTTCAGAAGCAGTGGGATGCAGGTTTTTTGGCTGTTACCAGTTATCCACCGTGGGTTGCCAACATCGTTCCTGTGCCGAAGAAGGATGGTAAAGTCAGGATGTGTGTCGATTACCGGGATTTGAATAGAGCGAGTCCGAAAGATGATTTCCCATTACCTCACATCGATGTATTAGTTGATAATACGGCTCAATCCTCGGTATTCTCTTTCATGGATGGTTTCTCTGGATATAATCAGATCAAGATGGCGCCAGAGGATATGGAAAAGACGACATTCATTACACCTTGGGGCACGTTCTGCTATAAGGTGATGCCATTTGGGCTAAAAAATGCTGGTGCTACCTATCAGAGGGCAATGACGACTCTATTTCATGACATGATGCACAAAGAAATTGAAGTGTACGTAGATGATATGATTGCGAAGTCGCAGACAGAAGAGGAGCACTTGGTTAATTTGCAGAAGCTGTTTGATCGGTTGAGAAAGTTCAAGCTGAGGTTGAATCCGAACAAGTGCACGTTTGGAGTGAGATCCGGGAAGCTCTTAGGCTTCATTGTCAGTGAGAAAGGGATTGAGGTTGATCCAGCTAAAGTCAAAGCTATTCAAGAGATGCCTGAACCAAAAACGGAGAAGCAAGTCCGTGGGTTTTTAGGGAGATTGAATTACATTGCAAGGTTCATATCTCATCTAACCGCTACATGTGAACCAATTTTCAAATTGCTAAGAAAGAATCAGGCGATCAAATGGAATGATGACTGTCAGAAGGCTTTTGACAAAATCAAAGAGTATTTACAGAAACCTCCAATCCTTATACCTCCAGTTCCTGGGAGACCTCTGATAATGTACCTGTCAGTGACTGAGAACTCGATGGGGTGTGTATTGGGACAGCATGACGAGTCTGGTCGAAAAGAGCATGCCATATACTACCTTAGCAAAAAGTTTACCGACTGTGAAACAAGATATTCACTGCTCGAGAAAACTTGTTGTGCTTTGGCCTGGGCTGCTCGCCGACTGAGACAGTATATGTTGAACCATACTACCTTATTGATTTCTAAGATGGATCCAGTGAAGTACATCTTTGAGAAACCAGCTCTCACCGGACGTGTTGCCCGTTGGCAGATGATTTTAACAGAATATGACATTCAGTACACGTCACAGAAGGCCATCAAAGGTAGTATTCTGTCAGAATATCTCGCCGAACAACCGATTGAAGATTATCAGCCTATGATGTTTGAATTCCCAGATGAAGACATCATGTATCTCAAGATGAAAGATTGCGAAGAGCCTCTCGTCGAGGAAGGACCGGACCCGGATGACAAATGGACACTGATGTTTGATGGGGCTGTGAATATGAATGGTAACGGTGTTGGGGCAGTGTTGATCAATCCCAAAGGTGCTCATATACCTTTCTCTGCCAGATTGACGTTTGACGTCACCAACAATGAAGCTGAGTATGAGGCTTGTATCATGGGGATAGAAGAAGCCATTGATCTGAGGATCAAAACACTTGACATATTTGGAGATTCAGCTCTAGTGATCAACCAAGTCAATGGAGATTGGAATACGAATCAGCCGCATTTGATTCCGTATAGAGATTACACCAGAAGAATACTGACGTTCTTCAAGAAAGTGAAGTTGTATCATGTCCCCCGGGATGAGAATCAAATGGCTGATGCCTTGGCTACTTTGTCATCTATGATCAAAGTTCATTGGTGGAATCATGTGCCACATGTTGCGGTGAATCGACTTGAGAGGCCTGCGTATGTGTTTGCAGCCGAGTCTGTTGTGGTTGATGAGAAGCCATGGTATTATGACATCAAGAATTTCCTCAAGACTCAAGAGTATCCTGAAGGTGCGTCTAAGAATGACAAGAAAACCCTGAGAAGGCTAGCTGGAAGCTTCTACTTGAATCAGGATGATGTGTTGTATAAAAGAAACTTTGACATGGTCTTGCTCAGATGCGTGGACAGACCCGAAGCAGACATGTTAATGCAAGAAGTTCATGAAGGTTCCTTCGGTACTCATGCCGGCGGACATGCAATGGCTAAGAAATTGTTGAGAGCGGGTTATTACTGGATGACTATGGAATCCGATTGTTTCAAGTATGCTCGGAAGTGCCATAAGTGTCAAATCTATGCTGATAAGGTGCACGTACCACCAAGCCCTCTGAATATCATGAATTCGCCTTGGCCGTTTGCTATGTGGGGCATTGATATGATTGGGAAGATTGAGCCTACTGCTTCGAATGGACATCGCTTCATCTTGGTTGCGATTGATTATTTCACCAAGTGGGTGGAAGCAGCTTCCTATGCTAACGTTACCAAACAAGTGGTTACCCGGTTCATCAAGAAAGAAATCATCTGTCGTTATGGAGTTCCTGAGAGAATCATCACTGACAATGGTTCGAATCTCAACAACAAGATGATGAAAGAGCTTTGTAAAGATTTCAAGATTGAACATCACAATTCTTCTCCTTACAGACCGAAGATGAATGGTGCTGTAGAAGCGGCAAATAAGAATATCAAGAAGATTGTGCAGAAGATGGTCGTTACGTACAAGGATTGGCATGAGATGCTGCCTTTCGCTTTGCACGGGTACCGTACCTCAGTACGTACGTCGACCGGGGCAACCCCTTACTCCCTTGTGTATGGTATGGAAGCTGTCCTACCTGTTGAAGTGGAGATTCCTTCTCTGAGAGTTTTATTGGATGTCAAGCTGGACGAAGCCGAGTGGATTCGAACAAGGTTTAACGAGTTGAGCCTTATTGAGGAGAGACGGTTAGCAGCTGTATGCCATGGACAGTTGTATCAGAGAAGGATGAAGCGAGCCTTTGATCAGAAAGTGCGTCCTCGGACATTTCAGATCGGTGATTTGGTTTTGAAGAGGATCCTCCCTCCCGGTGCAGATAACAGGGGCAAGTGGACTCCTAACTATGAAGGTCCGTATGTTGTGAAGAAGGTCTTCTCCGGCGGAGCCTTGATGCTTACAACTATGGATGGTGAAGATTTTCCGTCTCCTGTCAACTCAGATGTAGTCAAAAAATACTTCGCATAAATCGACCCGCTGGACAAAAAGAATAAAAGAGTCCAGGCAAAAAAAGGGCATCCCGACGAACCAAAAAGCAGAAAGAAAAGGTTCGGGCAAAAATTAGGGATAAAATAAAAAAATTGTGCACCCGGTAAGTCGAAAACCCGCAAGGGCGGCTTAGGCAAAAATGGGTATCCCGGTGGATTGAAAACCCGAAAGGGCGATCCAGGCAAAAATTAGGGATTAAAGCGAAGACTACAGTCTGAGTTGTCTGTACTTCATCGAGCTTTGTCGTCTGCCATCTCGAAAGATGTGATCTGTCCAGTCATTCTTCTCAGAAAGCAAGGAGTTGGGAGGAAAACTGATGATCTGTGAGTTATAACAGAATTGGGAAATAGTGGATGCCGTGTCCACGTTGCCATTAGGATAGGATTTTCCTTTTGTACGCAATTACCTCTTTCTAGGAATTGCTTCCTAATGTATTTGCCTCTTCAGGCACATCTTCAATCAATAAAAAAGAAAATCGTTATTCAGATAAATAGCTCTTATTTTTATTTTTATTTTTACTGTTTTGTTCGCAAAATGTCCGAATTTTTGATAAGCATTGCATATAAAAAACATGAAGGCTACACAACAATGTGCAGAATGATAAAACATTTGAAAATCATTTTGAATGTTGCGGACACTTGAGCGTATCTTGTCCATACATCCCCTGGGGGGCATTTCGTTGTGCTGTTTTTCAGATTGGCGTCTGTGAGGACGTTTCCTCAACAGATATTTTCCCCAAGCAAGCTTGAAAGCTATCAGAGTTATGTTCCCCTGCGAAGACGTCTGTGGATAGTGTTTTCTATTCCCCAACAGATCTAAGGATGGCCTGTCCCCAGCAGGCCTGTATTTGCCGATTTCCTCCCCGAGTGAGGCAGGTTCATTGAATTTATCCCCAGCGGAGTTTACCTTTTCCCAGCAGCAGTGCCATGCTTCAACATGAGTGTGGAGTCGCTTTACCATTCCTCAAGCAAAGTTCCCCGCAGAGTATTTCCCCCAAGAGGAGTCTCCCCACAGAGTCAGAGTATCTGATCATTTCGGCTCCCTAGCCAGGGTTCATTTGCATTTTGCATATAGTAATCATTGCATCCTCAAATTGCGTAGCATTTCCATTCCATATGGAGCATTACGCCATAGAAAAATTCAAACATATGCATTCATGTGTTAACTTCACCAGACCGTATCCCCGGCAGAGGCGGATCATTTCATTCGACATCAGCACAGCAAGACTGCTACAGTTGCTCTTGACAGCATTCAGAATTGTTTATTCCCCACAGAGGTTTATTTCCTCACCCGATGGTGACAGAGGTTTATTTCCTCACCCGATGGTGACAGAAAGTTTGTTTCTCCCCAGTGAGACCCTCCGGCAAGTGATCAGCCTTGCATCAGCATATCCCAGATATTGTACTTTGTGATACCAGTCAGTGTCACGACAGCACCCGCGTGTGTTTTCTTTGTTTGGTGTCGGTAAACACCATTGTTTGGTGTCTGTAAACATTGAGTATTTTCTCCAGTCATCAGTAAATGTCTGGTCATCATTTTGGTGTCGGTAAACACCATTGTTTGGTGTCGGTAAACACCATTGTTTCGGTGTCCGTAAACATCGAGTATTTTCTCCAGTCATCAGTAAATGTCTGGTCGTCATCATTTTTGGTGTCTGTAAACACCATTGTTTCGGTGTCCGTAAACATCGAGTATTTTCTCCAGTCATCAGTAAATGTCTGGTCGTCATCATTTTTGGTGTCTGTAAACACCATTGCTTCGGTGTCCGTAAACATCGAGTCTCACCCCAGTCATCGGTAAATGTCTGGTCATTTTTTTTTGATGTCGGTAAACATCATCTTTCGATGTCGGTAAACATCGAGTCTTTGTCTCAGTCATCGGTAAATGTCTGATAATCCCCAACTAGAAATCCCCAGTAGAGTCATCTGTAAATGTCCTATCTGTTTTCCAGTTGCAAATATTTGTATCTCCCCAATTAATTTCTCATTCCCAGTCATCGGTAGATGTCTGGTCATTTCCTTGGATGTCGGTAAACATCATCTTTCGATGTTGGTAAACATCGTGTCCCACCCCAGTCATCGGTAAATGTCTGGTCATTCTTTGATGTCGGTAAACATCATCTTTCGATGTCGGTAAACATCATCTTTCAATGTCGGTAAACGTCGAATCTCATCCCAGTCATCGGTAAATGTCTGGTCGTGAAATCAAGATCCCCAGAAGTCGTCGGTAAACGTCTTGTCTGGTATCACCGCAAAGAGTTTATTCCTCCCCAAGTGGAGATGCCATCGGTAAATGGCCCAGTTTCCTTCGATATCGGTAAATATCGAATTCCCAGTTGCAGCAGCCATCGGTAAATGGTCTTGCTAAGTTTGACATCGGTAAATGTCTATTTTCTTTGAAGCCACCATCGGTAAATGGCCTTGCTTCCTTTCAACATCAAAATCTGTTTCCCAGCCGCCATCGGTAAATGGTCGTGCTGAAGTTGATATCGGTAAATATCAAGTTTTAACCATCGGTAAATGGTTTTGTTTTCCAGAAGTTTGTTTTCCCCAGCCGCCATCGGTAAATGGTCGTGCTGAAGTTGATATCAGTAAATATCAAGATTCCAGTTCCTCAACCATCGGTAAATGGTTTCATTTTTCTGAAGTTGTCAATTGCAGTCGTCATCGGTAAATGGCGTGGTTCTTTGGTGTCATATCCAGTCTGTGCAAATTCTACGGTTCTTCGGTATTCAATCCCTGTTTACCCTGAAAGTCTGACAGCCGTTGCTATCATCCGTTCGGGTTCCCAACTGATTGAATAGGGGCAGCTGTAGCACCTCAAATTTGCACCTATCATTATGCATACATTTTCATGTTAGGTCATAGCATATCATGATCCATTGCATAGCATTTGCATTGTTCCCAGTTGCCTCAAGTGCAAGCAATCAAGAATTAGGTCAAACTAATCTCCTGATCAGTCACCCAAGCGAGCAAAGGGATTTCTCATTGAATCAAGGCCTTGGGGTTTGTCCAACAAGTTCACATGGCTTGGAGGTCTATTTGAAGTGTTCAAGTCAAGGGTTGAAGGCTCAGAGGTCAGCAGTTCATACACAGACAGTCAAAAGTCAAAGAAAGTCAACTGTCAGTCAAAGCAATGGATGGTGGTCATTCTTGTGGAATTTGGGCACCATGGTCAATAATCAAGAGTTCAAACAACTTGGGACATCATTTGAAGTCAAATTCTCAAGGAATTAGGGTTTGGAATTCATCAGTCAATGCATAATCAGACAAAAACCCTAATAGTCAACTGTTGGTCAACTGTCCATTTAATCAGAGATTTGATGATTGGAATTGGTTTGTGGGAGTTCATTCATGTCCAAATAGTCATCATATATCATGCCAAACACCATCATGGAAGAATTTGAAGCCAGATCATGAATTTCCCAAAATGGAAACTGGGCCTGTAACTGAAAACTGCCATAAATGGAAAGTTTTGATCCTCAAACTTACATCATGATACAAGCCTCAAATGAATTTTTGCCCAACATGAAAGTTGAAGATCTTGTTCTCCCATTTCCAAAAAGTCCTAGAACTCTCAATTCCCATGTGCGGTTGGCAAGTTATGATTGAATCGATTTCAGAAAATCTTGAACTTCAAAGGGCCATATCTCTCAAACCGTTTGGCCAATTTTGGTGGGGTTTTTTCCTACAAACCACATTTTTCATCCTCTTTCCAAAAATATAAATTTCATGTGCCAAAACTTCACCAATCAAAATGGCATATTTTGACCTTTTTCATTTAAATGTAAGTTTGACCAAGAGTTGACTTTTTGACTCAAACATTTTTTCAGCATTTGGCCAATTGGGACAGCTCATAAATATCATTTTAAGTGTGTTTGCAAAGTCAAATTATGCAGCACATGTGAATCTATACTTGGTTACTTGAATTGTAAGAAAGGTACAAATGCACCATGCTTGTCCTTACTATCCACAACCATGCCTTGGTACCTTCAAACAACAATTATGCAGCAAGTTTTCTGCCATAGTAAACCTCATTATGCAGCCATACTCCAACATTACACAAAGCCATGCTTGCTTGCTTGATTTTGGAAGAAAAGTACAAAGCAACCATCCACCCATGCTTCCACCTTACCATGTACTGTCCATGACAGAATTTTTCCCCCAAATTTTCTGTCACATTTCCACACAAGACAAGGGCATGGCTGGTACTGTCACAGAAAAGGCTACAAACCACACACCATTGGCATTTCTCTTCAAAAAGGACCTGTCACCATACTGCAGAAAGGGAGGGAACACCTTGACAATTACACCTGGCTGTGCAATTCAGAGAGGACAACCACGCCATGCCATAATTAATGCAGCAAAGTACAAGCATTTTTTTCTGTCATTTGTGAAGGACAGTAGTAACAGCAGGGAAAAAACCATTTTGGCCAAAACAATACAAAACAGCAGGGCATTTTTTCTTATTTGTAATTCCTGTCAAGAGGGAACCTTGCCCTCATTTTTCTGTCAACCAAATGCAACAGATCACCATGCTTTTTCTGTCAACAAACATAATAAGCCACACTGCAGCAGAAGGTTATGAGTGAATCTTGCCTTCACCTCACTTCATCTGTCAAAAACAAAAGGGCATGACCTAACCTGCCTGGCCTGGCACAATCGGCTCCCCATCTTTGGAACTAGTAGCCAGCATACAAAAACACTTTGACATTTTTTGCTTCTCAAAAAAAAAACCTTGCCAACTTCTAACAGCAACAACCTAGCAGCAACATGATCCCACTTGGCCATTTTGCATTTTTCCTGGTCATCAAAAACAAGTAGCAGTAGCAGCATAAACCATTGATGACTGATCCTAAAACAAGATCACTTGGCCATTTTGCATTTGGTTTTTCTGTCATCAAAGCTGTCAAAACAGCATACCACAAAAGCAACCTTCATTGAATAACCCTGTCATAACACTGCAGCAGGAGGTTTGTTAATCACCTTGCCCTCATTTGGCCATTTTTCTAACAGAAACTTGGCTTTTGCTTAGCATAGCCAACCCTATTTTGCCTTGCTAACCAACAAAACCTTGTAATCTCTAAAACCACCTAACTGCATTTTAGCCATGTTTCAAAAGCTTGCTAGCAGCCACATAGCAGGATCAACCATGTTATTCCAACCAAAACCAAACCTTGCCATTTGCAATTTACTGTCATAACAAAACCTAGCAAACCAATACACTCTCTAAAAAATTGGACTTAGCCTTTTTGGCCTTGGATGATCAAAAACCTTACCAACATCAACCAACATCCTACAGCATCAAAAAGACAGCATCCTGCAGATTCCAACTTTGTTGAAAATTGACAAAAGAAATGAAAAAGCCCTGCATCCATTTTTCTTCACAACCAAGTAAGCTTTTGAATCCTTTCTTTTGCCTTGCTATGTTATGTTTGTTAAAAGGTCTTTCCATGCTTGTTCTTATGCAACTTGAGTCATGCTGATTGGTTACACATATCATGAGAAATTTGGATTTCACTTTGCATGCTCAAACCTAGTTTCCTTCGATTTGCTTGTTTGTTGTTGCTTCAGTGAAAACCATTGCCATGTTTGTGTTACCTGATGTTTAATGATGCTGTTGGTACCTTGGATTGCAATTTCTGGACACATTAAATTTTGAGATACATGATGATGAATGTATGTTGCCTTGCTGTTTGAAACCAAACACTCTGCCCAGAATTCTTCTTGATTGCTGTTGTTTTGGTTGTTTATAATTTTGCGTGAAGAACCTTGTTTACCATGCCAAGTGGTTTTGTGTTGATGTTGGTGATACCATGTTGAACACCATGCTGTGTGTTGCTATTGATTAATGATGCTTCATGATGATATTTCATGGCCATGATTTTTGTTTGATACTGTTGTTTATGTGTTGGTGATTTAAATGATGAGCATGGATAATGATAGTGAATGCTGCTCATGTTAAACTTTGTCCTGCCCAGAATTTTCTCAAGATTTTGTTGGTTTGTTGTTAATGATGCATAATGATGTTGTTTAGTTACCATGAGGATTGCCACGATGGAATTTCAATTGATGATGATTACATGTATGATGAACATAGGCTGCTATTTTGAAACCCTAAGCTGTACAGGATTTCCCATGAGCATGTTTTGTTCTAATGATGTTTGATGTTGTTGATACCATGAACTTGATGCATAACCTTGCCGCTGTTAAACCATAAATTGTCCAGAATTTTTCATGCTTGTGTTTGTGTATTGCTGAATAATGTGTTGTTTGTGTGCTAGTCATTCTGTTTTGATGCTGGTGATAACATGTGCTGCCATGCTGTTACATTGAAACCTCATGACCATGCCTAGAAATCCATGTAAAACATGTTTGAATGCTGCCATGTTAGTTGTTTATTTGTTGGAATTTCAATTGAGGGTGATGTTGGTGAACCAAATGCTAAAACCCTGCTGTTATCTTGAAACCCTACTCTGCCCGGGATACCACGAGCTCGTGTTTCATTTGTTGATATCTTAATGTTGCATGATGCATTTCAATATTATGCTGTTGTGTGCTGGACGAATTTTATGTTGCATGAAGATACCATGAATGCATGCTGCCATTGCCAAACCCTAGTTACATGAACCTTGTTGTGTACCATGCTAAGTGATCTTGTGTTGGTGATACCATGTTGAATACCATACTGTTTGCTTGCTTTTGTTCATGATGATAACATGTGGATGATGAATGCTACTGTTGTTGCTATGCTGTCAGCCATGCTGCAGACTGGTGATGAGTCTCAATGAAGTTTTAGTGCCCTGCTGCTGTTTTGAGTATCCAAGAAAATCTACATTGATTTGTGTTTGTCATGTTTGTTTGTGGTCTCTTGATTGATGCATTGTGTTGCATGAACTTACTGTGTGCCATGCCTTTTATCTCATGTTGATTGGATTCCATGTTTATGATGTTGGATGCTGAATCGTGTTGCTGCATGAAGCCAAACCCTAATGCTGCATGATGTTGATGCATGAACTGCTGTATCAATGCCATGTTGTTATGTTTTTTTGCTGGAAGTTTGTTTTACAAATGATGAACACATAATGTTGCTGCTAAAACCATGCTGCTTGCTTGATGATTGTTTGGATGATTGATGATGATTGTTTGATGATGTTGAATGCATGCTGTCGAGTCATGAACCTTAGCCATTGCCCAGAATGTTGAACTTGGTTGATGTTTGTTTTTGATTGAATTTCCTGCATATCCACTGTTCTATTGGCTAGGAGCCAATCAGAACATTTCATCACTTGGCCTTGAAACGCAGCGCTTTGCTAAATGAAGCGCATATTTATACTATTGCCATCCGTTGACTTGTGTTGACCACCTTTGCCTTGTAGTTTGTTCATACTTCACCCATAATTTCATCCATCTTCCACATTTAATTTCTCATTCATTTTTATTCCAAAAATTATGAAATTTTTTTTTCACATGTTCATGAATGTGTCCTTTATTTAATCATGATTTTTAATTAATTTTCCATGGCCTGGATTTTAAATGATAAATATTTTCTTGACATGTATGCCAAAATGATACCTTGAGCCATTCCTTTTGTGAAATTGTCATGATGCATCCAATGAGCTTGAAATTTTTTGTGGTAAAACTAGACACATTGACCTTCATTTCCATATAAAGTTTGTGGATTTCCCATTTGTGGTTTGCTGGTTATGATTTTTTGAAGTCATGTGTTACATTTGGTGCCATACCATGATCATGCATTTTCCCTAATTTTGTTCACATGCTTCCTTACATCCAAATGACCCCAAATTTTGCATGAACTTACTCTTGTATGTCTAGTTGACTTGTGAATTTTCTTGGATTTATTTGAACAATTTTCCATTTGTTTGAGATTTTTCTTCCCTGCCTAGTCAAATGTGGACTTTGTGTGACACATGCTCCCATTTCATTTGTGAAATTCTCATACTTTATTAGATGGACATGAAATTTGATATGTGATAACTAGACATCTCAAACTTGGCATTGGTGTTAATCTCATTCATTTCTCATCTGTTTTCAATTTGATATGATTTTTTGAAGTTGACCCATGCTTATTGACTTTCTTTGTGCATGCTTGAATTTGGTTTGACATCATGATTTTCATTGACTGCCTTCCTCTCATCCAAATGGGATGAAATTTGACATGCTTACCATGCTATATGTTAGGTTTGATCATGATTTATTTGATGATTTTTGGAAAATGTTTAGATTGCTTCTGATGCAAGTCTTTCTGTTGATTTCTATGAGCTTCTGTTTGCCATGTTTTGACCTAAATGGTTCGTGAAATGATGATGATGATCGATATGAGTGTGAGACCCAATTGAGTTTGTTTCTTGAATGTTTAAACTTGACTTTGATTGGATATCCCTTGCTGTTTTGACTTTCTCATTTATTTTTGACCCTAGGCTTGCCCTAGTGGTCCTGGTACTCACTTTTGAGCTTATGTTTTCAGGTTAAGCTACAAATGCTTCAAAGAGATCATTACAATTTGATTGAGCTTGCTTGAATATCATTGTCTAACTTGTTTGTTTTGTAGGTGGCTTGGCTCACATGCCTTAAGCCTTGTGCCTTGCACATTCACTTGCTTGTGTTGACTGGTTGATGTCTGTTTCATTTTGATTTAACTCTGACTTGTATACTAACTGTGCTTGACTGATTTCAGGTACTTTAGTTGCTTTTAGTTCCTTGTGAACTTTTGCTTTGCTTTGCTTGTATAAGCAATTTGCATTGAGGTATGTCTCTTTGTCTTCATGTAGTCTGGAAGACCTGGCCTGTTACTTGGCCAGGCAACTGTCTGAAGTCCTCCTTAAGAGGCAATGTTTGTGACTGTTTACTTTTGTCCTTGCATAGAGTCAAAGACCTCCTAAGTGAAGAGGCAATTGGTGGAAGGTAGGGATATGCAATCTATCCCCCACTATTCAGTGTGTCATCTGCTTTGCTCACACCACTGTGTTGATGCATTGCAGATACAAACCCAAGATCTTGTGCAATTGCACAGTTGAGTCAGTTTCAAATGTGTAGAAGGGTTCCCACTTTCTGAACCCACACATTCTTGTCTTGAGCTCTCCCAGGCCAGGGATAAGAGCTGTGAGGTCTCATCCTCACTTCATCCTTTCATCTGCTTCACCTTAGCCCCTCAATGGCAAGGTTAAGAGCAACATTCACCCAGTTCCAGAGGTTTGTTTGTCGAGGTTGATATGACCCCTTGACTAAAACCTAACCCTTGTTTGAGCCTCTTGCTTGTGTATAGTGTGTGCTATCTGTGCTTGTAGGATTGTTTGACTTGCTTCCTGTGCAAGATAGGATTGTTTGACTTGCTTCCTGTGCAAGATAGGATTGTTTGACTTGCTTCCTGTGCAAGTTAGGATTAGTTTAGACTTGCTTCCTGTGCAAGTAGGGTTTTGCTTGGCTTGCTTCCTGTGCAAGTTAAGTGTGTGTGGCTTGCTCCCTGTGTGAGCCATACTTAGGATAGGTTGGCCCTCGTACCATTTAGCTAGAAACCTTAACTTAGGGATGATCTTGCATGATAACATCTAGGCTCGAGTCGTAGTCTCCCTAGTTGTGTCTCCCTCTGTTATCTGGTTAGGCTAGATCCTTACCCCTCTGTAGGGGAACTACATCGCCCTGATCTTCACACCAGATGAAGTATGTAGGCAGGAGATTGAGCTGATCTCTCCGGGCGCCCTTTTTCTTTTTTGTGTGTGTTGTCTGACAGTTGCTAGGCTCGAGTGCCTGACTCCTTAGCAATTTGTTGTCTGTCTGTTTGAGTGTGTGTTTGACAGTTATAGGCTCGAGTCCCCGACTCCCTATTAACCTGTTGTGTTGTTGTGTGCTCGGAAGCTAATGTAAGTCCATCGAGTGGCAGTTAGGTTCCAGTGTGCGTGCGTTTTGGTTCGGATGCTGATGTAAGTCCAGTGATTGGCATTCAGGCTCCACGTTTGCCTTTTCCTGTGTTTGTTTGCGTGCGTGTCAGCCGAGCTACGAATGCTCTGATTCTTCTCTCGTCCGAGAAGATACGTATGCATAGGATGCGACATCCTAGCGAGCATGTTTCGTTTCCCCAGTCCGAACTACTTCGACTCTGATGTCTATGCCTGATAGACTAAGTAGGCCCAGGATGCGACATCCTGCCGAGTCAGTTTCAGTCAGTCTCTTTCGCTTCTTTCAGCCAGTGTGTGTGTGTATGAGCAGTGTTTAGCAACCAATTTATCTTTCCTTTTGTGCGTGGATCCCGTAGAGTACTACGGATGCGTAGGGGTGCTAATACCTTCCCTTCGCATAACCGACTCCCGAACCCATACTCTTTGGTCGCGAGACCATGTTCTTTTCCAGGTTTACTCTGAGCGTTTCCTTTCCCTCTTTTGGGATAAATAACGCACGGTGGCGGCTCTGTTGTTCTTTCTTTTCCCGCCGGTTTTTCGCGCGATGCGACACCTACGTAGTAGTCACTGATATCCATTATATTTATACCATCACTTTTGATGTCTTTCCACCATAGAGATGATTTCATTCTTCTGTTTGGTTTCATGCTTCTTAATATTTGTTGTTGAAGGTCCCCGTATTTAGCATTGATAATGTTTTTCCATAATTATTTATCCTCTTCTATCATTCTCCACTTCCACTTGCATAACAATGCATTGTTGAAAGTTTGTATGTGCCTTACTCCTAAAACCCATACTTCCTTTTATTTGCAAACATTTTCCCATTTCACCCCGTTGATACCTCTTTTGTCTTCCCTCCAATTCCATAAGAAAATGCTCTAAATTTGAATGATTTGTTGTATCATCTTCTTGGGTGCTTTGAAAAATGACATAACATATATTGGTGTACCTGTTAGTATTTCATTCAAAAGAATTACTCTCCCTCAAATAGATAGCATTTTATATTTCCATGTTAATAATGTTTGTCCTCAAACAATCTATGGCTAACTTTATGTGATACGTCCTATAGGGTTTTCCTCCATTGGTATGCCTAAGAATTTGAATGTAACTTCATCTTTACAACATGACAAAATTTGGAAGGTTGCTTCCATAAAGGAGTCTACCAAATATATTCCATATAATTTACTCTTGAGAAAGTTCACCTTGAGTATAGACACCATCTCAAGTCCCCTTAACATTAATTTGATGATCCATAGGTTCTCGCAACACCTTTTTCCCAAGAGGATAATATCATCTGCAAATTGGAATATCCTGTATTATATATTGTTGTTTACTTTTAGCCCTTCAAACTCTATTAACTCAACAACTTTATTAATCGGCCGTGTTAATCATTCTATCACCATTGTGAAAATAAATGGTGACAATGGGTCACCTTGTCTTAGACCCTTTTCCACCTTGAAATCTCTTTTTGGGATTCCATTCACAAGCACATACATAGTGCAATTGAAAAATACATGCCTCAATCCAACTTATCCATTTTATTCCAAAACCTAATTTCTCCAACATGTTTCTCAAGAAACCTCAACTAATACAATCATATGATTGTTCAAAGTTTACTTTCAGTAATAAACACTTTAACTTCTCCTTTTTAAATATGTCAATCATTTCATTTATGACCAATACCCCATCTAACAACTTGTCTTCCTGGGATAAATGTTGTCTGACATGGATATATGATCCCTTTAAATGATCATTTCAACCTATAAGCCAGTATTTTGAACAAGATTCTGTATAAACATACCACCAAGAATATAGGTTTGTACTCTCTCAATCATTTACGATTGTTCTTTTTTATGATTAAGGTTATGAAATAATTTGTGATGACTTTTGGTATAATGGAATTCACTTGAAATTCATTCACAAATTTTATAATATCCTATTCCAAAAAATCCCAACATTCCCGTAAGAATTTGAAGTTTAGCCCATATGGCCTTGGACTTTTCTCTCCCTCAGATTCCCAAACTGCCTTTCTTACTTCTTCTTTTAAAACTTTGCTTGTAATCTGAACCTATCCTCTTCAAAAATGTTCCTAAATTCTAACCCCTCCAATCCATGTCCGACTTTAATTAGTTCCTTAAATCTGTTATAAAAAAAACTTTGGCCACTTCCTCTTTCACTCCTTCAACCTCTTCTATTATGCCCCCCTCAGGTGTTTTGATTGACACTATAGAGTTTCTTATTCTCATTTCTTTTATGATTGAATGGGAAAATCTAATATTTTGGTCCCCGCCTTTGATCATTTTTGTATTGATTTTTGTCTAAGTAAGTTTTCCTTAAGATGTAGGTGTCTCCATAACTCATATGAGGCCACCTTTATTCTTTCCTCAATGTTGTCATCCATCATCAATTCATCACTGATCATTGTTTAATCTAACATATTAAACTTTTTAACTGCATCCTCTATTTTTAGATCCAAAAAACCAAAAACCTCCTTGTTTAAATTGTTTCTTAACAACTTAATATTTTCTTTTAGTACATATGATTGTTTCCCTCCCACCTTTAACATATTCCATTCATCTTCCACAAACTTTAAGAATTACTTATTTTCAAACCAACCGTTGTTGACTCTAAAAGGATATAGGTCATATCATTTGACTTAACCCCTATTGGTGCATGATCTGAGATATCTCTATCCCCTGCCATTTGGCATACTATTTTTCACTTATCCACTAATTGTTCAAAGAACAAAAATCTATCTATCTACTTATAGAGCTTCCCTCCTTATTTGTCCAGGTGAATCTACTTCCTATTTATGGTACATCTACTAACTTCATACTATCATTAAACTCATTTAATTCATCCATGTCTCTTTCCTTAAACATAATAGAATTTCCAAGTCTTTATAATTTATCCCTAATTGTGTTTAAATCCTCTCCCAAACACCAATAGTCTACCCCCAAACTACTTTTCAGAGTCAGTAATTCTAACCACATAATTATTTTCTTTTCTAAGAAGCATGAAGAATAAATGTTTATGAAAAAGCATAACTGGCCTTTGAGTTTAATCCACAAGCCTAAAAAAATTCCTTCTTGAAGTTGAATAATGGTGATAATACTCTTTATATCCACGTTGTTATCATTCTTCCTGAAACGCCTTCAGAATTTTTAGATGGCCATTCCATATCCCTGATTCCCCATGAACTTGCTGCTAAATCTTCGTTCATTTCTTGAATATTTGTTTCACGTATAAACACCATGTCTGCCTTCCCTTGTTGTATAATCTTATTGAGCATTATTCTCTTCAAATAACTCTCATGCCCTTACATATTGAATGATAATAAATTATTAGAGGGTTTATTTGTAAAGTGAATGACTTTTTGTTTAAGTGAATATATGATCACACTGAATCACACTGTGTTTTTGACTCGGATTTCACATGTTTTTTAGGTCTTTATTATCATTTTACTTGTGTTATGCTTTCTTTTGTGTTGTTTTCAGGTATTTAGCTCGTCCAGGACCTTTTTAGAAGAAACGAAGCAAAAAGACCATAAAATTAGGGTTTTCGGCAAAAATTGTACTCATGGCGTTCTGCATGGCGACCGCTATAGGAGAAGCCATGACACATCATCCCTCAACCAGAAGGAAACTGCGACGATCCCATGAACTTCCCCATTTACTCACATGGCGGGTGTCATAGAGGAGTGGCGGGCGCCACCTTTGTATTTCACGTTCCCACTAAAGAGAAGTTGAGGGGCATCCTGGTCTTTGCATGCTGCTGAGTTCCTCTATAAATAGGTCGTTCTAGTTCATTTCCAAATCACCCAACTTAGTTTACAATACTAAGACTATGTTATCATCTGTAAAAGCGGTAATCCGTCACATCGAGGGGTTATCGCACCTTAGTGAAATTGAGTTGGACAACTTTGATTTTGCTGTCGTCTTTATTTTCAAAGTCAAAGGTTTATTTACTTCCTTGTACCAGATTTAAAGCCTCCGTTTGGAGGAGGTTCTAATTTAATCACATTTTTATTTTACTTGCTATGCTTTACTTTGTTTAATTTCTTGCCATGCCTTACTTTATTTAATTTCCTGCCATGCTTTACTTTACTTAATTCCTGCCATTGTCTTTACTTTATTTAATTTTCTCATCATTATCTTTATTGCTCGTTTTAATTGTTTTACACGCTTTACTTGTTCTTTACGCCCTACATTCTAAACAACTTTTCATCATGACCAATATCGTTGTGTTTGTTTGTATTATCATGTCTGGCTAAATCTTTCAAAGGTTAGAATGTAAGGATCGCGATTAAAGAGATGTTTCACATATTGTATCTGTAGAAATGCTTTAGGCGCTGTTTTGATTCTTAATTCGAGTTTTCTAAAACAAACTTGGTTAATTTTAACTACTCAAGGAGTGCGAAAGCACCCTGACTTAGTTAACTAGGAACTTTTATCACTTTAAGGAAAAACGATTTTTGAAACTATTTTCGGACGCGTTGTTAGTTTTAAAATCAGGAAACTCCTTAGATAAAACTTTCCGAATCAAAATCACTTTTCAACTAAGCTTACGAGTCTTATTTCTTAAAAATAGGTTTACTACTTTAGCATTCTGCGCACCTTTTATAAGTGACAATAAAATGCCTTAATTTAAGGGTAAACTCGGTTCTGAATACGCGAAAGTGACAGTTCCTATTAAATGGATTCTTTTCAAGAGTATAAAATATTGCCCCATAAGTAGTTCTATTTAGACAATCGAAGCATCGTTTAACTAACGTGAAATACATTCAAGCTTATCCTTATCTGCACTGTATTTATCATTTTCTTTATTTACTGTTATTTTGCGACATCAATATCTCATTTGTACCGCCTTAGATAAAGACCGTAACAATAGTAATCGAAAGATTGACGATTTGGTCTCTGTGGGATCGATATTCTTTTATATTACTCTGACGCGATTCGTGCACTTGCGAATATAGCGATCAATATACAATCGGAGGATTTATCTTATATTTTGATACTTCTTCTTCAAGAGTTTTTATCATACTCTTGACCAATTAAGTTTAGTTGAAAGTATTGTTTCAAATATGAATTTGAAACTAAAATGCAAGAAGAAGAAAACTAATACTGTATTAGTAAACGTAATAACTATCTTATTTTAAAAAATGTATGTTGTTTTATGGTAACATGTTTAAAAAGGGTCAATACTTTGGAATTTTGGAGTTTGATTGTGTACTTATTTATTATTTATCAATATTAGGGATGACAATGGATATTTATGGGATGTGTATTAGTCTCTCGCTACCCGCTCCGTTTAGTAAATATGATACTCATACTTGTCTCATACCTGTGTGAATATTGTTCAGACGAGTATTCGTAGATTTTGAGAAACTCACGGGTATTTACGGATATTCAAGATATATATATATATATATATATATATATATATATATATATATATATATATATATATATATATATATATATATATATATATATATATATATATATATATATATATATATATATATATATATATATATATATATATATATATATATATATATATATATATATATATCTTTCATTATTTATTCATATGAAATAGACACATGTTCCTTAAATGAATTTTTTAATCTCAACCATTTATTTTTAATTTAAAGACTAGTAATTATTCTTACTATTCTCATATAAAAATAACATTTATTTTTAACCTAAAGACTAATAATTATTCTTATTATTCTTACTATTCTCATATAAAATTAACTAAATTTTTGTATCCCTTTCAAAGAAAAAAAATTAGTTTCAAATTTAACACATAAAAATAATAACAAAAAAATGATATTCATCTTTTTTTTTATCAAATAATTATACTAAATTCTACAAAATAATAATAATAATAATAATAATAATAATAATTTAACATAATAATAATTTTAGATTTAATTAATTAATTTTTAAGTAATTTTGCTAATTATTAACGGATACGGATCCTCGTGGATACATGTACCATCAAATCTGTATCTATGTCGGTAAAAAAATGAATAACTAAATATCCATTTATTTTATCCATGGATACTTATTAAACTATCTAGCTTGTGTCCGTGATGGGTTTTACTCGCGAGTATCCACGGGTACGATTTTCTTGTCATTCCTAATGGATACTAATTATCAACAAAACTTTACAATATTAAAGAATAATTTGGTGATTTTTTTATTGACTAGAGTTATAGATGTACCTCGAATATTGAATTTGTTTGTAGAGATATATTCTCTTTGTAACTATTTTAAGTGGATAAATATTGTTTTACTGAATAATAATGTATTTGATTTATATATAAATCATATTTCTGAAAAGTGTTTTTTTTTTAAAAGAAATATTTTATTGACCATAAAACCGATACAAGCAAAGTGATCCCTAAGGGGGGTCCAATTGAACAAAGAGACTAAAAACCAAAAATAAACAACCACCTAAGGCAACAAAAGACTACCCAATTTTTTCTAAGCTTTGGTTTCATCCAACATCTAAATAAAGTAGTGTTTATAGTTTTGTTCCCTATGAAGCTCTTGCTAGTTGCATTCCCAAAACAACTATTATTTTTATGCTTCAAGGTATCATATATAGCTTCCGCAAAAGCACATTTCAAAATATTAGCTTTGTTACCCTTGTTCTTGCTCATGTCAATAATCCAGTTGATCTTTTCGCTTCATATGCCAGACGCATGACCAATCAACATTCAATCCAGAATGTATTTCCAAATCATTTTCAACTCATTACATTGGAAAAAAAGGTGAGTAATAGTTTCCACATCCCTACAGAAGCAACACATATCATCATTCAACATTCCAAATCTGACTAATCTACCTTTGTTGCCAATCTTTCATGGCAAGCCATCCACAGTGTAAAAAGGGCTCTAGGTCTAGAAGAATTGTTATAAAAGTTTTTTCTCCATTTAACCTCTTGCAAAATGTCAGCCAACCATGCATATATCTTTCTGGTTTAAAATTTCCTGGCCTGCAAAATAAAGCTCCATACTGGTATATTAGAGACAATTGGCCTAATATTCAAAATAGCTTTGATGATACAGGAGGTGTTGTTCCTAGAAGCCATTGTCATGATATTCTGGTTTTTTACATAGTAGCAGTGGATCTATTTGATCCACATGTTGTTAGCTTTCCTATTTAAGTTCCACAACAACTTAGTAAGACTGGCAGTGTTCCAATTATCAATGTCAATTATATTAAGGCCACCAAACCTCTTGGGGGAGCAGACTTTCTTCCAAACTATGGGGACCTTTCTAGACACTTTATCATTGCCTGACCAGAGATTTTTTTGTTTGCAAATTGACTCGATCTTTATGATCACTCTCTTGGGTAAGGGTGAGCACTGCAACCAGTAGTTGGTTGGGGAAAAGAGCACACTTCTAATTAATTGAGTTCTACCTGCAAAAGAGAACAACCTAGAACTCCAGTGATTAATTCTAGATGAAATTTTCTCAATCAGAGGCATGTAATGATTAATAACGAGCTTCATCTGGTTAGAGGTATTCCAAGATACTTGAAAGGGAGACTACCCTCTATGAAGTTGGTAATTTCCTGAATACTATGTTTCTCATCATTTCCAACATTCCCAAAGAAAACTTTACATTTGAAAGGATTTACCTTCATCCCCGTAGCTTTAGAGAAATCTTCAAAAGCTTGCATAACCATCTCAACTGATTTTTGGTCTCCTCTAGAAAACAACAATAAATCTTCTGCAAAACTAAGATTGATAATGGCCATTTTTCACACTTGGAATGTAAATTGAAGTTTGTCTTACTCTTGAGCTTTTGCAACACTTTCTGTAAATACTCCATGACAATGACAAAAAGCAAAGGGAATCGGGGATCCCCTTGCCTAAGCCCTCTTTTAGCTTCCACAAAATTAGACTGTTCACCGTTAATTTGGAATTTGTAAGATACAATTTTTACTATTATCAAGGTCCATATGATGAATTAATGAGGAAATTTTAGCTACTTTATGATAGCCTCCAAGGCATCCCACTCCATTGTATCATAAACTTTCTGCAATTCCATTTGAAGCATACATTTAGAGGCTCCATTCTTTGTATTGTATCCTCTTATCAATTTATAGGCCAAAAGAATATGGTCATGAATGTTCTTACTAAGTACAAAGGTTGCTTGACTGTTATGAATGAAGCATGTATTATAGAGGTTTTATTTCCCTAACTCTTAAAAATATATGAAACTTCTCATGTCTGTCAAAAGTGATTGTCAAATTCTAGAATTTGGAGCTGATTTTTGAGACTCTCAAATTCTAGAATGTGAACCTTGTTCGTATATCTTATGCCCAAAAATATAAACTCATGTTCACCATATTTTCTCCTTCTTTTCGAACTCTATCTCAAATCTCTCAAAAACACGAAATTATGTTCCAAATGGGAATCAAACATTAATGGACTATGTATACACCATTTTTGTATGAATGCAAAGGCAATGTGACTCTTAAACATTTTCATTGTATTTTATAGGGTTTTGGTTTCATTAACATCACATGTTTTGTACTCATTCAATTTAGATTGTAGAAATTGAGCTTGCATTATATGCTATTTGAAATGTACAATGTGAAAATGTTGCAAACCTCCAAAATTGATGCTTGGATCCTATATCCTGAATTATATAGTTCTTGAAGCATTTTTGTTTTTAAATTGTTTTGCACTGTTTCAAATACGGATGTTCCTCATGAATTTATTGACAATGCAAGATTTTTTGCTATGAAAGTTAACATTGTACTTCGAGTTGTTAATGTGAAAGTTAACATTGTACCTTTAGTCGTGTATTGCATCGATTGTCATCTATAGTTTAAGATCAGTAGAAACTTACTTCAGGAGATGATATGTTGACATAGATTTGAGGTGTAGTAGATAAGTTGAAATTTACTATTATCATTTCAAGATTATATCTAAGTGGGGAAATGGAAATCCTTTACTTATATTGAAATGTCAAGAAAATTCAATAAACAATACAATAAAAATGTGAAACATCAAAATGTATCATGCTTGAAACGTGAGTGTCAATTTAAATTAAGGAGTTATTGTTTGAGCACTGATACATAAAGTTTTAACGTTGTACACAAAGAACACAACATAGTAAGATGACATAATTCTTTGAATTTTAAAAATATATGGAACATCTAAAACAAAAATACGTGAAGCTTGTTCATGAAATAACAAGTAATATGGTCCTTCAAAGAAATATTTTGATGAGTTGAAGTAAAAAATTTGCAATGCAACTACAGTCAAACATATTTATAATATATCAAACAAATTCAAAAACTACATCATAGGCCTAAAATTATAAATACAACATTTGATGAAATCATATGGATTAAAAATAAGTATGTGTATATGTGCATAGCTACATATTGATGGTTAATTAAAAAAAAGGCCAAAGATATTTTTTTTATCCAACTAAATTTCATAAAATTGTATATACACTTTACTGATTGTTTTGTGATGGACTCCACTTATAATTTTATTGACTATCGTTGTTTGAGTTTGTCGGTGTTGCTTCAACTGAGATGACATATTTAATTCATTTGCTTGTATGATGTTTGATAATAAATAAAATTTCATTTAGGTTTTAGAGAGGTATTGTGATTTGTTGAAATCTCCATAAAATTCTTTACAGCTAATTGTGACTAACTAGGATAATGCTCGTACCCGCTGATACCCACATGAACCCACCATGAGTTTAACAGAGAAAATCTGCTTTTAATGAGTTTGGATACACGTTTGTGTTTTCCCCAATTATAAAATATGACGATAGGTCGGATAATAGAGACATTAGTACTCGTTCCACTTATATTAGTTTGTATTTTTTTAATTAGTTTTGATAATTTATAATATTAGTTGCATGGTGAGGAATTTAATACTTCGGTTTTTACTTTATTATTTAAAATATTTAAAATACATATTTTTAGATTTTCAGGATTAATTTACTTTTTTATTATAATTTAATTGATGTTAGGGAAAAGACTATTTATATTTTAAAGAATTGATTAAATGCAAGAATGAAAATGGGGATAACCGAACACAATCTTAATCTATTTAAGACGAGTTTGAGGTTTAATTCATTATCCCCGACGAGGATTAGGGCGAGGAACAAAGACTTATCAAGGATTTGGGTTTGAGTATGAGGAAGATAAAAATCGTTCATGTCTCGTGCTCATTGTCATGCATAATGCTTTGATAAACAATGTTCCTAAAGTTTTTCTCAAGTCTACTATTCTAGTGTTGATGTCATATTCCCAAAAATGTTATAAGAATATGTAAGTTGAATGTTAAAGTGAAATGGTAAAAATACAAGCATGGGGAATATATCAAACTAACCGTAGTATCAAAAAATTGTAATGAATATATAAAAAACTATACTCGAGTCTGACTCAAAGGAAAATCAAATTCATAACACAATAATAATAATATAAAAAATAAAGGGTTAAATATATGACATCCCCTACAATGTAATTTTTTTTTATTCCCCTATTGTAATATGAAGATTCTCTGTTTTTGATCCCGGTGTGCATTATTTGCTGACATGCCGTGTATATGTATCATTTAATTTAATTTTTTATTTTTAATTTTTAAATTCGCGCCAGCAAATAGTAAAAGAAACTTTAAAAAACTCCATGTGGCAAAATTTTAAAATTTTAAAATTTATATATATATATATATATATATATATATATATATATATATATATATATATATATATATATATATATATATATATATATATATATATATATTATTACGAGGGGATAAATCAAAAATTTCTTATTATATGGGTTAAAATATAATTTTACCCTCGTAGTTAAAAAAATTAAATTTTTTCAAAAATAATAAAAAGTTAAAAAAAGTGTCGCGTGGAATTTTTTAAATTTATTTTTTAATATTTATTTATGTGGAATTTAAAAAATATATATAAAAGAATAAATTGAATAATACATATACACGCCACGTGAGTAAATAGTGCACAAATGAGCCATAGAGAGGGAATTTTACACGAAACTCACTAACATTGCAAATGTGTCATATATTTAACCCAAAAATAAATAACAAGAACATTAGATTTTTAACGTGGAAAATCTTCTTCAATGTGATAGAATAAAAATCACGGGATCTAGTCCAGCAAAATCTTCCACTATATAAATAACAAGTATACAATAGTCTTTCTAGTAAGATTAGGGAATAACAATCTTTATCAATTAACAATACATATGGGAAAACACACTCCAAATAACTCCTCCACAAAATATAAGTATAGCAAAACAACTTTAAGAGAATGTAAAACTACTCAATAAGAATATAAATAGAATAAAGTTTCCTACATCCATCTATCACTCATGCATTTGTCTTTTCCTCTTTTCTATTGCACTTCTCTAAAGAGAAAAAGGAATATGCACCGATAGTGTAAAATATTTTTACACTGTCAACCAATGAGACCCGTGTATCCCGCCACATCACACTTTTATTTTTAAAATATTGTTATGATTTGGTAATATAAAATATTTTGATTGGATGTCAGTATAATATTTCTTTACACTGACAGTGCACTACCTTTAACCTCTTCTCTAAAATACTTGTTAAGTTGCTTATTTATGTGATGCTTTAGGGATTAAATAATCTCTTTTAAGTACATCCCAATTTGGATTTGACCTAAATAAAACAATTTACATAAAAATTCATTTCTTCATTTTATTCTTTTTCTCTTTTATTTTTCTTTTTTCCAAATAAATGATGGGACCCACTTTAAGAGTGATACCATTTAGATGAGAAATTATCAAATAATCAGAATAGTCTCTGCATTATTGCATCTTCATCTTCTTCTCTTGTGCATTAGTACATACACGTTTAGTGTACATTTCGACAGTTGTAGTATTGTATCATTCTTACAATCATATTTTAAAAGTATTTTATTATTTACAGTTCTCTTTGAGACCATGTTTACTCTCTAAATTCCACTTAATTGACTGTATATTTTTTAGACTTTATTTTTAAAGTATATAACTTATTTAGTATTCTCCACAAAACCACTCCACCACATTGATTTAGAGGATAAGGATGTTTTTATCTTAAAAAACAAAAATCTTAATATTTAATATTATTTGAAGTAACAAGAATACATAATAATTAAATTGATAAAATATTTGTTAATAATTTATAAATCTTTTGTGACATTAAAAAAGTCAATGTGGTATATATCATGTGACTTTTTTTTAATAAAAAAACTTAGATTAATTCAAAAACCAACAAAATAAAAGGCGATAGCTCGGATCTAATCCACAAACACACAAAGACAAAACACCAAACCTAAGGTAACATCATGTCAGCTATATGCGGTCTAAGAATTGGACTAGTCCATCCTCTATTGAAGGTCATATCATTTATCTTCTCATCTATGTTCCTATTATTTACATTTTGATCATAGCAAGTATCATTATGGTATTTCCAGAACTCATATAACATCCCCCTAATAGCTAACTTGGTTGTGGTTGCTCTCCAACCTTTTCCTTTTCCATTTCCATGAAGCAAAATCCACTTGATCTCCTCATCCCACTCCAATGGAACATGTTGAATATGAACTCACATTAACACTTTATGCCAATATTTCTTCATCTCATTATAGCAAAAAAAAAAGGTGGTTTAAGGTTTCCTTATTAGCACAAAAACAACAATAGGCATTATCAATCATTCCAAATTTGTGTAGTCTCGATTTAGTTGCAATTTTGCCATGACACACTAACCATAATATCATTTGGACCATAGGTCTAGCTTTGTTACCATAAAACAAGTAGCTCCAAGGGACTTTAGGCTCAGCGATGTTCAATTCAGAATACATATTCTTCACACTAAAACTCCTCGTAATCTGCATTTGGTTCCACAGATCCTGCACATGCCTCACAGTCCCTCTATGTTCCACAGGTCTAGCTTTCTTCAAAATGTCTTTCATAATTCACGAGAAATTCGCCTTCTCTTTGACAACCATCAGCTCATCATGCCTCATATAATATCACCACATTTATAGGATTTTACAAGTTAATTTTAACAAATTGAAAGATGGTGTAAGTTTCAGCGTATTTATTTATGAGTTTAATTGAAATACATTGACAGTGTAAAAGGATTTTATACCGTCAGTTATTCATAGACGTCGGATATTAAAAGAAGTTTGACTTTTATTTTAAAAATCTATAAAGTAATACAAACGGATGATGGTGATGAATTGACGGTGTAAAACTTTTTACACTGACAGTGTATATTAATTAATCTCTTTATTTATTTGTTAAATACTTTAGATAGATATATTCCAAAAAATAAAATATTTTCTAGAGAATAATTTGTATGTATCGTAATACATTTTATTTAATCATTTAATTTATGGGTGTTTATGGTTCATGAAATAAACTGAATCAAATTACATTTATGGTTAAGTTCAGTTTACAATATTCATTTCAATAAAAATCCAATTAACTGCTAAAATGGTTTCAATTCAATTTAAACTAGTTTAAAATCAATTTGTATTTATAAACTAGTTTAAAATCAGCTTGCAATTATAAATTAATTTTATAATTTGAACTTTTTTAAAATAAAATTTTCTAATTCAAGATTTTTTGTTTTAATTTAAAAAAAAAATATTTTTCAGAATATTTAAAAAAAAAATTAATTATAAAAAATATTTATTTATTTTTTATATTTTTAGAAAAATATTGTTTTTTTCGGAATACATTTTTTTAATTTTTTAAAACTTAACTCTTATTTTCCAAACAAAAATTAATGATAATTTTTCATAAAAAATGTATTTTTTATTATTCAGAATAATTTTTTTTCAGAATAAAAGAAAAATTCAGAAAAAAAAAGTTTCGTAAAATTGTTTTTCTTCAAAAAATAAAAAGAAATTGATTATTCCGAATTTTTGAATTTTTTTAGAAACAAAAAAATTATTATTCTGAATTTTTATTTTAAAAAATAAATAAATAATTCTAAAAAAAATATTTATTTATTTCTGAGAATGTTTATTCTGAAATTTTTGTACTAAAAAAAAATATTTACTCCGATTTTTTTTCTTCTGAAAACAAAAATAAATTCTCGAGAAAAACAATTTATTTTTGAAAAATGAAAATTTTTCAGATTTTTTTTGGAATAACAAATATTTGGAGTATCTTACTCAAATAATCTAGTTTTTCAAAAAATATCTCAAAATAACCTACATTTCAGATTAATTCCCAAACTATGTGTTGTTGTCAACTCAATTGACGCATCCTCTTTAAATTTAAGTGTAAGCACCAATTCATCTGACATCTATGTGTTGAGTTTTTTTTTTTTTTGCAAAGTGATTTATTCGAGAGACAAGTCTCCGATGGAGATGCTCTTCTGGAACATCTGTCGCTTCGAGCAACTACAGAAGGAATTGGTTCGTTGGTTAGAAGGAAACATACTTGAAGGCGGAAAAATTAGAAGTATTGAGAGACACGATGTCGTATGTGGGTGGGTGCGAGTTATTAATATATCAAAATCAAAGGTTAAAAAAATTGAAATGAGGTACTAAATTATGATGCAGAGGTTGCTCCGAGATTGAGACATTTTTCTTATTGTATCTGGTTGACGATATATAATATATAATCTTATTATTTTATCAAATGTATCCATTTTTGTTCTAATACGTGTGTTGTTTGACCGTCCTTTTTTCTTTCTTCGCATCTCCTCGTTGTGCCAAACTATGTCCCCTTGATATAGAGGCTAATATTCCTCCATTGCTAGCACTGAGAAGCTTTTATTATAGATATTCATGATGGTAATGGTCTTGTAAACATCAAATAGATGGTTGTAAGCGTCCCGACGAGTATGTGTGTATGCCGCAATGACATGGGAGCAATGTATACGGAAGACGTGAAACTTGCCATAGTCGCACCAACTTTTGTTTAGTCTGACATCATAGGATAAATTTGGCTTCCCCTCACTATGATCCATTGTTTCCTGTACACTGAAATTTCGCCTATGATGGTCAAAGATCGTAACTGCATGTGTGCTAGCTTTGACAGTTTTCTCTTTCATCACTTTCATATATCATTCACTGAATAATTGACCTGACATTAACATTGCACTCCATCTTTCGCCTTTGGTTACGAAGGTCGATGCCAACCTAAAATAGGTTGTTCTCACCAATGCGGTTATTGGTAGATTTCTAATGCATTTGAAGACGTTATTCATGCATTCCACAAGGTTTGTTGTCATGTGGCCCCACCGACATCCTCTGTCAAATGCCTTTGTCCATTGCTCTAAAGGTATGTTATCCACCCACCTTCCTGGTGCGTATGTCTTAAGTGCCCATAAAAATTATGGTAATTCTTTGTATGAATCCTCTCAGTTGTCGAATACTTGTTCAATAGCCTTTGTCCTTGTAATTCATGCTTTCTTGTAAGAGGGAATATGATTATATCGTGTGACGATATGAGATATTATTATACTCACCTTCACTGACGAGTCTTTGTTAACAAGCAACAAAATGTCTTAACATATCAATTCAACACTTAATTTTCGATGATCCTATATAATATTAGTGGCAATGCAACTGTGAGAGGGGTCTATATAAGTTATCTGCTAAGAATCACTTCTATTCCTGTGAGACGCAACCAGCTGAAACTTGCAAAGAATGTTACGATATTCAATGACATACCTTCTCGAATCAGCACGTTTCACGGTGAAATAAACAGAGTTATTCATGTGAAATTTTCTAATAACTCACACACATTCTTTTTTAGTGCGGAACCTGTCTCCCACTTTTAACTCACCCTCTGATTATGGATACGAGTTGTAAAAATCATTTTCTGATGTGTCATCATCATGTAATTCCATGTTTGTCATATGTTGAGGCAGACAATATACATGACTTGGAGGTAATTGCGCTCGATGATCTTCCTCTTCAATGTTGTTGTTCAACATATGATCGACATCTATCTCGCTTTCTTCTTCGTCGTCGTCAATAACATTGACTTCTGCTTCTACTTCTGTGTCGGCTCCATCCGAGTCTTCTGGTTCAAATTCATTATATTCAGCTTGGCCGGTTATCTGAGATTGTTGAGACGGTATACTTTGTTGGAGATTAATATATATCTCAATAGAGTTGAAACCAGAATGTTCATGACTAACAGACATATATCCAACATCTTCATCGTCTCACACCTTTAGCGGGTAAAATTTACATTGATTGCTTTCGAAATAAATTGGATTCTGGTACGTTATTTGTGACACATGACAAGATCCTAGATAGTTTTCTATTCATTTTTTCAAATGTAAGAAATTTGAATTTCTCTTGATTGTAAATCAGATAGTTTTGGTATTTCGAAAACTAAACCCGTATACATCACACTCACATGTCTCACCGTTGTAGTGAGCATTGATAATATATTTGGGTGCAAATTACATAGTATGATACTGAAGTTGTGTAGGTTTGACAATGAAGTTGTGTTGGTTTGAGTAAGAGTATGAATTTGTATTGGTATAAGTAAGAGCATTAATAGAAGAACTTGACATGACCATGCATGTAAGACCTAGCGCTAATCCAATTGGCGTCTGCTTTAAAAATTTGTACATAAGCGCCAGTCTATTTGGCGCCTTCTATGCATGCCCTCGAGATTTTATGATGCATGCCTTGGACATGCAACCTAATGAAAAGACTAACCATGGAAGACTTGCCACGAGACAACCATACAACTAGACACCATGGAAGGCGCTAATTGAGATGGTGCTAGAATTTAAATTGACATGTGCTCATCAATTAGACTGGTGCTAGGATGCATTTATTTCACGGGCACTAGTGCATGCTTTTCATTATAAAAAGACATAAAAACCAACAATTCTTCATCAACAATAACCACTTTTTCATTTGCAACAAACACTTTTTCATCTGCAACACTACGACAAAATGTCTCTACTCACTATGAGTGAATCGCATAGAGGAACAATCGCTAACATAGTGACTTATGTAAGTGTTTATGTAAAAACATATTTTTCTAACACATTTTTTTATGAAAAAACTTATTTTGTTGTTTATTTTTAGGATGTTTCTAGGTTTCGAACTCGTGTCCACAAATTTGTTGCCATCGACAAGTTGATTCAATCTTATGCTGAACTCTCCAGTTTTGAACATGTTAGCAAAATCATGTCTTGGTCGGTTGATTATAAATTTATTATAGCTTTATGTGAAAGATGGAGTCTCGAGACACGCACATTCTGGTTTCCAACCGGTGAATATACTGTGACGTTAGAAGATGTGTACATGTTATTGGGGTTGTCTATTGAGGGTAAGGTGGTAAATGGGAAAACCAACTATGCGAATTAAATTTGCATGGAACTTTTGGGTGATGACTTGTTAGATAATAACTCGAGAGGTCAAGGTATACTCCTTTCACACCTTAAGGCATATTACAACAGCTTGCAGTTAGATGAAAATTCTACCGAAGACGCTCGAATAATAAAAACTAGGTGTTATATTATGCTTTTAATTGGTTTATTTTTATTTCTCAAATATAGTGATTCTAGTATGCATGTTATGTATTTACCTTTATTAAGACATGTAGATAGAATAAGAAGTTATAGTTAAGGGTCCACTTGTTTGACTTATCATTATAGCTCTCTGTGTAAAAATGCACACAAAGACACATCTATATTTTCTAGATGTGTTGTTTTGCTTTAAGCATGTGGTTGGTCCAGACTGTCGTCCCAAGTATGGGGTTGGTCCATACAAAGACACACATATATTTACTTTTTTGGTGCAGATGGTCGACTCGTGGTATGAGTTACAATAGATGTCCTAAACATTGTATTACCCAATATCGCAATCTCTTGGATCACTTTCGACCAACAGATGTATTGTCATTAACCGAATTAATTTGTAATAATTTATTTATAATATGACCCATTTTATAATCTAATATATTTTCACAATTCAATTCATTTGGCATCCATATCTAAATTTGGATCATGACCATGAAATCAATGAATAAGATGCAACTGTTTGGATTGCACGCACACCAATCATAAGGTTCACCACTATGGAGATGCACCATAGTGATTGTGTTAAATTGCAGTTTGGTATGCTTCAACATATCCCATATCCCCCGACAAACCTCGGAGAATAGCATCTATGAAAAGTTAACGACCAATGGAACTTTAACCCTTGGCAAAGCCTCGCTAGATCTGAGTGTTGAAAATGGAAGCACCGACAAGACCATATCTTAATTGGCGTTGTGATGCCAACCGAAGAAAACCCAACTCGTAATCATATGGGTTGGTACAGATCAGTTGGATTTGAGTTCCTCGCCAAGGATATGTACCTATACGACCCACGCTGAGTAACTTACACACAAGAAAGTTCAACATCTAATCCCTCACAACATTGCCAGACCGGTTACTCACAACCCCCTACTCATTAAAATTATCGATCCACAAACAGACAAACCTACGACCTTAACATGTCAAACACCCAACCACAGTACCAAAAGCATACCTCGTACCACCACCAACAAGAAGATTATCATCATGACACCCAACATCGCTATGCACCCAACACATTGTTGGAGAATTGCCATCCAAGGCGCAGCGGAATTTAAAAATTTCTCCATTTAGTGATCCTTACGAATGGGCATGATCAGTGATAGAATCGTTACCTCTTGTGGCGATTCAAACCTTTGGTGCAGATTTCTGATAATGATCAAAACCTTTGATACAGATCCACGGGGCGATCACGAACGTTGAACGATGACAACGTCTCTACTCAGTCCACACGAACGGATTCCTTCAATCGCAGTGCTAGCTGTTATGAATGAAGGCTTTGAGTGAGAGAGAGATACGAAATTCCAACTCTTCAGTTGTGTTTTCTCTCTCAGTCAGTTACTGCTTCTACCCAAGGGGTTCTATTTATAGAACCACTTGTGTGGGCTTCAAGCCAAAAAGCCCACTTGAGTGCATTTTGGCCCATATCTCATAATATGCCAAAATCACTTAAGTACTTGGTACCTTACCATATTTCGTATTCTACTTAAGTACACCGTACCTTACGATGTTCCTTAATTATTCTCTCTCTCATCAATCCGTCCTTTGTGTGTGACCCTATAGGTTTTCGCGACGTTGGCAATTATATTAAATCACACATTTAACATAATAAACAGTGAGCGGTATCTAGCAACACATCACTGCTACCCAAGTCACGAAAATGTCATGTGATCTGACAAAACCTCCTATGATAATAATTATGTGTATAATTACCCCTTTTCCCTTATGTCTATATTGAACACAAGGTATAGACCGTGTCATCCTTGTCCAGTTCAATATTGGGCCCATAGACATTTATCTTGTTACGCAGGATGGGCAAATTCCATCTAAGACACTCATGTCCCTCAGCATGCTTTGTGGAGTACCCATCAACTGTCTTTATGGTTATCCAGTTACGGACAACGTTGGATCAGCAACAAAGCACTCGACTCTACATCTAGGATCCATAGTGGTTTCAGGTCGAAGAGTGGTATACACTATTATCACCATGAGAATAACTTATGACACTTTGCATAACTTTCTATATAGTATTCTCATAGCGGGTCAATCCGGTATAAATATCACTCCTAATATTCATACCTATGTTTAAGACTTGATAACTCTTTATCCATGATCCATGAGATGTGATCATCAGTCTACAAACATAATAGTCTTAATGCTTTAATGTTATCCCACTTCACACTAAAGCTCGACTACGGATACTTTAAGAATAGTGTCCTTATGTTTAATGTGTTCTCATGATTAAGTCACACTTAATACATTAAACGAACTATCTATTCCTGGGACTTTATTAATCAACCATAATAAAGAAAATGCCTTTAAATAACTCGATACAAGTACCAAAAGTATTGGCCTCTAGGGCTTACACCAACACACATCACCCTACCATAGTCGCCTTAGCCAAAACACTCAACAATCATTTAACACCAACCATCCCTCCTCTTACTATAACCAAGAAGCTCAAACATCACAAAACCAAAACATGCAACAATCATATGTCTACCAAACACCACAACAACCATTACAACCTTTCCTCGATGCATCATTCACACTAATGTCTGTAGCGGGGTATTCGTTACCATTAGAGATATTGACTAAATCCAAGGTAAACCATACAAGTCGAGTCGCCACTGCACTTCTATTTATCCAAAGGAATGGTTAGAAAGCGAACAAAAATCTAAAAGTTTTATCAAATCAAAAACTAGTAAAAATGTCAGAGATCTGGGTAAGGGGGTTGGTTATGCAATGGGAAGGTTTTAAGCACCCAAAATATCCTAGGTACTCCTAGGGAGCCCTTTTCATAAGTGTTGTTCTAGTCTAAAGGGTGTAGGTATATCTAAAATACTATTTACTAAAAGGAAGGTTAAAAGAAAATGACTCGCAAGGATATCACATCCACTGCCTACGTATCTCATCTGAGTATGAGAATCAGAGTCTTCGTAGCTCGGCTACCTATGGGTTAAAGAGAAGTGTGCTCGGTAAGACGTCGCGTCTTATGCCTACGTATCTCATATGGAATGAGAATCAGAGCAAAACGTAGTTCGGATAACTAGGGGTTGAGGATTGCCATCTAAACATGGACTTACAAAAGGGGACACCAGCTGTGTCAAAGGAGAGTGGGCAGTGTGTTCAACATCCTAGCAGTAGGTGTCGCAGCTCGCTGAATCGAGTCTTAGGCAGTTACCTCTTTGCAATAGAACGGACTGACATGCCACAAGATCGGAGACGCACGGAAGGTCTAAAAATGGGGAAGCTCTGCTCTAGAGTTGTCATTCAATATGGACCTATGTGTTAGGATTTACAAAATGGAACATCTACCTAATGTTAGCATGCAAAGAATAAGGGAATTCTACCTATGTTATCATACAAAGGGTTCTACCTAATAGGTGCTACCTAAACGAAACAAGAGTCGACGAATGAAGCGCGAAGAGGAGTTACGGATAAGGGTAGATGGCGATGCTGGAGGCAATCGACTTACAGGTAGATGGCGATGCCTGAGGCAATCGACTTACAAGAGGATGGATGAATGCGTGCTGGTTCTGTTAAGTTTTGAAAATGATTACTCGACGTTGGATCGAGCTTTTGATCTTATTTTGAAATGATTATCGAATGTTGGTTTTAGTTCTTGTATTAATAGATGAATGAATAATGAAAGAATAAATATTATACACTTCGTGGGAGAGGGGTACATTTGTTAAGAATGGGGATTGTTCATGGCAAACAAATAATAAGAATATATGCCTCATACATCATACAAGTAGGCAACAGTTATCAATCAGATCGGATAAATAAACAATATATAATCAAACCAAAGAATCAAATAATGGATCATTTAAACAATGCATGGGAGTATGAACATGTTAAACAATCAAGCAATAGAAAGCATGAATGAGAGAAACAAGTATAAAAGATAACAGATGAATCAAACAGATGAAAATATGCACACGAAGGATCCACTGAATAATTTAATCAGGACATGAGGTAAGGACCAAATAAAATCAAGGTAAAAGGCCTCTAATACATGGCATATGAGATGAACGAGAGAGGATCAAAAGATCTCTTCAATTGCCATAAGCAATCCCTAAGTCAAACATCGATCATAAAGAAGTCAACTAAAAATTCAAGTCAACTTAAAAAATAACAAATAAATAGCAAATTAATCAATAAAATTATGAAAAATTAAACTAAATGAGGTGGGGTCAGGACATCATCATCCCCCAAAAAGATTTTAAAAATAAAGAAAATTGGTACATAAATTAATTAAAATAAAACAGAGGTCAAACCAAAAGTCAATTAATGAGACTAGGTTAGAAATAAATCAAGAATAAATAGTAAATTAATCAATAAAATTATGAAAAATTAAACTATATAAGGTGGGATCAGGACATCATCATACCCCAAAAAGATTTTTAAAATAACGAAAATTGGTACATAAATTAATTAAAATAAAGCAGAGGTCAAACCAAAAGTCAATTAATGAGACTAGGTTAGAAATAAATCAAGAATAAATAGTAAATTAATCAAAAAAATTATGAAAAATTAAACTAAATAAGATTGGGTCAGGACATCATCATCCCCCAAAAATATTTTAAAAATAACGAAAATTGGTACATAAATTAATTAAAATAAAATAAAGGTCAAACCAAAAGTCAATTAATGAGACTAGGTTAGAAATAAATCAAGAATAAATAGTAAATTAATCAAGAAAATTATTAAAAATTAAACTAAATAAGGTGGGATCAGGACATCATCATCCCCCAAAAAGATTTTAAAAATAATGAAAATTGGTACGTGAATTAATTAAAATAAAACAGAAGTCCAATTAAAAGTCCACCAACCAAACTAGGTCAAAAATAAATCCAAAATAAATTGAAAATGTGAAATAAAATTCCAAGAAAAGGTCAGGTTGATCATGGGACAATGTTTAATCTTCATCCCAAAAATCAAATGCTAACAATAATTTTAAGTCATAAAAATAAAATCATAAAAAAGTGTGTTAAAATGGACCAGTTAGAATAAATAATTAAAATAAAATATTAATATTAAAAAAATACGAAAACAAAATTATATAAAATTAAATAAAACGTTAAGAAAAGTGAAAAATATTTTTGGGTAATTTTATGGACGAAGAAAATATTTTAAATAAGAAAAGGAAATATGAAAATGGAAGGATTAATGGTGATGAACATGGTAAGCAAGCGTAGATATATCAAAACATGACCATGGAAGAGATGATTACCTAATGGAAAATAGAAGTGGAATGGAATCTGATATGTGATGAAGCTTTACCTCCTTTCCACAAAATTCCAATGCTCCTTTAGGATTAGGGTTTCAACTTCTTAAATATGGTGGATTAGGTGTTCTCATGGGCTTTTTAATAAGTGATTTATCCATAAGAATAAAAGTGTGAAGTGAGGTGTAAAATGTTGTTATTTTGGGTCAAACTTAAGTGAGCGGATGTCCAATGCATGGCCAAAAAAGGTAAAAAACGTGACTGATTTGTGCAGCATGCTTAGAAAATCTGATTGGGCCAGCCAAACCCAAAATCTGCCTAGAAAATCAAGTCATGGTGCCCACTTTAAATGAATGTATCTCTCAAACCATGGATCCAAATGAGATGATTCCAAAAGTATGTGAAAGAGGACATGTCAAGGTATAATTGTTGTGAAGAAAGTATTTTCAAATAATGCCTTGAAGTACAAGAAAACTGGCCAAGAAGTCTTGACAAATTTTGTAGATTTTGGACTTAGAAATTTTTCTAAGTGTCCTAAAAAAATGTCTCACTTTGACTAAGCATAACTTTCTCAATTCTAATCCAAATGGAGCAAACTTTATATCTCTAGAAAGCTTGGAACAATAGGAACAACTTTCATGTTGGAGAAATTTTCAAATGGAGCTTTTATCTTGATGCAAAATGGGCTTAAAGTGAGTGCAACGATCATGAAAACTTGCCCTAAATGGAAATTCAACCATTTCCAAATTAAGTAACTTTTCCAATTCCTGATTAAATGATGAATCCATGATCCAACCTTGATTAAATTTCACATGTAGGATCCCCTAGGCATGGATTTTGAGATTCCACTCTCAAAATGTCAGGAGTTAACTTTTCTAGCCCCACAGTTGACTTTTCCCAAACTGTCTGATTCCTGATTCCATTGATCAATTGAAGCACTTCTAGCTCAAATAAAGAGATGATTTTTTGTATGTAGACCCTTGTGGACATATGGAGGTCCATGGAAAAGATTTTCACCCAAAGAATAAAAAATAAACTGATTTTATACCAAACCCTAGTTTTAGGGCAAAATGATCAGGAACTGATTGCACTGATTCCCAATGGATCTTTCTGAGATAATTGTGAATCTTCCTAGGCCAAGATGCCTCTCTAATCATGAAATGGATGAGCTCCTCTACTTCCAACCAAACATTGCCTGTTGCAGGTAGCCATGAAACCCTAATTTCTGATTAAATCCAGATGAACACTCTGATAGCTTTGAATCCTTCACTGATGAACTGAGGACCATAATAAGATACTTGGACCCCCCTGAGACCCTTGAGACTTGTATACTTAGAAAATGAAGTCCAATTCTCAATCTTGCTTTGTGTGGGCTCCTTCTGTTAAGGAGTTGTCATACCCCAAAATTTGCCCATCAATATTTCAAGACATTTTTTAAGGCATTCCGAATCATTTTTATGACACTGATCTCAAATGGACAAAAGCCCAGCTCGCGAACGGCCCGATCCAGAAAATGGCCCAAAACTGGCCTGTTCGCTACGCGTTCGCTACCAGCTCGCCTAGCGAACGTTCGCTACCAGCTCGCCTAGCGAACGTTCGCTACCAGCTCGCCTAGCGAAGCAAACGTTCGCTACCAGCTCGCCTAGCGAGGCTGACAGACAACAAAAAATTTCGGGCTTCGTTCTGAGCCCATTAGGTCATGAAAAATGGCATTATAAATACCAGCACTTCAGTAACGAAAAAGAGGACGAAAAACAGAGGAAGACGGACGGAAACCCTGGCACGGAAACCCTAGAGGCTACTTTAGAGAGTTCCGAGTGAAGAAACCCTGAAGGCCGCTTCCCCGCCCCGAAGCTACCGCCGCCCAACTCAATCCGGCTCGCCAATTCAAGGTTGCAATTCGATTGCAAACAGGTTTGCATTACTATTATCGTGTTATTTTTCTTAATTTGCATGTGATACCGCTTTATGTTCTTAACTTGCATGTGATATTATAATTGAATTCATAAACATATTTGAGGTTTTGCATGTGAATTTAAGTGTGCCTGAATATTGTGAATGCTGAACCGTATAATTATGTGTTGGATGCCATAAGCCATGCCGCAGGTTGAAGTCATACTGTTCTGAAATTCATAACCCGCAGCCGCTCGCTAGCACATCGCTAAGCGAGCATGTAGCGAGTATTCGCTAGGCCCTCGCTAGGCGAGGCAGAGGCGAACGGGACAGTCGCTAATATTTTGTTTGTTATGTCCTATGCGTATCTGATCTATTCTATGTTAATTATGCACTGTTTTGCCTGACATTCATGCTGCTGTATTTTCTTTTGCGGTGTAATCTTCGATTACACCCCGATTTGGTATTCTAACCCGTTTGCTGAATTTTGCCAAGGTTCACATGTCCCAGGAAAAGATTGCCGTTAGGTCTTCCACTTTATCTGTGGGATACCCTTGTGGAGACTCACCCTAAATTACTTAATTAATTTTAATGTGTTAATTTTAATGTATTAATTTTAATGTATTAATTTTAATGTATTGATTTTAATATGGAGGCTCGTCCTAATTACCTAATTGACTTTAAAATATTGCCTTTAAATAAGTGATCTTGGACCTCTCTTTGCTGCCCTACGGTATTACGGTATAACGGTCATGTCCCGCGAATGTAGGGATACACTTAGCAAAGACCCTTCAATTAAATCATCATAGAATAAATCATGGTCCCTCGGATGTTGCCTTCGAAAATACGATTTCGTCCCTCGATGACCCTTCGGTGTAGCCTACGGTTAAATGATGATCGTCCCTTCGAATGCTAAGGTATCCTTACAACTGTTGCCTTCAATGACCTATCGATGACCCTACGATGACCCTTAAACATCCAAAGGGTAAGATTACTTACTTCTCAATAGTAAGGACAGTTTTACCCTCATAAGGATAGGAAATACCCATAACGACCTCAGGAAGGTATAACTCTCAATTACTGGATCATAACCTAAAACATTTTCCACCCCTCACACTTTACACTTTACAAATCCTAGAAAATCACCACTTGGTATACATTCATACTAGAATCATTACCGAGTTATATTTTTCTAAACCATTTTCAAAATCAAATGAGATAAATACTTTGTATACATTCATACGAGAATCATTACAAAGTTAAACTCTCTTTCAAACATTTTTTTAAGCAATTCACCGATACTTTTCAGACAAAAATATAAGTGATCCAATAATTAAGAGCCCATGGATAACCATGGATGCAAA
This sequence comes from Lathyrus oleraceus, assembly GCF_024323335.1. NCBI lineage: Eukaryota > Viridiplantae > Streptophyta > Magnoliopsida > Fabales > Fabaceae > Lathyrus > Lathyrus oleraceus. The sequence goes on along the minus strand of NC_066584.1, from coordinate 325,385,839 downwards.
GGGTGCTAACACCTTCCCTTTGTATAATGTACCTCCCGAACCCAAAATCTATTGAGGTCTTTCCTGTTCTTTTCCACCTTTCCTTATTGGATAAAAGAAAAGTCGGTGGCGACTCTTGCTATCCGCGACATTGCGATAAAAAGCAAAACACCCCAAGTCAGTTCACCGTATGACAGAACTGGCGACTCTGCTGGGGACGCTTAAAGAGAGGTTACCTTAATAACAAGATCACTTATTCCAAATTGTCTGATTTACTTTTAAGGGATTGCTTGGGTATCCTATGCTTGAGTGAAAGATCCTACACCCGGATCTAGTGTACCTTAGGTAAGTAGCAATAGATCATCGCGACTATCCGGCGTATACTGGAATGGTTAAAATGATGGCTACGGTTAATGTGACACTTTGGATGTCCTGATGTTCCTCATGTTTACTTGAGGAAAAATTTGGCATCTGCGTGGTGTCATCAAAGCATTAACCAGACCTTTAGAACCCTAATTGACTCATCCTAGCCATTAGAAAGTAGTGAGATAACTGACTTCGGTTTCGACTGGGGTTGGTTGAGACTCGATACTACACTCTTTGAGATTGGACTTTAGGGAAGCTTCGGTCAATCACTTGGTGTTGCACTGAAGTGGACTTAAAGGAAGGTCAATGATTGGAGATCCTTTTAGAACCCGGTTACTATTCTAGGACAGGTTGAACCAACTAAACTTCAGTGGGGAGGGTACTTACCTATGGAACTCATGCAAGCCTTATAACCTAGGAATGATGGTTGTGTGACTTGCTTGTGCTTGTTATTTATTTAACCTCATAACATCATAACATCATAACATCATGACATCATAACATTGTACTAACCATTTCAAGGACTTAGGGATTTAACTTTGCTCTGTTTTGTATGAAAAAAAAAACAAAAAAAAAAAACAAAAAAAAAAACAAAAAAAAAAAAGTTTCCCTTTTCGGTAGTTTATGCAAAGTTAAATTCCAAAAGGCCTTGAAAACATTTCATGCATTGCATAACATAACATTGCATAACAGGTACTCTAAAGGGATCAGTGTTCTCACGGTTTTCCTCCAAACAGAAAAATGGATCTCGAACAAACTGTCAAAGATCTCCAGACTCAGAATGCTCAATTCAAGGAGATGATGCTAAGCTTATCCAAGGGGCAGGAGGAACTGAAGGCTCTTTTGGTTGAAAAGAAGAAAGACAAGAAAGCTGTGAGTTTCATTAACCCGGGAAGAAGGCGTAAAGGACAGGCTTCGGGAATCAAATTTGGAATCCCGAATGGTCCAGAAGAGGGGGCGGAGAATGACTCAGAGGAAGAGAATGCTGATTTCTCCAACCCTGAGGATGACGATGAGGACTATGAAAATGAACAGTACTCTTCAAGAGATGATAAGTACAAATTGCTGGAAGAACGCATGCTAGCCATGGAGGGTCAGAAGGCGCCTGGTCTAGGCTCGAGTCGTAGGGTTTATCCTATCTGAAGATTGGTTGGGTCTTCCTCCCAGTGAAGTCGCTTTACCATTCCCCAGCACAGTTCCTGGAGTTCCCCGGTGTTGTCTCTGAAGGAGACGTGTGTTTATGCATTCATCATTTAGATAAGCATAGCATATCGCATCATTAGTGCATAGCATTTCCATAATCATGGGGCATTGTGTAAAGAAAAAAAAACTCATGCATCAACATTGCAAGCATATCCGTTAGCCCTAGGCCGTGGCGACCAGCCGAGGTTGGGTTGTTGGAAAGAGTTTAGCATCGCGCCATTGGATCGGCTTCAGAATTGGGTTCATCAGCATGGTTGAGAGGTTGGTGTTTTCCGAACAAGTGACTCCTCAGTCGAGTGGGTATCCCCAGCAGTGTTACTCCCCAATTGTTAGCGTCTTGCCAGCTTGGGTCTTTTTCCTTAAGCAGATATGGGTGTGTCCGATCTCTCCATGTGGAGTCTACCCCTTAAGCAGAAAGTGTCAATCTTTTCCTGCCATTTCCCCACTGAGATACGTCCTCGTGGATGACGGTTACTTCCGTTCCCTCCCAACACACATTGGGAGGGGTTTTCCCTATTGAGTTCTTTCCTCATTAGGATGAGTCTTGTTTCAGTCTGCCTTTTTGGATCGATCCTAAATTGGCTTCCTGTTGGCTGTCTCCTGTACTTCCCTGGGGCATAAATGAATAGTCGCTCACTAACCGACACTCATTCATCTTATCCTCAGCGGAATTTGTTTGGCCTCTACCACCAAACCGGTAGCTGTAAGTCCTATCTTTGTGGTTTTCTACCCACTAGCTGGTAGTTGTAAAATCCCACTTTCCTCCCCTTGTTGGAATTAACCCTTTGTGCTCATCCTATCAATGACTGGTTACCTTTCTGTGGTTTTCTGCCTACAAACCGGTAGATGTAATCCCCTCTTTGTGGTATTAATGGTCTTGTCCCCTTTGGATACTTGCTTTGATCAAGCAGTATTGTCCCCATTGGGTCTTCCCCTTCCTTTTGGATATTTGCTCCGAGTAAACAGCTTTATCCCCTTTTGATTGGTCATCTTTTGCATACCTAGTCTGGTACCCAGATGCCTTTCTTTTCGGTCGATTATTCATTTAATAACCTACAACCCGGTTATGGATAATCTTCCATGCGAGTGTATTATCTACGTTTTGACGGCTATAGATAATATGTCTTATGATTTCCCGGTATTCAGACCGAAGGAGTTTCCGACGATCAGGTCGATGTACTCATGGCACAAGGCCAATTTTCCAGTATTCAGACCGAAGGAGTTTCCGACGATCAGGTCGATGTACTCATGGCACAAGGCCAATTTTCCGGTATTCAGACCGAAGAAGTATTCTCCTCTCCGTTGGTGTCGATAAACGTCGAGTTTTTCCCAATCATCCGTTGATGATTTGGTTGTGTTCACTCTCCCCAGTAGAGTTTCCTCCTCTCCGTTGGTGTCGATAAACGTCGAGTTTTTCCTAGTCATCCGATGATGTCTAGTTGTACCTGTCCCCATGTGGACTTACCTCTCCGTTGGTTTCGATAAACGACGAGTTTTTCCCAGTCGTCCGTTGACGTCTGGTTGTGTCTCTCTCATTCCCATTCATCTGTAAATGTCTGGTCGATCTTTTTGGTGTCTGTAAACATCATCTTTCGATGTCTGTAAACGTCGAGTATTCCCATTCATCTGTAAATGTCTGGTCGATCCTTTTGGTGTCTGTAAACATCATCTTCCGATGTCTGTAAACGTCGAGTTTTCTCCCATTCATCCGTTGATGTCTGGTCGAGTCTCCCCAGTCATTCATTAATGTCTGGTTACCTCTCCGTTGGTTTCGATAAACGTCGAGTTTTTCCTGGTCGTCCCCAGTTGGTTACCTCTCCGTTGGTTTCGATAAACGTCGAGTTTTTCCTGGTCGTCCCCAGTTGGTTACCTCTCCGTTGGTCTTGGTAAACGTTGAGTTTTTCCCATTTCGTCCGTTGACGTATGGTTGTATCCCTTCCATTCATTCATTAATGTTTGGTTACCTCTCCGTTGGTCTTGGTAAACGTTGAGTTTTTCCCATTTCGTCCGTTGACGTATGGTTGTATCCCTTCCGGTCATTCATTAATGTCTGGTTACCTCTCCGTTGGTCTTGGTAAACGTCGAGTTTTTCCTAGTTGTCCGTTGGCATCTAGTTGTGATTTCTTTCCCCCATTCATCGTCGTTGCAATGTCTGGATGTGGTTGTACCCTTTGAAAACACAAAAACAAAAAAAATGTATATACCCAGTATCAAGTCCCAGTGGACGTTTCCATTGTTGGATCCCTGTATTGTGCAAATTCTACGGTTCTTGGTATTCAATCCTTGTTTACCCTGAAAGTCTGACAGCCGTTGCTCTCATCCATTCGGGTTCCCAGCTGATTGAATAGGGGCAGCTGTAGCACCTCAAATTTGCACCCATCATTGTACATACATTTTCATATTAGGTCATAGCATATCATGGTCCATTGCATAGCATTGCATAATCCTCAGTTGCCTCAAGAGCAAGCAATCAAGAAATTAGGTCAAACTGATCAGGAGATCAGTCAACCAAGCAAGCAAGCACAATTTTCAAGGAGCCAAAGCCTTAGGGTTTGTCCAACAAGTTCACATGACTTGGAGGTCTATTTGAAGTATTTTGGTCAAGGGTTGAAGGCTCAGAGGTCATCAGTTTGTGCACAGACAGTCAAAAACCCTAGAAAGTCAACTGTCAGTCAAAGCAGTGGATGGTGGTCATTCTTGTGGAATTTGGGCACCATGATCAATAATCAAGAGTTCATACAATTTGGGACATCATTTGAAGTCAAGTCCTCAAGGAATTAGGGTTTGGAAGTCATCAGTCAATGCACAATCAGTCAGAAACCCTAAAAGTCAACTGTTGGTCAACTGTCCATTTAATCAGTGATTGGATGATTGGAATTGGTTTGTGAGAGTTCATTCATGTCCAAATAGTCATCATATATCATGCCAAACACCATCATGGAAGAATTTGAAGCCAGATCAGAGATTTCCCAAAACGGAAACTGGGCCTGTAACTGAAACCTGCCATAAATGGAAAGTCTTGATCCTCAAACTTACATCATGATACAAGCCTCAAATGAATTTTTGCCCAACATGAAAGTTGAAGATCTTGTTCTCCCATTTCCAAAAAGTCCTAGAACTCTCAATTCCCATGTGTGGTTGGCAAGTTATGATCGAATCGATTTCAGAAAATCTTGAACTTCAAAGGGCCATATCTCCCAAACCGTTTGGCCAATTTTGGTGGGGTTTTTTCCTACAAGTCACATTTGATCCCCTCTTTCCAAAAATATAAATTTCATGTGCCAAAACTTCACCAATCAAAATGGCATATTTTGACCTTTTTCATTTAAATGTAAGTTTGACCAAGAGTTGACTTTTTGATTTAAACATTTTTTTCAACATTTGGCCAATTGGAAAAGCTCATAAATGTCATTTAGAATGTGTTTGCAAAGTCAAAATATGCAGTACATAAGGCCATTGCTTGGTTGCTTGAATTGTAAGAAAGGTACAAATTCACCATACTTGTCCATGCTTCCACAACCATGCCTTGTACTAGCAGCATTATGCAGCATTTTTCTGTCATGGTGAGCCTCACTTGCAGCCTGAAATCAACAGCAAGACAAGAAGCCATTCCTTGCTTGCTTAAATTTTGGAAAGGACACTTCCACTCCATGCTTCCAACAATACCTTGTACTATCCAAGCAAAGCTTATGCAGGATTTTTCTGTCCTTTTGGACACAAATGCTGCAGCCAACACAACAAAAAGAACCAACAGAACTCATTCATAGGGACTGATCTTGGCATGTTGCAATTTCTGTCCAAAAATTCCCAAGAACCAAAAGCCTCTCACCTTACTTGCATTTGAGGAGAACTATCCAAACACTCAATGGAGCTTCTAACCACATTCCACAACCATGCTTGGCATACAAGACAGCAGGATTCATGCAATATCTTCTGTCATTTTGAAGGACAGTGGTAGCAGCAGCATACCTCTCTCTCTCTCTAAAAATTCACTTGGCTTTGGCATTTTGAAAAGAAAGGGGACAGAACTAAAAAGAAACAAAAAAGGCCTGGCATCCATTCCAAACAAGCGGCCACGAACCAACATACACAACAATACCAACCAATTTCAGCTGATGCAAAAGACTGGTTGGCCTGGCATTTTATCAGGATTGTAAGTGCTGTACAAAAGCCACCAGCAACACAAAACAGCAGACCTTTACCATTTTTTTTCTCTGTCAAAAAACAATCCAACACATGGCAGAAAAAGGGACCACTCATCCAAAAAACCTGCATTGACCTTACTTGCATTTTTACAAGAACAGCCACAACACAGCATAAGCAGCTTCTAAAAAACTGCATTGAGGATTTTTCTGTCAAAAACACCAATATAACAAAACCAGCAAAAAAAAAAAGCTTTGCTCCCTCATCCTACAACTGCCCTCATTTTCTGCCATTTGCATTCCAATTTCTTCTGTCCAAAACCAACAAACTAAACTGGCTTGGCTAAAGACCATTTTCTTTCCTCACCATTTTTCCTGCCATGAAACCAACAGCAGGCCAGGCACTTGCCCTCTGACTTTTTCTCTCAAGCTCTCACCTTGCCATTGGACCATTTTTGAAACCCTGTAACATCCAACAGCACAGGATAAAAAGACCACAGAACCAACATGGCCTTGCCACCAAAACCACACATCAGGACATGATGTCCTGCCACAGAAGTACCAGGCCAACCATAGAATTTTCATTCACTCCAAAAGAACCTTGCACTTGACCTTTGGCTATTGACATTTTAGTATTCCTTGTCCAAACTTCCAATAAACCTAAACCTAGCCATTGCATTTTCCACAACTCTTCATCATGTTAAACTAACTGCATCCATTTGGCCTTGCCTTGTGTTTCAAAACCTGCTACCACCATCCAACTGCAGCAAAAGTCATAAACCTAAACCTGGCTTGGCAACATTTCCACCCTTTTCCTGTCATGAACCAGCAGCAGCCCCTAACCACACTGCATACAGTTCATTCCCTCAAACTTAACCTGTGTGCATTTTTAAAGGGACAGTCCAAAAAATTCTCCAGTTACCAACCTGCTTTGCCACTAAGCAACCTCCAACAGCAGGGCTTTTGGTCTTTTCTTCTGTCATTTTAAAACACAATTAACCTCCATTAAACACACTGAATACACTCTCTCATAATGGCTCCCTGCTGTTGCATTTCAAGGACAAGACAGAACTCATACCAAAAACTCCTTGGATGCATTTCTTTCTGCTGTCAAAAACCAACCCTGCCTTGCTTAACAACAGATCTCCTCATCACATTTTCTGATATTGAGGACAGTAGGAGTAGCAGCAAACCAACCAATTTCAACTGATGCAAAAATTGATTTGTTTGGCATTTTGTCAAAGAGTGCAAGTGCTGTTCAAAAACCACTAGCAACACAAAACAGCAGGGCTTTGGATCATTTTGTTCTGTCACATTTTGAAACACAATCAACATCCATCAAACACATCAAGCCTACAAAAAAATCCACTCCCTCAAGAATGGACCCTGCTTGGCATTTGGCAAAAAGCAGTCAAGACTCCCACAGTGAAAAGCAGAACCTGACCAACCAACACAAAACCAGTGAACTTCATTCATCCTAAAAACTGACCCTGCTGTTTGCATTTGAATTTTTCTGTCCAATTTCCAAAGTAACCTAACTTGGCCTTGCTTGTGTCAAGAATCAAACACATTTTCTGTCATTGAAAATACTGATAGCAGCAGACCAACATCTTTCTTTCTCCAAAAACATCCACCTTGCTCTTGGCATTTTCCCATTTTTCTGTCCAATTTCCAAAGCACCCTAACTTGGCCTGGTTTGTAACAAGGATCAAACCTCATTGTGAACCTTACTAGCTGCAAGACACAGACCAAAATCCACTTATTCTCAAAAAACCACATCTTGGCATTTTCACCAAATCAAGCAAAACCAGTTCAGTGGCCAACTTCATTTCCAGCTTGATTCAAGTTCAAGTGAGGTGTCAAACAGCTTGCCTTGGACTCTTTGAAGCTATTTGGATACCTGTCAAGCATTGAAAGCATCTCCAGCATCACATTCAACATTGCCCTGTCCAGGTTAGCAATTTGCCTTCGAAATGCTTGATAGAATGGTTTTCATGTCTTAATGTGTGAATGAGAAATGCTATATTCAACCCCCTGAACATGATTGAATGCCTATTTTTATCCAATTTTGCTTGTGTGTGATTTTGAGTTTTGCTGCTAGGGGGTTAGGGTTTCTGTGTTCATCACAATGTGTCTCTATGCACAGTGCACCATTTTGAATTGCATGGCCATGGTTGCGTTAAGCACATGGAGTAGACGAATTTTGGTTTTTGTTTCGTTTGATTTCGTGCATTGTAGAGGAAGATACATGTTGTTGATGTTTGAAAAAATACGTTTAAGCTTGGAAAGAAGATGGAGCCAGGGCGCGCGAAGCTTTAAGTTTAAAAATTGCGTTTGGTTTATTTTGACTAGAAGCAACAATGAATCACCAAGTGACTCACAGCCCAGTGGTGGGCGCGCTGAGTTGAATTGCCAAGGGGAGGGGTTCGAATCCCATCTCCCCCATTTGTGTTTTTCCTTTTAAAAAAAAGGTGCATTTTTTTATGTTTTCTTTTAAACTTCCATTTTGATTTTCATTTTTGATTTTTATTTTATTTAACATGAAGTAAATATGTGAACATGAAAAAATGACAAAAAATATGAATGTTTGACTTTGTTGACTTTTTAGACCATTTTGTGAATTTATCCCGATTTTATGAGTTCTATCGATTAAATGTCACCTTGTGTGTTTCATGTGGTTATTTTGATCTTTCAGACCTGGGATTTTTGTGTGAAATCAATTTAGGGTAGGAACATGTCCCCTTAGACACTTAGGATAATTTTTCACACAATGCTCGATTTAATTCTGACAAAGTCCCGATTAAATGTTTTTGACCTCCTAAACTTGTCCAAGTGAGATGAAATCTGACATGCATACCATGCTATGGGTTGTGATTGATCATGATTTATTTGGTGATTTTTGGAAATGTTTAGGATTGCTTTTGATTCAAGTCTTGCTGTTGACTTCTATGAGCTTCTAAATGCCATGTTTTGACCTAAACTGTTCATGAAATGATGATAGTGATTGACATGGATGTGGACCCAATTGGTTTTGTTTCGTGATTGCGTGAACGTGATTTTGGATACTTAACCCATGCTGTTTTGGCTTTCTTATTCTCTTTTGACCCTAGGCTTGCCCTAGTGGTCCTGTCACTCACCTTTGAGCTTATGTTTTCAGGTTGACCATCAAATGGCCATTGAGACCAATTCTTTTGATTGAGCTTGCTCAAATATCATTGCCTAACCTCTTTGTTTTGTAGGTGGCTTGGCTCACATGCCTTAAGCCTTGTGCCTTGCACATCCACGTGCCTCCAATTAACTGTGGGTGTCTGTTTCTGTTTGTTTTGTTTGAAGTTGTATACTAACATCTGCTTGACTATTTCAGGTGCTTTAGTTGCTTAGTTCCTTGTGAACTTTTTGCTTTGCTTTGCTTCTATAAGCAATTTGCATTGAGGTATGTCTCTTTTACTTCATGTAGTCTGGAAGACCTGGCCTGTTACTTGGCCAGGCAACTGTCTGAAGTCCTCCTTAAGAGGCAATGTTTGTGATTGTTTACTTTTGTCCTTGCATAGAGTCAAAGTCCTCCTAAGTGAAGAGGCAATTGGTGGAAGGTAGGGATATGCAATCTATCCCCCACTATTCATTGTGTCATCTGCTTTGCTCACACCACTGTGTTGATGCATTTCAGATACAAACCCAAGATCTTGTGCAATTGTACAGTTGAGTCAGTTTTAAATGTGTAGAAGGGTTCCCACTTTCTGAACCCACACATTCTTGTCTTGAGCTCTCCCAGGCCAGGGATAAGAGCTGTGAGGTCTCATCCTCACTTCATCCTTTCATCTGCTTCACCTTAGCCCCTCAATGGCAAGGTTAAGAGCAACACTCACCCCATTCCAGAGGTTTGTTTGTTGAGGTTGATATGACCCCTTGACTAAAACCTAACCCTTGTTTGAGCCACTCGTTTGTGTATAGCGTGTGCTATCTGTGCTTGTAGGATTGTTTGACTTGCTTCCTGTGCAAGATAGGATTGTTTGACTTGCTTCCTGTGCAAGATAGGATTGTTTGACTTGCTTCCTGTGCAAGTTAGGATTAGTTTAGACTTGCTTCCTGTGCAAGTTAGGTTTTGCTTGGCTTGCTTCCTGTGCAAGTTAAGTGTGTGTGTGGCTTGCTCCCTGTGCAAGCCATGCTTAGGATAGGATGGCCCTCGTGCCATTTAGCTAGAAACCATAACTTAGGGTTGATTTGCATGATGACATCTAGGCTCGAGTCGTAGTCTCCCTAGTTGTGTCTCCCTCTGTTATCTGGTTAGGCTAGATCCTTGTCCCTGCGTAGGGGAACTACATCGCCCTGATCTTCATACCAGATGAAGTATGTAGGCAGGAGATTGAGCTGATCTCTCCGGGCGCCCTTTTCTTTTCTTTTGTGTGTGTTTGACAGTTATAGGCTGAGTCCCCGACTCCCTATCAACCTGTTGTGTTGTTGTGTGCTTGAAAGCCGATGTAAGTCCATCGAGTGGCATTTGGGTTCCAGTGTGCGTGTGTTTTGGTTTGGATGCTGATGTAAGTCCAGTGATTGGCATTCAGGCTCCACGTTTGCCTTTGCCTGTGTTTGTTTGTGTGCGTGTCAGCCGAGCTACGAATGCTCTGATTCTTCTCTCGTCCGAGAAGATACATATGCATAGGATGCGATATCCTAGCGAGCATGTGTCGTTTCCCCCAGTCCGAACTACTTCGACTCTGATGTCTATGCTTGATAGACTAAGTAGGCCCAGGATGCGATATCCTGCCGAGTCAGTTTCAGTCAGTTTCTTTTGTCTCTTTCAGCCAGTGTGTGTGTGAGTATGAGCAGTGTTTAGCAACCAATTTATCCTTCCTTTTGTGCGTGGATCCCGTAGAGTACTACGGATGCGTAGGGGTGCTAATACCTTCCCTTCGCATAACCGACTCCCGAACCCATTCTCTTTGGTCGCGAGACCATGTTCTTTCCCAGGTTTACTCTGAGCGTTTCCTTTCCCTCTTTTGGGATAAATAACGCACGGTGGCGGCTCTGTTGTTCTTTCTTTTCCCGCCGGTTTTTCGCGCGATGCGACAATGACAACGCCTCTACTCAGTCCACACGAACGGATTCCTTCAATCTCAGTGCTAGCTGCTACGAATGAAGGCTTTGAGTGAGAGAGAGAGAAACAAAATTACAACTGCTAAATGCTTATACACAAGGGTTCTATTTATAGAATCACTTATGTGGACTTCAAGCTAAAAAGCCCACTTAAGTGTATGTGGCCCATATCTTATAATATGCCAAACTCACTTAAGCACGTGGTACCTTACCATATTTCGTATTCTACTTAAGTACACCGTACCTTATGATGTTCTACAATTCACTTAAGTGCACCGTACCTTACGGTGTTCCTTAGTTACTCTATCTCTCATCAATCCGTCCTTTGTGTGTGACCCTGTAGGTTTTCGCGGCATTGGCAATTATATTAAATCATGTATTTAACATAATAAACAGTGAGCGGTATCTAGCAACATATCACTGCTATCCAAGACACGAAAATGTCATGTGATCTGACAAATCCTTCTGTGATAATACTAATGTGCACAATTACCCTTTTGCCCTTATTTCTATATTGAACACAAGGCATAGACCGTGTCATCCTTGTCCAGTTCAATATTGGGCCCATAGACATTTATCCTGTTACGTAGGATGGACAAATTTCATCTAGGTCACTCATGTCCCTTAGCATGCTTCGTGGAGTACATATCAAGTGTCTTTATGGTCATCCAATTACGGACAACGTTTGATCAGCAATAAGACACTCGACTCTACATCTAGGGTCCATAGTGGTTTCAGGTCGAAGGGTGGTATACACCATTATCACCATGAGAATAACTTATGACACTTTGCATAACATTTTATATAGTATTCTCATAGCGGGTCAATCTAGTATAAATATTACTCTTAATATTCATACCTATGTTTAAGACTTGATAACTCCTTATCCATGATCCATGAGATGTGATCATCAGTCTATAAACATAATAGTCTTCATGCTTTAATGTTATCCCACTTCATAATAAAGCTCGACTACGGATACTTTAAGAATAGTGTCCTTATGTTTAATGTGATCTCATGATTAAGTCATACTTGATACATTAAACGGACTAGCTATTCTAGGGACTTTATTAAACAAACATAATAAAGAAAAAGCCTTTTATTATTAATAAATAATTTGATACAAGTACCAAAAGTATTGGCCTCTAGGGCTTACACCAACAATCTCCCACTAGCACTAGAGCCAATCAGGCATTCCCCTAATGCCTATAGATCTAGTATGACCATCATGCTTCTGCTACGCAAGAGGCTTTGTCAGTGGGTCAGCAATACTGTCAAGTGTAGGTACTCTGCATATTTTCACATCTCCTCTATCTATTATCTCTAGAATGAGGTGATAACGCCCAAGTATGTGTTTGGATCGTTGGTGAGATCTAGGCTCCTTAGCTTTTGCAATAGCACCATTGTTATCACAATAGAGACCAATGGGATCCACAATGCTAGGAACTATGCCAAGTTCACTAATGAACTTTTTGATCCAAACAGCTTCCTTTGTTGCACTTGAGGCAACAATATACTCGGCCTCGGTTGTAGAATCAACAACTGTATCTTGCTTTGAACTTTTCCAGCTCACAGCACCACCGTTTAAGCAAAACACATAACCAGATTGCGATCTAAATTCATCCTTATCTGTTTGGAAGCTAGCATCGGTGTATCCAATTACAGCCAACTCTTCCTGACCTCCATATATCAAGAATGAATCCTTAGTCCTTCTCAAATACTTAAGGATATTCTTGACAGCTACCCAATGAGCATCACCAGGATCAGATTGGTACCTACTCGTTGCACTTAAAGCATACGAGACATCTGATCGAGTACATAACATGGCATACATGATAGATCCTATTGCAGATGCATATGGAATCTTATTCATGCGATCCCTTTCTTCCTTGGTTGAAGGGGATTGTGTTTTTGATAGACACAGGCCATGTTGCATAGGTATGAATCCTTTCTTGGAATCATGCATATTAAAGCGTCTCAACACTTTGTCTATGTACGTACTCTGACTTAGGCCAAGCAGTTTTTGTGATCTATCTCTATAGATTCTAATTCCTAATATATAGGCTGCTTCACCTAGGTCCTTTATAGAAAAGCATTTCCCCAACCAAGACTTTACTTGTTGCAGGGTAGGGACATCGTTTCCAATGAGTAATATGTCATCTACATATAATACCAGGAAAATGATCATGCTCCCGCTAACCTTCTTATAGACACAAGGCTCATCTTCGTTCTTGATGAATCCATATTGTTTTACCGTTTCATCAAAACGAAGATTCCAGCTTCTGGAAGCTTGCTTCAATCCATAGATTGATCTTTGTAACTTACATATCTTTTGGGATTCTTCTGGTATGTCAAATCCTTCAAATTGTGTCATGTACACATCCTCAAGAAGATTCCCATTAAGGAAAGCAGTTTTGACATCCATCTGCCATATTTCATAATCATGATATGCAGCGATAGCAAGTAAAATCCGAACAGATTTAAGCATTGCAACTAGTGAAAAGGTTTCATCATAGTCAACCCCATGAATTTGTTTATATCCTTTTGTAACCAGTCTTGCCTTATAGGTATGTACCTTACCATCCATGTCAGTCTTCTTATTGAAGACCCACTTGCATCCTATAGGGTTAACTCCTACAAAAGGCTCTGCCAAGGTCCAAACTTGGTTTAAGTACATGGAATCCATTTCAGATTTCATGGCTTCTAGCCACTTCTCAAACCCGGGACCAGTTATGGCCTCTTGGTAGGTCACAGGCTCATCTTGATCCATGAGTAATACATCACCTTGATCAGTTATGAGATATCCATATCTCTCAGGTATGTGACGTATCCTGCTTGACCTACGCTGGTCTTGTTCTACTTGAGCAAGTTGCTCTTCCACAACTACTTGTGTTTCCTGCTCTAATTCCTCAATAGGTGTGTCGATGCTTTATGATTCTTGAATTTCTTCAAGCTCTACTTTCCTCCCACTGATTCCTTTGGAAATAAAAACCTTTTCTAGGAAAACTCCAGTTCGAGCGACAAACACTTTGCCCTCAAAAGGATTGTAGAAGTAATACCCTCTTGTTTCTTTAGGATACCCCACAAATAAGCATTTGTTAGATTTGGGCTCAAACTTAGTTGAAATTTGTCGTTTCACATAAACTTCGCAACCCCAAATCTTCATGTAGGACATATGTGGTTTCTTACCACTCCATATCTCATATGGTGTCTTCTCAACCTTTTTGGATGGAACACGGTTAAGTGTGTAAGGTGCCGTCAATAGTGCATGTCCCCAAAAGGAGTTGGAAGATCGGCATGACTCATCATGGATCGGACCATGTCTAACAGGGTTCGATTTCTTCTCTCAGCTACACCATTCCATTGGGGTGTTCTAGGAGGAGTAAGTTGGGATAGGATCCCACACTCTTTCAGATGGTCATCAAACTCTAGGCTTAAATACTCATCACCTCGATCTGATCGGAGAGTTTTAATATTCTTTCCTAGTTGGTTTTGTACTTCATTCTTGAATTCCTTGAACTTTTCAAAGGACTCTTATTTTTGTTTCATTAAATACACATAACCATATCTACTAAAATCATCAGTAAATGTGATGAAGTATTGAAAACCTCCTCTGGCTGGTATGTTCAGTGGTCCACATACATCAGTATGTATGAGGGCCAAAAGATCATTAGCTCTTTCACCTTTTCCTGTGAATGGAGACTTTGTCATCTTTCCAATTAAACAAGATCTACATGTCTCATATGAGTCATAATCAAAAGAGTCCAAGTTCCATCTTTATGGAGTTTGGAAATGCGTTTCTCATTTATGTGGCCTAATCGACAATGCCAAAGGTAAGTTGGATTTAACTCATTAGGTTTCATCCTTTTAGTATTAATGTTATAAATAGGCATTTCAAGATCAAGGACATATAGTCCATTATTCATTTGTGCAGTAGCATAGAATATATCATTCAAATAAATTGAGCAACAATTGTTCTTTATTATAAATGAAAAACCAAACTTATCCAAACAAGAAACGAAAATAATATTCCTACTAATTGCAGGTACATAATAACAGTTCTCTAACTGAATTATTAAACCACTAGGTAAAGTCAATACATAAGTTCCTACGGCTAAAGCAACAACCTTTGCTCCATTGCCAACTCGTAGGTCAACTTCACCTTTTGCCAAATCTCTACTCCTTTTTAGTCCCTGCACATTGGTACAAATGTGAGAATCGCATCTAGTATCTAATACCTATGATGCAGAAATAGATAAATTAATTTCAATAACAAAAATACCTGAAGTTGAAGTCTCTACTCCATTCTTCTTATCTTCCAGGTACTTTGGGCAGTTTCTCTTCCAGTGTCCGGTCTTACCGCAATGGAAGCAGGTGCCTTCTTTTGTTATGCCTCCACTAGGCTTCAAAGCAGCAACAATGGGTTTGGGTTTGGCAACTTCCTTGCCTTTCCCTTTATCACCCTGCTTGGTGGGCCTTTTGTTCTGTCTCTTTCCATTTCCGATCATCAAAATGGACTTCCCTTTTGACTTTAGATTCTGCTCAGCAGTTCTTAACATGGCTAGCAGTTCAGGAAGAGATTTGTCCATATCATTCATATTGAAATTTAGGACAAATTGACTGAATCTATCTGGCAACGATTGCAAGATCAAATCAGTCGCAAGTTCCTTTCCGAGGGGAAAACCCAACCTCTCAAGGTTTTCCACATACCCAATCATCTTGAGCACATGGGGACCTACCGGGGCTCCCTCAGCTAACTTTCCTTGAAAAAGGGATTTTGAAACTTCAAACCTTTCATGCCTTGCTTGCTCTTGATAGAGCATCTTCAGGTGTTCGATCATATCGAACGCTGCCATGTTCTCATGTTGCTTTTGCAACTCTGAGTTCATGGTAGCTAGCATGAGACAAGCAGTTTCATTGGCATCATCGACATGCTTCTTATAAGCATCTCTTTCTGCCTTAGGTGCAGAACTAGGAGGTTCCTCTTCAGGAACAGGTTTCTCCAAGACATACAGCTTTCTATCATGTTTGAGGACAATCCTCAGATTTCGGTGCCAATCCAAAAAATTTGTCCCAGACAATTTTTCCTTGTCAAGGATTGATCGCAAAATGTTGTTAGAGGTGTTTGTTGTCATGATAATCTACATGAAAATAATGAAAATATAAGTATCAATAACATATTTAATTAGGCCTTTAATTAAATATGCTCCCACTATTTTACTCAAAACAAATGACCCTCACCATTTGATTCGGAAAATCCCGTTGGAAGATTTTCTAGTGGGTCGAGATCCATATTTCACTTTGTTTTAAGCCCGCGTAGGCGGATTACACAAAACTAGGTTATTTAGGTAGGAACTCCTTCCAATTGTATCTAATACAACTCTCGAATATTTTAGTTGGGTGAATAACTCCTTATTCCAATCCATCACATGGATCATTTCCAACTCTTGCTTCTAAACATATATAATCTTATTATAATTTGTTTAGTTAAGTTTGACCCATTGTTTTAAAAATTGGATATTACAATTATCCCATCGCACCTTACTAATATAGAACATGCATCTCGCGTAGGCAAAACCTACATTATCCGATACTAGTCTTGATGAGTGTTAAAACTAGGAAAGCATAAACTTAATATTTAATTTAAGGGAATTTGCAATTATACTGATCTCACCGGCTTATTTATCATATAAATCGTCTCTCACATGCATCAACATACATTCACATACATCAACATGCATTCATAATGAAACAGTTACGGCCCCTAGCGCAATTGTTCTCCCAAGCCAATGAGAGAACCTAAGCTAACCTAATAACGATCTAAGATTCTCCAAGCAAGATCTTCAAGGTTGTCCTCCTTTGGTATTGAATTCTTCTCTTTCTTCATAACATTATATTACATAAAAGAAACTCGTTTTACATACGAGGGAGTGAGATGAGAAAAGAAGTTACAACTCTTCTGGTGATCGACGTTGTTTTTCGCATCAACACTTGATAGTTTAAAGCACAACTCTTGCGCAGTCACAACCCTAATCGCATAACTCTTTGACAACACAACCCTTGTGTCGTCATTAACCCTAATGCATAACTCTTTGACAACACAACCCTTGTGTCGTCATTAACCCTAATGCATAACTCTTTGACAACACAACCCTTGTGCCGTCATTAACTCTAATGCACCAATTTCAGACCGTCAAACACATCTCGATTGTTGATTCAGTATGATTGATCAATACGTTATTGCTTCACCATACTAATGTCAGATCAAGAAGCAAACGACCATCGATCGCTCAAAGGAAAATAACTATTAAGTGTTTGAATGAACGAAACAGAAACAGTATATCATATATACCGTATTTTGCATCAGGATTACTTATATCATATATATAACTTGGTCGATCTCAATTTAATTACTTGTTTATTCTTTGATTCATTCTGTCTTTTAATCGTATTAATACAGAAAATACAGAAAATAAACAGCTATCAGATGCATGGTTTCGTAAGTGGCTCTGATACCACTGAAGGAAAAGGGCGATCCAAAACGCAGCGGAATTTAAAATTTCTCCTTTAATGATCCTTACGAATGGGCATGATCAGTGATATAATCGTTACCTCTTGTGGCGATTGTAACCTTTGTTGCAGATCTACTGAGCGATCACAAACGTTGAACGATGACAACGCCTCTACTCAGTCCACACGAACGGATTCCTTCAATCTCAGTGCTAGCTGCTACGAATGAAGGCTTTGAGTGAGAGAGAGAGAGAAACGAAATTACAACTGCTAAATGCTTCTACACAAGGGTTCTATTTATAGAACCACTTGTGTGGGCTTCAAGCTAAAAAGCCCACTTAAGTGTATGTGGCCCATATCTTATAATATGCCAAATTCACTTAAGTGCGTGGTACCTTACCATATTTCGTATTCTATTTAAGTACACCGTACCTTACGATGTTCTACAATTCACTTAAGTGCACCGTACCTTACGATGTTTCTTAGTTACTCTATCTCTCATCAATCCGCCCTTTGTGTGTGACCTTGTAGGTTTTCGCGGCATTGGCAATTATATTAAATCCCGTATTTAACATAATAAACAGTGAGCGGTATCTAGCAACACATCACTGCTACCCAAGACACGAAAATGTCATGTGATCTGACAAATCCTTCTGTGATAATACTAATATGCACAATTATCCTTTTGCCCTTATGTCTATATTGAACACAAGGCATAGACCGTGTCATCCTTGTCCAGTTCAATATTGGGCCCATAGACATTTATCCTGTTACGCAGGATGGGCAAATTCCATCTAGGTCACTCATGTCCCTTAGCATGCTTCATGGTGTACCCATCAACTGTCTTTATGGTCATCCAATTACGGACAACGTTTGATCAGCAATAAGGCACTCGACTCTACATCTAGGGTCCATAGTGGTTTCAGGTCGAAGGGTGGTATACACCATTATCACCATGAGAATAACTTATGACACTTTGCATAACATTTTATATAGTATTCTCATAGCGGGTCAATCCAGTATAAATATTACTCTTAATATTCATACATATGTTTAAGACTTGATAACTCCTTATCCATGATCCATGAGATGTGATCATCAGTCTATAAACATAATAGTCTTCATGCTTTAATGTTATCCCACTTCACAATAAAGCTCGACTACAGATACTTTAAGAATAATGTCCTTATGTTTAATGTGATCTCATGATTAAGTCATACTTGATACATTAAACGGACTAGCTATTCTAGGGACTTTATTAAACAAACATAATAAAGAAAAAGCCTTTTATTATTAATAAATAATTCGATACAAGTACCAAAAGTATTGGCCTATAGGGCTTACACCAACATGTGGTACCAGAGGTCAGTTAGGTCATCCCATTCAACGATATTAGTCTTTTTGGTATTCGTATGTAAACACATATTAATATTAATACCAATTGGTTCAATTTCGAATTTTATATAAAATGTACATTATTTTTCAAAAACAAATACATAACACACATAGGTGCCAGACCAATTGGCGCATTCTCTTAAATCTAACACATAGGCGACGATTGGATTGGCAGCACTATGTGCATAAGCCAATCAAATTGGCGCCACTATGTGCATAAGCCAATCAAATTGGCACCACCTCTTTAACTTAGAGAGTATACGCCAATTTATCTGAAACTAGTTCTTTAAAGTGTGTTATTTTGGGAATTATCTGAAATATGAGTTAATTTTTTTTGAAAAATGAGTTATTTGAGTAAAATTTTCAAATATTTGTGCTTTTCAAAATAAACACTTTTTTTTTAATTTCAGAAAAAAAAATGAAAAAAATTAACTTTTTTTATTTCTGATTTTAATTTTAATTTTAAAATGAAATTACATTTTTTTATAAATAAAAAAACTGAAACAAATTATTTTATTTTTAAAAAGAAAATAATTTTTATTTGAATACAAAATATTTCCCTAAGGGGGATCCAGCTGAACAAGGAGACTAGAATAAAAGGAAACAAGCCCCTAAGGCAACATAAGACTACCCGAGGTTTTCCTACACTTTGGTTTCACCCAACATATAAACACAATAATATCTATAATTTTTCCCCTATAACATTCTTTCCATTATCCTTCCCAAAATATCTATCATTTCTATACTTCTAAGACTCATATATGGTTTATGCAAAAACACATTTAAGGATGTTAGCTTTGACTCCCTTGTTCTTGGTCATGTCAATCATCCACTTGACCTCTTCATTCCAAATTCCATGCATGTGATCAATCATTAACCAATCCATGATGTATTTCCATATCTTACTCAACTCCTTACATTGGAAAAAGAGGTGAATAATAGTTTCCATATCCCTGCAAAAACAACATTTGTCATTATTCAATATGTTAAATCTCACTAATCTTTCCTTTGTTGCCAAGATTTCATGGCATGCCATCCATAAGGTGAAGAGAGCTTTGGGTCTAGCAGGATTGTTATAGGGGATTTTCCTCCAATTAACCTCTTATTGATTGTCTTCTAGCCCTGCATAGATCTTTCTAGTTTGATACTTTTTGGCCTGCAAAATAGTACTCCAAACTAGGATAGTATAAACAACAGGTCTCATCTTCAAAATTGCTTTGAGGATCCAAAATGTATTGTTCTTAGCAGCCATTGTCATGGTGTTCTGATGTTTTACATAGTAGTAGTGGATCCATTTGAGCCACATGCTGTCAGCTTTACCAATCAGATTCTACAACAACTTGATAAGATTGGCCTTGTTTTAATTATCAATGCCAATAATATTCAAACCATCTTTCCTCCTGGGGGAGCATACTTTTTTTCATGCTATGAGGGCTTTTCTAGACACTTTATCACTGCCAGACTAGAGAAAACTTCTACAAATCGATTTAATCTTTTTGGTCACTTTCTTGGGCAATGGTAAACGCTTCAACCAGTAGTTGGTAAGGGAAAAAATCACACTTCTACTTAATTGGGTTCTACCTGCAAAAGACAGCAACCTATAACTCCAGTGGTTAGTTCTAGACAAAATTTTCTCAATCAGAGGCATGTAGTGATTTATATTGAGCTTTCTACTGGTTATAGGAATGCCATGATACTTGAAGGGAAGACTTCCCTTTGTGAATATGGTAGTTTCCTTAATTTTATTCTTCTCATCAGTACCAACATTACCAAAGAAAACTTTACACTTAACAAGATTCACCTTCAGCCCTGTTGCCTTAGAAAAATCTTCAAAAGCTTGCATAACCATCTCAACAGATGCTTGATCACCTATAGAAAACAATAATAAATCATCAGAAAAACTCAAATTGATAATGACCATCTTTTCACATTTGGAATGGAGATTGAAGTTTGGCTTGCTCTTGAGTTTTTGCAACACTCTCTATAAATATTCCATGACTATGACAAACAACAGGGGGAAAGGGGATCCCTTTTCCTAAGCCCTCTTCTAGATTCCACTATCTTGGAGTGATCCCCATTATTTTGGAGTTTATAAGAAACAATCCTCATTGTTATTAAGGTCCAGTTGATGAACTAATGAGGAAAGTTTAGCTCCTCCATGATAACCTCCAAAGCTTTCCACTCCACTGTGTCATAAGCTTTCTGCAAATCCATTTGAAGCATGCTTCTAAGAGATCCATTATTTGTATCGTAACCTCTTATCAATTCATAGGCCAACATGATATGCTCATGAATGTTCTTATCAGGATCAAAAGTTGCTTGACTATTATGAATGATGCTATAAAGACCCTTGCCTAGCCTGACTGCCATGATTCTAGATATGATCTTATATATGACATTGCAACATGATATAGGCCTGTAATTTTTACCATGCCAGTTGTGGCAAACTTATACATTTTCTTTCTTTCAAATAACTCCTTGATAGCACTAGTGATGTCTTGCTTGATAATGTCCTAAGAGCTTTTGAAAGACTTAGCCTTGTAACCATCAATGCCTGGAGCAAAAATATCCTAAATACCTTTGAGACTTAAGAAAATTTCATCCTCAGTGACAGGGGCTATCAGATCCTCTCTTTGATTATTAGTTAATTGAGGGGCCTTTCTCGGAGCAACAATGTCTATACTAGTCAGGTTTCTATTAGCAATGCTTATGAGTTTCGTATAATACTTTGTTATCGCATGCTCAATATTCTCCTTCTGATACAGAATACTACCATCATCATTGTCGCAACCTGAAAAATACAGTGTGCGAAAAAAACAACCGGCGAAAGAAAATGACAGAAGAGTCGCCACCGTGCGTTATTTATCCCAAAGGAGGGAAAGGAAACGCTCGAAGTAAACCTGAAAAGAGGAAAGGAAAAGACAAGGTCTCGCAACCAAATCTTGGGTTCGGGAGTCGGTTATGCGAAGGGAAGGTATTAGCACCCCTACGCATCCGTAGTACTCTACGGGATCCACTTTTGTAGTTCTTGTCTAAAGGGTGTGGGTTTATCTAATGTGTTATTTACTAAAAAAAAAGGGTCAAAAGAAAATGACTCGCACGGATGTCGCATCCACTGCATACGTATCTCATCTGAATATGAGAATCAGAGTCTTCGTAGCTCGGCTACCTAGGGGTTAAGGGTAATTGTGCTCGCTAAGACATCGCGTCTTATGCCTAGGTATCTCATCTGGAATGAGAATCAGAGCAAGCCGTAGTTCGGCTAACTACGGGGTTATGAATTGGGTTTTGGACGAACGACGTTACTACGCAATCTACCGGATGCTCGACCTTTGGAGACTTACTCACCTGTAGTAGAAGGAGTAAACGTGTGTTTAGGAGAAGAAAAATCAATGAAGGGTTAGGGTTAGGGATGCTCATGCAAAAAGGCAGTCCTTGACGAAGGAACCTGTACAAAAAATAAACACACAAAAACATTGCCTCCTATCGAGGTCTTCCAGCTAGGAAAACAGTAAAATGCGGGAAAAATGTAAAAGGTACCACGCGGATAAAGATCTGAAGTAACAACAATTAAAGGAACGATAAACATTGAGATCCCTCAAAGCTAACATCATCAAAGAAAGTGGGTCAGTACAGGTAACCGGAATGAATCTCCAGGGGGTATCCCACAAATAAAGTGGAAAACCACGCAAGTTATCCCTGCAAGAGTATGTGAGCCCTCATAAAAACTCAACAAAAGGGTTAGTGAAACACGATAAGCATTTTTTCATGGATAACAATATGGTTTCAGAAACCTCAAACCCTGTGGCATACACTTCAGAAATTAAACGATTAAGCATTCAAGGCATAGGTTTCACCCATTCATGCATATGCGAAACCTAAGATATCCACACTTCTAAATTCAAACATAATACATCACACATTTAGAACATTCAAATTGAAGGCGTAAAATAATGGGAATAGGGAAAACCTGATTGGAGAGCTTGATTGAAATTGAGTTGCACCCGTGAGGTTTACAAAACAATCTTTAGGGTTTATGTGAGGCAGAGGTGATTCTGTGCAGTTGAGTTCCCTTCAGGGTTTGGAGGTTGCTCTGAACTCTGTTAGCTCTTCTCTCACTATCTTTTTCCAGCCAGGGTAATAGGAATAAAATAGCCTTTTGTTTCACTGAAACTCTGAATTTATAACCTGATTTTTGTGGACCTGTGGGCTCAAATGAGAGAGGTCCAAGTCCAAGATTTTTCTTTTATTTACTTATTTATTTTATTTTATTTTATTTTATTTATTTATTTTTTTATTTTTTATTTATTTTTTATTTTTTTTTTCTTCGTTTTTTTTCGTTTTTTTTTCAAAACACGTGGGCTTCGCCTAGCGAGCATGATAGCTCATGAACAAACCCTTGCCCCTTCAAGATTAACGTTTTGACTGACGAATAGACCCCTGTTGGAAGTAACTCAAGTCTTTCCCTTGTGTTGACTGATCATCTAAATAGAACCCACAAAGTGTCTTGGATGATGTTCAAGCTTCTTGGAGCTAATCCCGATTGACATGATGAAATGCAATGTATCTAATGTTAAATGACCTAAAAATGAATGCATGCATGAGGTATAAAGCGTATGCTTCCAGGAAAAATGAAGGGTAAATTTTGGGGTATTACAGCTGTCCCTATTCAATCAACTGGAGACCTGGAAAGAAGATAGCAGCGGCTTTCGTGCTTTCGAGGTATCAAGGGATTGAATACAATAAAAGCCCGAAAATTTGCACTGAAGTGAAGTGAAGTAATAATGACTGTCAGAATCGGCAAAGAGGTGGTCTTGAAAGAAGAATCCGTCTGGTACGATGAGAGTCGGTCTGAATACCGAAAAAGAATGTTAACCTGGATACCAAAATAAATGGTAACACAGAAATAACCATGGCCTGAATGCCGCCCATCAGTCTGAATACTGGAAAAGAATGTTAACCAGGATACCAAAAGAAATGGTAACACAAAAATAACCATGGCCTGAATGCCGCCCATCAGTCTGAATACTGGAAATGACTTCGATCTGAACATCGGGAAATATGAGATTATTAATATCGGTCTGAACACCGAGAGGCTAGCCTGAATGCCACAAGTTGCGTCAACCTGAACGTCAAAAACTTCTTTGATCTGAACATCGGAAAATTGGCCTGAATGCCACAAGTTGCATCGACCTGAACGTCGGAAACTTCTTCGATCTGAACATCGGAAAACTGGCCTGAACGCCACAAGTTGCATCGACCTGAATGTCGGAAACTTCTTGGATTTGAACATCGGAAAACTGGCTTGAACGCCATAAGTTGCATCGACCTGAACGTCGGAAACTTCTTCGATCTGAACATCGGAAAACTGGCCTGAACGCCACAAGTTGCATCGACCTGAATGTCGAAAACTTCTTCGATCTGAACATCGGAAAACTGGCCTGAACGCCACTTCGGTCTGAATACCGGAAACTTCATGCCTGTCAGCATCGACAAAAATAGGGAACGATAATAGAGGCGGCGCATGGGCCAATGACACTTGCTGGGGATAACAAAGGTAAGTCATGAACAATCTTCAGTCTGAGCACTGGAAACAACTTCTGGCTTATCACTTGGGATACCGAGAATGTTTTATGCTTACATGCGTATGTTTGAATTCTTCAATGGCGTAATGCTCCATGAAAATGGAAATGCTACGCGATTTGGGAGGATGCAATGCAATATGATTCTACATGCAGGGATGCGAAATGCTGGGTAGAATGCCAAGTTGAGGCAAGGGGATCTGCTGGGGAAATGATCACCATCTTTTGGACCCTGGCAAGGCTGCTGGAGATGCACAGCGCAAAGAATTCTATGGGGAAATGACCCGCCACACGGTGTTCTAACAATGACGAAATACCGAGATTCTGACTGGGGAGAGAACGGCACTAAGAACCTGCTGTTGGGGAAAGCGATAGTGGTTATGGCAACCACGATCTGCGAGAGATGACTCAGTAGGGGAAGCAACACCGATACGGTACCGAGGTTCTACTTCAAGGAAAGAAACCATGGATCTGGCATTGGGATTATCGATCTGGCCTCGAACTCTGAGGAGCAGCCGTTTCTGCTGGGAAGATACAGTCTGGCACTGTCAACTCCGCTGGGGGTATATAGTCTGACACTGTCAACTCTACTGGGGAGTGTATAATCTGAAACCACCGCTTGGGGGGAGGTACATTTGTGAGAGCCTGCTGGGGATTGAAAAATCCAACGCTCTGATCATCTCTGCAGGTATAAGATACCGAATTCGTCTGTTGGCGGAAAACATTGACGATCATCTGCAGGGGATTTTAAGGAAATGCCCTGAGGGTACCTGTTCTGAATAGACGATCCAAAGCACTTAAAATTTACAACAATTTTAAATGTTTATTAAGCATGTACCTGTAAAGCTCTTATGTGTCATGATGCAATGTTTATCAAAAAATTCGGATGTCATTTTTGCAAACAAAACAGAAAAATGAAAATGAAAACAGAGATATACTGAATAACATGATTTTATTGATTGAACGGCCTCTGAATAGGCATTTACATCAGGAAGCAATCCCTGGAAAGAGGTAATCGCACAACAGATAAAAATAGACATTAATCTAATGGCAATGTGAAATGGATTTCTATTGGGTTCCAATTCTGCTATGACTTGCTCGTCTTCAAGACCCTCCAGATGATCAGCTTTCTGAAAAGAGTGATTGGACTGTGATTGGACTGTTTCCTATCCTTCAAAAGTTTCTAGTCATTGACACGAGATGAGATTCATAACTACTCAGATCGCAGTCATTCGTTTAATCCCTAACTTTTGCCTGGATCGCCCTTTTCGGGTTTTCAATCCACCGGGATACCCATTTTTGCCTAAGTTGCCTTTTCAGGTTTTCAACTTACCGGGTGTACAATCCTTTCACTTTTAATCCCTAATTTTTGCCCGAACCTTTTTCATTTTCTTGGTTCGTCGGGATGCCCATTTTTGCCTGGACTACTCTTTTTATTGTCCAGCGGGTCTATTTCATGCGAAGTATTTTTTAACTGCGTCTGAGTTCATAGGGGAAGTGAAGTTTTCACCATCCATAGTTGCAAGCATTAAGGCCCCGCCATCAAAAATCTTGGTGACAATATACAGTCCATCATAGTTAGGAGTCCACTTGCCCCTGTAATCTATCTGAGGAGGAAGGATCCTTTTCAACACTAAATCTCCAACTTGGAAACATCGAGGACGCACTTTCCGATCGAAGGCTCTCTTCATCCGACTTTGATACAACTGCTCATGACAAAAGGCTGCCATTCGCTTCTCTTCGATAAGACTCAACTCATTGAACCTTGTCCGAATCCATTCAGCTTCGTGTAACTTGACATCCAACAGGACTCTTAGAGAAGGAATCTCCACTTCAACAGGTAGGACTGCTTCCATACCATACACAAGGGAGTAAGGGGTTGCCCCGGTCAATGTACGTACTGAAGTACGGTACCCCTACAAGGCGAAGGGTAGCATCTCATGCCAATCTCTGTACGTAACGACCATCTTCTGCACAATCTTCTTTATGTTCTTATTTGCCGCTTCAACAGCACCGTTCATCTTAGGGCGGTAAGGGGAAGAATTGTGATGCTGAATGTTGAAGTTTTGGCACAACTCCTTCATCATTTTGTTGTTGAGATTAGAACCATTATCAGTAATGATTCTTTCGGGAATCCCATAGCGATAAATGATTTCTTTCTTGATGAATCGGGCAACCACATGTCTGATGACCTTCGCAAATGACGTTGCTTCGACCCACTTGGTGAAATAGTCGATGGCAACAAGGATGAAGCAATGCCCATTGGAAGCGGTCGGCTCAATCTTTCCAATCATATCGATGCCCCACATAGCGAAAGGCCACAGCGAAGACATCACATTCAAAGGATTCGGCAGCACATGCACTTTATCAGCATAAATCTGGCATTTATGACACTTCCGAGCATATTTGAAACAATCAGATTCCATGGTCATCCAGTAATAACCCGCTCTCAACAATTTCTTAGCCATTGCATGTCCGCCGGCATGAGTATCGAAGGAGCCTTCATGAACTTCCTGCATTAACATGCCTGCTTCGTGTCTGTCCACGCATCTGAGCAAAACCATGTCGAAGTTCCTCTTATACAGAACATCGTCTTTGTTCAAGAAGAAACTGCCTGCCAATCTTCTCAAAGTCTTTCTATCATTGTTGGGTGCCCCTGCAGGGTACTCTTGATTCTTCAGAAAGCACTTGATGTCGTGATACCAGGGCTTGTCATCAACTACCAGTTCGGCAGCAAACACATACGCGGCCCTATCAATGCGCATCACGTCGATCTTGGGAGCATGGTTCTAACGGATCACCGTGATCATGGAGGATAAAGTAGCAAGAGCATCTGCCATCTGGTTCTCATCACGAGGTATATGGTACAGCTTTACTGTTGTGAAGAAAGTCAACAGTCTTCTCGTGTAATCTCTGTAGGGGACCAGAGTAGGCTGGAGAGTGTTCCAATCACCATTCACTTGATTGATTACCAGAGCTGAATCTCCGAAGATGTCCAAAGTCTTGATTCTCAAATCAATGGCTTGCTCAATACCCAAGATACAGGCTTCATACTCAGCTTCATTATTGGTGCACTCGAAAGTCAGACGAGCGGTGAAAGGCATGTGGGCACCTTTCGGAGTTGTAATGACAGCACCAATTCCACTTCCTCTGGCGTTGACGACCCCATCAAACATTAAAGTCCACTTTTCGTCTGGATCAGGTCCCTCTTCAACAACTGGCTCTTCACAGTCTTTCATCTTGAGGAACATGATGTCTTCATCTGGAAAATCAAACTTCATCGGCTCATAATCTTCAACCGGCTGTTGAGCAAGATAGTCTGACAGCATACTCCCCTTGATGGCTTTCTGAGAAGTATACTGGATGTCGTACTCTGTCAGTACCATTTGCCAACGAGCAACTCTTCCGGTGAGAGCTGACTTCTCAAATATATACTTGACTGGATCCATTTTGGAGATCAGTAAGGTTGTGTGAGACAGCATGTATTGTCTCAATCGCTTAGCAGCCCATGCAAGTGCACAACATGTTTTTTCAAGCATTGAGTATCTCGACTCGCAATCTGTGAATTTCTTACTCAGGTAGTAGATGGCATGCTCTTTCCTACCTGTTTCGTCGTGTTGACCGAGAACACAACCCATGGAATTGTCTAGTACTGTCAAATACATAATCAGCGGTCTCCCTGGGACCGGAGGCACAAGGATAGGAGGATTCTGCAAATACTCTTTTATCTTCTCGAACGCCCTTTGACAATCATCATTCCACCTGATAGCCTGATCTTTTCTCAACAATTTGAATATTGGCTCACACAAGGTTGTTAGGTGAGAGATGAACCTTGTAATGTAGTTCAACCTCCCTAAGAAACCACTGACTTATTTCTCTGTTCTTGGCTCAGGCATTTCCTGTATCGCTTCCACTTTGGCCGGATCCACCTCAATCCCTTTTCCGCTAACAACAACCCAGTAGTTTTCCAGATCTCACCCCAAAAGTACACTTGTTCGGATTAAGCCTCAACTTGAATTTCCTCAAACGCTCAAATAGTTTCTGCAAATTCACCAAATGTTCTTCTTCTGTCTGAGGTTTGGCAATCATATCATCAACATAAACCTCGATTTCATGATGAATCATATCATGGAACAGAGTCACCATCGCTCGTTGATATGTTGCTCCGGCATTTTTCAGACCAAACGGCATCACCTTGTAGCAGAAGGTGCCCCATGGGGTTATGAATGTTGTCTTCTCCATGTCTTCTGGTGCCATCTTAATTTGATTACAGCCAGAAAAGCCATCCATGAAGGAGAATACTGAGAACTGAGTGTCGCATCCTGCGAAAAAACAACCGGCGAGACTCGAATAAAAACACAACACAGAGCCGCCACTGCGCGTTATTTATCCCAAGATAGGGAAAGGAAACGCTCAGAAAAACCTGGAAAGACATGGTCTCGCGACCAAAGAGAAAGGGTAAGGGAGTCGGTTACGCGAGGGGAAGGTATTAGCACCCCTCACGTCCTAGGTACTCCTAGGGATCCACGATCTAAAATAAAGAATAGGTTGCTAAACATCACACACACACGGGGAACGCAGGTGGGGTTAAGAGGAAAGAGCTCGATAAGGCGTCGCACCTTATGCCTACATATCTTGTCTGGAACAAGAATCAGAGCCACTGTAGTTCGGCTTACGCATGCCAAACAACACAAAACACACAAACAGATGGCAAACATGGAGCCTGACAACCACTCGATGGAATTACGTCAGCATCCGAACCAAAACACACTCAAAAGGGGCAAACGTGGAGCCCGACAGCCAATCACTGGGCTTACGTCGGCATCCGAACCAAACACACAATCAAATAACAAACAAACACACGCAAAAAAGAAAAAGGTTGCCCGGAGTGGTCTCGCACGACCACCTGCCTACATACCTCGTCTGGAACGAGGATCAGGGCGATGTAGTTCCCTTGAAAGGGACTGCATTACTAACCAGAAACAGGGGAAAGACACACAACTAGGGAGCTGAGACTCGAGCCTAATGTTGTCATGCATCGTTTACCCTAAGTTCAGTTTTCTATCCTTCTTGCATAAACAAGCCTATCCTAACCAGGAAAGAAGCTAGCACACAAGCATACAATCATATATCATACATCAAATGAGAACAAGCATCTCAAACAAGCATGTCAATCAGATATCCACATAGCACGCACTATAGCCAAACAAGGGGCTCACGCAATAGGTTTGACTGCCTCAGCAAGTCGTCTGTACGGGCTGTGTTTGCTCTTAACCTTGCCATTACGAGGCTAAGGTGAAGCAGATGATAGGTGAAGTGAGGATCAGACCTCACAGCTCTTATCCCTAACCAGGGAGAGCTTCTGACAAATGAGCATGGGTCCAGAATAGGGGAACCCTTCTATACTCGAAGACTCTGACACAATGTGCACTGCACAGGATCTTGGGCTTTTGATCTCAATGCTACAACCATGTAATGGGAGCAAGGAGAAGACTCACAGAATAGTGGGGGATAGACTGCATATCCCTACCTTCCACCAATTGCCTTATTTAAAGGACTTTCACCTGCTTGGGCTTAAAAATAAACATACACAAGCATTGCCTCTTAAGGAGGACTTCAGACATTTGCCCGGCCCGGTAACAGCCGGGTCTCCAGACTACATGAAGTTTAGGAAGCTATACCTCAATGCAAGTTGCTTAAGCAAAGCAAAGCAAAATTTCACAAGGAACTGAGCAACTAAAAGTACCTGGAAACAGTCAAACACAGTTAGTACTCAGACAGACAGAAACAGACAGCAAAAGTTCAATCAGTCAAACTATACAAAGTAATGCACAACACAAGGCAAGCTCAAGGCTCAAGCCTAAGCTCCACAACCTACAAAACAATGTTATGTTAGTATACAAACATCAACAACATCAATTAAAATTGATTTGGATCATTCTCCATGTGCATTATGCCTTTGATCCTGAAAAATCAAGCAAACATTAGCAACTGGACCACTAGGCTAAGCCTAGGGTCCAAAGCAAGGAAAAAATCCTAAACAGCAAGGTATCCACCAACCAATCTCAAATTAAAGTCAAACAAGAGCAAACATCATTGGCCTCATGTTTATATCATTCATTATGCTCATGCTATGCACAAAATAAGGCAAACTAGTTCAAATGAAGCACCAAGCATACAAACAGAACTATTGCATTCAAATCCACATCAAAACAATTCTAAAAATTCTCAAATAATTTACACCTAAACAGGGGGCATTCAAGGTCTACCATGTCAAATTTGAGCTCAATTGGGCAAATGGAACCATGTCAATGAAAATCAACAAAAACAGTCACAATAACATGCTCCAAACCACATCATCAATGCATGAACTCACTTCAAAGATTCATAACTCAATGAAAACAAAAGAGAAATGGATGAGACCAAAACAGGGAGGTCCTAACATGTGTCTACTACAAGCATGCCAAATTTCATGATCATACAATACCACATGAGCATTTACCAATCAATCTACCAACATGTATCATATGAGCTTGCAATTGTGACCAACAGAGATGAAAAATCATGATCAAATAGAAAATGCAATGTAAAATTCCACAAAAATTCTCATAGCCTCCTAACATGTTAACTAACCACCATGCAAAATTTCATTTCATTTCAACATGTATAGGTCACTCAATAAAATCCAGCAAATTGACATCAAGAGGTGTGACACAAATTGTCACACCTAAGTTCCAAAATTCATATCTCAATGGCCAGGTATCAAAAATGCATGAAATTTACATGGAAATGAGCATCAATCAGTCAAGAATCATCACAAAAATTTCCAGGCATTTATTTTACACTATGTGCATTTCACAATTAAAATGGTGCAAGGTATCAAAAATGGACACATATGAAAGAAGCCTAGGTCAAATGACATTTTTACCAAGCACAACTTTGACCAATAGGTCAAAAAAAATCTACACTCAACCACAAAGTCATAGAAAAAATCTCCATAATTTTCTGAATTTTTTACTATTTTTGGTGAATTTTTAAACATGTTCATGATTTTTTAACATTTTTTAGAATTAATAATAATTAAATGAAATTCAGTAATGGCAGAACGGTAAATATTTAGCGCGGGGGCGGCAAACATGCTATTTGAAAATTCAAATGGAACGAAGGATCAAACACACAATTACGCAGAACTATCGTCTTCTTCCTCCAGCAAGGCCAAGAACACATGATCCTCGAATCGTCACCAAAATGAGCAAACCGATACTCGTTGGAATCGTCTAACTACGTGGATCATGAATACGAACTTAATTTAACCTAACTATGCCTAAATCTCCTGAATCGATGAGGTTAGGGTTTGGACATGAAAATTCAATCCTAGATTTCTCACGCTACAGTTAATCATTTTCTAAACCACAAGCAGCATTAGAACCTACGTGAAAAGAACTTCCAAACGCATATGAACAATTAACAAATCGTGAGATTCGAAATTCTTCAAACCTGGAAATGGCAGTGCAATGTTGATGCTCTTTACGCGCTTTCTCCACAAACAGGTGTTGTATAATGATGAGGAAGGTGATTGGAAGCCTTTGCCTAGCTCGAACCTGCTCCAGTCATGTGGAATTGGAATTTGCCATTGATGATGAGTTCTTGAACAGTCGCGATTGACCAAGCTTTTGAGGTCCTTGAGCACGAACAGATGAAGGAGAAGATGATATGAGTTGAATGCAAAAGGAATTTCGAAGTTTGGTTCAAGATTGAGGAAGATTGATGAAGTTTTGCATTTGGAGTGTTCTTGAGATTTTGAGAGAAAACTTGAGAATTTGGAAAGTTTGAGATCCAATCTTGGTAAAAGTGATTTTTTTGTTATGATTAGAGAGTGTTTTGGTTTATATACATGAGCTTAATCATCCACTAATCATGTTAATTAGCAAAAATGGAATTGTTAATGAAATGGTTAACTTTCAAAGTGGGGGCAAAAATGGAAATTCCACATGACAGCTCATGCCACCTGTTTTGACAGCTCATGCAATCTCCAAATACCATATGTGAACCATTGCAACTTGTTCCAACTTCATTGGTTGTGTATTTCTCAAATTCACATGTGTATGGCAAAATATCCAATTTTTCCATTTCCATTCTTCAAGCCAAATTCCAAACTACATGCCTTAGCCATGAAATGATGCTTCCAACAAGTTTAAAATGCCAATTATGAGGTGTAGCAAAAAGTCTCATCTCAAAATTCCAATTATTTTGAAAGTTGGACAATTTTGCCCCTGGTCCAATTCAGCTGTCCAGTTGAAAAGTGACTTTTTGCCTTGGCCACTTTTGGAAAAATCCAATGATGCACCATGAAAGTACATGTCAAATGGAGTTTGTGCATATAAAGAACTTGCAATTTGGACAAAGCATGTGGAAATTATGGCCTCCTGATTATGGGTCATTTTTGAAATTCACTGAGCCCTAACTTTCCAACCATACATGGGATTTCCAAGTTCTTGGACTTTTTGGAAAGGTGAGAACAAGATCTACAACTTTCATGTTAAACAAATTTTCATTTGAAGCTTCCTTGGACACGTGGCTTTGAGGTCCAAAACTTTCCATTTTTGGAAACTTCAACTACAAGTCACTTTCTATTTTTGGCAGTTTTTGTCCTGACTTGATTTTCTTCATTCTTAAGCTTTGAGATATCATTTAACACTTGTTCCAACATGAATGAAGTGTCTCCCACTTGTTTCCACCTCCAAATCCATCAGATCATGTACAGTTGACCACAGTTGACCTTTCAACTGATAGATGAACCTGGCAATGCATAGATCAAATTGAACCCCAATCTTCAACTGAAATGGCTCAAGGGTGAAACCCTAGCCTCAATAATCACCATATAATCACATTATGAACCCCATCACCATCAGAAGCCTCCTCTCCTGATCCAGCCCTGATTGGCCCAATGCAACTGATTAGGGTTGACCAGTGGTCAAAACCCTAATCTCAAGGAATCCTCTTCAATCTTCTGATGACAACCAACCATGATGATGATGATGTATCAATTCCATCAAGATGAAGACCAACATCCATTGATAATCATGAAACCCTAATTCACAGCCCAATCCTCAGATGATCAATGATCAGTCAGTAAACCCTAGGCTTGCACTTGACTTCCTCATCTCCTGATCAAGACTTGGGAAGATAGCTTGCACAATGTAACCACATGATATGCAATATGAAATGCCTAATGCCCTAAAATGAAATGCAAATATGTTAATGCTAGTCCCAAGAGAGGAGGGCAAATTTTGAGGTGTTACAACTGCCCCTATTCAATCCATTGTGAACCTGTCGATACGAAATAGCCTCGGCTTTCGGATAATCAGGATGAAGAGTGATTGAATACCAAGAAACAGACGAACAATTTGCACTCCGATGGGATATAATTAACAACGCCTGTCAGCATCGGCGAAGAAACAATCTCGAAAAACGTCGACCTGGATACCAAAATAAATGGTAACACAGGGATAACCATGGTCTGATCACCACTCATCCACGCGGGATTATTATTCTCTTCTTTTTTCATGCTTTTCTTGAACCCCGAAATTTTCTCTATTTTTTCATTTTCTTGAACCCCGAAAATTTTTCTCTGCGCAAACGATCCTCGGATCTCTGCATCTGAACCCCAAAAAATGCCTTAGCACTCCTTTTTGCCAAAATAATGAACCCCAATCTCCAGTTTGAACCCCAGTCGCCTGACGATAACTCGCGATCGCCAATATGAACCCCGTTCTCCAGAAAATGTCGCAACATCTCCTTTTCTCCATTTGAACCCCAGAAAATGCCTCAGCATCTCTTTTCTCCATTTGAACCCCAGGAAAATGCCTCAGCATACCCTTTTCTCCAATCTCTCGTGATAATTCCGCTGGCAACATCGGAAATTACACCACACCACTCTGAGGGCGACATGTCAGAGGGTAAACCTTCATAAAGAAGGTAGCATGTGTAACTCTTCCTCGGAAGACACCTATAACGACCTCCATTGGCCTCAGCCAGAGTCCAAGGTAACACATGAACAGAAGATAATCCTGAGGACCTCATCCCGGATAAAATCTTCAACTCCATCTCCATTTGAACCCCAGAAAATGCCTCAGCACTTCCTTTTCTCCATTTGAACCCCGGAATCGCGCTGATCGCGTAACGTCCTCTGACTTTATTCCCATCTCTGTCCGACGGAAACATTTCCTCCAATATCGCACTATTGGGGAACATTGCTGATCTGACGTCATGATGCTAGACTCCTCAGAGTAACATCCAACTTTTGTCTCGCATGACAGAAACCTCCTCCAGTATCGCACTACTGGGGAAATACCTTTGATCAAATCATGAGGCTAAACTCCTCGGAGTAACACCTTCACTGTCTGGCCAAAACCACTTCTCAAACGGTAACCACGGCTTGAGACTAGCTTATGCTTGCAATGATGCATGATTAATTTTTTCTGCGTAATGCTCCATAATTATGGAAATGCTACGCTATTATTTATTTTTCTATGCAATATGCCATGTTATTTCTTCATGATGAATGCATAAGAATAAAAACATCCCCCTCAAGGGACTCTTCTGGGGAACACGAGACACTCTGCTGAGGAACTCGTCCATACTCCGATTCCACCCTGCTGGGGAATAATACTGCTGCTGGGAAAAGGTAACCCTTGCTGGGAAAGAGCCTCCTTTGCACCCAATCCACTCTAGAAACTGCTGGGGATAAGCACCACCAACACTCTGCGGGGATACAACAATCTTGACTTGCTGAGGATATCAATCCTGACTCCGCTTCGGGAAAACCCTCACAGATACCTGACGACTTCACTGGGGAAATACTCACAGATACTCTGCTAGGGGAATAGCAATCTCCAGGCTCAACTGGGGAAGCATCATTCTATCACCCGCTGGAGATAACCATCTTGACCCTGCTAGGGAATGCATACTACTCCGCTGGGGACAACCCACGCAATCCATAGGTAGAATCATCTCAGCTGGAGATGCAAAATCCGTCCGCTACGGGCACTTGTCCAATCCACTGGTAGGATGAACGCTGCTGGAGAAATGTATCATTGAAACCCGCTCCACTCGGGGAACTGCTGGAGATATATTTCTTTGAAACCCGCTCCACTCGGGGAATAACAACCTTCGGGCCTGGCTGCTGAGGAAACACCGTTGTAAACCTGCCGGGGATAACCATCTTGACTCGGCTGGGGACCACAGACTTTGGATCTGCTGGGGAGCTAGTCCTCTGACTCTGCTTGGGGACTTAGCTGGGAAATGAGAATAATTGGCACAGAACACCCGTCGACTCATCGAACCACGGTATCTACCTCCAATACTCGTATCGGCTTTCCACTTTTGAGAATTCCCAGACTCGACTGGACCTTTTCTGCTCCATCATCTTGTATTCCAAATCGCTTCGCGCTCGACGAGAACGTACTCCTAGGAGTTATACAGAAATTTCAATTTTCCGACTTTGAAGAGTCTTCTTGATTAATTTCAAAGGTCGCCGGACGTCTCCCGTCTCTCCGTCCTTTCTTCATATATTCGTCCCTGAGCGAACCCTGCGGGGAATTACACACTTTCAAGTCTTTCGACTTTGAAGAGTCTTCTTGATTACCATCAAGGATCGTCGTACGCCTCAACGTCTTCGTCGTTCTTTCATATATTCGTTCCTGGGCGAACTCTCTGGGGATTTCTCTTGTCAAAGCTTCCACATCACAACCTGCAAGTGAATGAAAATATCTAACAGTTCCTGCAAAACAGATCGTCAGATAAAACCGTGCCCCAAGCGTGTCAAGATTTCAACACTTGGGTCACTCAACCTTCCGAATAAGATTTCAAACTTCAATCTTATGAACATGCATTGGAAGGAACCTGTATGTCTTAAAATGCAAAATTCTTTATCAAAAATATCCGGATGTTTTTGCAATCAAAGCGGTAATGAAAAACAAAAACAAAATTATTTGACTGAATATGCATTTTATTGATTGGAAAAGTGTGGCTCAAATGAGCAATACAAAAGGAAGCAATTCCTGAAAAGAGGTAATTGCGCTCAAAAGGAAAAATCTATCCTAATGGCAATGTGAAACCCGTGATCTCATCGAGTTCCAACTCGGTTACACCCCATATGTCCTCAGACTCTCCATGCTTTCTGCCTTCTGAACAAGACGATTCTGACTGATCCCTACCGGGTATTATCCATGATGCTTTAACCAAAGCGCAAATGATCATGCCTGACGCAGTTGTTCGTTTCAATCCCTCTTTTGCCTGGACCGCCCTTTCGGGTTTTCAGTCCACCGGGATACCCTTTTTTGCCCAAGTCGCCTTTTCAGGTTTTCGACTTGCCGGGTGTACAATTTTCATTTTTATCCCTAATTTTTGCCCGAACCTTTTTCTCTGTTTTTGGTTCGCCGGGATGCCCATTTTTGCCTGGACTATTTTATTCTTTTCGTCCAGCGGGTCTCTTTATACGAAGTATTTTTTAACTGCGTCCGCATTCACAGGGGATGGAAAATCCTCGCCATCCATGGTCGTTAACAACAAGGCTCCACCAGAGAAAACCTTCTTGACCACGAATGGACCTTCATAATTGGGTGTCCATTTGCCCCTTCGATCGTTTTGAGGAGGAAGGATCCTTTTCAGCACCATATCACCTACGTGATATACCCGAGGTCGTACCTTCTTGTCAAAAGCACGCTTCATCCTTTGCTGGTATAACTGCCCATGACAGATGGCTGCTAGCCTCTTTTCCTCAATCAGGCTCAACTCCTCGTACCGGGTCCTTACCCATTCAGCCTCTTGCAACTTCACGTCCATCAGGACTCTCAAAGAGGGAATCTGAACCTCAACGGGTAACACGGCCTCCATCCCATACACCAATGAGAAAGGAGTTGCTCCGGTAGACGTGCGTACCGACGTTCGATACCCATGCAAAGCAAACGGCAACATCTCATGCCAGTCTTTGTAGGTTACCACCATTTTCTGCACAATCTTCTTTATATTCTTATTGGCTGCCTCAACCGCCCCATTCATCTTCGGACGATAAGGAGAAGAATTGTGATGCTCAATCTTGAATTCCCGGCACAACTCTGCCATCATCTTATTATTCAAATTAGAACCATTATCAGTAATGATTCTCTCGGGAACCCCGTATCGGCAAATGATGTCTCTCTTGAGAAATCTGGCCACAACCTGCTTCGTCACATTCGTATAAGAGGCTGCTTCTACCCACTTGGTGAAGTAGTCAATAGCCACTAATATGAACCGATGCCCATTCGAAGCTGTAGGCTCAATTTTTCCAATCATATCAATGCCCCACATAGCAAACGGCCATGGGGACGACATTAAGCTCAACGGATTTGGAGGCACGTGCACCTTGTCTGCATAAATCTGGCATTTATGACACTTCCGCACGAAATTGAAACATTGGGCCTCCATTGTCATCCAGTAATAACCAGCTCTCAGCAGCTTCTTCACCATCACATTCCCGCTGGCATGGGTACCGAACGATCCCTCGTGAACTTCTTTCATCAGTTGGTTTGCCTCTGCATCATCAACACATCTGAGCAAGACCCAATCAAAATTGCGTTTGTACAAAACCCCATCCTTATTCAGATAAAACACCATGGCTAACCTCCGCAGAGTCTTTCTATCTTTCTTGGATGCTCCCTCAGGATATTCCTGCGTCTCGAGATAGCGTTTGATATCAAAATACCACGGCTTCTCATCATCAGGCGCTGTATCAACAGAAAACACATAAGCCGGTCTATCCAGACGTCCAACCTCAACACTGGGGAACTGATTCCATCTCTGGACCTTAATCAAGGCAGCCAGAGTAGCCAAAGCATCTGCCAAAGGATTCTCCTCTCTGGGCACATGATGCAACTTCACCTTGGTGAAAAACGTCAACAACCTCCTCGTATAATCTCGATACGGAACCAAATGAGATTGATGCGTATACCATTTTCCGTTAACCTGATTTATCACCAGAGCTGAATCTCCATATATAACAAGGTTCTTGATTCTCAAATCAATCGCCTCTTCAATTCCCAATATGCACGCTTCGTATTCAGCTACGTTGTTGGTACACTCAAATGTTAGCCGGGCAGCAAAAGGAATGTGGGATCCTTTCGGCGTAACCAAAACAGCACCAACACCGCTACCATTCACGTTAACGGCCCCATCAAACATCAGAATCCATTCGGATTCAGGGTCAGGCCCCTCCTCCGGGATTGGTTCCTCGCAATCTTTCGATTTGAGAAACATGATGTCCTCATCAGGGAATTCAAACTTCATCGGTTGATAATCATCAATAGGTTGCTGGGCGAGGTAATCAGACAATACACTCCCCTTAATCGCCTTCTGAGAGGTGTACTGAATATCATATTCAATCAAAATCATTTGCCACCTCGCAACCCGTCCGGTTAATGCTGGCTTTTCGAAAATGTACTTGATTGGATCCATCTTGGAAATCAATAAAGTGGTATGAACCAACATGTACTGCCTTAGTCGGCGAGCAGCCCAGACCAAATCACAGCAAGTTTTCTCGAGCAGTGAATATCTTGTTTCACAGTCGGTAAACTTTTTGCTAAGGTAGTATATGGCATGCTCTTTTCGACCAGACTCGTCATGCTGCCCCAATACACACCCCATAGACCCCTCGAGGACTGTCAGGTACAGAATTAACGGTCTTCCCTCCACAGGAGGCATCAGAATCGGAGGCTCCTGCAAATACTCTTTTATTTTTTCAAATGCCGCCTGGCAATCATCATTCCACCTAACCGTTTGATCTTTCCTTAACAATTTGAATATCGGTTCACACGTGGCTGTTAGATGAGATATGAACCGTGAAATGTAGTTCAATCTACCTAAGAAACCACGAACCTCCTTCTCTGTCCTCGGTTCAGGCATTTCTTTTATCGCTTTTACCTTTGCAGGATCAACCTCGATTCCTTTCTCGCTCACAATGAACCCCAACAATTTACCGGACCGCACCCCGAACGTGCACTTGTTCGGATTCAACCTCAGTCTGAACTGTCTCAACCGGTCAAACAACTTAGCCAAGTCAACCAAATGCCCCTCTTCTGTTTGGGACTTTGCTATCATGTCATCAACATAACATTCAATTTCATGATGAATCATATCATGAAACAAAGTCACCATGGCCCTCTGATAAGTAGCACCGGCGTTCTTGAGACCGAATGGCATCACCTTATAACAAAAAGTACCCCACGGTGTGATGAACGTTGTTTTCTCCATATCATCTGGCGACATTTTGATTTGATTATAGCCAAAAAAGCCATCCATGAAGGAAAACACCGAGAATTGAGCTGTATTATCTACCAGCACGTCAATGTGAGGTAGCGGAAAATCATCCTTCGGACTAGCTCTATTCAGATCTCGGTAGTTCACACACATTCTTACCTTCCCATCCTTCTTCGGGACTGGCACGATGTTCGCAACCCATGGCGGATAGTTAGTGACAGCAAGGAAACCAGCATCCCACTGCTTCTGCACTTCTTCCTTAATCTTCATCGCCATATCAGGTCGAGTTCTGCGCAACTTCTGCTTCACTGGAGGACAATCTGTTCTCAACGGTAGCTTGTGCACAACAATATCGGTATCCAACCCTGGCATATCTTGATAAGACCAAGCAAAGATGTCGACATACTCTTTCAACAATGCCACCATTCTGCTCTTTACACTTTCCTCCAAAGCAGCCCCGATTTTCACTTCTTTCTTAACCTCATCGGTACCCAGATTCACGACCTCAATCTGTTCCTCATGCGGCTGAATCACCTTCTCCTCTTGTTTTAACAACCTGGCTAATTCCCCCGGCAGTTCACAATCTTCTTCGTCTTCTTCTTCAGCAAGATAGATCGGATTGTCGAAGTCATACAAGGGTGTAACAGGATTGTTATCAATGAGATCTGGAGAGGAATCGCATCTGCATGAATGTTGATTCATGCATTGCTTTAGAACCGGGGTGAGAAATTGAAAAGAAAAATGAAAACATTGCCATTTTTATTTGTTTTTATTTTTAAACTGCAAAAATAAATGAAAAACAAGGAACACCGCTTTTGATTGAAAATCCTTTTATTAATGATGCAAAATCCTGCAAATTTAAACATGAGGTGGCCCTTACAATGGACCATTACGTGTCGGGCAACACGTATGGTTTGCATGCTTATAAGAAGGAAACAAGAAAAATATTACTCTTCGAGGAGAGTGACCCGGATGATTTCTTCAGCCTTCCAGTTGTGGATTTCCATCCCTGGTTCGCACGGCTTTATCCACCGGTCAATGTCGCAGTCGCTGTCAGAGTCTTCACCCAGCATACAGATGCGATCTGGATCCAGCATTCCAGCGCTTGTGAAGGTTACAGACGTACGACCTCCTCTTCCTCGTCCTGAGCCTCGGCCCGGTTGATATCCAACCCCAAAGCGATCCTTCTTCTCGGGGACCTCCATCATTTTGCCCCAACCAGGAGCCTCTCCGCTCTTGACCACCTCAGCAGCCTGTTTGTATGAAGCGATGGATGGTTTCTCTTCTTCTTGCTTAGTGAACAGAGCATTCTCCACCTTGACGGTTTCGAATGCCTGGCTAGGCGTCTCCCAGATTTCACCATCCATCTCCACGTACTTGAATGAAGACAGGTGGCTGACAAAAATATCCTCCTCCCCGCAGACGGTGACAACTTGACCTCCCCAGACATACTTTAGCTTCTGGTGCAACGTCGATGTAACTGCTCCCGCAGCATGGATCCATGGTCGACCCAACAGGCAACTGTATGCTGGTTGGATGTCTATGACATAGA
This sequence comes from Lathyrus oleraceus, assembly GCF_024323335.1. Lineage (NCBI taxonomy): Eukaryota > Viridiplantae > Streptophyta > Magnoliopsida > Fabales > Fabaceae > Lathyrus > Lathyrus oleraceus. The sequence goes on along the minus strand of NC_066584.1, from coordinate 325,344,722 downwards.
ACGTCGACTTGAACACCTCTGGTCCAATCTTCACCGGCAATTCGACCTCCCCAAACACAGCCCGCTTTGACCCATCAAATGCCCGCACAATCAAATCAGTCGGGGTCAAAATCAGCCCATCACAGTTCAGCTTTGCCAAGGCTTTCTTCGGCAACACATTTAATGAGGAGCCGGTATCAACCAGCACATGCGAAAGCACGGCTCCTTTGCACTCCATTGCAATGTGTAAAGCCCGGTTATGGTTTCTGCCGTCTACGGTCAAATCCATATCAGTAAATCCCAACCCATGGCTAGCATGCACATTGGATACGACCGTCTCCAATTGGTTGATAGTGATCTCCTGAGGAACATAGGCCTTCTTCAGAATTTTCAACAAAGCCTCCCTATGCCCCTCCGAGCTCAGCAACAACGAAAGAATTGAGATTTTAGAAGGAGTCTGCTGCAAATGATCAACCAATTTATACTCCGACTTCTTGATGATCCTTAAGAACTCTTCAGCCTCATCATCAAATTTGCTTTCCGACCCCGCAGGCGCCGGTGTCATCACAGGAGTAGCTCCATCTTCAACCACAGCCTTCCCCTTTGCCCTGGCTAAAGCCTCAGCCTTTTCTTTTTTATCTTTTTCTTCCTCCCCTCTCCTCAATGCATCAGGAGCAAACAGCCTACCGCTGCGAGTGAAACCGCTGGGACCGGCATTATCCACCTTTAGCATGGTGGTTTCACTTGCAGATTGCTCTTCAACCCTCTCCCCATTGCAATATACCTCCCCACCATAATGCCAAGGTACGGCATCATCTTTGTCGTAAGGAATCGGCCCAGGTACCGTGATGGTAACTGGAGCCTCTTCAGTAAGATTAGACAAATCCACCGGGTCGTAGTAAATCTTTATGGTGGAGACCTCTTCCTTCTCTTCATCAGCCCTTTCAATCAAAACAACCCCTTCGTCCATCAGCCCTTGGACACACTTCCTCAGAAGTTCACAACCGTTCACAGAAACTGTGCACTCAACACAATCACGGCCGCAGCCCGGGTACACCCCATTCATCAGCAATTGACCTTTCAACTCAGCCAAAGGCGTCTTCAACTGATCAACATCAGACAGCCCAACTCTATTTTCCACAGAAATGGCGTTCACCCCCCTCTGACCATGCGCAGGCATGGGATTTGCATTGACATTGGGAGATGGTGCAAAATTAATTGCCTTGGAATCCACTAAATCCTGAACTGTGTGCTTAAAAGCTTTACAGTTCTCAATATTATGCCCAGGCGCACCCGAGTGGAATTCACATTTGGCATTCTCGTCATAACTGGCTGGCCTTTGATCAGGTCTCAAAGGTGTCAGGGTTCTGGTCTGCACAAGGCCCAAATCTTGCAGCTTCTTAAACAAGAAAGCATAGCTCACCGGAGGCCTATCAAATTGACGATCCTGCGCTCTGCCCCGGATCTGATAACCAGCCCTTTGCTGCCTCTGCTGAAAGGGTTGTTGTCTCTGTTGCTGTTGTTGCTGTTGTTGCTGTTGCGGTTGTGCTGACTGAGACTCAGCAGGAATTGTTACCGCAACATTGTGCTGGAAGTAACGGTCCCTGCCGGGTCCGCATTGAGTGTACACAGCGCTGGTGTCTCCTTCCTTCTTCCTCTGCCCACCATTGTTACCAAATGGCTTTTTCGAACCGGAAGAAGATGCAGAAGCATTACCCTGAATCTTGCCCAATTTCAACCAACTCTCTATTCTTTCTCCTGCCACCACAATGTCGGAGAAGTTGGTGACAGGACAGCCCACCATCCTTTCTGCAAACGGCCCCTGCAGGGTCCCCATAAACAAGTCCGACATCTCACGATCAACGAGCGGAGGCTGAACCCTCGCAGCCAGTTCTCTCCATCTTTGGGCATACTCCTTAAAGCCCTCATTGTGCTTTTGAGACATACCCTGCAGCTGGGTACGACTCGGAGCCATATCTGCGTTGAACTGGTATTGCTTGAAGAAAGCATCTCCAAGATCTTGCCAACTCTTAATACCAGAAGACTTCAGCTTGGTATACCACTCCAGGGAGCCTCCAGACAGGCTGTCCTGGAAAAAGTACATCCACAACTTCTGATCTGCCGTGTATGCAGAGATTTTGCGGACGAATGCCTGAAGATGAGTTTCCGGGCAGGAACTACCGTTGTACTTGTCAAACGCCGGCGCTTTAAACTTCTGAGGGATCACAATCCCCTCCACCAGCCCCATGTTGGACATATTCACCACCCCCGACGTGGCATAACTCTCCAAGACCTTTATTTTCTCAGCCAGCAGCTGAATTTCTTTATTCTGAGGAGGAATGTTGTAAGGAACAAAAGGCTCGTTCTGCATAGAAAATTGGTCAGCCTCTCTGTCTTCCTCCTGATCTTCGTCAAAACCATAGAACGGAGGCACAAAATTGTCCTTCATATTTTGACTAGGCCCAGGTTGACCAGCAGCGCCAGCATTATTCACAAGACCAACTGTTGTTCTCTTTCCACCATCGCGAGATCCCGGCCCTTGGTTGGAGACTCCATCCAGGTTGACCCCACTGTTTACTGCAGAAACCCGCTCGAGTTTCTCAACCTTGTCTGCCAGAGCCTTCTGACCAATTACAAAGCCTTGCATTATATTGATCAGCTCGTTCATTTTATCTTTCAATTCAAGCATATCTGCACTGGGAAGCTCCATGAGTCTGGGAGTATTTCTTCTGGTGTAATATCTGTGAGGGCGTGTTGAGTGCAAAGGTACAGTTCTTCGAGCGCGAGCAATGATTCCTGTCACAAGCAAGCACGTTAGTAACAAACACCTGCAAAATAAAGCACAGTTATTATGATCAATGCATGGATGCAGTGTCTATCCATATGAAGGACACTCTGTCTCTCGATCCTGGTATCATCGAGACAAATAATAATCCAGCACTAATATTCAGTCATTCAGCATTTGATTTCATCGTGCAGATCGGAGATACGTGATTTAGCATGATACCCCCAACCATGTGTGTGCTAGTGAGAGTGCATACGGTAAAGCAAATAAAGCTTGAAGATTGATCACTGACTGAAAATAACCATCACATAACCAAAGAGTGCACAATCAGTGCCATAGTCATACATCAACCAGATAAAATCAAATACAATCCTCCAGAATAGGAAAGAAATACAGACAAGTGAATTCCGTCAACAAGCCTGACGGTAATCCAACACAAATGAAAGATCTAACTGGATGAGGGTCCCACAGATGGCCCTATCTCATCTTCCATCCTCACGAACTCTGCGGCGAACCTGAGCTCGGTATTCTCCTGTTGTAGTCTCCCCACTTCCTTCTGATGAATCTTCATCTGCCTGAAGTAGTGGTCTCTCTCTGCCATGTAGTGATCTCTCTCGGCAATGATCTTCAGATTCTCTGCTTCCTTGACCTTCAGCTTGGTTTCCCACTCAGCAATGAGGACTCGGACTCTGTTGTCCCTCTGATCTCTGACAAGTATTTGCCTTCTCTTCTCATCTTCAATGACTTTTGACGCTCTGAACAGCTTATCCTTAGTGATGTCGTGCTCCCGGTTGGATGATGCTAAAGCTTGGCTGATCTTCCCATAATAGGCTGTATCCATCTCAAAGCGTTTGGCTTCCAAGGCATGTCGCTTGTCTTGATCTTCCATCTTCACTTTGATCTCCTGATTAGCTGCCTGAAACCGAGCAACACTTCTCTCCAATTCAACTTTCTCTGCAAGTAACTGATCTCTGGCCCTTTTCATCTCAAGGAATTCCTCCATGCTGACAGAAGAACTTGGACCCTCAATCATAGGACACACAGGATCACCCCCAGGAAATGGTAGAAATGTGGCCTCAATCCTCTTCCGCAACCAATCTTCAAACAAAGGAAAATACCGACAGTTGACTTTGCCGAACGGGACCTTACCCTTCCTCTGAACATTTCGCCATGCCCCGGACACCTGCATCAGCTTGGCCTGATTGCCCTCCACAGGAAAATAAAAGGACTCCTGAGTCTCACACTCGAGAGGAGGAACCTCCATAGCGAACCCCATCTGTCTCCTAAGAAGCGTCGGGTTGTAATTAATGCAACCCTGAACTCCTATAAGAGGCACATTGGGAAAATCCCCGCAGCTATATATAAAATTCCGTCCAGCCAAACCATTATGAGTCCAAGCGATATCATCAGCCCGCAAACCCATCAACCTGAACGACCACTTGACAGTGGGATCAATATGAGCAAAGGCACCCCGAGAAGGCAAATACCCCATAAACCATCGGAAGAGCAACTGAGAACAGCATCTGATCAAGCCACCACGCCTCTTCTCATTCCTGTTATGCACTGAGTAGTAAACATCTCCGACCAGAGTAGGAATAGGGTTTCTCTGCATGAACAATCTGATAGCATTATGGTCCACAAAATCCTTCTGATTAGGAAACAGAACAATCCCATAAATGCTCACGGCGGTCAGAGCACAAACCGTCTTCCAGTTACCCATAACAGCATGTTCCTTGGCATTAGCCTCCAAGAAACTCAAATGAAAACCGGGTAATTTTCCTTTTTCCTTCAAACCCTCCTTGGTCACTTCCGGACTCAAATAAAGAGCACGGGAAATCCCAAGGACGTCAGGCTCTCTCCTAATAGCACAAAAAGGAATCTGATCGCGGATCTGAACACCCAGGATGCTAGCATAATCCTCCATCAGAGGTCCCAACAAATAGTCCGGAAATACAAAGCATCTCAGCCCCGGGTCATAGAACTGGAGAAGAGTATGAATGGCGCTTCTGTCACTGTCAGTGAGTCTGAAAACCATCTTCAGGATACTACCGTATGACTCCCTGAACATCCCCACATGGTCAGGTGTAATCAATGCAATCATGTCCTTCAGCGCACCAATCTCGGGATCAAAGAAACTGTAGACAACATCGGTCTTCAAACCGGTCCTCATCTCTGAGCAAAGAAAATCTCTCAACCAGGATCTCGATCAAAAGTGTCCCTGCATATGGGTAAACATGTGTTAGATGCAATTAATGCAAGATGTAATGATGCTGATGAATGAATGCAATGCGTTGCCATCCTCCAAGCCATCGGATCATCTGCACTGAATCTGGTCTCTGAACTGATCACAACCATCTGAGGAGTGTACAATCACAAATCTGACCCACGGGTTCCGAAATAAACGGAAGAAGGATACATCATCATCATCATCAAACCACAATCTCTGAGCAGATACCCACAACATCTGAATCGGCCCGGGGAATCCTGAAATAAACGGATCCCCACTGATAAATAACTCGGACAACACTCCGGCGTCTCAGAAATAAACGGCCATAAATCCGACTTATAAATAGGACTCTGAATCACAGATCAAAAAGTCACCATCTGAATATGCATCTGAAAGAATCACCCTCCCCTCACAGGTAAATTCTAAACAGGTCATCCTAAGGCGGATAATAGTATCGACAATCGGGCGGAGATACTCAATGGGTTTGCCCTTTCGGGTGTGCCATTGTAGCTCCCTTAAGACCGTCTAAACCAAAGATCCGGGAAATGATCGGTCACCAGAGTCAACAGCTCAGATGAAGTAACTCAACCAAAGTGGAGTACCCCACAGAGGAAAGCACTATCAAATGAACCTCGTCTGGCTTGTGGTATGTCACGTTGCAACAATATGCTGATCCAGCAAATGAGGAACATGAGACCACACTAGTCCTAGGTGTATACTCGGGCCTGGGTTTTAGCCCCACTCAGAACACCCACCCCACACAGAGGAATCACCTGCAAAGAGGACGGCAACACCATGATAGTATGATGCATGCAGACATTAATGCAAATATAGATACACACTGGTTAGAATAATAAATGCAATAAATAACACAACAAGCAACCTAAACTAATCCTAGAACGCTAGGAAAGACTCGCTTAGGGACGATGGACCAGCATAGGTCTACATTATTCCCCAGCAGAGTCGCCAGCTGTCGCATCCTGCGAAAAACAACCGGCGAGACTCGAATAAAAACACAACACAGAGCCGCCACTGCGCGTTATTTATCCCAAGATAGGGAAAGGAAATGCTCAGAAAAACCTGGAAAGACATGGTCTCGCGACCAAAGAGAAAGGGTAAGGGAGTCAGTTACGCGAGGGGAAGGTATTAGCACCCCTCACGTCCTAGGTACTCCTAGGGATCCACGATCTAAAATAAAGAATAGGTTGCTAAACATCACACACACACGGGGAACGCATGTGGGGTTAAGAGGAAAGAGCTCGATAAGGCGTCGCACCTTATGCCTACATATCTTGTCTGGAACAAGAATTAGAGCCACTGTAGTTCGGCTTACGCATGCCAAACAACACAAAACACACAAACAGATGGCAAACATGGAGCCTGACAACCACTCGATGGAATTACGTCAGCATCCGAACCAAAACACACTCAAAAGGGGCAAACGTGGAGCCCGACAGCCAATCACTGGGCTTACGTCGGCATCCGAACCAAACACACAATCAGATAACAAACAAACACACGCAAAAAAGAAAAAGGTTGCCCGGAGTGGTCTCGCACGACCACCTGCCTACATACCTCGTCTGGAACGAGGATCAGGGCGATGTAGTTCCCTTGAAAGGGACTGCATTACTAACCAGAAACAGGGGAAAGACACACAACTAGGGAGCTGAGACTCGAGCCTAATGTTGTCATGCATCGTTTACCCTAAGTTCAGTTTTCTATCCTTCTTGCATAAACAAGCCTATCCTAACCAGGAAAGAAGCTAGCACACAAGCATACAATCATATATCATACATCAAATGAGAACAAGCATCTCAAACAAGCATGTCAATCAGATATCCACATAGCACGCACTATAGCCAAACAAGGGGCTCACGCAATAGGTTTGACTGCCTCAGCAAGTCGTCTGTACGGGCTGTGTTTGCTCTTAACCTTGCCATTACGAGGCTAAGGTGAAGCAGATGATAGGTGAAGTGAGGATCAGACCTCACAGCTCTTATCCCTAACCAGGGAGAGCTTCTGACAAATGAGCATGGGTCCAGAATAGGGGAACCCTTCTATACTCGAAGACTCTGACACAATGTGCACTGCACAGGATCTTGGGCTTTTGATCTCAATGCTACAACCATGTAATGGGAGCAAGGAGAAGACTCACAGAATAGTGGGGGATAGACTGCATATCCCTACCTTCCACCAATTGCCTTATTTAAAGGACTTTCACCTGCTTGGGCTTAAAAATAAACATACACAAGCATTGCCTCTTAAGGAGGACTTCAGACATTTGCCCGGCCCGGTAACAGCCGGGTCTCCAGACTACATGAAGTTTAGGAAGCTATACCTCAATGCAAGTTGCTTAAGCAAAGCAAAGCAAAAGTTCACAAGGAACTGAGCAACTAAAAGTACCTGGAAACAGTCAAACACAGTTAGTACTCAGACAGACAGAAACAGACAGCAAAAGTTCAATCAGTCAAACTATACAAAGTAATGCACAACACAAGGCAAGCTCAAGGCTCAAGCCTAAGCTCCACAACCTACAAAACAATGTTATGTTAGTATACAAACATCAACAACATCAATTAAAATTGATTTGGATCATTCTCCATGTGCATTATGCCTTTGATCCTGAAAAATCAAGCAAACATTAGCAACTGGACCACTAGGCTAAGCCTAGGGTCCAAAGCAAGGAAAAAATCCTAAACAGCAAGGTATCCACCAACCAATCTCAAATTAAAGTCAAACAAGAGCAAACATCATTGGCCTCATGTTTATATCATTCATTATGCTCATGCTATGCACAAAATAAGGCAAACTAGTTCAAATGAAGCACCAAGCATACAAACAGAACTATTGCATTCAAATCCACATCAAAACAATTCTAAAAATTCTCAAATAATTTACACCTAAACAGGGGGCATTCAAGGTCTACCATGTCAAATTTGAGCTCAATTGGGCAAATGGAACCATGTCAATGAAAATCAACAAAAACAGTCACAATAACATGCTCCAAACCACATCATCAATGCATGAACTCACTTCAAAGATTCATAACTCAATGAAAACAAAAGAGAAATGGATGAGACCAAAACAGGGAGGTCCTAACATGTGTCTACTACAAGCATGCCAAATTTCATGATCATACAATACCACATGAGCATTTACCAATCAATCTACCAACATGTATCATATGAGCTTGCAATTGTGACCAACAGAGATGAAAAATCATGATCAAATAGAAAATGCAATGTAAAATTCCACAAAAATTCTCATAGCCTCCTAACATGTTAACTAACCACCATGCAAAATTTCATTTCATTTCAACATGTATAGGTCACTCAATAAAATCCAGCAAATTGACATCAAGAGGTGTGACACAAATTGTCACACCTAAGTTCCAAAATTCATATCTCAATGGCCAGGTATCAAAAATGCATGAAATTTACATGGAAATGAGCATCAATCAGTCAAGAATCATCACAAAAATTTCCAGGCATTTATTTTACACTATGTGCATTTCACAATTAAAATGGTGCAAGGTATCAAAAATGGACACATATGAAAGAAGCCTAGGTCAAATGACATTTTTACCAAGCACAACTTTGACCAATAGGTCAAAAAAAATCTACACTCAACCACAAAGTCATAGAAAAAATCTCCATAATTTTCTGATTTTTTTACTATTTTTGGTGAATTTTTAAACATGTTCATGATTTTTTAACATTTTTTAGAATTAATAATAATTAAATGAAATTCAGTAATGGCAGAACGGTAAATATTTAGCGCGGGGGCGGCAAACATGCTATTTGAAAATTCAAATGGAACGAAGGATCAAACACACAATTACGCAGAACTATCGTCTTCTTCCTCCAGCAAGGCCAAGAACACATGATCCTCGAATCGTCACCAAAATGAGCAAACCGATACTCGTTGGAATCGTCTAACTACGTGGATCATGAATACGAACTTAATTTAACCTAACTATGCCTAAATCTCCTGAATCGATGAGGTTAGGGTTTGGACATGAAAATTCAATCCTAGATTTCTCACGCTACAGTTAATCATTTTCTAAACCACAAGCAGCATTAGAACCTACGTGAAAAGAACTTCCAAACGCATATGAACAATTAACAAATCGTGAGATTCGAAATTCTTCAAACCTGGAAATGGCAATGCAATGTTGATGCTCTTTACGCGCTTTCTCCACAAACAGGTGTTGTATAATGATGAGGAAGGTGATTGGAAGCCTTTGCCTAGCTCGAACCTGCTCCAGTCATGTGGAATTGGAATTTGCCATTGATGATGAGTTCTTGAACAGTCGCGATTGACCAAGCTTTTGAGGTCCTTGAGCACGAACAGATGAAGGAGAAGATGATATGAGTTGAATGCAAAAGGAATTTCGAAGTTTGGTTCAAGATTGAGGAAGATTGATGAAGTTTTGCATTTGGAGTGTTCTTGAGATTTTGAGAGAAAACTTGAGAATTTGGAAAGTTTGAGATCCAATCTTGGTAAAAGTGATTTTTTTGTTATGATTAGAGAGTGTTTTGGTTTATATACATGAGCTTAATCATCCACTAATCATGTTAATTAGCAAAAATGGAATTGTTAATGAAATGGTTAACTTTCAAAGTGGGGGCAAAAATGGAAATTCCACATGACAGCTCATGCCACCTGTTTTGACAGCTCATGCAATCTCCAAATACCATATGTGAACCATTGCAACTTGTTCCAACTTCATTGGTTGTGTATTTCTCAAATTCACATGTGTATGGCAAAATATCCAATTTTTCCATTTCCATTCTTCAAGCCAAATTCCAAACTACATGCCTTAGCCATGAAATGATGCTTCCAACAAGTTTAAAATGCCAATTATGAGGTGTAGCAAAAAGTCTCATCTCAAAATTCCAATTATTTTGAAAGTTGGACAATTTTGCCCCTGGTCCAATTCAGCTGTCCAGTTGAAAAGTGACTTTTTGCCTTGGCCACTTTTGGAAAAATCCAATGATGCACCATGAAAGTACATGTCAAATGGAGTTTGTGCATATAAAGAACTTGCAATTTGGACAAAGCATGTGGAAATTATGGCCTCCTGATTATGGGTCATTTTTGAAATTCACTGAGCCCTAACTTTCCAACCATACATGGGATTTCCAAGTTCTTGGACTTTTTGGAAAGGTGAGAACAAGATCTACAACTTTCATGTTAAACAAATTTTCATTTGAAGCTTCCTTGGACACGTGGCTTTGAGGTCCAAAACTTTCCATTTTTGGAAACTTCAACTACAAGTCACTTTCTATTTTTGGCAGTTTTTGTCCTGACTTGATTTTCTTCATTCTTAAGCTTTGAGATATCATTTAACACTTGTTCCAACATGAATGAAGTGTCTCCCACTTGTTTCCACCTCCAAATCCATCAGATCATGTACAGTTGACCACAGTTGACTTTTCAACTGATAGATGAACCTGGCAATGCATAGATCAAATTGAACCCCAATCTTCAACTGAAATGGCTCAAGGGTGAAACCCTAGCCTCAATAATCACCATATAATCACATTATGAACCCCATCACCATCAGAAGCCTCCTCTCCTGATCCAGCCCTGATTGGCCCAATGCAACTGATTAGGGTTGACCAGTGGTCAAAACCCTAATCTCAAGGAATCCTCTTCAATCTTCTGATGACAACCAACCATGATGATGATGATGTATCAATTCCATCAAGATGAAGACCAACATCCATTGATAATCATGAAACCCTAATTCACAGCCTAATCCTCAGATGATCAATGATCAGTCAGTAAACCCTAGGCTTGCACTTGACTTCCTCATCTCCTGATCAAGACTTGGGAAGATAGCTTGCACAATGTAACCACATGATATGCAATATGAAATGCCTAATGCCCTAAAATGAAATGCAAATATGTTAATGCTAGTCCCAAGAGAGGAGGGCAAATTTTGAGGTGTTACACTGAGCTGTGTTATCCACCAAAACGTCAATGTGAGAGGGGAAATCATCTTTAGGACTAGCCCTGTTCAGATCCTGGTAGTCAACACACATCCGTACCTTTCCATCCTTCTTAGGTACCGGAACGATATTTGCAACCCATGGCGGATAATTTGTGACTGCTAGAAACCCTGCATCCAACTGTTTTTGCACTTCTTCCTTTATCTTGACAGCCATCTCTGGTCTTGTTCTTCTGAGCTTCTGCTTGACCGGAGGACAACCTTCTTTGAGCGGCAAGCGATGTACCACGATGTCTGTGTCAAGCCCTGGCATGTCCTGATAAGACCAAGCGAAGATGTCAACATACTCTTGCAGCAATTCGATCAACCCCTTCTTCATATTGTCTTCCAAAGCAGCCCCTATCTTGATTTCTCTCTTGGCGTCCTCGGTGCCGAGATTAATCACTTCAACAGACTCTTGATGCGGTTGAATGACCCTTTCCTCTTGTTTTAATAACCTCGTAAGTTCTTCAAGGAGTTCACAGTCTTCATCACCCTCTTCTTCAGCTTGAAAGATTGGATTTTCAAAGTCGAAGCGAGCCATAGCAGAACCGTTATCAATAGGATCCGGTGATGTGCATCTGCATGAGTGATGGTATGTGCTTATGAGTGTGAAAAAAAAAGTGGAAACTAAACAAAACATTGCCATTTTTTTTTTGAAAAACTGCAAAAATAGAAAGACAGTGAACGAAATATTTGAATGCAAAAAGACGTCCTTTATTTATGATAAAAAAATGCAAGTGTCACGTAGATGAGCCCTACAATGAGTCATTACGCCCTGGCGGAACGTAAGACTTGGATATGCATGAATAAACAAAGAAAATTACTCCTCCAGACAAGTGGCTTGGACAATCTCCTCAGAAGACCAATTGTTGAGAACTTCACCCGAGATCCCCGGACGCACCCAATTATCGATGTCGCAATCACTATCCCCATCTTCATTGTTGACCGCAGAGACTAATTTGACTTCTCCTTCAACCATGTTAACGTTGGCTCCACCATGTTGGGGCATGGGATTGTTGACGACATTAGGAGCTGGTGCAAAGTTAACGGCCTTTGAATCAATGAGGTCCTGAACTACATGCTTAAAAGCTTTACAGTTCTCAATATTGTGGCCAGGTGCCCCAGAGTGGAAGCTACACCTAGCGTTGGCGTCATAACCCACCGGAAGCCTACCAACGGGAGGAGCCAGAGTGCGCAACTGCACAAGTTGTAGTTGTTGAAGACTAGAAAGCAACTGAGCGTACGACATTGGAAGAGTGTCGAAACGCCGGTCCATCGTCCTTGGCCTCGGTTGATAGGCGGGTTTGTTACCCGGTTGTTGTGGTTGGTACTGAGCTGGTTGACGCTGTGGTTGTTGTTGTTGTAGTGGTGTTGCAGCTGGAATGATCACAGCCGTAACATACGGTTGTTGATGATAGTTCTGAAAGTTATTCCTCCGGTTATCCCTGTTCTGATAAGAAGATATGGCACTTGCATCCCCTTCTCTCCCCTTCTGTCCCTGAATGAATGGCTTCTTCACCCCTGATGAAGATCCACCTCCACTCTGGGTCTTGTATGTCCTCAGGTAATTCTCCACCCTCTCTCCGGTAGAGACTACATCAGCAAAATTGGAGGCATTACAACCCACCAAGCGCTCCAAATAAGGTCCTGGCAGAGTGTTCATGAACATGTTAGCCATTTCCTTCTCCAACATAGGAGGGTGAACACGGGAAGCTGTTTCTCTCCAGCGTTGAGCGTATTCTCTGAAGCACTCATTGCTTTTAAGAGACAGATTTTGAAGTTGAGTTCTGTCCGGAGCCATGTCTGCATTATACTGATACTACTTCACGAAAGCCTCAGCCAAATCCCTCCAGGAACGGATGTGGGCTCTGTCCAACCTCATATACCATTCCAGGGATGCCCCAGCTAGGCTGTCCTGGAAAAAGTACATAAGCAACTTTTTGTCATCAGAGTATGCAACCATTTTACGGAAATAGGCTTGCACATGGGTCTTCGGGCAAGAGTTGCCATTGTATTTGTCAAATATCGGTACCTTGAATTTCGGTGGCACTCTCACACCTGGGACCAGCCCCAAGTCAGCAACATCTACTCCTAGAGGATTCTGTCCTTCCACTGCCTTCAACCTCTCTTCCAATCTTCTAAACATGGGGTCCACACCATGACCCATACCAAAGTCTTCATGCAGCAGGGGAAACTGGTCGTCCTGATCATCATGAACGGGCTGTTGACCGGAGGTGACATGTAGGATTGGGATAGGCCCCGGTCCATTGGGTCCATTAGCCTCTCCAGCTGGAGGATTAGTCACCGTCTCTGGTTGAGCAGGGGGATTCCTCTGTATCATCTGCCTGAGCTCTTGCTGTCCCTGAGCGACCCCTTGAACCACATCCATGAATTGATTCATGCGGATTTTCATCTCGGCGAACTCTGCCTGTAGGCTTTCCATTACTCTCTGTTGGTTTATGCGGGTACCGTACCGGTGAATGCCTGGGTCAGCTATCCTGCTGATTGAACACCAAACAATCTGAGAACACTGTGGCGGTACCTGTTATGCAAGACATGCTAATGAATATGTAAATGCAATGACATGTTTATCAATTCCAAAGGTATTCTACCCCCTTGATCCCAGTCTCTTAATAGATAAACGATGTAAAAAAAAGACTAAGCCGTTGATGAGTGTAGCACCTCAAATTTTGCACCTCCCATTGTACATACATTTTCATCATTAGGTCATTAACATAACATGGTCCATTGCATAGCATTGCATAGCCTTTGCCCATGTGCAAGCCCACTGACAAATTAGGTCAAACTGGTCAGGAGAATCAGTCAAACAAGCAAGCATGTGCTATTTCCATTGGAACAAAGCCCTATGGTTGATTTATCAAGTTCATATGGTCTAAGGATCATTGTGAAGTGGTTTGGCCAAAGATTGGATGATCAAAACTCAACAGTCGAGCTGAATTTCTTCAGAAACCCTAGAAAGTCAAATGTGGTCAACTGTGCCTGATTTTATGGATTAGAAGGTGTGAGATGGTTTGAAAGGCCTCATTCATGTCCATGTAAGTCTCATTTGACATACCAAAGACCAAGGTTGAAGATTTGGAGGTCAGACAAGAAGTTTCCTAAAATGGCAGGTGACCTGTAATTTCAGCTGCCCAAAATGGAAAGTTTTTCTCCCCAAAATTACTTCATCATACAAGCTTCAAATGGAATTTTGTCCAACATGAAAGTTGAAGATCTTGACTTCACCAATCCAAAAAGTCCAAGAACTTGAAATTCCCATGTGTGGTTGGCAAGATATGGTCCAGTCATTTTCCAAAAATGCCTAAAATCAAAGTGGCATAACTTTCACATGGAATGGCCAAATTGGATGGTTTTTCTTTGAGCAAACCATATTTGATACGTACTTTCATAATACATCATCACATTTTGCCAAAAGCCTTCACATAAAAAGGTCATTTTTCAAGTGCACCAATTAAAAAGCAAGGGCAAAATGGTCCAAATCTCAAAGTACATGGAATTTTGACATGGGACCAATTCCAATAGCTTCCAAATATGATTTATGATTTGCTTGAAGTGAAAAAAACACTGTTCCATTGATCCTAACCATCCAAGGGCAAAAAGGCCAAAATGCATTACAAGCTCATTTTCACTAATCACACAATTTTGCCTAATCATGATTAAAGCTTGGATTAGTGTGAAGTATATAAGCCTAATTGTAACTGTTTCTGGGAGACTAATCACTTTCTCAGATCCAATCCAAAAAACTCTCAAATTCCCTCACTTTCTTCACAATTTCACATACACTATTTTTTCTCCATTTCATCAAAATTCACCATTGTTCTTGCAATTTCTTTGTCAATTCTTCATCTGCAGGTGTAGTAGGATCACTGTTTTTGGTAATTGAAGCAAGAACCGAGCAAATTCGCAACTGTCCAAACCTTGAGCTTCAATGTCAATTCGTGATTTCTCCATGATCAAGACCTATTGAGCTGCGAAATCATCATCATTCATCTTCATAATCATCACACTCCATCTGTTTTCACAAATCGGAGCTAAACACGTGCCGATTCTACACTGTCACTTCAAGAAGGTAAGATTTCAATGTCTTCGATTCTTGCAATTTCTATATGGATCTTGTAGATCATGGCATGTAGGTCACGTTAAACTTCGAATCGTGCGAATCCATTAGATATTGAGCTAGATATGTTGATCTGAATATTTGTGTGTGAATCTTCTTTCGATCGGTTCTTTGCGTGCGTTAACCTTTAGACAAAATCGTGACTATAATCGTGACCTACGTTGAGAGACGAAGAAAACGGTATAAGGCTCGTTCATTTTCGTTGAGATTTGCTCGTAACCGCATCTGGACTTGATGAACACATGAACACGACGATGAACGTTAAGATTCTGGGAAAAATAAGCGTGTAGATCCGTTTCCAGGCCTGGCATTTTCAAAATCTTGTTTACCGCCAAGAAGAGCCAATGAAACGCTGCCACTGCTTTAAGTTAAGCTGTGCGTTTTGGTCACAGCATGCAGTATTTACGTTATTGCCACTCGCTGAGAAATAAATCCATTAATCCATTAAATAATTATTTCACATTTTTAATCAAACTTCTAAAATTCATAACTTAATCAATTTTAATCCAAATTAGGTGAGACTTTTTTTGTTAGATTCCAAATTTAATCTAGTTTTTTATAGGCATAGTAACTCAAGTTGTGCCTGGTGATTTTTTGGGTTGGTATATTGATTTTTGACATGTGTGTATTATATCTATGTTTCACCATATTGATCATAAAATACTCATGCATTATCCAAAATGAATGAAATTTCACATGCTTATTCTTGACTCATGCCTGGAGACTTTGATGTATAGTTTGTAATTTTTGGATCCCTGGATTGATAGATATGATATAATACTTTTGAGTGTGACAATATGTGTCACACTATGCTATGCTGAGTTCATGATTTAATTTTCCATGCTTTCACTAGGCCTATGGCTCTGATTTTTTGCATGAGAAACCTTGTATATGTCTAGTTTCACCATGAATTTTTGTAGGAATTGTTGATTCATTTCCTATTTGATTGACATTTTTGATTGCTGTTTAGCATTTTTAGGGTTTTGCTTGAGTAGCAAACTTACATATCTTGTGAAATGCTCATTTCTTACCATATGAATGTGAAATTTGGTGGAGTGTTTCTTAACATGTTTAGCTTCAATTTGGCTTTGGTCCCATTCATTTCTTAGTTGTTCTCACTGTTTTGCATTTGATTGAAGTTGATGCTTATTTTGCTACCATGTGTTGGCTTGCTTGGATTTCTGTTGACTTTATGATTTTAATTTACTTACTTCCTCTTGTCCAAATGGCATGAAAATTGATGTGTAGCTCATTGAATGTGTCCTGTTTAGGCTGGAATTTTTGTGGAATTTATTGAGCTGTTTAGGTATTTGTTTGAGTGTGACCATTCTGTTTGCTCCTATATGATTCACATTTGCCTAGTTTGACTTAAATTGTGCATGAAATGAATTTGGTGCATAGTTTTGATGGGAGACCAATTGGATTCTCTTTTTAATTGATTAATCTTGATTTTGATCATGTTTCACTTGCTGTTTTGACTTTTTCACTTCCTTTTGACCCTAGGCTTGTCCTAGTGGTCTTGTATCTCATGTTTGAATGTGATTTTCAGGTTAAGAAGCAAATTACCTTAAGGAGGTGGATTCACATTTGATTGAGATGTCATTTGATATTGTAAACTAAATTGTTTTGTTTTGTAGGATGATTGGCTCCTTTGAGTTGACTTGCACTTTGGTGCATTGGATTGTGTTTGTCTGTGTATAGCTAATTGTGAACCATTTGCTGTTTAGTACTGTGATTGGTATACTGATGATATTTGATTGATTTCAGGTACATTAGTTGCTAATATTGCTTTGCTTTGCTTGATAAGCAATTTGCACTGAGGTATAACATTCTTGTCTCCATGTAGTCTGGAAGACCTGGCCTGTTACTTGGCCAGGCACCTGTCTGAAGTCCTCCTTAAGAGGCAATGTTTGTGATTGTTTACTTTTGTCCCCAAGCAGGTAAAGACCTCAATGAGGCGATTGGCGGATATAAGAGATATGCAATCTATCTCCCGCTATTCTGTTGAGTCGTCCCTCTGCTCACACCACTGTGTTGATGCATTGGGACACAAACCCAAGATCTTGTACATTGTACAGTTGAGTCCGTGTCTTGAGTGTAGAAGGGTTCCCACATTCTGAACCCACGCTCCTTTGTCTGAAGCTCTCCCTGACCAGGGATAAGAGCTGTGAAGTCTTATCTTCACTTTCCTTTCATCAGCTTCACCTTAGCCCCTCAATGGCAAGGTTAAGAGCTAACACCACCCCTGTACAGATGACTTGCTCTTGCAGTCTTACCCTTTGATTGAGCCCCATTTGTGTGCATATAGTGTGTGCTACTTGTAAATGCTTGATTTACTGTTTGTGTTGAATAGGATAGGTTTGCTTCCGGTGCAAGTTAGCTAGAAACCTTGACTTAGGGACAATCTTGCATGATAACATCTAGGCTCGAGTTAGTCTCCCTAGTTGTGTCTCCCTCTGTTATCTGGTTAGGCTAGTCCTGTGTCCCTTCGTAGGGGAACTACGTCGCCCTGATCCTCATACCAGATGAGGTACGTAGGCAGGAGATGAGAAGATCTCTCCGGGCGCCTGTGTCTTTGTTTTGTCTTGCGTGTGTAGGAGATGGATGTAAGCCCAGCGATTGGCATTCCACATCCTGTGTCTTGTTGTGTGCTTGGAAGCTGATGTAAGTCCATCGAGTGGCGCTCGGGTTCCAGTGTGGGTTTGCCTGGTTCGGATGCTGATGTAAGTCCAGTGGTTGGCATTCAGGCTCCATGTTTGCCTTCTTGCGTGTGTTTTGGTTCGGATGCTGATGTAAGTCCAAGGATTGGCATTTAGGCTCCATGTTTGCCTTTGCCTGTGTTTGTTTGTGTGCGTGTTAGCCGAGCTACGAATGCTCTGATTCTCCTTCATCCAAAGGAGATACGTATGCATAGGATGCGATATCCTAGCGAGCATGTGTCGTTTCCCCAGTCCGAACTACTTTGACTCTGATGTCTATGCTTGATAGACTAAGTAGGCCCAGGATGCGATATCCTGCCGAGTCAGTCTTGTTTGTTTTCTTGTGTCTCTTTCAGCCTGTGTAGATGATTGTGTGAGCAGTGTTTTAGCAACCATTTTCCTCCCTATTGTGCGTGGATCCCGTCGAGTACGACGGATGCGTAGGGGTGCTAATACCTTCCCTTCGCATAACCGACTCCCGATCCCATTCTCTTTGGTCGCGAGACCATGCTTTTTCCAGGTTTACTCTGAGCGTTTCCTTTCCCTCTTTTGGGATAAATAACGCACGGTGGCGGCTCTGTTGTTCTTTTTTCCCGCCGGTTTTTCGCGTAATGCGACAATGAGAACCAAGAAAATTCCGACTAAAATCAAGTAGAAGATATAAACCCCACAGAAATGGATAAACATGTGTGAATGATTATGAATGCAAAATGATGTGAATGCAGTGCAGTGGCATGGGAATCAGGATCGCTGTATCTGCTTGAACATCTGTCAGGTTGCATTGTCTGGAGAGAAATTAAGAGCACACCAAACAAAGGTCATGGGATGGATCATGTTATCCTTAATATCAACTACCCATTTTGGTGGATTATGGTTTACACCTTATCAACATCCAAGTTTCATTGATATTAAGGATACCTGATCGGATCAACCATGAATCAAGGGTTTGTTGCAAGTCACGAGCATGGAGTTTAGGTTAAGAACCACCCAAAAGGAGTGTACTAAGGTTTAAACCTGCCAAACATGTTCTACAAAAGGTTCCCATAGTCATAATCCTATCTTTCGGATATTATCGGAGGAACGACTACTCGTATTCCAAAAATATTCTCAAGAGAGACTCTTATGAGTGTAGTATCGCGTAACAATCGTATCAAATCTTACACTTGAACGACTTTCGCACTACGTCCTACGAATAAGCCAAGATGGGTTTGGTAAACTAAGGTCCTCGGCTTCTAAGGTCTATATTGGAAAAAGTAATGTCTAACCACAACTTACTTGTGTGACATTATTGATCTCAACATGACCTCCACCAAGTGAATGGGCTTGCAAGTCAACTTGCTAAGGAATAACTCCACACAAGTCGACAAGACTATGCCATTCTCCTATCTTAAGTGCACTCGAGTTCGAGTATAGAACTCATCTCACAAAGATCACCAAGCAGCCATAGCCAGCCAACAAATACAGCAATGATATGTACACAATGCAATAAGGTAAAGCAGGTAAATAACTGTACAAAAGCATGAACACCCAATAAACAAACAAACTACAAAATCTAGGAGGGACTCGCTTAGGGAAACCGGGTCCCCAACAGAGTCGCCAGCTGTCGCAACCTGAAAAATACAGTGTGAAAAAAAAACAACCGGCGAAAGAAAATGACAGAAGAGTCGCCACCGTGCGTTATTTATCCCAAAGGAGGGAAAGGAAACGCTCGAAGTAAACCTGAAAAGAGGAAAGGAAAAGACAAGGTCTCGCAACCAAATCTTGGGTTCGGAAGTCGGTTATGCGAAGGGAAGGTATTAGCACCCCTACTCATCCGTAGTACTCTACGGGATCCACTTTTGTAGTTCTTGTCTAAAGGGTGTGGGTTTATCTAATGTG
The DNA here is from genome assembly GCF_024323335.1 of Lathyrus oleraceus. NCBI lineage: Eukaryota > Viridiplantae > Streptophyta > Magnoliopsida > Fabales > Fabaceae > Lathyrus > Lathyrus oleraceus. The sequence continues at coordinate 325,325,018 of NC_066584.1, read as the reverse complement.
TTATTTACTAAAAAAAAGGGGTCAAAAGAAAATGACTCGCACGGATGTCGCATCCACTGCATACGTATCTCATCTGAATATGAGAATCATAGTCTTCGTAGCTCGGCTACCTAGGGGTTAAGGGTAATTGTGCTCGCTAAGACATCGCGTCTTATGCCCACGTATCTCATCTGGAATGAGAATCAGAGCAAGCCGTAGTTCGGCTAACTACGGGGTTATGAATTGGGTTTTGGACGAACGACGTTACTACGCAATCTACCAGATGCTCGACCTTTGGAGACTTACTCACCTGTAGTAGAAGGAGTAAACGTGTGTTTAGGAGAAGAAAAATCAATGAAGGGTTAGGGTTAGAGATGCTCATGCAAAAAGGCAGTCCTTGACGAAGGAACCTGTACAAAAAATAAACACACAAAAACATTGCCTCCTATCGAGGTCTTCCAGCTAGGAAAGCAGTAAAATGCGGGAAAAATGTAAAAGGTACCACGCGGATAAAGATCTGAAGTAACAACAATTAAAGGAACGATAAACATTGAGATCCCTCAAAGCTAACATCATCAAAGAAAGTGGGTCAGTACAGGTAACCGGAATGAACCTCCAGGGGGTATCCCACAAATAAAGTGGAAAACCACGCAAGTTATCCCTGCAAGAGTATGTGAGCCCTCACAAAAACTCAACAAAAGGGTTAGTGAAACACGATAAGCATTTTTTTCATGGATAACAGTATGGTTTCAGAAACCTCAAACCCTGTGGCATACACTTCAGAAATTAAACGATTAAGCATTCAAGGCATAAGTTTCACCCATTCATGCATATGCGAAACCTAAGATATCCACACTTCCAAATTCAAACATAATACATCACACATTTAGAACATTCAAATTGAAGGCGTAAAATAATGGGAATAGGGCAAACCTGATTGGAGAGCTTGATTGAAATTGAGTTGCACCCGTGAGGTTTACAAAACAATCTTTAGGGTTTATGTGAGGCAGAGGTGATTCTGTGCAGTTGAGTTCCCTTCAGGGTTTGGAGGCTGCTCTGAACTCTGTTAGCTCTTCTCTCACTATCTTTTTCCAGCCAGGGTAATAGGAATAAAATAGCCTTTTGTTTCACTGAAACTCTGAATTTATAACCTGATTTTTGTGGACCTGTGGGCTCAAATGAGAGAGGTCCAAGTCCAAGATTTTTCTTTTATTTATTTATTTATTTTTTATTTTTATTTTATATATATATATATATATATATATATATATATATGTATATATATATATATATATATATATATATATATATATATATATATATATATATATATATGTATATATATATATATATATGTATATATATATATATATATGTATATATATATATATATATATGTATATATATATATATATATATATATATATATATATATATTTTATTTTATTTTCATTTTTCATTTTTTTCGTTTTTCGTTTTTTTTTTCAAAACACGTGGGCTTCGCCTAGCGAGCATGACAACTCATGAACAAACCCTTGCCCCTTCAAGATTAACGTTTTGACTGACGAATAGACCCCTGTTGGAAGTGACTCAAGTCTTTCCCTTGTGTTGACTGATCATCTAAATAGAACCCACAAAGTGTCCTGGATGATGTTCAAGCTTCTTGGAGCTAATCCCGATTGACATGATGAAATGCAATGTATCTAATGTTAAATGACCTAAAAATGAATGCATGCATGAGGTGTAAACCGTATGCTTCCAGGAAAAATGAAGGGTAAATTTTGGGGTATTACAATCATCTTTGAGCTTGGTAATTTTAGTTTGGACTCTTTTAGCCTTCAAGAAGGCATGAAAATAGGTATTGTTGCCATCCTCCAATCTAAGCCACTCTACTTTATATTTCTGCTTCAGAACCTACTCCTCAATATTACTCAAGCTAAGAACCTCCTTAGTGGAGTCTTTGACTTTATCAATCAACTTAATATTCATTCTATCATGGAAAAGGTTGTTTTGGGCTACAAAAATCTCATCTCTAGCCTCCCCAAATGCTGAGTGATGCCACCAAAAGTTTTGCTAATACCTCTTATGACAGGTTGAAGCCTCTGAAGTTTCTCCCATATGACAAACATGGGACTACCAGATAAAGGCTCATTCCAACTCTGCTTCACAACATCATTGTACCACATCTTGTTGAAAAATACAATTTGGAATTTGAAGGGAGTTATATTGGGTCTACTAGGAGCATTATTGTGCATACTAAGCAAGGCATGATCATAAATCCCATGTCTCAAAATAGGGAGAGTACTATCTATGTTTTGTTGCTGCCACACAATTTTACAAAGACCCTATCAATCATAGAGTAAATCATACCATTTATTTGGTTATTGGACCAAGTGAAATGGTCACCACTACTATCATTTTCAAAAAGGCCAGTCTGTTCCATCATGTCAACAAGGTCCTTGTATTCATTTTCATGAACCATGCTACCACCAATTTTGTCTTGAGCTCTAAGGACATTGTTAAAATATCTTATGAGGCACCAAGAGCCAACAATGCTAGCATGAATATTCTTAATATCCTTCCAAAGCTTCTTCCTTTGGTCTAAGGTGTTGAAAGCATAAATAGTAGTTAGCCATGTTTTCGTACCCCCATTAAGATAGTATATACTTGTAACACCTTAAAATTTGCCCTCCTCTCTTGGGACTAGCTTAGCATATTGCATATCATTTTTTAGGTCATTAGGCATTGCATATTTGCATATCATGTGACAACATTGAGCAAGTCATCCTCCTAGGTCTTGATCAGGAGATAAAGAGTTTAAGATTCAAGCTGAGGGTTTCATGAATGGATCACTAGCCATCTGAGGGTGCGTGCTTCAAATTAGGGTTTCTTGGTTCCTCAAGGAGGTTGAGCTTTATCTTGGTAGCAATGGTACATCATCATCATCATGGTCTTATCATCACCAAGAGATTCATTGTGCTTGATCAGTTCCTTGAGATTAGGGTTTTGACCTTTGGTCAACCCTAATCATCTGAATTATGCCAATCAGGGCTTGTCAAGAAGATGAGGTCTTCATTGAGATGAGAGATCATCATATGGTTTCATTGAGCTTATGGAAGCTAGGGTTTCATGTTTGAGCCATCTCATCAGGATATTGAGGCTCAAGTTCATCTGTGCATAGCCAATTCATCTATCAGTCAACAAAAGTCAACCAAAGGTCAACTGATGGATTTGGAGGTGGGAGAGGGTTAGAAACACTTCATTCATGTCCAAACAAGTTTCATTTGACATTTCAAACATCAAGAATGAAGAAAATAAAGTCAGATGAAAACTTTCCAAAAATAGAAAGTGACTTGTAATTCAAAATTGCCAAAAATGGAAAGGTTTTCTCCTTAAATTACATGTCCAAAAATGCTTCAAATGAAATTTTGTCCAACATGAAAGTTGTAGATATTGCTCTCACCTTTCGAAAAAGTCCAAGAACATGAAATTCTCATGTGTGGTTGGCAAGTTATGGATCAATCTTGGTCAAGAAAATTTGAATTTCAAAAGTGCATAACTTTTGAACCAAAAGGCCAAATGGAGTGGGATTTTTTGCCACATTCTTCTCTTGTCATGTACTATCCAAATTACATATCATAACTCATGCATTTTGCTCATAAAAATATTGAACTTTTCATGTGAATTCCATTTGAAAATTGGAGGGAAAAAGGCAATTTGAAAAATATTCATGGCATTCACTTGATTTCACTTGCCTTGGCCTCTAAACATCATTTCCAAGTGAATTGAGACAGAAATTGCACTGTTACATTGGTATACACATGTGAAGGGTGAATTGGCCAATTTAGCATAACACTTGCATTTTCACTAATTACTTTGGTTTGGCTAATCATGATTAGTGAACATCATTAACAACACATATAAAACCATAATCATAACTGCTTTTGGCCTAATCATAACAGAATTGTGAAATTGAGATCTAGATCCAAAAATTCTTCAACTTTTTCTCTCAACTTTTCTCCATTTTTCTGCACAAACATTGCATCATTCTTGATCAATCCTTCATCCATGTGCATAATTGAGTTGAATTGAAGCAAGGAATCTCCATTTTCGAGCAGAATCTTGGACTGTTAAAGCAAGCATCACCAATGGCAGTTGGAAATTAGAGCAAGATCCAGGACAATTGAGCCACGATCCATCATCCATTCACCTCTCCAAGCACTATAGAACTTCTGTTTCACCTTGCCAAGGCCTGAAATCCACGAATCCATTTCTGCACTTCAATTCAGGTTGGAATTCGAATCTTGCAATTGTTGAAATGTTGATGTGCTTTTGATAGATCTTTCCATGTGGAGTACACTGAGCTTTGTGGTTTTGATTTTCATCAAGTATTGAGAAAGTTCTTGTGATTTTAAGTTTGATAGCCAAAACTTCTTCTGCTCGATCCGTTCATTATAGCAAGAATTAGGTTAAATCATGTTTAGATTAGTGATGAGCGTTAGAAGACGAAGCTATTGGTATGCTGTTTGTGAATTTTGGTGAAATTTGTTCTTGACCTGGGATTTTGATGAAGAACGCGAAGAACAGTTAGGGTTTTCCATTTCCAGGCGCGTTTGATCTTGTATTTTGTGTTTTGCATGCGAATTCCTGTTTGTGCCCGCGTATTGGTTGCATGCGTTCTCACGTGGCAAATTGATTGGTCTAGCGCGCTTCTCCTGGCCAACTGGACTTAAGTGAAACGCGGCGTTTCACTTAAGTAGCGCCAGATTTGAATTCAAACGGAGTTCGATCCTCCGCTCCAGCATTCTCATTTTGGCTTTTGCATTTATTCACATATGCTACACATGATCATGCCATGCCTTCCACATGTTTTTTTCAATTTTTTCCTTCATTCCAAAATTCATAACTTTATGATGGATTGTCCAAATGAGATGAGATTTTTTCCATAATGTTCCTCATGATCTCTACTATTTTTTGATGATTTTTACAAAAATTGTGCACGCCTGGACTTTTATTTTGGCTAGGGAATGTTCATACATGTGTTTTGTTGCACCTTGCTTGGCATTTTCATTGTGAAATAATGATGCTTAATCCAATGCTTCTGAAAATTTACATGCTTAATCTAGACACTTTGATTGATCTTTTGGCTTTGAGTTTGTATTTTTAGCATGCTTGGTTGTTGAGATATGAGCTGATCATTGGAGGTGTGACAATGTGTGTCACACCATTTCTTGTCCAATTTGCTGATTTTATTTACCATGCCAAATAAATGTCAAATGAGCTGAATTTTTGCATGATGATACTTATGGATGCTAAATTTGAGTGTGATTTTTTATGGAATTTTTGGATGCATTTCCAATTTGTTTGAGATTTTCTCTTCTGGTTGGTCATTTGTGGACTTTTTGAGAGTCATGATCTTAGATGATTTGTGAAATTCTTGATATGTATCACATGAACTTGAAATTTTGCACATGTGTTCTAGACACTTTGAAGTTAGCCATGGCTTTGGTTTGATGCATTTATCATGTATTGATTCTGTTTTATGCTTGTGTGAAGTTGATGCATGTTTTTGTGTCCTAATTGAGCTTGTTTTGCCTTGCCTTGCCTTATGGATTTTATTTGCCATGCTTCCACTTATCCAAATGACTTGAATTTTGGTATGATGATCATGTTATGAATGCTGTTTAGCCATGGTTTTTCTTGAGATTTATTGAATTGTTTTTGAGTTGATGTGGATTGGATCATTCTGTTTGCTTCTATGAGCTTTCAAATTGCATGCTTTGCACTAAATGCTTCATGAAATGAAATTGGTTGATGATATGGATATGAGACCACTTGGATGTTGTTCTTAATGGGTTTAACTTGATTCTTGCCAATTTTCATGTCCTGTTTTGGTTTATTGCTCCCTCTTTGACCCTAGGCCTTGTCCTAGTGGTTAGTGCTTATGTTTGAGTTGTGTTTTCAGGACAAGCAGCATATGGCCTTGAGGAGTTTGATTCAATTGCTCATTTGGATTGACATTTGATTGATGTTGATTAACATTAAGTTGTTTTGTAGGTGGCTTCTAAGTCATTTGAGTTGGGCTTGAGCTTTCCTTGATGCATAGCTTGCTTGTCTGTTTGCTTGTGTACAGTTAACTGTTGACCATTAGTTTATCTGTTTGACTGTTTGAGTTGAATACTAACTGAGTTAGATTGTTTTCAGGTACATTAGTTGCTATAGTTCATTGTGAACTTGCTTTTGCTGTTGCTTGGTTGTGTAAACCATTTGAGGTATAACATTTCTTCTCCATGTAGTCTGGAAGACCTGGCCTGTTACTTGGTCAGGCACCTGTCTGAAGTCCTCCTTAAGAGGCAATGCTTGTGATTGTTTATCTTTGTGCCAAGCAGGAAAAGACCTTTGATAAGGCAATTGGAAGATACAAGAGATGTGCAATCCATCTCCTGCTATTCAGTTGAGTCATCCCTTTGCTCACACAACTGGTGTTGATGCATTGTGGATATTAACCCAAGATCTCTGTTGAGTCAGTCATAAGTGTAGAAGGGTTCCCACTTTCTGAACCCACACTTCCTTTGTCTAAAGCTCTCCCAGGCCAGGGATAAGAGCTGTGAGGCACACCCCTCACTTCCTATTTCATCTGCTTCACCCTAACTCTCAATGTTAGGGTTAAGAGCTAACATCACCTGATACAGTTGGCTTGCTTTGGCAGCCTAACCCTTGTGTGAGCCCACTTTGTCTGTATATAGTGTGTGCTAATTGTGTGTATGTTTGCTTTGTTTATTAGGCTTGTATGCTTTGCTTTGCCTGTTTAGGATAGCTTGCTGCCTGTGTAAGTTAGATAGAAAACTCAACCTAGGACCATTGTGGAATACATGATAACTATTAGGCTTGAGTCAGTCTCCCTTCTAGTTAGTCATTTCCCAGTCTCTGGTTAGGAGAAAGTTTCTCCCCTGTTCAGGGGAACTACGTTGCCCTGATCCTCATACCAGATGAGGTACGTAGGCAGGAGATCGTACGAGATCTCTCCGGGCACCCTTTTTCTTTTTGTGTGTGTTTGCTTGACAGTTATTAGGCTCGAGTTCCCGACTCCCTATTAACTTGTTGTTTGTTCCTTCTTGTGTGTGTTAGGAGACGGACATAAGCCCAGCGATTGGCAGTCCGTATCCTATTGTTGTGTGCTTGGAGTCCGATATAAGTCCATCAGGTGGCATTTGGTTTCCAGTGTGGGTTTGTTTGGTTCGGAGTCTGATGTAAGTCCAGCGATTGACATTCGGTTTCCATGTTTGCCTGTTTGTGTGTTTGTTTTGACGTCTCAGCGTCTGTGCGTGTGTTTTGTTTCGGTGTGCGTGAGCCGAACTACGGTAGCTCTGATTCTCATTCCAGATGAGATACGTAGGCATAGGATGCGATATCCTAGCGAGCCCTCTCCCCTTTTCCTCCACCTGTGTTGTTTTCAGTATGTGTGTGTGATGTTTGTGAGCAGTTTTAGCAACCTTTTCCTATCTTTCTGAGCGTGGATCCCGTCGAGTACGACGGATGCGTAGGGGTGCTAATACCTTCCCTTCGCATAACCGACTCCCGATCCCATCTCTTTGGTCGCGAGACAATGTCTTTTCCAGGTTTACTTCGAGCGTTTCCTTTCCCTCCCTTGAGATAAATAACGCATGGTGGCGGCTCTGTCTGTTTTTGTTTTAGCCCGCCGGTTGTTTTTCGCGGATGCGACAATACTACAATGGATAAATCGAGGAGAACTCTCATGGTTGATCACCCTGACTTTGGTATCATCCCACAAAATCCATATCCTACCATTATTATGATCAACATAATTGTCAATCACATTCCACTTCTTGCCAAGTTTATTCCTAATATTCATAGCATTATCAGATTTCACTATAGTTTCAATAACAATAGCAATATCAGGGTTCATATTATTACGGCGGGAGATAACCTTGTGACACTTTCTTGAATTATTTATCCCCCTTACATTCATGTGATCCCCCATAATCTCCATTCCTAAGGGCATCAAATCTATTATGACATGAAATACTTTCATGGGTACTTAAAGTCATAATTCCATTACCTTTACCTTTTCCACCGCTCTTCACATTCTCCCAACCTGAGGTTTCTTGCTCCTCATTACTTTCCTTTTTGTTCTCCTTAGTCTCATCTTGATTATTTTGAATCTGAGAAGGTTTGGGCTGCCATTGCTTTTTGGTTTTGTCCTTGCATTGATGCCCCACCTTTGATTGATTCACAAAAATGTAGGTTTCTATTTGTATTCAACTACTTGATTCGTCTTATTCCTTGCACTATCCTTGATAATGATGTAGTCTTTCTGCTTGTGTGTTACATCAATTTCCACCAAAATCCTATCATATAAGACCCTTAATTTGTTTGCAGTACACTCATCAGTAAACAAAAATTACCTAGAGCACCACCTATCTTGCCAAGACTTCTCACTCCCCACATATGTAGTGGAAGGTTGGGGAGTTTAACCCATAGAGGCAACGTACGAGGCATGTCCCTTTTGAAATCAAATTCAGGGGTCCGGTCCTTAAGAATCATTGGCATATTTTAAATGGTATACGAGCCCCTCATAACCATAAGGTATTTGTCTTTGTAGGATATAAATTTCAGAAGAAAGTACCCCTTGCCATAGTAGTATAACTCTGGTAATTGAACAAAATTCCAGAATTTGATCATGTACTATTTCACAACATTCATGCTAAGATCTTTTCCTATGACATAGATAATTACGATAGAGTCCCAAAATTTTACCTTAGATTCGATGTCAACTTCTTCTATGTTTACTTCCATCTCTTCTTCAACTAGGTTTGGGGTTACAAATTTAATTTTTGCTCTATTCGATGGTATTATACTCCCACCAATGACATCTACCCATAGCTTAGGATATGGTTCTTCAATGGTTTCCTTTGTTTCAAGATCTCTCTTCTCTGAGGTGGATATTTAAGGTGATTTAACCTCTAGGGTTTCCTTCTTCTCATCACAACTCTTCACTGAGTTGGATTTAGTACCCTCAATAAATCCCCTCTCAGAATCATCTTTTCTGAAACTCTGTTGCAAGAGTACGGTTAGAATCGATGGTGATTGAACCTTGTTCTTATTTGGCCTCCCTTTCCCTCGACCCATAGTCCTTCAAGTTAACCAACTAAAATCTCTTCAAGAATATCCTTAGTACAAGGACGATGAGTTTAAACCATCTTGCTTCGATTCAGCTCTGGTAACCACACACTTTGATCGCTAAACCTAAACTCTCTGGAAGGTTTGATCGTAAATCACGAGAGAGAAGACGCAAGGACTGAAGTTTATATTTGAAAACGTATTTCCCTAAAACATGAAAAAATGTTGTTGAGTTAAACATCATCGTCTCAATCTTCACCTTTAAGCATATCTCAACCTCCATAATTGAGATCACGACCTCTGTAAATTCATTTTCTTCATCACCTATTCTTCTTTACCTCTTGCAAAAATTGTCGAAGGTTACCTACTTCAATGAATTTAAGGATCCAAATTGGGTGGTGGCAAAACATCCTAAATAGGCAACTCAAATGGAAGGAATTTATTTAAGCGTGGTTGTGACCAGATCATGAAAATATGGGTTTCAAACACAAGTGAAATTCCAAAGGAGAATGGGATTAGGAATATAGCCACCCAAAGAAATTTCCAAGGGAGAGGGGGCTTCCCCTCCAACCGCTGAAGAGAATAAAGATTGAAGGTCCATAAGGGATACCCTTTGGAGACAGCTGTATAGTTCTTTTTTATTTATTTTCCTTTATTATTTTTTGGATACTTTGTTGTCTATAGTCGAGTATAACATCTTTGTCGATTTTAAAATCCAAGTTACTTCATAAGGTGGACTATTTTCCCTTTGCGCTCTTTCATTGGGAGAGGGTTTATAATGAGGCACCTCGTTTTATTTTCTTAGAAAATCTATGTTTGTTGGCCATCCTTTCTTTGTAGGAAGCCTAAAAGTTCAAGAGAAGATTGTCGTAGAGGCGATCAAAGCACTGGATCCATAAGGGGATCTTTTCCGCCCATAAAGGTGATAAAAAACGTCAAATCTCTAAGTGGGAGCCTTGCCTCCCATATAGGCGATCAAAACCGCCAAATCCTTAAGTGGAATCCTTGTTGCCCATAGAGGCAATCAAAATCACTGGATCCATAAGGGTATCCTTTCCGCCCATAGAGGCGATCAAAATCGTTGGATCCTAAAAGGGAATCCTTGTCGCCCATAGAGACAGTCAAAATCGTTGGATTCCTAAGAGGGGGGAGGGGTCCTTGCCACCTATAAAGGCGATCAAAATCGTTGAATCCTTAAGTGGATCCTTGTTGCCCATAGAGGAGACAAAATTGATTTTCCCTTAAGTATGATCCTTTTCGCCCATAGAGGTCGTCAAAATTCCATATTCCTAAACGGGATTCTAGTTAATTCCCTTGCAGTTCTTGAAAGTAGATAAATTATTGCAAGAGGAACGATAATAACAGACGACTTCAACCAAAGGATAAAAGGTTAATCACACATTAATAATTACGGAAGAAGATAAAAATAAAGGTGGTTAACATGAAAGGCGCTCTCAAGGCGCATTGATGTTCATTAGAATTATAAAAGCCCCCTAAGGGGCGGATAAGTACAACAAAAAACTCTGAAAGGGCAAAGAAATATAAAGCCACTAAAGGCTAAGAAATAACCTGATCATTAATTTTCCTCTTTAGTCATCTCTTTCTCAACAATGTTTTTTGGATGAAGGTCTCCAAACTCACCATAATTTGTCTCTCCGCCCTTGTCATAGGCGTTTCCCATGGGAGCAGGACTTTCAAGCTCTAGGGAGGGCACCGCCTCCTCATCCATTAGCTAGCCGCCTTGGACGACTTTGAGAAAATCCATTTGGTTGAATTCCAAATTTGGGTAGAGCAGTAGAACTTGTTCCTTGGTGCTTTCAAAATAGACGTTGGAAGTAGACACCACCTTGTTGGTGAGCTCTAACACCTTATTCTCCAGCTTATTTTGATGAAGGAAAATGGCATATAGGGATGCCTGCAAGGATTCCTTCTCAGTGAATATTTCTTTGGCCTTAGTTTTTATCTCTTCCATATTCTCCTCCCGCTTTTCCTTATCTTTTTAGATGGCCTTCAACATTCGGTTGTCGCGTCTCTCCTGGTCGACATTATGTAGCATGGGCACCCTCAGCAGAAGGTTATCCTGCATGCTCATAATATCCAATGTCGGTTTGGAGTGAAGGGTCTGGTAATTAGTAGCAAATTCCTTGGAAAGGGAGCCTCGTCTGTGGGAGGCGTCTGAGTGCCCGTCTTCCTAAGATTAGGCGAGGTGGTGTTAGCAGCAAAAATACCTTCTTCCAGCCTTTGAGCCTTCACATTGCGGGTTTAGAGTCGAATCCTTAGCTTGCATCTTCTTCCCCTTGACATGAAACCCTTGGGGTGACTCTGGGGATTGTTGGTGCCTGAACTAATAGTCTTGATCTTTTCCCACCTCTGCCTCTTTTCTTCAACAATAATCCTCACCATTTGGTATTTAAAACATACGCAAAGATCACTTATACTGTCTAAAAATGCCTACAAAGGAAAAAAAGTGGCTAACCTAAATAAGCGTTGAGATGTTTGCCACCTCCCAAACAAAGTATAATCACTATGTGTTAGTCTATGACCTCGAATTGCCATAAAAGGCATACAATCCTCCTCTCTTAAAGAATAAGGAACAACTGATCATATTATATGGTCGCCACTGGGTTGTCCATCCAGGATAAGGGAAATAGGGGGTCATCGTCATCCCTAACACCCCGAGGGTGTCATCTCGCCACCTCAAATGGGCGAAATTATCCTTTCAATGCTTGCAGTGATTGGATGGGGCCACAAAAGGGATTTCCCCGAATGATTACTCAAATACACCCATATACCCTTCGCCGATTTGGTGGTGTAGAAAGAGAAAAGGACTTCAACTGTCGAGGTAACTACCAGGTCTTCGCATACCATCTCAAAATCCCTAATATAACCCCAAATGTTAGTAAGCACATGAGAGGGCATAACATTAAGAACACTAAAGACCTCCATGTAAAAGGGGGTAAGAGGGAAAAGAAATCCCATATCTGGGATGAAAGGGAGGTAGAAGTAGAAGTATGGGGAGTGAGGATCATAGGAGAGGGGTGTGGTCTCCCTCTCTGACGGCAAGCAAGCCTACATAATAACCCGGTATTCACCCTCTAAAGAAGAAACCTTCACTCCTGATTAGAAAATGAGAATTTGTTCATCATAAGTATAACAAGATCCAATATCTTCAACATCCTTAGACACGACAAAGGAGGTAGACATTGTCCCCTTGTTCTTAAGAAAATATTAGGAGAAAAATAAATTACCACCACCGTCACAATCGTAAAAGAAGGTTAATCTAGGACATTATGCTTATCCTAAGCCCATACTTGAATGTATTTTTGTAAACCCTATTTGTTATAGAAAGTGAAAGAAAGGGAAATTCATACCTGGAAGAAGGTTATGAACGAGGAAGCTGAGAAATTCATATGAGCTTGTAAGAATAGAGAGCAAATGGAACAAATGAGATGAAAAAGTTTGTTATGAGGTGGGAAAGGATCCTTTGAAATCCCCATTATTTTGAAAAACTCAGCATGTTTCTGACATGTGCCTCCAACGTATAAGGTCTTGAAAAAGAGACCATTATTACTTACATAGAATGAAAGTAAATGTGTCCAACAAAATGATTGATTGGAATTCCCATCTGACATTTTTTATCTAGTCAGAAGACATATGGCAGGTGACTCACCCTTTAATTATGGGTTTGTGTAAATAATTACCTTCACCTGAGAGACTCGACCAAGCTGAGAGACTCACCCCTTAAATAAACAGTCTCCTTCAACTGAGTTACTCGCCCTTTAATAAATAGTCGCCTTCAATTGAGAAACTTGCCCCAAGTTGAGAGACTCTCCCTTTAATATATACTTACATTTAGTTGAGGGACTCGCCCCTTAATAAATAGTCGCCATCAGTTTAAAGACTTACCAAAAGGGCGAGGAACATACCTCACAGTTGAAAGAGGCCTTAAAAGCACTTCACCCTTATCAAAGCCCATGTGCTTGAGTGACTATGTAATATTATATTTATGAGTGTCCCAAACAAGGGCACCCTCACCCAAGAGGTGCCACATAGATTATATCCTTAGGGCTCGCCCTTGGCACTAATGGCGTGTGTAATGTTGTTAGTCAAAGGAGAGGGAGCCACCACTACCCCCTGAAGATTAGGTGGTCAATAACTTTTCCTAATCAGGAGAGAGCAGTTGCCACCCCTAAGGGTTACCCAAACCCTAGGCCTAAGAGGCCTTTATAAATACTTCTCCTCCGTGGGAGAAATGGTACAGATCTGAAGTCATACATATCACACCTCACATATGCTTATACCTAAGCACACTACTCACTGATAAAGCCTTTCACCTCATGTGAGCATGGTCTCTAAACCATCATCAAATACCACTATATAAGGCTTCTCTCCACAGTGGGAATATCCTAACTACAATACATCGTAATATACATACCAAAGTCTTTAAGTGTCCATGCCATTTGTAGGGGCAACATGCACACGTGTACTTTTTGACCAATACAAATATTATTGAATATTTAAAAAAAAATACTTCATTATAAAAAAAGTGACATAGAATTGAAAGCAGTTATTACTGAAGGTGGCAAGAAACATAAGAAATGGGGGTTTGAATTGGCAAGAACACGAAAAATAACAAAGCTATTTTTATATTGGTTCACTATTAACGAAGCTACCTCCAGTCCACCCTACTAAGGTGATTTTGCCTTATCAACAAGGAATTAATCTACTACAACAAAAACTTATTACAGACACCACAAAGACAAATTGTCTTTGTCTTCTTTAGTCTATCTGACTAAAACCTAGTCACTCAAGGAAACCACTCAAGCAACTTGGAGATTTATAAGTGTCTGTTTACAAGTATTGCTTCTAAGAAATAAGATTAACACAAGTTAAATAAAATTAATATATCACACAATAGCAATAAACAACTCTTGTATGTTTACAAAGAATATACACACAAAATATTTACTTCAGCAAAAGAGCATGTGTATGAGCGTAATATTGCGCAGTAAATTAGCATGGAAAACTTCTTCCATTTTTCCAAGACTTCTTTATATAGGCAGTTGAAATATTTGTTTGGAGGGTAGAATTAGAATAACAAATTGTAGTTGTCTCTTTGTGTACCAGTTTGTATATAAGAGACAAAAGGGTACAATAGTATTGTCCTTAGCCCATAAAATCAGCGTAGTGGAGGGAAGGGTGATCTTGTATTATGTACTATTTTTTTCTGATGCAAAACATTTTAATCTTATCTTCTAATCTTAAGATACTTTTGATTAAATGATGTTGAAGCATGGTTAGAAGGATCAAGAGACTAGTTGACATAATCTTTAGAACCCTGGTCTTCAGAGTCTTGACTCAATTCCTCGGAACCTGGTCCACAGAGTCTTCAGATCTTGTTCTTCAGAATCTTCAGAACTTGAGCACAAAATCTTGAAGGTTGACAATCCTTCAGAGGCTCTTTAATCAGAGTCACATTCAAAAGCTTTAGCATAAACGTTCATTAGAACTGTTGTCTAAAAGATTTATAGAACTTGACAACATCTTATAAATCACTTCTATTTCTTCAGAGTCACCGTGTATTGATTCTAGAATCTGATGATGTCACACGTGAATGCTTCAGAGTCAGAACATGTTAGCAAAATCTACACGCTAGATAAAAACCATTAACCTACAAAATTATTCTCTAAGAAACAATGCATTGTCATCATCAAAACTAAAGGCCAGATGCATAAGCAAATCTTGTTCTTACAATCTCCTCCTTTTTGATAATGACAAAACCATGTATTTTGATGAACAAATTTTACTTGATTTAATCACATAAAAATATCAGAGTGAAGTTTGTAAGCCCCCCCTAAATTTTATACAGTTAATAATTATTTTCCAACTTAGAATATCAAAGTTAGGTTTGCAAGCTCCCACTGAATTTAAGATTTAAAATAATCTTAACACATATAAAAATCTCAATTAGCATGAAAGAAATAACTTCCCATAAGGCAAAAGTCTGATTGCTACTATTTTCCCATAAGGCAGAAGCCTGGTTACTATATTCCTATTAAGGCAGAAGCCTGATTGTAAAGGTTGAAGTAACTTCCCATAATGCAACAACTTGGGTACAAAAGTATTTCATTTAGAATCCTTGCTTGAGTGTCAGCAAGTCTGAATATCAATCTTGTCACATAACATGATTTGTCAGAGCTTTCATAGTCTTGGTTTTATAACCTGGTTATATTCCTCACACGTGGTTGTTAACAAAACTTGAATATATCTGATTCAGAGCTTGTATACGCCTGGTTCAACCTTAATCAATTGAACTTAGTTCAGAACAAGAATATGTATGGTTAATTGCAAACTGCTTAGTTAATTATCCATAACATAATCATAATTCATAAACATAGGCCTGGTTCATATGAACTTGATTCAGCTTGCTTGGTTAATGCCTTAGAACATATAAAGACATGTTTGGGTAATTGGAATTAGATATATGAAAATCAGCGTCATTATTTCTCCCCTTTTGTTGTCATTCGAAAAGATAAAATGAAAGACAAATTAAACCAAGAATAAAATTTAATTTCATTAAATAGAAAACTCAGTACATAATTGAAACAGAAAAGAAAGATACCACAGAGTTTTAAAAACTAGGGTTTAAGAGGGGGTGGTAGTCTTGGTAAGATCCCTCCAAGCAACCCTTTAAACTTTGAAGTCTTCTCATCCTGAGCTTGGGTCACTCTTTAACTTCATAATTCTCCGCCGCCAGATGCTCCAAACTATTCAAGATGAATTCCTAAGAAACCACAATCTTCCTGAGTCCAAAGTTACTTCCATCTTTAGGAGTAGTCTCAGAAGCAACCATAGTAGTCTTAGTTGGAGAAGGAGGCGGAGTCATTACTGGAGCAGGAAGCAAAAGTGTTAGAGGAACCTTTTTAAGTAAAGGTTCAACTATACCAGAGAGTCTGGAATGGAATTTCCTTTTAGCTTCCTTCAGGTAAGCAATCTCTAACTCTTCAGAGTTGAATTCTATCCAACTTCTAAAGTTGTTGGTAAGAGCACAAACTTGAGAGAGGTTTGCGTTAGAAAAGCAAACCTCAGTGAGAGCATTGAGTCTTCTAGCGACCTCGCCTTTAAACTGAGTAAGCAAATCATTTAAGGGTGTATAACGAATGTTGGTTTGAGCAGAAGTTAGATCAGAATAGAGACAATAATTTATGTCTAGGACTACGATGACCTCAACATTTGATTTAGACTGTCTGACTAAATCATCATATTCCTTAGTGTTTTGGTTAGGTTCAGATTGAGTCTCGTTGTCAGTGAAAATTTCAATGGTTTGGTCAACAGAATCAGGGATAACAGATTCTCTGTTTCTGAGTCGTTCCATGAACGTGTCAAAGAGAAGTTCATCAATGGGTTGGTAGGGTTGGTGTAGAGGGTGACTCTTCTGGAAATGCATTGCCTTTTGGCATGGTTAGGGTGAATAAAATGGGTGTGAAAAAGTTAGAGTCAGAGAATGGCTTTCTGTATCAGAGGGTTTAGTAGTTGGAATAGTTACAGAAGTGGTACATGCATTTAAGGTTAGTGGTATGGTTGTTGTGATGGTAGTTCATTCAACAGAAGTTGGGATGGGTATGGGGATTGTAATATAAATGGATGGTGTAGGTGTGATGATTGTTTCAAAAACACTAGAGGATCTAGGAGGGGTGGTGGTTATGGTTCCAAAAGGAATATATGGTGGTGGAGAAGGTTATCGAGGAATAAATGAAGTTGAAATGACAGAATGAGAAAAATAGAAAGGAGTCTCAATCATAGGAAACTTACCATGATTCCCATAAGGAGTCACTTCAGAAGACCTATCGATCTCAGAACAAACATACTCTGCTTCTGGCCTCAATATGTCTCTCAGAATGTTGAGTCCAGAAGTCCTAGCAACTTTGATGGGAGTTCTGGCAGGTCCAAAAGGTCTTTCACCAGAAGATATAAACTCCCTTTTTTCTTTTTAGAGAGTACACATCAACAGGGTGATCTGGAAGTTCAACATAAGATAGAACATCCTGACGACAACCCTTTGCCATACAACCTTTATTGTAATGTTCTAGAACCTACTTAGATTCTTCCTTTGAGAAGAGAGGATAATCATCCACTGGAATCCTTCTAGAACCAACAATAGTCTTGTCTAAAAGTTTTGAAGGGTCAACGACATTCATAATTAAGGACATGTTCTTTAGAGTATGTTCATTTAAATTCTTCCCAATTATAAAATCATCTTCCTTTGTCATTCCTGCATCCATAAGCTTCTACACCATTATGCTTTTTAAACAAGATGTCAGAAATTAACCTACCAAAAGGTATCCAATTTCTCATATTATCAGCTTCATTCCTTGTTTCCTTAACCATTTCCCTAAGATATTTGAAAAAAAATTATGGCAGATTTATCTTGTCACCAATTGACAAATAGTACAATGTACTTCTTATTATTGTTAAAGTAATCTTGAGAGTTTGACGAAGGTATGGGATGAATGCACCCAAGAATGATCGTAAACAAGATTCTAAGATTGTCATGAAGATTCTTAGGATTGGAATAAGACCTTCCATTCTTAAAGATAACTTTTGCAATATCTTCCATCTTACTCTTATTTGTAAGCATACCAAAACAACGCTTTCCAAAACCATCATAACCCAAAAGAGCAGCAATAGATTTCTTAAAAATAGAGATCCTGTGACCCAATACATATGATATCACTTAAAGACTCGTAGCTTCATCAAAAATCTGGAATTGCTTAACTAACTCTTTGTGAAATGGTTCTTTTAGACGTTCAAAGTAACCTTCTCATCCTTGAAATCTCAAGGTTCCAAACATATCATACCCATTTGCTTCGAGGTTATCAAAATCTACAAAAAATTCATACAAGACATTTAACTTTTCAACTGGAGTAGATAAACGAGTTATTGAAGTCCTTCAAGTACTTTCTCTTGTTGTTGAGGTTGTTGCTATTCTTGAGTTTGTTGAGTTGATTGTTGTGAAGATGCCATTGTTGATGAAGAAAAGGGCTTTAAGGTTTGCTGAAAGTTTTTAAAGCTCAAAGAGAGAAAGTGTAGGTTGTGATAGTAGCGAAAGTGTGTGAAGTGGGTTTAAATAGACGTCTTTCAATCATGAAAATATTTAGAGAAAAGAAAAAATCTGATAAGGGGGTAAAGCGTGAAAGATTTGACCTAATCCTAAGATTCATTCACTGAACGTATCACATCATCAGATCAGAAACAATTTAATTTTCTAAGACAATTGTCTTAAAAATGTTCCACTAATCGAGATTGATTGACAACTATTTAATGAAGCACTGTTCAGTATCCATAAAGCAGATTTGTTTAACCAAACAGGTTCTGACTGGATACATCTGAACTTCTGAAACCTTCTCACTTTAGAAGACTCACACGTTCAGAACAACCAACAAATCTCAGAGTCTCATTTTTCAATTATGAGAGATTAACATTCTAAGAAAAACAAATTTATCTTCAACTAGGAGTTTTGTAAAGATATCAACCCATTGATGATTTGTATCAATAAATTTTAGATTTAAAATTCCCTTCTGAACATAGTCACGTATAAAGTGATGTTTTATCTAAATATGTTTTTATATAGAATGCAAAAAGGGATATAAACAAATAGCAGAAGTATTATTATAAAGTATAAGAATGTTACTCTCATATATCTGGATATCTTATAGATGGCTTTTCATCCAGAGCATCCGAGTATTGCATCTAGAGGTTGCAATGTATTCAACTTCAGCATTTGAATGTGCTATTGTTGATTGTCTTTTATTGAACCATGAGATTAGGTTATCTCCCAGAAACGGACATCTTCCAGAAGTGCTTTTTCTCTCAAGTCTATCTCCAACATAAACAACATCACAATAACCCACTAGCTTGTAGTCTTTAGATCTTCTATAACACATGCCAAGGTTAATCGTACCTTTCAGATACCCGAAGATCCTCTTAACAACTGTTAAGTGAGACTCTCTAGGATCTGATTGGAAGCAAGCACACAAACAAACACTAAACAAAATGTCAGGTCTAGAAGCAGTCAAGTATAGAAGAGACCCAATCATACCTTTGTATATATTTTGTTCTACCTTAACACTTATTGCATCCTTCTCAAGGATATATGTAGGATGCATATGAGTCTTTGACATCTTGCATTCTGACATGCCAAACTTATTCAGAATTTATTTGATGTACTTGCTCTGATGGATGCATGTTCCTTCTAGACTTTGATTAATTTGAATCCCTAGAAAGAACTTGAGTTCTCCCATCATACTCTTCTCAAACTCTTCCTGCATAGACTTGGCAAATTCCTTGCACAAAGTAGCATTAGTAAAACCAAATATGATATAATCAACGTAAATTTGAACAACAAGAATGTCATTTTTGAATGACTTACCGAATAATGTTGTATCAACTTTCCCTCTGGTCAAATCATTTTCTTAAAAAAATTGCTTAGTCTTTCATACCATGCTCTGGGAGCTTGTTTCAGACCATACAATGATTTCTTAAGCTTGAAAATAAAATATGGATTTTTAGGATTTTCAAAACCAAGGGGTTGGTGTACATACACTTCTTCAGTAATGTAACTATTCAGAAATGCACTCTTAACATATATTTGATACAAGACAATGTTATGATCAACAACAAAGTAAATCAAGATACGAATATACTCTAACTTGGAAATGGGTGCAAAGGTTTCTATGTAGTCAATCCCCTCTTGCTGACTATAACCTTGTGCTACCAATCGAGCCTTATTTCTTACTACCTCTCCTTGTCCGCTCAACTTATTTCCGAAGACCCACATTATTCCAATAATATGAGTTCCTTTGGGTCTAGGCACCAGATCCCATAAGTCATTTTGAGATAATTGATTGAGTTCCTCTTGCATATCCATAATCCATTATGTGTCCAGAAGTGCTTCATCAATTTATGCAGGCTCTATCAGAGGCACCAAACTCATAAGAGTCTATTTATAAGGTTTGAATGAGAACCTGGTTCTGACAGGTTCAAATTTGTCTCCCAGAATCAATTCTTTAGAATGTAAAGATATGTGTCTATGCCTTTTTAGAGGAGTCAGAGCTTCAACAACTTCTGGTTGAGGAACTTCAAAGTCTTTTACTTTAACTTCATTGGCTTCTGAATTTTTTTGTTAAGAACCTGAATAAATGACCTGTAGATCTGCAAATTTCTCAACTAGCTTTGACTTTTAAGAGTCAAGCTTATCATTGAATCTGACATGTATTGATTCTTTAGAAATCCGTGTCTCAATGTTATATACTCTGTAGCCTTTTGAGCATTCAAATTATCCTAACATGATGCACTTTTGTGCCTTAGAAGCAAACTTGCTCATATTCTTTTTAGTGTTCAACATAAAACAAGAACATTTAAAAGGATGAAAATATGAAATGTTGGGCTTCAAATTCTCCCACAATTCATAAAGAGTCTTACCCATAATAGGTCTTATAGAGATCATGTTCTAAATATAACACATTGTGTTGACTACCTATGCCCAAAAGTGCTTAGCCACATTAGTCTTGTTGATCATGGCTCTAAAAATATCTTCCAGAGTCCTATTCTTCCTCTATACAACTCCATTTTATTGTGGAGTTCTAGGGTCGTAGAAATCATAGGAAATGTCATTAGCATTAAAGAGTTTTTTTAAATCTTTATTTTTAAATTCTCCACCATGATCACTTCTGACTTCTACAATTCTGAGATCCTTCTCATTTTGCACTTGAGATCAGAAGGTAGAAACACACAGAATGTGACTCATCCTTGTGTCTGAGAAACTACTGTAGTCATCAATAATGACCAGTCCATACTTTTTACCATTGATAAAGGCAGTTTTCACTGGACCAAACAAGTCAATGTGAAGAAGCTCTAATGGGCTGGAGGTTGAAACAACATTTTTATCCTTAAAAGAAGTTTTAGAAAACTTGTCTTTCTGACATGCTTCACAAAGAGCATCTGAAGCAAACTTCAGATTTGGCAGGCCTCTGATTAAATTAAGCTTATTTAGCTGAGAAATGCTCCTCATGCTAACTGGTGCAATCGTATATGCCACATCCATTGCTCTTCATTTACAAACATAAGACATTTTACATTTTGATTTTTCAAATTAGAAAGTCTTATCTTATAAATGTTGTTCTTCCTCTTTCCATTCAAAATAACTGAGCTATCCTTTTGACTGACAACTTTACATGAATTTTGATTGAAAATAATGTCATAACCATGGTCACTTAATTGACTTAAGGACAACCGATTATGCATTAATCCTTCAACTAAAAGAACATTAGTAATGGAAGGAAGTTTATCGTTACCTGCTATTCCGGAGCCAATGATCTTTCCTTTCTAATCACCTTCGAAATCGACGACTCCTTCGGGCTTAAGTTTCAGGATTTGGAACATATGCCTTCTTCCCGTCATGTGCCGCAAGCATCCATAGTCCAGGTACCATGACTAGTGTCTCAACTCTACTTCTAAGTATGCCTGCAACATATACTATCTTGTCCTTAGGTACCCACATCTTTCTGGGTCCTTTGGGGTTAGTCTTCCCAGAGTTCTTAACAAACTTGGGTTTTTATGCAGGATAACTATACATGTACGCATAATTGAAATGGGAATGAGTTTTCGCTTTAGCCTTAGATTTAGAAGCAATTCTACCTTTAGACGTAACTCCATTTTGTTTCCCAAAAGGGACAAATGGGACTGAAGAGTAGTGGGCTTATCCTCTTTTTCAGAATCAAATTTGTCATCAGAATCATAACCAACACCCCTTGTTCCATTTCTGCTAACACCATAAATCATGGAATCCATTAAGCTTCTATTCATACTTTTAGCAAGAAATTTTGAAAATATTTATCATATTTCTTTATGATATCACCAGAACCTGTAGAGGATTTAGAAAGATTTTTTTTCCAGGTTTGAGACTCTTGCATTGAGGGACATAATTGTTGTTTTTCAAAATGAGATTTTCTTCAGTCAAACTTGAAAAATCTTTCTGAAATTTACAATAAGCTTTTGATTCAGATACATGAATCTTCTTTAGATCCTTATATTTGTCTAGAAGATTCTGATATTTTTCCAAAGTTTCTGATAAACTAGATTCAAGCTCAAAATGAGAAAGTTCAAAAAATACCTCTTCAAAATCTGACTAAGATTCTGATTCTGGTTGAATCGTTTCTGCAGGAGCTTTTGTGCATGCCATCAGCGCCACGTTAGCATGCTCTTCTTCAGAATCATCTTTTGAAGACTCTGAATCATCCCATGTATCCATTAGACCCTTTTTATTTCCTCTGAAGTTCTTCTTATGCCTTTCTGAAGACTTCAAAGCAACAACCTTGCTCTTTCTCTTGGGCTAATCTTCCTCGAGCTCAATCTCGTGACTTCTTAAAGAACTAACCAATTATTTAAGAGAACTGTTGTTAAGATCCTTTGATAACTTCATAGTTGTTACCATAGGTCTCCAACGCTTAGGTAGACTCCTGACGATCTTCTTAACATGACCAAGAGTAGAATACTCTTTGTCCAGAACCTTAAGTCATGCAACAAAAGTCTGAAACTTTGAGAACATGTTCTTAACACTTTCTTTATCCTCTATCTTGAATGCTTCATATTTTTGAATCATGGCAAGAACCTTGATTTTTTTGACTTGTGCATTCTCCTCATGCGACATCCTTAGAGAATCAAATATAGATTTAGCAGTATCTCTATTGTTGATTTTTCATTCTCAGTGTATGAAATAACATTTAGCAAGATGGTTCTTGCTTTGTGATGATTCTTATAATCTTTCTTCTATTGATCTGTCATCACGCTTCTTTCAACTTTATTACCACTTTCATCTACTGGGTGTACGTAGTCATCAACTACCATATCCCATATATCAACATCATGACTTAGAAAGAAGCTCTTTATTCTATCATTCCAATAGTCAAATCTATCTCCATCAAAACCATGAGGTTTAGCATTGTAATGATCTCTATCATTTGTTTGAGCAACTGATGATGGAAGGGCAGCCATTGTGTTTCACACTGGATCTTTATCTGACACTATTAAGTGTTTGATATCTTATTAAGATTAAAACCGGAGCTCTGATGCCAATTGAATGTGACAAAAAACACAAGAAATATGAGTTTGAATTGGATTTCCAAAAACAAAAGCTTTTTCAAAATCAACTCAATCAAACAATAACACGAACAAGAAAAATAATAAATTTATTTTTATACTTGACGAATCTACTTCCAGTCCACCCTACCAAGGTGATTTTTCCTTCTCAACAAAGACTTAATCAATTATAACCGAAACTGATTACAGACACCACAAAGACAATCTGTCTTTGTCTTCTTGAGCCTATCTGACTAAAACCTAGTCACTCAAAGAAACCACTCAAACACCTTTGAGATTTACAAGTGTGTGTTTACAAGTATTGCTTCTAAGGAAGCAAATTAACACAAGTTAAATACAATGAATATCTCACGCAATAACGAGCAACAACTCTTGTGTGTTTACAAAGAATATACACAAAAAATATTTATTTTAGCAAAAGAGCGTGCGTATGAGCGTAATATTGCGCAGTGAGTTAGCATGAACAACTTCTCCCATTCTTCCAAGACTTCTTTATATAGTCAATTAAAAGATTCGTTGGAGGGTAGAATTGGAATAGCAAATTGCAGCTATCTCTTTGTGTAACGATTTGCATATAAAAGACAAAATGGTACAATAGTATTGTCCTTAGCTCACAAAATCAGCGTAGTGGAGTGAAGAGTGATCTTGTATTGTGTGCTATTCTTTTATGCAAAATCTTTTGATCTATCTTATAATCTTCAGAGACTTATGATGAAATAATGTTGAAGCATGCTTAGAAGGATCAAGAGACTAGTTGACAAAATCTTCAAAACCTCGGTCTTTAGAGTCTTGACGCAGTTCCTTAGAACCTGGTCTATAGAGTCTTCAGATCCTATTCTTCAGAATCTTCAGAACTTTAGCACATAATCATGAAGGTTGACAATCCTTCAGAGGCTCTTCCATCAGAGTCACAGTCAGAAGGTTTAGCACAAACGTTCACCATAACCGTTGTCTAAGAGTTTTCTAGAACTTAAAAACATCTTGCAAAACACTTATATCTCTTTAGAGTCAGAGTGTGTTGATTATAGAATCTGATGACGTCACACGTCAATGCTTCAGAGTCGGAACCTCTTAGTAAAAGTTACACACTAGATAAAAACCATTAGTATACAAAATTGTTCTTTAAGAAACAATGTAATATTATCATAAAAACTAAATGCCAAATGCAGAACTATTAGTGTATTGTTACAAATATATTTTTAAACCATTTATTTTATTAAGATCTGAAAAAGGAAATGAATTTATTTTGGATTTTTTAGTATGAGATATTTGGAAGAAGACTTAATTTGAAATGTTTTTTATTTAATTAGAAAAATTAGTTGAGATTTGATTGTGAGCCTTTTCATTTCAGATTTGAGAAAATTAATAAAACTTTTGTTGGATCTGTTTATTCTTTTGCTTTTATGTTGCTAAATAGAAAGAAGGAAGAAAACTAAAATATTCATAAGTTAAAGCAAATGACTACATGATTTGGCAATGAAAACAAGTACTTATCAACCAGAGAAGTGAAGTATTACAAATAGTATGATGCTTTATAACAAGTTGCAGCACACCATAATGAAGATACATAGTAAAAAGACTTAACTTATTTATTCAAAAATAAAAACTAAAATTATCAACTTCACTACTACTACTAATACTAGTACTTTTAAACATAGAAATTAAATAACTAGAAACAAGACAACCCAAGCCATATTAAATTGATATGCTATTAGGAATCCCCATGCCAGTTAATCCACCTTCACTACTAGGTTTAAGCAAAGTATATGCCATCTTCACTGGACCAAACCTGTTCCTAAGTTTCTCATCATTGTTCATCGTCTCAATCCTTTTCTCAATTTCACTAAGTTTACTTCCAAACTTTTCAAAAGCCTTCAATGCCTTTCCATCATAAGTCCAATGTGGAGTGTCTCTCTCTCCAAGATAGACCTCATCACTAGCATGTCTTGACAATATTTCCACAAGTGAAATTCCAAGAACAGCTTGAAATTGTGAAGTTATTGTTTTCAGAAAAGCATTGTCAGGATTTTCCACAAGTTCATTGTATTCTTGAGTTCCTTCTTCAGGCATGAGTCGTCGGCTCATAGAAGGACGATTCGGCGGAAAGCCTCCGTATGGATACTGTCCAAAGTTGAGAGCAGCATGGAGAGCTGAGGTAATCCATATGATGATAGTGCAGGCTTCAATCAGTTCTTCAAGTGTGTGCATCTTTGGCCACCACGGCTCGTCTTTCTTGTCACCATGACCCTTTTCGATTATTTCCTTCCACCAAGCTTGGAGCTCTGAGTCCTCCTTGATTGAGTCATTGTCCTTGTAGTAAGCGGAGCAGTAGTCCGTAACCCATGTCTTGATGGCAAACCAAATCTCAAGTCCATCAACCGCGAAAGGGTAGTCCTCGATTAATAATCGAAGACCGTTTGGAGAACTCAAGTCCTTAACAGCAATTCCTCTAAAAGTTGCAAAGATGAAGTAATTGATCAATAAAATGAAATAAAAACATTAAGCTATTTGCAATGATAATGGTTTTACTACCTCTTGAGAAGATCTTGAGGAAGTGCTTGCTCGGGGAAAGACCAATCCTTATAGAGAAAGGACGAAAACTCCATAGAGTACTTCGATGGAAAAAGGGTCAACTCTAGAGCACCACCTCCATTGAGGAGGATCTGTCTTGCAAGTCCGTTTATATTCATGGTGTCGCGAAAGTGAGGATGCAAGAGCTTATGAATAGGGTGAAGCACGCTAAGTTGCCTATTCGAAGCTATGATAAACGGCTCAACGACAGCATGAGTATGCAACCTGTCATACATGTATAATGTAAAAAGTTAATCGCAATGACATACGAACCAAGACTAAGTTTGGTTAGAATTACGAGTCGTAAGGTCCTACCAGTGGCTGATAAGTTGATGATAGCCGGAGTCAACTACTCCGACATAAGCTTTGGCCAATTGCCAAATGGAATTTTCAACACCTTGCTTTGCAGGCAAGTAAACTTTACTAATGGCACCGTATTGATCTCCCTCAGAATGCGGCAGACTCAACTCAATGGCGACTGGCTTTAAAGTTCCATTCTTTTGCAAGAACAAAATTGTCCTACTAGCATATGTCTTTGTAGAGGTGGAGTTTATCCTTCTTAAATATGGCATGAGTGAATCATGGTGATCTAATATGAACAATTTTCTTTCTTTAATCGCCTATTCAATCAAAACCAAATAAATATCAGCATCCTAACATTGAGTAAATTTTGTTGCAAAACACAATATTATATTAGCTCGAACTTTACCTCATCGACAGTGAGCCCGTCCAGATAAATTTCAATGTGTTCTTTGGTTATTTTACTGGATTGATCGCCGTAGAGTTGATGATCTAGCTTGCTTTGTGGTGGGAACTCCTGCAGTTATTTAGGAGATTACGAGGAAAAAGAAGTCATAGGAAATTCATCATTAACATATAATATTGTTTCAAAGTAGATAAAAAAACTCAAACTTACTTGGAGACTACAGATCATGACAGGGTTTATACCAGCCAGCATCTCCCTGGCAAATTCTTCATCTGTTCTCCACGCAGATTTATCGGCCGCAATCACTTGAGGCATTGGAAATTTGAGGAACTTTTCCCCATCAGTTCGGAAAATTTCCTTAAGCATCTCTCCATGGATGTTATCCCTAACATATTTAAGCAAACCCTCAGGCACATCAATTCCGCCTTCATAGAGTTTGAGCACATCTTCAAAGCTGTCAAACTCATTCGGCGTGCTATCAAATAGAGACTCCAGTTCAGGTTTCAGAACTTGAACTATGGATTTCAACGCGTAAGCCAGAAAATCAGACATCCTTAAATGACCGAATCTTTCATCCCTCGGAACGTAGATATTTAAGCTCAACGCAAGATCCAGCCTACTCTCATAATTAGGATCTGATTTTGCAGGTTTTCTACCGGTTCTTCCCCTACGTGGATAAGGATATTCAGCAGACCCTCCGAGAATAGGACGAGCATGTTCTGGACCCTTATCGGCATTTCCCAAATCATTGTAGAATGCATAATCATAAACCCTATCCCACTTCTCAAGCTCTCCCTTTCCATCACCTCTTAAAGTTTCTAACTCTTCTTCTCTGTACTTGATCAGTGGCATTGGTGTTGCACTTGGAAGATATGCCTTGTTGGAGAAGAAAACACGGTCTTTTTGATAGTTTTTCGCAGGGTATACCCAAGAGTTGCAGACAAAGTGGATATCATCATCTTGACCAGGAACATGTTTAAGTGTTAAGGTTTTGAGGTAGAACTCACTGTGATGATTGTTTCTTATTAAAAATGCTCCTGGTGTTCCGATTTCTTCATCATCCCAATCAAATATAACCGTGAATGCGGATTCACCGGTTCGTTGAGATTCAGGTGTGGATGTGGTGATCCAATCTAAATTAGCAGGCTTTCCAAGTTTTCCCTTCCATCCATTCTCTGAAAATATCATTCAAAAAAGAAAAGAAGAAAACATATATAACAACAGTATAGTAGTTTATTTTTTCATCAAGAAGCTTATAACGCAAGAAAGGAAGAACATAAACTAACCTGGATCAGTGTTAACAGCACTGATGAGTTGAAGAGAAACTCTTTTACCGACAAACTCATGAAGACCATCAAGAAAGGAAGCTGTGAAATCGTTGAAGTCCAAAACACTTTTCTTCATCAACACAACCGTCCCTTCAACATGGTGGCGAGTGTTACGAATCATTTTCAGCAACAAAATGGAAAAACAGTAACCTTGGGACAAAGGAAAGAGACAGAGGTTTTGAATGTATGTTTAGTAAAAAGCTGTTAATGCTTGTGAAATGTGATGTGAAAGAATTGTGTTTGCTTTGCCTTTTATAGACACACAGAATATCAATACCATATCCGAATTTAATATTTAAGAACAACCGAACACAATAAATTATGTATCTAATATTTACTTTGAAATTACTTTTAAATAAATTTATATAATTTTTTAAAAGAATTTAAATTTTGGGTCAACATTTTTTTTTTAAATTTAATATTTATTTATTTTATCATTATCATTATTTAATATATATCAAACATATAAAATTATAAAATAACAAGACTATCATTATTATAGTATCTTTATCCAAATATGTATCTAAATTTTTACTTTATAATTTATTTATCATATCTTTTACGATCAAGGAATCCATATTATTTTTAAAAAATGTTGATGATACTTTTTTAAATATTTTATTTAAATATTTTTTCTTTAATACTTATGTGTTTTAATTGTGTATGGATACTTTTAATTAAAATTAATTTAAAATAAAAGAGATAATGTGACACGTTTTATTGATTGAATAATGAAAGTTCACTTTAATTAAATTTAAAAATATAAAAGTGTTGGTCCTAAATAAATTAGGCTAGAAAATGGATTCATATCATTAATTGCAGGGTTGGTAATGAATTCATATTTATCAAATTCAATTAGTGTAAAAGAATTATATTATATATAAATAAAAGTTTTTGTTTTTCAATTTTAAAAATAATTTTTTAATTGTAAATCTGAATTATATATAAAAATAAGTTATTTGAACTCGTACTCTTAATTTATGGTACGTTTTAGTCCTCACTTAAAATTTAAAATTTAAAATAATTTTATTTGAGAATTCATGGAAGTAGGTGAAATGAATAATCATTTAATATGAAACAATTTATTTTTGTAGTTATAATTTATGAAATGATTTATTTTTATGGTTAAGATTTATAAAACAAATCAGGTGACACAAAAACAGTTTGAAATTTATAATGAATTTCGAATAGACTTAAAATCAGTTTCAAATTGATTTCAAATCAATTTTAAATAGATTTTAATTTCAATTTAAATTTTATTTTTTTAAAATTAATATTAATTTTTAAGTTTAAAAAGTTAAATAAATTTGATGAGATTTTAAAATATTTTTCTTTGAAAAAAGATCAAAAACAATTTCTTTATTGAAAAAATAAACAAAAACTGAAAATTAAAAAGAAATCCTGAAATAAAAAATTATTTCAAAAACAAAAAAAAAATTATATTCCGAAAATAAAATAAAGAATTCTTTAAAAAGAGATTATTCCAAAAAATAAAATAAAAAACTGAAAAATAAAAAACAAAAAGGAAATCAAAAATAAAAAAATTCTGAAATTTTCTTTTATGTAAAATATTTTTTTTATTCTGAAAAATTGAAAAAGTAATTTTTTCAAAAAGAAAACAAAAATCAGAATAAAAATCTTTTTTTTTATTTAGAAAAAAATAATAATTTTATCTAAAATAAAATTCCAAATATAATTTTCTCGAAAAAAAATTCTGAATATAATTTTTTTTGTAAAAAAAAATATGATTTTTTTTTAAATTAGTTTTTTTAAGAAATTTTAAAAAAAATTTAAGAGAGTTTAAAATATAAAATTATTTTATAACATATATATATGATGAAACATGATAAAAAGAACAAAAATAAAAATTTAATATATAATGAAATTTGGGTATCCAATAATTAAATCAAATTAGTGTTATGGATAACGGTTTATATTTAGATAATAAAATAGATACTCACATTTATATTTTATATTTGATTTAAATTTTTAAAAATGGAATAATTTAAATATCAATTTAATTAAGATTTTTAAAAATGAAATTATTTAGAATCGTACCAATTTGATTATGAATAACTTGTTTTTTTTTTCTCCTCTACATGTGGGTATGGAACAGAGTGAAGACGGCAGCATTGAGCACTGCTTTGTTGAACAGTGATCTGAGCTGTGGTGCAATGTTATGAGAGAAAGTGTGCAATCGATAGAGAATGGTGTCATCCTAGAAGTCCAAAATTTTATGGTATTTTGGACTTTTTGATTATGATGTAAAATTCTGCTCTGATTCATGAAGTGGAGTAAACTAGGTGGAAAGAGATCGATAGTTTTGCCTCTTCATTTTGGAACTTGGTCATAAGTTGATTTTTGATAAGATCACACCTTCATGATACACTGTTTCAACGCTCCTATTTCACATGGTCATTTCATTTGTGGTTTCTATAATGTCTCTCAATATCTTTTAGTACTTTTAATATTAATTTCGCTCATATTAAGCAGGGACTGGTAGCTTATTAAAATAATAATGATAAAAATACTATTATTTTACCGATGTATCTGTTAAATTAGTCATAATAAAATTTGTCAAATCTCTCTGAATACAATATCAGGACGAGGACAACAATTGTTTGAGAAGCTCTAAAATCATCAAAGACTACAAATCCTTGAACGTTAAAGTTTTCGGTATCCTACACCAAACTGTTGTGCCGCATGAAAAGAAGTTCACACTGCCTTGAAATCAATCAAAGCATTTTGCTATCCTCAATCGGAAGGTTCTTGCATCAGACAGCACAAGACATACTCATAGAAAGCAGTAAAGTAATTCTAAATTATTCCAAAAAAGACAAGATGAAAACAGAATATCAAATATTTTGTTTCAAAAGTAGATTCTGATTCCCCACACATCCTTATCTTTGAGGTAGCAGGATAAACTTACTTGGTAAGATTCTGAAAGGGTTAAATTCTACACATACCATAATATAATACTTGAGAGATAGGAAAAAAGCACAACACAACAATATTACTTGGTATTTATTCTGATCTGCACTTCTAAATATGTGAATGCTCTGAAGTTCTAAAGTGCGAACTGTGAACTAAATCAAATTCTTATGTACTAAATGCAGTTTCAATTTCAGTTTAAAAAATAATACATTGTCTTCTTGTATAAATGTACTTATAAACTATTACAAGTTACACAAATTTTGAACACATCTCACCACATTAGTACTATATATCACAGAGCAGGAAGTGACTTATTCCAGTTTCAACTCTTCAATGAAGAAGAGCTAACATAATATAGTAGATTTAAAGCAGACACTTGGCTGACCCAACATCTTGAATTCTTAACTATTCATTATCCATTTACCGGTCACCAAACCTCCCGATTATTTCAAACAAGGGTCGAACTTGAATTTAACCTCTTCCAAAGACTAGGAATGACCTACTTGCCTACCCCACTGAAGGTCTGAAGAAAATTCAGCAAGAGCAGCTCGAGGATCCCCATTTGAAACAGACCAGTAGTATTGAGCAGTTTCACTATCAACTTGCATGCTTCTCTTCAAGGAATCAAGCACCTTTTTGTTGCTCTCTTCTGAGGATATTCTGGTTGATACATAGCTACTCTTTATGTCTGGTACATCGTCAGGGTACAATACTGCAACTTCTCGTTTAGCATTAACATCTAGCTCAATAAAGCAAGTTCTTTTAATAAGAATATCGGGATTACTAATAGGAATTAATAGCCTTTCCCTCGAGTATATGCCATGATCGCTCATCATATTGTTCAATCGTTTAATATCCATCACCTATCATAGTATAAAAACAAATTATCATCAGAAGGCCAATACAGTTTATCAAATTCTTCAGTGTTATTAAACTGGAAAAACCAGGAACAAAACAAGGAAAGGATGGATCAATGTGAAGTTTATAAAGCAAGTAGATGCTCCGCTGTTAACAATTTCAAAACGATATCCCTAGGGCTTTGTTTGGATTGATGGGATCAAATGGGGCCGAGCAGTATGGCATGGAATGAAGTGGTATTCATTCTTTGGAACATTTAAAATCGGATGGGAGCAAAGCAAAATGGAGTGGTATAGATTACATTACATTCCATCACTTACAACCATGTTCTTCCCCTCCAATTTGGGCGGAACAAAGAATTTGCCTTGTTCCGTCTTAAAATTTACAAACTATGGAATAAAATCTTCATCCGGCTGCATCCAACTCCGCTCAATTCCAACCGTTCATTTTATGATATCCAAACACAGTCTAAAAGGCTACAATCATTGTGCTCAATAGGATGGATCAATTTAGTCCTAAAATGGAATATTAAGAGTCATAATTTTCAATTTCAGCTATGATTTAGTAATTTCATTCTAATCAATTTCAAAAACAAATAGTGCATTTCAATTTGTGAAACTAAGTAAAAGAAACAGTCGATAATAAACCCTAGCCGGTAGCAGACAGACCTGAACGGAGTACTTGACGGCGAGACTAGCAACGCTGTCTCCGCGCATAATTCGGTGCGAGATTGCGAATTTGGCGAGTGAATTGTCTCTCCAGAAGCTTCTAGAGAGCGGGTTTCCAACTACGTCCTTCAATTTCCATGGTGCTAGGAAAGCTCTGGTTACAATATCTCTTTGTGAGGCTACTGAGTTCCAGACTCGGCACACGCAACTCGAACGGGCGAGATCGGGGATCGGAAGCTTCTCGAAGATGATTTGGAGGGTGTCGGTGGAGGATAGTGCCGAGAAATGAGAATTCATTGGCGAGATTACTGTTGAAGTGGAAGGAGGTGGGGTTTGGGTGGAAGAAGGGGAAGCGAAATTAGAATTCATGAGATGGCGGAGAATATCGCCGTCGTCTTCGTCGCAACAGCATCCCATTCAGATGAAGTAGTTTCTTTTACACCTTCGGACAAAACTCATCCACGAATCTTATACGGGTGGTTAAAGATATTGTGAATAAATATATTTTCTTTCATTATTGATATTATTATCATCACAAATATTAATTGTCTTTATTTATATCTTTTTCAATTATATACTTATTTTGTTTCAAACAAATAAAGTTTCGAAGTTTAGTCACATGTAACGTAATCGTATATCCTTTCAAGTTTAGGTGCATGTAATGTAATCTTATATCCTTTTAAATTTAGATTAATTACTATACACCGTTAGTGTAAAAAGTTTTACACCGTCGGTTCATCACCATCATTCGTTTGTATTACTTTATAGATTTTTAAAATAAAAGTCAAACTTCTTTTAATATCCAACGTCTATAATTAAGTGATGGTGTAAAACCCTTTTACACTGACAGTGTATTTCAATTAATCTCTTAAATTTATATTTGTGCGTCACGTATATTACATTGACACACATGCATATCAATATGTCATTTTTATTGACGTATGTGTATAATAAAAAGGAGATGTTGATAATTCTGATATATTTTTATATATTTTTATAAATCTGATATATTTTTATATACATAGACATTAATATCTATTCACATAAGTATGGATGATATATGTGTCAATGTTTATGACGCATAAATATAAATTTATAAGTATGTGTTTATATATATATATATATATATATATATATATATATATATATATATATATATATATATATATATATATATATAT
Source organism: Lathyrus oleraceus (assembly GCF_024323335.1). NCBI lineage: Eukaryota > Viridiplantae > Streptophyta > Magnoliopsida > Fabales > Fabaceae > Lathyrus > Lathyrus oleraceus. Next base: position 325,291,495 of record NC_066584.1, on the reverse strand, counting down.
ATATATATATATATATATATGATTTTTTTACGAGGATTTTAGTATATTATTAAAAAAGATAATTATTGTGAAAATAAAATTGAAAACTTTGTTTATTGTGAAGAAAAAAATCAGCCTAAATTTAGTTATGGATATTTTCACTTATCAAATTAAAATGAACACCTCTAGCTACATTACAATCAAAATTGTAATCTAACTGACTTGCTTATATAAAAAATTATTTAACAAATTAACTACTTATCAACAAGTTACTTAAGTAATTTCAATTTGCACATCCCAAACATGCCTCTTAATCTACAAAACGATTCCAAGCTTAAGGCCTTGGTCATTAAACTAGTTTGTTGATCTTATGATGAGTAATGGACTAGGTGAATGTCTCATTCCATGGTCAAATCACATAGAAAATGAAATTTTAATGCTCCTTGACAAACACTACTTGCAACTTCTATGAATTCAACTTTTGTGATAAAAAGAGTTGGAATCGGTTGCTTTTTAAATACTCTCCCGTTTCATAAAAGTGTTTTATTGGAACAATGCCTAATTCTCAAGAAAATAATTAATTGTTATAATTTTAATGATAAAACTAATATTATTATTTATTAGAATACCCTGATTAATTATAATTTATAAAGTAATTAAATAAAATGAATTATATATATATATATATAGAGAGAGAGAGAGAGAGAGAGTATTGAAAAATAATAATAAATACTGCATTGATATTGTAAAGTGTCAATTATTTTGAGACAAATAAAAAATATAAATGAAATACTTTTTATGAGAGAGAGAGTAAATGTGAACTAGTTGTTGTTCCAATAATAATAAGAATATAATTTAGAGTGTTTATTTTGGTATTTTTACTGAGATAACCCTGTTTTTCGAAAAAATTCTCAAAATACCCCAATTTTCAGCAAAATTCCCAATCTACCCCACTTTTAGGAGGAGGCGCCAATTGAATTGGCGTCTCCTCTTAAAAATTGCAAGGAGGCGCCAATTGGATTGGCTAGGGCAGGTGCCCTAGCCAATCCAATTGGCGCCTATGTGTAATTTTTAAGAGGAGACGCCAATTCAATTGGCGACTCCCTTAAAAAAGCTTCAAATGGCAAAACCTCCAACATGAAAGTTGTAGATATTTTCAAGACAATGAATTTGGACATAAATTTTGCATCATTTGGAATTTTTATGAGAAAGTTATGGGCAGTTGAAGTTGGACTTCTGAGTTTTTCAACTATTATCTGACCTATAATGTCTTGCATTATCGCATGTGTTTCTTTTAGAAATATGAAATTTTTTCCAACATAACATTTGAAGTAGACATCTCAAATTTTGCAATGTACTTGGTCCCACCTCAAAATAATTAAAAATGAGTGAGTTAGGTCCCTGCGAACTTGACCCAAAATTAGGGTTTCTGTCAAAATGACCTATAATGTTTTGAAATGAATGATGAGCTTCCAAGTTTCAAATGGATTTTTGATGAACATGAAAGTTGTTCATATGGCGACTGTTGTTAAAACTTGAATGGAGGCGCCAACTCAATTGACGACTCCCTCATAAAATGCCTTTTTGTCTTATAAATAGATGCGTTGTGTGACCAATTGTTCCACAACTTATATAATCATTTGGCTATCATGTTTGGTGTTCGTCGCCGATACGGTAAGGTGATTTATGCGAGAGACAAACCTCAATTGCTGATGCTGTTTTGGAACATCACCATGTTAGATCAACTGAAGAGGGAGCTGGTTCGATGATTAGACGGGAAAATACCAGAAGGGGAAAAAATCAGAAGTATTGAGAGACTTGACAGTATCTTTGGTTGGGTGCGAATGAAGACTGATAAGGATGCTAGGGAAATGATGTTCGGTCGAGACGACATTAATTTGATTGTTGTAATCAGTTAGAATTATTTATGTTTTCAGATGTTTTGTATTGATGTTGGTTATGAAACTCGTTGTAACAAGAACTTAATGATATATAATGATTGATTGTTACAGAAATACAATGTTACAAAAAGCTTAAGATCTAGATACAATGTTACAAAAAGCTTAAGATCTAGATGATGCTCCTTGATTGGGACAATTGTTTTTGTTGTGTCCTGGTTGACGACAGATACTACATAATCTTATCATTTTATCTGTGGAATCCATCTCTGTTCTGATACGTGTGTTGTTTGGCCTTCCTTTCTTCTTTCTACGCATCTCTTCATTGTGCCAAACAATATCTCCTTCATATGGAGGCCAGTAATCCTCCATTGGTAGTACTGAAAAGCTTTGAGTATATACATTCATGATGGTGTTGGCCTTGTACACATCAGATAAATGGGTGTAAGCGTCTTGACGAGTATAAGCGCATGCTGCAATGACATGGGAGTAAGGTATGCGGAAGGCCTGAAATTTTCCACAATCGCACCAACTTCTGTGTAGTCTAACAGCGTAGGCTAAATTTGGTCTCCCCTCGTTGTTGCCCATTGTTTCTTGGACGCTGAAATTTTGTCTATGACGGTCAAACACTGTTACAGCGTATGTCGTAGCTTTGATGCTCTCCTCTTTCATGACCTTCATGCAACACTCACTGAATACTTATCCGGACATTAACACTGCACTCCATCTTTCACCTCTGGTTGCGAACATAGAAGCCAACCTATAATAGGTTGATCTTACCAAGGTGGTTATCGGCAGATTTCGAATTCCTTTGAAAACTCCGTTCATGCATTCCACAATGTTTGTTGTCATGTGGCCCCATCGACAACCACCGTCAAATGCTCTTGTCCACTGCTCTACTGGGATGTTATTTATCCATCTCCCCGCGTCTTCATTAGACAGTCGAATTTCATCACGATAATATTGAAATGACGGTTGAGTTAAAGCATACCCAGCATTCACCACCTTCTTGAGAAGATTCTTATCTGTTATAGCACGCATGAAGTTTTGTGCAATGTGTCTGATACAGTAGATATGTGTAGAAGGAGGATCATGCCATCCGTTGTCATGGTTGTTGTAGGCACTTTCAATGGCAGCATGTCTATCAGAAATCAAACATAGATTGGCTTGTGGAGCGACATGCGTTCTGAGATGTCGAAGAAAGAAACCCCATCCACCAGCCGTTTCACCTTCAACAAGAGCAAAGGCAATGGGAAATACATTGTTGTTACCGTCTTGTGCAACCGCCATGAGCAAAGTACCCTTGTATTTTCCGTATAACCAAGTGCCATCAATTTGCAAGAGAGGTTTGCAGAAAGCGAAACCTTTGATGCACGGGTCAAATGCCCAAAAGAGACGGTGAAATATTCTATTACCTGTAGCACAGGTTCCGTCTGGCATCATTGCTGGCACTGTCTCCATAATTGCCACAGTTCCTGGGACATAAGTTTTTAGTGCCCATAAAAACCGTGGTAATTCCTTGAATGAATCCTCCCAGTTGTCGAAAACCTGTTCAACAGCCTTTGTCCTCGCAATCCATGCTTTCTTGTAAGATGGAGTATAATTATATGTTGTTCGGATATGGGATATAATTATACTCACCTTCACTGATGGGTCTTTATTTACCAATGGCAGAATGTCTTGACATATCAAAGTTGTGCTCAGTTTACGGTGATCTTGTTCAACGTTAGTTGCAATGCAACTGTGCGGTGGGTCTATTGAAGCGATCTCCCAAGAGTCATTTTTCTTCTTGTAAGATGCAGCCAAACGAAACTTACAAAGCATGTTACGACATTCGATAACATACCTTCTAGAATCAGTGCGTTTCACTGTAAAGTCAGCAAAGTTGTTCATGTGGAATTTTTTGATTGCCAAGACACATTTTTCTTTGGTACGAAACATGTCTCCCACCTTTAATTCGCCTACTGGTCTCGGATACGGATTATAGAAGACACTGTTGGATGTTTCATCGTCGTGAAGATCCATATTTGTCATATGTTGAGGAGGATTGTAGGCATGACTAGGAGGTATTGGTGGTGGTTGAGCATCATCTTCATCGTCGTTGTTCAACATGTGATCAACCTGTATCTCGGTCTCCTCTTCTTCTTCATCAACAACGTCGACTTCTACTTCTGCTTCTGGGTTGAGTTCATCTGACCATTGTGCATCATCTGCAGCATCTTCACCAGCTGCATCCTGATCCGTTAGTTGAGACTGTTGAGACGGTATACATGGTTGTAGAGTAATGTACAACTCGATACAATCCATGCCTGAATGTTCATGACTAAGAAACATGTTTTCAACATCTTCATTGTCTCGTACCTTAAGGGGGAAAAACTTGCATTGACCATTCTCAAAAAATATAGGATTTTGATATGTGATCTTTGACACAATACCTGATCCTATAAAGGATTGTATTCTTTTTTTCAAATGCAAAAAGGTTGCATTTCTCTTGATCGTGATTCTAATGGTATCAGTGTTTCTAAAACAAAAACCGTGAAGCTCAGACTCAAAAGTTTTACCGTTGCAGTGAACGTTGACACTGTATAATGATGAAGATGACATTTTGGAGATGAAAACTATTTTGCAAGTGCAGATGAATGTGAGTGAAGTGTCTTGGATGTTGATAGTAAGACACTTAAATAGATGGTATCAGTGTCTCACATGCTAGCTAGTTCTGAGATGATGTGTCGGACATTGAAGCTACTCTGAGATAATGTGTCAAGCATGCAAGCCAGTTCTGAGATGATGTGTCTGTCATGCAAGACAGTGTGAGTTGATGTGTCAAGTATGCTACCTAATCATGAGATGATGTGTTTGTCATGCAAGACAGTGTAAGTTGATGTGTCAAGCATGCTAGCTAGTCATGAGATGATGTGTCTGTCATGCAAGACAGTGTGAGTTGATGTGTCAAGCATGCTAGCTAGTCATGAGATGATGTGTCTGTCATGCAAGACAGTGTGAGTTGATGTGTCAACCATGCAAGCTATCAACAAGTGACTCTTCAGCATGCAGGAGACCGGACAGCCACGTGTCTGACATGTAAGTTAGGTCTTAGATGATGTGTCAGTCATGCAAGACAGTCTGAGATAATGTGTCAACCATGCAAGCTATCAAGAAGCTAGTCATCAGCATGCAGGAGACAAGACAGACACGTGTCGGACATGTAACATAGTCAGAGATGATGTGTCAATCATGCAAGCCATCCACAAGTGAGTTGTTCAGCATGCAGGAGACAAGAATGCCACGTGTCAGACATGCAGATGGTGTCGCCAATTGGTTTGGCGCCTACACTTAAGGCTTGTACATGGTCGCCAATTCAAGTGGCGACCCCATGGAGTCAGTCCTCGAAACCAAGCATTCAGAACTAGCCTTGCATGCATGTACCTATGGTGTCGCCAATTTGAATGGCGCCCCCTCTTTAGGATTGTACATGGTCGCCAAATAAGGTGGAGACACCATGCAAACACAAATTTTTATGCTCTCATCCATTTGCCTATAAATACATCCACTCCTTCAACAATTCTTCCACACCAACATTCTCACTACTTCATCTAAAATACTTCTTTTACAATTTCATCTTCAACAACATCTTCCAATTTCATCTACACCAACTCCCCAACAATATGTCTTTACTCACAATGGGCGAAGCACACAGAGGAACAGTTGCAAACATCGCAACATACGTAAGTTTTTTCTTATACTAATTTTTTATGTTTCATCTCCACCAACCCCATTTTATTTTGAAATACCAACTTAATCAAGTGTTATATTATTTCTATTATAGGATGTATCAAGGTTTCGAACTCGAGTCCACGAATTTGTCCCAATGGACCCGATGATTCAACCTTATGTTGAACTCGCCGGTTTTGGTCAGATTAGCAAGATTATGTCTTGGTCTATAGATAACAAGTTCATTCTAGCCTTATGCGAAAGATGGAGGCCAGAGACACACACATTTTGGTTTCCAACCGGTGAGTGTACCGTGACGTTGGAAGACGTCTACATGCTTTTAGGACTACGAATTGAAGGCAAAGTTGTTAATGGTAAGACCAACTATGCAAATTCAATTTGCATGGAGCTTTTAGAAACTGATTTGTTAGATGATAATGCTAGAGGTCAAGGTATACTACTCTCACGCCTAAAGTCATATTATAATAGTTTATATTTAGATGAGCATTCTACCGAAGATGCTCGAATAATAAAAACTAGGTGTTACATTATGTTGTTACTAGGATCCTTTTTATTTCCCGAAGGTAGTGGTTCTAGCATGCATATTATGTACTTACCTCTACTTAGACATGTAGATAGAATAGGTAGTTACAGTTGGGGATCCGCATGTCTAGCCTATCTCTATAGTTCGTTGTGCAAAAACTCCCACAAAGACACATCTACATTTTTTGGATGTGTTGTTTTGCTACAAGCATGGGGATGGTCAAGACTACCGTCTCTAGCACCGGTCAATAACAACCCTTTCACTTTTCCATATGCAAAAAAGTAAGTTGTTTAAATTGCTATATCTTTACTTACTTCCTTACAGTTTAGTTCCTATAACTAATTTATTTTAACTTTTTGGTGTAGATGGTCGGTACATGGTATGAGTTACAGCAGATGTCCGAGACACTGTATTACTCAGTATCGCAACCTGTTGGATCACCTTCGACCGACAGACGTAAGCAAAATAACTTCATTAATTCGTCATATTATGTTGACTTTTTCTACATTCATTTAAATCCTATCTTCTTTAACATTTCAGTTCATTTGGCGTCCATACCTTAATCTGGATCATGAGCATGAGGTCAACCCTGAAGACGCAGTCGTATGGACAACATGCGCACCGATAATACGGTTCACAACAGTGGAGATGCACAACACCGATCGTGTGAAGCTACAGTTCGGTATGGTCCAGAATATCCCAGATCCCCCAGCTAGCCTAGGAGAATGGCATATGCGTAAAGTGAACGACCAATGGAACTTCAACCCTTGGCAAACCTTCGCAAGATCGGAGTGTCGCAAGTGGAAGCACCGTCATGACCATGTCTTAACTGACGCAGTCATGCCAAATGAGGTAAAACCAAGTCGTACTTATATGGCTTGGTACAGATCGGTTGGATTTCAATTCATCGCCGATGATATGTACCTCTACGACCCACGCCAGACAAGTTACACACAAGAAGGATCAACATCTAACCCCCAACAACATTCTCAGCCCGGTTACTCACAATCACCTATCCGTCAAACTTTTCGTTCCACAAACACACAAACATACAACCAAAACATGCCATTCACCCAACACCAATACTAAGAACATCCCCCATACCACCACCAACAAATGGACCATCAACCTCAGACCGAACATCGCTTCGCACCCACACCATCACCCTACCAAAGTCGCCTTAGCCAAAACACTAACCGCCCCTCCTCCTACCGTAGCCAAGAACCCCAAACATCACAATACCAAAACATCCCACAACCATATCTCTTCCAAACACCCCAACAACCTTTCCAACCTTTCCTAGACCCATCATTCACACCCATGTCTCCCTTCAACCGTCCCGGTCGCCCATCCATGAGTCAACCACACCCCAACTTCTTTGGCATGGGTCATGAGCTCAGCTACGCCGGTACACCATCATTGAATACTGAAGACTATGCTGAGTTGGCTGAATACCTCAACGGATCTTCTCCTGTAGGAGGTAATGACACTCCTGGACCATCAGATAAACAAACACCGGTGCAGAATCGTCAACGTGGGTTAGGGCCAAGGGTTAGGGTAGCTAGGGGATGTGGGACCGGAGGTCGGTTAGGTGATCCCGGTCATCACCATTAGGATTCTTTGTGTAAACTCCAAAATTTTATTGATATCAATTCGTATTATATCAAATTTATCTTTGTGTAAACTCCAAACATTAGGTTTCTTTGTCTAAACTCCATTTTGGCAAAATTCACATACACATGTTTTGACTGAAACCCTAATTTTGGGTCAACTACCCAACTACCTAACTCACTCATTTTTTATGATTTTGAGGTGGGACAAAGTGCATTGGAAAGTTTGAGATGTCTACTTAAATTGTTATGTTGGACAAAATTTCATAATTCTAAAATAAACACATATGATAATACAAAACATTAAAGGCCACATAACAATTGAAATGTCAAAGAATCCAAGTTCAGGTGCCCATACCTTTCTTAAACAAAATGCAAATGATGCAAAATTTTAGTCCAAATTCATTATCTTGAAAATATCTACAACTTTTATGTTGAAGGTTTTGTCATTTGAGGCTTTTATCATTCAAAAAGAAGGGCTTGAAGTTGGTCCCTTTTGGCAAAATTCACATACACATGTTTTGACAAAAACCCTAATTTTGGGTCAAGTTCACAAGGACCTAACTCACTCATTTTTTATGATTTTGAGGTGGGACCAAGTGAATTGGAAAGTTTGAGATGTATAGTTAAATTGTTATGTTGGACAAAATTTCATAACTCTAACAGAAACACATGCAATAATACAAAACATTATAGGTCAGATAACAGTTGAATTGTCAAAGAGTCCAAGTTCAGGTGCCCATACCTTTCTCAAAAAAAATGCAACTGATGCAAAAGTTTAGTCCAAATTCATTATCTTGAAAATATCTACAACTTTTATGTTGAAGGTTTTGTCATTTAAGGCTTTTATCATTCAAACAGAAGGGCTTGAAGTTGGTCCCTTTTGGCAAAATTCACATACACATGTTTTGACAGAAACCCTAATTTTGGGTCAAGTTCGCAAGGACCTAACTCACTCATTTTTAATTATTTTGAGGTGGGACCAAGTTCATTGGAAAATTTAAGATGTCTACTTCAGTTGTTATGTTGGACAAAATTTCATAACTCTAACAGAAACACATGCAATAATACAAAACATTATAGGTCAGATAACAGTTGAAAAAATCAGAAGTCCAACTTCAACTGCCCATAACTTTCTCATAAAAAATCCAAATGATGCAAAATTTATGTCCAAATTCATTTTCTTGAAAAGATCTACAACTTTCATGTTGGAGGTTTTGCCATTTGAGGAATCTTTAAGGGAGTCGCCAATTGAATTGGCGCCTCCTCTTAAAAATTACACATAGGCGCCAATTGGATTGGCTAGGGCACCTGCCCTAGCCAATCCAATTGGCGCCTACTTGCAATTTTTAAGAGGAGTCGCCAATTCAATTGGCGCCTCCTGTAGCACCTCAAATTTGCACCCATCATTGTACATACATTTTCATATTAGGACATAGCATATCATGGCCCATTGCATAGCATTGCATTGCCTCTTTTGCCTCAAGTGCAAGCCAATCAAGGAATTAGGTCAAACTGGTCAGGAGATCAGTCAACCAAGCAAGCAAGTACAAATTCCTTTGAGCCAAGGCCCTAGGGTTGGTCCAACATGTTCACATGACTTGGGGATCCATTTGAAGTGTTCAAGTCAAAGGTTGAAGGCTCAGAGGTCATCAGTTCATACACAGACAGTCAAAAACCCTAGAAAGTCAAAGACAGTCAACAGTCAGTCAAAGCAGTGGATGGTGGCCATTCTTGTGGAATTTGGGCACCATGATCAATAATCAAGAGTCCATACAACTTGGGACATCATTTGAAGTCAAGGTCTCAAGGAATTAGGGTTTAGAATTCATCAGTCAATGCACAATCAGTCAGAAGCCCTAAAAGTCAACTGTTGGTCAACTGTCCATTTAATCAGTGATTTGATGATTGGAATTGGTTTGTGAGAGCTCATTCATGGCCAAATAGTCCTCATATATCATGTCAAACACCATCATGGAAGAATTTAAAGCCAGATCAGAAATTTCCAAAAATGGAAACTGGACCTGTAACTGAAACTTACCAAAAATGGAAAGTCTTGATCCTCAAACTTACATCATGATACAAGCTTCAAATGAATTTTTGCCCAACATGAAAGTTGAAGATCTTGTTCTCCCATTTCCAAAAAGTCCAAGAACTCTCAATTCCCATGTATGGTTGGCAAGTTATGATCGAATCGATTTCAGAAATTCTTGAACTTCAAGAGGCCATATCTCTCAAACCATTTGGCCAATTTTGGTGGGGTTTTTTCCTACAAGTCACATTTGATCCCCTCTTTCCAAAAATATAAATTTCATGAGCCAAAACTTCACCAATCAAAATGGCATTTTTTGACTAGTTCCATTTAAATTCAAGTTTGACTCAAGTTTGACTTTTTGAATTAAAAGTTTTCAGCACATTTGGCCAATTAGGAAGTGTTTGGAATGTCATTTGAAATGTGTTTGCAAGCCCATTCCCATGAAGTACACAGCCCATGCTAGCTTGCTTGAACATTGGAAGAAAAGTACACTTTCACCATATCTCTCCACAAATCCATGGACCATACCTTGTACATCAAAACAGAAGATTTTTACATGATTTTCTGTCATTGTGAACCAGAATTAGAGCCTCCAAACCAGCAAAAAAACCAGTGTGCTCTCATTCTCAAAAAAATCACATCTTGGCATTTATCAAAAAGCTGTCAAAACTCTAAAGTTAGAAGGGATTGCCTTACCACAAAAGCAACTTCTCAACAGCAGATTTGATGGATATTTTCTGTCAAATGTGAACCTTAAGTTGCAGCCTTTAACCACACAAAAAATCCTCACTCTCTCTCATTGGATTTCTTCACCCAAATGGCAAATTCTGTTCACAAACAGAAACAACATCAAAACAGAAAATGATAACTTCATTTTTCTGTCAAAAAATGAAACCAGCAGCAGCATCAAACACATCATACAGCAAGAGACCTTGGTTAACTCACTCATGCTAAAAACCTTGCTTTGGCCATTTTTCCAAAGTCTGTCCAAAGCTTCCCAAAGAACAAAACCTTGCATTGCTGTTTCACTATTTTTTTCACCACTTTGAACCTTTTTTCCACCACCATCCTATAGCAGACACAAAAACCAACTTCACTCATTCTCTCAAACTTCATCTTTTGTGCATTTCTAAAAATCTGTCAACATGGGCCAAAGAACAAAATCTGGCCTTGCTTAATACAATATCCAACATCATTTTCTGTCATATTGCAAACCCCTAGCACACTACACAAAAACAGAAGGAAATGACATTCTCTCAAAAATCTCTCATTTGGCTCCATTTGAATTTTTGCTAAGAATCCTCATAGAACTTGCCTTGATTTCTTTTGTTCCAATATACATAAACTTTCTGGAGGTGAATTGAAGCTAGCAAACCACCATTTTCGAGCTGTGTTCTTTAAACTTTCACATTGAGCATTTCCATGACAGTTGGGATTTTGAGAAGAACCAAGCATCATTGAACTCCATTCCTTCGTCCATGCGTCTCCTGGGGTACTAAAGAAATTCTGTTTTTACCTTTCAAGGCCAAAAGACCACAAACTCATCACTGCCATAGCCAAAGCTTCAGAATAAGGTCAGAATTCGCGCGGCTCAGTTCTTGTTTTTAAACATATAATCATAAAGTTCATTTCACCCTGATTCTATTGATATAAATTTTGTGGAAAATGGTTGCATATTGAGAGAAATACATGGATTTAAAGTTTCACACTCAAATATGTTTTTGTTTGGTTCTTGGTTGTTAGCTTGATTTAGTGAACATGAAGGTTGGATTATTAATGTACATGATGAGGTGAACACATTGATATATTACTTTTTGATTTTGGCCACCATTTGTTCTTGCTGGAATTTTTTTCATGATGAACATGTGGATACTGCATATTTTCTTTTTTCTGCAAATGCTGGAACTGTTTTTTCTTTCTGCTGCCCAGATTGTTTTTCTTTTCCTTCGCGTTACTGTAGCAAAGCCATTAAATAAATGCAAAAAAAAGGCCTGGGGCGAGGGGGATTCAAACCCCAGACCTTTGCCTCAAAGCTTCAAATACCAAGTGTTTTACCACTGGGGCGCGATGCCAATTCATTTATTTAACGCCTTCTAAAATATATATTAAAAAGGAGCGCTGCCTTTGGTTGACTGGGGGCGTTGACCCCACCCTTTAATGAAACGCTGAGTTTCATACTCAGCGGAGGGTACATCAGTCTTTTGCTTTTTCTTTTTTTCAATTAATCCTCTCATAATCATTTAACTCATTTTATTTGGCAATATTTATTTCATTTAATTACTCAAACTTTGAAAAATCATAAGTTCCTCATTTTAACTCCAAATTCATTGGGAATTTTTGCATCATGTCCATCTTAATCTCTAGTTTTTGTCATATATTTTCCAGAATTTTTGCATGTTCGAATTTTAAATGGCCTTAGGGTTTGTGACATGTGACCAATTTTTGTACATCTTGCCAAAACATTTGTGAAATGGTGATACTTTATCCAATGGCTCCCAAATTTTTTGTGCTTAAACTAGACACACTCATGGTGATTTTGGTGTAGAGTTTGTGAATTTATCATTGCTGGTTTGTGAGATATGATTTTTTGAATTAGGGTGTGACAATTTGTGTCACACCATTGATGTCCAACTTCATGATTTTCATTACCATGCTTCTTGACCTCCAATTGATCTGATTTTGTGCATGAACCTACTCTTGTATGTCTAGTTTACATGTGAATTTTCTTGGAATTATTTGTGGCATTTCCTAATTGTTTGAGATTTTCTCCCCTGGTTAGTCATATGTTGACCTTGTGTGACACTTGTTCCCATTTCATTTGTGAAATTCTCATACTTTATTGGATGGACATGAAATTTTACATGAGATAACTAGACATCCTCATCTTTGCCATGGTTTTGATCCCATTCATTTATCATATGCCATCTCTGAGTTATGAATTTTCTAAGTTGATACATGTTTGTTTGACTTCTTTGAGCATGTTCAAAATTGCTTTGACTTTCTGATTTTCATTGACTGCCTTCCACTTGTCCAAATGAGATGAAATTTGACATGCTTACCATGCTGTGGATTATGATTGACCATGATTTATTTGGTGATTTTTGGAAATGTTTGAGTTGACTTTTGAGTTAAATCTTGCTGTTGACTCCTATGAGCTTCTGTTTGCTATACTTTGACCTAAATTGTTCATGAAATGACGATAGTGATTGATATGCATGTGAACCCAATTGGTTGTGTTTCTTGAATGTTTAAACTTGACTTTGATTGGATATCCCTTTCTGTTTTGGCTTTCTCATTCATTTTTGACCCTAGGCTTGCCCTAGTGGTCCTGTTACTCACTTTTGAGCCTGTGTTTTCAGGTTGGCCAACAAATGACCAATGAGACCAATTCTTTTTGTTTGAGCTTGCCTAAATACCATGACTAACTTGTGTGTTTTGTAGGTGGCTTGGCTCACATGCCTAGAGCCTTGTGCCTTGCACATCCATGTGCCTCTAATTAACTGTTGGTGTCTGTTTCTCTTTTGCTTTGTTTGAAGTTGCATACTAACATCTGCTTGACTGTTTCAGGTGTTTTAGTTGCTTAGTTCCTTGTGAACTTTTTGCTTTGCTTTGCTTGTATAAGCAATTTGCATTGAGGTATGTCTCTTTTACTTCATGTAGTCTGGAAGACCTGGCCTGTTACTTGGCCAGGCAACTGTCTGAAGTCCTCCTTAAGAGGCAATGTTTGTGGATGTTTAATTTTGTCCTTGCATAGAGTCAAAGTCCTCCTAAGTGAAGAGGCAATTGGTGGAAGGTAGGGATATGCAATCTATCCCCCACTATTCAGTGTGTCATCTGCTTTGCTCACACCACTGTGTTGATGCATTGCGGATACAAACCCAAGATCTTGTACAATTGTACAGTTGAGTCAGTTTTAAATGTGTAGAAGGGTTCCCACTTTCTGAACCCACACATTCTTGTCTTGAGCTCTCCCAGGCCAGGGATAAGAGCTGTGAAGTCTTATCTTCACTCACCTTTCATCTGCTTCACCTTAGTCTCTCAATGGCAAGGTTAAGAGCAACATCTACCCAGTTCCAGAGGTTTGTTTGTTGAGGTTGATATGACCCCTCGACTAAAACCTAACCCTTGTTTGAGCCACTTGCTTGTGTATAGTGTGTGCTATCTGTGCTTGTAGGATTGTTTGACTTGCTTCCTGTGCAAGTTAGGATTGTTTGACTTGCTTCCTGTGCAAGTTAGGATTAGTTTAGACTTGCTTCCTGTGCAAGTTAGGTTTTGCTTGGCTTGCTTCCTGTGCAAGTTAAGTGTGTGTGTGGCTTGCTTCCTGTGCAAGTCATGTCTAGGATAGGCTGGCTCCCTGTGCCAGTTAGCTAGAAACCTTAACTTAGGGATGATTTGCATGATAACATCTAGGCTCGAGTCGTAGTCTCCCTAGTTGTGTCTCCCTCTGTTATCTGGTTAGGCTAGTCCTTTATCCCTCTGTAGGGGAACTACATCGCCCTGATCTTCATACCAGATGAAGTATGTAGGCAGGAGATTGAGCTGATCTCTCCGGGCGCCCTTTTTCTTTTTTGTGTGTGTTGTCTGACAGTTGTTAGGCTCGAGTGCCTGACTCCTTAGCAATTTGTCGTCTGTTTGAGTGTGTGCTTGACAGTTATAGGCTCGAGTCCCCGACTCCCTGTTAACTTGTTGTGTTGTTGTGTGCTTGGAAGCTGATGTAAGTCCATCGAGTGGAATTTGGGTTCCAGTGTGCGTGTGTTCGGTTCGGATGCAGATGTAAGCCCAGTGATTGGCATTCAGGCTCCATGTTTGCCTTCTTGTGTGTGTTTTGGTTCGGATGCTGATGTAAGCCCAGTGATTGGCATTCAGGCTCCATGTTTGCCTTCTTGCGTGTGTTTTGGTTCGGATGCTGATGTAAGTCCAGTGATTGGCATTCAGGCTCCACGTTTGCCTTTGCCTGTGTCTTGTTTTGTTTGTGTGCGTGTCAGCCGAGCTACGAATGCTCTGATTCTTCTCTCGTCCGAGAAGATACGTATGCATAGGATGCGATATCCTAGCGAGCATGTGTCGTTTCCCCAGTCCGAACTACTTCGACTCTGATGTCTATGCCTGATAGACTAAGTAGGCCCAGGATGCGACATCCTGCCGAGTCAGTTTCAGTCAGTTTCTTTTGTCTCTTTCAGCCAGTGTGTGTATGTGTGTGAGCAGTGTTTAGCAACCAATATTCCTTCCTTTTGTGCGTGGATCCCGTAGAGTACTACGGATGCGTAGGGGTGTTAATACCTTCCCTTCGCATAACCGACTCCCGAACCCATTCTCTTTGGTCGCGAGACCATGTTCTTTCCTAGGTTTACTTCGAGCGTTTCCTTTCCCTCTTTTGGGATAAATAACGCACGGTGGCGGCTCTGTTGTTTCTTTCTTTTCCCGCCGGTTTTTCGCGTGATGCGACAGCTGGCGACTCTGCTGGGGATATAGAGAAGTTGACCTCTGCTGGTCCATCTTCCTTGAGCGAGTCTCTCCTAGCGCTCTCTAGGATTAGGGTTTTGGTTGCTTTCTGCTTGTTGTATTTTATTGCATTCATTGTATATATGTACATTTATTGTTTGCATTGATTGTGTGCATTGATGTTTGCATTCATATTCATTATTCATTACTGGCTGGCTGTCTGTTTTTCTCTGTGTGGGGGGGAGTCAGTTGAGGTAAAAGGTCCAATACCCAGACCATGAGTGAAAATCTAGGATGATTAGGAATAGAGTGATTCATGGGAAGCGGGTGGTATGGCGCCACTTAGCGGAACATTGATATCACGAGCAGTTCAGACCCTGGTGGGATATTATTGGTGCATACATCGGGTGTGCACAGGATGATATTCTGCGAAAGGTTATTTATGCTGCGTTTCTCTTGACCTTACCCTGGCCTAGACTACACCCGTGAGTGGGGAAGGGTTCATTTTAACAGGTACAGTGGGTGACTCCTGGTACTGATGGTGACTACGAGTTATATTTCTGGACGCCGAGGGTTTGACCCTGGTATTGATCAGAGGGTTCCGTTTATTTCGGATCCCTGGGCTGAATTTGAGGGTACTCGCTCAGATGGTGACTCAGTTCTCCAGACTCGGGTTCAGATGCCAGCTCCTCAGATGACTTTGGGGTTTCAGATGGTTCCTCAGATGCCAGTTCCTGCCAGTCTTGGCGCCATCATTTGCATCATAGCATGTTTATTTTCCAAAAAATAGTAATGCATGAAAAAAAAAAAGTTAACTCGCATACGCATATCCTTTTCAGGATCATTCATGATAAAATAGCATTCGCATCATATGCATATCATACACATATCATCCTTGCATTACAGACATGTTTGGGGACGTGACTTCTCACTTTGGGTTTTGACTGAGACAGGATTGTTGATCATCGTCCGCACCGCGACCAGACTAAATCAACAAAGGACAGTATCGTCAGGTCGCTGTTGTGACTATTCCAGCAACTCAACAACAACAGAGAAGACCAGCTCAACAGCATCAGCATCCACAATGTCATCCTCAGCAGCAGGCTTACCAGCCTCCCATTGATAATCAAGCTGGTACAAGTAATGAGAGGAAGAAGATCATTTTTGATCCAATCCCCATGTCCTACGCCGAATTGTATCCCTCTCTGTTAGAGCGGAACCTGATTACTCCCAGAGACCCGCCGGCTAAACCCGACAACCCTCGGTGGTGGTATAGGCCCGATCAGCATTGTGTGTATCATTCGGGTGCTCCTGGTCATGATGTGGATAGTTGCTTTCAGTTGAAGATGAAGGTTCAAGACCTCGTGAGGGCAGGTATTCTGAACTGTGAAGACTTGGGTCCCCGTGTTAATCAAGCCTGAAGATAACAAGTCCTGGGCTGGCGCCGACTTTTTCTTCAGAAGGGTTGTTCAGAAAGCAGAAGCTATTAATGCAAGAGATTCTGACAGTTGTTATCCCTGGTGGGATCTATCACAATTGGGTCACAGTGGGCGTTCCTACAGTTGTTCATAAGTCAGAGTAACAATCACTTTGTTTAAAAACCCTTCTCCCATGCCAAAAGGAGAAGTGATGACATTGTTGGCAACATTTTGTGCAATGATATTTTCATTCAAATAATTCATGTTAAACATTTGTTTTTCCATTTGTTTTCCCTTTTCGCTTTTTGCATGAAATTGGTGATCATAAAAAACCCTAAAAAACAAGAATAAAAACAATCTTTTCATCTGCATAACGATTGTATTGATTTTCAAAGTGCTTTTTATACTCAAAATCATTATGCAGGTTGTTTCTTAAACCCATTGAACATAGTGATCAGACGTCATCTCCCAATTTTGAATTCCCTGTATTCGAAGCGGAAGAAGATGATGTTGAAGGGATTCCTGACGAGATTTCCCGACTTCTTGAGCAAGAAAAGAAGATCACTCAGCTGCATCTCGAGAATCAGCAGAACAGCCAACCGGGGCATTAAAAAAAAAAGAAAAAAAAGAAAAGAAAAAAAAAGAAAAAGAAAGAGGAGGGTGCAAAATCAAAAGAAATCAAAAGAAAGCAAAATCAAAAGCAAAATCAAAAGAAAAAACAAAGGAAAAATAGCACCCTCAAAGTCCCAAGTTGGCTGATGCTGAATTAGATCAACTGCCATGTGTCATGGTCAAGTTATATCAGCAGAGAGTGAAGAAAGCACGCGTTAAGAAGTTCAAACCTCGTGTGTTCCAAGGGACCTTGTGCTCAAGAAGGTCTTGTCTTTCGTGCTCGATTCGAGGGGCAAGTGAACCCCCCAAGCTATGAACGTCCGTACGTTGTCAAGGGAGCCTCTTCAGGCAATGTTTCGACACTTACATCAATGGATGGAGAAGTTCACTCGTCCTGTGAATTCCAGATGCAGTCAAGAAATACTTCGCCTAAAACAAAAACAAAAAAAAAGCAAAAGCTCGATAAGTCGAACACCCCAAAGAGCGACTTAGTCAAAAAGGAGCGTCTCGGTGGATTGAAAGCCCGAAAGGGCGATCCAGGCAAAAGTTAGAGACATTGAAAAAAAAAAGAATTTGCATCCCGCTAGATTGATCACCTCACACTGGGGCAATCTAGGCAAAAATTAGGGATTTGGCAAGTAACTGCATCTTGACAAGACTGTGCTCTATATCTGTCATCCGTCAGGGATTCTCGATTCGTTGTCGACTGAGGCTTTGAATACATCGAAAATTCAGAATGGTAGAGGAAAGGTCATTATGTTCAATGTAGCCCTCTCCAATATATATCACCGGTTTCAAAACTTGTACAGATCTATGGAGTCTCGCCCTTTGCAGACTACCATTCCATCACATTAATTCGAGCTTTTATCCAATTATTTGCATTCTTATTTGCTTCAACTCAACAAAAGTTTTGCATGTTTTAATTGATAAAGTATCATTGTTTTTCAAAATAAACAAATTTTTCAAAAAAATTGTTCTTAAACAAAGCGAACCTTCACAATGATGGAAAGAATACTTAGGAGACCCGTAGTGCTCTCCCGGGGGTGGTATGATTACCAACAGGTAAGACAATTGTTCGTATCTCAAGCGTGACTGTATCTTTGTCCTACAGAACCTCGTATGGTCTCTCCTCAGTGAAGTTGCCCGACGCAGTGTTGTTTGAAGATGTTCATCTTCATGTCCCCAGTAGTGCAACATTCCTCCCTCCAAGTCCCTATTAGCTCTATTGTGGGGCATCCCCAGTAGAGTGCTGTTTGAGCCTTATCATGGGGCATACCTGGGGCACGTTTTTTTGTCTAACGATCTCTGGTGCAAGTGCAGTTAGACATCTTCATTCACTTACCAGTGGTAATTTGAACCTTTTTGACAAGAGATCCCTGCAGAGCCAAATCAGGGGCAAGGGATAGTTGAACGGTGAAAAGACAGTGAAGGATTACGACGACGGTCCTGGAAAATTAATCAAGAAGACTCTTCAAAGTCTGATGATTGGAAAGTTTGTATGAATACCAGGAGCTCGATCCCCGTGGAGTACGGACGAGATTTGGAATACAAGATGATGGAGCAGAAAAGTCCAGAAGAGTCTGGGAGTTCTTAAAAGTGGAAAGGTCAACACTATGGGTGGATGATGGATACCAGTGTTCGACGAGTCGACCGACATCCCTGTCAAACAAGCTGTATCTCCCCAGAGGATTGAGAGTGTGATCTCCCTGGCAGATTCGAGATCGTTGTCTCCTCAGCAAGCCTGAAGGTTGTCACGTCCCCAGCAGGGGCAGGGGCAGGATGTCTCTCAGGGTGGAGGACGTCCCCAGCCCAAGCCAGTATTGAAGCTATCAGAATTATTTTCCCCTGCAGAGATACCTGTGGACAGTACCTTCTTTCCCCAGCAAATCTAAGGATTGCTTCTCCCCAGCAGGCCTATGCTTGCAGATTTCCCCAGTTGAGAATCCCCGCTGAGCGCCTGGCAGTTATTTCCCTCGGGAGCACCCCAGTGGAGTTTTTCTGTAGACCGTTGGTGTGTTCCCCAACAATTGGTTTTGTGATGCTATCATCTCCAGTGGGGCCGTGAGTGCTTATCCCAAGCAGGTTTGGGGAATTCATCTCCAGTATGATATGACGTGCTATCATCCTCGACAGAGTTGTTACTCTCGCCACTATGGTTGTTCTCTCCACTAGGATTGTTCTCCTCAGCAGAATGGTGTGGTTTTTCCTCAGCAAGTTCCCCGAGTGGAGCGGGTCTCATGAAATACATCTCCAGCAGTGATTCTCCTACATATGGATTGGTTGGGTCGTCCCTAATGGAGTAGCATTTATTTCTCCAGCAGAGTTCATCCTACCAGTGGATTGGACGAGTTTCTGTAGTAGACTGGTATCTGCATCCCCAGCTGAGTTGATTCTACCCATGGATTGCGTGGGTTATCCCTAGTGGAGTAGCAGACATTCTCCAAAGCAGGGTTTATCCTATCTGAAGATGGGTTGAGTCTTCCTCCCAGTGAAGTCGCTTTACCATTCCCCAGCACAGTTCCTGGAGTTCCCCGGTGTTGTCTCTGAAGGAGACGTGTGTTTATGCATTCAGCATTTAGATAAGCATAGCATATCGCATCATTAGTGCATAGCATTTCCATGATCATGGGGCATTGTGTAAAGCAAGAAAAAACTCATGCATCAACGTTGCAAGCATATCCATTAGCCCTAGGCCGTGGTGACCAGCCGAGGTTGGGTTGTTGGAAAGAGTTTAGCATCGCGCCATTGGATCGGCTTCAGGATTGGGTTCATCAGCATGGTTGAGAGGTTGGTGTTTTCCTAACAAGTGATTCCTCAGTCGAGCGGGTATCCCCAGTAGTGTTACTCCCCAATTGTTAGCGTCTTGCCAGCTTGGGTCTTTTTCCTTAAGCAGATATGGGTGTGTCTGATCTCTCCATGTAGAGTCTACCCCTTAAGCAGAAAGTGTCAATCTTTTCCTGCCATTTCCCCACTGAGATACATCCTCGTGGATGACGGTTGCTTCCGTTCCCTCCCTAATGGGATGGGTTTTCCCTATTGAGTTCTTTCCTCATTAGGATGAGTCTTGATTCAGTCTGCCTTTTTGGATCGATCCTAAATTGGCTTCTTGTGGACTATCTCTTGTGCTGCCCTGGGGCATAGATGAATAGTCGCTCACTAACCGGCACTCATTCATTTCATCCTCAGCGGAATTTGTTGGCTTCTACCCACAAACCGGTAGTTGTAAGTCCTATCTTTGTGGTTTTCTACCTGCAAGCTGGTAGTTGTAAAATCCCACTTTCACCCCCTTGGCGGAGTTAACCCTGTGTGTTCATCCTATGCATGACTGGTTACTTTTCCGTGGTTTTCTGCCTACAAACCGGTAGATGTAATCCCCTCCTTGCAGTTATCAGTATCCGGTTTGCGATGTTGACATTCTTTCCCCTCTGGATACTTGCCTTGATCAAGCAGTATTTTCCCCATTGGGTCCTCACTTTCTTTTTTGGATACTCGCTCCGAGTTAGCAACTTTATCCTCTTTTGATTGGTCATCTTTGCATACCCAGCCTGGTCCCCCGATGCCTTTCTGTTCGGTCGTTTATTCATCTCACAACCTACAACCCGGTTATGGATAATCTTCCATGCGAGTGTATTATCTACGTTTTGACGGCTATAGATAATATGTACTTATGATTTCCCGGTATTCAGACCGAAGGAGTTTCCGACGATCAGGTCGATGTACTCATGGCACAAGGCCAATTTTCCGGTATTCAGACCGAAGGAGTTTCCGACGATCAGGTCGATGTACTCATGGCACAAGGCCAATTTTCCGGTATTCAGACCGAAGGAGTTTCCGACGATCAGGTCGATGTACTCATGGCACAAGGCCAATTTTCCGGTATTCAGACCGAAGGAGTTTCCGACGATCAGGTCGATGTACTCATGGCACAAGGCCAATTTTCCGGTATTCAGACCGAAGGAGTTTCCGACGATCAGGTCGATGTACTCATGGCACAAGGCCAATTTTCCGGTATTCAGACCGAAGGAGTTTCCGACGATCAGGTCGATGTACTCATGGCACAAGGCCAATTTTCCGGTATTCAGACCGAAGGAGTTTCCGACGATCAGGTCGATGTACTCATGGCACAAGGCCAATTTTCCGGTATTCAGACCGAAGAAGTATTCTCCTCTCCGTTGGTGTCGATAAACGTCGAGTTTTTCCCGATCATCCGTTGATGATTTGGTTGTGTCCTCCTTCCCAAGTGAAGTATTCTCCTCTCCGTTGGTGTCGATAAACGTCGAGTTTTTCCCGATCATCCGTTGATGATTTGGTTGTGTCCTCCTTCCCAAGTGAAGCATTCTCCTCTCCGTTGGTGTCGATAAACGTCGAGTTTTTCCCGATCATCCGTTGATGATTTGGTTGTGTCCTCCTTCCCAAGTGAAGTATTCTCCTCTCCGTTGGTGTCGATAAACGTCGAGTTTTTCCCGATCATCCGTTGATGATTTGGTTGTGTCCTCCTTCCCAAGTGAAGTATTCTCCTCTCCGTTGGTGTCGATAAACGTCGAGTTTTTCCCGATCATCCGTTGATGATTTGGTTGTGTCCTCCTTCCCAAGTGAAGTATTCTCCTCTCCGTTGGTGTCGATAAACGTCGAGTTTTTCCCGATCATCCGTTGATGATTTGGTTGTGTCCTCCTTCCCAAGTGAAGTATTCTCCTCTCCGTTGGTGTCGATAAACGTCGAGTTTTTCCCGATCATCCGTTGATGATTTGGTTGTGTCCTCCTTCCCAAGTGAAGTATTCTCCTCTCCGTTGGTGTCGATAAACGTCGAGTTTTTCCCGATCATCCGTTGATGATTTGGTTGTGTCCTCCTTCCCAAGTGAAGTATTCTCCTCTCCGTTGGTGTCGATAAACGTCGAGTTTTTCCCGATCATCCGTTGATGATTTGGTTGTGTCCTCCTTCCCAAGTGAAGTATTCTCCTCTCCGTTGGTGTCGATAAACGTCGAGTTTTTCCCGATCATCCGTTGATGATTTGGTTGTGTTCACTCTCCCCAGTAGAGTTTCCTCCTCTCCGTTGGTGTCGATAAACGTCGAGTTTTTCCTATTCGTCCTATGACGTCTAGTTGTACCTATCCCCACGTGGATTTACCTCTCCGTTGGTCTTGGTAAACGTTGAGTTTTTCCCATTTCGTCCGTTGACTGATGGTTGTATCCCTTCCAGTCATTCATTAATGTCTGGTCACCTCTCCGTTGGTCTTGGTAAACATTGAGTTTTTTCCCATTACGTCCGTTGACGTATGGTTGTATCCCTCCCAGTCATTCATTAATGTCTGGTTACCTCTCCGTTGGTCTTGATAAACGTCGAGTTTTTCCTAGTTGTCCGTTGGCATCTAGTTGTGATTTCTATTCCCATTCGTCATCGTTGTGATGTCTGGATGTGGCCATACCCTCTGAAAACCAAAAAACAAAACAAAATACCAAGTAATAAATATCAGACCCCAGTGGACGTTTCCATTGGTGGATCCCTGTATTGTGCAAATTCTACGGTTCTTTGGTATTCAATCCCTGTTTACCCTGAAAGTCTGACAGCCGTTGCTATCATCCGTTCGGGTTCCCAGCTGATTGAATAGGGGCAGCTGTAGCACCTCAAATTTGCACCCATCATTGTACATACATTTTCATATTAGGACATAGCATATCATGGCCCATTGCATAGCATTGCATTGCCTCTTTTGCCTCAAGTGCAAGCCAATCAAGGAATTAGGTCAAACTGGTCAGGAGATCAGTCAACCAAGCAAGCAAGTACAAATTCCTTTGAGCCAAGGCCCTAGGGTTGGTCCAACATGTTCACATGACTTGGGGATCCATTTGAAGTGTTCAAGTCAAAGGTTGAAGGCTCAGAGGTCATCAGTTCATACACAGACAGTCAAAAACCCTAGAAAGTCAAAGACAGTCAACAGTCAGTCAAAGCAGTGGATGGTGGCCATTCTTGTGGAATTTGGGCACCATGATCAATAATCAAGAGTCCATACAACTTGGGACATCATTTGAAGTCAAGGTCTCAAGGAATTAGGGTTTAGAATTCATCAGTCAATGCACAATCAGTCAGAAGCCCTAAAAGTCAACTGTTGGTCAACTGTCCATTTAATCAGTGATTTGATGATTGGAATTGGTTTGTGAGAGCTCATTCATGGCCAAATAGTCCTCATATATCATGTCAAACACCATCATGGAAGAATTTAAAGCCAGATCAGAAATTTCCAAAAATGGAAACTGGACCTGTAACTGAAACTTACCAAAAATGGAAAGTCTTGATCCTCAAACTTACATCATGATACAAGCTTCAAATGAATTTTTGCCCAACATGAAAGTTGAAGATCTTGTTCTCCCATTTCCAAAAAGTCCAAGAACTCTCAATTCCCATGTATGGTTGGCAAGTTATGATCGAATCGATTTCAGAAATTCTTGAACTTCAAGAGGCCATATCTCTCAAACCATTTGGCCAATTTTGGTGGGGTTTTTTTCCTACAAGTCACATTTGATCCCCTCTTTCCAAAAATATAAATTTCATGAGCCAAAACTTCACCAATCAAAATGGCATTTTTTGACTAGTTCCATTTAAATTCAAGTTTGACTCAAGTTTGACTTTTTGAATTAAAAGTTTTCAGCACATTTGGCCAATTAGGAAGTGTTTGGAATGTCATTTGAAATGTGTTTGCAAGCCCATTCCCATGAAGTACACAGCCCATGCTAGCTTGCTTGAACATTGGAAGAAAAGTACACTTTCACCATATCTCTCCACAAATCCATGGACCATACCTTGTACATCAAAACAGAAGATTTTTACATGATTTTCTGTCATTGTGAACCAGAATTAGAGCCTCCAAACCAGCAAAAAAACCAGTGTGCTCTCATTCTCAAAAAAATCACATCTTGGCATTTATCAAAAAGCTGTCAAAACTCTAAAGTTAGAAGGGATTGCCTTACCACAAAAGCAACTTCTCAACAGCAGATTTGATGGATATTTTCTGTCAAATGTGAACCTTAAGTTGCAGCCTTTAACCACACAAAAAATCCTCACTCTCTCTCATTGGATTTCTTCACCCAAATGGCAAATTCTGTTCACAAACAGAAACAACATCAAAACAGAAAATGATAACTTCATTTTTCTGTCAAAAAATGAAACCAGCAGCAGCATCAAACACATCATACAGCAAGAGACCTTGGTTAACTCACTCATGCTAAAAACCTTGCTTTGGCCATTTTTCCAAAGTCTGTCCAAAGCTTCCCAAAGAACAAAACCTTGCATTGCTGTTTCACTATTTTTTTCACCACTTTGAACCTTTTTTCCACCACCATCCTATAGCAGACACAAAAACCAACTTCACTCATTCTCTCAAACTTCATCTTTTGTGCATTTCTAAAAATCTGTCAACATGGGCCAAAGAACAAAATCTGGCCTTGCTTAATACAATATCCAACATCATTTTCTGTCATATTGCAAACCCCTAGCACACTACACAAAAACAGAAGGAAATGACATTCTCTCAAAAATCTCTCATTTGGCTCCATTTGAATTTTTGCTAAGAATCCTCATAGAACTTGCCTTGATTTCTTTTGTTCCAATATACATAAACTTTCTGGAGGTGAATTGAAGCTAGCAAACCACCATTTTCGAGCTGTGTTCTTTAAACTTTCACATTGAGCATTTCCATGACAGTTGGGATTTTGAGAAGAACCAAGCATCATTGAACTCCATTCCTTCGTCCATGCGTCTCCTGGGGTACTAAAGAAATTCTGTTTTTACCTTTCAAGGCCAAAAGACCACAAACTCATCACTGCCATAGCCAAAGCTTCAGAATAAGGTCAGAATTCGCGCGGCTCAGTTCTTGTTTTTAAACATATAATCATAAAGTTCATTTCACCCTGATTCTATTGATATAAATTTTGTGGAAAATGGTTGCATATTGAGAGAAATACATGGATTTAAAGTTTCACACTCAAATATGTTTTTGTTTGGTTCTTGGTTGTTAGCTTGATTTAGTGAACATGAAGGTTGGATTATTAATGTACATGATGAGGTGAACACATTGATATATTACTTTTTGATTTTGGCCACCATTTGTTCTTGCTGGAATTTTTTTCATGATGAACATGTGGATACTGCATATTTTCTTTTTTCTGCAAATGCTGGAACTGTTTTTTCTTTCTGCTGCCCAGATTGTTTTTCTTTTCCTTCGCGTTACTGTAGCAAAGCCATTAAATAAATGCAAAAAAAAGGCCTGGGGCGAGGGGGATTCAAACCCCAGACCTTTGCCTCAAAGCTTCAAATACCAAGTGTTTTACCACTGGGGCGCGATGCCAATTCATTTATTTAACGCCTTCTAAAATATATATTAAAAAGGAGCGCTGCCTTTGGTTGACTGGGGGCGTTGACCCCACCCTTTAATGAAACGCTGAGTTTCATACTCAGCGGAGGGTACATCAGTCTTTTGCTTTTTCTTTTTTTCAATTAATCCTCTCATAATCATTTAACTCATTTTATTTGGCAATATTTATTTCATTTAATTACTCAAACTTTGAAAAATCATAAGTTCCTCATTTTAACTCCAAATTCATTGGGAATTTTTGCATCATGTCCATCTTAATCTCTAGTTTTTTGTCATATATTTTCCAGAATTTTTGCATGTTCGAATTTTAAATGGCCTTAGGGTTTGTGACATGTGACCAATTTTTGTACATCTTGCCAAAACATTTGTGAAATGGTGATACTTTATCCAATGGCTCCCAAATTTTTTGTGCTTAAACTAGACACACTCATGGTGATTTTGGTGTAGAGTTTGTGAATTTATCATTGCTGGTTTGTGAGATATGATGTTTTGAATTAGGGTGTGACAATTTGTGTCACACCATTGATGTCCAACTTCATGATTTTCATTACCATGCTTCTTGACCTCCAATTGATCTGATTTTTTGCATGAACCTACTCTTGTATGTCTAGTTTACATGTGAATTTTCTTGGAATTATTTGTGGCATTTCCTAATTGTTTGAGATTTTCTCCCCTGGTTAGTCATATGTTGACCTTGTGTGACACTTGTTCCCATTTCATTTGTGAAATTCTCATACTTTATTGGATGGACATGAAATTTTACATGAGATAACTAGACATCCTCATCTTTGCCATGGTTTTGATCCCATTCATTTATCATATGCCATCTCTGAGTTATGAATTTTCTAAGTTGATACATGTTTGTTTGACTTCTTTGAGCATGTTCAAAATTGCTTTGACTTTCTGATTTTCATTGACTGCCTTCCACTTGTCCAAATGAGATGAAATTTGACATGCTTACCATGCTGTGGATTGTGATTGACCATGATTTATTTGGTGATTTTTGGAAATGTTTGAGTTGACTTTTGAGTTAAATCTTGCTGTTGACTCCTATGAGCTTCTGTTTGCTATACTTTGACCTAAATTGTTCATGAAATGACGATAGTGATTGATATGCATGTGAACCCAATTGGTTGTGTTTCTTGAATGTTTAAACTTGACTTTGATTGGATATCCCTTTCTGTTTTGGCTTTCTCATTCATTTTTGACCCTAGGCTTGCCCTAGTGGTCCTGTTACTCACTTTTGAGCCTGTGTTTTCAGGTTGGCCAACAAATGACCAATGAGACCAATTCTTTTTGTTTGAGCTTGCCTAAATACCATGACTAACTTGTGTGTTTTGTAGGTGGCTTGGCTCACATGCCTAGAGCCTTGTGCCTTGCACATCCATGTGCCTCTAATTAACTGTTGGTGTCTGTTTCTCTTTTGCTTTGTTTGAAGTTGCATACTAACATCTGCTTGACTGTTTCAGGTGTTTTAGTTGCTTAGTTCCTTGTGAACTTTTTGCTTTGCTTTGCTTGTATAAGCAATTTGCATTGAGGTATGTCTCTTTTACTTCATGTAGTCTGGAAGACCTGGCCTGTTACTTGGCCAGGCAACTGTCTGAAGTCCTCCTTAAGAGGCAATGTTTGTGGATGTTTAATTTTGTCCTTGCATAGAGTCAAAGTCCTCCTAAGTGAAGAGGCAATTGGTGGAAGGTAGGGATATGCAATCTATCCCCCACTATTCAGTGTGTCATCTGCTTTGCTCACACCACTGTGTTGATGCATTGCGGATACAAACCCAAGATCTTGTACAATTGTACAGTTGAGTCAGTTTTAAATGTGTAGAAGGGTTCCCACTTTCTGAACCCACACATTCTTGTCTTGAGCTCTCCCAGGCCAGGGATAAGAGCTGTGAAGTCTTATCTTCACTCACCTTTCATCTGCTTCACCTTAGTCTCTCAATGGCAAGGTTAAGAGCAACATCTACCCAGTTCCAGAGGTTTGTTTGTTGAGGTTGATATGACCCCTCGACTAAAACCTAACCCTTGTTTGAGCCACTTGCTTGTGTATAGTGTGTGCTATCTGTGCTTGTAGGATTGTTTGACTTGCTTCCTGTGCAAGTTAGGATTGTTTGACTTGCTTCCTGTGCAAGTTAGGATTAGTTTAGACTTGCTTCCTGTGCAAGTTAGGTTTTGCTTGGCTTGCTTCCTGTGCAAGTTAAGTGTGTGTGTGGCTTGCTTCCTGTGCAAGTCATGTCTAGGATAGGCTGGCTCCCTGTGCCAGTTAGCTAGAAACCTTAACTTAGGGATGATTTGCATGATAACATCTAGGCTCGAGTCGTAGTCTCCCTAGTTGTGTCTCCCTCTGTTATCTGGTTAGGCTAGTCCTTTATCCCTCTGTAGGGGAACTACATCGCCCTGATCTTCATACCAGATGAAGTATGTAGGCAGGAGATTGAGCTGATCTCTCCGGGCGCCCTTTTTCTTTTTTGTGTGTGTTGTCTGACAGTTGTTAGGCTCGAGTGCCTGACTCCTTAGCAATTTGTCGTCTGTTTGTTTGAGTGTGTGCTTGACAGTTATAGGCTCGAGTCCCCGACTCCCTGTTAACTTGTTGTGTTGTTGTGTGCTTGGAAGCTGATGTAAGTCCATCGAGTGGAATTTGGGTTCCAGTGTGCGTGTGTTCGGTTCGGATGCTGATGTAAGCCCAGTGATTGGCATTCAGGCTCCATGTTTGCCTTCTTGTGTGTGTTTTGGTTCGGATGCTGATGTAAGCCCAGTGATTGGCATTCAGGCTCCATGTTTGCCTTCTTGCGTGTGTTTTGGTTCGGATGCTGATGTAAGTCCAGTGATTGGCATTCAGGCTCCACGTTTGCCTTTGCCTGTGTCTTGTTTTGTTTGTGTGCGTGTCAGCCGAGCTACGAATGCTCTGATTCTTCTCTCGTCCGAGAAGATACGTATGCATAGGATGCGATATCCTAGCGAGCATGTGTCGTTTCCCCAGTCCGAACTACTTCGACTCTGATGTCTATGCCTGATAGACTAAGTAGGCCCAGGATGCGACATCCTGCCGAGTCAGTTTCAGTCAGTTTCTTTTGTCTCTTTCAGCCAGTGTGTGTATGTGTGTGAGCAGTGTTTAGCAACCAATATTCCTTCCTTTTGTGCGTGGATCCCGTAGAGTACTACGGATGCGTAGGGGTGCTAATACCTTCCCTTCGCATAACCGACTCCCGAACCCATTCTCTTTGGTCGCGAGACCATGTTCTTTCCTAGGTTTACTTCGAGCGTTTCCTTTCCCTCTTTTGGGATAAATAACGCACGGTGGCGGCTCTGTTGTTTCTTTCTTTTCCCGCCGGTTTTTCGCGTGATGCGACACCTCCTCCTAAAAGTGGGGTAGATTGGGAAATTTTCTGAAAACTGGGGTATTTTGGGAATTTTTTCGAAAAACTGGGTTATCTCGGTAAAAAAACCGTTTATTTTTATAATGAATAATGATATTTTTATACCAACTTCTACCCTAAATATTATGCACCTTATTTATACGGTGACATGTTTTTTTATAAAGAAAAATATAATATTGATAAAAAAAAATTATTTTAAAAATTATTTCTATAGCATAAGTATAAAGTTTGTCATTAATCAATTTTATGAAAAATATATATTATTAATCATATATTTTATTTTTAATTCATTAATCAAATTTACTATTTCATTAACAATAAATTACATAATATTAACCAAGTTGAGTCAATTTGTTAGGCCAATTGTTTAGTATGCTAGGTGAAAGTTAGAGTTTAGTTTTCTTATAAATTGCATACTTGTGACAATTTCTCCATCAATCCCTAATAATCCTATTCAGATGGAGAAAGTGGTGTGATTGAGATTTAATTGTAAACATTGTTCCCTAATGTGTAATTGAATCAAGAATCCAGTTTGTTTGTTCTTTCTCTTCTCTTCTCTCTTCTCTTTTACTTTGTAATTTTCTTGTTGTCATACCCCAAAATTTGCCCATTAATATTTCAAGACATTTTTTCAGGGCACTCCGACTCATTATTATGACACTGATCTCAAAGGAACGAAGGCCCAACTCACGAATGGCCCAATCCAGAAAATGGCCCAAACTGGCCTGTTCGCTACACGTTCGCTACACGCTCGCCTAGCGAACGTTCGCTACACGTTCGCTACACGCTCGCCTAGCGAACGTTCGCTACACGCTCGCCTAGCGAAGCTGACAGATAACAGAAAATTCTGGGCTTCACTCTGAGCCCATTAGGTCACAAAAAAGAGCATTATAAATACCAGCACTTCAGTAATGAAAAGGGGACGAAAAAAGGACGAAAGGAGAACCCTAGCAAGCAAACCCTAGCGCTCACAGACGGAAAACCCTAAAGGAAACCCTAAAGGAAAAGCCGGCGGCAGCAAGGTCACTTCCGCTCAATTCGATCCGATCGGCCAATTCAAGGTTACAATTCGATTACAAACAGGTTGGCATTGCTATTACTACCTTATGTTCTTAATTTGCATGTGGTATCACGATTGAATTTATGAAACTATCTTAAGTTTTACCTATGAATTTAAGTATGCATGAACATCTGAATGTCTAACCACATAATCTCTGTAATGGATGCTATAAGGTGTGAAGCCTGCTGACATTATGCTGTTATCAAAACCAGAATCCGCAGCCGCTCGCTAGCACATCGCTAAGCGAGCATGCAGCGAGTATTCGCTAAGCCTTCGCTAGGCGAGGCAGCGGCGACCGGGACAGTCGCTGATTTTTCTGTTCTGTCCTTTGCTAACCTGTCATGTTTTTATCATAGCCATGCATTGTTTATCTGACCCTATTGCTGTTCTGGTTTCTTTTGCGGTGCAATCTTTGATTGCACCCTGATTTGGTACTCTAACCCGTTTGCTGAATTTTGTAAAGGTTCATCTTTCCCAGGAAAAGATTGCTGTCTAGGTCTTCCACTTTATTTGTGGGATACCCTTGTGGAGTTTCACCCTAAATTACCTAATTAATTTTAATGTATTAATTTTAATGTATTAATTTTAATGTATTGATTTTAATGTATTAATTTTAACGGGGAGATTCATCCTAATTACCTAATCGATTGTAAAATACGGCCTCTAAATATGTGATCTTGGACCTCTCTTTTGCCTTACGATATTACGGTACCACGGTCATGTCCCGCGAATGTGGGGATACACTTAGCAATGACCCTTCGATTAAATCATCATAAAATAAATCATAGTCCCTCGGATGTTGCCTTCGAATATATGATTTCGTCCCTCGATGACCCTTCGGTGTAGCCTACGGTTAAATGATGATCGTCCCTTCGAATGCTAAGGTATCCTTACAACTGTTGCCTTCAATGACCTATCGATGACCCTACGATGACCCTTAAACATCCAAAGGGTAAAATTACTTACTTCTCAATAGTAAGGACAGTTTTACCCTCATAAGGATAGGAAACGTTCATAACGACCTTAGGAAGGTATAACTCTCAATTGCTGGATCATAACTTAAAACATTTCCCACCCCTCACACTTTGCAAATCCTAGAAAATCACCACTTGGTATACATTCATACTAGAATCATTACCAAGTTACATTTTCCTAAGCCGTTTTCAAAATCAAACGAGATAAATACTTTGTATACATTCATACGAGAATCATTACAAAGTTAAACTCTTTTTTCGAAACATTTTTTAAACAATTCACAAACACTTTTCAGACAAAATATAAGTGATCCAGCAATTAAGAGCCCATGGATAACCATGGATACAAAGGGTGCTAACACCTTCCCTTTGTATAATGTACCTCCCGAACCCAAAATCTATTGAGGTCTTTCCTGTTCTTTTCCACCTTTCCTTATTGGATAAAAGAAAAGTCGGTGGCGACTCTTGCTATCCGCGACATTGCGATAAAAAGCAAAACACCCCAAGTCAGTTCACCGTATGACAGAACTGGCGACTCTGCTGGGGACGATTACAAGAGAGGTTACCTTAAAAAAAACAAGATCACTTATTTAAAATTGTCTGATTTACTTTTAAGGGATTGCTTGGGTATTCTTGAGTGAAAGATCCTACACCCGGATCTAGTGTACCTTAGGTAAGTAGCAATAGATCATCGCGACTATCCGACGTATACTGGAATGGTTAAAATGATGGCTACGGTTAATGTGACACTTTGGATGTCCTGATGTTCCTCATGTTCACTTGAGGAAAAATTTGGCATCTGCGTGGTGTCATTAAAGCATTAACCAGACCTTTAGAACCCTAATTGACTCATCCTGGCCATTAGAAAGTAGTGAGATAACTGACTTCGGTTCCGACTGGGGTTGGTTGAGACTCGATACTACACTCTTTGAGATTGGACTTTAGGGAAGCTTCGGTCAACCACTTGGTGTTGCACTGAAGTGGACTTAAAGGAAGGTCGGTGATTTGAGATCCTTCTAGAACCCGGTTACTATTCTAGGACAGGTTGAACCAACTAAACTTCAGTGGGGAGGGTACTTACCTATGGAACTCATGCAAGCCTTAAAACCTAGGAATGATGGTTGTGTGACTTGCTTGTGCTTGTTTAACCTCATAACATCATAACATCTTAACATCATAACATCATAACATCTTAACATCATAACATCATGACATCATAACATTGTACTAACCATTTCAAGGACTTAGGGATTTAACTTTGCTCTGTTTTGTAAGGCTATGGCTCCCAGGAAGACCATCCGGATTAATCTTGTAGCAATCTCTCCTCAACTCAAGAACTTAGTGTCAGAACTTTCCGATCATGCCCAGTTCATCAAGAAACACGGTTCTCTCCTCAATTTGGTTACCACCGGTTTCAAAGAAGATATGATGAGAGTTTTATTCCAGTTCTTCGACCCTAACCATCATTGCTTCACATTCCCAGATTATCAGTTGGTACCTACACTGGAAGAATTCTCCAGACTGCTTGGGATACCTATCCTTGATCAAATACCTTTCAGTGGTTTAGAAAAGGTTCCGAAGTCTGAAGAAGTTGCCGCAGCTTTACACATGACGAAATCCGACATTGAAGCTAATTGGGTAACAAGGAGTGGAGTTAAGGGTTTACTTGCCAAATTCCTGATAAATAAGGCCCGAGAATTCTTAAAAGTTATGAATGTCCGTGCTTTCGAAGACATCCTGGCATTGCTAATCTATGGCTTGGTGTTATTCCCTAATCCAAACCAATTCATAGACATGAATGCTATTAAGATATTTCTCACTCATAACCCTGTACCTACCTTGCTGGGAGACATTTTGCATTCCCTCCACACTCGTACCATGAAGAAGCAAGGGACTCTCATGTGCTGCATACCCTTGTTGTCTAGGTGGTTTATTTCGCACCTTCCTCAATCAGTCTTGAAGAACGAGCAGAATTTGAAATGGTCTCAAAGGATAATGTCGCTCTCCCACCCAGACATCTGTTGGTGTCCTCAGTTCAAGGAAAATGTTACCATCATTGACCGTTGTGGCGAGTTCCCTAATGTACCACTCCTAGGAATAAGAGGAGGTATTACTTATAATCCTGCTTTAGCTCTGCGACAGTTTGGTTGTGCTCGAAGAGATGGTCCATATGAAATGATCATCGAAGGCATTGTGTTCGACTATGACAACGATTCCCAAGGACTCCGTCAAAGATTTGTACGAGCTTGGGGCATGGTGAAGAGAGGTACGTTAGGACAGAAAAATTCTATTCCTATGGAACCTTATCTCAGATGGGTACGCGCCAGAGCTCGTGAACTTGTCATGCCATATCTTGCAATCGGACCTCAGATTGTCGAACCTGAAGCTGAAGGAGACGCTCCTCAGATCATTCCTTATCCAGATATGCCTACCAATGTTGAGGAACTAAAGAGATCCTGGATCCAGTTGAGAGAAGAAAGGGATACTTTCGAGACTCAGTTCGTCGCAGAAAGGAAGAAAGTGTTAGAACTTACCAGTCAGCTTAATGAGGAACGAAGACTCAATGCGTATCTTCGCCCAAAAAGAAGCCGCCCCTGGGAGACTTGAGCTTTCATTGTATTTTATTATTATTCCTTTTGTAATGAACATTGATCAAAGAAATTAGCAATAAACATTTCTCTCTTGTTGATGATTTACGCAAAGTTAAATTCCAAAAGTCCTTGAAAACATTTCATACATTGCATAGCATAACATAACACTGCATAACAGGTATTCTACAAGTTCAATGTTCTCACGGTCTTCCTTCCAAACAGAAAAATGGATCTCGAACAAACTGTCAAAGATCTCCAGACTCAGAATGCTCAATTCAAGGAGATGATGCTAAGCTTATCCAAGGGGCAGGAGGAACTGAAGGCTCTTTTGCTCGAAAAGAAGAAAGACAAGAAAGTTGTGAGTTTCATTAACCCGGGAAGAAGGCGTAAAGGACAGGCCGTAGGAGTCAAGTTTGGAATCCCGAATGGTCCAGAAGAGGGGGCGGAGAATGATTCAGAGGAAGAGAATGCTGATTTCTCCAACCCTGAGGATGACGATGAAGATTATGAAAATGAACAGTACTCTCCAAGAGATGATAAGTACAAGTTGCTGGAAGAACGTATGCTAGCCGTGGAGGGTCAGAAGGCGCCCGGTCTGGATTTCGAAAGTTTGGGTCTGGTCTCCGATGTGACCATTCCTCGCAAATTCAAGATCCCCATTTTCACTAAGTACGATGGTGCATCCTGTCCTCAGATGCATCTGAGAGCTTATGTGAGAAAGATTCAGCCGCATACCACTGATAGGAAGCTATGGATCCATTTCTTCCAAGAGAGTCTGTCTGGCACACAGTTGGAATGGTATTATCAGCTCGAGAGCTCTGACATCCGCACCTGGACTGATTTAGCAACAGCTTTCTATAAACAGTACCAGTATAACTCTGAACTAGCACCTACCCGGCTACAGTTGCAGAATATGACTATGGGATCTAAAGAAAGCTTTAAAGAATATGCTCAAAAGTGGAGAGATTTGGCTGGCAGAGTCAAACCCCCTATGACTGACAGAGAATTGGTGGATATGTTCATGGGCACACTGACCGGCCCATTCTACAGCCATCTACTGGGAAGTTCTTCATCAGGTTTCACTGAACTTATATTAACAGGTGAACGTGTTGAAAGCGGCATCCGAAGTGGAAAGATACAGGCGGCTGCCTCTGCAAGCACCAAAAGGTCCTATCAGGGGAGGAATGAATCAAATGCTGTGTACGGTCAAAAGGGTCGTAACAAGAAAAACCGTGACCATGACATCGGAGCAGTTACGATTGCAGCACCACCATCTCAAAACTTCCAGCCCAAACAAGACAGGCCAAGAAGGCAGTTCACCAGGATCAATATGACCTTGGCACAGGCACTGCAGGGAATGCTAAAGGCAAATTTGATCACCCTCAGAGATCCTCCTACGAATCCCAACACTACCTCTTCTCGTTATAATCCCAATGCCAGGTGTGCATATCACTCCGATAGCCCCGGGCATGATACAAACGATTGCTGGTCATTGAAGAATAAGATTCAGGATATGATCGAAGCTGGAGAAATTGAGTTTGAGCCTCCGGAGACTCCTAATGTCATCACTGCTCCTATGCCTAACCATGACAAGACTGTTAATGCTATGGATGACGATTCTCACATTTCCAATGTGGCGGACTTAACATCTCCTCTCCCGATCATAAAGAGGAATTTATTGCAAGCTGGTTTATTTCCAGGTTGTGCTGAAGATTGCAATCTCTGCATACTCCGGCCCGAGGACTGTTTGAAATTGAAGAATGGTATTCAACGGCTGATGGACGATCGAACAGTTCTCTTCGAAAGGATTCCTAAGGCGGAAAACCCTATTGAAGAAATATCTGTGATTGCTAGGTCCAAAGTTCCAGTGAAGATTACCGCTACCAGGGCGCCTGTAAAGATTACTGCTGAGCCCAGGGTTGCTCCCCTAATCATCACTGCACCTGGCCCGATCCCGTATTCCTCAAGCAAAGCTATTCCATGGAATTATGGCGGTGATGTTTACGTCCATGGCGTGAAGCAAGTGGATAATGCTGCTAATACTAGTGGCATTGTTGGGACTAGTAAAATTACTCGAAGCGGAAGGATCTTCTCTCCAGAAATCTCACCTCCTGTCCTTGAAACTCGAGGAAAGGAACCAGTCAATCCTTCTCAGTCAGAGACACCGATCGAAGTTACTCCCGAAGATGTTGCCAAACAAGAAATGGAAGAAGTGCTGAAAATCATTCGTAAGAGTGATTTTGATGTTGTAGAACAGTTGGGGCATACCCCGTCTAAGATCTCGATGTTATCCTTGCTGTTATCTTCTGAATCTCATGCCAATGCATTGATAAAATTCTTGAAGACTGCTCATGTGCCTCAGGAAACATTTGTCGATCAGTTCGAAAATTATGTTGCTCACTTGGCTGTTGACAATGGCCTAGGCTTTTCCGATGCTGACCTGACACCAGCGGGAAAGAATCACAATAAAGCCCTGCATATCTCCATTGAGTGTAGGGGAATCACTTTGTCTCATGTGTTGATCGATAATGGCTCTTCCTTGAATGTGCTGCCAACAGCTGTGCTGGATAAGCTGGACTATAAAAGCATTGAACTGAAACCTAGTGACATTGTGGTACGTGCTTACGATGGTGCGAAGAGTGTTGTCCATGGCGAAGTAGTCCTTCCTATCAAGATAGGACCTCAAGTCTTCAACACTACCTTCCATGTAATGAACATTCGTCCTGCCTATTCCTGCTTACTGGGACGCCCTTGGATTCATGGGGCAGGCGCTGTAGCCTCGTCTCTCCATCAAAAGTTGAGGTATCCCACAAAGGGCAAAATTGTCACCGTGTGTGGAGAAGAAGAGTACATTGTCAGTAGTGTGCATACCTTCAGATACGTCGAGATGGATGGTGAATTCATTGAGACTCCTTGTCAGTCATTTGAAGTAGTTCCTCCGACCAATCCTGTCCTTAAGCCAACTTCCTGTGTACCCAAGGTTATTCGTGCTCCTCCTGCTATGATTTCTCGGAAGGATGCTCAATCCGTGGTTGAAGATGGTGGTCGTACTGGCTGGGGTCAATTGATCGACGTACCGTACAAGTCTGACAAATTTGGCCTGGGGTTTAACTCTGAGAAGGTAGCCAAGAGTCAAATTAATGCTGTAGAAGACGCTGACAGCGATTGCGACCTGGATAGCTGGATTTTCCCAACAATTGGCGACGGACTCAATAATTGGAAGGCTGAAGACACTATCCCGATTTCCTTTAGTCAGGAGTAATTGTTATTGTCTATTTTGGTGTTGCAAATTTTTGTTTTTTTACAATTGAACTTCTCCAAGCGTTGTGTCTATGCCCGGGGCACAATAGCTAATTTGTTAAGGGTTTTGTCATCTTCATAAGCATATTCATATTCAATAAATCAATGGACTTTTTGCATTCAAATATTGCGCTCTTTATCTTTTCTGTCATCTTCCAAACGAGCTATGTTTTCTTACACACACTCACGTAACGAATTGCAGATCCATACCCACTCTGGATCCTGTTGACAATAGTTCTACTACTGTTCATTATGACTTTGAAAATCCGATCTACCAAGCCGAGGATGGAAGTGAGGAAGATTGTGAAGTACCTGGAGAACTTGCCAGACTGTTACTGCAGGAAGAAAGGACTATACAGCCACACGAGGAGTCAGTTGAGACTGTAAATCTGGGTACTGAAGTAAACAAGAAAGAAGTCAAAATAGGAGCAGGCTTGGAAAACAGTGTCAAGAGAAGGTTGATTCAGATGTTGCATGACTATGTAGAGATTTTTGCTTGGTCTTATGAAGACATGCCAGGACTGGATACCGATATAGTAGTGCATCGACTGCCAACGAGGGAAGAATGTCGTCCTGTTAAGCAAAAGGTTCGTCGCATACGTCCTGGAATGTCTGAGAAAATCAAAGCCGAGGTGATGAAACAATTTGATGCAGGTTTTCTGGCTGTTACTTCTTATCCTCAATGGGTTGCTAATGCGGTACCAGTGCCAAAGAAGGATGGTAAGGTGCGAATGTGTGTAGATTACCGAGACCTGAATAAAGCGAGTCCCAAGGATGACTTTCCACTCCCGCACATTGATGTTCTGGTAGATAACACCGCTCAACACAAGGTGTTCTCATTCATGGATGGATTCTCAGGTTACAACCAGATTAAGATGGCGCCTGAGGACATGGAGAAAACTACGTTTGTGACGCAATGGGGCACGTTCTGTTATAAAGTAATGCCATTTGGTTTAAAGAATGCAGGGGCAACGTACCAGCGTGCTATGGTGGTTTTGTTCCATGATATGATCCATCATGAAATAGAAGTATATGTGGATGACATGATAGCCAGATCTCATACTGAGGAGGAACATCTCGATCATTTATACAAACTGTTCGAGAGGTTGAAGAAATACAAGTTGAGGTTGAACCCGAACAAATGCACCTTTGGGGTAAGGTCCGGCAAACTCCTGGGCTTTATTATCAGTGGTAAAGGGATTGAGGTTGACCCGGCCAAGGTGAGAGCTATTCAAGAAATGCCAGTTCCCAGTATAGATAAAGAAGTCAGAGGTTTCTTAGGACGCTTGAATTACATTGCCCGATTTATCTCCCATTTGACCGCCACCTGCAAACCCCTCTTCAAGCTACTGAGGAAAAATCAAGAGATGATATGGAATGAGGAATGTCAAGAAGCTTTTAACAAAATCAAGAAGTATCTTCAAGAACCTCCAATTCTGATGCCACCAGTTGAAGGAAGACCTCTAATCATGTATTTAACCGTGTTAGAAAATTCAATGGGGTGCGTGTTGGGACAACATGACGAGTCTGGTCGAAAAGAGCATGCCATATACTACCTTAGCAAAAAGTTTACCGACTGTGAAACAAGATACTCACTGCTCGAGAAAACTTGTTGTGCTTTGGCCTGGGCTGCTCGCCGACTGAGACAGTATATGTTGAATCACACCACTTTATTGATTTCTAAGATGGATCCTATCAAATATATATTTGAGAAACCCGCTCTCTCCGGAAGAATAGCAAGATGGCAGATGATTCTAACAGAGTACGACATCCAGTATACTACCCAGAAAGCAATCAAAGGAAGCGTGCTAGCCGATCATTTGGCTCATCAAGCAGTGGATGATTACCAATCTATGAATTTTGAGTTCCCAGATGAGGATGTCATGCTTGTTACTGATTATGAAGAACCTGGACCGGAGGAAGGACCCGAACTAGGATCCCGATGGACTATGGTTTTCGATGGGTCTTCTAATGCATTGGGCAATGGTGTTGGTGTGGTAATTATTTCTCCCGAGGGTTACCATACGCCTTTCACTGCTAGACTATGTTTTCATTGTACCAATAACATGGCTGAGTATGAAGCATGTATTTTGGGACTCAAGGCTGCTATAGACCGGCGGGTCAAGTTTTTGAGTGTGTACGGAGACTCAGCATTAGTAATCAGTCAGATCAAAGGAGAATGGGACACTAAACATCCGAATCTCATCCCTTATCGAGAGCGGGTGATGACATTAATCCCATACTTTGAAGAGATTACATTTGAACATATTCCACGGGAAGAAAATCAGTTGGCGGACGCATTGGCTACCATGTCATCTATGTTCAGAGTCAGGTGGGACAGTGAAGCTCCCAGGATCACCATTGAACGATTAGATGAACCAGCACATTGTTATGAACTTAATACTGAGGGAGTAGAGGAGAAACCTTGGTTCCACGAAGTAAAAAGATATTTAGAAGCTCAGGAATACCCTGAAGGGGCGTCCATCAATGACAGAAAATT
The DNA here is from genome assembly GCF_024323335.1 of Lathyrus oleraceus. Lineage (NCBI taxonomy): Eukaryota > Viridiplantae > Streptophyta > Magnoliopsida > Fabales > Fabaceae > Lathyrus > Lathyrus oleraceus. Next base: position 325,252,074 of record NC_066584.1, on the reverse strand, counting down.
CCTGAGGAAGTTCTCCGCTAAATTCTTTCTGAGTAATGGAGTGTTATACAAACGTAATCATGATTCAACTCTGCTTCGCTGTGTGGATAGAAAGGAAGCAGAAAAGATTATGGAAGACATGCATGACGGTATTTTTGGGACTCATTCTAGTGGACATACAATGGCCAAGAAGATTCTGAGATCAGGATATTATTGGTCTACCATGGAAGCTGATTGCCACCATCACTCCAGAACCTGCCACAAGTGTCAGATCTATGCGGACAAAGTACATGTGCCTCCTGCTCCATTGAACGTGTTGACAGCACCTTGGCCCTTTGCAATGTGGGGCATCGATATGATTGGAGAGATTAAACCTACTGCTTCTAACGGACATCGTTTCATCCTTGTTGCTATTGATTACTTTACAAAGTGGGTGGAGGCGGCCTCATTTGCTTCTGTCACCAAGAACGTGGTGGCACGGTTCATCAAGAATAATCTCATTTGTCGATATGGCATCCCTGAAAGAATTATTACTGACAATGGTACTAATTTGAACAACAAGATGATTACTGAACTCTGCACGCAGTTCAACGTAAAGCACCATAACTCTTCTCCGTACCGACCAAAGATGAATGGCGTTGTAGAAGCTGCTAATAAGAATATCAAGAAGATCATACAAAAGATGACGGTGACGTACAAAGACTGGCATGAGATGTTACCGTTTGCTCTTCACGGTTATCGCACTTCAGTACGCACTTCGACAGGAGCAACTCCTTTCTCTTTAGTCTACGGAATGGAAGCCGTTTTACCAGTAGAAGTTCAGATTCCCTCTCTACGAATCATGAAAGAGGCGGGCTTAGATGAAGATGAATGGATTCAGACTCGACTCGACCAGATAAACTTGATCGATGAGAAGAGACTTGCGGCTGTGTGTCATGGACAGATATATCAGAAGCGCATGACCCAGGCATTTAACAAAAGAGTCAAGAGACAGGTGTATCAAATCGGCGACTTGGTGGTCAAGCGTATCATTCTACCACAAGGTGATCCCAGAGGCAAGTGGACTCCCACATACGAAGGGCCATTTGTGGTTAAGAAAGTATTCTCTGGTGGAGCCATGATACTTACTACGATGGATGGCGAAGACTTCCCACATCCCGTGAACGCAGACATAGTTAAAAAATACTACGCATAAAAGAGACCCGCTAGGTCGACGTACCTAGGCAAAAGTTAGGGCATCCCGGCGAACCAAAAGGGTTCGGGCAAAAATTAGGGATAAACATATAAAGACGTACACCCGGCAAGTCGAAAACCTGAAAAGGCGGCTTGGTCAAAAAAAAGGGCATCCTGGTGGACTGAAAACCTGAAAAGGCGGTCCAGGCAAAAATTAGGGATTAAAGCGTATGACTATGTCCCGTTCTCTATCAGCTTCAACCAGGTTAAAGGGACTGAACAAGCCAATCACTTCTATCCGACAGCAGGAGATGAGAGGCTTGAAGACATAATGGCAGTAGTGGAATTAGAATCGATAGGACTTTTTTTTGCATAGCTTTCTCTCTGTTTTCCTGACAATTTCCTCTTACTAGGATTTCTGTCTCCTTGTACTCAAATTGTCTATTTATAGGCCCTCTTTCGAAATCAATATAATTTTAGTTTCAAAAAAAAATGCTCTTGTTTTACTTTCTCTGTTTTGTTTGCATAAACGTCCATTGATTTAATTCGAATTAATATATGCATTTGGATATGATCGATGTTTACCAAAAATGCGTGCATAAAATAGAAATAGCGATTACTACTAGGCTTCAGGATCGAGGAGAAGGTCTAATCATGCTTTCCAATGAATCCGTTGCTAATCCTATTCCCCAGCAAAGCCAGTCATTCCCAGAAGAGAGTGGCATTACTAGACAAATGGGTCATCTCTTCCACCCCCAGCCGGGCTTCTGTTGAACATTTCTACCATCAGACAGAAATCAAGCATCCCCGGCTAAGAAAGGGTCATCGATACCAGTATCTCCCAACCAGAAGATTGAGATTTATTTTCCCTAGTAGAGTCCTCAGGAAGAACTTTTCAGATGCATAATTCATTCATTACATCATTTCACAGCATACGCATGCATACATCGTTCGCAGTTATTTTCGAAAGCATAAAACATCTCATGCATCATGGCATGGCATGAAGCTAACTTTATTTTTCAGGTTAATTATCTTCCTGATACAGTCAAAATAGAGAGCCATTCAGACGGACATCTTCATCGATTACGTTCAGATTCAAATACATCTTTCAGATACACTCCATGTCAACATTCATTCTGACATCCTCCTAACGATGGCATCTATAAGCCCATCCCAGACATTTATTGCAAATACAACATATACAAATACTATCAGATATAGCCTAGCGTACGGTTCATTCTGATTCAGCTCAACATATGACTCTTTCAACTCAGATGCGATCTAACATACGATCCATTCCGACCTTCAACAACTCCAATACGGTCTAGCATACGGCCCATTTGGACCTTCAAGGCCTCAAATGCTACCTAGCGTACGGTACATTCTGAAGTGTAGTCTGGCGTATGACTACCCCCTTCATCATCAGGTACAGCCTAACGGACGGCTCAGTCTACAACTCAGATACGATCTAGCATACGATCCATTCTGATCCTTCACCCCTAGTAACGATACAGCCTAACGGACGGCTCGTTCCGCAACTCAGATACGATCTAGCATACGATCCATTCTGATCCTTTATCCCCAGCAGTGTATGACTCATTCGGATTCTTATCTCATTTTGATTCGGCACAACATATTACTCCTCCAACAATACGGTCTAGCGTACGACCCATTCGGATCTTCATTCCTCAGATACTACCTAGCATACGGTACATTCCGAGGTGTAGTCTAGCGTACGACTACTTTTCGTCAGATGCAGCCTAACGGACGGCCCATTCTGCAACTCAGATACGATCTAGCGTATGATCCATTCTGATCTGTTATCCCCAGCGGCGTATGACCCATTCTAAATCCCCAGGGAAGTCGACGGCCTAATGAATGACCCACTATACGGTCTAGCGTATGACCCAGTGACACCCATGACTTCAGATATCTTCTAACGTACGACGTACTCTGAAGCTCTCATCATCAAACTTCCTAGATGGCATCTTTAAGCCCATCTCCATCAAGACTAACTAATTGACAAGTGCAAATTTTTGGGGCATTCTAAGTGTTCAATAATCTTCCACCTCCAGACCACGAATGGCGTACATACCATTCTGACTCTCTCGGTTCAAGAATATTGAACAGGGGCAGCTGTCATACCCCAAAATTTCCCATTAATATTTCAAGACATTTTTTCAGGGCACTCCGACTCATTATTATGACACTGATCTCAAAGGAACGAAGGCCCAGCTCACGAATGGCCCAATCCAGAAAATGGCCCAAACTGGCCTGTTCGCTACACGCTCGCCTAGCGAACGTTCGCTACACGTTCGCTACACGCTCGCCTAGTGAACGTTCGCTACACGTTCGCTACACGCTCGCCTAGCGAAGCTGACAGATAACAGAAAATTCTGGGCTTCACTCTGAGCCCATTAGGTCACAAAAAAGAGCATTATAAATACCAGCACTTCAGTAATGAAAAGGGGACGAAAAAAGGACGAAAGGAGAACCCTAGCAAGCAAACCCTAGCGCTCACAGACGGAAAACCCTAAAGGAAACCCTGAAGGAAAAGCCGGCGGCAGCAAGGTCACTTCCGCTCAATTCGATCCGATCGGCCAATTCAAGGTTACAATTCGATTACAAACAGGTTGGCATTGCTATTACTACCTTATGTTCTTAATTTGCATGTGGTATCACGATTGAATTTATGAAACTATCTTAAGTTTTACCTATGAATTTAAGTATGCATGAACATCTGAATGTCTAACCACATAATCTCTGTAATGGATGCTATAAGGTGTGAAGCCTGCTGACATTATGCTGTTATCAAAACCAGAATCCGCAGCCGCTCGCTAGCACATCGCTAAGCGAGCATGCAGCGAGTATTCGCTAAGCCTTCGCTAGGCGAGGCAGCGGCGACCGGGACAGTCGCTGATTTTTCTGTTCTGTCCTTTGCTAACCTGTCATGTTTTTATCATAGCCATGCATTGTTTATCTGACCCTATTGCTGTTCTGGTTTCTTTTGCGGTGCAATCTTTGATTGCACCCTGATTTGGTACTCTAACCCGTTTGCTGAATTTTGTAAAGGTTCATCTTTCCCAGGAAAAGATTGCTGTCTAGGTCTTCCACTTTATTTGTGGGATACCCTTGTGGAGTTTCACCCTAAATTACCTAATTAATTTTAATGTATTAATTTTAATGTATTAATTTTAATGTATTGATTTTAATGTATTAATTTTAACGGGGAGATTCATCCTAATTACCTAATCGATTGTAAAATACGGCCTCTAAATATGTGATCTTGGACCTCTCTTTTGCCTTACGATATTACGGTACCACGGTCATGTCCCGCGAATGTGGGGATACACTTAGCAATGACCCTTCGATTAAATCATCATAAAATAAATCATAGTCCCTCGGATGTTGCCTTCGAATATATGATTTCGTCCCTCGATGACCCTTCGGTGTAGCCTACGGTTAAATGATGATCGTCCCTTCGAATGCTAAGGTATCCTTACAACTGTTGCCTTCAATGACCTATCGATGACCCTACGATGACCCTTAAACATCCAAAGGGTAAAATTACTTACTTCTCAATAGTAAGGACAGTTTTACCCTCATAAGGATAGGAAACGTTCATAACGACCTTAGGAAGGTATAACTCTCAATTGCTGGATCATAACTTAAAACATTTCCCACCCCTCACACTTTGCAAATCCTAGAAAATCACCACTTGGTATACATTCATACTAGAATCATTACCAAGTTACATTTTCCTAAGTCGTTTTCAAAATCAAACGAGATAAATACTTTGTATACATTCATACGAGAATCATTACAAAGTTAAACTCTTTTTTCGAAACATTTTTTAAACAATTCACAAACACTTTTCAGACAAAATATAAGTGATCCAGCAATTAAGAGCCCATGGATAACCATGGATACAAAGGGTGCTAACACCTTCCCTTTGTATAATGTACCTCCCGAACCCAAAATCTATTGAGGTCTTTCCTGTTCTTTTCCACCTTTCCTTATTGGATAAAAGAAAAGTCGGTGGCGACTCTTGCTATCCGCGACATTGCGATAAAACGCAAAACACCCCAAGTCAGTTCACCGTATGACACTTGTTGATCAAGAAACATATCATACTCTATTTTTTTGGGTATCGTTTCACAATAAATTGGTGCAATGAGCGTGGAGGGGAAGTTGTCGTCAACAAAGTATGAGATTGATAAATTCACTAGTGTGAATGATTTCGGTTTGTGGTGCTTGAAGATGCAAGTCCTACTGGTTCAACAAAGTTTGTTAGAAGCGTTGAAAGAATCAGAGAATATGGATGTTGCCCTAACAGAGAAGGAGAAAATGATGATGATCGAGAAAGCCCATAACGTCATTGTATTGAGCTTTGGTGATAAGGTTCTCCGACATGTTTCGAATGAAAAAACTGCAGTTGGTGTGTGGGTGAAACTCGAAGGTTTGTACATGATAAAATCATTTGGCAATCGTCTCTACCTGAAGAAAGCTTTGTATTCATTCAAGATGAGTGAAGATAAAGTTTTGGTTGAGAAGTTGGATATGTTCAGCAAGTTGATTCTTGATCTTGAGAATATCAAAGTCAAGATTGATGATGAAGATCAAGCATTGCAGTTGTTGTATGTTTTACCTAAGTCTCGTGCTCATTTCGAAGAAACTCTCTTGTATTGAAGAGATTCGTTGACCATTGAAGATGCTCAATCGATCGTGTACTCTAAGAATTTGAATGAACGAAAGGAACACAAACTATCGTCTGTTGGTGAGGGATTTTCCGTTAAAGGAAAGTTCTCAAAGAAAGATGGTAGTTTTGAGAAGAAGAAGAAGGGTAAAGTTCTACAAAATTCTTACGGTGGTAATGTTTTTGCTATTAGGTGTTATCATTGTAAGAAGGAGGGTCACACAAGAAAGGTGTGCCCTGATCGACTGAATAATCATGGTGGAAAGGATAACGGGAATGCATTCATTGTGCAAGATGATTATGAATCATCTGATGTCCTGGTGGTTTAAAGCAACGACTATAGCAAGGAGTAGACTATGGATTCAAGTTTCACTTGGCACATGACTCCAAACAAAGATGTGTTTGAGGAACTATATGATCAAGATGGTGGGTCAATATTGTTTGGAAACAACAAAGCCGACAAAACTGCAGGTATTGGATATGTAATATTCAAGCTTCATGATGACTCAATAAGGTTATTGAATGATGTCAGGTATGTACCTGAACTTAAGAGAAATTTGGTTTCTCTTGGTGAATTGGACAAGAAAGGGTATGTGTTCTAAGGAGAGCAAAGTATCCTAAGGGTAATGAAGGGGTCGAAGGAAGTCTTGAGAGGTGTGAAAAAATAAGGCTTGTATACCTTTAAGGTTGATGTTGTAAGTGATTCAGCAAATGTGGCATCCACAGAACATGTGTCAAAGACTGAGCTATGGCACAAGATACTTGTCCATATCAGTGAAAGATGCCTAGTCGAGTTGTCGAAATAAAATTTGCTATGTGGTGAAAAGGTCATAAAATTGGAGTTTTGTGAACCTTGTGTATTTGGTAAATCCTATAGGGTGAACTTTAACAAAGGTAAACAAAGAACACATGGATCCCTTGATTAGATTAATGTTTATCTTCGGGGGCCTGCAAGGAATCCCTCACACTCAGGTACAAGATATTTTCTATCCATAGATGATGATTACTCACAAAATTTGTGGGTATTCATTCAGAATGCTAAGGATGAAACTTTGAAAATTTAAAATGTTGGAAGACTCTGGTTGAAAACCAAACTGGCAGGAAGTTCAAGAGGTTGAGGACCGACAGTGACCTTAATTTTGCAATGAGGCTTTTGACACATGTTGTAATGAGTTTGGTATTACAATACATAAAACTATTGTAGCTACTCCCCAACAATATGTTTTGGCTTAAAGGTTTAATCGAACCATTCTGGAAAGAGTGAGGTGCATGTTGGTTAGTGCGAGATTAAATAAGGTGTTTTGGGCAGAAGGTCCTATTACTGCAACATACTTGATAAATAGGTGTCCTTCGACTGCTTTGGGGATGAAGTCACCTGAAGAAGTTTGGTTAGGTCATCCACTAGACCTCGACAAACTTAGAGTATTTGGTTGTGTAGCATATGCTCACATTAGGCTAGACATGGTCGAACATAGAGCTCTGAGATGTATGTTCCTTGGATACCTCGAAGGAGTCAAAGCTTATAGGCTATGGTGCTTAGAACCGGGTCACAAGAGGTGTATCCCAAATTGAGATGTATTTTTCAATGAAGCTGAGATGACTTTCAAAAAATTTATGACGTTGGTCAAAGTACCAATATCTCTGGAGAAGAGATGGAACAAGAAGGGATTCCTGTTGAGGTGAAGCAAAATGATGTTGAATTACATATCCCAGATGAAGTCAAAGAATAAGCACAAGTTGCTAATGAAGATGAGGAGATTGATAATGACTACCTGCTTGCAAGAGACAAGTCGAAAAGAGTCATCAAGCCACCTCAGAGACTTGGTTATGCAAATCTCATAGCTTATGCCTTAATCTTTACAAGTGAGGTTCTGGATGAAGAACATATAGACTATAAGGAAGTTACGAAGAGTCGAGACAAGACTTAATGGATGAAATTTATGGATAATGATATGAAATATCTTCAAGATAATAACACTTGACAGCTGACCGAGAAACCTGCAGGGGCCAGGTTAGTTGGTTGTAAGTGGATTTTCAAGGTTAAGGAAGGAACCGAATGAGTGATGTCAAAGAGATTTAAGGTAAGGTTGGTTGCTAGGGGGTTCACTTAGAAAGAAGGCATTGAGTTTAATGATGTGTTCTCACATGTTATAAAGCATAGATCCATTTGAATGTTACTTGTTATGGTGGCAAAGTTCGACATAGAACTTGAACAGATGGATGTGAAGACAACCTTTCTATATGGTGATCTAGATGAAACAATCCTGATGAGGCAACCTGAAGGGTATGAAGAAAAGGGAAAGGAAGATTATGTGTACAAGTTGAATAGGTCGTTACATGGTTTGAAATAATCTCCTCGACAATGGAATAGGAGATTCGACAAGTTCATGACACACATAGATTTCACTAGGAGCCAGTTCGACCACTGTGTTTACCTCAGATTTCGACCTAGAAATTCATTTGTTATTTTGTTGCTTTATATAGATGACGTCCTCATAGAAAGAAACAATGTCGAAGATGTTACGAAGATGAAGGTTGAACTCGATAGGGAGTTCGACATGAAGGATCTGGGAGATGCCTCAAGAATTCTCGGGATTGATATTCTGAGAGATATAAATTAGTCAAGACTATGCTTATCTCAAGATACATACTTGAATAAGATTCTAAACAAGTTTGGTTTGTCGAATTCAAAGTCTGTTCTAACACTGACTAATCCTTAATTCAAGTTGAGTTTGACTCAAAGTCCTAATACTTAAGTAGAAAGAGATTATACGAATAGCATTTCATATGCTAGTATAATAGGTTCTTTGATGTATGTTATGGTTTATACAAGGCCAAACATAACATACATAGTGAGCCTTGTAAGCAGGTATATGGCCAATTCTGGAAAGACGCACTAACATGCATTAAAGTGGATCCTAAGGTACATAAATGTGTCTATGAGAAGAGTCATGATTTATGGTTGAGTTTGTGGTGATGATAGCAAAGTCGAAATCGAAGGATTTGTCGACTTTGATTATGCAGGTTGTATGGATTTCAAAAAATCTATTTTTGGACATGTGTTCACTATGTTTGACACAATAATTAGTTGAAAAGTAACATTTTATAAGGTTGGTGCCTTATCAACCACTAAAGCGGAATATATTACCCTCACTGAAGTTGTGAAAGAAGCATTGTGGCTTGAAGGTTTTGCTAAGGAGCTGAAATTTCAAGGTCGAGCTATCACTGTTAAATGTGATAGTCAAAGTGCAATACACTTGTCAAAGAATTCAGCCTATCATGAGCGAACCAATCACATCAATTTGAGGATGCATTTCAACAGAGAGATAATCGAGCGTGGAAAAGTTCAAGTGCTAAAGGTTTCGACTGATAACAATGTTGATGATATGATCACCAAGTTGTTGCCTAGTAGCAAGTTCTTTCACGGTATGCAGTTGATAAAGTTGCATATAAAAGCTAGTTTATTCCCTTGTTAGCGTAGAGTTTGTTCCAAGATGGAGATTTGTGGTATTGGATCGAACTCTAACCTCAAAAAGGTTAGCTTCATGGTTCGATTGAAGTTGTGTATGCCGTAGTCGAAGTTTGTTCAAGCATGCTGTCGAAATATGTTAGCTTAGTGTTTAAGTTAGCATGTCAAATTGGGAATGTTTGTTGGGTCAATTATTTAGTATGTCAGTTGAAAGCTAAAGTTTTTTTTCTTCTTATAAATAACATACTAGTTACCACGTATCCATCAGTCCTTGATAATTCTATTCAGATAGAGAAAGTGGTGTGGTTGTGATTCAATAATAAATATTATTCTTTAATATGTAATTGAATCAAGAATCCAGTTTTTTAACCATTTTGTTTGTTCTTTCTCTTCTCTTCTATCTTACTTTTTAATTTGTGGTTTTCTTGTTAATTAAGAAATCAAGCATACTCTATTTTCTTGGACATCATTTCACAGCATATTCGGTACACTTTATTAATCAATCTCATTTGCTTTATTTCATATATTTCATAATTGAATATCAAAACTTGGTTAATAGAGTGTAAAGATTGATTATTATATTTTATATTTTAATGTTAGAATTTTGCTAATGTTAAGTATTTTATTGATAAATAAAGTAGTAAACTTGATTAATAAATTATAAATAAAATATGTGGTTAATAACCTCTATTTGTGTGGTTAATGCAATAATAAATTTGGTTAATCATAAATTTTATATTTTTGTTATAAAAAAAATTAAAATTAAAATATTTTTTATAAATATTTTTTTTTTATAACAAAAATATTGTTCACCATATAAATATGATGAATAGTGTTTGATGTACATCTTGGTGTAAGAATAACTGTTGTTTTATAATATAGGTCCAACGTATAATTTAAATCAACCAATTAACTAGCTCTTCTCATATCCTTTTAACATACAATAGACCAAAGCTAGATGTTTCCTTTGGCTTTGTTTAGGAGTTTGGAGGAGAGGGGAATGAAAAGCTTTTGAAAAGAAATTTAAAAAAAAATGATATTTTTTAAAATAATGATTTTGTATAGAATGATAAAGTAGTGTTTATCATTACTATATTTTTAATTTTCAGAATATTATAAGAACATAAAATATATTTAGAAAATTTATGCAAATCCTCCAAAATCCTCGTTCAATACAAATTTTGAGTTCCCCAAATTAAGAGACTTTTGGTGTTATGAATGAAAACAAACCCTATAAAAATTCCATGATCAAAATCCTTCAATTCTTTCCACTCAATCCTTCCCTTTTTTAAATCCCTCCCCTTCCTTCTCCCTAAAAACTCTCAAACAAGCCCTTTAGGTACATAAGGATTCTTTTCACATATACTATGTGAATTTTAATTTGTCTTTTCATGTATTTTGCAATCAAACATTTTGAATAGGCAAAACTCAACTTCTAAAAAATATCATTACAAAACTCTTATTCATAAAGTGTTTGAATTCATCCGACATATTTTGATAATTTATTGTAAAGACCAAGTCATTCACATTCAAACTTACTATTAATATTAATGAAAGTGTATTTCTGTATGTAATTGTGTGTCTCATGAGATCACACCGGATTTATATTTATATACATATTGATTATACACAATAGATAATGTAATCATTACAATCTATACAATGTTAAAGTTAATCGTTGCTAATTGATCCTAACAGATTCTTAACACTTCCCTTAAGTTGTATCATATAAGTCATATAAGTCAAACTTGTTACAAGTATAATCCACTTGAGAATTCTTAAGAGACTTAGTGAGCATATCAGTCAATTGGTCTTTAAACTTGAAGAAATTTATGGTTATTTCTCCTGAAAGCACCTTGTCACTTACATAATGACAGTCTATTTATATGTGCTTGGTATGTTCATGGAAAATCGGGTTGGATGCAATGTGGAGTGTCACTTGATTGTCACATATGAGTTTTATGGTCTGAAGATCTCTCAACCTAAGCTTTGAGAGCGAATTTTAAGTCATGCAAACTCCTTTAAGGTTGCTTCCATGGTGTAACACTCTGAATTCAATTAATTAATTTAATTGAATTTAGTTGCATTTTGTTTACATTATTAAGTAAATTATATATTTTTATTTGGATAACTAGTGAATATATGTGTTTCGAAGAGTATTAGAGAAAATTAAGGGAATGGTAGAAATTAATTGAATTTATTTTAATTAATTTAAATTTGGAGAAATTTAGATTTAAGATATATTAAAAAAGAAGAGAAATAGTAGAATTTGGTGGAAATTGAGTATTAGATTTAAAATAAAATAAATTAGAGTTAGTAAGAGAAGTATGGGTAAGACAGGGAATATGAGAGTTAGTTGAGGGTAATAAGAAAATAACATAATTAAGGGGAATTAGGTTTTGGTTTAAATATAAAAAGTGAGGGTTGAACCTTTTTACAGTACGTATTATTTTGGAACAAGAGGAAAAGGGTAAGGGAGACAACCTAGGGTTTGGAAAGAAAACATCATTGTTGAGGAGCTTAGAGCTTGCTTTATTGGAAATGCAAGGTAAGGGGGAGATGACTCTTCTATGGATGTATATTGTATGAAGGGTAGAGAGATCCTCACCCTCTTCTAGGTTTTTCTTTTTATTTCACCATTGCTGATGTATTCTTGATGAAAATACTGTAAATTACATGTCCAATTATTGTGATTCATGATTTGATATGTGTGTTATGACATGATTAATTGGAAATTGATTCATTCGGTTAAATTCATGATATGGTGTGTTTGGGGGTTACAATATGAATTGGTATGATGTATTATGGTTAAGGAATGGAGAAGATGAAGTCAACGTGATTAAAACTAGAATTTTCGGAAAATTAGCTGATGTCAACCGATTGACCTCCAATCTCAATCGATCGATCGCATGAAAATTTGATTTTTTTTTTGGAAAAAGGAACGATGCCAATCGATTAATTGGTTACTACAATCGATTGATGCTAGTGTAATGAACATTTTTATTTTGAAAAATAGAAGGTGTCAATCGATTGATGTTAATCAATTAATGGGGATAATTAATCGATTAATTCGCTGCAAAATGATGCTGAAACCAGAAAATTATCATTTTAGTGCTCTTGCCATAACTTTAGTTCCACAAATCCAAATGAGGTGTGGTTTAAAGCGTTGGAAAGATAACTTGTATGGATACCCCAAAAGTGATATATTAAGAGGCTAGATAGGTAATGGAATTTGTGGAAATTAATTGTTTTACTTGTTACGTAATAGTTAACGGTAACAAACAAACAATTAATTATTGTGAATGAATGAATTAATGATGAAGCAATGACAAGATGAATTAATATGATTGAGTACTATGTGGGTGTTTATTCTATGTATGAAAACATGTTGTGAAGTTCAAGTATAATTATGTGAGGTGTTGTAAATACTTGTTGATGATTGTTGATATGCGTAGTTTGGAGTGAGAATTATTGTTGATGCATTGAGATGCATGATTGTTTACAGTCATGTGTGAGACTGTAATCATTTTCGTATTCTTTTCCTTGCATGATTGCTTACAGACAGATGTGGGATTGTAATCATTAGTGTGTTATTGTTGTAGCATTATTATATGTTATTCATGATCTGTTGTCGTTGTTGTGAAAGAGACGAGTGACGAGTTCAGATGTTGGGACTAGGGACTTGTCCCAAGCTCAGATGTTAGGGCTTGGAGCTCAAATCTTAGGGCTCAAGGTTTAGATGTTGGGACCCGATTCATGTGAAAAACCTTTGTTGAGTTGGTACCACATGCATATAGAGTCGAGGTGTTGTCACATTGCATACAAGTTGACATTTGTGAATTGATGATTGTTATGTGAATAGATTAACAACTGATTATTATTATTATTATTGTTTAGGATATCCTTCCTGATCTTTTGCACCACTAACGTATTTGACCATATTCTCACCCCTTTCTTGTTTTATTTTGTGTGTTGATTTACGATGTGTACAAATACTCAGGAGCATGAGTAGTAGCTTTTATAAGTTGGAATATAGCCTTAAAGCTCATCTTTGTTTACTTTATCCGCTTTTAGTCAGTTAAATACTTTGATCTGTAACATCGGGAACAATGCGTTTTTACTATGTTTTGAGTTAATGTTGAATTACGTAGTTTAAAATCTGATACTTTATTTGCGAAATTTAATTTTGAAGTTGTTGTAATATGATTTTCCACTGCATGTTGTTAAATGTTTTCGAAAGTTTTTGAATGGTTGTCGTAGTGAAACCTTAAATTGTCGATTAAATATTTTTTATATAAGTTTTAGGGTTTATGGTGTTACACATAGCATGATATTTAGATTTAACACTAGATAAAGCAATTATATTATATTTTTTGCTTCTCCATGAGATCATATTACCTCAAATAAGAACATAATATCCATAAATGGATCTCTTACCCGACAGTGATCCGACCCAGTCGGCATCTGAATAAAACAAGTGACTTTAACATCACCTTTTATCTTCATATAACAATCCTCTTCATGGTGCATTATTTATATGACTAAGAATTCGAATGAATGTATCTCAATGACTATCATAAGGAGTGCTAAAAAATTGACTTACAATGCTCACTGCAAATGTAATATCTGATCTGATGACTGTAAGATAATTAAGTATACCCATAAGTCGTCGACATCTTTATGGGTCTTTCAATGGCTCCCCCTGACCCAAAAGAAGCTTGACATAGGATCCATGAGAGTATTAATAGAACGACAATCAATCATACCACTTTCACTTAGGATGACTAATGCATACTTGTGTTGGTTGATTGCAATGTCTGATGAGGATTGGGCAACTTCAATGCCTAAGAATTATATGAGTGGACTTAAGTATTTTGTCTAATTGTTTTTGAAAATATGAGTTTTAAGTCGCTGGATACCATCTGGGTCGTCTCTAGTTATAGCAATGTCATCAACATAGACTACGAGAAAGATATGTAGATTGATGGAGGAATGAATGAAGACAATAGAGTGATCTGCTTCACATCTAGTCATACCAAATTGTATCAAGGCATAACACCAAACCAATCATATGGGGACTATTTCAGCCTATAAAGAGAACGATGAAGCCGACAAACAAGTCTAGGATTGCTAGAATAATAAAACCTGAAGTCTGATCCATATAAACTCCCATCTCCAACTCTCTATGTAAAAAGACATTTTTAGTGACCAATTGATGGAATGACCAATGATTAATGACAACCATCACAAGAAATAGGCTAACTGAACAGATATTGCCCACTGGATAAAAAGTGTCACCATAATCGAGACCAAATATTTGTGTGTAATCTTTAGCTACCAGACGGGCTTTGAAACGATAACTTTCATCTATAAATCCATTGAAATCCCATTGTAGTTTTGTCAATGTTTGGTTCACCTTAGCCTTAATAAAATACATCTTTTAACTCATATTTTTTTTCTAAGCTTTTGTCATTTGAGTTTCAGTCGTGTCAGTTAGGCAAACATACACGTCACACCCATTGTCAACGAGTAAATAAAAGTGATGTGTCACCTTTTGCTTTAGTTCATTATGATATTTTGGGTCCTACTCGTGTCAAGTCAACTTTAGGTTATTATTAATTCATAACTTTCATCAATGATTTTTCACGATGTACTTGTTTATTTTTAATGAAAAATCGTTCATATGTTTTCCATACATTCCAAGAATTTTATGTCGAAATTAAAAACTAGTTTGACACTTTCATTAAAATTTTACTCACTAATAATGCTTGTGAATATATGTCATTTAAATTCTAATATTTTCAACATCAGATGGGATTATTCATCAATCATCACGTGGTCACACACGACAACAAAATAGTGTCGCTTAACAGAAGAATCACCATTTAGTTGAAACCACACAGACTCTTTCACTTCACTACAATGTCCCTTTTTGTTTTGGGGGTGATGATCTTCTCACAAATTGTCACCTTATCAACTGAATTCCTTCCTCGGTCCTTCAAGATCAGATTACATGCTTATCTTTAACCCACAATGTGATTTCTACTACATTCTTAAAATAGAACATCTCTGCTTACATCCACCTTCCTTTTGATTAGATCATACAATTTATATGTTTTTGTCTCGTCACTCATGCCTTAAGTGAATGCATGATACTCTTATCATCATTTTTTCCCCTTAAATTACCACACACATGAACATATATTATACACTCAAAATGTTGGGAAAAACAAACAAAGTATAGAGAAAAAAGAGGAACACAATCACAATACAAGAACATAACATGGAAACTACAAAATTGAAGAAAAAACACGATTGTTGTCAATAGACAACTAGAGAATAACACTATGTAAAAATTGTTACAACACATTATATACCCTTAACTAATCTGGGACCCCAATACACCTTCACCCTCCAAAACAAATATTTAACTACATCTCACAATATTTTAATATAATAGTATAAGAGAATAAATAAAGTCAAATACAAACTTAAAGTGCTTTGGGCTGATGCATCTTGAAATGAAGAACTTGAATCATATATATAGCCTTTGATTCCCTCTTCCTTCACAAAATTAAGTGATGCAGGACTTCTTCAACATGTATATTTTCAACCAACCCCAACAATCTTCACCTTGATTAAAAATAATACATAAGTTTTCATTGTCTTCATCGACAATCATACTCCATCATAAAGAGTATCAACATGTATATTTTCAACTAATCTCAACAATCTCCACCTTGATTGAAAATAACACATAAGCTTCCAGTGTCTTTATTGACAATCATATTCCACCACAAAGACTATAATCACTTGAATGTACACCACTCCTAGAATTTTCACACTATCTTCACCGACAATCATAATTTTAAAAACTAGCATGATCTCTCATGAAGAATATATTTCACTTGAAAATAAACCACTTCAAGAATTTCACATTGTCATCACCGACAATCATATACTTTATCATGAAGAATAAATTTCACTTGAAGTTAAATCACTTAATTTCACATTTAAAAAACTAAGTTGAAAACTTATGGAGCAACTTCCTTGTTGGGGGAAGCTCTTCAACCATCGACATCATCTCACAACACACTTGTGCAATCTTGATTGTATCAACACATCTTTGACTTGAACTTTTCACAAGTAAAAAAAGATTTTTCCATCATTTTCTCTAGCCTAAACTAAGTTGAACTTTTCACAAGTAAAAAAAGATTTTTCCATCATTTTCTCTAGCCCAAACTAAGTTGCATTTTTCACAAGTAAAAAAAGATTTTTCCATCATTTTCTCTAGCCTAAATTGTACAACTAACCACATAGCATACTAAAAGATCTTATATCCGTTATTGAAAAAAAAAAGAAACAAAGTATAGAAAAAACAAAAAATGCAATCACGACACAAAAATATAACATTGAAATAAAAAAACTAAGAAAAAAAACAATTGTTGTCAAACAACTAGAAAATAACACTGTGAAAATCGTTACAACATATAATATACCCTCAACTAACCCATATACACTCACATCCTCATAAACAAAATTTAACTGTCAGGAAAATAGGTTTGATACCTCTCTCATTATTATTTCTCGTATATATAGAGGTTACAGGGTTATACAAGTAATTACACTAATTAATTACATTTAATGAGAACAAATCAATTTCTGATTTGTTTCCCTTATTCTAGGAACAAACTCTTAATCTATGAATGATTTGTTTCCCTTATTCTAGGAACAAACCCTTAATCTATGAATAAACTAATTCCTATTCACATCCCCCCTCAAATTGATGTTGTTGGTCAATGAGCATCAATTTGCTAACAAGAAACTGATGACGTGGACGGGGAAAAACCTTGGTAAGAATATCTGCAACCTGCAACTGAGTACTGACATGAGGAAGTGATATTAGTCTATCATCATATGCGTCATGGATCGAATGACAATCAATTTTGATATGTTTGGTGCGTTCATGAAAAAAAGGATTCGCAACGATTTGGACGGCACTTGTATTGTCCGCATAAAGTGAAGTTGGCTCTATTTGAGGAAATCAAAGTTCAGCCAAAAGACCACGAAGCCAAATTATTTCAGAACAGGAAGCAGACATGGCACGATACTCAGATTCAGTAGAAGATTTAGAGACTCTCGCTTGTTTCTTACTTTTCTATGCTATCAATGAAGAGTCAAGAAACATGCACCAACCAGTGACAGATCGCCGAGTATCAGGACATCCTGCCCAATCGGCATCACTATAAGCACTCAGTTTAGGAGCAATTCCAGTGGGAAAGAATAAACCACGATGAGAGATTCCCTTCAGGTAGCGAATTATGCGACGAACTGCTGCCAAGTGAAGATGACGAGGAGAGTGCATGAATTGACTTACTTGTTGAACAACAAAAGATATGTCAGGGCGAGTAATAGTCAGGTAATTAAGGATACCCACGAGTTGACGATACAATAAGGGATCAGGCAAGAGATCACCATCATCACGATGATATTTAACATTAACCTCAAGAGGAGTATCCACTGGATTAGCCGATTGTAGACCAGCCATAGAAATTAAATCTATGGCATACTTGTGTTGATGGAGGAATATGCCCTTGGATGTAGAATGAACCTCAAGACCAAGAAAGTAATGCAAATTACCAAGATCTTTCATATGAAACGATGCTTGTAACTGTTGTTTAAGGCTTTGAATCGAAGCATGATAAGAACCAGTAATAATCATATCATCAACATACAGAAGAAGTAGGACAATTCCAGTAGAAGTTCTATGAATAAATAGAGAAGAATCATATTGACTCTGAGTAAAGGAGAACCCAAGTAGAGTTGAGCGGAATTTTTCATACCATGCTCTAGGCGCTTGTTTCAAACCATATAAGGAGCGTTTGAGCTTGCACACACCCTTAGATGACAAGAATAAACCTTGAGGAGGAGTCATATAAATATCTTCTGTCAGGTCACCATGAAGAAAAGCATTTTTCACATCCATTTGATGAAGAGACCACCCGTTAGAAGCAGCTATGGAGAGTATTGTACGAATAGATGTCATTTTGGCAATCGGTGCAAATGTCTCATCATAATCAATTCCATATTCCTGCTTATTTCCTAAGGCAAACAATCGAGCCTTGAAACGATTGAGAGACCCATCAAAATTCAGTTTTACATAATACACCCATTTGCAGCCTATGGGTTTGATATCAGGGGGACAAGAGACAATATCCCATGTAAAATTCTCTTGAAGAGCCTGAAGTTCCTCATTCATTGCTTTTATCCAACGCACGTCTTTAACAGCCTGTGTATAACAAGTAGGAATAGATATGCTAGACAGTGAGGCGGTCAGAGAAGTATGTGAGGAATCATACCTGTCTGGTGAATATCTATCTGGTGCTTTAGATATTCAACTAGAACGTCGTTGTTTGACCGGTTCAGGATCAGGTGGCGGATCTGTGTCGGGAGGGGCAGTGGGAACCTGTTTTCTGCATTGTCTGACATATGTGATGCCTGGTTTGTAACGTTCTATAGATCGAGGCATAACAGAAAAATTAGGAAGAATAGCAATTTCATTTGTGACAGGAGAAAGAGAATGAAACATAAATTGATTATCAAAAAATGTAACATTCTTAGAAACTCGAAAGCGGTGATTAGACACATCATAACACACAAAACCCTTATGAGAGTTGCTATACCCCATAAATGCACATTGAATAGACTGTGCTCCAAGCTTATTTCGTTCAAACTGAGGTAAGTGAACAAAACACACACATCCAAAAGTATGTAAATAACTATAATCAGGCTGAGTTTTAAAAAGACGAAAGAAAGGAGAATCAAAATAATAACCGTAGAAGGAAGACGATTGATCAAGAATACAGCTGTGGAAAGGGCCTCTACCCAAAATCGGGATGGCACAGAAGCTTGAAGAAGTAAGGTGCACGTTACATCAAGCAAATGACGATTCTTTCGCTCTGCCATCCCGTTTTGTTGGGGGGTATTGGGACAAGATCGTTGAGACAAGATCCCTTTTTGTTGAAGGTACTCCTGAAACTCATGAGACATATACTCACCTCCAGAGTCAGATCGAAAAAAATTCACACTTGCTTGAAATTGAGTTTTAACATATGTCAAAAACTTCTGAAACATAGAAAACACTTCAGACTTAGATCGAAGAAAATATATCCAAGTAAAACGACTGTAGTCATCAATAAATGTGACAAAATATTTATAGTGAGCATGAGATGCTGCAGGAGACATTCCCCACACATCACTATGAATCATCTCAAAACAAGTGGAGGCACGATGAGCACTTGATGGAAAAGGAAGTGTTTTACTTTTAGCCAATTTGCAAACAGAACATGAAATAGAAGCAGTACAAACATGTTTATTTCCCAACAAACCAGTTTTAAATAAATGAGACAAAACAACAGAATTTGGATGGCCCAATTTTCTATGCCAATCCTCATAAGAGTTCAAAACACTATTACTAGCAAAAGATAAATGACTAGAGCTAAACTGGAGCGGAAACAATCTTCCCACTTTAGGCCCCTTCGCGATCACCTTCCCTGACACCTGCTCCTGCACAAGACAACCAACACGAGAAAAATTAACATTATAATTGTTATCCACCAATTGACCCACTAACAATAAGTTGGAAGCAAGTCCGGGTGATACAAGCACATCACGAAAGTTAGAAATTATGTCACCAACATCAGTGATAGTGAGTTTATTACCATCAGCAATTTGTATTTGCTGATTGCCATTATAAGAATGTAAATTGTGCAAGTATTCAGAGGAGCCCGTCATGTGATTGGATGCACCCGAATCAAGAAACCACGGTTGAGAAACATTAGAAGGCTTACCCTGAATTCCCAAGGCTAAAAGAGCATAATGTACCATTTGTTGAATCATTTCAGGTTGTAGACCACCGCCATTAGATGCACCAGTACTAAGAGGACCAACTGTAGAGTTGGTAGTGGCATGGAATGCTTGGGCTGGACGTTGTGTTGGTCGGGGAGGACGCGTGGGACAATCAAAGATGATATGACCCTGTTGTTTGCAATAGTTGCAAAACTTCTTACTGCAGCTGCGAGCAATATGTCCAAATTGTTTGCAATAAAAACATTGGACTTGTCGCATATCATGACCCTTTCCTTTGCTCTGAGCAGCATATGCAATTGTCACGGGTTCGAAACTGACAGCATCATGAGACATAGTTCCTTGAGTAAGCAGACGTTGTTCTTCCCTGAGAAGTTCACCAAAACAAGTATCCAAAGAAGGAACATGATTCCTATTTAGCAAAGCACCTCTGACAACCTCAAATTCTGAACGAAGTTTCATGAGAAATTGATCTCGCCCACTGGTGTTGTAAACTTCTTGAACAACCGCGAGGGAGGTCTTGGGAACCTTAGTGTGTATAATAGCGGAGTGTTCTGTCCAGAGATTTAGAAAACCAGAATAGTATTCTTGAATAGACAAGTCACCTTGTTTATAGTTGGCTTGTCTAGCTTTAACTGAAACCGCTTTGCTGAATTGTCCTGGTTATAAATGCGCTTCAAATAATTCCACATTTCTTGAGCAGTTGAAAAAGAGCGCAAATTATTGATCATCTGAGGATCAATACTGTTGAGAATCCAAGTGATGATTTGAGCATATTCAGTTTCTCACACATCTAAAGCAGTTTTCTCCGTCGGTGCCTTAGAAACATCATCTAAATGACTCCATAATCCCTTTCCTCTAACATACATCTTAAATTGAAATTCCCATGCCGAATAATTTTTGCCGGTAAAATGGACACAAAAATTATTTCTTTCTTTTTCGGAAGCCATCTAAGTTAGTATGCAACAAGATTCAACATCACTAATTGATAAATTATTATAATAATAATAATTATTATAATAATTATGATTATAATAATAATCCAGCAACAGTAAACAAACCAAATACTCCACGAACAGTATAGTGTCCACAATCCACAAACAGTGCAACAAGAAGATAACCAAGATAATCCACGAACCGAACAATCCACAATCCACAAACAAAGCAAATGCGATTTTGAAGAAGCGGCAGAATCAAAAGATAATCACGATCAAGAATCCCAAACCAAGAACATCCAAGAAAAAAAAATCAAAATTGTAACCGAAAAAAGCCAAACACGACGGAGAATCACGATTTGGGAAAAAGATCGCAAAACAAACCGAAGCCCTAACCCTAGAATCACGATGAAATCTCCACGAAACAAATTCCACGTTGATCGATCAGAGACCCATAAACGATGAACAACAAAACTCGATCAGAACCAGAAAATCACAGGTTTGATCGCGAGGCTGATACCATGTTAGGAAAATAGGTTTGATACAAGTAATTACACTAATTAATTACATTTAATGAGAACAAATCAATTTGTGATTTGTTTCCCTTATTCTAGGAACAAACCCTTAATCTATGAATAAACTAATTCCTATTCACATCCCCCCTCAAATTGATGTTGTTGGTCAATGAGCATCAATTTGCTAACAAGAAACTGATGACGTGGACGGGGAACAGCCTTGGTAAGAATATCTGCAACCTGCAACTGAGTACTGACATGAGGAAGTGATATTAGTCTATCATCATATGCGTCATGGATCGTGTCATACGGTGAACTGACTTTATGTGTTTTTAATCGCAATGTCGCGGTTAGCAAGAGTCGCCACCGACTTTTCTTTTATCCAATAAGGAAAGGCGGAAAAGAACAGGAAAGACCTTAATTTAGATTCTTAGGTTCGGGAGGTACATTATACAAAGGGAAGGTGTTAGCACCCTTTGTATCCATGGTTATCCATGGGCTCTTAATTGCTTGATCACTTAAGTTTTTCTTGTCTGAAAAAGTGTTCGTGAATTGTTTAGAAAATGTTTTGAAAAAGAGAATTTAACTTTGTAATGATTCTCGTATGAATGTATACAAAGTGGTTATCTCGTTTAGTTTTGAAAATGGTTTAGAAAAATATAACTCGATAATGATTCTAGTATGAATGTATACCAAGTGGTGATTTTCTAATATTTGTGAAGTGTGAAAAGTATTTTTATTTATGAGTAAGCAATTAAGAGTTATACCTACCCAAGGTCTTTACGGGCATTTCCTATCCTTATGAGGGTAAAACTGTCCTTACTATTGAGAGGTAAGTAGTTTTATCCTTTGGATGTAAAAGGGTCATCGTAGGGTCATCGATTGGTCATTGAAGGCAACCGTTGTGAGGATACCTTAGCATTCGAAGGGACTATCATCATTTAACCATAGGCTACACCGAAGGGTCATCGAGGGACAAAGGCAACATTCGAGGGACTATGATGATTTAACCGAAGGGTCTTTGCTAAGTGCATCCCCACATTCGCGGGACATGACCATAATACTGTAATCGTAGGGTAACAAAGAGAGGTCCAAGATCACTTATTTAAAGGCAAAGTTTTACAATTAATTAGATAGCCGTAGTCAATTAGATAATTAAGGAGAATTTCCATATTAAAATCGATTAAATAATTAGGATGAATCTCCACATTAAAATCAGCTAAATAATTAGGTAATTTAAGATGAATCTCCATGAGGGTATCCCACAAATAAGGTGGAATACCTAGCAAGCTACTTGTTCCTAGGAATATGTGGACCTTTACAACATTCAGCACACATGTCAGAATACCAAATCAAGGTGTAATCGAAGATTACACCGCAAAAGAAACACAGCAGTATGAATGTCAGGCAAAATAACGCATGATTAACATAGAACAGATCAGATAAGCATAGGACATAACAACCAAAATATTAGTGACTGTCCCGTTCGCCTCTGCCTCGCCTAGCGAAGGCTTAGCGAATGTTCGCTACATGCTCGCTTAGCGATGTGCTAGCGAGCGGCTGCGGGTTTTGAATTTCAGAACAGTACGACCTCAACCTGCTGCATGGCTTATGGCATTCAATTACAGAAATAGCATGGTCAAATATTCAGGGTACAGGCATACTCAAGCTCATAGGCAAAATCTGATTACATATCCAAAAATTCAATCATGATGCATTATGTATTTAGAGATTACATATTGGAAGCATAAAACAGTAGTGATGCGCAAACCTGTTTGCAATTGAATTGCAACGTTGAATTGGCAGATCACTTTCGGTATCGGATTGAGTTGGGCGGCGGTAGCTTCGGAGCGGATGAGCGGCCTTCAGGGTTTCTTTACTCGGAATCCTTCAAGTTGATCTCCAGGGTTTCTATGCCAGGGTTTCCGTCCGTCTTCCTCTGTTTTTCGTCCTCTCCTTTTTCTGACTGAAGCTTGGCTATTTATAATGCTCTTGTTGTGACCTAATGGGCTCAGAATGAAGCCCGAAAATTCTGATGTTCGCAAGCTTCGCTAGGTGAGCGTGTAGCGAAGGTTCGCTAGGCGAGCGTGTAGAGAAGGTTCGCTAGGTGAAGGGTTTGCTCGCCTAGCGAGCAGACCAGTTTGGGCCATTTTCTGGATTGGGCCTGTTGTGAGCTGGGCTTTTGTTCCTTTAAGGTCAGTGCCTTGCAGAATAAGTTGGAGTGCTTTGAGAAATGTTTGGCAAGATTAATGGGCAAATTTTGGGGTATGACAGCTGCCCCTGTTTAATATTCTTGAACCGAGAGAGTTAGAATGGTATGTACGCCATTCGTGGTCTGGAGGTGGAAGAATATTAAACACTAGAATGCCCCCAAAATTTGCACTTGCTAACCAGAAGTTATTCCTAATGGAGATGGGCTTAAAGATGCCATCCGG
Organism: Lathyrus oleraceus; assembly: GCF_024323335.1. Lineage (NCBI taxonomy): Eukaryota > Viridiplantae > Streptophyta > Magnoliopsida > Fabales > Fabaceae > Lathyrus > Lathyrus oleraceus. The sequence continues at coordinate 325,228,006 of NC_066584.1, read as the reverse complement.
GAAGTTTGATGATGAGAGCTTCAGATTGTGTCGTACGTTAGACGATATCTGAAAACATGGGTGTCATACCGGGTCGTATGTTAGACTGTATAGTAAGTCATCCATCCGGCTGTCGACTTCGCTGGGGAGTCAGAATGTATCATACACTGCTGGGGATAAGGGATCAGAATGGATCATACACTAGATCGTATCTGAATAGCAGAGTGAACCGTCCCTTAGGCTGTATCTGGGGAGGTAAAGGTCAGAATGGATCGTACGCTAGATCGTGTCTGAGTAGCAGAATGAGTTGTCCATTAGGCGGGTGACTTTATTGAGGATGAAATATCAGAATGGATCGTATGCTAGATCGTATCTGAGTTGCAGAATGTGTCGTACGTTAGGCTGTGTCTGATGATGAAAGGGGGTAGTCGTATGCTAGACTACACTTCAGAAATGTACCGTACGCTAGGTAGCATCTGAGGATTTGAAGGTCTAACTGGGTCGTACATTAGACCGTATTTGAGCAGAATGAGCCGTCCGTTAGGCTGAATCTGATGATGAAAGGGGGTAGTCATACGCTAGACTACACTTCAGAAATGTACCGTATGCTAGGTAGCATCTGAGGATTCGAAGGTCTAACTGGGTCGTACATTAGACCGTATTTGAGCAGAATGAGTCGTCCGTTAGGCTGAATCTGATGATGAAAGGGGGTAGTCATACGCTAGACTACACTTCAGAAATGTACCGTATGCTAGGTAGCATCTGAGGACTTGAAGGTCTAACTGGGTCGTATGTCAGACCGTATTGGAGTTGTTGAAGGTCAGAATGGATCGTACGTTAGATCGTATCTGAGTTGAAGGAGTCGTATGTTGAGCTGAATCAGAATAAACCGTACGCTAGGCTATATCTGATGGTATTTGTATATGTTATATTTGCAATGAATATCTGGAGTGGGCTTTAAAGATGCCACCATTGGGAGGACATCCGAGTGCTTGTAGAATGAATGTCCATATGGATTGTATCTGAGAGATGTAGTTGAATCCTGAATGTAATTGATACAGATGTCCGTCTGAATGGACCTTTGTTTTGACTGTATCAGGAGGATAATTAACCTGAAAAATAAAGTTAGCTTTATGCCATGTCATGATGCATGAGATGTTTTATGCTTATGAAAATAAATGCGAACAATGTATGCATGCGTATGCTGTGAAATGATGTAATGAATGAATAATGCGTCTGAAATAAATGCGAACATTGTATGCATGTATATGTTATGAAATGATGTAATGAATGAATAATGCATCTGAAAAGTTCTTCCAGGGGACTCTACTGGGGAAATAAATCTCAGTCTTCTGGTCGGAGATATTTGTATTGATGACCCTTTCTCAGTTGGGGGTATTTGATTTCTGTCTGATGGTAGAAATGTTCAATAGAAGTCTGGCTGGGGATAGAAGAGATGACTAGTCCGTCTGGTGATGCCGACCTCTTCTGGGAAATAGCCAGTTTTTGTTGGGGAAAGGATTTGTAACCGGACTTGTTGGAAAACATGGTTAGACCTTGCCCTTGACCCTAAAGTTTTTCAGTAACCGTTATTGCTATTTCATGCATGTTTTTTTCGGTAAACATCAATCATAGTCAAATGCATACATCAATTCAAGTTAAATCAATGGACGTTTATGCAAACAAAACAGAGAAAGTAAAACAAAAGCATTTTTTTTTCTTGGAAACAAAATTGTATTGATTTTGAAAGAGGGCCTATAAACAGGCAATTTGTATACAAGGAGACAGAAATCCTAGTAAGAGGAAATTGTCAAGAAAACAAAGAGAAAGCTATGCAGAAAAAGTCCCATTGATTTAATTCTACTACTGTCATTATGCCTTCAAGCCTCTCATCTCCTGCTGTCGGATAAAAGTGATTGGCTTGTTCAGTCCCTTTGATTTGGGTGAAGCTGACCGAGAACGGGACATAGTCATACGCTTTAATCCCTAATTTTTGCCTGGACCGCCTTTTCAGGTTTTCAGTCCACCAGGATACCCTTTTTTGCCCAAGCCGCCTTTTCAGGTTTTCGACTTGCCGGGTGTACATGCGTAGTATTTTTTAACTATGTCCGTGTTCACGGGATGCGGGGATTCTTCGTCATCCATTGTAGCAAGTATCATGGCTCCACCAGAGAATACCTTCTTAACTACAAATGGCCTTTCGTATGTGGGAGTCCATTTGCCTCTAGAATCACCTTGTGGTAGAATGATACGCTTTATTACCAAGTCGCCACTTCGGAATTATGGTGTTTTATTCTGAACTGCGTGCAGAGTTCAGTAATCATCTTGTTGTTCAGATTAGCACCATTATCAGTGATAGCTCTTTCAGGAGACAGCAGGTTTCTCAAATGTATATTTGATAAGACCCATCTTAGAAATCAATAAAGTGGTATGATTCAACATATACTGTCTTAGTCGGCGAGCAGCCTAAGCCAAAGCACAGCAAGCTTTCTCGAGCTATGAGTATCTTGTTTCACAGTCGGTACCTTTTGCTAAGGCAGTGTATGACATGCTCTTTTCGACCAGACTCGTCATGTTGCCCCAGCACACCCTATTGAATTTTCTAACACGGTCAAATACATAGTTAGAGGTCTTCCTTCAACTGGTAGCATCAGAATTGGAGGTTCCTGGAGATATTTCTTGATTTTGTCGTTCATCATTCCATACCATCTCTTGATTTTTCTTTTTTGGTAATTTGAGGATGGGTTTGCAGGTAACAGTCAAATGTGGAATGAATCGGGCAATGTAATTCAAGTGTCCCAAGAAACCTCTGACTTCTTTCTTGTCTATTTCAGTACCCAGATATACAATTTCAATTGATTCCTCATGCGGCTGTATGGTCTTCTCTTCTTGCAGTAGTCTGGCAAGTTCTCAGGTACTTCACAATCTTCCCCACTTCTATCCTCGGCTTGGTAGATCGGATTTTCAAAGTCATAATGAACAGTAGTAGAACTATTACCAACAGGATCCAGAGTGGGTATGGATCTGCAATTTGTTACGTGAGTGTGTGCAAGAATACATAGCTTTGTTTAAAAGATGACAGGAAAGATAAAGAGCACAATATTTGAATGCAAAAAGTCCATTGATTTATTGAATGTGAATATGCTTATGAAAATGACAAAAACCCTTGAAAAATTAGCTATTGTGCCCCGGGCTTAGACACAATGCTTTGAAACACTAAAATAGCAATAACAATTACTCTTGACTAAAGGAAATCGGGATAGGGTCTTCAGCCTTCCAATTGTCGAGTCCGTCATCAATTGTTGGGAAAATCCAGCTATCCAAGTCATAATCGTTATCAGTATCTTCCACAGCATTGACAGTCTCGTCATGATTAGGCAGAGGGGCAGTAATGTCATTAGGAGTCTCCAGAGGATCAAAGGTAGCCGCCTGTATCTTCCCATTTCGAATGCCACTTTCAACATGTTCACCTGTTAATATAAGTTCAGTGAAACCCAATGAGGAACTCCTCAATAGATGGCTGTAGAATGGGCCAGTCAGTGTGCTCATGAACATGTCCACTAACTCTCTGTCAGTCAGAGGAGGTTTGACTCTGCCAGCCAAATCTCTCCATTTTTGAGCATATTCTTTAAAGCTTTCTTTAGATCCCCTAGTCATATTTTGCAACTGTAACCGAGTAGGTGCTAATTCAGAATTATACTAGTAATGCTTGTAGAAAGCTGTCGCTAAGTTAGTCCAGGTGTGGATGTCAGAGCTCTCGAGCTGATAGTACCATTCTAACTGTGTGCCAGACAGACTTTCTTGGAAGAAATGAATCCATAGTTTCCTATCAGTGGTATACGGCTGAATCTTTCTCACATAAGCTCTCAGATGCATCTGAGGACAAGATGCCCCATCGTACTTAGTGAAAGCGGGGATTTTGAATTTGCGAGGAATGGTCACATCGGAGACCAGACCCAAACTTTCGAAATCCAGACCGGGCGCCCTCTGACCCTCCATGGCTAGCATACGTTCTTCCAGCATTTTGTACTTATCATCTCTTGGAGAGTACTGTTCATTTTCATAATCTTCATCGTCATCCTCAGGGTTGGTGAAATCAGCATTCTCCTCCTCTGAATCATTCTCCGTATCCTCTTCTGGACCATTCGGAATTCCAAACTTGACTCTCGCGGCCTGTCTTTTAAGCCTTCTTCCTGGGTTAATGTAACTCACAGGTTTCGGGTCTTTCTTCTTCTCGAGCAAGAGAGCCTTCAGTTCTTCCTGCCCCTTGGATAAGCTCAGCATCATCTCCTGGAATTGAGCATTCTGAGCCTGGAGATCTTTGACAGTTTGTTCGAGAGCCATTGTTCTGTTTAGAAGGAAGACCGTGAGAACATTGATCTTTTGAATACCTGTTATGCAATGCTATGTTATGCTATGCAATCTATGAAATGTTTTCAAGGACTTTTGGAATTTAACTTTGCGTAAACCACCAAAAAGAGGGAAACTTTTTTTTGGGCGAAGATATGTATTGAGTCTTCGTTCCTCACTAAGCTGGCTGGTGAGCTCTAGTACTTTCTTCCTTTCTGCATTGAACTGAGCTTCGAAAGTATCCCTTTCTTCTCTCAACTGGGTCCAGGATCTCTTCAATTCTTCAACATCAGTAGGCATATCTGGATAGGGAATGATCTGAGAAGTACCTCATTCATCTCCTGGTTCAACAATCAATGGTCCGACCGCAAGATATGGCATGACAAGTTCACGAGCTCTGGCTCGTACCCATCTGAGATAAGGTTCCATAGGAATAGAATTTTTCTGTCTTAAAGTGCTTCTTTTCACCATGCCCCAGGCTCGTACAAATCTTTGACGGAGACCTTGAGAGTCATCGTCATAGTCGAACACAGTGCCTTGAAGGATCATTTCATGCGGACCATCTCTTCGAGCATATCCAAACTGACGTAAGGCTAAAGCTGGGTTATAAGTAATACCTCCTCTTATTCCCATGAGTGGTACATTCGGGAATTCTCCACAACGGTCGATGAGGATAACATTTTCTCTGAGATTAGAACACCAACGGATGTCTGAATGGGAGAGTGCCATTATCCTTTGAGACCATTTCAGATTTTGATCATTCTTCAAGACTGATTGCGGAAGGTGCGAAATAAACCACCTGGATAATAAAGGTACACAGCACATGAGAGTCCCTTGTTTCTTCATAGTACGAGTGTGAAGGGAATGCAAAATGTCTCCGAGCAAAGTAGGTACAGGGTTATGAGTGAGGAATATCTTAATAGCATTCATGTCTATGAACTGGTCTGGATTAGGGAATAACACCAAACCATAGATTAGTAATGCTAGGACATCTTCGAAAGCATGGACATTCATAATTTTTAGGAATTCTCGGGCCTTACTTATCAGAAATTTGGCAAGTAAGCCCTTAACTCCACTTCTTGTTACCCAATTAATTTCAATGTCAGCCTTTGTCATGTGTAAAGCTGCGGCAACTTCTTCAGACTTCGGACTCTTTTCTAAACCACTGAAAGGTATTTGATCAAGAATGGGTATCCCAAGCAACTTGGAAAATTCTTCTAATGTGGGTACCAACTGATAATCTGGGAAAGTGAAGCAATGATGTTTAGAATCGAAGAACTGGAATAGAACTCTCATCATATCTTCCTTGAAACCAGTGGTAACCAAATTGAGGATAGAACCATGTCTCTTGATGAACTGAGCATGATCGGGAAGTTCTGACACTAAACCCTTGAGTTGAGGAGAGATTGCTACAAGATTGATCCGGATAGTCTTCCTGGAAGCCATAACCTGTTTAACAGAGCAAAGCTAAATCCCTAAGTCCTTGAAATGGTTAGTACAATGATGTTATGATGTTATGCAAATAATAAGCATAAACAAGTCACACAACAATCATTCCTAGGTTTTAAGGCTTGCATGAATTCCATAGGTAAGTACCCTCCCCACTGAAGTTTGGTTGGTTCAACCTGTCCTAGAATAGTAACCGGGTTCTAGAAGGATCTCAAATCATCGACCTTCCTTTATGTCCACTTCAGTGCAACACCAAGTGGTTGACCAAAGCTTCCCTAAAGTCCAATCTCAAAGAGTGTAGTATCGAGTATCAACCAACCCCGGTCGGAACCGAAGCCAGTTATCTCACTACTTTCTAATGGCTAGGATGAGTCAATTAGGGTTCTAAAGGTCGGGTTAATGCTTTGATGACACCACGCGAATGCCAAATTTTTCCTCAAGTAAACATGAGGAACATCAGGACATCCAAAGTGTCACATTAACCGTAGCCATCATTTTAACCATTCCAGTATACGCCGGATAGTCGCGATGATCTATTGCTACTTACCTAAGGTACACTAGATCCTGGTGTAGGATCTTACACTCAACAATACCCTTAAAAGAAAGGAACAATTGGAAAACATAAATGATTTTTTAAGGTGACCTCTCTTTGTAGTTCCCCAGCAGAGTCGCCAGTTCTGTCATACGGTGAACTGACTTTATGTGTTTTTAATCGCAATGTCGCGGTTAGCAAGAGTCACCACCGACTTTTCTTTTATCCAATAAGGAAAGGCGGAAAAGAACAGGAAAGACCTTAATTTAGATTCTTAGGTTCGGGAGGTACATTATACAAAGGGAAGGTGTTATCACCCTTTGTATCCATGGTTATCCATGGGCTCTTAATTGCTTGATCACTTAAGTTTTTCTTGTCTGAAAAAGTGTTCGTGAATTGTTTAGAAAATGTTTTGAAAAAGAGAATTTAACTTTGTAATGATTCTCGTATGAATGTATACAAAGTGGTTATCTCGTTTAGTTTTGAAAATGGTTTAGAAAAATATAACTCGGTAATGATTCTAGTATGAATGTATACCAAGTGGTGATTTTCTAATATTTGTGAAGTGTGAAAAGTATTTTTATTTATGAGTAAGCAATTAAGAGTTATACCTACCCAAGGTCTTTACGGGCATTTCCTATCCTTATGAGGGTAAAACTGTCCTTACTATTGAGAAGTAAGTAGTTTTATCCTTTGGATGTAAAAGGGTCATCGTAGGGTCATCGATTGGTCATTGAAGGCAACAGTTGTGAGGATACCTTAGCATTCGAAGGGACTATCATCATTTAACCATAGGCTACACCGAAGGGTCATCGAGGGACAAAGGCAACATTCGAGGGACTATGATGATTTAACCGAAGGGTCTTTGCTAAGTGCATCCCCACATTCGTGGGACATGACCATAATACTGTAATCGTAGGGTAACAAAGAGAGGTCCAAGATCACTTATTTAAAGGCAAAGTTTTACAATTAATTAGATAGCCGTAGTCAATTAGATAATTAAGGAGAATTTCCACATTAAAATCGATTAAATAATTAGGATGAATCTCCACATTAAAATCAGCTAAATAATTAGGTAATTTAAGATGAATCTCCATGAGGGTATCCCACAAATAAGGTGGAAGACCTAGCAAGCTACTTGTTCCTGGGAATATGTGGACCTTTACAACATTCAGCACACATGTCAGAATACCAAATCAAGGTGTAATCGAAGATTACACCGCAAAAGAAACACAGCAGTATGAATGTCAGGCAAAATAACGCATGATTAACATAGAACAGATCAGATAAGCATAGGACATAACAACCAAAATATTAGTGACTGTCCCGTTCGCCTCTGCCTCGCCTAGCGAAGGCTTAGCGAATGTTCGCTACATGCTCGCTTAGCGATGTGCTAGCGAGCGGCTGCGGGTTTTGAATTTCAGAACAGTACGACCTCAACCTGCTGCATGGCTTATGGCATTCAATTACAGAAATAGCATGGTCAAATATTCAGGGTACAGGCATACTCAAGCTCATAGGCAAAATCTGATTACATATCCAAAAATTCAATCATGATGCATTATGTATTTAGAGATTACAGATTGGAAGCATAAAACAGTAGTGATGCGCAAACCTGTTTGCAATTGAATTGCAACGTTGAATTGGCAGATCACTTTCGGTATCGGATTGAGTTGGGCGGCGGTAGCTTCGGAGCGGATGAGCGGCCTTCAGGGTTTCTTTACTCGGAATCCTTCAAGTTGATCTCCAGGGTTTCCGTCCGTCTTCCTCTGTTTTTCGTCCTCTCCTTTTTCTGACTGAAGCTTGGCTATTTATAATGCTCTTGTTGTGACCTAATGGGCTCAGAATGAAGCCCGAAAATTCTGATGTTCGCAAGCTTCGCTAGGCGAGCGTGTAGCGAAGGTTCGCTAGGCGAGCGTGTAGCGAAGGTTCGCTAGGCGAAGGGTTTGCTCGCCTAGCGAGCAGACCAGTTTGGGCCATTTTCTGGATTGGGCCTGTTGTGAGCTGGGCTTTTGTTCCTTTAAGGTCAGTGCCTTGCAGAATAAGTTGGAGTGCTTTGAGAAATGTTTGGCAAGATTAATGGGCAAATTTTGGGGTATGACAGATCGAATGACAATCAATTTCGATATGTTTGGTGCGTTCATGAAAAAAAGGATTCGCAACGATTTGGACGGCACTTGTATTGTCCGCATAAAGTGAAGTTGGCTCTATTTGAGGAAATCAAAGTTCAGCCAAAAGACCACGAAGCCAAATTATTTCAGAACAGGAAGCAAACATGGCACGATACTCAGATTCAGTAGAAGATTTAGAGACTCTCGCTTGTTTCTTACTTTTCTATGCTATCAATGAAGAGTCAAGAAACATGCACCAACCAGTGACAGATCGCCGAGTATCAGGACATCCTGCCCAATCGGCATCACTATAAGCACTCAGTTTAGGAGCAATTCCAGTGGGAAAGAATAAACCACGATGAGAGATTCCCTTCAGGTAGCGAATTATGCGACGAACTGCTGCCAAGTGAAGATGACGAGGAGAGTGCATGAATTGACTTACTTGTTGAACAACAAAAGATATGTCAGGGCGAGTAATAGTCAGGTAATTAAGGATACCCACGAGTTGACGATACAATAAGGGATCAGGCAAGAGATCACCATCATCACGATGATATTTAACATTAACCTCAAGAGGAGTATCCACTGGATTAGCCGATTGTAGACCAGCCATAGAAATTAAATCTATGGCATACTTGTGTTGATGGAGGAATATGCCCTTGGATGTAGAATGAACCTCAAGACCAAGAAAGTAATGCAAATTACCAAGATCTTTCATATGAAACGATGCTTGTAACTGTTGTTTAAGGCTTTGAATCGAAGCATGATAAGAACCAGTAATAATCATATCATCAACATACAGAAGAAGTAGGACATTTCCAGTAGAAGTTCTATGAATAAATAGAGAAGAATCATATTGACTCTGAGTAAAGGAGAACCCAAGTAGAGTTGAGCGGAATTTTTCATACCATGCTCTAGGCGCTTATTTCAAACCATATAAGGAGCGTTTGAGCTTGCACACACCCTTAGATGACAAGAATAAACCTTGAGGAGGAGTCATATAAATATCTTCCGTCAGGTCACCATGAAGAAAAGCATTTTTCACATCCATTTGATGAAGAGACCACCCGTTAGAAGCAGCTATGGAGAGTATTGTACGAATAGATGTCATTTTGGCAATCGGTGCAAATGTCTCATCATAATCAATTCCATATTCCTGCTTATTTCCTAAGGCAACCAATCGAGCCTTGAAACGATTGAGAGACCCATCAGAATTCAGTTTCACATAATACACCCATTTGCAGCCTATGAGTTTGATATCAGGGGGACAAGAGACAATATCCCATGTAAAATTCTCTTGAAGAGCCTGAAGTTCCTCATTCATTGCTTTTATCCAACACACGTCTTTAACAGCCTGTGTATAACAAGTAGGAATAGATATGCTAGACAGTGAGGCGGTCAGAGAAGTATGTGAGGAATCATACCTGTCTGGTGAATATCTATCTGGTGCTTTAGATATTCAACTAGAACGTCGTTGTTTGACCGGTTCAGGATCAGGTGGCGGATCTGTGTCGGGAGGGGCAGTGGGAACCTGTTTTCTGCATTGTCTGACATATGTGGTGCTTGGTTTGTAACGTTCTATAGATCGAGGCATAACAGAAAAATTAGGAAGAATAGCAATTTCATTTGTGACAGGAGAAAGAGAATGAAACATAAATTGATTATCAAAAAATGTAACATTCTTAGAAACTCGAAAGCGGTGATTAGACACATCATAACACACAAAACCCTTATGAGAGTTGCTATACCCCATAAATGCACATTGAATAGACTGTGCTCCAAGCTTATTTCGTTCAAACTGAGGTAAGTGAACAAAACACACACATCCAAAAGTATGTAAATAACTATAATCAGGCTGAGTTTTAAAAAGACGAAAGAAAGGAGAATCAAAATAATAACCGTAGAAGGAAGACGATTGATCAAGAATACAGCTGTGGAAAGGGCCTCTACCCAAAATCGGGATGGCACAGAAGCTTGAAGAAGTAAGGTGCGCGTTACATCAAGCAAATGACGATTCTTTCGCTCTGCCATCCCATTTTGTTGGGGGTATTGGGACAAGATCGTTGAGACAAGATCCCTTTTTGTTGAAGGTACTCCTGAAACTCATGAGACATATACTCACCTCCAGAGTCAGATCGAAAAAATTTCACACTTGCTTGAAATTGAGTTTCAACATATGTCAAAAACTTCTGAAACATAGAAAACACTTCAGACTTAGATCGAAGAAAATATATCCAAGTAAAACGACTGTAGTCATCAATAAATGTGACAAAATATTTATAGTGAGCATGAGATGCTGCAGGAGACATTCCCCATACATCACTATGAATCATCTCAAAACAAGTGGAGGCACGATGAGCACTTGATGGAAAAGGAAGTGTTTTACTTTTAGCCAATTTGCAAACAGAACATGAAATAGAAGCAGTACAAACATGTTTATTTCCCAACAAACCAGTTTTAAATAAATGAGACAAAACAACAGAATTTGGATGGCCCAATTTTCTATGCCAATCCTCATAAGAGTTCAAAACACTATTACTAGCAAAAGATAAATGACTAGAGCTAAACTGGAGCGGAAACAATCTTCCCACTTTAGGCCCCTTCGCGATCACCTTCCCTGACACCTGCTCCTGCACAAGACAACCAACACGAGAAAAATTAACATTATAATTGTTATCCACCAATTGACCCACTAACAATAAGTTGGAAGCAAGTCCGGGTGATACAAGCACGTCACGAAAGTTAGAAATTATGTCACCAACATCAGTGATAGTGAGTGTCGCACCTCGAAAAAATGGGGATACGACTTCAAAGCGAAGCGCGATCGCACGCTCGCAATGATGGACTGAACAGAGTCGCCACCGAACTTTATTTATTCCTAAAAAGGAAAGGGGAAATATCGATAAAACCCAAGACAAAAGAAAGGATAAGATATGGTCATCGCAACCAATATCAGGGTTCGGGAGTCGATTACGCAAGGGGAAGGTATTAGCACCCCTCACGTCCGTTGTACTCAACGGGAACCATTAGGTCAGTTGTGTGCATTAGTGTTAGTTAAAATATTAGGCTTTTCAGTTTATTAGGTGGAAAAGAAAGAGTAGAAGATAGAAGAAATGTTTTTGGATTTTTTAGACAAAGGACTGAACCTAAGTTTTTTTTATTAGTGGGCCTGACAAGATTTAAAAATCCTGCTCCTACGTATCTCAAAAGAGAAATCAAGGCTTACGTAGTTCTGGGTAGAAAAATGTTTGTTTGTTGGTCGATTTTAGCGAAAGCTATATTGTATCAATCGACGAAAACATTGTTTTACCCAAAACAGATGAGGAGTGGACGCATACCACACATCGAACGGATTTATAAATCTACATTCGGAAAAGCGTCATTTATCTCTACTCAACAATCGTGGCCGAAACATTGTTTTGTATCACTTAAGACAATATATCTTTCATTTATGAAAAAAGGTTTTTGATTAGTCGCACAGCGGCGAGAGAAGAGTTTGATTGGTTGGATGTATTTTGAGTGATGGCGAGAACTTGGATGAGCGAGATATACATCTCGAATCCTAGCCTCAGGAGTGCACGGTATACACCATGTTCCATTTCCATCTTTATTGAAAAAGTATTAAGGTATGAATTAGGTATTTTGAAGTTTGAAAGACGAATACTTGTGACCTACAAGCTCTTACAGCTTGGGTCTAATACTCGGGACTACGTCTGGACATTCCACCCAGGCAGTCTGTTTCTTTCCAATATTGCTAAGAAAATGATTTGAATATTTATGAATGTTTTGGAGGGAAGACGAATATTTATGGCTTGCAAGCTCTTACAGCTTGAGCCTAATATTCGGGATTACGACTGGACATTCCATCCAGGTAATCTTTTTCTTCACGTTTTATTTAGAAAGCGATTTGAATATTAAAGAGAAGACGAATATTAACGGCTTACAAGCTCTTACAGCTTGAGCCCAATATTCGGGATTACGACTGGACATTCCATCCAGGTAACCTTTTTCTTCCAACTTTATTAAGAAAATGATTTTTGAATATTAGAGTGTTAAAGAGAAGACAAATATTAACGGCTTGCAAGCTCTTACAGCTTGTGCCTAATATTCGGGATTACGACTGGACATTCCATCCAGGTAATCTTTTTCTTCACGTTTTATTTAGAAAAATGATTTGAATATTAACTTGGTTTAGGAGAGGACAATTGGTACCTGATCAAAGTTTAATTCAAATAAACTGAAACAAGATTTAAATTGAAATTGGAATGGTTTAAAATGAATTGCATTTAGACATGATTTAAATTGAAATTGAAGTGGTTTTAAAATGATTTGAATTTTTTTAAAATAAATTAAAATTGAAAGAATAACTAAATTTATGATAAGTGGTTTTAAAATGAATTAAATTTTAAAAGAAATTAAAATTGAAAAAAATAATAGTTTAACTTGTGATAAGTATTTTTTTCTAAAATGAATTGAATAAAATAATAAAAAAAAGTAGTTTAATTTCAGATAAGTATTTTTTTAAAATGAATTGAATTTTAAAATAAAATAAAAATAACTTAATTTATGATTAAAATGAAATCCAGTTCATAGTTCTTTCTACTACCACCACATTAATCAATCCAAATTCTCCTTAAACCGTTATTAACTCGACATCGAGAAACAAGAATGACCTGTAAAAAAAAGAACTTGAAACAGGAGGTCGACATTCATCTACCGTTTATGAATAGCATGATAACTTAAACAAAACAAATAAGCACGAATCGGTCTCAATCTCAGTGGTTCCCAAGCAAACATCATAACCTTTCACATAACAATCAACATAACCACACATCAATATTTACACAACATGCTAATTTCAATCTAATTCTCACAGTCATTAGCTATCACACACGCACAACACAAACACTATGGCTACGTTACAAATTTACGGCATCACAACAAACCAAAACCGAATCAACTTACTAAACCAGAACCTTCGGCAAGGAACTGATCTGCAGAACTGATGAACCTTCAACAACAACTCCCTAGAATCCCAAAACAAAATTCCACATTTCTAAGCCAATAACCTGCATAAATGAGACAGAGAAATCAAATATAAAAAAAAAGTGCTCAATCAACTTTGCTTTGCATATTGCAGCGGTGAAGGTTAATGTTGTGGCCAAAATTGATTCTGAGCTTCTTCGCCGTTGACAGTTGGGTTCGTAGTGTCCGAGGTCCCTCCATCTGCACTTATATCTTCTTCGTGAATCTTCGTCGGATGTGGTTCCACCTGTAAAAAAACAACAGTTTCCAACAACAACAAACATTTCTAATAACTGGTCATAAGCCTCTTCTTCTGTAGATCCAAGGTAAATAAGCTTCCATTCCAAATTATCATTGAGACGAATGAGAATGGAAGTGAAGGAACGACTGGGGTTCCAGCTGGTGACGCTGGTGTAGGCGGTACTGGAGGTGCTTCCGGTACTTTACCGGCAACAACCGCGGCTTCGAAATCGGAGTCACTTGCTCCGGTCGTGAAAGGATTTGGAAGTTGTCGGCGCTGCTTTTGGATGGAAAGAGTGGTGGTGAAGACGAATGATTTTGACAAGTAGATGGTGGGCGGAATAGGGTTTCGTGAGGAAGGTGATGAAGGCGATTGGATGGTCGAGGAAGATGAAAGCGATTCGTCGGGTTGTGGATCTGGTGGTGGTGTAACGGCGGAAAAGGAAAGGGTTTGCCGGTGAGATTGTGGAGGATTCGTGAGCGGAGGGTTTGGTTTCGTGAGGAAGATGGAGGAAAGGGTGGCGGCGGACTAGGTTTTTTTTGGAGTGCAGAAGTTTGAGCGATGAAGATGAGGAAGCTTAGGAGAGTGAGGGTTTGGGTTTTTCGAATGAAGAAGTTGGAGAGAGTGAGCGGCTAGGTTTTTCCAATGAAGAAGAGGAAAAGTTATTTCACTTATTTATTTATTTTCTTTTTTTTGTCCTTTTCAGAAAAAGATCTCTCTTAATGAGAGAGTCCAAAGAGACGTTGAGAACTGCCCCTTTTGTGTCCTAAATCTCTATTTTTTTCTTTACTACTTCTTTAACTTTTGTTTTTTCTTTTTTCTTGTGATGTGTCAAAGGACCATTGGTTGAGAGGGATAATTGAGGATAGGGATCCATATGTCTTCCAATTGGGATCACTGATTAATTTGAATTAAAGGCTACGATTGGACCAAAGAAACACAACATTGCTAACCAAATCAAAAATGCCTAGAATATCCCTTCTAGAAGCTTAAATCAATTTAAATCACTTAAATAAAATAAATTTCACATTTTTATATAAACATGATAAAATTAAAATGAGAGCATGATTATACCTATTTAATTTTTTTGATTTTTCTGACACAATAATGAAAATAAATGGATTTAAAATAAATAAAAAATCAAGTGCGAACTCGCTCATAAAAATTAAATTGAATGCACCAAAATAGTCAATGTGAAATAAACTTATTGGAAAAATACAGCGTTTCTTTTAATTTTGAAATAAATTTTGACCGGTTAAACAGGCTTGAGCTGAATAAAAAGGTGGTAGAAAAAATAACTGAAAAATAAATCGAGCACACCAGATTAAACTACGTGAAACGTAGATTAATGAAATTGATGTCTAGAAGCTTGATTTTAAAATTTTTCGTTTACTGATTTAACGCACATCCTTCGATTAATTCAATCGGTTTTGTCTGTAATTTCCAAAAAAATTATTTCGACTGATATTTTAGGCATTATGCGGTATGGAATGCATGGTATGCTATGTAGACATGCAATAACTATGATTAATGTGTTGAATCAGCGATTCAGGGTCAAAATTGGGGTATGACAGTGAGTTTATTACCATCAGCAATTTGTATTTGCTGATTGCCATTATAAGAATGTAAATTGTGCAAGTATTCAGAGGAGCCCGTCATGTGATTGGATGCACCCGAATCAAGAAACCACGGTTGAGAAACATTAGAAGGCTTACCCTGAATTCCCAAGGCTAAAAGAGCATAATGTACCATTTGTTGAATCATTTCAGGTTGTAGACCACCGCCATTAGATGCACCAGTACTAAGAGGACCAACTGTAGAGTTGGTAGTGGCATGGAATGCTTGGGCTGGACGTTGTGTTGGTCGGGGAGGACGCGTGGGACAATCAAAGATGATATGACCCTGTTGTTTGCAATAGTTGCAAAACTTCTTACTGCAGCTGCGAGCAATATGTCCAAATTGTTTGCAATAAAAACATTGGACTTGTCGCATATCATGACCCTTTCCTTTGCTCTGAGCAGCATATGCAATTGTCACGGGTTCGAAACTGACAGCATCATGAGACATAGTTCCTTGAGTAAGCAGACGTTGTTCTTCCCTGAGAAGTTCACCAACACAAGTATCCAAAGAAGGAACATGATTCCTATTTAGCAAAGCACCTCTGACAACCTCAAATTCTGAACGAAGTTTCATGAGAAATTGATCTCGCCCACTGGTGTTGTAAACTTCTTGAACAATCGCGAGGGAGGTCTTGGGAACCTTAGCGTGTATAATAGCGGAGTGTTCTGTCCAGAGATTTAGAAAACCAGAATAGTATTCTTGAATAGACAAGTCACCTTGTTTATAGTTGGCTTGTCTAGCTTTAACTGAAACCGCTTTGCTGAATTGTCCTGGTTATAAATGCGCTTCAAATAATTCCACATTTCTTGAGCAGTTGAAAAAGAGCGCAAATTATTGATCATCTGAGGATCAATACTGTTGAGAATCCAAGTGATGATTTGAGCATATTTAGTTTCTCACACATCTAAAGCAGTTTTCTCCGTCGGTGCCTTAGAAACATCATCTAAATGACTCCATAATCCCTTTCCTCTAACATACATCTTAAATTGAAATTCCCATGCCGAATAATTTTTGCCGGTAAAATGGACACAAAAATTATTTCTTTCTTTTTCGGAAGCCATCTAAGTTAGTATGCAACAAGATTCAACATCACTAATTGATAAATTATAATAATAATAATTATTATTATTATAATAATTATGATTATAATAATAATCCAGCAACAGTAAACAAACCAAATACTCCACTAACAGTATAGTGTCCACAATCCACAAACAGTGCAACAAGAAGATAACCAAGATAATCCACGAACCGAACAATCCACAATCCACAAACAAAGCAAATGCGATTTTGAAGAAGCGGCAGAATCAAAAGATAATCACGATCAAGAATCCCAAACCAAGAACATCCAAGAACAAAAAAAATCAAAATTGTAACCGAAAAAAGCCAAACACGACGGAGAATCACGATTTGGGAAAAAGATCGCAAAACAAACCGAAGCCCTAACCCTAGAATCACGATGAAATCTCCACGAAACAAATTCCACGTTGATCGATCAGAGACCCATAAACGATGAACAACAAAACTCGATTAGAACCAGAAAATCACAGGTTTGATCGCGAGGCTGATACCATGTCAGGAAAATAAGTTTGATACCTCTCTCATTATTATTTCTGGTATATATAGAGATTACATGGTTATACAAGTATTTACACTAATTAATTACATTTAATGAGAACAAATCAATTTTTGATTTGTTTCCATTATTCTAGGAACAAACTCTTAATCTATGAATGATTTGTTTCCCTTATTCTAGGAACAAACCCTTAATCTATAAATAAACTAGTTCCTATTCACATTAACTACATTTCAAAACACTCTAATACAAAAGTGTAAGAGAGAGAGAGAAAAAAGTCATATACAAACTTAAAGTGATTTTGACTAATGCGTTTTGGAATGAAGAATTTGAATCTTATATATAGTCTTGTATTCCTCCTTCTTTCACAAAACTAAACGATGTGAGACTTCAAAGAAGAACGTATTTTATATATAGTCTTAAACTCACTCTTAATTCACAAAACTAAGCAATGTGAGACCTCTTCAACATATATATTTTCAAGCAACCCCAACAATCTTTACAAAATAATACATAAGTTTTCATTATCTTCACCGACAATCATATTCCACCATAAAAAATATCAACATATATTTTTCAACCGATCTCAACACAAAAAAATATCAACATATATTTTTCAACCGATCTCAACACAAAAATCCTAAAATCTTGAAGTAATAAAAGGCTTTCCGACAATGCAAAGTCTCTTATGACGTAGTGTCTCTTACTACGAAAATAAGAGATCTATTGGAGATATAGGTTGAACAACTGACTTATTGTGACCAAAACTTCTCAAGAGACATTCTTTTTTGCTATACATGCATCTAACCCATGTTCAATAATGATCAGGTTTTCCTTTTAGATACTCTACTTTGTTGAGAATTGTAGACGACTTAATCCCATATGCAAATCACAAAAACTCATTAAATATAGTAGAATCATACTCTCCGCCTCTATCAGTTCTCAAATTACTTTTCTTCTATGACTACTTTTTTAAATACTTCAAATGCTTCTGATTTTTCCCTTTAGAAAATAAATCGAAGACTTTTTAGAATAGACACAGAATTTGTGAATTCACTTGAATGAATGAAGAAAAAATATCTATGGACATAGGAATCCTCAACAAAAAAAAAAAACACACACACACAAGAATACAATTATTATGGACATTTTTAGAAACCATAGTGAGGAAATACAATCAAGGTCTATGTTCTTAAATTCTTCTAGCAGGGAATTGAACTGTTGATGCTGGGCGTTGTTTCAGTCCACTTACAATCCCATCACTCTTCTGTGCAGTTTTCTTGCTCCTTAATGGAGAAACTAATCTTGTAGCTAATCTCGAAGGAGAGAAAGATCGACGGAATTTAGACGCGGTCGATCTCTTTGGAGAATTCTTGCTCAAACTTGCAAGTCTAGTTGGTGAAATAGACACATTTGTGCTTTTGAGCTTCACTTTGGAATTTGAACCTGGAGATTTAATCAAAAACTTGTGTGGTGAAATAGACACATTACTAGTTCTAGTTGTGCTTTTGATCTTGACTTTGGAATTTGAAGGTGGAGATTTGACCAAAAACTTGTGTGTTGTTGTTGTTGTTGTTCCTCTATTGCTTGAAATGATAGGAGACCTTGTTTTGCAAAACTGTTGCTGCTGCTGTGGCTGTGGCTGTGATGATGAAGAAGAAGCATGAGTTGACATGAACAAAGGGTTGGGAAAAAGAACTGCTTTTTTAGCCCATGGTCTATTCCTTGGAGATACCCTATTAGCCAAAGACAAATACTTGTTATTTTCTCTATCAAAATCTCTAACTTTTGGTGGAGAAACCTTAAAAGTGATTCTTGAACGAGCTTTTTGAAGTGAGGGAGAACCATCATTGTGTAGTTTTGTTTGCTTCTCTTTCTTCCTTCTAGTCCTAAGTTGAGTGTTCTCAAGGTCTGTTTTCTTGCTTGGCCTTTGAGGAATTGGAGTTTTTGGATCCTCTTTGGAAGGAGTTTGGCAATTAACTGCTGAAACAAGTTCTTTTGCAAATTGACTAGCATGTAAAATTTCTCCAATGGTTTCTCCTACAAGCATTGCAGGCAGTGACATTCTTCTCCATTCACCTATATAAGAGTTCACAAGTCAATAGAAATTTCATTATCAACTGATAAAAGAGTTGTCTATAAAAAAACTCATGGTTTTAAATTTTAGTTTGGTTTTGCTAGAGAAACAGACCTGTGTTTGGTGTTGAGGGAAACTTTCCCACAGGAGATTTCCTTGTGGAACTATTCTTGATCCTTGATAATGGCAAGAAAAAGCAAACCCAGTTTTGAGTTACTAACAACTAAGAACAATAACTGTTGAAATAAATAAATAAATTAATCGAAACCTATGAAACACAATGACATGTCTAAGAACAATGACATCTCAGACACTTGTATGAGACTCATACTATATATGTTATAAAAGGTACGACCAAGTGTATGACAAGTTAGAAGTGTCTGAGAAGGCAAACAAGTGTTCTCTAAAAAAATGTTTTTTTTCTTTGCTTTGTCTAACACCTCAAATGACACTCACTCTCACACAACAGTTCAAATTGTCAAAGTACTTGGTTCATAGATTAAAACAAAAAAATGGCAATGAATGAAGCAAAGGAAAAGTACCTTAGTGATTCTTGCTTGCACCTGAGACTAGTTCTGAGATAACCTCTGGTGCTACGAGGGCTGAGATTGGCCCCTGAAACCACCTTGTTTCCACCAGTTACAGTGTACTGTAATTCTTGCAGCCGAGCCATGCATTGATCCACCTTCAAAACCCAGAAAGAACAATTCACAATCAAAAGAAGAAGAAAAAAAAAGAACAAAATATGGAAATTTATCCGTCAGTAATAATTACCTTGTTTAGTGTTTCTCTAATGAGAACAGGATTGAGAGCAGCTAAAGTTTTCCTCAGTTTTGGTGGGGTTCTTGCAACCATCTTGAGAAAACAAAACCAAACACAAGAGGTGGGTCTCAAATTAGAATTTTCAATTCAATCACTTACACTTTCATTCACCCAACCAAAGATTGGATCTGAACTCACTCTCTCTCTCTCTCTAACTTGGACCACAAACCTTTTTTGCTTTTGGTTTCAGAGTTTGGCAAGCGTTTTGATGTGAAAGAAAGACAACAATGAGTAACGGTTTGTTTTACAACGGTCGAATCGATGAATCTATGTCTTAATGAGACAGGTGCAACGGCTATATCTTTTCTTTTACTTGGGACCTGGGTTGACTTATTAGAAACGTATTGTATTAATTCTAATTATTTCCATTTAGAAATTACTTTCTAACTAAAATACTACTTGGCAAATTCTAATTAAACTGATATTAGTAGTTGTTTTATTTTATTCGCAAGGAGATTTAAATTTTGTAGTGTTACAAAACTTAATTCTTGTGATTAAACTCCCACATCAAGTATATTTAAAAATTATTATTCTTAAATATAATATTTAATTTAATAAATATTATTCCTAAAATTATTCTAATGAGCATATATTTTTTAGAACCTACATATTTTTTATTACATAAATAATATTAAGGTTATGTTTGTTTGAATAATTTTACAAAATTTAAGTTAATAAAGAAACTCGATTAAGCTAATTCAAACGGGCCTTAATTACATTTAACTGTTTTAAAATAAAAAATACAAGAGATTGAGTCTAGATGAGATTGAGTTTTGGATGAGATTTTTCATTTTTCTAAGAATCTGAATAATGCTAGACCTATCAATGTTATTGGCATGGCCTCTTCAAATACATACGCATTCTTTTACTATACTGATATGTATGCCATTAATTTCACTTTGAGACTTCAGGGTGTTTGCAAAACAAGAGAATGGCATGACCTCTTCAAATACATCAGCGTTAAAGGAGACATGAAGTTGAGTTTTTGTATGAAGGACACAAAAATAACAAGAGAAATGAACATCATTTGGTGAGTGCTACTTGGAAATTTGGTGATTGCTACTTTTTACACTTTTTAAATTAACAAGAAAAAGACCAATAATGCAATGAGAGAATGAACATCATTTGATCGAACAACACTCAAACAGCAGTTGAAATAACAAAAACAAATTATATAAATTGAACCAACACTCATTAACAAGAGATCAAACTTCAAATACATCAAAGGATTTATAATGAAAGAAAGTTAATTGAACATGAATTGGTTTATAAGATGAGAAATATATGCAATAGTGATGATTTCAGTTGTTTTTTAGTTCTCTTGGCTTGAGAGAACTCCATACTAATGATCTCCTTTGTAGCGCAACCGCATTTGGATGCCTACCCATATGTGAACCTGCCTGAGCATGAGCAGATATTATGAATAAAATACAAGGTCTACTGCAGTTGAGATGGCAATAATGATGTTTTTTGTTTGGCTCTTTGCGCGAGAGGACTCCAAACTACAGGTTTCCTTTGTAGCGCAAATGCAGACGTGAACTTGCCCAGACGTGAACCTACCCCACCATGTACTGGACTGCCCATAAACTTGCTGCTGCTGCCTCTAACAGGTATTGGGGCCTGAGCATGTACCGGACTGCCCATAAACCTACTGCTGCATCTAACAGGTTGTATAGGTGTTGTATCAACTGATGTTCTCGTCGCAGGCAATGGGACGAACAAATTTGAATATCGACCCCTTTGACTCCTCATTGTTGATGCACTGCTTCCCCCGGTAGTCATTTCAGATGTTGGATCCGGATGGAGTGTAGCAATGGAGACTCGCCTCCTTGGCTTAAGGATCTGCTTTGTTGATACACTGCTTCCCCCGGTAGTCACCACTTCAGATGTTGGATCAGGACAGAGTGTAGCAATAGAGACTCGCCTCCTTGGCTTGAGGATCTGCTTTGTTGATACATTGCTTCCCCCGGTAGTCATTTCAGATGTTGGATCAGGACGGAGTGTAGCAAGGGAGACTCGCCTCCTTGGTTTAAGAATCTGCGTGGTTGATTGTACAGGTGGTCTCATGGCAATGGATGCCCTGCTTCTTGGTCTTGCAAAGCCTTCAGTATCTGCTGTCACTGAATTTCTTCTGGTAGAATTTTCCTTTCCATTCATTTGATGAATGTTTGTGTATCTCGTTGATCTTTTAGGAGATGGGAAAGGGATAAAATTTGTTATCCTTCGGAGGGGCATTCTAGAGTTTGAAGGAATCAGCGGTGGTCTTTTATCTGTCACGGTTGTGTGTTTTAAAAATGTTGGTGGTTGAGCTGAAACAGCAGCAAGTGATCTATTTTCTTGCTTTAGTCTAGTTTTTCGTTCTTCAGCGAGCTGATTCTCAAGGTCCCGTACCTGCCAAATCGTTTCATAGTTGTTGAGTATGATATAGATATGAACATGAAGGTACAAAAACAATTTTACATTTAGGAGGCATATGGAGCTAACATTGGATTTATACCTTTTCCTGAAGGCTTTTACAAGTAAATTCTTTCGTAGAAAATCGGATTTGCAATGATTGCAGGCTCTCCTGTAGTTTCTTTATTTCCTTCTCGTCATGTTTGGCCTTTTCTGCCTTTTATGATGACAAAGATGTATGAGTTTATGCAATGAAAAAAGAACATGATTATGTTCTTT
The DNA here is from genome assembly GCF_024323335.1 of Lathyrus oleraceus. Classification (NCBI taxonomy): domain Eukaryota; kingdom Viridiplantae; phylum Streptophyta; class Magnoliopsida; order Fabales; family Fabaceae; genus Lathyrus; species Lathyrus oleraceus. The sequence goes on along the minus strand of NC_066584.1, from coordinate 325,205,551 downwards.
TTGAAAGCACAATTATACTTGAGCTTACCATTTGCTTGTTCTTAAACAGATCGCTGAGGTCTACTTGTTTGCGAGCAGGACCACTCTCGATTCCACGGACACGAGTGGCGAAATTCAGCGAACATAATGTCTCTCCTAAGTCCGCTGAGCTTGGACTAACTTGGACAAACATTAAGGTTTTACAATCTCCTCCTGCATTTCAGTCCAGGTCAAATCTTATTAATTATGTAAAGCAGAAGTTGCAGCACTGCATTTCAAATCACAAAAGGAAAGGTCACTTGAAAAGGATCATAAATTTTATATTGCTGAAATGAAATCTCACCTAAAGAGCTCTGGAGTATGTGAGTAAGCTTTGAGTTTCTGCCTCAAATAGAAAATACAAAATGTTAATGAGATAAAGGAGCATTATACAAGTATGTGTTTGATGGACGAAAATAAATTTTTACCTGTAAGGGATGTGGGCTGCTTTGGAAGCAAGTGCAGAAATAACATCACCAAGTGCCGAAAGAGACTTGTTAATGAATTGCGATTCCTTCAGTCTTTCTCCCTCAGCTTCAGTTTTTCCCACACGCTCACTACCTGCTAAGTCTACTAGCCAAAGGTGACTCCTTGTTTTCTGGCCATTAATTAAACTCTCCCCAACAACAGTTACTCGCAACAAGCTACATAAAAAACCACCACCTCCTCATTGTCTCATTGAAATAAAAAATTACATATAACTCAAGGAGAATAATATTGATTAATATGGCTAAAATATTTAGTAACTAATATTTGAAAATTGAAAATAAAATATAAAATGAAATATCTAACTGGATGTAAGAATCAAGACATACCAATGAGATCGGCTGCTCTGCTCATTAGCAGAAGTGGATCCAACAGATCTGACTCTGTTTCCAGTCTTGAGCAATTCCCACACATCTTCTGTTCCATGCACCTGAGTTTCAACAAGTCCTGGAACTTCTTGTGTTCCTTCTGCAGCTTGCTTTATCTCCAATCTTAAGTTAAAAATTTGTTTTCCTCATCAGTGATATCTCTCCAAAAAACAATACAACAAAATTTTATGCATGTTGGACATTTATTAGCTTGACAATTAGAGGAAAATTAACCGATTGAAAATTTTATATTCTACATCATACTTTAGAACTATGAAATGAAACTAGTATAATAGTTCTCTTTTTCTCTCAGACTCATTATCCAGCAAAGTTATCTAATCGCAATTCTCAGATTTTTTGTTTATTGAGATCACATGAAATGAATGTGATATCCTTCTGCTTGCTTTATATCCAATCTTAAGTTTAAAATTTGTTTTCCTCATCAGTGATATCCTTCTACTTGAGATCATATGAAATGAATGTGATATCCTTCTGCTTTATCTCCAATCTTAAGTTTAAAATTTGTTTTCCCCATCAGTGATATCTCTCCAAAAACAATACAACAAAAATTTTGATGCATGTTGGAAATTTATTAGTTTGACATTAAGAGGAAAATTCATTTCAAATGCAGAACCGATTGAAAAATGTATATTCTACATCATACTTAGAACTGTGAAATGATACTACAATAGTTTTCTTTTTCTCTCAGACTCATTATCTAGCAAAGCATTATCTAATCGGCATTCTCAGATTTCTTGTTTACTAAGATCATATGAGTTATGAAATGACTGTCTATTTAATGAACTAAAAATTACAATGCTAAAATGATTAGAGTACTAAGAAGAATTAAAACTCACTTCTTCGGCTGGGCAGAGTTTTCCACCAAAAGATCTCTTAACTTCTCATTATAAACCTCCAGCATACTAACATGCAACTGATACTTCGTTACACCCTTTCTCTCTTCAGTTATCTTAAATAATTCTTCAAGTGTTCGGTAGTTAACTCCCCTCTCTTCAGGTGTTCCCTCCATTGTAAATGTTTTACCGGTTCCGGTTTGTCCATAAGCAAATATACAGACATTAAAACCATCCAATACTGATGTAGCAATAGGTTTAGTTTGCAAAAAAACAGCCTCTGCATGTAAATAAAATAACAGGACACACATTTGATCAGCTTTGAGAATGAAAACAAAATAGCATTAATGCAACAATATCAAAAGTTGTAACTCCTAATATACCTTGGTTATCTTCAGGCTTAAAGACATGATCAAATTTAAACGACTTCTTGGAAGAATCTGAGTTAATGACTTGAAGCTCATTGTCCAGAGTCGATTCAAAATTGACAATAGATGTATACCCGTTCCCAGTTTCACTTACACTTAAAGGTCTGCATCTGCAGAAAACCCTGATATTACCCTTAATTTCTATTATTTCATTGTAAAGTCGCTTTCGCTCAGAAGATTCATCCAGATACTTCTTCTTCAAGAGTTCATATTCAGAACCTATAACCAGATAACAACAAAACTATAGTTCAAACTAGCCAATAACAAGAACAGACATCATTCAATTGACAGTTTTATCTAGGTTTTCTATGAGAACCATACCGAGAAGCTGAATAGAGTTCACAACACCAAGGCCTGAAAAGGACTCAGTTGTGAATTTCACGTGATCAGATAATGCTACGTGCTGCTTCTTCAAATCCTAATGCAAGAAAGAATAACAAAATAAACTGAAATTATGAGAAACATAAAACAAAACCCTGTAAACCCAAATCTACTGAAAAATGCAAAACACAGTATGAAGAAGCAGAGTCATTCACCTGAACTTTGGTACTCAGATCAAGTATTTTTTTCAAGATCGGAAGCGTATGACCTAGATCTGGCGAATTCTCATGGATTCCATTAGAAATGCTGAATTCTTCCATCGAATCAGAGTTTTCGTTTTCTTCCTTCGATTCAGCATTATCTAATTAATTGAAAATTGATGTTTAGGTTTTGGATAATAATTGAACAAAATAGACTTGAATCAAGGATGTTTGGGAACTAACCTGGGGGAAGAGCGTTTGACGATTGCTTGAGTTCACAATCTAGTACGAAGCGTTGAAATTGTTCGGCGAGCAATTGAATTGGATTGCTTTGATCTGCAAGAAACAGCAATTAGTATCAAAGAGTAAAGGCAATTAAGAAATGAATCGTGTGCGGAGAGAAGAGAGAGTAATTTACCAGTCATTTCCATAGGCTTGTGATGAAGAAGATGAAGATGATGAAGAAAATGAAGATGATGAAGAAGATGAAGAAGAATCTGAAAGATGAAAGCAAAGAATTGAAAAATCTTTCTCGCCGAGAGAAACAGTGTGATTTTTGAAATTTTGCTGGTGAGGAATATTCTAGAATTCTGTGTACAAGTTTGAAATGAAATTTTAACGGCTATATTCATTCAATTTGACAGGAGCGTCCACCGTGCCGGTTTCGAATTTATTTACTGGGCCTTGGTAGTTAATCTGGTTATTGGGCTCGGAAAGTTTCACTTTTGAACATTGGAGTTATTACTCAAACCCCCTTTTTATTTTTTAAATAATTCGGCCAAGAAAAACCTTTTTTTATTTTATATTTGACAAAAAAAATACTTGTAGATTATTACTGTAAGAATAAATAAGCGATTATTTTATTTCATTCAAATGTACGAGGAAATGTGGTTACAAAATGCGAGGGTGGGGATTATTTATTTTCTTAGTCCTAACCAGCTTAGAAAATTTTTATTCTATATTTTAGTATCTCCGTACTAAAATAAATGTTGTATTTGACACTTTCACCGATTAAGAAAATATACAATAAATAAAAGAGGAAGAATAATAATTTTATAAAATTATTCTTATTAATTAGTGGTGTATTTGAATTAGCATTAATATAAAGTGAAAAAACAATAAAATTATAAGTATTAATTAAAGGCATAATTACTCATCAAGTCCCTTAAGTTAATTTTGAGTTCCGCTTTAGTCCCTTAATAAAAAACGTTACAGTTTGGTCCTGTAATATTAGTTCAGTTAGCAATATTGGTCTCTTCTGTTAGTTTAGCTAAGAAAACATTAGTATTTGCTAACGTGGCGTGCCAACTATGTAATGACTCAACAAAATGAGAAAAAAACAATTATTTAAGGGTTTCACTTGTATCAAACATGCTTATTATTTTTCTCTTGATATTCAAACGTGTTTTCAGAAAGTGTTTGTGCGTTTGTTGATATTCACTTGTATTTGATTCAAGATATGTTGGTGCGTTTTCTTTCTTTCTCAATCTCATCCTTTTTCTTATCTGCGTTTTCAGAAAACGTTTCATCGTTTTTCCTTCATTTCATCTTCTCTATTTCTAGGATTTTAATCTTCTCCAATGTCAAAGTTGTCAAGCAGTGCTTCCATTGAAACAACTAGGTCTGTTATTCGTAGAAATAAGAGGAGGGAGTGTTATTGCCAAGATGAATGTGTTCTTCGTACAGTGGGTGACATGAACAATGTAAATTTTGAGGAAAAACTTTGGGGTTGTAGAAATTACATAAATCATGTGAATAAAGGTGGTAATTTCTTCAAATGGTTAGATGATGACATTGTTGATGAAAGAAATTTGAAGATTCAAAGGTAAAAGAAGAAAATTTACAATTTGAAGAATTAGATCATCCACACTAGAGGATGGTTGAAAGTGTCCATTATGATTGGAATATTGAGCTTAGTTTTTAATGTTGTATTTGTAACAATGTATTTTTAGGTTGAGATTTTGTCTGTCTATTGAGCTTAGTGTTGAAATGTATCTGTCATGAAATTTATCTATCAACATTGTTATGCATCTATCAGCATTGTTATGAAATGCACCTTTGTGTAATGAGTTTATCAATGAGATGTATTTGTCATGATGTTATTAGTGAAATGTTACTTTTGTGTCCCATAAACATATATCATAACAAATGTACTTTTGTGTCCCATGAACATATAAGAACAAATGTACTTTTGTGTAATGAGTTTATGAGTGAAATGTAGTTGTCATAATTTGGAACTGTGTAACATAACCATAACATTCCATATCATTCTAATAATAAGTCATAACCATAACAAAAGTTGCATTATAAGTCATAACAAAAGTTACATTATAAGTCATAACAGTAGTTGCATTATAAGTCGTAACAAAAGTAGCATTATAAGGCATAAGTCATAAACTATAAAATAGACGTTGTAAGCCATATGTTATAGAACATAAAACCCAAAAAAGGTGGCATTATAAGCCATAAGTCATAGACTACAAAATAGGCCAAAAGTGGCATAACTAGTACACATCAAAACAACAATTCATAACTATTAGGGTCGGCTCAGAACATGTTTTAGGCCTTTTTGAAGTCTCATTTTCTTTTTGGATGGTTGCTGAGTTGAAACAGCAATTGGAGTTGGCTAAGTTGAAGCAGCAATTGGAGTTGGCTAAGTTGAAGCAGCAATTGAGGTTGGCTGAGTTGAAGTTGTAGGAAACTTGCAAGTGGCCTTGTTATGACCATCCTTATGGCACCGACTGCATTTGATACCAAAATTTTCTCGTTTGAGTTGTGACTCATTTCTCACTTGTTCTCCAGCCTCCTTGTCCCTTTTCTTCTTGGATCTACCAAGTTGCCTTTTTATGGGTGGTGGTTGTAGATCAACAACATTTGTTTTTGTCCATAGAGACTCTCCATTAATTGGATAAATCACAGGTGCATAGCAAGCCTAATAACACTATTTTTTTGTAACAATCAGGCGCAAAATCATCAACTTCTAACTATTGATCTTTCATGCATGAAATTGTATGACAGCATGGCACCCTTATCACCATCCACCTTCTACATGAACATTAATGCTTTAAAAGATTAACATCAAACTTTTCTCCATTGAATGATATATGTCTAACCTCGTAGTCAAATTCACCTGCATGCTTATTACAAAAGCATAAAACAATTATCAACCAATATGGATCAACGCTAAATTAAGTCATATGTTAATGTCTCAAACAATGACGAACTTGCAGTACCTAACAATCTAATTGTATGTTCTTTGTGATTCCTTTTCCAACTTCTTTTTTATATTTAGTAGAATGTTACCATCATATTTAGCAATCTTCTGTCTGTTGGACTCCCACCTTTGCATCATGTACACTTTTATTTCTTCAATCATAGTGACAATAGGCTTGGCTCTTGCAGTTACAAACACTGAGTTGAATGCTTATGATATGTCGTTCACCAAAGTATCACACCTAGGACTAGTTCTAAACCTTGATTTGCTCCATAACCTTGGTAGAATCTTCTAAAGGTGCTTGAATGCCTCTTCATTAATACTTTTCATTTCACGTATTATTTTTTCCCAAGCATTTGCATGAGTAGCAGTAGCAGCCTTCCACATCAGTTCCTTTAGTTTAACACTTGGAAACTTCTTTCTGAAAGTGTTGTATAAGTTCCTAATACATATATCAAGTATCTAAAATGTCAAATATCACTAATATCAAGTATCCAAATATCGCATACCAAATATGACTTAACAAGAATGGGTACCTAACACAAAACCTTTAGTCAATCTCTGATAGCAACTCATCAAGTGCAGGCAATAAACCTTGCATTACAATCATGAATATGTAAGTCTAAAACTACTTAATATGTAAGAAATAATTAAAACATACCATTCATACACACCTTTTATTGATCACTTATAAATGTATAAGTCTTGCACAATCTGACACCTCCCAAATCAAATGTCAATAGCTCCAAAAACTAACTCCATGAATCTTTGGTTTCTCCCTCAACTACAATAAATTCTATTGGCACTCCCAATGGCTGTAAGTATTTGTCCATCACAATAGCCCTTTAAAAAACACCCATCAAATCCTATGATAGGTCTGCACTTGAAAAAACTATATTTTCAAACTTTGAAGCATATATAAATCCTTTAGAAATATGGATTCAAAGACCTCTTAGGATTCTCACTACTTTCCTCTCCACCCTGAATTGGTTGACTTGTAACTTTCACAGTTGATCCAGGGTTTGACCTTAACATCTCATGAACATAATCTTTTATTTTGGTATATTGCTCCCTAAACGAACCATCAACAATGTCAACAGCAATTGACTTTGCTTTGTATGCAAGTGTCTTATTGATCCATACATTCCACTTTTGTTTTGTTTTCTCCATTATATCAGTCAACTTCAAATTAGGATTCTCTCTTACATTAGTTTGGATCTTTTTGCCTAACCATTTGGAATTAAGGAATCTAACCTTATAATCCATATTGCATGTGTGCTTGTCCATAACTTTTCTGAACTGCCAAGTGTCTTCATCTGGTAATTTTGCACAATATGAATCCCATGGAAAACCTTTCTTACATATGACTATCATCCTCTTGTTATCATTTTTCTTAAATTCCAGGTTTCTACATGAATGAATATCATATGTTATAACTGCCTCTTTAAAGTCTTTCTTAGTAGAAAAATAAGTCCCTAATTCCCACTTGTAGTCCTCCATTCTTTTTGAAAGCTTGAATGTTTGAAAATTGTAACACCCGAGGTCGGAGAGGCCGAAGAGTGGTTACATGTGACACCCGAGGGCGAGGGAGTGGTTGTTTATGCATGAGGCATGACAATGAGACACTCCTAGCAGCTTCTAGGGGAAAAACCGAATTCACATCGGAATGAGAGGGATCCTGAGGCTATGCAGGTATGGGACTGCATGGTTGAGTGAAGGCTTATAAGGATTAATTGGTACTACCTATACCAACAAGATGCATCTTCTTTTCGGTAGCCCAATAGATAAGAACTCCATAGTTAAGCGTGCTTGACTTGGAGTAGTATTGGGATGGGTGACCTTCTGGGAAGTTTCCCGGAAAGTGTGTGAGTGAGGACAAAACATGCCGAAAAGACTCGTGTTGGTTTGTGGGGTTAGTCGATAATCCTGAAAGCAGTTTGGGGTGTTACAAATGGTATCAGAGCCAAACCTCTCCCAGTACGATGTGGTTCGGGGACGAACCAAGCGGAAGTTGGTGGGCATGTAACACCCGAGGTCGGAGAGGCCGAAGAGTGGTTACATGTGACACCCGAGGGCGAGGGAGTGGTTGTTTATGCATGAGGCATGACAATGAGACACTCCTAGCAGCTTCTAGGGGAAAAACCGAATTCACATCGGAATGAGAGGGATCCTGAGGCTATGCAGGTATGGGACTGCATGGTTGAGTGAAGGCTTATAAGGATTAATTGGTACTACCTATACCAACAAGATGCATCTTCTTTTCGGTAGCCCAATAGATAAGAACTCCATAGTTAAGCGTGCTTGACTTGGAGTAGTATTGGGATGGGTGACCTTCTGGGAAGTTTCCCGGAAAGTGTGTGAGTGAGGACAAAACATGCCGAAAAGACCCGTGTTGGTTTGTGGGGTTAGTCGATAATCCTGAAAGCAGTTTGGGGTGTTACAAAAATCATCTTTTAAAACCTCTTCATATTCACTATCATACTCTCGGGGTAACTCATCACTATCATATTCCTCAATGTCACTCAAACCTCTAATGTTTTCCTTAAGAACCTAACCTTCATTCACATCATCAATTGAACCACTACCTTTAACTGCTTCTTCCATCTCCCTTTGTTTCCTTGGTCTCCCAAACTTTCCTTTCCTTCCTTTACCCTTCCCATTTCCTTTACTTGTGCCATTCACCTTCCTTTTACCTTTGCCCTTTAACTATTCCTTTGCCCTCCCACTTTCCTTTGTCATCCTCTTTATCAACAATAATTTATTCACCAATTCCTATAGCATCCTCATCAGAATCCTCAAAGTTCACATTCAAAGCACTGTCATCTTCACTACCACCACCATCTTTTTTGTTACATTCCTGTCCCTCATCTTCGTCTTTATTACAAATAATTCCCTCATCTACTGAAACTTTTTGAACACATACCAAATAAGGTATGACATCCAATATATCAACTTCTTGATCGCATACCATATAATCAATGGTCCTCTCCAATGTAATATCCATTATTGCGCCCTCAGACACAGTGGCCCCATCGAAATTAACATCCTGACATGAATCTTTTTGGTCAATGCCCTCAGTGGTCCCATCCAAATTAACATCCTCGCATGAAGATTCTTGGTCAACTACATCTCTATCTTTTACATCAGTGATCCCTCCTTCATCAAACTTGTCACCTAAATTATTCAAATTTTCAAAAGTGCCCAAATCATCAAAAGTTCCTTTTACACCATTATTCAACTCATCCAATGTGTCATCTTCTAAACTATTCAGAGTATATAAATCTTAAAAATTACCTTTCACACCATTATTCAAATCTTCCAAATTGTTTTCTTCTACACCATTGGGTCCTACACTATTTTCTACAAACAGTATTGGCTCTTCCCCATAAACTGGATGCATGATATATAAATACACATTCCCATTAATCACTGCTATCAATTTCATTATATTTGTTCCTGCATAATAATTGCCTATATGGGAGGCAAAGATCCCATCTTGGGGGATCCAACATAATAATTTCCTCTATGGGAAACAAGGATCTCATCTTGGGGGATCCAGCATAATAATTGTCTCTATAGACAACAAGGATACCATCTTTGAGGATCCATCATAATAATTGCCTCTATGGGCAAAAAGGATCCCATCTTGGGGAATCTAGCATAGTAATTGCCTCTATTGGCGGCAAGGATCCCATCTTGGGGAATCCAACATAATAATTGCCTCTATGAGCGACAAGGATCCCATATTGGGCAACATAATAATAATTTCCTCTATGGACAACAAGGATCTCATCTTGGGGGATCCATCATAATAATTTCCTCTATGGATAACAAGGACCATCTTAGGGGATCCAACATGATAATTACCTTTATGTGCGGAAAGGATCCCATCTTAGAGGATATATCATAGTAATTGAAGGTGTGAAAAACACAAGAAAGAGGGATTTGAATTGGGTTTTACAAAATAAAAAAAATTTACCAACTCAAGAACATCACTTAAAAGTTAATAACAAAGAGATAAAAACACAAGTATTTTTATCCTAGTTCGCTTGAAACTCAAAGCTACTACATTCCACCCGCCAAGGTGATTTCTCCTTATACACAAGGACTTAATCCACTATAACCAACTGATTACAATAATCACAAAGAATAACTTTCTTTGTCTTCTCAAGGATCCGACTATACCCCAGTTTCCGTAAGGAATTAAACAAACAATTTGAATAATATTTTGTGTGTTTCAAGTTACTTCTATACAAGCAGATTTTACACAAATGATAAATAAATACTTAAATAAAAACTGTGTACAAAAGTTGATAGCTTTTCACAAAGAAACAGGCTTGTCAAGTTGTTGTAGCACGGACACTTTTCTTCAAGTCTCCAAGTCTCACTTATGTAGCATAAGAAGAAGATCGTTGAAGGGCAAAATGGGGAAAACTCATAGAGCGGATGCCCACTGTTAGATGGTGAAAGAAGTGATATTGCATATTGTCCTTCTCCCATAAATCCAGTGACAAATGTGATGTGTAATACTGTCATTGCCCATAAAATCAGGTAGTGGAAAGGATATTTGATTTGTACTATGTACTATTTGATCATGCACCCATTTGATCTTATCTTCAAGTTCATTGGCTTTTGATGAAAGTTGATGAAGCATGAAATGAATAAATATAAAGTTGGATTCAAAAACTTCAGAATCTTCGGTCAGAACCTTGGCAACGTTAGTAGTCTGGCTTGAGATCTTCAGTATCTTCAGAATCTTCAACTAAGTAACATAACTTCAGAAGCTTGCCATTCTTCAGAAGCTTAGTGATCAGAGTCACGTCTAGAAGCACAATTTGAGAGAATGTTGCAGCAACAACATAGTGTCTCCTCAGAAGCTTCTCAAGAGTGAATCAACTCAGAAGTAGAAAGAACATTGCATCAATAACATTGAACATCTTTCATAACTTCCTATGACCGGCTAAAAAATGGAATCGAAACACGTCATTCAGAAACTTATAACGTTGCACGTCATATACTCGGAATCAGAACTGGATGTTAAAGCAACACAATAACAAACCATTTGGGTACCAAAATTGTTCTCACACAAATACAACATTATTATCATCAAAACTCAAGGTATAGATGCAGAACAAAATCTTGTTCTAACAATCTCCCCCTTTTTTATGATGAAAAAACATGTATTTTGATAAACTGTTTTGTACAGGGTAGTCATAGAAGAATACATCTTACAAAAGCACAAAGATCCCTTGATATGTATAATCCTAAAAAGATAAAATCAGAATGAAAGAGAAATTTCCTTATTAACCTTTTTGAAGTACCAGAATGATCTTCAATCAAAATTTAGTTTATCTTCAAAAGTTACATGATATTGTCCAGAGCACTGGTTTATTAACATCAACATTCTGATGAGCTTTACTACAGAAGTTGGTTGAATTCTTTTGAAGAAGCTTCGAAGATGATTATCTTTAGAAACTTAAATTATGGTTCTCTTTGAAATTCTCTTTCAGAGCTAGATTGCCTTTAAAGAGCAAAACATTTTGAGAAGAACTTTCAGAACCTGGTTAAGAATTCTTCTTAAGATCTTGATTGCCAAGTCTGATTACTATGGAAGTTACACTTCCTCATAGTTTGATGCCAAATTTTCCAATTCTTCAGAACTTGATGCAAAGTACCCAATGATCCAAGTTTAGAATATGGTTATTAATTCCTTTAAGACTTATATGCTTGGATCTGATTCTCAATCATAAGCATGAAAGTTTTCGGACTCAGATAGTAGACCATTTCATCAGAAACTAGTAACTTACATTCTGATCTTTAAAACTTCAAAGGAGCTTCTGATGTTTGAACGTAACCATTCTGACCTTTGAACATAACCCTACAAAACAGTTAACAAACTATTCTTTGAAGTAGTTGTCAGCAAAAACATTAAATAATGTTTGGGTTCTTATTCAAGAATTAATGCATGTCAAAATCAAGTAACTATTCTTCCCCTTAGATATGTTTCTCCCCCTTTGTCATCAATCAAAAAGACATTGACAAAAGAAATAAGATACAAAGAAATGGAAAGAAACAAATATGATTTTCATTGATCAATGTTAAAAGGCAGAAATAATACAATCGAACTGAATGAAGTGTGGTAATAATGTGAGCATAGTGTGAAAATGTGAGTGAAGTGGGTTTATATCAATTTTTCTTTTGCAATGATGACAAGGTAAAAATTACGAAATCATGGGGGGAAGCATACGAGATATTAACCTAATTCCAAGAATTGTAAAACCCAATGTGTTACGCTGTTATCATTCATGCTCAAAAAGTGGGACAACTGTCACCACTTAGAACCACATGATATCAAATGATACGACAACCATTTTATGCAATGACTGTTCAGAATTAAGAAGACAAATCGATAAGATTGCTTCTAATCAGAACCGTTTTTATTCATGAAACTTCCTTACTTCTGAAGGCTCATGTTTCAGAGTCAACAAATAAATTCTCAGAATCTAATCTAGAGTTCTTAAGACTTAAACATTCTGAAAAATTCATCTTTTCATTCTAGACAGAAATTCATAAATAAGTTTTTTAGAATGAAAACGAATTTATCTTTAATAAGAGGTTTTGTAAATATATCAGATCATTGATGGTCTGTATCAATAAATTTTAGATGAAAAATACCCTTCTGAACATAGTCACGTAAGAAGTGATGTTTAATTTCAATATGCTTAGCCCTAGAATACAAGATAGGATTCTTAGACAAACAGATAACAAAAGTATTATCACAGAGAATAAGAATGATTACTCTTAAATATCTGATAATCTTCCAACTGACTCTTCATCTAGAGTATCTGAGTGCTACATCCAGAAGCTGCAATATATTCAGCTTCGGTCGTTGAAAGCATAATTGTTGATTGTCTCTTGCTGGACCATGAGATCAGATTATCTCCCAAAAATTGACAACTTCCAGAAGTACTTTTCCTTTTTATTATGTCTCCATCGTATAGCCTACTAATTTGTATTCACTTGATTTTTTATAAAACAAACCAAGGTTAGTAGTACCTTTCAGATACCTAAAGATTCTCTTAACAACAGTTAAGTGAGTTTCCCTAGGATCTGATTGGAAGCGAGCACATAAACAGACGTTGAATAAAGTATCAGGTCTAGAAACGGTTAGATAAAGGAGAGATCATATCATACCTCTGAATAACTTCTAATTTACCTTATTGCTTACCTCTTCTTTCTCTAGAATATATGTAGGATGCATTAGAGTTTTTGCTTGCTTTCATTCTGATAAGCTAAACTTCTTCAGAAGTTCCCTTGTATATTTGTTCTGATGGATATATGTTCCTTCTGATCGTTGGTCAATCTGGATTCCCATAAAGAACTTGAGCTCTCCCATCAGACTCATTTCAAACTCTGTTTGCATTGACTTAGAAAAATCCTTGCACAAAGAAGCATTAGCAAAACCAAAAATAATATCATCAATACAAATTTGCACAACCAGAATATAATTCTTAAAGGTTTTACAAAAGAGAGTTGTGTCCACTTTCCCTCTGGTAAAATCATTTTCTAAAAGGAAGTTACTTAGTCTATCATACCAAGCTCTGGGAGCTTGCTTCAGACCATATAACGACTTTTTTAATTTAAAAACAAAGTCAGGATTTTCATAACTTTCAAACCCAGGAGGTTGATGCACATATATTTCTTCAGAAATATATCCATTTAAGAACGCGCTTTTAACATCCATCTGATAAAGGATGATGTTATGATTGACTACAAACAAAATTAAAAGACGAATAGACTCTAACCTGACAACTAGAGAAAAGGTTTCTATATAATATATACCTTCTTACTGATTATAACTGTAAGACCCCAATTTTGTCCCTAAGATCCCTCATGGCATCATATCATATCATATCATTGCCTCAAGGATCATTGTGCACCATGCCTCCTTCCCTGTGGGTGGGTTGTCTTTTGAGAGTGGTTTTTTGATCACCAAGCATGTTTTGCATTTGTATATCATTGCTTTTCATTTGTTTACTAACTAAAATTACAAAAATATGTCATTTAACCCTTGTCTTGCAGATGAAGCAATCAATAGTCAAAACAGGTCAAGGCAGTCATTGAGCTATAGATGGTGGCCATTCTGAAGAATTTGGGCACCATGGTCATTCACAAGAGTTCATATGAGTTGTGATATCATTTTGAATCAAGATCTCAAGTGGTAGAGGCTTGAATTTCATCTGAGCATAGCTAGGTCAGCTGAAACCCTAGAAAAGTCAACACAAGTCAACTGTGCATTCAATCATGGATTTGAAGGTGGGAGATGGTTAGAGAGGCCCCATTAATGTCCATACAAGTCTCATTTGACATTTCAAATATCAACATTGAAGAATTTGAGGTCAGATGAAAAGTTTCCAGAAATAGTAAGTGACCTATAATTTGAAACTACCAAAAATGGAAAGGTCTTCTCCTCAAAATTACATCATCAAGAAGGCTTCAAATGAAATTTTGTCCAACATGAAAGTTGAATATCTTGCTCTCACCTTTCCAAAAAGTACAAGAACATCCATTTCTCATTTGTGGTTGAAGAATTATGGATCAATCATTGCCAAGCAAATTTGAACTTCAAGAAGGCATAACTTTCACACCAAAAGGCCAAATGAAGTGGTTCTTTTTGGAACATTTCTCTCTTGATATGCACTATCCAAAGCATGCATCACATTTCATCAATTCTCATCACAAAATTTTGGCATTTTTCATTTGAACTTCATTTGAATTTTGGAGGGAAAGTGCTCATTTGAAAATTATGCATTGCATTCACCTTTTGCCAATTACATTTGCCTCCAAACAGATTTTGAAACTCATTCCAAGTGAAAAACGAGCACTGTAGCATGCCATGCACATGTAAGGGTGATTTTGCCATTTTGCATCAACACTTGAATTTTACTTAATCTAATTGCATTGCTTAATTGTGATTAGTGAACTTCATTAACAGATGGTATATAACCCTAATCCTAACAGAAAATCACAACCACAATTCATTTTTTCAGATCTAGAGTTTTTGCTCTCAATTTTCTCTCATTTTTCTCTCTCATTTCTTCATAGCAATTGCATAATTCTTGCTTGATTCTTCATCTAACATCATCATAGAGTAAGTTGCGAGCAAGATCCAGGTGAATCCGTGCCATTTGAAGCAGTTTGAGTTTGAAGAGCATCAATGGTGAAATCTCAAATCCGTGGATTCAAAGCCAATTAAGCATCAAAGATCCTTCCATTCACTCATACAAGGTTGCTAGGATACGATTGGAGCATTGCCAGGACCTGGAACACTTGAAATCGAAAGCTGCTCTACAAGAGGTGTGAATTCGATCCTCTCTTTTCTTAAATTCATCATGTGATATTTGTAGAGCTTGCTTGTGTGAAGATTCTGAGCTTTGTTTCATGTAATTCCATGCTATATTGAGAGAGAACTGAGGATTTAAAGTTTCATGATGATTTGCTCTTCCATTCGATTCTTGCATGTTATGATGATTTTGGATGAAATGCATGTTGATTCGTGTTGTGTGATGTTAGATCTTCATGAATATATGCATAATTTATGATTCTGGATACTTTAAAAATTTTCTGGAAATTAAGGATGAAGATCATGAGGATCTTCATCATGTTCTTGAGCTGCTGCGTTTTTCCTGCGGATTCTCTTGTAACCTTCATAGCATTTGCTGCGTTTTTTCCTGCGGATTCATGAGCTTTTCCCGCGGATTTACGTTTCCCAGCATGCATGCATGTGGCTAGGGTTTCGGTCTAAACAACCGTGTTTTGATAGCGCGCGCTTGGCATTCAAAATGGCGCATGGTTCGATTCTTGTGGATAGCATTTCCAATTTGGCCATTAGCTTTTTATTTCATTACTTCATGTATCCATGCCATGCCTTGTTCATATGATTTTTAATTTTTCTCTTCACTAAAAAATCCATAACTCCATGAATAATTGTCCAAATGAGATGAGATTTTTTGCATGATGTTCCTCATGATGTCTACTATTTTTTGCTGATTTTTCCAGAAATTGTGCATGCATGGATTTTTATTTTGCTTAGGGAATGTTCATACATGTGTTATCTTGTACCTCCTTTGCCATTTTGATTGTGAAATGATGAGATTCTATCCAACACTCTTGAAATTTTGTGTGCTTAAACTAGACACTTTGCATGATCTTTTGGTATAGAGTTTGCATTTTTAGCATTTCTGGTTGATGAGATATGATATGATTAATGTAGGTGTGACAATGTGTGTCACACCTTTGCTTGCTTGATTTGCTTATTTTATTTACCATGCCAAATAAATGCCAAATGATCTGATTGTTTGCAAGATGCTTCTTCTGGATGTTAGGATTGATCATGAATTTTTGTAGAATTTTAGGATTCATTTCTGATTTGTTTGATATTTTTCTTTCTGGATTGCCATTTGTGGACTTTGGATGAGTGTTGAACTTAGATGATTTGTGAAATGCTTGATGTTTATCATATGAACTTGAAATTTTGCACATGTTTTCTAGACACATTGAGGTTTATCTTGGCTTTGGTTTGAGTCATTTATCACTTGTCATTTCTGTTTTAGGATTGCCTTAAGTTGATGTATCAATTTGTGCTTCCTTTGAGCTTGTTTATGCTTACCTTGACTTGTTGAATTTATTTGCCATGCTTATACTTGTCCAAATGCCTTGATTTTTGGTGTGTTGATCATCTGATGTGTTCTGTTTAGCCATGATTTTTATTAGAATTTATTGAGTCATTTTTGAATTTATATGCCTTGGTTCATTCTGTTTGCTTCAATGAGCTTTCAACTTGCATGCTTTGCCATGATTGCTTTGTGAAATGAAATTGGTTGATGCTATTGACATGAGACCTTTGGGATGATGTTTTAATTTGATTAATCTTGATTCTTGTCAATTTTCATGTTCTGTCTTGGCTTATTTCTCCCCCTTTGACCCTAGGCCTTGTCCTAGTGGTTTGCCTCTCATGTTTGAAGCTTTGTTTCAGGTTGCACATGCAAGTTACACGATTGATGATGCCTCATCTTGAGAGCATTTGATAGTTGCTTTTGATTACTAATGTGTGTTTTGTAGGTTGATGTTGATCCAATTGGGATTGACTTGTGGCTTATGCCTTTGCCTATATTGGTTGACTATTGCATTGACTGTTGGTTGTTTATCTGTATAGTACTGATTTGTTTGATGTTTTCACAGGTACATTAGTTGCTTAAGTTCATCTTGAACTTGCTTTTGCTTGGTTGCTTAACCAATCAGGTATAACCTCTCTTCTTCATGTAGTCTGGAAGACCTGGCTTGTTATGTGGTCAGGCACCTGTCTGAAGTCCTCCTTAAGAGGCAATGTTTGTGATTGTTTATCTTTGTCCTAAGTAGGAAAAGTCCTTTTGATAAGGCAATTGGTAGATAAAAGAGATGTGTAGTCCATCTCCTACTAATCTGTGTGTCATCCCTTTGCTCACATTACATGTTGATGCATTGTGGATCTTAACCCAAGATCTATAGAGTCATTCACTTGTGGAGAGAGTTCCAACTTTCTAAACTCCCACACCTTCTAATATTCAAAGCTCTCCCAGGCCAGGGATAAGAGAAATGAGGCACACCTCTCATCTCCATTTCATCTGCTTCACCTTAACTCTCAATGTTAAGGTTAAGAGCACCACTTACCCCACTCCAGTTGACTTTAAAGTCTAACCTTTGCTTGAGCCAAATTGCTTGTATATAGTGGGTGCTATCTGACTTGCTTGATTGATTGCTTGATCCATCTGTACATGTTTTCTTGTTTGCCTTTATGCATTTATCATCATTAATTGTTCATTATTACATGATCATCATTTCATATCTCTGTGACATCTTTGTTTGTCCATTGAGGAATCAACTGTAAGTCCATTCATTGGCCTTTGTTCCTATGATTTGGAAGGGATTGAGTGTAAGACCATTTCATTGGCCACTTATGTCCTCTTTGCTTAGTGCTTTTGTTTGTTTGTTGTATGTGAGGATTCAATTGTAAGTCCATGTTGTTGGCATTTGTACTCCTATGATCATCTGTTGGAGATTGGTATAAGCCCAGATAGATTGGCATCTGATATCCATGTTTTGCCTTGTGAGATTGGTATAAATCCATTTATTGGCATCTGATATCCTTGTTTGTTTTAGGAGATTGGTGTAAATCCATTGATTGGTATCCGGTATTCGTGTTTGTTTTGTGAGATTGGTATAAGTCCATTTATTGGCATCCGGTATCATTGTTTTGTTTTAGGAGATTGGTGTAAATCCATTGATTGGTACCCGGTATCCACCTTTGTCTGTAAGATTGGTATAAGTCCATTGATTGGCATCCGGTATCACCTTGCTTTTTATTTGCTTACTTGCTCTGTCGCCTCATTCCAAAGGACACACTTGAATCATCTGCTATATGATTTCAAGAGGTGAACTTCTAGGAAGTTTTACACTCCTTCATCTACATCTTTTTGTTTCAAAACCCCTTTTCACTTGTTGACTTTTGAAACTTGTAAATACATAGTGTGCAAACATTTTCATGTCTTTTCAAATTAGAAACTTGGACCTTAAGTCCTTGATTTTTCAAACTCTATTTCATAACACTTCTTTGAATTGAATTCTAATCATACTTTGACCATATTTTGTGAATACTCATAATCAATTAACTTCACCCATTCAATTGTTCTGGTGGCTTTGTCCATTGTTGATATGTTTTCATACATTAGCCATAGGTTTCAATTCTCATAGTGGTTGATGTAAATCTCACCACATCCTTAGTGAGTTGATTATAAGTCTTCCATACTTATTATAGGGTTAACCCCTCACTAGTATGTTGAAGCTATCCTTGCATGGTGGATTGTTGGTCTTGGTTGAGTTTTCTCCCGTTGATAATGAAAAGCCTTAGTGCTCTTGTTTTAAAATGAACCCATTCATATTTTGGAAATCTTTTAGCCGAACTACGGCGTTTTGATCCTTACCTTTCATGGAAGGTACGTAGGCAACAGGTTCATCCGTTCAAACACAAAAATAATAACTTGTATATTCTTTTCTCATCTTCCCAATCATGTTTGCACAATATGTCATAAACAAATAAACTTTTTTATACAACAAGTGTGAAAAGGGCTCCCTAGGAGTACCTAGGACGTTTTGGGTGCCTAATACCTTCCTATTGCGTAATTAACCCCTTACCCAGATTCTCTGATCTTTTCATTAGTTTTCTATGTGTAAAACTTCTTAGGCTTTTGTTCGCTTTTTAGCCAATCCTTTGGATAAATAAAAGTGCGGTGGCGACTCGATTCTTTGTATGTTTTGCTTTTGATTTAGTCAATAAATCATAAAGTGACGAATACACCGCTACAATAACCTTGTGCTACCAGTTGAGCCTTATTTTTGACAACTTCTCCCTTCTCATTGAGCTTGATTCTGAAGACCTGTCTGGTCCCGATAACATGGAAACCCATTGGTTTCTGAACAAGATCCTAAACGTCATTTTTGGTGAATTGATTCAGTTCTTCTTGCATATCCAGAATCCATTCATTATCTAGAAGAGCTTCATTAATAGATGAGGGTTCTATCAGAGATACCAAACTGTAGCGGTGTATTCGTCGCTATATGATTTATCGATTAAACCATAAGCAAAGCATACAATGATTTTCGAGTCGCCACCGCACTTTTATTTATCCAAAGGACTGGCTAAAAAGCGAACAAAAGCCTAAGAAGTTTTACACGTAGAAAACTAATAAAAGATCAGAGAGTCTGGGTAAGGGGTAAATTACGCAATGGGAAGGTGTTAGGCACCCACTACGTCCTAGGTACTCCTAGGGAGCCCTTTTCACACTTGTTGTACTAAATTGTTATTTGTTATGACATAAGTATTGTGCAAACATGATTGGGATGGTGAGAAAAGAATATACAATTTTGTTATTGGGTTTGAACGGATGAACCCGCTGCCTACGTACCTTCCATCAAAGGTAAGGATCAAAACGCCGTAGTTCGGCTAAAAGATTTCCAAAAGTTGGTGGATTCAATTTTAAACAATAGCACTGAGGCTTTTCATTATCAATGGGAGAAAACTCGACCAAGACCAACATCCACCATGTGAGGATAGCTTCGACGCACTAGAGGGGTTAACCCTGTTTTCAGTACGGAAGTCTTATAGTCGACTCACTAAAGATAAGGTGAGGTTTACATCAACCACAATGATAATTGAAACCTATGGCTAATGTGTGAAAAGATTAACAATGGACAAAGCCAAAACAAGTGAATGGGTGAAGTTAATTGATTGTGATTATGAAAATGGAGTCAAAGTATGATTAAGATTAATTCAAATGAGTATTATGAAATGAAGTTTGAAAAAAGTCAAGGACTTGGGTCCAGGTTTTTAGTTTGGAAAACATGAAGATGTTTGCACAATATCTATGTTAAGTTTGAAATCAAAGTATGAAAAGGTTTAGGACATAATGGGGGTGAATGGATGAAGATGGATCGTAAAACTTCTTAGAAGGTTCACCTCTTGAAATCATATAGAAGATGATTCAAGTGTGTCCTTTGGAATAGGCAATAGGTAATAATAATGTAAACAAACAGGTGATACCGGATGCCACTCAATGGTCTTACTCCAATCTCACAAACAAAAAGCAAAAAGCGGACACCGGATACCACTCAATGGATTTATACCGCGATCCTAAAACAAAACTGGATATCAGAGGCCACTCAATGGACTTATACTAATCTCCTAAAATAAAATGAAACTTGGATACCGGATGCCAATCTGTCTGGACTTATACCAATATCCAACATATGATCATAGTAAAGCAAATGCCAACTTGCAGGGACTTACAATTGCATCCTCACATAAACAAACGAAAGCAAAACATGGATGTTAGATGCCAATCTGTCTGGGCTTACTCTCACATACACAGTATGATCCTAGGAAACAAATGCCAACTTGCAGGGACTTACAGTTGTATTCTCACATACAATCAAACAATGCAACATGATCACAGGAGAGCAAATGCCAACTTGCAGGGACTTACAATTGCTTCCTCACAATCAAACAAACAAAACAAAAGCTATGAGTGACCAATGAGGTCTTACACTCTATCCTTCCATATCATAGGAGCAAATGGCCAAAAGAGATGGACTTACAATTGTCCTCAATGGACAAACAACAATGATAGCATCACAAAAGCAAATGAGATGATCATGCATTAATGGCAATTGATGATGATAAATGCATAGCATACAGGCAAACAAGTGCATATGAAGCAATCAATCAATCAATGAATAGCAAACAGCACGCTCTATAGCCAAACAATGGGGGCTCACACAAGAGGGTTTGACTTTGAAAGTCCACTGTAATAGGTGAAGGTCGCTCTTAACCTTGCCATTGAGAGGCTAAGGTGAAGCAGATGAATAGGAGATGAGGGGTGTGCCTCATTGCTTCTATCTCAGATCAGAGAGAGCATCAAATAATAGAAAGTGGGGGAGTTCAGAAAGATGGAACTCTTTCCCCTTTATTGACTCGATTAGATCTTGGGTTTTTATCTCAATGCTTCAACCATATAATGGGAGCAAAGAGAGGACACACTGAATAGTGGGGAATAGATTGCTTATCCCTACCTTCCACCAATTGCCTTACTTGAAGGACTTTTCCTGCTTGGGACAATTTTAAACACACACAGGCATTGCCTCTTAAGGAGGACTTCAGACAGTTTGCCCGGTCAAATAACAGACCGGGACTCCAGACTACATGAAGAAGAAAGGTTTATACCTCAAAGCAAATGCTAAATAGCAAAGCAAGCAAGTTCAAAGAACTTAAGCAACTAAAGTACCTAAAAAGGCAGACCAATTAGTAAACAGTTCAACAGATAAAATCAAAAGGAAATGAACCAATAGTCAACCACAGAGGGACCAATTGTGCAAGGCACAAAGACTCAAGTTACATGAGTCAACCTACAAAACAAGGGTTAGCACGTGATATATGATCCAACTCAATCAAATATGAATGGTCTTTGAGGCATTGGTGCTTAACCTGAAACAATAGCTCAAATGTAAGTTCAAAAGACCACTAGGACTAGCCTAGGGTCAAAGGTGAAAGAAAAAAGTCAAACAGCAAAGAAAAGTCAACCCAATTCATGTTCAAACATTTAAGAAGCAATCTCAATTGGATTCATAATCAAATCATGCATCATTGTCATTTCATACACAAAAGAATGCAAAGCATGGCAAGAGAAGCACAAATAGGTCAACAGCAAGACTTCATTCAAAAGTCAACCCAAACAATTTCAAAAATTATCAAATAAATCACATTCAATCCTAACATCTAGCATGGCAAGCATGTCAAATTTCATGGCATTTGGATGAGAGGAAGGCAGTCAATTAAAATCATGAAGTCAACATAAATTCAAGTAAGCATAATGAAAGTCAACAAGCATGGGTCAACTTCAAAAAATCATATCAAATTGAAAACAGATGAGAAATGAATGAGATTAACACCAATGCAAAGGTCAAGATGTCTAGTTATCACATATGAAATTTCATGGTCATACAATAAGATTTGAGAATTTCACAAAAGATTTGGCAACATGTACCACATAAAGTCAACAAATGACTAAGCATGGAAGGAAGTTTTCAAATAAATGGAAAACAGCATCATTAATTCCAAGAAAATTCATACACAAACTAGACATGTGATAGATCATTCATGCAAAATTTCAAGTGATTTGGAGGCCAGGAAGTATATGAACAAAAATCAAGAAGATGCACATCATTGGTGTGACACAAATTGTCACACCCTAGTTCAAAAAATCATATCTAGCAAACCACAAATGATAAATGCACAATATTCATACCAAAATGAAGATGAATGAGTCTAGTTTTACCACAAAAAATTTCAAGCTCATTGGATACAACATGAGTATTTCACAATAGGAATGGCACAAGGTATCAATTATGCATACATGTCAAGAAAATAATTATCAATTAAAATCCAGCCAATGGAAAATTAATTAAAAATCACAATCAAATACTAGACACTCTCATGGACATGATGCAAAAAAAATCAGAATTTTTGGAGTTGAAATGAATTAAAAATGAATTTGGCAAGTTGAGGAATAAATTGGATGAACATGAGCAAATAACATGAACAAAGGAGTCAAACAATGGTCAACCGATGGCATACTTGTAATTAACCCCTTCATTAAACCAAACTCTGCGTTTTGAGCACCTGAACCAAATAATTTGATTGGTTGGCTGGCAATGAAACAGTACACACGCAGGAAATTCAAACAAACCAACCAATTGTGTTTCAAGATCAAAACCCTTAGGGTTTATGCAGCCATGGCACATGTAATCAACAGCAAAAAATGGATTCAAAACAAAAGGTACAGTTCAAATGGCAATACAGTCAAAATGCTCATGCAACATACAGCAAACAACAGCCAATCATGTTCAACATTTCTAGGCAGCCTTAGGTTTTTTAAAAAAAACAGCAGCAGGGTTTTAGCAGCAAGGCAATCGAATTCATCTCATGATTCATCATCAGCATTAGCAATAGAAGTTCGAACAAAGTGCATCAACAGCATGACAATGGAATGATGGTATCATGCAACAAGAACGATAGCAGCAACCAATATACATGCATCTATGAAGCTGGATTTTTCTGGAAAAATGACAGAGTTCATCATAGCAGCAACATTCATCACCTCATGCTCAAAATCATCAGACAACAATCAAAACAAGCAAATCACACCACAGCATGGCCTTAATACTCATGTAGCAACATAATACAAACAAACTGAACACGAGTCATGTGGATTTCTGGGCAGAGTTAGGGTTTTAAAACAACAGCAAGCACTCATCACCTTCATTCAACTCGAATTTTTTTCAAGCCCAGAATTTAAAATTAAACATAGCAATGTGTTCATCAAGGCATGGTGAGTAACAATCCAGCATCCATTTTCCATACAACACAATCAAATGCATGAATCGAGCAGAGAAAGCATGAACATCAAATTTTGATCATGAACAAAAAGTCCCAGAAATGGATGACCAGCATATCACTAGAAGCATTAGGGCATGGTGAAAGCAAATCCATCATTATTTTTCAGTGTAACACAACATGGAAGTAGAATCGAACAAAAATACATATGACCATCAAACTTATTTCCAGATTTCTTGTGATATGGTTAACCATTTAGCATGATTCAAGTTGTATTGGAACAAGCATGGAAAGACCTTTCATAAACATATTATGGCATGGCAAATGATTAAGTTCGAATACTTACTTGGTTTTGAAGCAAAATGTGAAACAGAGCATGCTTTGATGGTTACAAGCTCAAACAGATGAAGCCCTTAGTTTGGAATGATGGCTGGAGGGTAGCTTGAAGCTCAGCAACTCTTGGAAACCCCAAAATCGAAAATTACCATTGTTGGATTCATGGAAGAACAGACCTTGAAATGCTATTCCAGTTAGTATCTCATGCTTAGAAATGACTCTTAATGGTGGTTAGATGATGGAAACATGAAGGAATGTTCAAGTTGTTTGGAGATTTTGAGCAAAAATTGCCAAAGGTCAAAAATGCAAAAGTGAGAGAGTGAGCTTTTTTCTGATCGTGGCTGCAGTCTGCTGGTTCCTTTTTTTCTGCCAGGCTTGGTTTGTTGTGTTTTTGACAGAAAAATAGCAAAGTGAGGGCAAGGTTAATCAATGATTTTCTGCTGCATTCCCCCTTTTGCTTGTTCTTGACAGTGTGGTTTCATGACAAGGAAAAATGATGGAGGATGTTGGAAAAACAAAATGCAAGGCTTGGTAGCTTTTTGTTTTGGGCTGAAGGTTTCAAAAATGCAAAATGGCAGGGTTTGACAATGTTTGCAAATGAAGGTTGCTAGGCTGCTGCAGGTTTTGACAGGGTTTGCCAATGAAGGTTGCTAGGCTGCTGCAGGTTTTGACAGGGTTTGCCAATGAAGGTTGCTAGGTTGCTGCTGTTAGAAGTTGGCAAGGTTTGGCCATGAGAAATTGAGATGAACAAGACTGGTATGGTTGGCAAGGCAGGATGGATTTTGAGTGAAAGAATGGTCTATGGTCTTGTGGTTTGTGTTAGGAAATGGTGAGGAAAAAAAATGCTGTCAAGCCAAGCTCAGTTTGTTATGTTTGGACAGAAAAATAGCAAGGTGAGGGCAAGGTGAAAACCACTTTCTGCTGCAGTGTTATGACAGGTTTTTTTAGAAGAGAAAAAAATGCCAAGGGTTTGTGGTAATGCATCAGTGAAGTTCTCTTGATTTTTCCATCCCATTATGGCTTGTGTCTGCTATTGGGATTCAAAGAATGATAGAAAACCTGCTGCATTGCTGGACAGTACAAGGTAAGGCAAGGAGGGTGTGGTTGCTTTGTACTTTTCCTTCCAAAATTCAAGTAA
This sequence comes from Lathyrus oleraceus, assembly GCF_024323335.1. NCBI lineage: Eukaryota > Viridiplantae > Streptophyta > Magnoliopsida > Fabales > Fabaceae > Lathyrus > Lathyrus oleraceus. The sequence continues at coordinate 325,180,205 of NC_066584.1, read as the reverse complement.
GCAAGCATGGTTCCTTGTCTTGCTGTTAATTTTAGGCTGCAGATGAGGCTTCAAATGACAGAAAAATGACTTGCCAATTTCTGTTTGAAGGTACCAAGGCATGGTTCAAATGTAGGCATGGAGAGCATGGGTGAAATTGTACCTTTCTTACAATTCAAGCAATCAAGCCATGGCCTCATGTACTGCATATTTTGACTTTGCAAACACATTCTAAATGACATTTCTGAGCTGTTCCAATTGGCCAAATGTTGAAAAAATGTCTATATCAAAAAGTCAACTCTTGGTCAAACTTGCATTTAAATGAAATAGGTCAAAAAATGCCATTTTGATTGGTGAAGTTTTGGCACATGAAATTTATATTTTTGGAAAGAGGGGATCAAATGTGACTTGTAGGAAAAAACCCCACCAAAATTGGCTAAACGGTTTGGGAGATATGGCCCTTTGAAGTTCAAGATTTTCTGAAATCGATTCGATCATAACTTGCCAACCACACATGGGAATTGAGAGTTCTAGGACTTTTTGGAAATGGGAGAACAAGATCTTCAACTTTCATGTTGGGCAAAAATTCATTTGAAGCTTGTATCATGATGTAAGTTTGAGGATCAAGACTTTCCATTTATGGCAGGTTTCAGTTACAGGTCCAGTTTCCACTTCTGGAAATTTTCTGTTTGACTTCAAATTCTTCCATGATGAGGTTGGACATGACATATGAGGCTTGTATAGACATGAATGAACTCCTTCAAATCAATTCCATCCATCAAATCACTGATTAAATGGCCAGTTGACCAAGTTTGACTTTCTGTTGACTTTTCTAGGGTTTTGCATGATTGAACCACTTCTGATGAATTTCAAACCCTAATCCCTTGAGACCTTGATTTCCAATGATGTCCCAAGTTGTGTGAACTCTTGATTATTGGTCATGGTGCCCAAATTCTGCAAGAATGGCCATCATCCATTGCTTTGACTGACTGTTGACTGTCTTTGACCTAATTGCTGATAATTGCTTCAACTGCAAGCAACAAAGTTAGACTGACAATATTTTTGTACTTTTTGGATGATAAACATATGAAAAGCAATAATATACAAATGCAAAACATGCTTGGTGATCAAGAACCATACACACAAGGCAACCTATCCACTAGGAGGGAAGCAAAGGCATGCAATGATCCTTGAGGCTATGATATGAGATGATATGGGCCATGAGGGATCTTAGGGCCAAAATTGGGGTCTTACAGATGCCCCTATTTAAGGTCATGCTAGCCGGAGAAGTGAAGTTTAGAAATTTTCATCTCGACGCGGTAGAATGGGCTTAAATAACAGTAATGAGACAAATTTTGGTCCCTAAGAGACCTCATGATGCAAATGTATGTATGCAAAAGACACAAATTCTGTGGGGAATATGATTCACACAGAAGAAAAGACGATCCATCGGAGTAGTTCACTCACCAGGAACAGAGACTCTGACAAGACTCTAGTTGGGAATAAACAAAACTGACACAGCGGGAACAAGACACGACTCTGATTAGAAGAACAGAAAACAGCCAGGAGAATTCACTGGGGGAGTGAAGGACTCACACTGGGAAAAGAAATCCAAAGGAAAATAAATCCATTGGAGAGACACAAGCTGACTCCTGGGGAGAAGCAACGGGAAAACTTCACTGAGGAAGCACCAAAGAATGAGGTGTTACCGGTATAAGGGTAACAAAAAACAGGAAGGAACACCAAGGATACCGGGTTGTAGGTATGTAACAGGTGACCGACCAAAGACGTGAATTGGTGTGTGTTCCAAAACACTCATCATCCTGAAGAGAGCGAAAGCAAACTTGTTTATAGGATGGATATTTGATTCTGTAAAGAATGCAAATCTTACTCAGTTGGGGAAACAAACAAAGTGTTCGACAAGAGAGTGCATGAGATATATTATCTATAGCCGTCAAAACGTAGATAATGTACTCGCATGGAAAGTTATCCTGAACCGGGTTGTAGGTTGTTTATAGGATAAAATCCGAAGACGTGAATTGGTTTGTGTTCCAAGACACTCATCACCCTGAAGAAAGCTAGAACAGCAGACTTGTTTATAGGATGGACATTCGATTCCACAAGGAATACGAATCTGACTTTGTGGAGAAAACAATCAAAAGATTGACTCGAGAGTGAACGAGATATAATATCCATTACCGTCAGAACGTGGATAATATACTCACAAAGGAAGATTATCCTGAACCGGGTTGTAGGTTGTTTGTAGGATAAAATCCGAAGACGTGAATTGGTTTGTGTTCCAAAACACTCATCACCCTGAAGAAAGCTAGAACAGCAGACTTGTTTATAGGATGGACATTCGAATCCACAACGGGAAAACGAATCTTACTCGACTGGGGAAGATCAACAAAGGATTCCGACCAAAGAGCGCATGAGACATATTATTCATAGCCGTCAAAACGTGAATAATAACCTCGCATGGAAGATTATCCTTAACCGGGTTGTAGGTTGTTTATAGGATAAAAATCCGAAAAGAAAGGCATCAGGATACCAGAATAGGTATATAATGGTGACCAATCAAAAGGAGCAACAGACATTACCGACAAAAGGGTAAATGAAAGGCGATCTGCTGAGGATTCACTGGTGAAAACCAATGATCCAGGGAACACAATCACTGACACAAGGTGAAAGGACCCACTGGGGATAAAATTGCTAGCATACGGCAATTATCCACAAAAGACTTGCGAGGGATATAAGTACTGATCTGAGCGACTTATCCAAGCAAAGGAAAATCAACATCAAGAACTAGATGAAGATAACCACAAGGGAAATTGTCATCGGTTGAGATGAACAACAAAGTTAACTCTGCAAGTGGAGAAAACAGGGTTTATGACTACCGGTTTGTAAGTAGAAAAACCGCAAAGATAGGACTTACGACTGCTGGTTCGTAGGCAGAGGGCCAAAAAGGGTGGAGATGACCACAAAATTAGGGTTTACATCTACCGAATACGGGATAGAAGACCAACAACTCCACGTGGGGATAGAACGAATCACAAATCCGCACGGGAAACCAAAATAGGGTTTATAACAAACCACAAACTGCTGGAGAGTAGGAAAATAGGATTTACAACTACCGACTGTTAGGTAGAAAACCAAAACTCTGGCTGGAGAATAAAAGGTGTATAACCACAAATTCTGTCAAGAAAGCCAGGAAAAGTAGGACTTATAACCACAGGTATGAGGGTAGCGGCCCAAAATTACTCCGCTGGGGAACAACCCACTGGGAAGCACAAGACATTTGACAAATAGCCAATTCGGGAATAATCCGAAAAGACAGACTAAATCAAGACACGTCCTAATGAGGATGTAACTCAAATAGGAACATCTATCCCAATATATGTGTTGGGAGGAAACAGAAGAAACCGTCATCCACGAGGATATATCTCAGTGGGGAACTGCAGAAGGAAAGACAACATTTTTGCTTATGGGGTTGACTCTATATGGAGAGATTTTGACACCCGACATCTGCTTGGGGAGATCTATAAAGAGATCTGTATTGCCCATTGCAGGAGACACGACAAACAAAAGATATATGGCAAGAAATGCAACATGAATATCTGAATGTTTATGAATATGCATGAATATGCGTGATTTATGTTTGATGAATGCTGACAAAACAGACAATTCTAACACAAACAGGTTCAGGAATCAAAACGTCCGGTATTATACTTCCAGGGGAACAACCAGCTGGAGAACCAATCTGCGGAGATCTTCATGCTGTAAAGCAAAGATCTGCGGGTACTGCTGAAGACGCAGAGATATCAGGAAACAACCCGATCAGGGTACAGAAAGTCACAATGGGCAAAGCAGCCACCAAGACGAATCTGTAGGGGAACAAGAGAAGTCCCAAAGTATCTGCAGGGGATCTCAGTGTCAACTGAGAAACAAAAGGATGCATTGCACAAGCACGAACTGTTGTAGAAGCAAATCCACATAACTCCGCTGGGGAACAACCCACTGAGGGAGAGTGATATCATCCAAATAGAATCTAACTGCATAAGCAACTCTACTGGGGAAAACTGTCGGCTACTCTCTTGGGGAACAACCCACTGAGGGAGGACAGATCAAACAAGTAGATTCTGCAACGAACCACTCTACTTGGGAAAGAATATGCATAGCAAACTGATCACAACAAGTAGATTCTGCAATATAAGCCACTCTACTGGGGATCACAAACAGTCAGGAAATTAATCCGTTCTCTGGATGGTAGAGCCATCATCCGACCATACCGGGGATTGAAGGAGTACTCAACAGGCGAAATTGCCATAACAAATACTCTGCAGACTATGCTGAGGAAAAAGATGGTTGAAAACACTGGGATGTCGACCCAATCAACCGCTGAATAGGAAAATAAATCCTACTCTGCTGAAGAGAACAAACTCTGATGGAGAGATAGCAACAATTCCGCAGACGACTTCGCCGGGGAAAAGGTAAAGTACCGGGTATCAAACCGCCGGCTTACCGAGTCTTCAAAAGAAAGCGATCGTGCTGAGGAAACAACTCCGCTGGCAACTGCATTGGGAAGAGTGATAACAACTCTGCTCGCGAATCCGATGGGGATATCAATAACAGCTCTACTCATGACTGCCGAGGAGACAAATAAAGTCTGGGGCATACGACCCACTGGAGAAAGTGACGGGGCACCAAGATGACAAACCATCAACCGCCGAAACTCACAAGGAAACACCCATGCTGGGAAAACTGCTGCTGGAGAAAACGAAGTCTTCAACAACACTCTGCTTGCGACTATACTGGGGGAACAACCCCAACAACAACTCTATTTGAGGAACAACCCCAACAAAGATCTGGAGAAAGAAGATACAACCAAACCAGGAATATGAACCAATGTCTTACCTGTTGGAAATCATGCCACCCTCGGGAGAGCACTGAGATATTCTTGAGTATCCTTTCAATCTTGTGAATGTTCACTTTGTTTAAAACAATATATTTTGAAAAATTTTGATTTGTTTAAAACAATGATATTTTATCAATTTAAAACATGCAAAACATTTGTTGAATTGAAACAAATAGGAGTGCAAATAATTGGATAAAAAGCTCAAATTGATTTGATAGAATGGTAGTCTGCAAATGGCAAGACTCCATAGATCTGTACAAATTTGAAATCAGTGATATATATTGGAAGAGGGCTACATTGAACATAATGATCCTTTCTCTACCAATTTGAATCTCGATGTATTCGAAGCTTCGGTTGACGGCGAATCGAGAATCTTCTGACGAAATGACGACTGATGAACCAGAAAGTCTTGTCAGGATGCAGTTACTTGCCAAATCCCTAATTTTTGCCTAGATTGCCCCAGGGTGAGGTACTCAATCTAGCGGGATGCAAATATTCTCTCTTTTTTCATGTCTCTAATTTTTGCCTGGATTACCCTTGCGGGTTCTCCACCGAGACGCTTATTTTTGCCTAAGCCGCCCTTTCGGGTTTTCAACTTAGCGAGCTATTCTGTTTTTTCATTTGCATATACTTTTTTTTAGGCAAAGTATCTCTTGACTGCATCTGAATTCACAGGACGAGTGAAATCCTCCCCATCCATTGTTGTAAGCATTAAAGCACCGCCTGAAAAGGCTCTCTTAACAACATATGGACCCTCGTAGTTTGGAGTCCACTTGCCCCTGGAATCGGGCGCGAAAGACAAAACTTTCTTGAGCACGAGGTCACCTTCTCGGAACACACGAGGCTTGACCTTCTTATCGAATGCTTTCTTCATTCTCTGCTGATATAACTGACCATGACACATGGCAGTTAATCGCTTCTCTTCGATCAAATTCAACTGGTCATAACGACTCTGAATCCATTCAGTATCAGGCAACTTGGCTTCCATCAAGACTCGCATTGATGGGATCTCCACCTCTACTGGGAGAACGGCTTCCATGCCATAAACAAGAGAAAAAGGGGTTGCCCCTGTTGAAGTGCGTACAGACGTACGGTATCCATGCAAAGCAAATGGCAGCATCTCATGCCAATCTTTGTACGTGACAGTCATCTTCTGGATGATCCTCTTGATATTCTTGTTAGCAGCTTCAACAGCCCCATTCATCTTAGGTCTGTAAGGAGAGGAGTTATGGTGTGCAATCTTGAATTCAGCGCACAACTCATCCATCATCTTATTGTTCAGATTGGATCCATTATCAGTAATGATCCTCTCTGGCACACCATAACGGCAAATCAGCTGGTTCTTGATAAACTTCACAACCACCTGTCTGGTTACATTCGCGTATGAAGCGGCTTCAACCCATTTGGTGAAGTAATCAATCGCTACGAGAATAAACCGATGCCCGTTGGATGCTTTCGGCTCAATCATGCCGATCATGTCGATTCCCCACATAGAGAAAGGCCATGGTGATGAAATCACATTCAGGAGTGTCGGAGGAATATGAATCTTATCCGCATAAATTTGACACTTGTGACATTTCTTCACATACTTGCAACAGTCAGACTCCATTGTCAGCCAATAGTAGCTTGCTCTCAACATTTTCTTAGCCATGGCATGTCCATTGGAATGAGTACCAAATGAACCCTCATGGACCTCAGTCATCAATAGGTTTGCTTCGTGTCTATCCACGCATCTGAGCAAAACCATATCGAAATTCCTCTTATACAGCACTTCACCACTGAGGTAGAAACTGCCTGACAACCTTCTCAAAGTTTTCCTATCTTTCACAGATGCCCCAGGCGGGTAGACCTGGTTCTGGAGGAAATTTTTGATATCAAAATACCAAGGCTTGTCATCTTTCACTTCTTCGATTGCAAATATGTGAGCTGGTCTGTCCAAGCGCATCACAGTAATATTGGGGACATCATTCCACTGTCTGACCACTATCATGGAAGCAAGCGTTGCAAGAGCATCCGCCATCCGATTATCCTCTCGAGGAATGTGATAAAATTCAACTTCTGTAAAGAATGTTGAAATTCTCCTTGCGTAATCTCTGTACGGAATGAGACTTGGCTGGTTCGTCTCCCATTCACCCTTGATCTGATTGATAACTAGGGCCGAATCACCATAGACATCAAGATACTTGATTCTCAAATCAATGCATTCTTCAAGTCCCATTATACAGGCTTCATACTCCGCCATGTTGTTCGTGCATTTGAAAGTTAGCCTTGCTGTAAACGGAATGTGTGAACCTTGAGGAGTGATAATCACTGCCCCAATTCCATTTCCATATTGATTAACAGCGCCATCAAACACCATCGTCCATCTGGAACCAGGTTCTGGACCTTCATCAAGTGTAGGCTCATCGCAATCTTTCATCTTCAAATACAGAATTTCCTCGTCAGGGAAGTCATACTGAACAGACTGATGATCTTCAATCGGCTGGTGCGCTAGATGGTCAGCCAAGATACTACCTTTGATAGCTTTTTGAGCTCGATACTCAATATCATACTCAGACAACAACATCTGCCAACGGGCAATCCTCCCAGTTAAAGCAGGCTTCTCGAAGATATACTTAATCGGATCCATTCTGGATATCAACCAAGTTGTATGATTTATCATGTACTGGCGCAAACGCTTAGCAGCCCAAGCTAAAGCACAGCACGTCTTCTCAAGTGTAGAGTATCGAGACTCACAATCAGTAAACTTCTTACTGAGGTAGTATATAGCAAACTCCTTCTTCCCTGATTCGTCTTGTTGACCGAGTACACAACCCATCGAGTCTTCAAGAACTGTTAAATACATGATCAGAGGTCTTCCTTCCACAGGCGGAGACAAAATCGGAGGTTCAGACAGATAATCTTTGATACTGTCGAAAGCTTTCTGGCAATCCTCGGTCCAATCATGCGACTGATCTTTCCGGAGGAGCTTGAATATCGGCGCACATGTGGCAGTCATGTGAGATATAAATCTGGAAATGTAGTTCAAGCGGCCAAGAAAACCTCGGACTTGCTTCTCAGTTTTGGGTGCAGGCATCTCTTGTATTGCTTTGACCTTTGCAGGATCAACCTCAATACCTCTTTCGCTTACCACAAAACCCAACAACTTGCCGGAACGGACTCCAAATGTACATTTGTTCGGATTCAGGCGAAGTTTGAACTTTCTCAAACGCTGAAAAAGCTTCAACAAATGCTCAACATGCTCAACTTCCGTTCGGGACTTAGCGATCATATCATCAACATAGACTTCTATCTCCTTGTGCATCATGTCATGAAACAAGGTAGTCATAGCTCGTTGATACGTGGCTCCGGCGTTCTTCAAACCGAAGGGCATCACTCGATAACAGAATGTTCCCCAAGGTGTGATGAATGTTGTCTTCTCCATATCCTCTGGTGCCATCTTGATTTGATTATATCCAGAAAATCCGTCCATAAAGGAAAAGACTTTGAATTTAGCTGTATTGTCTACCAACATGTCAATGTGTGGTAGAGGAAAATCGTCTTTTGGGCTAGCTTTATTCAAATCTCTGTAGTCGACGCACATACGGACTTTTCCATCCTTCTTAGGAACAGGCACAATATTGGCCACCCATTGAGGATATGTCGAAGTCACCAGAAACCCCGCATCAATTTGCTTCTGAACTTCTTCTTTGATCTTTACTGCCATATCTGGATGAGTTCTTCTGAGCTTCTGCTTCACAGGCACGCACTCAGGCTTCAAAGGCAGGAAATGTTGCACAATATCTGTATCTAAACCCGGCATGTCTTCATAGGACCAAGCGAAGATATCTAAATATTCTCGTAGCAAACTGACCAAATCTTCCTTGACAGACCCTTCGAGAAGTGCCCCGATCTTCACCAGACGAACACAATCCTCAGACCCCAAGTTGACTGTTTCCAAGTCTTCGAGATGTGGCTGAATGATCTTCTCTTCGTGCTCAAGAAGACGGGTAATCTCATCAGGAACCCCCTCAACGTCATCTTCTTCTGCCTCAAATACAGGGAATTCAAAATTGGGAGATAGCGTTGGATCATTATGTTCAATGGGTTTTAGGATCAATCTGCATAATGATTTTGGTTAAGGAAAAAACTTCAGCATTTAAACAAGCAAACCATTATGCAGATGAAAAAATGTTTGCTCTTTTTTTTTGTTTTTATGGTTTTTTTTTTGTGATCACTGATTTCATGCAGAAAAGCAAAAAGTGAAAACAAAGGAAAAACAAATGTTAAACAATGCATTAATTGAATGAAAACATCATTGTATTAAATGCTGCCAACAATGTCATCACTTCTCCTTTTGGCATGGGAGAAGGTTTTAAACAAAATGAACAATTTACTCTGATCTATGGATGACTGTAGGAACATCTACAGCGACCCAATTGTGGCAGACACCACCAGGAATAACAAAATTGTTCATGTCCTCTGCATCTCTTCAATGATGGCAGCAGCTTCCTCTTCTTCATGTTGATCGGCGTGAATGAACCCTCCACTCTTGAACAGACCTTGCTCATTGCATGCCCCAGAACCATAGCCAATGCCAGCCCGGGATCTATTGTCTTCAAGTTCAATCACCTTCCCCAAACCAGCAACTGCACCACATTCAATGGCCAGCTTAGCATCACGGTAGGAAGTGAATGAAGGAGACTTCTTCTCGATTGGTTCATCAATAGATAAAGCTTGGAACTGAGTTCCAACTTCATTCTCTGCGTCAATGTACGAGAAAGAAGACAGATGGCTAACCAGGAGAGCCTTTTCTCCCCCTACTACAACCAATTTCTTGTTCTTCACAAATTTCAGCTTCTGGTGTAGGGTGGATGTCACGGCGCCAGCCTCGTGAATCCATGGTCTGCCTAAGAGACAGCTGTAAGATGGGTGGATATCCATTACTTGGAAAGTGACTTGGAAATCACTTGGTCCTATCTTGATAGGGAGATCAACTTCCCCAATCACGGTCTTGCGCGACCCATCAAACGCCTTCACAACAACCCCACTCTGCCTCATAGGAGGACCTTGATATGACAGACGAGAGAGTGTGGATTTTGGCAATACATTAAGAGAAGATCCAGTGTCCACCAACACATTGGACATTGCATCTGATTTGCAATTCATGGATATGTGTAAAGCCATGTTGTGGTCTCTTCCCTCCTCAGGGAGATCAGCGTCACAAAAGCTCAAGGTGTTGCAAGCGGTAATGTTTGCAACAATGCTATCAAATTGTTCCAGGGTGACGTCGTGATCAACATATGCCAGGTCCAAGACCTTCTGCAGAGATTCCCTATGGGGTTCTGAATTCAGCAGTAGAGAAAGAATAGAGATCTTGGAGGGCGTGTGTAGAAGCTGGTCTACAATGTTGTACTCACTCTTTCTGATGAGCCTCAGCATCTCATCAGATTCTTCATCAACAATGCCACTTGGGCCAACTGAAGAAACAGGAGTCTTTTGTACGGAGGAGGATGGTTGGGCAACATCAAGTGCCGGATTCTGAACATTCACAGCGGTTCCCACAGGGCGCTCAACGGATTCAGAAGCAACAGGGGCTTTAGCAGGTGCGGAAAACACACGACCACTTCGGGTCAACCCACTGACATCAGCAATATTAGTTACGGAAGTTGAAGGCAAAGGCACCTCGATCCCATCCTGGACGGCAACAGGATTGTATCTGAAGGGTACAGCTTTGTCAGATGAATAGGGCACAGGGCCAGCTGGTTTAATGACCAAGGAAGGGGAAACCTTTGGCTTGTTGCTATTATAGCAAATAACAACTGGTTCAGGCAGCTTGAACACTGGTGAAATGACGTTCACTTCGGGTTCGACAACATCAACATTGCGATTCTGGAGAATCTCAATGGTACCTTCATTCAACAACTTCTGAAGTTCTCTGCGTACTTGATCGCAACCCAGACGATTAACCGAACAAACGCGGCACTTGTCGTGGTTGTGCTCCAAATAACTGTACTGACACAGCATCTTATGTAAATCAACCAACGACTGCCTGATGTGGCTGACATACTTGACCTTGTACCTCCCAAGGCATTCTTGAATCATGTTGACAGATTTCCCATGCGCAGGCAATGGGTTCTTGGTGACGTTCGGGCTTGAGTCCTCAAAACTCAGGATTCCACTTCTCATAAGGTCTTGCACCTTAGTCTTCAGCTGGAAGCAATTCTCAATATCATGGCCCGGAGCACCAGAATGATAGACACAGTGTAGGTCAGGCTTATACCACCACTGAGGGTTGACCGGTATAGCCGGAGGATCTCTCGGAGAAACCAACTTCCGCTCTATTAGAGAGGGATATAACTCCGCATACGACATAGGAATCGGATCAAAACTGATCTTCTTCCTTTCGTAACCCATGTTTGCCTGATTACTCGTACTCCCACGAGGCTGGTAAGCCTGTTGCTGTGGACGAGATTGTTGTTGATGGTACTGCGGTTGTTGATATTGTTGCTGATGCTGATACTGTTGATGTTGATATTGCTGATGTTGAGGAGTATTGTCCTTGAAGACAGGTGCTACGTGAGCCACCTGGTGCTGATGACTGACATGTCGTGCAGGATTCCTCTGAACAGAGGGTCTTCTGTGTTTGGGCTGAGATTGAACGGCATGTGCTTCACCTTCTTTCCTCTTAAATGCCCCATATCGTTTAGAGGAAGAGCTATCATCCTTAGCCAACCGTCCTTCACGGATACCTTCTTCGAGACGCATCCCCATGTTCACCATCTCGGTGAAATCAGAGGGAGCGCTTGCTACCATCCGCTCATAATAAAATGAGCCAAGAGTCTTCAGAAAGATCTTGGTCATTTCCTTCTCTTCCAGCGGTGGAGTGATTTGAGCTGCCAGCTCTCGCCATCTCTGGGCGTACTCCTTGAACGATTCCTTGTCCTTCTGGGACATGGACCTGAGTTGATCTCGGTCAGGCGCCATATCGACGTTGTACTTATATTGCTTGACGAAAGCTTCGCCAAGGTCATTGAAAGATCTGATGTTGGCGCTGTCCAAGCTCATGTACCATCTGAGCGCGGCACCAGATAGACTGTCTTGGAAATAATGAATCAGGAGTTGATCATTATCAGTCTGTGTTGACATCTTCCTGGCGTACATGACCAGGTGAGCAAGCGGACAGGTGTTCCCTTTGTATTTTTCAAAGTCCGGGACCTTGAATTTGATCGGTATCTTGACACCGGGAACTAGGCAGAGTTCGGCTGCAGACTTGCCGAATAGGTCTTTGCCTCGAAGAGTCCTCAATTCCTTTCTCAGCTCAAGGAATTGATCGTTCATGGCATCCATCTTTTCATGAACGTCTGCGCCCTCAGATGGCTCGGAGTGATAGATGATGTCGTCTACCCTTGGCATGGTATGCACGACAGGAGGAGCGGCGATAGGGACCGAGCTAGACGCCGGCATTTGAGCGAAGGTTGACGCAGGAATATCTGGCATAAAACCTGGGGGCATGCCCCAAGGAAACCCGGGCGGCATGGCATTGGGCGCGTGGGTGCTGACTGGCACTGTAGAAGTAGCTACCTCTGAAATGACTGTCCTCTGAGCAGGAGTTGCAGGCGTCGGAGCAGGTTGATTCTGAGCGGCAAGGAGTTGCTCCATCAAAGCGCCAAGTCTGGCGACCTCTTCCTTCAATTCTCTGTTCTCTTGTTCCAACTGCTCCATGATTCTTGCAGAGTTGACTCGTGTATAATACCGGTGAATCAGCTTGTCTTCAAAATAAATGAAGAACAGAGGTTAGGACAAGAAGACCAGAAACAAAGGGTACCTGTTTATGCAAGAATGATGCATGAAATGCTTGTGCAATTGCTTTGCTTTCAAGGAACCCTTAGGGTATTATTTGCAATATTTTGATTAATTTAAGCATTTTTGATTCCTCATGGAAAATATTTCATTCAATACATCAAGACAAAAAGTACAGCATTTTAAATTACAAAGAGAAAAGGTAAATGACATCCTATGGATCCCTAAAAGCTCGGGATGCTGGAAGACGAGAAGTGCACAACTTCTTGATCTCTCTCTCATAGGCCGCTTCCATGTCAGCTTTCTCCTTTGCAAGTCGATCATACCTCCTCTTCCAGAATTTGGAAGACTGAGGAAGCAGAGAAGTCCAAGCGTCGTTCGGATCATCGATCACTCGGTGCTCGAGGAATTCAATCATAGCGTCCTTCTCCTTGAGCTGCTGCAGCAATTCCTCCCTCTCACGGATCCAAGCACGCGAAAGGTCTTCTTCTCTCAACTCCTCTACACGTTGGGTAGGGAGGGTTGAAGGCCCAGCCACATCCAACGGTGTAGGTCTCGGATGATCATACGGCATCAAGTAAGTGGCAGCTCTTTGTCTGACCCAAGAGGTGTATGGCTCCAAAGCAATGCAGTTCTTTGGACCCAACTCGTTCCTACTCTTCTTGTGAATACTGCGCCAAGCACGGACAAATCTGGCTTTCAGGCCTTGGGGATCTTTACCCTCCTGGAAGAACACACCTTCTAACAGAATGCTATTAGGTTTATCCTTCAGGGGGAACCCAAGCTGCCGTCGTGCAAGAATAGGACTGTAGGTAATCCCACCACATGTACCAAGAAGGGGCACATTAGGGAATTCACCACAATAGTCGATGATCTGGACGGTATCATACACGCGATCATACCAAGTGATATCATCATTGGTGAGAGACATGAGTCTCTGAGACCACCGTAGACATCCCTTGTTCTCCTTGAAAGCAACTGTCTGCGGCAAGTGCGAAATAAACCACTTGTACAGCAGGGGTAAACAGCAGACAATGACTCCTCCATTCTTCATATTCCTCAGGTGCAAGGAGACATATGTATCACCCAACAAAGTCGGAACTGGATTAAGAACCGAGAAGATCCTAATGGCGTTCATGTCCACGAACTTGTCGAAATTGGGAAATAGCACCAATCCATAGATGAGTAATACAAAGAGAGCCTCAAAGGCATCCTCACTCATGGCCTTCCCATAAAAGGTAGCTTGGGCAATGAGGAACTCGGAAGGAAAACCCTGAATTCCGCCTTTGGTAGTCAGGTTAGCTCTAATCAGATCTTCATCTATATGCAACAAGCTAGCAATATCTCGAGCAGATGGAATACTCTCTAAGCCACTGAACGGCACTTGATCCAGAATTGGAATCCCAATGAGATGAGAATACTCCTCCAAGGTTGGCAATAGCTGGAAGTCCGGAAATAAGAAGCAGTGATGCAACGGATCGTAGAACTGAGCCAGAGTACTCATCAACCCTTCGTCAACCTGAGTGGTGAGCAGTGGTAGAAGCTTCCCATAGCGAGCTTTGAAACCCAAGGGATCTAGTACATACGATGTCAGATTCCTTAACTCTTTTACATCGGGCTGTCTAAAGCTGTACTTCTTTGTATGCCTCTTCGGTCTTTCCATGTCTGAAAATTTTGCAAATAACCCTTTAAGTTCCTTGAAAATTTTCTTTTTTGATGACATGAATGCGGATGAATGCGTGAATGCATGAATGCAACAAACACACTCAAGGATCAAGCAAAGCACACCAAACAAAGGTCGTGGGAAAGCTCTATGTATCCCTAATATCAATCATCCATTTTGGTGGATTTAGGTTTTCACCTTATCGACACCCAAGTTCCATTGATATTAACGGTACATGAACCGGTTCAGACATTCTTAATATCAACCAGCCGCTTTGATGGATTTTAGGTTTTACACCTGATCCGGGATCCATTGATATTAACAATGTTTGAACGACTCAACCACGAATCACGGGTTTGTTGAGAGTCACGAGCATGGAGTCTCGGTTAAGAACCACCCAAAGGGAGTGTACTAGGGTTTAAACCTGCCAGACATGTTCTATCAGAGGTTCCCATAATCATCGTTCCATCTTTCGAATATTATCGGAGGAACGAATACTCGTATTCCAAGAATATTTGTCGCATCCTGCGAAAAATCAACCGGCGAGCCTAAAAATAAAAACACACAGAGCCGCCACTAAACGTTATTTATCCCAAGATAGGGAAAGGAAACGCTCAGAGAAACCTGGAAAGACATGGTCTCGCGACCAGAGAGAAAAGGTTCGGGAGTCGGTTACGCAAGGGGAAGGTATTAGCACCCCTCACGTCCGTCGTACTCGACGGGATCCACGTTCTAAGAAAAGAAAAGGTTGCTAAACATCACACACACACACAGGGAACGCAGGTGGGGTTAAGAGGAACGAGCTCGATAAGGTATCGCACCTTATGCCTACATATCTTGTCTGGAACAAGAATCAGAGCCACTGTAGTTCGGCTTACGCACGCCAAACAACACAAAACATACAAACAAACAAGAGTGGCAAACATGGAGCCCGACAACCACTGGATGGAATTACGTCGGCATCCGAACCAAAACACACTCAAAAGGGCAAACGTGGAGCCCGACAGCCAATCACTGGGCTTACGTCGGCATCCGAACCCAAGCATACTCAAAACGGCAAACGTGGAGCCCGGCTGCCAATTACTGGGCTTACGTCGGCATCCGAGCTAAAACACACAGTCAGATAACAATTAAACACACGCAAAAAAGAAAAAGGTTGCCCGGAGTGGTCTCGCACGACCACCTGCCTACATACCTCGTCTGGCACGAGGATCAGGGCGATGTAGTTCCCCTGAAAGGGACTAAATTGCTAACCAGAAACAGAGGGGAAAACACGACACTAGGGAGCTGAGACTCGAGCCTAATGTTGTCATGCATCGTTAACCCTAAGTTCAGTTTTCTATCCTACTTGCATAAACAAGCCTATCCTAACCAGGAAAGAAGCTAGCACACAAGCATACAATCATATATCAAATGAGAACAGGCATCTCAAACAAACATGTCAATCAGATATCCACATAACACGCACTATAGCCAAACAAGGGGCTCAATCAATCAGGTTTGACTGCCTAAGCAAGTCGTCTGTACGGGCTGTGTTTGCTCTTAACCTTGCCATTACGAGGCTAAGGTGAAGCAGATGAAAGGATGAAGTGAGGATGAGACCTCACAGCTCTTATCCCTAACCAGGGAGAGCTGACAAATGAGCATGGGTCCAGAATAGGGGAACCCTTCTATACTCGATGACTCTGACACAATGTGCACTGCACAGATCTTGGGGTTTTGATCTCAATGCTACAACCACGTAATGGGAGCAAGGAGAAGACTCAACTGAATAGTGGGGGGTAGGCTGCATACCCCTACCTTCCACCAATTGCCTTATTTAAAGGACTTTCACCTGTTTGGGCTTAAAAATAAACAACCACAATCATTGCCTCTTAAGGAGGACTTCAGACATTTATTTGCCCGGCCCGGTAACAGCCGGGTCTCCAGACTACATGAAGTTTTAGGAAGTTACCTCAATGCAAGTTGCTTAAGCAAAGCAAAGCAATAGTTCACAAGGAACTGAGCAACTAAAGTACCTGGAAACAATCAAACTCAGTCAGTACTCAATCAGACAAACCATAAACAATAAACAGTTAACCAGTCAAACTATACAAGCTATTGCATAACACAAGGCAAGCTCAAGGCTTAAGCCCAAGCTTCACAACCTACAAAACAATGTTATGTTAGTGTACAAACATCAACAACATCAATTAAAATTGATTTGGATCATTCTCCATGTGCATTATGCTTTTGATCCTGAAAAATCAAGCAAACATTAGCAACTAGACCACTAGGCCAAGCCTAGGGTCCAAAAGTAAGAAAAAAGTTAAAACAGCAAGGTATCCACCATCCAACATCAAATTAACATCAAACAAGATCAAACATCATTGGTCTCATGTTTATATCATCCATCATGTTCAATTCATGCACAAAACAATCCATATGAGGTCAAATGAACCACCAAGCATACAAACAGAAGTATTGCATTCAAATCCATACCAAAATAAATCCAAAAATTCTCAAATTAAATACACCTAAACAGGGGATAATCAAGGTCTACCATGTCAAATTTGAGCTCAATTGGGCAAATGGAACCATGTCAATGAAAATCATCAAAAACAGACACAATTTCATGCTTCAATTCACACCATCAATGCATACATCCAATTCAAAAATTCATATCTCATTGAAAACAAAAAAGAAATGGATGAGACCAAAACAGGGAGGTCACACAACGTGTCTAGTTCATGCATATCAAATTTCATGATCATACAATACAATATGAGGATTTCCCAATCAATCTACCAACATGTATCACATGAGCTTGCAATTTCAACAACCAGAAATGAAAAATCATGATCAAATTGAAAAGGCAGTGAAAAATTCTACAAAAATTCATACAACATCCTAACATATCAACAATTCACCATGCCAAATTTCATTCAATTCTAACATGCATAGGTCATCCAATTAAATTCAACAAGTTGACATCAAGAGGTGTGACACAAATTGTCACACCTAAGTTCCAGAATTTGCTGCTCTCTAACCAGGTATCAAAAATTCATGAAATTTACATATAAATAATCCTCAATGAGTCAAGAACCACCACAAAAATTTTCAGCCATTTATTTTATGATATGAGTATTTCATGATCAAATTGCCAAAATGTATCAAAATGTGACATACATTAGAAAAGCCTATGCCAAATAAAATATTTGCCAAGCACAACTTTGACCAATAGGTCAAAAAAATCCTACACAAGTCAACAAAGTCAAGGAAAAAATCTCCATATTTTTTGGAATTTTTTACTATTTTTTATGAATTTTTAAATGTGCTAACATATTTTTTAGAATTTTTTGTGAATTAATTTTAATTAATTAAAATGAAATTCAGTTTGGTAATCAGCTCATGGCGCCGGCGGGAAACAGATATTTCAAATATTTGAACGGGAAACAAGATCAAACGCCTGCATATCATCGTCTTCTACCAAGAAATTTCCAGAAAATTAAAAAACACGAAGAACATTGAAACTCAAAAGAAATGGACAAATAGATAATCAATGGACTCGTCTTCTCAAGCACATTCCAAATATCCATTCAATTTTTCCTAAAAACTCCTAAATCGAACAGATCGAACAAGTTAGGGTTTATGTTCATACTTTCAAACTCAGATTTCGCGCGCTACAGGCAATCATTCACAAAACCAAACACATATCCATGATCTACATAGCAAGGCCTTTCATACGCATATAATCATTGAGCAATTAGTGCAATTCGATTTTCACTCAAACCTGGTGTGCAGTACGTGTTCTAGTTGTTCCCTGCGCCAATTAACTCCAAACAGCTGTTGTATAGTGATGAGGAAGGTGATAGGCGTGTGCAGCTTCAAGTGATGTTGCTTCTAAAGTCTTTAATTCGAAATTGCCATGGATGAGATGATGATGAACAGCCACGGTGCAGTGATCTTTGGATGATGAATCATGAAAACAGATGGAGTAGAGGTTTAGGTGAGTTCAGATCAAAAACAATTTCGAAAAAAGGTTGAGAAATGGTGAAGAATTCTTGATTTGAAGATGTTGAGTTCTTGATGAAAATGGAGAGAATGAAGAGTTTCTAGATCTAACTTTGGTAATTGTGAGGTTCAGTTATGATTAGGAGATGATTTGGTTTATATACCTTGCATTAATCCACCACTAATCATGTTTAATTAACAATTTGGAATGTTAGTGAAATGGCAATTTTTGTAAGCAAGGGCAAATTGGTCAATACACAATGACAGCTAGTGCCAGCTGTTTTGACAGCTCAAGCAACCCCCAAATGCCATATGTGATGTGTAGAAACTATTCCCATTCCAATTGGTTGCTCCATTCTCAAATTCACTATGTGTATGCAAAATGTCCAATTTATGCACTTTCATTCTTCAAGCCAAATCTCAATTTAAAAGGCCTATGCATGAAATGAATATTCAAACACACTCCAAATGCCATTCCTGAGGTGTTGGAAAAAGTCCCATTCAAAAATTCCAATTATTTTGAGAGTTGGACGATTTTGCCCCTGGTCCAATTCAGCTGTCCAGTTGAAAAGTGACTTTTTGCCTTGGCCACTTTTGGGAAAATCCAATGATGCACCCTCAAAGTACATGTCAAATGGAGTTTGTGCATATAAAGAACTTGCAATTTGGACAAACCATGTGGAAGTTATGGCCTCCTGATTACGGTCTTTTCTGAAATTCAATGAGCCATATCTTGCAAACCACACATTGGATTTTCAAGTTCTTGGACTTTTTGGAAAGGTGAGAACAAGATCTACATCTGTCATGTTGAACAATTTTTCATTTGAAGCTTCCTTGGACTTCTGTTTTTGAGGTCAAAAAACTTTCCATTTTTGGAAACTTCAGTTACAAGTCACTTGCTATTTTTTGGCAGTTTTTGTCCTGACCTGATTTTCTTTAATTTTAAGCTTTGAGATGTCATTTAACACTTGTTCCAACATGAATGAAGTGTGTCTAACTCATTTCCACCTCCAAATTCACCAGATCATGTACAGTTGACCACAGTTGACTTTTCATCTGATAGATGAATCTGGCAATGCATAGATCAATTTAAACCCCAATTTCCAACTGAAATGGCTCAAGGGTGACACCCTAGCCTCAATAATCACAATATAATCACAAAATTATCCTCATCTCCTTCACAAACCCCATCTTCTGACTATGCCCTGATTGGCCCAATACAACTGATTAGGGTTGACCAGTGGTCAAAACCCTAATCTCAAGGAATCTTCTTCAACCACTTGATGACATCCAACCCTGATGATGATGATGTATCAATTCAAACAAGATGAAGACCAATATCCCTTGAAAATCATGAAACCCTAATTCTCAGCCCAATCCTCAGATGGCCCATGATCAGTCAATAAACCCTAGGCTTGCACCTTTGAACTTCCTCATCTTCTGATCAAGACTTGGGAAGATGGCTTGCACTATGTAACCACATGTTATGCAATATGAAATGCCTAATGCCCTAAAATGATATGCAATATGTTAATGCTAGTCCCAAGAGAGGAGGGCAAATTTTGAGGTGTTACAGCTGCCCCTATTCAATCCACTGTGAACCTGTCGATACGAAATAGCCTCGGCTTTCGGATGATCAGGATGAAGAGTGATTGAATACCAAGAACAGACAAACAATTTGCACTCTGATGGGATAATTAACAACGCCTGTCAGCATCGGCGAAGAAAAAACTCGAAAAACCGACGACCTGGATGCCAAAATAAATGGTAACGCAGGGATAACCATGGTCTAAACACCACATCCACTCGGGATTCTCATTCTTTTTTTTCTTTTCTTGAACCCCGAAAATTTTCTCTTCTTCTACCTGGTCCGAAAACCACTTCGGTCTGAACTCCGAAAAACTGGCCTGAATACCATAAGTGCTTCAACCTGATAGTCGGAAACTTCACTAATCACCACTCTAAGGGCAACACGTCAGAGGGTACACCTTCAACCAGACACTGACTGATGACTGGGAAGAAACTCGATGTTTACTGAACATCGGACGATGATGTTTACTGACACCAAAAAAAGCTCGACCAGACATTAACCAATGACCGGGAGGAAACTCGATGTTTACAGGCACCGAACAATGATGTTGACATGACATCAAACAATGATGCGGACAGACATCAAACAATGATGCGGACATGACATCAAACAATGATGCGGACAGACATCAAACAATGATGCGGACAGACATCAAACAATGATGCGGACAGACATCAAACAATGATGCGGACAGACATCAAACAATGATGCGGACAGACATCAAACAATGATGCGGACAGACATCAAACAATGATGCGGACAGACATCAAACAATGATGCGGACAGACATCAAACAATGATGCGGACAGACATCAAACAATGATGCGGACAGACATCAAACAATGATGCGGACAGACATCAAACAATGATGCGGACAGACATCAAACAATGATGCGGACAGACATCAAACAATGATGCGGACAGACATCAAACAATGATCGACCAAACACTTACTGATGTCTGGGAAGAAACGGTGGTTCCAAACTCACAATGCTGAACTCCTCGGAGCATCGTCTTCGCTGTCAGACAAAACCAAACCTCAAGCGGTAATCACGGCTTGAATCGCGCTGATCGCGTAACGTCTTCTGACTGTATCCCCATCTCTGTCCGACGGGAACATTTCCTCCAATATCGCACTACTGGGGAACATTGCTGATCTGACGTTGTGATGCTAATCTCCTCAGAGTAACATCTTCACCTTTGGTGAACCCCAAATCTTCAAGTGGTAACCACAGTTTGGGTTGCGTTGAATACATCCCTTTTCCATCTCCGTCCGACGGAAGGAGTCTTCTCCAGTGTCGTACCACTGGGACAATACCTGTGATCCAATCATGAGGCTATACTACTCGGAGTAACACTTTCATTTTCTGGCAAAATACCTCTCAAACAGTAACCACGGCTTGAGACTAGCTGACGTTTGCAATGATGCATGCTTGATTTCTTCTGCGTAATGCTCCATAATTATGGAAATGCTACGCGATTATTTATTTTTCTATGCAATATGCAATGCTTATTCTACATGATGAATGCATAAAAATATCCCCCTCAAGGGAATTTTCTGGGGAAAACGAGACTCTCTGCTGAGGAACTCGCCACTGCTCCGATTTCCACCCTGCCGGGGATAGCACTGCTGCTAGGAAATAGACAACCCTTGCTGGGGATACAGATCCTTTGCACCCAACCCTCTCGAGGACATGCTGGGGAATACCTCCTTTGCACCCCACCCTCTCGAGGACATGCTGGGGATACAGATCCTTCACTGCACTCTGTGGGGATACCACAGTCTTTGACTTGCTGGGGATATAGATCCCAACTCTGCTTTGGGAACCCTCACAGATACTCCCGCTGGGGAAAAGAGCAATCTTCAACCTGCTGGGGGAATACCATCCAGACCCTGCTAGGGGAACGACAACTACTCCGCTGGGGAGGACCCAATCAATCCACATGTAGGATACCCTCGGCTGGGGATGCAGATATTCGTCTGCTACGAAAACTCGTTCAATCCACTGGTAGAATGAACACTGTTGGAGAGATATGTCATTGAAAAAAACCCGCTCCACTCGGGGAACTGCAACCTTCTGGCCTGGCTGCTGAGGAAACACCATTTTAAACCTGCCGGAGATAACCACCATGACTCGGCTGGAGAAAGTCCACGGACCTTGGATCTGCTGGGGAGCTAGTCCTCTAACTCTGCTTGGGGACCTAGCTGGGAAACGAGAATAGTTGGCACAGAACACCCGTCGACTCGTCGAACCACGGTATCTACCTCCCAATCTCGCATCAGCTTTCCAAATTTGAGAATTCCCAGACTCATCTGGACCTTTTCTGCTCCATCATCTTATATTCCAAGTCGCGCCGCGCTCAACGAGAGATTTACTCCTGGGAGTTATACAGAAATTTCAATCTTTCGACTTTGACGAGTCTTCTTGGTTAATTCCAAAGGTCGTCGGACGTCTCTCGTCGCCTCTTCCTACCGTCCTCCTCTGGGGAATTTCTACAAACTTTCAAATCTTCCGATTTTGAAGAGTCTTCTTGATTATCATCAAGGATCGTCGTACGCCTCAACGTCTCTGTCATTCTTTCATTCCTGAGCGAACTCTCTGGGGATCTGTTTTCAAAAGCTTCCACACCACAACCTGCAAGTGAGTGAAGAATATCTAACAGTACCTGCAAAACAGACCGTCAGATAAAACCGTGCCCCAGGCGTGTCAAGATCTCAACACTTGGGTCACTCATCCTTCCAAATAAGATTTCAAGCTTTCAATCTTATAAACATGCATTGGAAGGAAACCTGTATGTTTTAAAAATGCAAGATTCTTTATCAAAAATATCTGGATGTTTTTGCAATCAAAGCGGTAATGAAAACAAAAAACAAAATTATTTGACTGAATATGCATTTTATTGATTGGAACAGTGTGGCTCAAATGAGCAATACAAAAGGAAACAATTCCTGAAAAGAGGTAATTGCGCACAAAAAGGAAAAATCTATCCTAATGGCAATGTGAAACCCGTGATCTCATCGAGTTCCAACTCGGTTACACCCCATATGTCCTCAGACTCTCCATGCTTTCTGCCTTCTGAACAAGATGTTTCTGATTGATCCCTACCGGGTATTATCCATGATGCTTTAACCAAAGCGCAAACGATCATGCTGGACGCAGTTGTTCGTTTCAATCCCTCTTTTGCCTGGACCGCCCTTTCGGGTTTTCAGTCCACCGGGATACCCATTTTTGCCCAAGTCGCCTTCTCAGGTTTTCGACTTGCCGGGTGTACATTTCTTTTTATCCCTAATTTTTGCCCGAACCTTTCTTTCTGTTTTTGGTTCGCCGGGATGCCCATTTTTGCCTGGACTATTTTATTCTTTTCGTCCAGCGGGTCTCTTATACGAAGTATTTTTTAACTGCGTCCGCATCCATAGGGGATGGAAAATCTTCACCATCCATGGTTGTTAACAACAAGGCTCCGACAGAGAAAACCTTCCTGACCACGAATGGACCTTCATAATTCGGCGTCCATTTGCCCCTTCGATCGTTTTGAGGAGGAAGGATCCTTTTCAGCACCAAATCACCGACGTGATACACCCGAGGTCGCACCTTCTTGTCAAAAGCACGCTTCATCCGTTGCTGATACAACCACTCATGACAGATGGCTGCTAGCCTCTTTTCTTCGATTAGGCTCAACTCTTCGTACCGGGTCTTTACCCATTCAGCCTCTTGCAACTTCGCGTCCATCAGGACTCTCAAAGAGGGAATCTGAACCTCAACCGGTAATACCGCCTCCATCCCATATACCAACGAGAAAGGAGTTGCCCCAGTAGACACACCGAAGATCAATACCCAGGATACCAGTTTCCTACTCAATCACACCGTCGTTGGTGTATTCAACGTTATCCAGGCAACAAAATCTTATTCTCCTTAACCTCCCCATCAGACATCCGAATCCGTTCGGATTCAGGGTCAGGCCCCTCCTCCGGGATCGGTTACTCTCAATCTTTCGATTGGAGCACCTCGAGATGTCCTCATCAGGGAACTCAAACTTCATCGGTTGATAATCCTCAATGGGTTGCAGAGAGGTGTAATCAGACAATACACCCTTTGATTGCTTTCTGAGAGCACCACAAATCAGTCAAAATTCTTTTGCATTCTCTCAACCCGTCCGGTCAATGCTGGATTCTCAAACCTATACTTGATCGGATCCGTCTCGGAAATCCACAAAGTGGTATGAATCAGCATATACTGTCTCAGTCGGCGAGCAGCCTATGCCAAAGTACAGCAAGTTTTCTCGAACAGTGAATGTACTGTTTCACAGTCGGTAAACTTTTGGCTCAGGTAAATTGCATGCTCTTTTCGACAAGACGCGTCATGCTGACCCACTTCACCTTGTAGACCCCTCGAAGGCCGTTAAGTACACGATTGACAATTGTTCATTCCACAAGAGGTATCAGAATCAAAGGCTCCTGCAAATTATTCTTTTATTTTTTCAATGCCCCTTGGCAATCATTATTTCACCTGACCGTTTGATCTTTCTTTTCTTTTTCAACATCTTGAATGTGGGTTCATACGTGGCTGTTAGATGAGATGTGAACCATGACAGGTAGTTCAATCTTTCTAAGAAACCACGAACCTCTCTTTTATATTCTCGGTTCAGGCACTTTTTTTTTTTTTTTTTTTTTTTTTTTTTTTTTTTTTTTTTTTTTTAGCAGGAACCTCGATCCCTCTCTTACAATGAACCCCTCATCTTACCGGACCGCACTCTGATAGTGCACTTATCTGAATTCAACCTCAGTTTGAATTATCTCCACCAGATGCCCCACTCCTGTTTGGGACTTTGCTATCATGTCATAGCATAGCATTCAATTTCATGATGAATCATGTCATGAAACAAAGTCACCATGACTCTCAGACAAGTGGCACCGGCATTCTGCTCCTCTAGAGGACAGTCTCCTTTCCATGGTAGCTTGTGCGCAACGACACCGGTATTCGACCCTGGCGTATCCTGACACGACCAGGTGAAGGCATCCACATGCTCTTTCATCAAGGCTACCATTCTGCTCTCGATTCGCCTCTGAAGCGGCCCTAATTTTTTCCTTCCTGACCTCGGCGGTGCTTGGAATAACAACCTCAACTCGCTCCTCAAGCGGCTGAATCACCTTCTCCTCTTGTTTTGACAACCTGGCTAATTCCAGCAGATCACAATCTTCTTCGTCTTTTTCTTCAGCAAGATAGATCGGTTTGTCGAAGTCATATGAGGGGTAACCAAATTGTTATCAGCGAGATCCGGAGAATTATTTTTGAATTCGGAACGAGACAAATCAAAAAGGAAAAATGAAAATAAACATTGCCATTTTTATTTGTTTTTAAACTGCAAAAATAAATGAAAAACAGGGAACACCGTTTTTTTGACTGAAAAACATCCATTTATTTATGATGCAGAAATGCAAATTTAAACATGAGGTGGCCCTTCACAATGAACCATTACGTGTCGGGCAACACATATGGCTTTCATGCAAATAAAATTAAAACAGAAATCATTACTCTTCCGGACGAGTGACAGTGATGATCTTGTTTAGGCCTTCCAGCTTCCTGGTACGCACGGCTTTATCCAACCATCAAACTTGCCGTCACTGTCAGCTTCTTTACCCACTGTATAGGCGTGATCTGAATCTTCAGCAATTGCATTCCCTATCGCCTGACCATGCGCCGGCATGGGATTGGCATCAGCATTCAATGACAATGTAAAATTGAGGGCCTTGGAATCCACCAGATCTTGGACAGTATGCTTGAAGGCTCTACAACCCTCAATGTTATGCCCAGGCGCACCAGAATGAAATTCACACCTGGCGTTCTCATTATAGTTAGGTGGCCTCTGATCTGACCTCAATGGAGCTAACATCCTTGGCTGAACCATCCCCAGATCCATCAACTTTTTAAACAGAAGAGCATACGTCATGGGTGGCTTGTCAAAATGACGATCAACCCCCTTTCCTTTCACTTGACTCCCAGCTCCCTGTATCTTCTGTAGAGTTGTCTGAGGTTGCTGTCGGACTGACTGTTTATCAGCAGGGATGGTTACTGCAGCAGTGTGCTGGTAGTAACGACCCCTACCGTGTCCTCTCTGGGCGTACACAGCACACGATTCACCCTCATCCTTGTGCTGGTCATTACCAAAGAATTTCTTCGGTCCAGATGACGAAGCGTTTCCTTGCATGTTCCCCATCTTCAGCCAGTCTTCAATCCTCCTCACCTTTTCGGCAAGTACTTTCTGCTCTAAGGCGAACTCTTGCATGACACTGATCAGTTCTCCCATCTTCTCTTTCAGCTCGAGAATGTCAGCGTTGGGAGGATCCATCAGTCGATGAGTATTGCGTCTGGTGAAGTATCTGTGAGGACGGGTCGAGTGCAAAGGTACAGTTCTGCGAGCACGAGCAATGATTCCTGCAAAACAGCAAACAGGTTAATATGCATGGATGCAACGTCTATCCATATGAGGAAGATTCTGTCCTTTGATTCTGGTTTCATCGAGACAGATAAAAATTCACCAATAACATTTTGACATTCAGATGTCTCTCATCCAGATTCTCAATCCATAATACTCCCCATACGGCTAGACGTAAGTTTGGTGCAGATGAATGCAAAATGAGGATGATGCATGAATGCAATGCACTATGCCATCCTCCAAGTCATCTGATCATCTGTTGCTCTGATTTTGGTCTCTGAACTGATCATAACCATTGGAGGAACGAACAAACACAATTCTGACCCACGGGTTCCGAAATAAACGGAAGACAGATACATCATCATCACTGGCCTCTGAGCAGACATACCACCACAATCTGAATCGGCCCAGGGAATCCCGAAATAAACGGATCCCCACTGATAAATATCTCGGCCCGGGGAATCCTGAAATAAACGGATCCCCACTGATAAATCACGGACAGCACTCCGGCGTCTCGGCAATAAATGACCATAAATCCGACTTATGAATAGGACCCACGGAACAAAAGTCACCATCTGAGTCACCATCTGAACATGCATCTGAAAGAATCACCCTCCCCTCACAGGTAAATTCTAATCAGGTCATCCTAAGGCGGATAATAGTCTCGACAATCGGCCAGAGATACTCAATGGGTTTGCCCTTTCGGGTGTGCCATTGTAGCTCTCCTGAGATCGTCTAAACCAAAAATCCGGGAAATGATCGGTCACCAGAGTCAACAACTCAAATGGAGTGACTCAAACAAAGCGGAATATCCACAAAGATGAGCACTATCAAGTGAGCCTCGTCCGGCTTGTGGCACATCACGCCGCCAGGCACATGTTGACTTAACATGAAAGAGGCAACGTGAGACCACACTAGTCCTAGGTGTATACTCGGGCCTGGGTTTTAGCCCCACTCAGAACACCCACCCCAAACAACAGAACCACCTGCAGAGGACGGCAACAACATGATAGTATGATGCATGCAAACATTTAATGCAAATATATACACACTGGTTAGAATAATAAATGCAATAAATAACACAAACAAGCAACCTAAACTAATCCTAGAACGCTAGGAAGGACTCGCTTAGGGACGATGGACCAGCATAGGTCTACATCGCACGTCCCCAGTGGAGTCGCCAGCTGTCGCATCCTGCGAAAAATCAACCGGCGAGCCTAAAAATAAAAACACACAGAGCCGCCACTAAACGTTATTTATCCCAAGATAGGGAAAGGAAACGCTCAGAGAAACCTGGAAAGACATGGTCTCGCGACCAGAGAGAAAAGGTTCGGGAGTCGGTTACGCAAGGGGAAGGTATTAGCACCCCTCACGTCCGTCGTACTCGACGGGATCCACGTTCTAAGAAAAGAAAAGGTTGCTAAACATCACACACACACACAGGGAACGCAGGTGGGGTTAAGAGGAACGAGCTCGATAAGGTATCGCACCTTATGCCTACATATCTTGTCTGGAACAAGAATCAGAGCCACTGTAGTTCGGCTTACGCACGCCAAACAACACAAAACATACAAACAAACAAGAGTGGCAAACATGGAGCCCGACAACCACTGGATGGAATTACGTCGGCATCCGAACCAAAACACACTCAAAAGGGCAAACGTGGAGCCCGACAGCCAATCACTGGGCTTACGTCGGCATCCGAACCCAAGCATACTCAAAACGGCAAACGTGGAGCCCGGCTGCCAATTACTGGGCTTACGTCGGCATCCGAGCTAAAACACACAGTCAGATAACAATTAAACACACGCAAAAAAGAAAAAGGTTGCCCAGAGTGGTCTCGCACGACCACCTGCCTACATACCTCGTCTGGCACGAGGATCAGGGCGATGTAGTTCCCCTGAAAGGGACTAAATTGCTAACCAGAAACAGAGGGGAAAACACGACACTAGGGAGCTGAGACTCGAGCCTAATGTTGTCATGCATCGTTAACCCTAAGTTCAGTTTTCTATCCTACTTGCATAAACAAGCCTATCCTAACCAGGAAAGAAGCTAGCACACAAGCATACAATCATATATCAAATGAGAACAGGCATCTCAAACAAACATGTCAATCAGATATCCACATAACACGCACTATAGCCAAACAAGGGGCTCAATCAATCAGGTTTGACTGCCTAAGCAAGTCGTCTGTACGGGCTGTGTTTGCTCTTAACCTTGCCATTACGAGGCTAAGGTGAAGCAGATGAAAGGATGAAGTGAGGATGAGACCTCACAGCTCTTATCCCTAACCAGGGAGAGCTGACAAATGAGCATGGGTCCAGAATAGGGGAACCCTTCTATACTCGATGACTCTGACACAATGTGCACTGCACAGATCTTGGGGTTTTGATCTCAATGCTACAACCACGTAATGGGAGCAAGGAGAAGACTCAACTGAATAGTGGGGGGTAGGCTGCATACCCCTACCTTCCACCAATTGCCTTATTTAAAGGACTTTCACCTGTTTGGGCTTAAAAATAAACAACCACAATCATTGTCTCTTAAGGAGGACTTCAGACATTTATTTGCCCGGCCCGGTAACAGCCGGGTCTCCAGACTACATGAAGTTTTAGGAAGTTACCTCAATGCAAGTTGCTTAAGCAAAGCAAAGCAATAGTTCACAAGGAACTGAGCAACTAAAGTACCTGGAAACAATCAAACTCAGTCAGTACTCAATCAGACAAACCATAAACAATAAACAGTTAACCAGTCAAACTATACAAGCTATTGCATAACACAAGGCAAGCTCAAGGCTTAAGCCCAAGCTTCACAACCTACAAAACAATGTTATGTTAGTGTACAAACATCAACAACATCAATTAAAATTGATTTGGATCATTCTCCATGTGCATTATGCTTTTGATCCTGAAAAATCAAGCAAACATTAGCAACTAGACCACTAGGCCAAGCCTAGGGTCCAAAAGTAAGAAAAAAGTTAAAACAGCAAGGTATCCACCATCCAACATCAAATTAACATCAAACAAGATCAAACATCATTGGTCTCATGTTTATATCATCCATCATGTTCAATTCATGCACAAAACAATCCATATGAGGTCAAATGAACCACCAAGCATACAAACAGAAGTATTGCATTCAAATCCATACCAAAATAAATCCAAAAATTCTCAAATTAAATACACCTAAACAGGGGATAATCAAGGTCTACCATGTCAAATTTGAGCTCAATTGGGCAAATGGAACCATGTCAATGAAAATCATCAAAAACAGACACAATTTCATGCTTCAATTCACACCATCAATGCATACATCCAATTCAAAAATTCATATCTCATTGAAAACAAAAAAGAAATGGATGAGACCAAAACAGGGAGGTCACACAACGTGTCTAGTTCATGCATATCAAATTTCATGGTCATACAATACAATATGAGGATTTCCCAATCAATCTACCAACATGTATCACATGAGCTTGCAATTTCAACAACCAGAAATGAAAAATCATGATCAAATTGAAAAGGCAGTGAAAAATTCTACAAAAATTCATACAACATCCTAACATATCAACAATTCACCATGCCAAATTTCATTCAATTCTAACATGCATAGGTCATCCAATTAAATTCAACAAGTTGACATCAAGAGGTGTGACACAAATTGTCACACCTAAGTTCCAGAATTTGCTGCTCTCTAACCAGGTATCAAAAATTCATGAAATTTACATATAAATAATCCTCAATGAGTCAAGAACCACCACAAAAATTTTCAGCCATTTATTTTATGATATGAGTATTTCATGATCAAATTGCCAAAATGTATCAAAATGTGACATACATTAGAAAAGCCTATGCCAAATAAAATATTTGCCAAGCACAACTTTGACCAATAGGTCAAAAAAATCCTACACAAGTCAACAAAGTCAAGGAAAAAATCTCCATATTTTTTGGAATTTTTTACTATTTTTTATGAATTTTTAAATGTGCTAACATATTTTTTAGAATTTTTTGTGAATTAATTTTAATTAATTAAAATGAAATTCAGTTTGGTAATCAGCTCATGGCGCCGGCGGGAAACAGATATTTCAAATATTTGAACGGGAAACAAGATCAAACGCCTGCATATCATCGTCTTCTACCAAGAAATTTCCAGAAAATTAAAAAACACGAAGAACATTGAAACTCAAAAGAAATGGACAAATAGATAATCAATGGACTCGTCTTCTCAAGCACATTCCAAATATCCATTCAATTTTTCCTAAAAACTCCTAAATCGAACAGATCGAACAAGTTAGGGTTTATGTTCATACTTTCAAACTCAGATTTCGCGCGCTACAGGCAATCATTCACAAAACCAAACACATATCCATGATCTACATAGCAAGGCCTTTCATACGCATATAATCATTGAGCAATTAGTGCAATTCGATTTTCACTCAAACCTGGTGTGCAGTACGTGTTCTAGTTGTTCCCTGCGCCAATTAACTCCAAACAGCTGTTGTATAGTGATGAGGAAGGTGATAGGCGTGTGCAGCTTCAAGTGATGTTGCTTCTAAAGTCTTTAATTCGAAATTGCCATGGATGAGATGATGATGAACAGCCACGGTGCAGTGATCTT
Organism: Lathyrus oleraceus; assembly: GCF_024323335.1. Lineage (NCBI taxonomy): Eukaryota > Viridiplantae > Streptophyta > Magnoliopsida > Fabales > Fabaceae > Lathyrus > Lathyrus oleraceus. The sequence goes on along the minus strand of NC_066584.1, from coordinate 325,149,230 downwards.
TGGATGATGAATCATGAAAACAGATGGAGTAGAGGTTTAGGTGAGTTCAGATCAAAAACAATTTCGAAAAAAGGTTGAGAAATGGTGAAGAATTCTTGATTTGAAGATGTTGAGTTCTTGATGAAAATGGAGAGAATGAAGAGTTTCTAGATCTAACTTTGGTAATTGTGAGGTTCAGTTATGATTAGGAGATGATTTGGTTTATATACCTTGCATTAATCCACCACTAATCATGTTTAATTAACAATTTGGAATGTTAGTGAAATGGCAATTTTTGTAAGCAAGGGCAAATTGGTCAATACACAATGACAGCTAGTGCCAGCTGTTTTGACAGCTCAAGCAACCCCCAAATGCCATATGTGATGTGTAGAAACTATTCCCATTCCAATTGGTTGCTCCATTCTCAAATTCACTATGTGTATGCAAAATGTCCAATTTATGCACTTTCATTCTTCAAGCCAAATCTCAATTTAAAAGGCCTATGCATGAAATGAATATTCAAACACACTCCAAATGCCATTCCTGAGGTGTTGGAAAAAGTCCCATTCAAAAATTCCAATTATTTTGAGAGTTGGACGATTTTGCCCCTGGTCCAATTCAGCTGTCCAGTTGAAAAGTGACTTTTTGCCTTGGCCACTTTTGGGAAAATCCAATGATGCACCCTCAAAGTACATGTCAAATGGAGTTTGTGCATATAAAGAACTTGCAATTTGGACAAACCATGTGGAAGTTATGGCCTCCTGATTACGGTCTTTTCTGAAATTCAATGAGCCATATCTTGCAAACCACACATTGGATTTTCAAGTTCTTGGACTTTTTGGAAAGGTGAGAACAAGATCTACATCTGTCATGTTGAACAATTTTTCATTTGAAGCTTCCTTGGACTTCTGTTTTTGAGGTCAAAAAACTTTCCATTTTTGGAAACTTCAGTTACAAGTCACTTGCTATTTTTTGGCAGTTTTTGTCCTGACCTGATTTTCTTCAATTTTAAGCTTTGAGATGTCATTTAACACTTGTTCCAACATGAATGAAGTGTGTCTAACTCATTTCCACCTCCAAATTCACCAGATCATGTACAGTTGACCACAGTTGACTTTTCATCTGATAGATGAATCTGGCAATGCATAGATCAATTTAAACCCCAATTTCCAACTGAAATGGCTCAAGGGTGACACCCTAGCCTCAATAATCACAATATAATCACAAAATTATCCTCATCTCCTTCACAAACCCCATCTTCTGACTATGCCCTGATTGGCCCAATACAACTGATTAGGGTTGACCAGTGGTCAAAACCCTAATCTCAAGGAATCTTCTTCAACCACTTGATGACATCCAACCCTGATGATGATGATGTATCAATTCAAACAAGATGAAGACCAATATCCCTTGAAAATCATGAAACCCTAATTCTCAGCCCAATCCTCAGATGGCCCATGATCAGTCAATAAACCCTAGGCTTGCACCTTTGAACTTCCTCATCTTCTGATCAAGACTTGGGAAGATGGCTTGCACTATGTAACCACATGTTATGCAATATGAAATGCCTAATGCCCTAAAATGATATGCAATATGTTAATGCTAGTCCCAAGAGAGGAGGGCAAATTTTGAGGTGTTACAGCTGCCCCTATTCAATCCACTGTGAACCTGTCGATACGAAATAGCCTCGGCTTTCGGATGATCAGGATGAAGAGTGATTGAATACCAAGAACAGACAAACAATTTGCACTCTGATGGGATAATTAACAACGCCTGTCAGCATCGGCGAAGAAAAAACTCGAAAAACCGACGACCTGGATGCCAAAATAAATGGTAACGCAGGGATAACCATGGTCTAAACACCACATCCACTCGGGATTCTCATTCTTTTTTTTCTTTTCTTGAACCCCGAGTGGATGTGGTGTTTAGACCATGGTTATCCCTTGTCTTGAGCTATAGATGGTGGCCATTCTGAAGAATTTGGGCACCATGGTCATTCACAAGAGTTCATATGAGTTGTGATATCATTTTGAATCAAGATCTCAAGTGGTAGAGGCTTGAATTTCATCTGAGCATAGCTAGGTCAGCTGAAACCCTAGAAAAGTCAACACAAGTCAACTGTGCATTCAATCATGGATTTGAAGGTGGGAGATGGTTAGAGAGGCCCCATTAATGTCCATACAAGTCTCATTTGACATTTCAAATATCAACATTGAAGAATTTGAGGTCAGATGAAAAGTTTCCAGAAATAGTAAGTGACCTATAATTTGAAACTACCAAAAATGGAAAGGTCTTCTCCTCAAAATTACATCATCAAGAAGGCTTCAAATGAAATTTTGTCCAACATGAAAGTTGAATATCTTGCTCTCACCTTTCCAAAAAGTACAAGAACATCCATTTCTCATTTGTGGTTGAAGAATTATGGATCAATCATTGCCAAGCAAATTTGAACTTCAAGAAGGCATAACTTTCACACCAAAAGGCCAAATGAAGTGGTTCTTTTTGGAACATTTCTCTCTTGATATGCACTATCCAAAGCATGCATCACATTTCATCAATTCTCATCACAAAATTTTGGCATTTTTCATTTGAACTTCATTTGAATTTTGGAGGGAAAGTGCTCATTTGAAAATTATGCATTGCATTCACCTTTTGCCAATTACATTTGCCTCCAAACAGATTTTGAAACTCATTCCAAGTGAAAAACGAGCACTGTAGCATGCCATGCACATGTAAGGGTGATTTTGCCATTTTGCATCAACACTTGAATTTTACTTAATCTAATTGCATTGCTTAATTGTGATTAGTGAACTTCATTAACAGATGGTATATAACCCTAATCCTAACAGAAAATCACAACCACAATTCATTTTTTCAGATCTAGAGTTTTTGCTCTCAATTTTCTCTCATTTTTCTCTCTCATTTCTTCATAGCAATTGCATAATTCTTGCTTGATTCTTCATCTAACATCATCATAGAGTAAGTTGCGAGCAAGATCCAGGTGAATCCGTGCCATTTGAAGCAGTTTGAGTTTGAAGAGCATCAATGGTGAAATCTCAAATCCGTGGATTCAAAGCCAATTAAGCATCAAAGATCCTTCCATTCACTCATACAAGGTTGCTAGGATACGATTGGAGCATTGCCAGGACCTGGAACACTTGAAATCGAAAGCTGCTCTACAAGAGGTGTGAATTCGATCCTCTCTTTTCTTAAATTCATCATGTGATATTTGTAGAGCTTGCTTGTGTGAAGATTCTGAGCTTTGTTTCATGTAATTCCATGCTATATTGAGAGAGAACTGAGGATTTAAAGTTTCATGATGATTTGCTCTTCCATTCGATTCTTGCATGTTATGATGATTTTGGATGAAATGCATGTTGATTCGTGTTGTGTGATGTTAGATCTTCATGAATATATGCATAATTTATGATTCTGGATACTTTAAAAATTTTCTGGAAATTAAGGATGAAGATCATGAGGATCTTCATCATGTTCTTGAGCTGCTGCGTTTTTCCTGCGGATTCTCTTGTAACCTTCATAGCATTTGCTGCGTTTTTTCCTGCGGATTCATGAGCTTTTCCCGCGGATTTACGTTTCCCAGCATGCATGCATGTGGCTAGGGTTTCGGTCTAAACAACCGTGTTTTGATAGCGCGCGCTTGGCATTCAAAATGGCGCATGGTTCGATTCTTGTGGATAGCATTTCCAATTTGGCCATTAGCTTTTTATTTCATTACTTCATGTATCCATGCCATGCCTTGTTCATATGATTTTTAATTTTTCTCTTCACTAAAAAATCCATAACTCCATGAATAATTGTCCAAATGAGATGAGATTTTTTGCATGATGTTCCTCATGATGTCTACTATTTTTTGCTGATTTTTCCAGAAATTGTGCATGCATGGATTTTTATTTTGCTTAGGGAATGTTCATACATGTGTTATCTTGTACCTCCTTTGCCATTTTGATTGTGAAATGATGAGATTCTATCCAACACTCTTGAAATTTTGTGTGCTTAAACTAGACACTTTGCATGATCTTTTGGTATAGAGTTTGCATTTTTAGCATTTCTGGTTGATGAGATATGATATGATTAATGTAGGTGTGACAATGTGTGTCACACCTTTGCTTGCTTGATTTGCTTATTTTATTTACCATGCCAAATAAATGCCAAATGATCTGATTGTTTGCAAGATGCTTCTTCTGGATGTTAGGATTGATCATGAATTTTTGTAGAATTTTAGGATTCATTTCTGATTTGTTTGATATTTTTCTTTCTGGATTGCCATTTGTGGACTTTGGATGAGTGTTGAACTTAGATGATTTGTGAAATGCTTGATGTTTATCATATGAACTTGAAATTTTGCACATGTTTTCTAGACACATTGAGGTTTATCTTGGCTTTGGTTTGAGTCATTTATCACTTGTCATTTCTGTTTTAGGATTGCCTTAAGTTGATGTATCAATTTGTGCTTCCTTTGAGCTTGTTTATGCTTACCTTGACTTGTTGAATTTATTTGCCATGCTTATACTTGTCCAAATGCCTTGATTTTTGGTGTGTTGATCATCTGATGTGTTCTGTTTAGCCATGATTTTTATTAGAATTTATTGAGTCATTTTTGAATTTATATGCCTTGGTTCATTCTGTTTGCTTCAATGAGCTTTCAACTTGCATGCTTTGCCATGATTGCTTTGTGAAATGAAATTGGTTGATTCTATTGACATGAGACCTTTGGGATGATGTTTTAATTTGATTAATCTTGATTCTTGTCAATTTTCATGTTCTGTCTTGGCTTATTTCTCCCCCTTTGACCCTAGGCCTTGTCCTAGTGGTTTGCCTCTCATGTTTGAAGCTTTGTTTCAGGTTGCACATGCAAGTTACACGATTGATGATGCCTCATCTTGAGAGCATTTGATAGTTGCTTTTGATTACTAATGTGTGTTTTGTAGGTTGATGTTGATCCAATTGGGATTGACTTGTGGCTTATGCCTTTGCCTATATTGGTTGACTATTGCATTGACTGTTGGTTGTTTATCTGTATAGTACTGATTTGTTTGATGTTTTCACAGGTACATTAGTTGCTTAAGTTCATCTTGAACTTGCTTTTGCTTGGTTGCTTAACCAATCAGGTATAACCTCTCTTCTTCATGTAGTCTGGAAGACCTGGCTTGTTATGTGGTCAGGCACCTGTCTGAAGTCCTCCTTAAGAGGCAATGTTTGTGATTGTTTATCTTTGTCCTAAGTAGGAAAAGTCCTTTTGATAAGGCAATTGGTAGATAAAAGAGATGTGTAGTCCATCTCCTACTAATCTGTGTGTCATCCCTTTGCTCACATTACATGTTGATGCATTGTGGATCTTAACCCAAGATCTATAGAGTCATTCACTTGTGGAGAGAGTTCCAACTTTCTAAACTCCCACACCTTCTAATATTCAAAGCTCTCCCAGGCCAGGGATAAGAGAAATGAGGCACACCTCTCATCTCCATTTCATCTGCTTCACCTTAACTCTCAATGTTAAGGTTAAGAGCACCACTTACCCCACTCCAGTTGACTTTAAAGTCTAACCTTTGCTTGAGCCAAATTGCTTGTATATAGTGGGTGCTATCTGACTTGCTTGATTGATTGCTTGATCCATCTGTACATGTTTTCTTGTTTGCCTTTATGCATTTATCATCATTAATTGTTCATTATTACATGATCATCATTTCATATCTCTGTGACATCTTTGTTTGTCCATTGAGGAATCAACTGTAAGTCCATTCATTGGCCTTTGTTCCTATGATTTGGAAGGGATTGAGTGTAAGACCATTTCATTGGCCACTTATGTCCTCTTTGCTTAGTGCTTTTGTTTGTTTGTTGTATGTGAGGATTCAATTGTAAGTCCATGTTGTTGGCATTTGTACTCCTATGATCATCTGTTGGAGATTGGTATAAGCCCAGATAGATTGGCATCTGATATCCATGTTTTGCCTTGTGAGATTGGTATAAATCCATTTATTGGCATCTGATATCCTTGTTTGTTTTAGGAGATTGGTGTAAATCCATTGATTGGTATCCGGTATTCGTGTTTGTTTTGTGAGATTGGTATAAGTCCATTTATTGGCATCCGGTATCATTGTTTTGTTTTAGGAGATTGGTGTAAATCCATTGATTGGTACCCGGTATCCACCTTTGTCTGTAAGATTGGTATAAGTCCATTGATTGGCATCCGGTATCACCTTGCTTTTTATTTGCTTACTTGCTCTGTCGCCTCATTCCAAAGGACACACTTGAATCATCTGCTATATGATTTCAAGAGGTGAACTTCTAGGAAGTTTTACACTCCTTCATCTACATCTTTTTGTTTCAAAACCCCTTTTCACTTGTTGACTTTTGAAACTTGTAAATACATAGTGTGCAAACATTTTCATGTCTTTTCAAATTAGAAACTTGGACCTTAAGTCCTTGATTTTTCAAACTCTATTTCATAACACTTCTTTGAATTGAATTCTAATCATACTTTGACCATATTTTGTGAATACTCATAATCAATTAACTTCACCCATTCAATTGTTCTGGTGGCTTTGTCCATTGTTGATATGTTTTCATACATTAGCCATAGGTTTCAATTCTCATAGTGGTTGATGTAAATCTCACCACATCCTTAGTGAGTTGATTATAAGTCTTCCATACTTATTATAGGGTTAACCCCTCACTAGTATGTTGAAGCTATCCTTGCATGGTGGATTGTTGGTCTTGGTTGAGTTTTCTCCCGTTGATAATGAAAAGCCTTAGTGCTCTTGTTTTAAAATGAACCCATTCATATTTTGGAAATCTTTTAGCCGAACTACGGCGTTTTGATCCTTACCTTTCATGGAAGGTACGTAGGCAACAGGTTCATCCGTTCAAACACAAAAATAATAACTTGTATATTCTTTTCTCATCTTCCCAATCATGTTTGCACAATATGTCATAAACAAATAAACTTTTTTATACAACAAGTGTGAAAAGGGCTCCCTAGGAGTACCTAGGACGTTTTGGGTGCCTAATACCTTCCTATTGCGTAATTAACCCCTTACCCAGATTCTCTGATCTTTTCATTAGTTTTCTATGTGTAAAACTTCTTAGGCTTTTGTTCGCTTTTTAGCCAATCCTTTGGATAAATAAAAGTGCGGTGGCGACTCGATTCTTTGTATGTTTTGCTTTTGATTTAGTCAATAAATCATAAAGTGACGAATACACCGCTACAATAACCTTGTGCTACCAGTTGAGCCTTATTTTTGACAACTTCTCCCTTCTCATTGAGCTTGATTCTGAAGACCTGTCTGGTCCCGATAACATGGAAACCCATTGGTTTCTGAACAAGATCCTAAACGTCATTTTTGGTGAATTGATTCAGTTCTTCTTGCATATCCAGAATCCATTCATTATCTAGAAGAGCTTCATTAATAGATGAGGGTTCTATCAGAGATACCAAACTGTAGCGGTGTATTCGTCGCTATATGATTTATCGATTAAACCATAAGCAAAGCATACAATGATTTTCGAGTCGCCACCGCACTTTTATTTATCCAAAGGACTGGCTAAAAAGCGAACAAAAGCCTAAGAAGTTTTACACGTAGAAAACTAATAAAAGATCAGAGAGTCTGGGTAAGGGGTAAATTACGCAATGGGAAGGTGTTAGGCACCCACTACGTCCTAGGTACTCCTAGGGAGCCCTTTTCACACTTGTTGTACTAAATTGTTATTTGTTATGACATAAGTATTGTGCAAACATGATTGGGATGGTGAGAAAAGAATATACAATTTTGTTATTGGGTTTGAACGGATGAACCCGCTGCCTACGTACCTTCCATCAAAGGTAAGGATCAAAACGCCGTAGTTCGGCTAAAAGATTTCCAAAAGTTGGTGGATTCAATTTTAAACAATAGCACTGAGGCTTTTCATTATCAATGGGAGAAAACTCGACCAAGACCAACATCCACCATGTGAGGATAGCTTCGACGCACTAGAGGGGTTAACCCTGTTTTCAGTACGGAAGTCTTATAGTCGACTCACTAAAGATAAGGTGAGGTTTACATCAACCACAATGATAATTGAAACCTATGGCTAATGTGTGAAAAGATTAACAATGGACAAAGCCAAAACAAGTGAATGGGTGAAGTTAATTGATTGTGATTATGAAAATGGAGTCAAAGTATGATTAAGATTAATTCAAATGAGTATTATGAAATGAAGTTTGAAAAAAGTCAAGGACTTGGGTCCAGGTTTTTAGTTTGGAAAACATGAAGATGTTTGCACAATATCTATGTTAAGTTTGAAATCAAAGTATGAAAAGGTTTAGGACATAATGGGGGTGAATGGATGAAGATGGATCGTAAAACTTCTTAGAAGGTTCACCTCTTGAAATCATATAGAAGATGATTCAAGTGTGTCCTTTGGAATAGGCAATAGGTAATAATAATGTAAACAAACAGGTGATACCGGATGCCACTCAATGGTCTTACTCCAATCTCACAAACAAAAAGCAAAAAGCGGACACCGGATACCACTCAATGGATTTATACCGCGATCCTAAAACAAAACTGGATATCAGAGGCCACTCAATGGACTTATACTAATCTCCTAAAACAAAATGAAACTTGGATACCGGATGCCAATCTGTCTGGACTTATACCAATATCCAACATATGATCATAGTAAAGCAAATGCCAACTTGCAGGGACTTACAATTGCATCCTCACATAAACAAACGAAAGCAAAACATGGATGTTAGATGCCAATCTGTCTGGGCTTACTCTCACATACACAGTATGATCCTAGGAAACAAATGCCAACTTGCAGGGACTTACAGTTGTATTCTCACATACAATCAAACAATGCAACATGATCACAGGAGAGCAAATGCCAACTTGCAGGGACTTACAATTGCTTCCTCACAATCAAACAAACAAAACAAAAGCTATGAGTGACCAATGAGGTCTTACACTCTATCCTTCCATATCATAGGAGCAAATGGCCAAAAGAGATGGACTTACAATTGTCCTCAATGGACAAACAACAATGATAGCATCACAAAAGCAAATGAGATGATCATGCATTAATGGCAATTGATGATGATAAATGCATAGCATACAGGCAAACAAGTGCATATGAAGCAATCAATCAATCAATGAATAGCAAACAGCACGCTCTATAGCCAAACAATGGGGGCTCACACAAGAGGGTTTGACTTTGAAAGTCCACTGTAATAGGTGAAGGTCGCTCTTAACCTTGCCATTGAGAGGCTAAGGTGAAGCAGATGAATAGGAGATGAGGGGTGTGCCTCATTGCTTCTATCTCAGATCAGAGAGAGCATCAAATAATAGAAAGTGGGGGAGTTCAGAAAGATGGAACTCTTTCCCCTTTATTGACTCGATTAGATCTTGGGTTTTTATCTCAATGCTTCAACCATATAATGGGAGCAAAGAGAGGACACACTGAATAGTGGGGAATAGATTGCTTATCCCTACCTTCCACCAATTGCCTTACTTGAAGGACTTTTCCTGCTTGGGACAATTTTAAACACACACAGGCATTGCCTCTTAAGGAGGACTTCAGACAGTTTGCCCGGTCAAATAACAGACCGGGACTCCAGACTACATGAAGAAGAAAGGTTTATACCTCAAAGCAAATGCTAAATAGCAAAGCAAGCAAGTTCAAAGAACTTAAGCAACTAAAGTACCTAAAAAGGCAGACCAATTAGTAAACAGTTCAACAGATAAAATCAAAAGGAAATGAACCAATAGTCAACCACAGAGGGACCAATTGTGCAAGGCACAAAGACTCAAGTTACATGAGTCAACCTACAAAACAAGGGTTAGCACGTGATATATGATCCAACTCAATCAAATATGAATGGTCTTTGAGGCATTGGTGCTTAACCTGAAACAATAGCTCAAATGTAAGTTCAAAAGACCACTAGGACTAGCCTAGGGTCAAAGGTGAAAGAAAAAAGTCAAACAGCAAAGAAAAGTCAACCCAATTCATGTTCAAACATTTAAGAAGCAATCTCAATTGGATTCATAATCAAATCATGCATCATTGTCATTTCATACACAAAAGAATGCAAAGCATGGCAAGAGAAGCACAAATAGGTCAACAGCAAGACTTCATTCAAAAGTCAACCCAAACAATTTCAAAAATTATCAAATAAATCACATTCAATCCTAACATCTAGCATGGCAAGCATGTCAAATTTCATGGCATTTGGATGAGAGGAAGGCAGTCAATTAAAATCATGAAGTCAACATAAATTCAAGTAAGCATAATGAAAGTCAACAAGCATGGGTCAACTTCAAAAAATCATATCAAATTGAAAACAGATGAGAAATGAATGAGATTAACACCAATGCAAAGGTCAAGATGTCTAGTTATCACATATGAAATTTCATGGTCATACAATAAGATTTGAGAATTTCACAAAAGATTTGGCAACATGTACCACATAAAGTCAACAAATGACTAAGCATGGAAGGAAGTTTTCAAATAAATGGAAAACAGCATCATTAATTCCAAGAAAATTCATACACAAACTAGACATGTGATAGATCATTCATGCAAAATTTCAAGTGATTTGGAGGCCAGGAAGTATATGAACAAAAATCAAGAAGATGCACATCATTGGTGTGACACAAATTGTCACACCCTAGTTCAAAAAATCATATCTAGCAAACCACAAATGATAAATGCACAATATTCATACCAAAATGAAGATGAATGAGTCTAGTTTTACCACAAAAAATTTCAAGCTCATTGGATACAACATGAGTATTTCACAATAGGAATGGCACAAGGTATCAATTATGCATACATGTCAAGAAAATAATTATCAATTAAAATCCAGCCAATGGAAAATTAATTAAAAATCACAATCAAATACTAGACACTCTCATGGACATGATGCAAAAAAAATCAGAATTTTTGGAGTTGAAATGAATTAAAAATGAATTTGGCAAGTTGAGGAATAAATTGGATGAACATGAGCAAATAACATGAACAAAGGAGTCAAACAATGGTCAACCGATGGCATACTTGTAATTAACCCCTTCATTAAACCAAACTCTGCGTTTTGAGCACCTGAACCAAATAATTTGATTGGTTGGCTGGCAATGAAACAGTACACACGCAGGAAATTCAAACAAACCAACCAATTGTGTTTCAAGATCAAAACCCTTAGGGTTTATGCAGCCATGGCACATGTAATCAACAGCAAAAAATGGATTCAAAACAAAAGGTACAGTTCAAATGGCAATACAGTCAAAATGCTCATGCAACATACAGCAAACAACAGCCAATCATGTTCAACATTTCTAGGCAGCCTTAGGTTTTTTAAAAAAAACAGCAGCAGGGTTTTAGCAGCAAGGCAATCGAATTCATCTCATGATTCATCATCAGCATTAGCAATAGAAGTTCGAACAAAGTGCATCAACAGCATGACAATGGAATGATGGTATCATGCAACAAGAACGATAGCAGCAACCAATATACATGCATCTATGAAGCTGGATTTTTCTGGAAAAATGACAGAGTTCATCATAGCAGCAACATTCATCACCTCATGCTCAAAATCATCAGACAACAATCAAAACAAGCAAATCACACCACAGCATGGCCTTAATACTCATGTAGCAACATAATACAAACAAACTGAACACGAGTCATGTGGATTTCTGGGCAGAGTTAGGGTTTTAAAACAACAGCAAGCACTCATCACCTTCATTCAACTCGAATTTTTTTCAAGCCCAGAATTTAAAATTAAACATAGCAATGTGTTCATCAAGGCATGGTGAGTAACAATCCAGCATCCATTTTCCATACAACACAATCAAATGCATGAATCGAGCAGAGAAAGCATGAACATCAAATTTTGATCATGAACAAAAAGTCCCAGAAATGGATGACCAGCATATCACTAGAAGCATTAGGGCATGGTGAAAGCAAATCCATCATTATTTTTCAGTGTAACACAACATGGAAGTAGAATCGAACAAAAATACATATGACCATCAAACTTATTTCCAGATTTCTTGTGATATGGTTAACCATTTAGCATGATTCAAGTTGTATTGGAACAAGCATGGAAAGACCTTTCATAAACATATTATGGCATGGCAAATGATTAAGTTCGAATACTTACTTGGTTTTGAAGCAAAATGTGAAACAGAGCATGCTTTGATGGTTACAAGCTCAAACAGATGAAGCCCTTAGTTTGGAATGATGGCTGGAGGGTAGCTTGAAGCTCAGCAACTCTTGGAAACCCCAAAATCGAAAATTACCATTGTTGGATTCATGGAAGAACAGACCTTGAAATGCTATTCCAGTTAGTATCTCATGCTTAGAAATGACTCTTAATGGTGGTTAGATGATGGAAACATGAAGGAATGTTCAAGTTGTTTGGAGATTTTGAGCAAAAATTGCCAAAGGTCAAAAATGCAAAAGTGAGAGAGTGAGCTTTTTTCTGATCGTGGCTGCAGTCTGCTGGTTCCTTTTTTTCTGCCAGGCTTGGTTTGTTGTGTTTTTGACAGAAAAATAGCAAAGTGAGGGCAAGGTTAATCAATGATTTTCTGCTGCATTCCCCCTTTTGCTTGTTCTTGACAGTGTGGTTTCATGACAAGGAAAAATGATGGAGGATGTTGGAAAAACAAAATGCAAGGCTTGGTAGCTTTTTGTTTTGGGCTGAAGGTTTCAAAAATGCAAAATGGCAGGGTTTGACAATGTTTGCAAATGAAGGTTGCTAGGCTGCTGCAGGTTTTGACAGGGTTTGCCAATGAAGGTTGCTAGGCTGCTGCAGGTTTTGACAGGGTTTGCCAATGAAGGTTGCTAGGTTGCTGCTGTTAGAAGTTGGCAAGGTTTGGCCATGAGAAATTGAGATGAACAAGACTGGTATGGTTGGCAAGGCAGGATGGATTTTGAGTGAAAGAATGGTCTATGGTCTTGTGGTTTGTGTTAGGAAATGGTGAGGAAAAAAATGCTGTCAAGCCAAGCTCAGTTTGTTATGTTTGGACAGAAAAATAGCAAGGTGAGGGCAAGGTGAAAACCACTTTCTGCTGCAGTGTTATGACAGGTTTTTTTAGAAGAGAAAAAAATGCCAAGGGTTTGTGGTAATGCATCAGTGAAGTTCTCTTGATTTTTCCATCCCATTATGGCTTGTGTCTGCTATTGGGATTCAAAGAATGATAGAAAACCTGCTGCATTGCTGGACAGTACAAGGTAAGGCAAGGAGGGTGTGGTTGCTTTGTACTTTTCCTTCCAAAATTCAAGTAAGCAAGCATGGTTCCTTGTCTTGCTGTTAATTTTAGGCTGCAGATGAGGCTTCAAATGACAGAAAAATGACTTGCCAATTTCTGTTTGAAGGTACCAAGGCATGGTTCAAATGTAGGCATGGAGAGCATGGGTGAAATTGTACCTTTCTTACAATTCAAGCAATCAAGCCATGGCCTCATGTACTGCATATTTTGACTTTGCAAACACATTCTAAATGACATTTCTGAGCTGTTCCAATTGGCCAAATGTTGAAAAAATGTCTATATCAAAAAGTCAACTCTTGGTCAAACTTGCATTTAAATGAAATAGGTCAAAAAATGCCATTTTGATTGGTGAAGTTTTGGCACATGAAATTTATATTTTTGGAAAGAGGGGATCAAATGTGACTTGTAGGAAAAAACCCCACCAAAATTGGCTAAACGGTTTGGGAGATATGGCCCTTTGAAGTTCAAGATTTTCTGAAATCGATTCGATCATAACTTGCCAACCACACATGGGAATTGAGAGTTCTAGGACTTTTTGGAAATGGGAGAACAAGATCTTCAACTTTCATGTTGGGCAAAAATTCATTTGAAGCTTGTATCATGATGTAAGTTTGAGGATCAAGACTTTCCATTTATGGCAGGTTTCAGTTACAGGTCCAGTTTCCACTTCTGGAAATTTTCTGTTTGACTTCAAATTCTTCCATGATGAGGTTGGACATGACATATGAGGCTTGTATAGACATGAATGAACTCCTTCAAATCAATTCCATCCATCAAATCACTGATTAAATGGCCAGTTGACCAAGTTTGACTTTCTGTTGACTTTTCTAGGGTTTTGCATGATTGAACCACTTCTGATGAATTTCAAACCCTAATCCCTTGAGACCTTGATTTCCAATGATGTCCCAAGTTGTGTGAACTCTTGATTATTGGTCATGGTGCCCAAATTCTGCAAGAATGGCCATCATCATTGCTTTGACTGACTGTTGACTGTCTTTGACCTAATTGCTGATAATTGCTTCAACTGCAAGCAACAAAGTTAGACTGACAATATTTTTGTACTTTTTGGATGATAAACATATGAAAAGCAATAATATACAAATGCAAAACATGCTTGGTGATCAAGAACCATACACACAAGGCAACCTATCCACTAGGAGGGAAGCAAAGGCATGCAATGATCCTTGAGGCTATGATATGAGATGATATGGGCCATGAGGGATCTTAGGGCCAAAATTGGGGTCTTACACAAACCTAAAAGAGTCTCTTTAGAAGGTTTGAATGAAGATCTAGTTTTGACTAGAGCATATTTATCTCCCATGATCAATTCTTCAGAATGAGAATTTTTTGGTCTACTTTTCTTCTGATGAGTTGGACCAACGCCAACTTCTGGTTGAGTCGCTTCTGAGTCGTTTGCTTCAGATTCTTTAGCTTTGCCTTATAAGTTTTTTTTATCTAGAATCAGTATCCTTGGATTCTGAAAGATTGATCTTCAAATCTGCAAATTTCTCAAGTAGCTTTGACTTTTCAGGGTCAAGCTTATCATTGAATCTAACATGAATTGATTCTTCAATAATTCATGTTTCAGTGTTAAATATTTTGTAACCTTTAGAGCATTCAGAATATCCTAACAATAAACACTTATGTGCTTTAAAATCAAACTTACCAAGATTCTCTTTAGTGTTCAACATAAAACACTCACAACCAAAAGGGTGAAAGTAAGAAATGTTAGGCTTTCTATTCTTCCATAATTCATAAAGAGTATTACCCAGAATAGGTCTAATAGAAATCCCATTCTGAATGTAATAAGTTGTGTTAACTGCTTCTACCTAGAAATGCTTAGCCATGTCAGTTTTTTGGATCATGGTGCTAGTCATTTCTTGCAAAGTCTTATTCTTCCTTTATACAACCCCATTTTGTTGTGGAGCTCTAGGACATAAGAAATCATGGGAAATGTCATTTGCATAAAAAAATATTTTCAAAAAGTTTATTTTTAAATTCGCCACCATGATCACTTTTGACTTTGACTATTTTGCAGTTCATTTATGTTTACACTAGTGAGCATAAAGTAGAGAACATATAATGTGACTCATCCTTGTGTTTTAATAAATTTACCCATGTCCATCGACTATAGTCATCAATAATGACCAATCCGTACCTCTTTCCATTGATAGTGACAATTTTCACTGGCCCAAACAAATCAATGTGTAGAAGTTCTAACGGTCTAGAGGTAGAAACAACAATTTTTGCTTTGAAAGATGTTTTAGAAAACTTTCCTTTCTGACATGATTCACAAAGAGAATTTGAAGTGAACTTCAGGTTGGGTAAGCCTCTGACTAATCTAAGCTTATTTAGCTGAGAAATCCTTCTCATGCTAACAAGGCCTAAACGTATGTTCCATACCCATTGCTTTTCATTAACAAACATTAGACATTTTACATTTTGATCCTCAAGATCAGAAAGTCTGATTTTATAAATGTTGTTCTTTCTCTTCTCGTTAAAAAGGATTGTAAGATCTTTCTGACTAACAGCCTTACAGGATTGTTGATTAAAAATGATATCATAACCATTGTCACTAAGTTGACTAATATACAATAGGTTATGCATCAAACCATCAACCAAAAGAACGTTAGTAATAGAAGGAAGTTTAATGTTACCAATAATTCCAGAGCCAATGATCTTTCCTTTCTGGTTTCCTCCAAAACCAACGGAGCCTGCAAGCTTAAGTTCCAAATATTGGAACATAAACCTTATGTCTGTCATATGTCATGAGCATCCACTGTCCATGTACCATGACTAGTATTTCAGCTGAGCTGCTAAGGATTTATGCAACATAAATTATTTTATCCTTAGGTACCCACTTTTTGGGTCCTCTCTTGTTAGTTTTCTCATAGTTTATTAAAACTTTGGGTCTTTGTGCAGAAGGATAATCATGGAGAATTTGTGCATGATACTTAGGATTGAAAACTGAGTTCTTATCCTTTGTATGTTTCTATGTCTGTGCAGAAGTATCAAGCTCAGTGCCAGCAGACAAAAAATGCACATAAAAAGGTTTTGGTTTTACCTTTTGACTTTCGTCAGGTTTTATAGTTTATGTACAACCTAAACCTTTCTTACCATTTTTTCTAACTCCATAGATCAAATAAGCCATTTTGCTTCTATCTATGCTTTTAGCTAGAAAGTACTGTAATGATTTGTTATATCTAATGATGCAATAAGTACCAGAAGCTTCCGAGACTACTTCCTCCTCTAGTTTTGAAATTTTAATTTTCAAAGCAGAGTCGTTACTTTCTAAAGAAAATACTTTTTCATTTAGAGAGGAAATATCTTTCTCAAACTCACTACGAGTTTCATAAGCAACTACTTGGACTTGTTTAAGATCCCTGTACTTACTCTAAAGACTCTGGTACTTTTCAAGCATTTCAAAGAGACAAGATTCAAGATCAAAGCGAGATAGGTTAGAAAATACTTCTTCAGAACCAGAGTCTAATTTTGATTCTATCAGTACCTTGTCTTTTGGTTTTTCATAACCTTCTGGATCATCTGTAGTTTCCATCACTGCAACATTTGCTTTTTCTTCGTCAAAATCTTCTTCTTCGGATTATGAGTCACCCCATGTAGCCACCAACCCCTTCTTGCCTTTAGAAAAATTCTTCTTAGGCCTTCTGTCCTTTGTTAGCTTAGGACAATCATTTTTGTAGTGGCCTGACTCCTTGCATTCAAAGCAGATAACTTCTTTTCCAGAACCTTGCTTCTTCTGTCCAGACAAAGAATCAAAACGATAAGTAGTCCTTTTGGATCCTCTGAACTTCCCTTGACCATTGTGCATCTGCTTCCAGAGTCTGTTGACTCTCTTTGAAATCAGAGACAACTCATCATCATCTTCTGAGTCTTCATCAGGACCTTCTGATTCTTCCTCAGCTTGATAAGCTTTTATCTTCTCATGCTTAGACTTTAAAGTAACATATTTACCTCACTTATGAGGTTCATCTTTCCTGAGCTCAATCTTATAGCTTCTTAAAGAACTAGCAAATTCTTTAAGACTAATGACGTGAGGATCCTTTACTAGATTTAAAGTTGTTACTAATAGTCTCCATTTTTTAGGAAGACTTCTGATAATCTTCTTGACATGGTCAGTTGTAGAGTATCCTTTGTCTAGAACTTCCAGTCCTGCAACAAGCATCTGAAACCTTGAGAACATAGTCTCAACTATTTCATCATCTTCCATTCAGAATGCCTCGCACTTCTGGATTAAAGCTAAGGCCTTTGTCTCCTTTACTTAAGCATTCCCCTCATGAGTCATCCTCAAAGAGTCAAATATGGATTTGGCAATATCTTTGTTTGTTATCTTCTCATACTCAGTATAAGAGATAACATTTAGCAATATAGTTTTGGCCTTATGATGCTTTTTGAAATCTTTCTTCTGTTGATCAGTCATAACACTTCTTGCTATATTATTTCCTTCAGCATTAACTGGGTGAACATAGCCATCATCTACAAGATCCCAGAGATCAACATCGTAACCAAGAAAGAAACTTTATACTCTATCTTTCCAAAAATCAAATTTCTCACCATCAAAGATTAATGGTTTTGCAATGTAGTGACCTCTTTCATTATTGTTAACAACGTTAGCAGCGTTAACAACAACCATTGTTTCTCACACAAAACTGGATCGGTACTGAACACAGTGAAGTGTTGATAATTTTTTTATCACAGTCAGAACCAGAGCTCTAATGCCAATTGAAGGTGTGAAAAACACAAGAAAGGGGGTTTGAATTGGGTTTTACAAAATGAAAGCTTTTCACCAACTCAATAACACCACTTAAAAGTTAATAACAAAGAGATAAAAACACAAGTATTTTTATCATGGTTCGCTTGAAACTTAAAGCTACTCCAGTCCACCTGCCAATGTGATTTCGCCTTATACACAAGGCCTTAATCCACAATAACAAAGAATAACCTTCTTTGTCTTTTAAAGGATACGACTATACCCTAGTCTCCTTAAGGAATCAAACAAACCGTTTGAATAATATTTTGTATGTTACAAGCTGCTTCTATACAAGCAGATTTTACATAAATGATAAACAAATACTTAAAGAAAAAAGGTGTACAAAAGTTGATAGCTTTTCACAAAGAAACAAACTTGTCAAGTTATTGTAGCAGCGCCGCTTTTCTTCAAGTCTCTAAGTCTCACTTATATAGCATAAGAAGAAGACCGTTGGAGGGGGAAATGGGGAAAGCTCATAGAGCGGATGTCCACTGTTGGATGGTGAAATGAGTGATAATGCGTATTGTTCTTCGCCCATAAATTCAGTGACAGGTGTGATGTATAGTACTATTCTTGCCCACAAAATCAGGTAGTGGAAAAGATATTTGATTTGTATAATGTACCATTTGATCACATACCCATTTGATCTTATTGATCAATGCATTTTGATGCACATTCTTCTATAATTGTACTTGGGAATTTATCTAGTTTATTTTGCTTATTTTACTATTTTATTATGTTTTTAGATTTAAGTTCATGGTTGCCTTTAATCTATTTTCGTTTGCTATTTTCAGTTTAAACAATTATTTGATACCTTGTCACTATGCAGATCATAACTTGAGCTATAGAAGTTAGATTAACGTGTTCTAATATGCGTTGGAAAGATAAGAGAAAGAGCTATAACTTTTATGTTTAAGCCAAAAGCTGATTCGGAGTGAAGACATCTCAAATAATTCATTGAAGTTTCATAATTTAGGAAATATTTTCTTTTGGGCCATTTGTTGGGCCGAATTTAGGTTTTCCGACCCAGTTTGAATTATAAGTGAAACCCTTATTCTGTTTAAAAGGGAAGCCGCGGTACTGTAGCAAATACACATTATTCACAATAACTTTTTGCTTTTGTGCGATCATGAAGAGGAACTAATCTCCTAGAGTCAATTTGCTGTAACCGAATTTCCAAGGCTTTGAGGTTTTTATTCTATCAATTTAATTTCGTCCTCTTTCAATTCTATTCTATGAAATTGCATTTTCTTACTCTATATTTTGTCGAATGGTTTTGATTAAATTCGTATGATTGCATTCCTAACTATTAATCGCTGTTTTCGTCGCTTTGTCGTTAAATTGCATTTGTAAATCGTGTTTGCTTAATTCACGATTGTATTTATCCGTTTGCTTAATTCGGAATATAGGAATATAAATCTACCATATATCTATTGCACTTGTCAATCGAATCTGAATCGAATAGAGATCGAAGCCGCTTAGGGAATTGGTAGGTAAAAACCAATGATTAGCCGGAAAGCGAAAACAGTAGATTGACTTATTTTATAATCGCTTATTTTAATCTTTTTTTTGCTTTGTTTTCTAAATCGACCACTAAAACATAAACCCCCTTAAATCGATTTCATTAGGTTAATAATAATACAAGAATCCTTGCGATACGATACTCGAGTTGTCGCTTCCGCTAAACTATAGTTTTCTTATTACTCGTTTTGACCCGTGCGCGACAGCGGATCACTTGTCTTCAAGTCCATTGGCTTCTAATGAAAGTTGATGAAACATGAAATGAAGAAACATAAAGATGGATTCAAAAACTTCAGAACCTTTGGTCAGAACCTTGACAGTGTCAGTAGTCTGGCTTGAGATCTTCAGAATCTTCAGCTAATTAACATAACTTCAGAAGCTTGCCATTCTTCAGAAGCTTGGTGATCAGAGTCACGTCAAGAAGCACGAACTGAGAGAATGTTGCAGCAGCAACATATCATCTCCTCAAAAGCTTCTCAGGGGTGAATCAACTCAGAAGCAGAAATAACATTGTAATAACAACATTAAACATCTTTCAGAACTTCTTATGACTGGCGTAGAAATGGAATTGAAACACACCGTTTAGAAACTGATGATGTTGCACGTCATATACTCGGAATCAAAACTGTTTTTAAAGCTACACAATAACAAATCATTAGGGTTCCAAAATTATTCTCACACAAATACAACAATGTTATCATCAAAACTCACGGTATAAATGCAGAACCAAATCTTATTCTAACAGTAATTGCCTCTATTAGCAGCAACGAACCCAACTTGGGGGATCCAACATAATAATTTCCTCTATGGGCGACAAAGATCCTATCTTGGGGGACCCAACATAATAATTTCCTCTATATGCTGCAATAATCCCATCTTGGGGGATCCAACATAATAATTGCCTCTATATGCGACAAGGATTTCATATTGGAAGATCTAGTATAATAATTATTTGTCCCTCAAGGACCCGGGTTTCCTACAAATATCTCATATAACAAATAACCATAGATAAAATAAGATTAAATGCCTCATTAAAAACCATTGCTCCTCTAGAGGCGCAAAGGGAAAAAAGTGCATCCCAAATAATAACTTATTCTTACAACCGACAGAGTTCCAACACTCGTCTAGAAGACGTTAATTGGGTAAACAAGTAGTAGTAAATAAAATAATTACATGAATGAATAACAAAAACGTTAAAGATGTCCCCGAAGGAGAAGAAGGCATTTTCCCTTGCTCTCAGGCTCATATGTCTTACACAGCCAGATGGGAAGACTCATTGGTCTTGCCCACTTCTCTAGGTATTATGATTTCGTAATTGGACTTATTTCCCTTTACATCCTGAACATACACCTTTTTTAACATGAAGTTTTCTATGTATCACTTCCTGGCGATCTCATGGTCTCCTTGAACAACTCCCACTTGCCTATTGGGGAGCGGGTACTTCATGCACATATACAAGGTAGATAATGAGACTCCTAGAATGTTAAAGGTTGGTCGCACAATAATCATATTATACGAGAAATGGGCGTCAATGACTAATTACTTAACCTTTATTTCCTTGACATAATCTTGCTCTTCAAACGTGATCCTTAGGGTGAGGTAGCCTTTCATCTATACCCGCTATCCTGAGAACCCAATAAATGATCCCTTGAAGAGCTTTAGGTCCTCTTGATCGAGGCACAATCTCTCAAAGGCGTCCCAATACAATATGTCGGCAAAGCTTCCCTGGTCCATGTAGCGGTGTATTCGTCGCTATATGATTTATCGATTAAACCATAAGCAAAGCATACAATGATTTTCGAGTCGCCACCGCACTTTTATTTATCCAAAGGACTGGCTAAAAAGCGAACAAAAGCCTAAGAAGTTTTACACGTAGAAAACTAATAAAAAGATCAGAGAGTCTGGGTAAGGGGTAAATTACGCAATGGGAAGGTGTTAGGCACCCACTACGTCCTAGGTACTCCTAGGGAGCCCTTTTCACACTTGTTGTACTAAATTGTTATTTGTTATGACATAAGCATTGTGCAAACATGATTGGGAGGGTGAGAAAAGAATATACAATTTTATTATTGGGTTTGAACGGATGAACCCGCTGCCTACGTACCTTCCATCAAAGGTAAGGATCAAAACGCCGTAGTTCGGCTAAAAGATTTCAAAAAGGTTGATGGATTCAATTTTAAACAATAGCACTGAGGCTTTTCATTATCAATGGGAGAAAACTCGACCAAAACCAACATCCACCATGCGAGGATAGCTTCGACGTACTGGAGGGGTTAACCCTGTTTTTAGTACGGAAGTCTTACTGTCGACTCACTAAGGATAGGCAAGATTTACATCAACCGCAATGATAATTGAAACCTATGGCTAATGCATGAAAAGATTAACAATGGACAAAGCCAAAACAAGTGAATGAGTGAAGTTAATTGATTGTGATTATGAAAGTGAAGTCAAAGTATGATTAAGATTGATTTGAAAGAAGTATTATGAAAATGGAGTTTGAAAAAGTCAAGGACTTGGGTCCAGGTTTTTAGTTTGGAAAACATGAAGAAGTTTGCACAATATCTATGTCAAGTTTGAAAATTGAAGTGTGAAAAGGTTTAGGACATAATGAGGATGAATGGATGGATATGGATTGTAAAACTTCTTAGAAGGTTCACTTCTTGAAATCATATGGGAGATGATTCAAGTGTGTCCTTTGGAATAAGCAATAGGTAATAATAATGTAAACAAACAGGTGATACCGGATGCCACTCAATGGTCTTACTCCAATCTCACAAACAAAAAGCAAAAAGCGGACACCGGATACCACTCAATGGATTTATACCGCGATCCTAAAACAAAACTGGATATCAGAGGCCACTCAATGGACCTATACTAATCTCCTAAAACAAAATGAAACTTGGATACCGGATGCCAATCTGTCTGGACTTATACCAATATCCAACATATGATCATAGGAAAGCAAATGCCAACTTGCAGGGACTTACAATTGCATCCTCACATACAATCAAACAAATGCAAAACATGGATGTCAGATGCCAATCTGTCTGGGCTTACTCTAACATCCACAGTATGGTCCTAGGAATACAAATGCCAACTTGCAGGGACTTACAATTGCATCCTCACATACAATCAAACAAGTGCATCAAGCAAAGATAAGATGAGTGGCCAAGGTAATGGTCTCATACTCACTTCCATATCATAGGAGCAATGGCCAATGGATGGTCTTACAATTGTCCTCAATGGGTAAACAATAATGATAATGTCACAAAGACAAATGAGATGATTATGCATCAATGAGCAATAAATGATGGTAAATGCATAGAGCATACAAGCAAACATGTGTATATAAAACAACAATCAATCAATGAAAGCATTCAGCACACACTATCACCAAACAAGGAGGCTCATACAAAAGGGTTAGGCATTGAAGCCAACTGGAATAGGGTCACAGGTGCTCTTAACCTTGCCATTGAGGGGCTAAGGTGAAGCAGATGAAAGGATATGAGGGGTGTGCCTCATTGCTCTTATCTCTGGTCAGAGAGAGCATTTGAATATCAGAAGGTGTGGGAGTTTAGAAAGTAGGAACTCTTTCCACAGATTATTGACTCGATAGATCTTGGGTTTGGATCTCGATGCTACAACCATGTAATGGGAGCAAGGAGAGGACACACTGAATAGTGGGGGATAGATTGCTTATCCCTACCTTCCACCAATTGCCTCAAATGAGGACTTTTCCTGCTTGGGACAATTTTAAACAAACACAGGCATTGCCTCTTAAGGAGGACTTCAGACAGTTGCCTGGCCAAGTAACAGGCCAGGTCTTCCAGACTACATGAAGACAAAGAGACATACCTCAATGCCAATTGCTTATACAAGCAAAGCAAAGTGAAAGTTCACAAGGAACTAAAAGCAACTAAAGCACCTGAAACAGTCAAGCAGATGTTAGTATGCAACTTCAAACCAAACAAACAGAAACAGACACCAACAGTTAATTGGAGGCACATGGATGTGCAAGGCACAAGGCTTAGGGCATGTGAGCCAAGCCACCTACAAAACAAAGAGGTTAGACAACAATATTCAAGCAAGCTCAGTCAAAAGAATTGGTCTCAATGGCCATTTGATGGTCAACCTGAAATCACAAACTCAAAGGTGAGTAACAGGACCACTAGGTCAAGCCTAGGGTCAAAAGTGGATGAGGAAGTCAAAACAGCAAAGGGCAAGTATCCAAAATCATGTCCAAACCATTAGGAAACACAACCAATTGGATTCACATCCATATCAATCACTATCATCATTTCATGAACAGATTAGGTCAAAATATGGCATTCAGAAGCTCATAGAAGTCAACAGAAAGACTTGCATCAAAAGCAATCTAAACATTTTCCAAAAATCACCAAATAAATCATGATCAACCCTAACACATAGCATGGTAAGCATGTCAAATTTCATCCCATTTGGACAAGTTGAAGGCAGTCAATGAAAATCAGAAAGTCAAGGCAATTTTGAACATGCTTAAGGAAGTCAACCAAACATGCATCAACTTAGAAAAATCATAAGTCAAGAATGGTGTATGATAAATGAGTGGGATCAAAACCATGGCAAAGATGAGGATATCTAGTTATCTCATGCAAAATTTCATGTCCATCTAATAAAGTATGAGAATTTCACAAATGAAATGGGAACATGTGTCACACAAGGTCAACATTTGACTAGGCAGAGAAGGAAAATCTCAAACAAATGGAAAATTGTTCAAATAAATCCAAGAAAATTCACATGTAAACTAGACATATAAGAGTAGGCTCATGCAAATTTTGGGGTCATTTGGATGTAAGGAAGTAGGGCAATGAAAATCATGAAGTTGGACATCAATGGTGTGACACAAATTGTCACACCCTAATTCAAAAAATCATAACTCACAAACCACAAATGATAAATTCACAACTCTACACCAAAACCACCATGAGTGTGTCTAGTTTAAGCACAAAAAATTTGGGAGCCATTGGATACATTCTCATCATTTCACAATTGATTTGGCAAAGTGTACAAAATTTGGTCACATGTCACAAACCCTAAGGCCATTTAAAAACCATTCATCCAAAAATTCTGGAAAAATAATGATAAAAAAGTAGAGATCATGATGAACACAACACAAAAAATCCCATTGAATTTGGATTAAAATTGAAGCTTTTATGATTTTTGCAAGATTGGTGGTTTGAATGTGAAATTAATTGAATTAATATTTGAGAAAATGGCATTTTGGTAATATTTGAAGCCACTAACTAAAACACGGTCGTTTTGGCCTTACAAATGAAATGTTCCTATTGGTTAGAGCTGAAAGAGGCCATGCACGTGAGAAATGGGGAGGAAATTCTGGAAAAATGGATTTGGGAACTAGGGTTCATGTTCAAAAATCATGATTTCACAATCTTGTCCAAAAATCAAAATTGCGTATATCATTGTGTTCATCAAACATCATACAACATGAATCCAACATTGTTTTCCATTAAAACCACACACAAGTCAAGAATCGAGCAAAAACACATTTTAACACAAAACTTCAAAACCATATATCTTCATGGATAAGCAATCATTTCAAAAAGTGAAAGCATCATGGCAATCAGCATGGATAGACCTACACTAAGCATGTATCAATTTGGAAAATCATGGAGCTCGAAAACTTACCAATTTGGAGGAACAGTGGTGATCTTGATGTTGTTTGTTGTTATTGAAGTGAGACAGTTGCTCAATGGCCTTCTTGATGATGAATGGTGAAAAATCCTTTGACTTGTGGAGGCTTGGAATGGAATTCAATGTTCAACCTCTTTGATGTGCAGGGTGTTATGTTGCTGTCATTTGGTGCTTCACAATCACAAGAGAAAGGTGAAAAATCATGCTGTTTTGTATTATGCAGTATATTCTCTTTTTGAGTTTTGACAGGAAGTTTTGAAATGCAAAATAGCCAGGTCAGGTTTTGGAGGTTTGACTGATTGTTTGAAGAGGCAAGCAAAGTGAGGTTTTGAGTGAATGTGGGCCAAGGCTTTTTCTTGCTGCAGGATTGGCTGCTACTTGTTTATTTTTAACAGAAGAATGAAGTGAAGTTTGCTAGGTTGGTAATGTTTGCTGTTGGATGGTGGCGGAATGCAAGGCCAGGCTAGGTTTCTTTTGGTATTGTGGACAAGGTTTGGACAGGAAATGCACAAGCAAGGTGAGTTGGAATGAGTGTGAGAGGGCAAGTGTATGCAGTTGGTTCTTCTGCTGTTTGACAGGTTTTAGTGAGTTTGGCCAAAACAAAATTCAAATGCAAGTAGCAATGTGTGATTTGGGAGGGTGTTTGATGGCTCCTCAATGTGACAGAACATGGATGGAAAATCCTGCATCAAGCCAAGCCATGTTAAGTTATTTGGTGTTCTTTTGGAAATTGTCTTGAAAAGTGCAAGGAGAGGTTTTGGAGAATGAGTGAAGAGTGTTTTGGTATGCTGGCTGTTTTTCATAGCAGAAAAATGGTGAGGACCATTGTGCAAGGCAAGGCAAGTTAGGTTTAGGTGCTTTTGTTTTGGACAGAAGAAGTGAGATGCAAAATAGCAGGGTAAGAGCAGTTAGGATGAGTTGGAGTGAAGTTTTTGGTTTTTCATGTGTTATGCTACTGCTCAGGCCAAGCTGAATTCAAACATGACAAAAAAAATCTGATGCATGAGGTTTGCCCTTTTGCTGTTCCTTCTGCTGTTGGCTATTAGCAGGGTTTTGTTTTGGAAGTTTTGATAGCCTTTTGGTCAAATGGCCAAGGATCATTTTCAGTATGGTTCATGGAGGTATGGTCTTTTTGACAGAAATTGCAACATGCCAAGATTGAGAATGGAGATGAATGAATGAGATTGGTTTGGGTTTGTTGGTTAGGTTGGCTGCTTCCAAAATGATGAAAAGGTGTGGAATCAAAATGCCCTGCTTAAGTTCTCTTGGAAATTCACTTGATAGCCCTCTCAAATGCAATAGCAGAAGTGGGATTTTTTGGTGAGTGAGCCATGCCTTTTTTGCTGTGGTCTGTTGGTTTGTGTTATGGCTTGGCTGTTACTCATGACAGAAAGTGAACAAGACTGCTATGTGCAGTACTAAGCATGGCCAGTTTTCTGTCCCTTTCTGAAGTTCTTTTCAGCCTCTTGCCAAAGTGAGTTTTCAATCCATGAATTTCTATCTCCTTGCTGTCAAAAAGGTGGCTTGTGGCTGCAAATCCATTTCAAAATGACAGCCAAAATAATGCACAATGTCTGCTGGACAGTACAAGGCATTGTTGGAAGTATGGAGTGGAAGTGTCCTTTCCAAAATTTAAGCAAGCAAGGAATGGCTTCTTGTTTTGCTGTTAATTTTAGGCTGCAAGTGAGGCTTCAAATGACAGAAAAAAGACTTGCTAATTTTCTGTTTGAAGGTACCAAGGCATGGTTCAAATGTAGGCATGGAGAGCATGGGTGAAACTTGTACTTTTCTTACAATTCAAGTAATCAAGTATGGATTCATGATGGGTGCAAGTACTGCATAATATGAGCTTGCAAACACACTTAAAATGATATTTCTGAGCTTTCCCAATTGGCCAAATGTTGAAAAAATGTTTATATCAAAAAGTCAACCATTGGTCAAACTTGGATTTAAATGAGATAGGTCAAAAAGTGCCATTTTGATTGGTGAAGTTTTGGCTCATGAAATGTATATTTTTGGAAAGAGGGGATCAAATGTGACTTGTAGGAAAAAACCCCACCAAAATTGGCCAAACGGTTTGAGAGATATGGCCCTTTGAAGTTCAAGATTTTCTGAAATCGATTCGATCATAACTTGCCAACCACACATGGGAATTAAGAGTTCTTGGACTTTTTGGAAATGGGAGAACAAGATCTTCAACTTTCATGTTGGGCAAAAATTCATTTGAAGCTTTCATCATGATGTAAGTTTGAGGATCAAGACTTTCCATTTATGGCAGGTTTCAGTTACAGGTCCAGTTTCCATTTCTGGAAATTTTCTGTTTGACTTCAAATTCTTCCATGATGAGGTTGGACATGATATATGAGGCTTGTATAGACATGAATGAACTCCTTCAAATCAATTCCATCCGTCAAATCACTGATTAAATGGCCAGTTGACCAAGTTTGACTTTCTGTTGACTTTTCTAGGGTTTTGCATGATTGGACCACTTCTGATGAATTCCAAACCCTAATTCCTTGAGACCTTGATTTCCAATGATGTCCCAAGTTGTGTGAACTCTTGATTATTGGTCATGGTGCCCAAATTCTGCAAGAATGGCCATCATCCATTGCTTTGACTGACTGTTGACTGTCTTTGACCTAATTGCTGATAATTGCTTCAACTGCAAGCAACAAGGTTAGACTGACAATATTTTTGTACTTTTTGGATGATAAACATATGAAAAGCAATAATATACAAATGCAAAACTTGCTTGGTGATCAAGAACCACACACACAAGGCAACCTACCCACTAGGAGGGAAGCAAAGGCATGCAATGATCCTTGAGGCTATGATATGAGATGATATGGGCCATGAGGGATCTTAGGGCCAAAATTGGGGTCTTACAGATGCCCCTATTTAAGGTCATGCTAGCCGGAGAAGTGAAGTTTAGAAATCTTCATCTCGACGCGGTAGAATGGGCTTAAATAACAGTAATGAGACAAATTTTGGTCCCTAAGAGACCTCATGATGCAAATGTATGTATGCAAAAGACACAAATTCTGTGGGGAATATGGTTAACACAGAAGAAAAGACGATCCATCGGAGTAATACACTCACCAGGAACAGAGACTCTGACAAGACTTTAGTTGGGGATAAACAATACTGACATAACGTGAACAAGACACGACTCTGATTAGAAGATAACAGAAAACAGACTGTAGGCCTCACTGGGGAGTGAAGGACTCACACTGGGGAAAAGAATTCCAAAGGAAAATAAATCCATTGGAGAGACACAAGCTGACTCCTGGGGAGAAGCAAAAAGAAGTTCCACTAGGGAAGCACAAGAACAATGAGGTGTTACCGGTATGAGGGTAACAAAAATCAGGAAGGAACACCAAGGATACCGGGTTGTAGGTATGTAACAGGTGACCGACCAAAGACGTGAATTGGTGTGTGTTCCAAAACACTCATCATCCTGAAGAGAGCGAAAGCAAACTTGTTTATAGGATGGATATTTGATTCTGTAAAGAATGCAAATCTTACTCAGTTGGGGAAACAAACAAAGTGTTCGACAAGAGAGTGCATGAGATATATTATCTATAGCCGTCAAAACGTAGATAATGTACTCGCATGGAAAGTTATCCTGAACCGGGTTGTAGGTTGTTTGTAGGATAAAATCCGAAGACGTGAATTGGTTTGTGTT
The DNA here is from genome assembly GCF_024323335.1 of Lathyrus oleraceus. Lineage (NCBI taxonomy): Eukaryota > Viridiplantae > Streptophyta > Magnoliopsida > Fabales > Fabaceae > Lathyrus > Lathyrus oleraceus. The sequence goes on along the minus strand of NC_066584.1, from coordinate 325,120,318 downwards.
CCAAGACACTCATCACCCTGAAGAAAGCTAGAACAGCAGACTTGTTTATAGGATGGACATTCGATTCCACAAGGAATACGAATCTGACTCTGTGGAGAAAACAATCAAAAGATTGACTCGAGAGTGAACGAGATATAATATCCATTACCGTCAGAACGTGGATAATATACTCACAAAGGAAGATTATCCTGAACCGGGTTGTAGGTTGTTTGTAGGATAAAATCCGAAGACGTGAATTGGTTTGTGTTCCAAAACACTCATCACCCTGAAGAAAGCTAGAACAGCAGACTTGTTTATAGGATGGACATTCGATCCCACAAGGAATACGAATCTTACTCGACTGGGGAAGATCAACAAAGGATTCCGACCAAAGAGCGCATGAGACATATTATTCATAGTCGTCAAAACGTGAATAATAACCTCGCATGGAAGATTATCCTTAACCGGGTTGTAGGTTGTTTATAGGATAAAAATCCGAAAAGAAAGGCATCAGGATACCAGAATAGGTATATAATGATGACCAATCAAAAGGAGCAACAGACATTACCGACAAAAGGGTAAATGAAAGGCGATCTGCTGAGGATTCACTGGTGAAAACCAATGATCCAGGGAACACAATCACTGACACAAGGTGAAAGGACCCACTGGGGATAAAATTGCTAGCATACGGCAATTATCCACAAAAGACTTGCGAGGGATATAAGTGCTGATCTGAGCAACTTATCCAAGCAAAGGAAAAATCAACATCAAGAACTAGATGAAGATAACCACAAGGGAAATTGTCATCGGTTGAGATGAACAACAAAGTTAACTCTGCAAGTGGAGAAAACAGGGTTTATGACTACCGGTTTGTAAGTAGAAAAACCGCAAAGATAGGACTTACGACTGCTGGTTCGTAGGCAGAGGGCCAAAAAGGGTGGAGGTGACCACAAAATTAGGGTTTACATCTACCGAATACGGGATAGAAGACCAACAACTCCACGTGGGGATAGAACGAATCACAAATCCGCACGGGAAACCAAAATAGGGTTTATAACAAACCACAAACTGCTGGAGAGCAGGAAAATAGGATTTACAACTACCGACTGTTAGGTAGAAAACCAAAACTCTGGCTGGAGAATAAAAGGTGTATAACCACAAATTCTGTCAAGAAAGCCAGGAAAAGTAGGACTTATAACCACAGGTATGAGGGTAGCGGCCCAAAATTACTCCGCTGGGGGAACAACCCACTGGGAAGCACAAGACATTTGACAAATAGCCAATTCGGGAATAATCCGAAAAGACAGACTGAATCAAGACACGTCCTAATGAGGATGTAACTCAAATAGGAACATCTATCCCAATATATGTGTTGGGAGGAAACAGAAGAAACCGTCATCCACGAGGATATATCTCAGTGGGGAATTGCAGAAGGAAAGGTAACAGACATTTTCTGCTTATGGGGCTGACTCTATATGGAGAGATTTTAAACACCCGACATCTGCTTGGGGAGATCTATAAAGAGATCTATATCACCCGTGCAGGAGAACACGACAAGCAAAAGATACATGGCAAGAAATGCAACATGAATATCTGAATGTTTTTGAGTATGCATGAATATGCGTGATTTATGTTTGATGAATGCTGACAAAACAGACAATTCTAACACAAACAGGTTCAGGAATCAAAACGTCCGGTATTATACTTCCAGGGGAACAACCAGCTGGAGAGCCAATCTGCGGAGATCTTCATGCTGTAAAGCAAAGATCTGCGGGTACTGCTGAAGAAGCAGAGGATCAGAGATATCAGGAAACAAACCAATCAGGGTACAGAAAGTCACAATGGGCAAAGCAGCCACCAAGACGAATCGGTAGGGGAACAAGAGAAGTCCCAAAGTATCTGCAGGGGATCTCAGTGTCAACTGAGAAACAAAAGGATGCATTGCACAAGCACGAACTGTTGTAGAAGCAACTCCACCTAACTCCGCTGGGGAACAACCCACTGAGGGAGAGTGATATCATCCAAATAGAATCTAACTGCATAAGCAACTCTACTGGGGAAAACTGTTGGCTACTCTCTTGGGGAACAACCCACTGAGGGAGGACAGATCAAACAAGTAGATTCTGCAACGAACCACTCTACTTGGGAAAGAATATGCATAGCAAACTGATCACAACAAGTAGATTCTGCAATATAAGCCACTCTACTGGGGATCACAAACAGTCAGGAAATCAATCCGTTCTCTGGATGGTAGGGCCATCATCCGACCATACCGGGGATTGAAGGAGTACTCAACAGGCGAAATTGCCATAACAAATACTCTGCAGACTATGCTGAGGAAAAAAGATGGTTGAAAACACTGGGATGTCGACCCAATCAACCGCTGAATAGGAAAATAAATCCTACTCTGCTGAAGAGAACAAACTCTGATGGAGAGATAGCAACAATTCCGCAGACGACTTCGCCGGGGAAAAGGTAAAGTACTGGGTATCAAACCGCCGGCTTACCGAGTCTTCAAAAGAAAGCGATCGTGCTGAGGAAACAACTCCGCTGGCAACTGCATTGGGAAGAGTGATAACAACTCTGCTCGCGAATCCGATGGGGATATCAATAACAGCTCTACTCATGACTGCCGAGGAGACAAATAAAGTCTGGGGCATACGACCCACTGGTGAAAGTGACGGGGCACCAAGATGACAAACCATCAACCGCCGAAACTCACAAGGAAACACCCATGCTGGGAAAACTGCTGCTGGAGAAAACGAAGTCTTCAACAACACTCTGCTTGCGACTATACTGGGGGAACAACCCCAACAACAACTCTGTTTGAGGAACAACCCCAACAAAGATCTGAAGAAAGAAGATACCACCAAACCAGGAATATGAACCAATGTCCTACCTGTTGGAAATCATGCCACCCTCGGGAGAGCACTGAGATATTCTTGAGTATCCTTTCAATCTTGTGAATGTTCACTTTGTTTAAAACAAATTTTTTTTTGAAAAATTTTGATTTGTTTAAAACAATGATATTTTATCAATTTAAAACACGCAAAACATTTGTTGAATTGAAACAAATAAGAGTGCAAATAATTGGATAAAAGCTCAAATTGATTTTGATGGAATGGTAGCCTGCAAATGGCAAGACTCCATAGATCTGTACAAATTTGAAATCAGTGATATATATTGGAAGAGGGCTACATTGAACATAATGATCCTTTCTCTACCAATTTGAATCTCGATGTATCCGAAGCTTCGGTTGACGACGAATCGAGAATCTTCTGACGAAATGACGACCGATAAACCAGAAAGTCTTGTCAGGATGCAGTTATTTGCCAAATCCCTAATTTTTGCCTAGATTGCCCCAGGGTGAGGTACTCAATCTAGCGGGATGCAAATATTCTCTTTTTTCAAGTCTCTAATTTTTGCCTGGATTACCCTTGCGGGTTCTCCACCGAGACGCTCATTTTTGCCTAAGCCGCCCTTTCGGGTTTTCAACTTAGCGAGCTATTCTGTTTTTTTTCATTTGCATATACTTTTTTTTTTTTTTTTTTTTTTTTTTTTTAGGCAAAGTATCTCTTGACTGCATCCGAATTCACAGGACGAGTGAAATCCTCCCCATCCATTGTTGTAAGCATCAAAGCACCGCCTGAAAAGGCTCTCTTAACAACATATGGACCCTCGTAGTTTGGAGTCCACTTGCCCCTGGAATCGGGCGCGAAAGACAAACTTTCTTGAGCACGAGGTCACCTTCTCGGAACACACGAGGCTTGACCTTCTTATCGAATGCTTTCTTCATTCTCTGCTGATATAACTGACCATGACACATGGCAGTTAATCGCTTCTCTTCGATCAAATTCAACTGGTCATAACGACTCTGAATCCATTCAGCATCAGTCAACTTGGCTTCCATCAAGACTCGCATTGATGGGATCTCCACCTCTACTGGGAGAACGGCTTCCATGCCATAAACAAGAGAAAAAGGGGTTGCCCCTGTTGAAGTGCGTACAGACGTACGGTATCCATGCAAAGCAAATGGCAGCATCTCATGCCAATCTTTATACGTGACAGTCATCTTCTGGATGATCCTCTTGATATTCTTGTTAGCAGCTTCAACAGCCCCATTCATCTTAGGTCTGTAAGGAGAGGAGTTATGGTGTGCAATCTTGAATTCAGCGCACAACTCATCCATCATCTTATTGTTCAGATTGGATCCATTATCAGTAATGATCCTCTCTGGCACACCATAACGGCAAATCAGCTGGTTCTTGATAAACTTCACAACCACCTGTCTGGTTACATTCGCGTATGAAGCGGCTTCAACCCATTTGGTGAAGTAATCAATCGCTACGAGAATAAACCGATGCCCGTTGGATGCTTTCGGCTCAATCATGCCGATCATGTCGATTCCCCACATAGAGAAAGGCCATGGTGATGAAATCACATTCAGGAGTGTCGGAGGAATATGAATCTTATCCGCATAAATTGACACTTGTGACATTTCTTCACATACTTGCAACAGTCAGACTCCATTGTCAGCCAATAATAGCCCGCTCTCAACATTTTCTTAGCCATGGCATGTCCATTGGAATGAGTACCAAATGAACCCTCATGGACCTCAGTCATCAATAGGTTTGCTTCGTGTCTATCCACGCATCTGAGCAAAACCATATCGAAATTCCTCTTATACAGCACTTCACCACTGAGGTAGAAACTGCCTGACAACCTTCTCAAAGTTTTCCTATCTTTCACAGATGCCCCAGGCGGGTAGACCTGGTTCTGGAGGAAATTTTTGATATCAAAATACCAAGGCTTGTCATCTTTCACTTCTTCGATTGCAAATATGTGAGCTGGTCTGTCCAAGCGCATCACAGTAATATTGGGGACATCATTCCACCGTCTGACCACTATCATGGAAGCAAGCGTTGCAAGAGCATCCGCCATCCGATTATCCTCTCGAGGAATGTGATAAAATTCAACTTCTGTAAAGAATGTTGAAATTCTCCTTGCGTAATCTCTGTACGGAATGAGACTTGGCTGGTTCGTCTCCCATTCACCCTTGATCTGATTGATAACTAGGGCCGAATCACCATAGACATCAAGATACTTGATTCTCAAATCAATGCATTCTTCAAGTCCCATTATACAGGCTTCATACTCCGCCATGTTGTTCGTGCATTTGAAAGTTAGCCTTGCTGTAAACGGAATGTGTGAACTTTGAGGAGTGATAATCACTGCCCCAATTCCATTTCCATATTGATTAACAGCGCCATCAAACACCATCGTCCATCTGGAACCAGGTTCTGGACCTTCATCAAGTGTAGGCTCATCGCAATCTTTCATCTTCAAATACAGAATTTCCTCGTCAGGGAAGTCATACTGAACAGACTGATGATCTTCAATCGGCTGGTGCGCTAGATGGTCAGCCAAGATACTACCTTTGATAGCTTTCTGAGCTCGATACTCAATATCATACTCAGACAACAACATCTGCCAACGGGCAATCCTCCCAGTTAAAGCAGGCTTCTCGAAGATATACTTAATTGGGTCCATTCTGGATATCAACCAAGTTGTATGATTTATCATGTACTGGCGCAAACGCTTAGCAGCCCAAGCTAAAGCACAGCACGTCTTCTCAAGTGTAGAGTATCGAGACTCACAATCAGTAAACTTCTTACTGAGGTAGTATATAGCAAACTCCTTCTTCCCTGATTCGTCTTGTTGACCGAGTACACAACCCATCGAGTCTTCAAGAACTGTTAAATACATGATCAGAGGTCTTCCTTCCACAGGCGGAGACAAAATCGGAGGTTCAGACAGATAATCTTTGATACTGTCGAAAGCTTTCTGGCAATCCTCGGTCCAATCATGCGACTGATCTTTCCGGAGGAGCTTGAATATCGGCGCACATGTGGCAGTCATGTGGGATATAAATCTGGAAATGTAGTTCAAGCGGCCAAGAAAACCTCGGACTTGCTTCTCAGTTTTGGGTGCAGGCATCTCTTGTATTGCTTTGACCTTTGCAGGATCAACCTCAATACCTCTTTCGCTTACCATAAAACCCAACAATTTGCCGGAACGGACTCCAAATGTACATTTGTTCGGATTCAGGCGAAGTTTGAACTTTCTCAAACGCTGAAAAAGCTTCAACAAATGCTCAACATGCTCAACTTCCGTTCGGGACTTAGCGATCATATCATCAACATAGACTTCGATCTCCTTGTGCATCATGTCATGAAACAAGGTAGTCATAGCTCGTTGATACGTGGCTCCGGCGTTCTTCAAACCGAAGGGCATCACTCGATAACAGAATGTTCCCCAAGGTGTGATGAATGTTGTCTTCTCCATATCCTCTGGTGCCATCTTGATTTGATTATATCCAGAAAATCCGTCCATAAAGGAAAAGACTTTGAATTTAGCTGTATTGTCTACCAACATGTCAATGTGTGGTAGAGGAAAATCATCTTTTGGGCTAGCTTTATTCAAATCTCTATAGTCAACGCACATACGGACCTTTCCATCCTTCTTAGGAACAGGCACAATATTGGCCACCCATTGAGGATATGTCGAAGTCACCAGAAACCCCGCATCAATTTGCTTCTGAACTTCCTCTTTGATCTTCACTGCCATATCTGGATGAGTTCTTCTGAGCTTCTGCTTCACAGGCACGCACTCAGGCTTCAAAGGCAGGAAATGTTGCACAATATCTGTATCTAAACCCGGCATGTCTTCATAGGACCAAGCAAAGATATCTGAATATTCTCGTAGCAAACTGATCAAATCTTCCTTGACAGACTCTTCAAGAAGTGCCCCGATCTTCACCAGACGAACACAATCCTCAGACCCCAAGTTGACTGTTTCCAAGTCTTCGAGATGCGGCTGAATGATCTTCTCTTCGTGCTCAAGGAGACGGGTAATCTCATCAGGAACCCCCTCAACGTCATCTTCTTCTGCCTCAAATACAGGGAATTCAAAATTGGGAGATAGCGTTGGATCATTATGTTCAATGGGTTTTAGGATCAACCTGCATAATGATTTGGTTAAGGAAAAAACTTCAGCATTTAAACAAGCAAACCATTATGCAGATGAAAAAATGTTTGCTCTTTTTTTTTGTTTTTATGGTTTTTTGTGATCACTGATTTCATGCAGAAAAGCAAAAAGTGAAAACAAAGGAAAAACAAATGTTAAACAATGCATTAATTGAACGAAAACATCATTGTATTAAATGCTGCCAACAATGTCATCACTTCTCCTTTTGGCATGGGAGAAGGTTTTAAACAAAATGAACAATTTACTCTGATCTATGGATGACTGTAGGAACATCTACAGCGACCCAATTGTGGCAGACACCACCAGGAATAACAAAATTGTTCAAGTCCTCTGCTTCCTCTTCAATGATGGCAGCAACTTCCTCTTCTTCAGGTTGATCGGCGTGAATGAACCCTCCACTCTTGAACAGACCTTGCTCATTGCATGCCCCAGAACCATAGCCAATGCCAGCCCGGGATTTGTTGTCTTCAAGTTCAATCACCTTCCCCAAACCAGCAACTGCACCACATTCAATGGCCAGCTTAGCATCACGGTAGGAAGTGAATGAAGGAGACTTCTTCTCGATTGGTTCATCAATAGATAAAGCTTGGAACTGAGTTCCAACTTCATCCTCTGCGTCAATGTACGAGAAAGAAGACAGATGGCTAACCAGGAGAGCCTTTTCTCCCCCTACTACAACCCATTTCTTGTTCTTCACAAATTTCAGCTTCTGGTGTAGGGTGGATGTCACGGCGCCAGCCTCGTGAATCCATGGTCTGCCTAAGAGACAGCTGTAAGATGGGTGGATATCCATTACTTGGAAAGTGACTTGGAAATCACTTGGTCCTATCTTGATAGGGAGATCAACTTCCCCAATCACGGTCTTACGCGACCCATCAAACGCCTTCACAACAACCCCACTCTGCCTCATAGGAGGACCTTGATATGATAGTCGAGAGAGTGTGGATTTTGGCAACACATTAAGAGAAGATCCAGTGTCCACCAACACATTGGACATTGCATCAGATTTGCAATTCATAGAGATGTGCAAAGCCATGTTGTGGTCTCTTCCCTCCTCGGGGAGATCAGCGTCACAAAAGCTCAAAGTGTTGCAAGCGGTAATGTTTGCAACAATGCTATCAAATTGTTCCAGGGTGACGTCGTGATCAACATATGCCAGGTCCAAGACCTTCTGCAGAGATTCCCTATGGGGTTCTGAATTCAGCAGTAGAGAAAGAATAGAAATCTTGGAGGGCGTGTGTAGAAGCTGGTCTACAATGTTGTACTCACTCTTTCTGATGAGCCTCAGCATCTCATCAGATTCTTCATCAACAATGCCACTTGGGCCAACTGAAGAAACAGGAGTCTTTCGTACGGATGAGGAGGGTTTGGCAACATCAGGTGCCGGATTCTGAATGCTCACAGCGGTCCCAACCGGACGCTCAACAGTATCAGAAGCAGTAGCCTTTGGAGGCGCAGAAAATACACGACCACTTCGGGTCAACCTACTGACGTCAGCAATGTTGGTGACGGAAGTGGAAGGTAAAGGCACTTCGACCCCATCCTGGACAGCAACAGGATTGTATCTGAAGGGTACAGCTTTGTCAGATGAATAGGGCACAGGGCCAGCTGGTTTAATGACCAAGGAAGGGGAAACCTTTGGCTTGTTGCTATTATAGCAAATAACAACTGGTTCAGGCAGCTTGAACACTGGTGAAATGACGTTCACTTCAGGTTCGACTTCATCAACATTGCGATTCTGCAGAATCTCAATGGTACCTTCATTCAACAACTTCTGAAGTTCTCTGCGTACTTGATCGCAACCCAGACGATTAACCGAACAAACGCGGCACTTGTCGTGGTTGTGCTCCAAATAACTGTACTGACACAGCATCTTATGTAAATCAACCAACGACTGCCTGATGTGGCTGACATACTTGACCTTGTACCTCCCAAGGCATTCTTGAATCATGTTGACAGATTTCCCATGCGCAGGCAATGGGTTCTTGGTGACGTTCGGGCTTGAGTCCTCAAAACTCAGGATTCCACTTCTCATAAGGTCTTGCACCTTAGTCTTCAGCTGGAAGCAATTCTCAATATCATGGCCCGGAGCACCAGAATGATAGACACAGTGTAGGTCAGGCTTATACCACCACTGAGGGTTGACCGGTATAGCCGGAGGATCTCTCGGAGAAACCAACTTCCGCTCTATTAGAGAGGGATATAACTCCGCATACGACATAGGAATCGGATCAAAACTGATCTTCTTCCTTTCGTAACCCATGTTTGCCTGATTACTCGTACTCCCACGAGGCTGATAAGCCTGTTGCTGTGGACGAGATTGTTGTTGTTGGTACTGCGGTTGTTGATATTGTTGCTGATGCTGATACTGTTGATGTTGAGGAGTATTGTCCTTGAAAACAGGTGCTACGTGAGCCACCTGGTGCTGATGACTGACATGTCGTGCAGGATTCCTCTGAACAGAGGGTCTTCTGTGTTTGGGCTGAGATTGAACGGCATGTGCTTCACCTTCTTTCCTCTTAAACGCCCCATATCGTTTAGAGGAAGAGCTATCATCCTTAGCCAACCGTCCTTCACGGACACCTTCTTCGAGACGCATCCCCATGTTCACCATCTCGGTGAAATCAGAGGGAGCGCTTGCTACCATCCGCTCATAATAAAATGAGCCAAGAGTCTTCAGAAAGATCTTGGTCATTTCCTTCTCTTCCAGCGGTGGAGTGATTTGAGCTGCCAGCTCTCGCCATCTCTGGGCGTACTCCTTGAACGATTCCTTGTCCTTCTGGGACATGGACCTGAGTTGATCTCGGTCAGGCGCCATATCGACGTTGTACTTATATTGCTTGACGAAAGCTTCGCCAAGGTCATTGAAAGATCTGATGTTGGCGCTGTCCAAGCTCATGTACCATCTGAGCGCGGCACCAGATAGACTGTCTTGGAAATAATGAATCAGGAGTTGATCATTATCAGTCTGTGTTGACATCTTCCTGGCGTACATGACCAGGTGAGCAAGCGGACAGGTGTTCCCTTTGTATTTTTCAAAGTCCGGGACCTTGAATTTGATCGGTATCTTGACACCGGGAACTAGGCAGAGTTCGGCTGCAGACTTGCCGAATAGGTCTTTGCCTCGAAGAGTCCTCAATTCCTTTCTCAGCTCAAGGAATTGATCGTTCATGGCATCCATCTTTTCATGAACGTCTGCGCCCTCAGATGGCTCGGAGTGATAGATGATGTCGTCTACCCTTGGCATGGTATGCACGACAGGAGGAGCGGCGATAGGGACCGAGCTAGACGCCGGCATTTGAGCGAAGGTTGGCGCAGGAATATCTGGCATAAAACCTGGGGGCATGCCCCAAGGAAACCCGGGCGGCATGGCATTGGGCGCGTGGGTGCTGACTGGCACTGTAGAAGTAGCTACCTCTGAAATGACTGTCCTCTGAGCAGGAGTTGCAGGCGTCGGAGCGGGTTGATTCTGAGCGGCAAGGAGTTGCTCCATCAAAGCGCCAAGTCTGGCGACCTCTTCCTTCAATTCTCTGTTCTCTTGTTCCAACTGCTCCATGATTCTTGCAGAGTTGACTCGTGTATAATACCGGTGAATCAGCTTGTCTTCAAAATAAATGAAGAACAGAGGTTAGGACAAGAAGACCAGAAACAAAGGGTACCTGTTTATGCAAGAATGATGCATGAAATGCTTGTGCAAATGCTTTGTTTTCAAGGAACCCTTAGGGTATTATTTGCAATATTTTGATTAATTTAAGCATTTTTGATTCCTCATGGAAAATATTTCATTCAATACATCAAGACAAAAAGTACAGCATTTTAAATTACAAAGAGAAAAGGTAAATGACATCCTATGGATCCCTAAAAGCTCGGGATGCTGGAAGACGAGAAGTGCACAACTTCTTGATCTCTCTCTCATAGGCCGCTTCCATGTCAGCTTTCTCCTTTGCAAGTCGATCATACCTCCTCTTCCAGAATTTGGAAGACTGAGGAAGCAGAGAAGTCCAAGCGTCGTTCGGATCATCGATCACTCGGTACTCAAGGAATTCAATCATAGCGTCCTTCTCCTTGAGCTGCTGCAGCAATTCCTCCCTCTCACGGATCCAAGCACGCGAAAGGTCTTCTTCTCTCAACTCCTCTACACGTTGGGTAGGGAGGGTTGAAGGCCCAGCCACATCCAACGGTGTAGGTCTTGGATAATCATACGGCATCAAGTAGGTAGCAGCCCTCTGTCTGACCCAAGAGGTGTATGGCTCCAAAGCAATGCAGTTCTTTGGGCCCAACTCATTCCTACTCTTCTTGTGAACACTGCGCCATGCACGGATAAATCTGGCTTTCAGGCCTTGGGGATCTTTACCCTCCTGAAAGAACACACCTTCTAACAGAATGCTATTAGGTTTATCCTTTAGGGGGAACCCAAGCTGGCGACGTGCAAGTATAGGATTGTAGCTGATCCCACCACATGTACCAAGAAGGGGCACATTAGGGAATTCACCACAATAGTCGATGATCTGGACGGTATCGTACACGCGATCATACCAAGTGATATCATCATTGGTGAGAGACATGAGTCTCTGAGACCACCGTAGACATCCCTTGTTCTCCTTGAAAGCAACTGTCTGCGGCAAGTGCGAAATAAACCACTTGTACAGCAGGGGTAAACAGCAGACAATGACTCCTCCATTCTTCATATTCCTCAGGTGCAAGGAGACATATGTATCACCCAACAAAGTCGGAACTGGATTAAGAACCGAGAAGATCCTAATGGCGTTCATGTCCACGAACTTGTCGAAGTTGGGAAATAGCACCAATCCATAGATGAGTAATACAAAGAGAGCCTCAAAGGCATCCTCACTCATGGCCTTCCCATAAAAGGTAGCTTGGGCAATGAGGAACTCGGAAGGAAAACCCTGAATTCCGCCTTTGGTAGTCAGGTTAGCTCTAATCAGTTCTTCACCTATGTGCAACAGACTAGCAATCTCTCGAGCAGATGGAATACTCTCTAGGCCACTGAACGGCACTTGATCCAGAATCGGAATCCCAATAAGGTGAGAGTATTCTTCCAAGGTCGGCAACAACTGGAAGTCCGGAAATAAGAAGCAATGATGCAACGGATCGTAGAACTGAGCCAGGGTACTCATCAATCCTTCGTCAACCTGAGTGGTGAGCAGAGGTAGAAGCTTCCCATAGCGAGCTTTGAAACCCAAGGGATCTAATACATACGATGTCAGATTCCTTAACTCTTTTACATCGGGCTGTTTGAAGCTGTACTTCTTTGTATGCCTTTTTGGTCTTTCCATGTCTGAAAATTTTGCAAATAACCCTTTAAGTTCCTTGAAAATTTTCTTTTTTGATGACATGAATGCGGATGAATGCGTGAATGCATGAATGCAACAAACACACTCAAGGATCAAGCAAAGCACACCAAACAAAGGTCGTGGGAAAGCTCTATGTATCCCTAATATCAATCATCCATTTTGGTGGATTTAGGTTTTCACCTTATCGACACCCAAGTTCCATTGATATTAACGGTACATGAACCGGTTCAGACATTCTTAATATCAACCAGCCGCTTTGGTGGATTTTAGGTTTTACACCTGATCCGGGATCCATTGATATTAACAATGTTTGAACGACTCAACCACGAATCACGGGTTTGTTGAGAGTCACGAGCATGGAGTCTCGGTTAAGAACCACCCAAAGGGAGTGTACTAGGGTTTAAACCTGCCAGACATGTTCTATCAGAGGTTCCCATAATCATCGTTCCATCTTTCGAATATTATCGGAGGAACGAATACTCGTATTCCAAGAATATTCTCAAGAGAAACTCTTATGAGTGTAGTATCGCGTGACAATCGTATCAGAACTGACATCTGAACGACCTCCGCACTACGGTCCTAGAAAATAGGCCAAGATGGGCTTGGTAAGCTAAGGTCCTTGGCTTCTGCGGAACATGATTGAAAGAATAATGCCTAACCACAAATAACTTGTGTGACATTATTAATCCAACATGACCTCCACCAAGTGAATGGACTCGCAAGTCAACTGGCTAAGGAATACTCCACACCAGTCAACAAGACTATGCCATTCTCCTATCCTAGAGTGCACTCGAGTTCGGGTATAGAACTCATCTCACAGATCACCAAAGCAAACAACAATTGTATATCAAGCAATTCAAACATTACAATCAATACAGTCATCCCAAATTGTACAAAAAATATGTCAAATAACAGATAACAATATAGCACAACAAGGGTGAAAAGTAGGCAATACCACCAAGGATCGATATATCCCCAGCAGAGTCGCCACTTTTCTGTAGCGGTGTATTCGTCGCTATATGATTTATCGATTAAACCATAAGCAAAGCATACAATGATTTTCGAGTCGCCACCGCACTTTTATTTATCCAAAGGACTGGCTAAAAAGCGAACAAAAGCCTAAGAAGTTTTACACGTAGAAAACTAATAAAAAGATCAGAGAGTCTGGGTAAGGGGTAAATTACGCAATGGGAAGGTGTTAGGCACCCACTACGTCCTAGGTACTCCTAGGGAGCCCTTTTCACACTTGTTGTACTAAATTGTTATTTGTTATGACATAAGCATTGTGCAAACATGATTGGGAGGGTGAGAAAAGAATATACAATTTTATTATTGGGTTTGAACGGATGAACCCGCTGCCTACGTACCTTCCATCAAAGGTAAGGATCAAAACGCCGTAGTTCGGCTAAAAGATTTCAAAAAGGTTGATGGATTCAATTTTAAACAATAGCACTGAGGCTTTTCATTATCAATGGGAGAAAACTCGACCAAAACCAACATCCACCATGCGAGGATAGCTTCGACGTACTGGAGGGGTTAACCCTGTTTTTAGTACGGAAGTCTTACTGTCGACTCACTAAGGATAGGCAAGATTTACATCAACCGCAATGATAATTGAAACCTATGGCTAATGCATGAAAAGATTAACAATGGACAAAGCCAAAACAAGTGAATGAGTGAAGTTAATTGATTGTGATTATGAAAGTGAAGTCAAAGTATGATTAAGATTGATTTGAAAGAAGTATTATGAAAATGGAGTTTGAAAAAGTCAAGGACTTGGGTCCAGGTTTTTAGTTTGGAAAACATGAAGAAGTTTGCACAATATCTATGTCAAGTTTGAAAATTGAAGTGTGAAAAGGTTTAGGACATAATGAGGATGAATGGATGGATATGGATTGTAAAACTTCTTAGAAGGTTCACTTCTTGAAATCATATGGGAGATGATTCAAGTGTGTCCTTTGGAATAAGCAATAGGTAATAATAATGTAAACAAACAGGTGATACCGGATGCCACTCAATGGTCTTACTCCAATCTCACAAACAAAAAGCAAAAAGCGGACACCGGATACCACTCAATGGATTTATACCGCGATCCTAAAACAAAACTGGATATCAGAGGCCACTCAATGGACCTATACTAATCTCCTAAAACAAAATGAAACTTGGATACCGGATGCCAATCTGTCTGGACTTATACCAATATCCAACATATGATCATAGGAAAGCAAATGCCAACTTGCAGGGACTTACAATTGCATCCTCACATACAATCAAACAAATGCAAAACATGGATGTCAGATGCCAATCTGTCTGGGCTTACTCTAACATCCACAGTATGGTCCTAGGAATACAAATGCCAACTTGCAGGGACTTACAATTGCATCCTCACATACAATCAAACAAGTGCATCAAGCAAAGATAAGATGAGTGGCCAAGGTAATGGTCTCATACTCACTTCCATATCATAGGAGCAATGGCCAATGGATGGTCTTACAATTGTCCTCAATGGGTAAACAATAATGATAATGTCACAAAGACAAATGAGATGATTATGCATCAATGAGCAATAATGATGGTAAATGCATAGAGCATACAAGCAAACATGTGTATATAAAACAACAATCAATCAATGAAAGCATTCAGCACACACTATCACCAAACAAGGAGGCTCATACAAAAGGGTTAGGCATTGAAGCCAACTGGAATAGGGTCACAGGTGCTCTTAACCTTGCCATTGAGGGGCTAAGGTGAAGCAGATGAAAGGATATGAGGGGTGTGCCTCATTGCTCTTATCTCTGGTCAGAGAGAGCATTTGAATATCAGAAGGTGTGGGAGTTCAGAAAGTAGGAACTCTTTCCACAGATTATTGACTCGATAGATCTTGGGTTTGGATCTCGATGCTACAACCATGTAATGGGAGCAAGGAGAGGACACACTGAATAGTGGGGGATAGATTGCTTATCCCTACCTTCCACCAATTGCCTCAAATGAGGACTTTTCCTGCTTGGGACAATTTTAAACAAACACAGGCATTGCCTCTTAAGGAGGACTTCAGACAGTTGCCTGGCCAAGTAACAGGCCAGGTCTTCCAGACTACATGAAGACAAAGAGACATACCTCAATGCCAATTGCTTATACAAGCAAAGCAAAGTGAAAGTTCACAAGGAACTAAAAGCAACTAAAGCACCTGAAACAGTCAAGCAGATGTTAGTATGCAACTTCAAACCAAACAAACAGAAACAGACACCAACAGTTAATTGGAGGCACATGGATGTGCAAGGCACAAGGCTTAGGGCATGTGAGCCAAGCCACCTACAAAACAAAGAGGTTAGACAACAATATTCAAGCAAGCTCAGTCAAAAGAATTGGTCTCAATGGCCATTTGATGGTCAACCTGAAATCACAAACTCAAAGGTGAGTAACAGGACCACTAGGTCAAGCCTAGGGTCAAAAGTGGATGAGGAAGTCAAAACAGCAAAGGGCAAGTATCCAAAATCATGTCCAAACCATTAGGAAACACAACCAATTGGATTCACATCCATATCAATCACTATCATCATTTCATGAACAGATTAGGTCAAAATATGGCATTCAGAAGCTCATAGAAGTCAACAGAAAGACTTGCATCAAAAGCAATCTAAACATTTTCCAAAAATCACCAAATAAATCATGATCAACCCTAACACATAGCATGGTAAGCATGTCAAATTTCATCCCATTTGGACAAGTTGAAGGCAGTCAATGAAAATCAGAAAGTCAAGGCAATTTTGAACATGCTTAAGGAAGTCAACCAAACATGCATCAACTTAGAAAAATCATAAGTCAAGAATGGTGTATGATAAATGAGTGGGATCAAAACCATGGCAAAGATGAGGATGTCTAGTTATCTCATGCAAAATTTCATGTCCATCTAATAAAGTATGAGAATTTCACAAATGAAATGGGAACATGTGTCACACAAGGTCAACATTTGACTAGGCAGAGAAGGAAAATCTCAAACAAATGGAAAATTGTTCAAATAAATCCAAGAAAATTCACATGTAAACTAGACATATAAGAGTAGGCTCATGCAAATTTTGGGGTCATTTGGATGTAAGGAAGTAGGGCAATGAAAATCATGAAGTTGGACATCAATGGTGTGACACAAATTGTCACACCCTAATTCAAAAAATCATAACTCACAAACCACAAATGATAAATTCACAACTCTACACCAAAACCACCATGAGTGTGTTTAGTTTAAGCACAAAAAATTTGGGAGCCATTGGATACATTCTCATCATTTCACAATTGATTTGGCAAAGTGTACAAAATTTGGTCACATGTCACAAACCCTAAGGCCATTTAAAAACCATTCATCCAAAAATTCTGGAAAAATAATGATAAAAAAGTAGAGATCATGATGAACACAACACAAAAAATCCCATTGAATTTGGATTAAAATTGAAGCTTTTATGATTTTTGCAAGATTGGTGGTTTGAATGTGAAATTAATTGAATTAATATTTGAGAAAATGGCATTTTGGTAATATTTGAAGCCACTAACTAAAACACGGTCGTTTTGGCCTTACAAATGAAATGTTCCTATTGGTTAGAGCTGAAAGAGGCCATGCACGTGAGAAATGGGGAGGAAATTCTGGAAAAATGGATTTGGGAACTAGGGTTCATGTTCAAAAATCATGATTTCACAATCTTGTCCAAAAATCAAAATTGCGTATATCATTGTGTTCATCAAACATCATACAACATGAATCCAACATTGTTTTCCATTAAAACCACACACAAGTCAAGAATCGAGCAAAAACACATTTTAACACAAAACTTCAAAACCATATATCTTCATGGATAAGCAATCATTTCAAAAAGTGAAAGCATCATGGCAATCAGCATGGATAGACCTACACTAAGCATGTATCAATTTGGAAAATCATGGAGCTCGAAAACTTACCAATTTGGAGGAACAGTGGTGATCTTGATGTTGTTTGTTGTTATTGAAGTGAGACAGTTGCTCAATGGCCTTCTTGATGATGAATGGTGAAAAATCCTTTGACTTGTGGAGGCTTGGAATGGAATTCAATGTTCAACCTCTTTGATGTGCAGGGTGTTATGTTGCTGTCATTTGGTGCTTCACAATCACAGGAGAAAGGTGAAAAATCATGCTGTTTTGTATTATGCAGTATATTCTCTTTTTGAGTTTTGACAGGAAGTTTTGAAATGCAAAATAGCCAGGTCAGGTTTTGGAGGTTTGACTGATTGTTTGAAGAGGCAAGCAAAGTGAGGTTTTGAGTGAATGTGGGCCAAGGCTTTTTCTTGTTGCAGGATTGGCTGCTACTTGTTTATTTTTGACAGAAGAATGAAGTGAAGTTTGCTAGGTTGGTAATGTTTGCTGTTGGATGGTGGCGGAATGCAAGGCCAGGCTAGGTTTCTTTTGGTATTGTGGACAAGGTTTGGACAGGAAATGCACAAGCAAGGTGAGTTGGAATGAGTGTGAGAGGGCAAGTGTATGCAGTTGGTTCTTCTGCTGTTTGACAGGTTTTAGTGAGTTTGGCCAAAACAAAATTCAAATGCAAGTAGCAATGTGTGATTTGGGAGGGTGTTTGATGGCTCCTCAATGTGACAGAACATGGATGGAAAATCCTGCATCAAGCCAAGCCATGTTAAGTTATTTGGTGTTCTTTTGGAAATTGTCTTGAAAAGTGCAAGGAGAGGTTTTGGAGAATGAGTGAAGAGTGTTTTGGTATGCTGGCTGTTTTTCATAGCAGAAAAATGGTGAGGACCATTGTGCAAGGTAAGGCAAGTTAGGTTTAGGTGCTTTTGTTTTGGACAGAAGAAGTGAGATGCAAAATAGCAGGGTAAGAGCAGTTAGGATGAGTTGGAGTGAAGTTTTTGGTTTTTCATGTGTTATGCTACTGCTCAGGCCAAGCTGAATTCAAACATGACAAAAAAAATCTGATGCATGAGGTTTGCCCTTTTGCTGTTCCTTCTGCTGTTGGCTATTAGCAGGGTTTTGTTTTGGAAGTTTTGATAGCCTTTTGGTCAAATGGCCAAGGATCATTTTCAGTATGGTTCATGGAGGTATGGTCTTTTTGACAGAAATTGCAACATGCCAAGATTGAGAATGGAGATGAATGAATGAGATTGGTTTGGGTTTGTTGGTTAGGTTGGCTGCTTCCAAAATGATGAAAAGGTGTGGAATCAAAATGCCCTGCTTAAGTTCTCTTGGAAATTCACTTGATAGCCCTCTCAAATGCAATAGCAGAAGTGGGATTTTTTGGTGAGTGAGCCATGCCTTTTTTGCTGTGGTCTGTTGGTTTGTGTTATGGCTTGGCTGTTACTCATGACAGAAAGTGAACAAGACTGCTATGTGCAGTACTAAGCATGGCCAGTTTTCTGTCCCTTTCTGAAGTTCTTTTCAGCCTCTTGCCAAAGTGAGTTTTCAATCCATGAATTTCTATCTCCTTGCTGTCAAAAAGGTGGCTTGTGGCTGCAAATCCATTTCAAAATGACAGCCAAAATAATGCACAATGTCTGCTGGACAGTACAAGGCATTGTTGGAAGTATGGAGTGGAAGTGTCCTTTCCAAAATTTAAGCAAGCAAGGAATGGCTTCTTGTTTTGCTGTTAATTTTAGGCTGCAAGTGAGGCTTCAAATGACAGAAAAAAGACTTGCTAATTTTCTGTTTGAAGGTACCAAGGCATGGTTCAAATGTAGGCATGGAGAGCATGGGTGAAACTTGTACTTTTCTTACAATTCAAGTAATCAAGTATGGATTCATGATGGGTGCAAGTACTGCATAATATGAGCTTGCAAACACACTTAAAATGATATTTCTGAGCTTTCCCAATTGGCCAAATGTTGAAAAAATGTTTATATCAAAAAGTCAACCATTGGTCAAACTTGGATTTAAATGAGATAGGTCAAAAAGTGCCATTTTGATTGGTGAAGTTTTGGCTCATGAAATGTATATTTTTGGAAAGAGGGGATCAAATGTGACTTGTAGGAAAAAACCCCACCAAAATTGGCCAAACGGTTTGAGAGATATGGCCCTTTGAAGTTCAAGATTTTCTGAAATCGATTCGATCATAACTTGCCAACCACACATGGGAATTAAGAGTTCTTGGACTTTTTGGAAATGGGAGAACAAGATCTTCAACTTTCATGTTGGGCAAAAATTCATTTGAAGCTTTCATCATGATGTAAGTTTGAGGATCAAGACTTTCCATTTATGGCAGGTTTCAGTTACAGGTCCAGTTTCCATTTCTGGAAATTTTCTGTTTGACTTCAAATTCTTCCATGATGAGGTTGGACATGATATATGAGGCTTGTATAGACATGAATGAACTCCTTCAAATCAATTCCATCCGTCAAATCACTGATTAAATGGCCAGTTGACCAAGTTTGACTTTCTGTTGACTTTTCTAGGGTTTTGCATGATTGGACCACTTCTGATGAATTCCAAACCCTAATTCCTTGAGACCTTGATTTCCAATGATGTCCCAAGTTGTGTGAACTCTTGATTATTGGTCATGGTGCCCAAATTCTGCAAGAATGGCCATCATCCATTGCTTTGACTGACTGTTGACTGTCTTTGACCTAATTGCTGATAATTGCTTCAACTGCAAGCAACAAGGTTAGACTGACAATATTTTTGTACTTTTTGGATGATAAACATATGAAAAGCAATAATATACAAATGCAAAACTTGCTTGGTGATCAAGAACCACACACACAAGGCAACCTACCCACTAGGAGGGAAGCAAAGGCATGCAATGATCCTTGAGGCTATGATATGAGATGATATGGGCCATGAGGGATCTTAGGGCCAAAATTGGGGTCTTACAGTCCACCAGAACTCTCTTGATCTCCCATCCCTCACATTTGAAGGCGATGACCATGTGATCGTTATTATGGGGGTAGACCCAAACACATCTTCCTTTGAGAAGACAATTGCAGCCTTTGGCACCTTCGTATACCTGACCTGGGGGAGGTCTTTTATGCTTAGGACCTAAAGGGCATACCTTTTCCGGGCAGAGCTAGTCTCTGCACCTTTAGCAAATCCTCATACTATCATATTAAGTGTATGGCACACTGTCGCACCATCCTCATCCTTGGGTGCTTCTTTGGTTGTACTCGGCTCTAGGTATTGGCATTTTCTTTCCTGCACTGGTTACATCGCTCTTCCTGGTTGTAGGAGTCACGCTTCACATACTTCTTGATGTGACCTCATGTATTAACGTTTCTATCTCCTTTTTCAAATGGTAACAATTATGGGTATGCTTTCCTTTTACTATATGGGACTTGCACCATCTTTCTGGTTTAGATCCCATCACCTCGGACTTGAGGGTATAAGGTATCAGGATGTTTTACAGGTGGAACACCTTGCGCCAGGTCGATTCTCGGTGGGTGTTCAGAGATGTGAAACTCTCCATTGTGTTCCCCCACCCTTTTTAATATGGATTTATCCTTAACGGGCAAGGGATAACAATTATTCCTTGAGTAATGAGAGCTCTCGACACCGGGGACATGCTCATTGGCATCGTGGGACTTTTTTTTAACATTACTTTCTTCGCCTTTGATATAACACTCCGCTTTGGTGACTACCTCGGCTAGCGTAAGTCCTGGATTTTGGGAGAGGGATTCATTGAAGTGTCCCACCTTGAATCCATTTTGGAATGCTCCCACAGACATTTCTTGGTTCAGAGGTACAACCTTGATGATGGGATAATTGAAGTAGGCAAGATAGTCCCTCAGCGATTCTGACGGACCTTGACGATTGTTCAACAGGCTCTTGGTGGACATCTTTTGATGGCCACTGGCTACGGATTGGTGTACCAACTTTCTCACCAATTCCTGATAGTTGTTGATAGAGGCGCATGGAAGACCCATACACCATCCGAGTGAAGCCTCCATAAAGGTTCCTGACAATAACTTACATTTTAGGGAGCCTTGTGCTCCAATGATGGCCATATGTATGTTGATGGAGGAGACATACTTGTAGGGATCATTATGTCCATCAAACTTGTATTTGTGCATGAAATACCCGCTCCCCAATGGGTAGGTGGGAATTGTCAGAGGAGATCATAAGATTTCCAAGAAATTCTATGCAAAGAGCCCCTGGCTAAAGATGGCATATGTTCAGGACGTAAAGGTAAATAAGGACAGTTATGGAATCACACAACTTGGGGAAAGGGGGAGAGAAATGAGCCTTACCATCTAGACGCACAAGACAAAGGAGACTTGGAGTAGAGGAAGATGTCATCCTCTCCTCGGGAGCCATCGTTTTTGTTTTTCTTACCCATTTATGTAATTTTTTTATGTGCTGCTACTTGTTTACCCAGTTAACATTTTTAGGCAAGTATTGGAACTATGTCGATTGTAAGGACAAACTATTATTTGGGATGCACTATTTCTCTCTGCATCTTTAGGGGAGAGAGGGTTTTTAATGAGGCATATCATATTATTTTATCTACGCTTATTTGTTATATGAGACCTATGCAGGAAATCCATGTTCGTAAGGACAAACAATTATTATGCCGGATCCCCTAAGATTGGATCCTCACCGCATATAGAGGAAATTATCATGCTAGATCCACGAGATGGGATCCTTTTCGCCCATATAGGCAATTATTATGTTGGATCCCTCAAGATGGAACCCTTGTCGCCCATAGAGGCCATTATCATGTTAAGTCCCCTATGATTGGATCCTTGTTGCCTATAGAGGGAATTATTATGATGGATGCCCCAAGATGGGATCCTTGTCGCCCATAAAGGGAATTATTATGCTGGATCCCCCAATATGAGATCTTTTCCACCCACATAGGCAATTGTTATGTTGGATCCCCGAAGATGGGATCCTTTCCGTCCATATAGGCAATAATACATGCCAAAATATTTACCACTCAGGGGGCAGCCAAAAATGAACCCCCGGGAAAATGACCATCATCTCAGAAGAAATCCCAATAATAAATGTGCGATAATAGAGTACAAAAAGGATAAAAATGATTAAAAACACGCCCCCTGATGGGCGCCGCTATTTCAAAAGATTACAAAGACCCCAATACAACAAAAGACAATAGGTTGCAGGGGATAAACATTATTCTCTTAGGGTTCCTCCTCGACGTCATGCTCTGGTTGTAGTCTCTCGGATTCACCGCCCTTTTGGGTCACACCTTCCTCTTGAGTAGGGACAGATTCAGGTGCTGGAGAAATCGTCGTCTCATAATCCACAATTACCCCACCTTTCAAAATCTTAAAACGATCTAGGTGACTCGGGTCTAGAGTAGGGCACAAAAAAAGGACTTGCTTCTTAGCCCGCTCAAAGTAAACGCCGACAGTTGAGACCACTTCATCGTTCAAATATGATATCTCCTTCTCTAAACCATGTTTGCAGATGCAAATTGCATCCAAAGAGTCTTGTAGAGATATTTTCTCAAGAAATATCTCTCTAGCCTTAGCCTAGGCCTCCTCCAATTTATTTCCCCACTTCACCTCATATTTTTGGAGGGACCTTAACAACAGTTGGCTTTCATTGTAGGCATTCGTCTTCTCCTGGAGCCTCACCTCTAGGTCACCATCATCCATGGCATACCTTCCCCGCTTCAAATCATAGAGTATCATCTCCATTAGTAAGATGGTATCATTCACATTCATGATGGATGAAGGGGGTTGCGAACAAAGATCTTGGTACTCACCCCCGGAAGGTTATCGCCTGATCGAAAGTAAAAGGAGACCCCTCCCCCAATCATGGAGCTTTGGCCCATGGTAACTCCAAGGTTAATGCCTCGATCACTAATACATTCACAAATGCACAAAAATATTGTAGTAATATAAAAGAAATCGAACCCACAGATACCAAATATCAACATATCATTATCTATCACTACAGTGTAAATTTAAGGCATATAATAATATTTTTGGGATGCAAAAGGAAAGAAATAAGCTAGTTTAGAAAATCAATTAAAGACGAAGACCGAAATGTGACTCTCATCGACCAACAATACTCACAAAGTCATACTAATATTAAATTAGGATAATGTTTTCTCATAAGAAAAAATAATTAATTTAAAGGAATTGTTTGCTTTCGCGTAGCAGGAATCAAGTTTTAGCCTAAAATTTATACTGCCGGTTTCGTCTGTTCAGCGTGTTAAAGTGCAAAACTCTATTTTTGAAAATTAATTACTTTTAATTATTCGAAAAGTCGATTACGGTATAAAAATAAATTTAAAGGTATTACCTATTTTCGCTCGTATAATACCGGTGTCACACCCCTATTTTGACCCTGAAACAATTCAATACATTCATCATAGTTGTTGTACCTTTGCATAACATAACATACATTCCATACCAAATAATGCCTAGAATGTCAACCGAAATAAATTTTTGGATCTACAGACAAATCGGTTGAATCATTTTTCAATTGTATGTCAAATCAGCGGGCGAAAAATTTTTAAATCAAGCTTGCAGACATCAGTTTTATTAATCTACGTTTAGCGTAGTTTAACCTGACGTGCTCGTTTTATTTTTTCGACTACTTTTTCAATCGCATTTTAAACAGTCTGAGCCTTTTAACCAATCAAAATTTATTTCAAAATTGACTCAAACATTATATATTTCTGATAAGTTTATTTCGCGCTGATCATTTTTGTGCATTCAGTTTAGTTTTTCGAGCACTTTTGCGTCAGACTTTTATGCATTTTTAGTCCGTTTATTTTTCTTTTTCTGCCAAAATATTCGAAATAAATAAATAGAATTTTTTATATTTTTGTTTCGAATTTATCTTAATTATTTAAATTAATATTTTATTTTAAATTTAATTTACTTCTAACTCATTTTTACTCTAACAATACTCTTTAAGGACTTTTTGGTCATTATAAAACTCACACAATCCTAATTAGTCCCTACTATATATTATGTGTGGCTGATGAGAAAAGGAGATGATGTGAAAATAATCCCAAACGGCGGACTCATAGGACATTGATTGCATTTAATTTATTTTTCAAGTTTTCTCTCAAAATGGGAATATAGATTGATCTCTCTTTTTGAAACAACAAGAAAACTTAGAAACCATTTGTTGATTCTTTTTTTTTATTCTCATACTTAGTTTTTTTTCGTACACATATCAATATTTTCTTCTTCAATCAACTTAGTTTATTATCGTCGATAGTCCTCTTTACCCTTTCAATCTATTTTTTCATTCCCTTTTAACTTTCATTTGATGTTTTAGATTAAATGATGTTACATAGATGTTGTTTCTTTGTAGAGTTCTTTCTTTATTGAAAATTATTAAACACTAGATTGGTAGAAGAATAGTTTCTTTTGTTTGCTACTAGATTGATAGAGAATATTTTAATTAGATCCATATGCATTTCTATACTTTGCATAAATAACTACTAACTACTGTTTGTTTAGATATAGGACATTGATTCACATTCTTTACATTTTTTGGTATATATATATATATATATATATATATATATATATATATATATATATATATATATATATATATATATATATATTATATATATATATATATATATATATATATATATATATATATATATATATATATATATATATATATATATATATATTTGTAATATTATAGTATTATTTTCATTTTTAATTTTTTTAATTTTTTTAATTTTTTTTACTCTAGAGCAATATGGATTCATATTGGATAGCATGTATCTGTGTCGTGCTAGCTTTCTGTTTTTTCAATTACTTCGAGTTGATGTAAAAATTGTAACACTACTATAATAGTATTTTGGTTTTGCTGCATTTCATTGCATTGCGATTTCAGAGTTAAAATTCAACTTAACTTCCAAAAATTGCTTAGATGCATAGATTCGATTGTTCAGCTTCTTTTAGAGTGATTCTACATGAATCCACTCTAAGTTAGCTCATAGCTAAGTTCAGTTGCTTTTGATTTCGGTTGATTTCCGGTCTTGTGGCTTACTCGTGGGCCTTCTTACAATGAGCTCTTAAGCAACATCAACTTAACTTTTAATAATTTCAAACCTCTGTACTTTAATTATTTTTATTTAATATTCAAGACATTTTCATTATTAAAATTGGAAGAAAAAGATTACCTGAGTGAAAGGTTCAGTCGTAGTCCTAAATGTTAAGCCCAAGTTGTAAGAACTTGTAAACTATAAGTGTTTGTCTTCCTTTCAAAACATTTGTAAATATTCAAACGTCTTTTTTCAATAAAATTGAAAGAAAAAAGATTACTTAGGTGAAAGGTTCAGACGTAGTCCTGAGTATTAGACCCAAGTTGTAAGAGATTGCAAGTCATAAATACTCGTCTTCCAAGCCCAAAAATACATCCAACACATCAAATTCTTTTTTCCCGCCGCCGTGCAATCTTTAAAACCTTTTCAAAAACGAAAGACATTTTGTATTAAGTTGATGCAAAGCAATGCTTCATCCATAATTGTTGAGTTGAGATAAGTGACGTTTTCTCGAATGTTGATTTGTAAATCTATTTGATGTGATGCAAATGTCCGCTCCTCATCTATTTTTGGTAAAACAATATTCTTCATTGATTAATACAATATAGTTTTCGCTAAAATCGACCAACAAAGAAACATTTTTCTAACCAGAACTACGTGTGCCTTGAGTTCTCTATTGAGATATGTAGGAGCAGGATTACGAAATCTTGTCAGGCCCATTAATAAATAAAAAAGCTTAGGTTTAGTCCCCTTCGTTGCAAAAAATCCAAAAAACGTCTTCTCTTTTCTTTTGATCCTATTATTCTTTTCCTCATAATAACTTAAGAAACCTAACATTTTCTAAGCTAACATTGACACGCACAATTAACCTAATGGTTCATGTTGAGTACAACGGACGTGAGGGGTGTTAATACCTTCCCTTTGTGTAATTGACTCCCGAACCTTGATATTGGTTGCGATGACCATATCTTATCCTTTCTTTTAGGGCTTTTATCGATATTTTCCCTTTTCTTATTTGGGAATAAATAAAGTTCGGTGGCGACTCTGTTCAGTCCATTATTACGAGTGTGAGATTGTGTTTCACTAAGTCGTGTTCTCATTTTTTGAGGTGTGACAGATGGCGACTCTGTTGGGGAATGATTTCCCTAAGTGAGTCAAGCCTAGTTAGGTCGTTTGTGTGCCTTTGTTTGTTTATTTGTATGGATTTTATTTATTTCTTTTGCTATCTTTATTGTCATATTGATATAATCTGTTGTATTGGTTCCATTATGCTTTGGTACTTGGATACTCTGATTGCAAACCTTGTGGGAAAGACTCTGTACCCGAGTCTCGAGTAAAAACATAAGATAGGACGAGGTTGAGTAGTGTGGGTCCACGAGATGAATTTCTTGTTGGGTCAGTACGAGAACCTCACTTAGAGTAAATCCTTTAGAGGATATTGTCGCCCGGCGAGTAAGTTGCCGTAAGCTTCGATATTTTCATCAAGATCCATGACTCTAAGGACCATTTGTAGAACCTTAATCTTTCGGCCAACTAGGAATGATGGTTGCATAGTGTGGGTCCGTGAGATGAATTTCTCATTGGATCGATGCAAGAACCTCACTTAGAGTAGATTCTTTAGATGAAGTTGACGCCCGACAAGTATGTTGTCGCAAGCTTCAAACAGTCTTGTGGATCCATGACTCTGAGAATCATTATACCCCTAATATCATACCCAGTGAGAACTTATTCTTGGAAAGCAATCAGATTCATTAGTACCTCAGACTTTTGAACTTGTGTATTGAAAAAATAAACAAATATACATGGCTTGTATTGCATTCATTCACATTCCATTGCGTCTGCATCTCATCGGAATGCGTGTCATTTTCTAGAAAAATACAAAAAAAACATCCACCCTTTGTCCATGATCAGCAAAGTGATTCACGACACACGTTTAGAACAAAGCATCATGTCTCAGAAGATGATGGACGAGCTAAGGAAAAGTCAAGAAGCATTGAAAGAGGAACTCAATCTTTTGAAAATCCAAATGGGTTGGGTCTTGGAAACCCTGCAAACCTTGTTGGGAAAAGAGGGTCTTCCCATACCTATTGTTGCAACAGAGGGAGCTACTGCTCCACATCCATCCGGTATTATCCCAAGTCAATGGCAGTTCTATGTGGCAACTCCTCATTTATCGGCATACGGCTCTCCCTCAGGATGTCATCATCAACATTCTCTGGCTATCCCTCCTTAAAATCACCGAAGTCAGATTCAGAACAAAAATTAGAATCAGAACAAGGGGAACAAAGACCATAATGACCCGATTCAAGTGCCATATAGCAAGCTCTACCTGCAGCTGATCTAGAATGCTTTGGTGACCCCTCGAGCTCTCACACCTACATCACCATACCTGCCATGGTACAATACAATCCAAATGAAACATGTGAATACCATAAAGGGGCAGTGGGACATGACCTGGAATCTTACTTAGCGCTGGATGCCTTGGTACGAGAACTGATTAACAAAAATAGCTTAGTCTTTGAAGAAGATCACCCGAAGGTCAAG
Source organism: Lathyrus oleraceus (assembly GCF_024323335.1). Lineage (NCBI taxonomy): Eukaryota > Viridiplantae > Streptophyta > Magnoliopsida > Fabales > Fabaceae > Lathyrus > Lathyrus oleraceus. The sequence goes on along the minus strand of NC_066584.1, from coordinate 325,092,481 downwards.
TGCAGATACCATACTGGAACAATGGGGCACTCCATAGAGGAAGGCAATAGTTTTAAGTTCAAACTTCAAAGATTGATTGACATAAGGTCATCAACACTCAAGGAGGAAGGCTCATGTACATATATCTTTATTTTTGGACTAGGTAATAAGAAAGGCAAAGGACCCCCGAAGCCCCTCAAGGTTTTGTACCACAATGAAGAGGTTAGGGATGTGGCTAACGAGATATCTAGTTTCCTGGTAAGAGAATTGAGATATCTCCTTGGATTTCCAATGTCACGATCCATGCCAACGGAAGGAAAGGAGAAGTGAGTAGTGAATCCAAGAGGGTTGTGTTCAACGATGAGATTGAAGGAAAAGAATTTGAAGATCATCGTGCCAATGTCAAAAAGCTTGTTGATCCCAACCTTCAAGTGGCTGAAAATGAGCAGTTAACAATGCCCAAAGTTCCATACCAACAACCACTACCTTTTGGTCTTTATTACCAACAATCTTGGTTTGCTCCTCATCCAAATCAACGAGCCCAAGGCTCGAGATATCGAAATCAACATCAAAATCAGCCTAGGCCTCGAAATAACTTAGAAAGAAGAAATGCTCCTCGTCATCCAATCCTCATGACATATAGCCAACTTCTACAACCTCTGATTCAAAACTCGTTGGTGGTTCCCAAGTCTCTCAAGCCGGTTCAACAACCTTACCCACCCGGGTATGACCCAAATGTGAAATATAGATATCATGTCGGATTAAAAGGGAATTCAACTGAAGATTACAACACTTTTAAATCTAAAGTACAACAGTTGATTGACAATAGGTACATAGCCTTTCAAGAAGGAAGCTTGGTGGTGAATGTTAACCTATCGCCCAGATAAGTACGAAGACCTCAAGGGGTGTCTCCCGAAGTTAATGGATCAAGTTTTAAGAAGTAATTTCCCTAAAGTTGGCAATCATTTGGCTGTTTCATCATTTCTTTTGTAATTTCCTTGCATGTTGATTGTTAGTTGCTTTTAAGCATTGTTGTTTTCTTTGAATTGGTAATATTAATGAAATGTTTATGCATCTTTTGAATTAATCCATTTGTATTCACTCGTTTTTCATTTATGTTAAAAACAAAAAAAAATACTTCTCTCATCACTTTTGTTTATCAAAACGTTGTGTTAACAAATATTGGAAGGAGGATGATGAAAACGAAACACCTGAAATTATTGTGGTATGCTTTTTAAGAAAACCTTACCGATGATGTAAGGCATTGTTTCAAATCCCCAAACACCAAAGAGATAATGAGTTAGTCCCTAGTCAACCACTTTGAGCCTTGAAGTTAGTATTTCTTTCGGAACTAAAACCCTTAATCTTAACCAGGGGCAAGGTAGTTTGTTCAGTTAATATGACTTTGCATTTAAATTACAAGAGGAAACATTCCACTTAAAGAGATCAACCATATGCTTGAAGTGTCGAAGAAGTTGTGAAAAATCCAATATTATAGCGGTTGTTCCTCAATAATCAATGACATGGCAGTCACAAAAAAATCATCAAAAAGCCCGCTAGGTCGAATACCACAAAAGACGACTTAGGCAAAAATCAGGGCATCCCGATAGACCAAAGGCTTCAAAGAAGCAATCCATGCAAAATAAGGGATAAAAAAATCAATCAAAATAGGTCACTAAATCCTCAACAAAAACAAAATAAGGTGACTGTCATTTCAAGAAAATCTCATTTTGAATCCTAATTTTCACCTTCACACCTTCTAAGTCAAACTATGTATCAAATTAACTAAATGTAGGAATTGGAGATCATCAAGATGAAGGGGTGGGTTAAAATTAAATTTGAGCCTTGTATCCTTTTGTTTAAAAAAATTATGAACCAGGTCGCGCTACAATCCTTAAAAGACCTAATTGAGGCAAGGTTTATTTTGAAATCATATTACAACAAGGTTGTGTTAACCTGACTCTAAACTATCTTTGTTAATCATTTGATTGCACCACCTTTCACACTGTGAATGACTAGATCATCATTGTGTTCTTATCAATGTCTCGTTCACTATATTTCACCTGTTCATATCAATAAATTTTGATTTCAAAATTTTGCATAAGCACTGCATTAAAATTACCATTTTTGAATGAACAATCTTATTTGTGAGGCAGCACATAACATTAAATGAATTCCAACAATATACAATCAAGGAACTTGATAAAGTGAAAGAAGTCCAGTCAGGGGAAATCACTTTGAGTATTAGTCAATCCGAGCCAATCACCCCAAGATTCAGTTAGCCAAGAGTAATTTGCTTCAAGACTTAGACTAGGACAAGCTACCTCAGAAGCTCATTGAGTCCAACTATCCAAGGACAATGAATCAAAAGTCTACCATTTCAGGTTTTGGTTAATCAAGGTCAGATTATTGTGGTATTCAAACATTGGGGCAAGCCGTCTCGAGATCGTCTCATGACAAGTTGTTTCAAACTCACTTTCAAGGTGAACATTTTCAAAGACCCAACAGACTGAGGCAAAATGAGCCACAAAGGGGCCTAACCTCTTTCTTCATGCTTTCAAATTGCTCAAACAAATTCTTCGATACGTTAATAACTATTGAGTTTAAGACGAGTTCCCGAAAATTGTGCTAGCATGACTCATTAATCCTCCAAAAGGATCCCATTGGCTAAGTTGTGTATGTCAAGCTTGATAGAATTCTCCTTTGAAAACATCTATCATAAAATATTTGGTTGAGTTCTCGGTGTTGAGAAATCATAACCTCTGTAAAAAGCCTTTACAAACTCCCAATCAACTCAAGTGTCAACATTTTCATACCATGATCATTCATATCATGCATAAAAGCAAATTCAAATCATGCATAGCCGAAATGTACTTCGCGCTCATTTTGTGTTGACCCAAGTCTTGTTGTTGATCCTATATCCTTTGACCTCTAATTCCAGTTTGTCTTTGGTGCCTTTAAACCATCATCTGGTTTTCGCAGTCATTTTCAAGTCCAACTCAGTTGGCACCTATAAAAAAAAATTCCATGAGGTTCAATTCCTTTTTGGATTATCCGATGAATTTCTGAACTACTCCTTTGTTTATTGATGTATTTCCATAACTTGTCTGATGTATTTCCAGATGTTCCACCACCTATCTGATGTATTCTCAAATATGTGTCTATTTTCGGATGTATTTCCAGAATATCCTCAATATATTACCAGATGTGTTTGTATTCTGATGTATTACCGGATATGTCTGTATTCTGATGTATTTCCAAAATTCCCTCGATATATTATCAGATGTGTTTGTATTCTGATGTATTTCCAGAATTTCCTCGATGTATTACCGAATGTGTTTGTATTCTGATGTATTTCCAGAATTTCCTTGATGTATTACCGATTGTGTTTGTATTTTGATGTATTTCCAGAATTTCCTCGATGTATTATTAGATGTGTTTGTATTTTGCTGTATTTCCATAATATCACTTGTAATTGTGATGCATTTCCAAAATTTGTTTTTTTACTCTCCGATGAATTCCAGGACATGTCATTTTTGTTCTGACGCACTTCCAGAACCCTTATGCCATTACCTAAAATTATTTCTAGGCTCATTGGTGTCTCCTAATATTCAAGTGTCACTAGCATTATTCCAAGCTCAGTTGTTACTATAACTCATTTTAAACCCAATTGTCATTGGCATCATTATCACTCCGTTTGTAAATATAATCGTAATTGGTATCTGAAGTTTGGTTGTCGCCAACATCATTTCAAGTCCAGTTGTTGCTGGAAAACTCCGTTGTAGCCGTTAATTGTTTTACTATTGCCTTCGGTCAAGTCCAATTGTTGTTGGCAAAATCCGTTAAAGTTGGTTGTAATCCATTGCTTACGGTCAAAGTCCAATTGTTGTTGGCATATACAGAGAGTTTGATTACCCTGTCTTTCCTGATGGTTTCGTGAAAGCCATGAGTGAATCTTCATTTTAAGGAATTCCCAAAAGCTTGGATGTTATTCTTGTTGAAAAACTCCAATGATGTTTGTTTTGATTGATTTCTTCATAAAGAATCATCATAGTTTGTTTTATGTGGATGATCTACTAATGAGAAGACTCCAATGTTCTTTTATGGATGACTTTCTAATGAGAAAACTCCAAGCTTTTGTATGGATGACTTTCTAATGAGAAAGCTCAAATGTTTTGTGTAGATGATCTTCTAATGAGAAGACTCTAATGTTTTTTATGGATGACTTTCAAATGAGAAAATCCCATTGTTGTAGTATGAATGATCTTCTAATGAGAAGACTCTAATTTATTCTTGTCTTGGATAATTTCCTTGTTAGGAATATCCAAAATCTCTGATTGGATGAATTTCTTATGAGAAATCTCAAGAGCTGACAAATATAATATAAAGTGCCATCAAGTCATGTATGAACTTGTTGATAAAACTCCCTTAGTTTTTTCCCAGGTGTTGTTAGGTCATGTTTGAACCTGCGGGTGAAGATTTCTTTGAATACCCTAATGTTGAGGTCATGTATGAACCTATTGATTAAATTTTCCTTGATTTTCTAGCATTGTCAGGTCATGTCTTAACCTGTTGTCCCTTCTTTTTGTATATTTTACAGTATTGTCAGGTCATGTTGGAACCTATTGATGGAACCTTTTGATATCCTCTAACATTATCAGGTCATGTTTGAATCTGTTATTGAAACTCTTTGAATATTCAAATGGTCAGGTCATGTATGAACCTATTGATGGAATTCTTTGATTTTTTCCAGTGTTGTCAGGTTATGTATGAACTTGTTGAATAAACATTCCTTGATATTTAAGTTGTCATTAGGTCATGTCTGAACCTGTTGTTCAAACTTTTTTCTATGTTCCCTAATGCTGCCAGGTCATGTTTGAACATGTTAATTGAGAACTCTTTGAATATTCAAGTGTTGTCAGGTCATGTTTGAACCTGTTGTTGAAAATTCTTTGAATACTCTGATGTTGTTAGGGCATGTATGCATTTTTTGTTAAAATCTCTTTGCATATTCCCTTGTTGTCTTTCCTCCAACATGACTGTTGTCCCTAGTGAATTTCTACACTCATTTTGTTTTGTTTTTTATGGGCTACCTTTACCATATGTCTCCATCATTATCCCATAGATCTTTGTTTCATTCTGCATTCATCATAAAGCATCCTGATAGGGTTTATCTTATGTCTGATCATATCCCCATCAAATCAAAAACAAAAAAAAAGTCATTCATATCATCTCATATAATATCATATCATTTGACTTTCAGGATCAAAATCCGGGTCTTCTTAGTATTTAACTATCTTACACTATGATCATATGGAGAAGTGCCCTACTTCATATTCTCTTGTTGAAGATACTTAAATAAGGGCAACTGTCACACCCCGATTTTGACCTTGAAACCCAATCAATACATTCATCATAGTTGTTGCACCTCTGCATAATATAACATTCATTCCATACCGCACAATGCCTAGAATATCATCCAAAATAAACTTTTGGATCTACAGGTAAATCAGTTGAATCGTTTTTCAATTGTACGTCAAATCAGAGGGCGAAAAAATTTCAAAATCAAGCTTGCAGACATCAGTTTTATTAATCTACGTTTCACGTAGTTTAACCTGACGTGCTCGTTTTATTTTTTCGACTATTTTTTCAGTCGTATTTTAAACAGTTTGAGCCTTTTGACCTATAAAATTTTATTTCAAAATTGGCTCAAATGTTGTATATTTCCGAGAGATTTATTTCCCGCTGATCATTTTGGTGCATTCAGTTTAATTTTTCGATCACTTTTGCGTCGAACTTTTATGCATTTTGAGTCTCTTTATTTTTCTTTTTTTTGCCAAAATGTTTGAAATAAATAAATAAAATTTTCTATGTTTTTGTTTTGAATTTATTTTGATTATTTAAATTAATATTTGATTTGTTTCTAACTCATTTTTACTCTAATAATACTCACTAAGGACTTTTTGGTCATTGTAAAACTCACACAACCCTGACTGGTCCCTACTATATATTATGTTTGGCTGATGAGAAAAGGAGATGACGAGAAAAGAATCCCAAATGGCGGACTCATAGGACATTGATTGCATTTGATTTATTTTTTCAAGTTTTCTCTCAAAAATGGGAGTAGAGATTGGTCTCTCTTTTTGAAACAACAAGAAAAATCAGAAACCATTTGTTGATTTTTTTTTATTCTCATACTTAGTTTTCTTCATACACATATCAATATTTTCTTCTTCAATCAACTAAGTTTTTTGTCGTCGGTAGTCCTCTTTACCCTTTCACTCTTTTTTTCATTCCCTTTTAACTTTCATTTGTTTTTTTAGATTAAATGATGTTACATATATGTTATTTATTTGTAGAGTTCTTTCTTTATTAAAAATTAGTGAACACTAGATTGATAGAAGAATGGTTCCTTTTATTTGCTACTAGATTGATAGAGAATGTTTTAATTAGATCCATATGCATTTCTATACTTTGCATAAATAACTACTAACTATTATTTGTTTAGATATAGGACATTGACCACATGCTTTTTATTTTTTGGTATTAATATATATATATATATATATATATATATATATATATATATATATATATATATATATATATATATATATATATATATATATATATAATGGTATAGTATTATTTTCATATTTTATTTTATTTTTACTCTATAGCAATGCAGATTCATTTTGGATAGCATGTATGTGTGTGTCATGTTAGCTTTCTATTTATTATTATTATTTTGAGTTGATGTAAAAAATTGTAACATTATTATAATAGTATTTTGGTTGTTATTGTCTTTCATTGCGTTGCGATTTCAGAGTTAAAATTCAATTTAACTTCCGAAAATCGCTTAGATGAATATATTCGATTGTTCGGCTTCTTTTAGAGTGATTATTATATGAATTCACTCTAAGTTAGCTCGGAGCTAAATTCATTTGCTTTCGATTTCGGTTGATTTCCGGTCTCGTGGCTTACTCGTGGACCTTCTTACAATGAGCTCTTAAGCAACATCAACTTAACTTTCAATAATTTCAAACCTTTGTTCTCTAATTATTGTAAATTAATATTCAAGATATTTTCATAATTAAAATTGGAAGAAAAAGATTACTTGAGTGAAAGGTTGAGTCGTAGTCCCGAATGTTAGGCCTAAGTTGTAAGAGCTTGTATGCCATAAGTGTTTGTGTTCCTTTCAAAACATTTGCAAATATTCAAATGTCTTTTCTCAATAAAATTGAAAGAAAAAAAATTACCTGGGTGAAAGGTCCAGACGTGGTCTCGAGTATTAGACCCAAGTTGTAAGAGCTTGCAAGTCATAAATACTCATCTTCCAAGCCCAAAAATACATCAAACACATCAAATTCTTATTTTTCTCCATCGTGTGATCTTTAAAACCTTTTAAAAAATGAAAGACATTTTGTATTAAGTTGATGCAAAGCAATGCTTCATCCATAATTTTTGAGTTGAGATAAGTGACATTTTCTCGAATGTTGATTTGCAAATCCATTCGATGCAATGCAAATGTATGCTCCTCACCTGTTTTTGGGTAAAATAATGTTCTTCGTGGATTAATAAAATATAGATTTCGCTAAAATCGACCAACAAAGAAACATTTTTCTAACCACAACTACGTGTGCCTTGAGTTCTCTATTGAGATACGTAGGAGTAGGATTGCGAAATCTTGTCAGACCCATTAATAAATGAAAAAACTTAGGTTTAGTCCCATTCGTTGCAAAAAATCCAAAAACATCTTCTCTTTTCTTTTGATCTTATTATTCTTTTCCTCATAATAACTTGAGAAGCCTAACATTTTCTAAGCTAACACTAACGCGCACAATTAACCTAATGGTTCCCGTTGAGTACAACATACGTGAGGGGTGTTAATACCTTCCCCTTGCGTAATCGACTCTCAAACCTTGATATTTGTTGCGATGAACATATCTTATCCTTTCTTTTAGGGTTTTATCTATATTTTCTCTTTCCTTATTTGGGAATAAATAAAGTTCGGTGGCGACTCTGTTCAATCCATCATTGCGAGTGTGCGATTATGTTTCACTAAGTCGTGTTCTCATTTTTTGAGGTGCGACAACCGGATTTTAAGCGCATAAACGCCCATTTTCGCGTGTCCATTTATGTTCTTAAAATCCCTTTTTGAAAATGATTATTTTTACAAATTAATTAAAAGATGCTTTCATAGTGCAAATAATTAAAAATTGATTTTATTTTTAAGTCAAATACAAGTTTTGTTCTTTCGATTCGAAATCGATATCTCTAAATTATGCTTTCTCAGTGAACGTTTTAATTAAAAACAGAGTAAAAATCAGCCCTTAAACAAATCTCATTTTAATCATTAATTTTGCGACTTAAATGCGAGCACCGTCGGTACGACGATCCTCACATTTTAGGCTCTAAGAACTTAGCCCGACATATTATAAACTGAGCAAAAACAATGATTGGAAATTAATACTAACGTTCTAAACATACTGAATATAATATAATAATGACAAAGGCACATGCAAGTAGCAAATAAGAAAGTAGTAATAACACTAAAGTGGAAAACCTAGAATGCACTGAACACGTATAATAAATAAGAAAAGCTCCAAAATTGATATTGAAAAATTGTTGAATAAAACTTCGGAAATTTGATGGCGGAAAGATTACAACTTAAACGATCCAAATATAATCAGAAATTTACAAAATCTTAAACTAAGGTGCACATATCTCTCAGTGTGAGAAAATAAGCGCTTTAGTAAAATTGAATTTTCTACCAAAAATAAATTCTAAAAAACTTGGATATCAAAAATGAATTCTAAAGACCTATTTATAGAGTTACAATTCATAGAAGGGTGTCCCAAAGCATGCAAGAGGTAGTGGAGAAAGTGGTGGGAAAATCTCTTACCAAGTCCGAAAATGTGCCTTATTTTTTTGAATTGCATAACCATGACCGACGTCATAACTCTGACGCCTTGGTCATCATGCATCGTGGAGGGAAGACGAGCGTTATTTAGGTGACAACATACTCGTCATCGAGATGACGCTCAAATTCTTCTACTTTTGTCTTCTTCTACTGATGGTCTAAGCCTGCCACATCATGACGGGCGTCATACTGGAAGGGAAGGCGCCATATCAGTACAAAGTTGTATTTTTGCTCCCGTTTTCTCCGTTTCACACTATTTCTTTGCACAAACACTCTTGAAACCAAAATACCTGAAACAAATACCAAGTACAAACGTAAAACTATAAAAAGGAAAGAAAAAAGACTCAAAAGACATGTGAATCGAGTTATAAGCGTGATACTTTTCCGAGGTATTAACCACTATTTTCTGCCCACGAACGGTCATACCCCCAAGACGACTTTTTTGGTTGCTAGCGCTTGTGCCGACAAACTTGATTTTCTCCCATCTATCCATGCGTTCTTGGTCAAAGGTCTTAGAAATTTGGTTTACATAAAAAAAGGGTAGGGGAATCAGGATAAGGTATAAAAAGTCCTACAAGTAAAGAAAGATAATCGCCTACCTAAATAGGTGGCAAGGTATCTGCCACCCTCTCGCCAGAGCTTAATTACATCTCGACAATCCATAAACTCAAACTGCTGTAAAAAACAGATTATCCTCTTCTCATCCAGAGACAGGAAAGTCTAGTCTTAATTTGTAACTATTATTGGGTCCTCCGTCCAGGATAGTGGAAAGAGGGGAACACCGTCAGCATCCAATGTTCCAAGAGAATCTTCCCGACCCATCACCCGGGAAAACTTATCTTTCCAATATTTATAGCTATTAGAGTGATGGGTAAAAAGACCCCCTATATGATGGTAGCTAAGGGTCACATAACTACCTTTCACCGGCTTAGTAAAAAAGAACGAACAAAAGACTATCGCCGTCAAGTTGACGTCCAACTCTTTGTAAATCAGCTCAAAAGTCCTAATGTAGCCCCAACTGTTCAAAAACTGTTGAGAAGGAGACACATTAAGGACTTTGAAGATCTTCATGGAAAAAGCAGAAAGAGGAAAAATGACTCCCATATCTTTAATAAAAGGAGGATAAAAGTAAAAGTACGGAAATGGGGAATCGAAAGGGACTAGTGAGGTAACCCTCTCGAATGACAAACAAATCTCCAAGATGACCCGATCCTCATTCCTCGAAGAAGAGACATCCATTCCCATCAGAAGGATACAAATTTGTTCCTCGAAAGTGTAGGAAGAGGCGGAGTCATTCGTGCTTTTGGGATCAACAAAGGAGGAATACATTTTGTTTATAAGAAAATAATAGAACAAATAGGAAGTCATCACCACCTTCGCAACCTCCAGAAAGGAACTATCTATCTAGAAATCCTAATCCTAACACGGAGACATTAAATCTCCTAAAAATCCAGTACAAGAAATTAGGAAGGATAAAAAAGTTCATACCTGAAAAGAAGTTGAGAGCTTCGCTAGGGTAGCTAGAGAAGGCAACTTGAGTAAGATCATGGAAAATGAGATACAATGAGAAAAACCCCTCTTATAAGGCAACCTTTTGAGTTCCCCCGTGTTTTATAAAACTCTGTACGAATTTTGCATTTTACACATACATGTTTAACACAAAGAATTACATATTTAACTATAAATTGATACAAATGAAGTATTTGATTTGAATATTTTAATCTCGTATCACCACATTAGAAGCAAGTCATTAATAACCATAAGACTAAGACACATTCATAAAAATAAAAAAATAGAATTACTTTTTGATTTTTTTAAAAATAATTATGAGTAAAAAATGAAATTAATATTTTACAAGCCTGACTAGATATTTATATTTAGTCTAGTGACCATACAATCCAAGAACTTGAAACAATTAAATCTTCCGATGACATTGTTTTTAAACAAAATTACACCAGATGTCATTTAAGTTATTTTTTTAACACGTTGATCATTTAAGTTTTTTTTATAATAATTTGGTCCTTTAAGGTGATTTCTACATCATCTTTCTCACATTTTGAACATTTAGAAATGTGTGGTTGTTGTGTTTTTTATTGCACTTCATCATTTTCATACCGCTCAAAATAATTGCATCCATAATTAGCACATTCACTTTGTTAAAAAAGGTTAACGGTGCACACTTTTGATAACTTAAAGGACCAAGTTATTACAAAAAAAACTTAAAGGACCAACATGTTAAAAAAAATAACTTAAAGGAACTCTGGTGAAATTTTGCCTTGTTTTTACAAGTGTAAACTAGATATTGCATTATTGTTATCGCCATGGATAGTAATTGAGAATTTCTTTTCCCAGCCTTAAGGTGTGGCTCACACCACTGAAATCCCAAAATTTCCCTCGGGTGTTTTCGGAGATGCACCTCCTTCGTAAATCAAACAACCACCTTATTTTTGTTTTCAAAATTTGTCTGGAGATGCATTTGCGAAACTTGTTGGGATGTATTCGGAGATGCATCTCCATAAACAACCAGAAACCCCATTTACTTCACATTTTTCACTGAGCTGATTTATTTAAACATTCAGTGACATTTTTAAAAATGCATATGCGAAACTTTTTGGGGTGTATTTGGAGATGCATCTTCGAAAACAACTTGGAACCCATTTACTTCACATTTTTTATTGAGCTAATTTATTTAAACATTCAATGACATTTTAAGCAATGCATCTCCGAAAATGTCAAGCGAGAAATTAAATATATCACCACCTTGCATGATCATCTCTCCCATACTCCATATCACTTCCATAACCCAAAACCTTAAAAAAATTCATTCTTGATCAACTGTTTGACTCCAAATCATCATTCTTGTGTTTTATCACATCAAAAGGAGTAAAAGAAGCTGCAATTTAAGGTAAACTTCACTCATTTCACCCCATATTTTCTATAAAACACACCACAATCAGAAAATATGCATATTCCCAACTTCCATTTGTGTATTTCATTGGCACGAAGTCGCCGTTTCAATTTAGGGTCACCGATGACACACTCTTGCCGATCTGATATCCAAATTGAATAATCTCCAATGAAATCCAGAAATTTCAAGAGTTGTCAAGCTCGAGTATCATTCACCCTCATTTGATAACGAATGTAATATACATTTTGTGAGGGGGAAAATCCCTTGTCCTTATTTTAATGATGTCAAACCTTTTTAGTTACTCATAATGTGTGCTTTGGACGGTGTCATCATATCATAGAATGCATTCATCCTCAACACATGCTCAAAGTATAAGTGAAATGAGTCCATGCATATATGAGCATTTCATAGATGTGAATCATGCACTTGATCATCATTGGTACCTTAGGTTCATAAGAAAATGGTTTGAATTGACCAAAATATAAAAAAAAACTCATTTTTGACAGTTTAAGAATTGAGTTGACTCATGACTTGGAGCGTAACTGTCTGGTGTGAACAGGTCGAGTCATGAGTCAACTCATGACTTGGAGCAGTAGAACTGTGAGTCGACTCATGACTTGGAGCATAACTCTCTGGTCTGAACAGGTCGAGTCATGAGTCGACTGAACTCTGAAAAAACCATGTTTGAGTTGACTCATCCCCTGTTTGAGTCGACTCATTGGCTGTTTGAGTCGACTCATTGGTTGTTTCATTTGAGCCATGTTGCCACGGGTCTGAACAGGTCGAGTCATGAGTCGACTCAACTCTGGAAAAACCCTGTTTGAGTCGACTCAACTGTGTGAACAAGTCGACTGGTCGCTGTTGGCACTCAATTTTCTGCTGTGCATTTTTGCAAAATTATTTTGTTATGTCTGTTACTTTGTCCATGCATCATATAAATATTCTAGAGTCTCTTCCTCAAGATTTAACAAGAAAAGTGAAATATATACACCAAGCTGCTCATCATCTTCATTCTTCATTGCATTTCTCAATAATCACACATAATAATCTTTGTTGATCATTGTGCATTGTTGTTGTGATAACATCCAAATAAGATTGGATTATCTTAGTTTGGGTTAAGGCTTTGTGTGGTTTTTTCTTGAATAAAACCATTGGGGGTTTGTCCTCCAAGAATTGGGGTTTTTTGCACTAACCTTTGCTTCACAAATTCAACCGAGTGAAAAGTTTGAAGAACGGAAGGTCCGTTCAAACAAGTAACGGTAACCAGAGAATTATGAAGAAAGCTTAGGGTTCAAGCGACTTGCATTCAAAATAAGTCGAGCTGAAGTTTTGGAGAACGTGGCGTTCTTGCAATAAGGTAACGGTAACCAGAGGTTTGTTTGAAGTGCTTGAAAGACTTGTTCAACTCGAATCAAAGGGAGAAAGTAGAATAGGATCTGAAACAACTCTAGGGGTTGATTGGTGGTGATCATTTGTTCTCTTATATTGACTTTGTAACGTGTTAATAGAAGTATCTCAATTCTAGATTTAGAATTGAGGGCAGACGTACCCTAAGCGAGGACGATAGGGGAACTGCCTCAACAAATCCGATCTTGTTCTCTCTATCTTTTAACTCTTTAAATTATGCATTAATTACGTTTTGTGTGAAATTAATAGTAAAATCAATATCGCTTGATTGTTGTGCATAGTAACTGTTCGATAAATTGTTGTTATCACTTTGATTGCAACTGAGTAAAATTATGCACATTCAATTTGAGTGAAATTGAAACTTGGTGTGGAGTGCACACCAAGTGTTCGATAAAATTAATCTCACACAAACTTAGTAATATTTTACTTGATCTCTTATTGCGTTTAAGCATTATTAGAGGTAACGATATCAAGGATTATAGTGGTTGATCGATTGATTTATATAGTGGTTGATAATCTCTATCTTAAGTAATTCCATTCGGTTTCACACATATCTGATCTTTCCATTAACGAATCGTTTAGACGATTATAATCTAGGGTGCTTTTGCAACCATTGAAAACATTTTTAAAAATCAAAAAATTTCAAAATCGATCTATTAAACCCCCCTTCTAGATCGGTACTATCGTCTAACAAGTGGTATCACGAGCGCTAATTCATCTAGTGCTTCACATATAACTTTTTAGAAAATGAGTAATGATCTTAAAGGGGCGTACAATAGGGCGCCTATTTTTACCGGTGAAAACTATAGTTATTGGAAAGATCGTATGCGTATCCATATCAACTCTATTGATAGGAAAGTATGGAAAGTCATCCAAGATGGTCCTATGGAAATAACCATGACCAATGCGGATGGTTTTGTTATACCTAAACTTGAAGCACAATGGAATGAAGAAGATGAGAAAAAGTACAACTATGATTGGAAAGCCACAAACATACTCATCGTCGTCTTAGGTGTTGATGAATATTATAGGGTTTCCCATTGTACTAGTGCTAAAGCTATGTGGGACTCATTGCAAATTACCCATGAGGGAACCAATGATGTCAAACTAGATAAAATCAACACCTTAACTCAAGAATTTGACCTTTTTTCTTATGGAGGATGGTGAAACCATTGCCGATATGCAAAAGCGATTTTATCATATAATCAATTGGTTAAATGCTCTTGGTATAACTACCACTAATGATGTTGCTACTAATAAAATCTTAAGATGTCTTAATAGGAATTGGCTACCAAAGGTCACCGCAATTAAGTAAGCCAATGATCTAAGAACATTGGACATGTAAACATTATTTGGCAAACTTCAAGAGCATGAGCAAGAGCTCATGAACCTTGAGAAACATGAGAAGCGTCAAAAGAAGGAAAAGAAGGAGAAAGCTAAGGACACCGAAAGGAAGTCTATCGCTTTAAAGACTTCAAGATATAATTCATCCACCAATGATGCGTGTGAGAGTGAATCAAGTGATGGCGATAAAGATTCGAATGAAGATATGGGTCTATCCGTAAGGAGGTACAACCAATACCTTAGAAAGAATGAAGTCCAACATTCGGATAAAAATCTTATCAACTACAGAAGACAATCAAAATTCCTGAATCAAGAGGAAGATAAGACAACTAAGTCAAAAGGATCATGCTTTAATTGTGGAAAGGCTAGTCATTATAAGTCGGACTGTCCCTTGCTGAAGAAAGACAAAGGAAAAGACAAACGTCACAATAAATCTAGCAAAGCTAGAAGAGCATACATTGCATGAGAGAGCGATAATGAGTCCTCAAGCGATGATAACTCAAGTGATGAAGAAGAAAATGCCAATTTTTGTCTTACAACTCATCGAAAGAAGAAAAAGAATGCAAGTCATTCTAAATATGATCATATTAATAAAATTTCTTATTGTAATTTGCAAAATGCTTTTAGTACTCTACACAATGAGGCCAAAGAAGCTTTCAAATGCCTAGCCTCAAATAAGAAAGTTTTCTACTATTTAGAAAAGAAGACTTCTGATTCCGAAAAGGAATTAGAAACTCTCAAGAAATCTATGATAGAAGTTACTAAAGGCAAAACTGAAGATGATAAGGGATTTTGGTTTGGATGGTCCGGATGTGAAACCTGTCACATTTGGCAAAGAGAGGTTAGAACTCTTCAAGCCAAACTAGACAAGGCTTTACAACCTAAAGTCACCTTTGCCATTGATCAATCACATTTTAGAAATAATATGAATAATCCTTATAAAAAATACACTTATTTGGTAAAGGATCAAGTTAGAAAAAGCAACTCTCATCCTAACTTAAATTGTCTATATTATTGCAAAAAGGGACATAATATTGCTAAATATCGATTTAGGAGATTTCTAGCCCCTAAAGGCATTTTTCAATGATTGCCCAAATGCAACCAAAGTTTCACTAACACACTAGGAACCAATGAAAATTTGATACCTCATTCCCTTGTTTAAATTTGTAGGTGGAATGTCTTGAGAATACGAAGAGAACATAGGTTTTCGATAGTGGATGCTCAAGACACATGACGGGTGACATCTTATTGTTCTTTGACTTTGTGGCTAAGAAGAAAGGGTTTGTAACCTACGGTGATAATAACAAGGGAGCTATAATTGGAAAAAGTAGTGTAGGTAATCCCTCCTCTACTACTATCTCAGACGCCCTATTAGTTAAAGGCCTTAAGTACAATCTCATTAGTATTAGCCAATTATGTGACAGAGGATATAAAGTATTGTTTTCAAAAGATTGTTGCATGATTGAACATAATGATAATAAGAATGATGTGCTTAAGGGTTGGAGGGAAAATAATGTATATATGCTTAACTTAAGTGAAGTATCTTTGACTAGTGCTAAATGTCTCGTCTCCATGAGTGAAGACTCGTGGCTTTGGCATAGGCGATTAGCGCATGTCAACTTTGACTTGCTAAATAAAGTTGTCACAAAAGATCTAGTAGTTGCTCTTCCCAAAATCAAATTTTCAAAAGATCACCTATGTGATGCTTGCCAAATAGCAAAGCAAACAAGGATCTCGTTTAAATCTAAAAATATTGTTTCTACAATGAGACCCCTTGAACTTCTCCATATGGACCTTTTTGGGCCATCTAGAATTAAAAGTCTAGGTGGAAACTACTATGGTTTTGTTATAGTAGATGACTACTCCAGATTTTGTTGGAATATCTTCTTAGCAAGTAAAAGTGACACTTTTTCTACTTTTGAAAAGTTTGGTAAGATGTCTCAAAACAAATTGAACACTAACATAGTTACTATTCGAAGTGATCACAGAGGTGAATTTGAAAACCACCTCTTTGAGGAATTTTGTGAAACAAACGACATTGATCATAATTTTTCTGCTCCAAGAACTCCATAATAAAATGGAGTAGTGGAACGTAAAAACAAAATTTTAGAAGAGATTGGAAGGACTATGATCAATGAAAACGGCCTTCCTAAATACTTTTGGGCCGATGCCATAAATATGACTTGTTATGTATTGAATATGATACTCATTCATCCTATTCTAAACAAAACCCCTTATGAATTGCTAAAGGGAAGGAAGCCTAATGTTTCACATCTTCATATCTTCAGATGTAAATCCTTTGTATTAAATAATGGTAAAGAAAACCTTGGTAAATTTGACTCAAAAGCCGATGAAGTTATCTTTCTCGGATACTCTCATTCTAGTAAAGCATATAGAGTATACAACAAAAGGTTACTTATTGTTGAAGAATTTGTGCATGTTTCCTTTGATGAATTTCATCCGAAAACTGTCAGAGAAGGTATTATTGTTGATGGTGCAGGTGTTCCTTCGGAAGACATGATAAAAGATCAAGAAGAAAAGTGTGTTGAACCCCATCCGGAAAAAGCTAAGGAGGAGCCGAATCAAATTTCCGAAAAGAAAGAGGAAGATCATTCCATTAATAACAATGATCTTCCTTTGGAATGGAAATCTTCTAAGGATCATCCCATCGATAATATTCTAGGAGATATCTCAAATGGAGTTACCACACGGTCAAAGATAAGTAACTTTTGTTATCATTTCACCTTCGGCTCTCAAAATGAGCCTAAAAACTCCAAAGACGCATTACTCGATGAACATTGGTTTTTAGCGATGCAAGAGGAACTTAATCAATTCAAAAGAAATGAGGTGTGGGATTTTGTTCCCCCTCCGTGAGACCATCGAGTAATCGACACTAAATGGGTGTTTAGGAATAAGTTAGACGAAAACAGAGTTATAACTCCCAACAAGGCTTGCCTAGTTGTTAAAGGGTATAACCAAAAGGAAGGCATCAACTATGAGGAAACTGATGCCCCGGTTGTCCGGCTCGAGGCTATACGCCTTTTGCTTGCATATGCTTGTTCTCAAAATTTCAAATTATTTCAAATGGATGTTAAGAGCGCTTTCCTAAACGGTCACATTAATGAAGAGGTCTATGTATCTTAACCTCCTGGTTTTGAAAACTATGAGCATCCTAACTATGTTTATAAGCTTAAACGTGCTTTGTACGGTCTCAAACAAGCCCCTAGGGCATGGTATAAGCGTCTTAGAAAATTTCTACTATAATAAGGATTCTCAAGAGGGAAGGTTGATACAACCCTTTTTATTAAGCGTCAAGGAAAACACTCTATCTTAGTTCAAGTCTATGTAGATGACATTATTTTTGGATCTACTAACATAAATCTGGTCAAGGAATTTTCTAAGTTGATGCAGGAAGAATTTAAAATGAGCATGATGGGGGAGCTAAGTTACTTCCTCGTAC
Organism: Lathyrus oleraceus; assembly: GCF_024323335.1. NCBI lineage: Eukaryota > Viridiplantae > Streptophyta > Magnoliopsida > Fabales > Fabaceae > Lathyrus > Lathyrus oleraceus. The sequence continues at coordinate 325,074,460 of NC_066584.1, read as the reverse complement.
TTCAAATCAAGCAACTTGAAGAAGGGACTTTTGTGAGCCAAACGAAGTATTGTAATGAGCTACTTAAGCGCTTCGATATGGCAAACTCCAAATTAATCGACACTGCAATGCCTACTGCTGTAAATATGGATCAGGATGAAAATGGTAAGGTCGTAGATATAAAAAGGTATAGAGGTATGATCGGATCTCTCCTTTATCTTATCGCATCTCAACCAGATATTATGTTTAGTGTATGTATGTGTGCTAGGTATCAATCATGTCCCAAAAAATCACATCTAAAGGTCGCCAAACGCATACTTAGATACCTTTATGGTACTTCAAAGTATGGGCTTTGGTTTAATAAGGGAAGTGATTGCTCTTTGGTTGGCTACTCCAATTCCGACTTTGCCGATTGCAAATCGGATAGGAAAAGTACTAGTGGCACCTGTCATTTTTATTCAAGCTCCTTAGTGAGTTGACACAATAAAAAGCAAGTTTCAGTTGCTTTGTCAACAACCGAGGCGGAATACGATGCTGCGGGTAATTGTTGCGCTCAAATTTTATGGCTCAAACAACAATTACTTGACTTCCATGTTCAACTTGAACGTATTCCCATTTTTTGTGACAACACAAGCGCCATCAATTTAACCAAAAATGCTATACTACATTCGTGCACTAAACATATTGAAATTCGACATCACTTTCTTAGGGATCATGTTGAGAAAGGTGATGTTGTCTTCGATCATGTTGATAGCGAAAATCAACTTGCCGACATTTTAACAAAACCACTTGCGGCTGAGCCTTTCTTCCACATCCGTAGGGAACTTGGTGTTCTCGATATCTCGGACCGTGTTTAAATAAATATATTATGCCTGTCTATTCCTTGATTTATAAGTGTGGCTATGTGAGGGAACTCACCGTCCATCACCATTGGAGGTAATATCGTTCCTATCCATTTGACATTTTGATCAACTATGTATGTATATACTTAATATATGTAATTCTTGATGTTCATTTGATGGCTTGATCTAAGTTTGATCAATTTCTATGTTTGAATTATACTTGAACTTGCTTAGGTATCATATTTAACATGCATGTTACTGTATTTAGTTATTTGTCTTAAAGTTAATGCTAAACAAATCTAGCAATGTTATTTACTTATTTTCTTTTACTCCGTGTAATATTTATGCCTATACTTTTTCCATTGACTTCATGTTATGTGCATGGTTGTTGATGTCTATATGTTGCAAAGTCGTTGACTAAGTGCTTATGAATATCTTTATATCATGTTAACCGTTTCATTGTTTCTTTTTGATGTTGTCAAAGGGGGAGAAGCAATGGAAACACAATAGCTGATTTAGCAGATTTATAATAGTAGAATGTTTGAAGGCATGCATAAAATCAAGGGGAGGATGTCTATTAAAGTACGCGATTGTTCCACAGTTTGCCATCATCAAAAATGGGGAGTATGTGAGGGCAAAGATCCCTTGCCCTTATTTTAATGATGTCAAACCTTTTTAGTTGCTCATAATGTGTGCTTTGGACGGTGTCATCATATCATAGAATGCATTCATCCTCAAACATGCTCAAAGTATAATTGAAATGAGTCCATGCATATAGGAGCATTTCATAGATGTGAATCATGCACTTGATCATCATTGGTACCTTAGGTTCATAAGAAAATGGTTTGAGTTGACCAAAATATCAAAAAAAACTCATTTTTTACAGTTTAAGAATTTTGAGTTGACTCATGACTTGGAGCGTAACTGTCTGGTGTGAACAGGTCGAGTCATGAATCGACTCATGACTTGGAGCAATATAATTGTGAGTTGACTCATGACTTGGAGTGTAACTCTCGGGTCTGAACATGTCGAGTCATGAGTCGACTGAACTCTGGAAAAACCGTGTTTGAGTTGACTCATCCCCTATTTGAGTCGACTCATTGGTTGTTTGAGTCGACTCACTGGTTGTTTCATTTGAACCATGTTGCCACGGGTCTGAACAAATCGAGTCATGAGTCAAATCAACTCTGGAAAAACCCTGTTTGAGTCGACTCAACTGTGTGAACAAGTCAACTGGTCGCTGTTGGCACTCAATTTTCTACTGTGCATTTTTGTAAAATTATTCTGTTATGTCTGTTACTTTGTCCATGCATCATATAAATATTCTGGAGTCTCTTCTTCAACATTTAACAAGAAAAGTGAAAGATATACACCAAAGTGCTCATCACCTTCATTCTTCATTGCATTTCTCAATAATCACACATAATAATCTTTGTTGAGCATTGTGCATTGTTGTTGTGATAATGTCCAAATAAGATTGGATTATCTTAGTTTGGGTTGAGGCTTTGTGTGGGGTTTTTCTTGAATAAAATCATTGGGGTTTTGTCCTCCAAGAATTGGGGGTTTTTGCACTAACCTTTGCTTCGCAGATTCAACCGAGTGAAAAGTTTAAAGAACGGAACATTCGGTCAAACAAGTAACGGTAACCGGAGGATTGTGAAGAAAGCTTAGGGTTCAAGCGACTTGCGTTCGAAATCAACCGAGCTGAAGTTTTGGAGAACATGGCGTTCTTGCAATAAGGTAGCGGTAACCAGAGGTTTGTTCGAAGCGCTTGAAGGACTTGGTTCAACTCGAATCAAGGGGATAGAATATAATAGGATCTGCAATAACTCTAGGGGTTGATTGGTGGTGATCATTTGTTCTCTTGTATTGACTTTGCAACGTGTTAGTAAAAATATCTCAATTCTAGATTTAGAATTGAGGACAGACGTACCCTAAGCGAGGACGATAGGGGAACTGCCTCAACAAACTCGGTCTTGTTCTCTCTATCTCTTAACTCTTTAAATTATGCATTAATTACGTTTTGTGTGAAATTAATAGTAAAATCAACATCGCTTGATTATTGTGCATAGTAACTGTTCGATAAATTGTTGCTATCACTTTGATTGCAACTGAGTAAAATTCTGCACATTCAATTTGAGTGAAATTGAAACTTGGTGTGGAGTGCACACCAAGTGTTCGATAAAATTAATCTCACACAAACTTAGTAATATTTTACTTGATCACTTATTGTGTTTAAGCATTATTAGAGGTAACGATATGCAAGATTATAGTGGTTGATCGATTGATTTAGATAGTGGTTGATAATCTCTATCTTAAGTAATTTCATTCGGTTTCACGCATATCCGATCTTTCCATTAACAAATCGTTTAGACGATTATAATCTAGGGTGCTTCTGCAACCGTTGAAAATATTGTTAAAAAGCGCAAAATTTCAAAATTGATCTATTCAACCCCCATCCTCTTCTAGATCAGTACTATCGTCTAACACATTTCACCAACTTTAAACTGAAGACGAATGAAGATTTAAAGGTCGCGTGGAATACATTTTACGTTATGCATCAAATGGTCCGATTGAAATGAATTCGAAGATTGCAAGATCCATCAACGATATTATCCATATGTTGCAATGTCCTGAACTACCCGTTTATAACGATATGAAATATTAAATTTATGTTAATAATATATATATATATATATATATATATATATATATATATATATATATATATATATATATATATATATATATATATATATATATATATATATATAATGTTGAGTATTTTAATTTAATGTCAAGTTATTTTTATTTTTAGATCTTGTAATCTATGTTTTTAGTTTAAGTATTATGGTCATTTTTTTGAATATATATTTCTGAATTACTAATATATTTTCGAAGATGCAACTCCGAATTATAATTAAATATTAAATAAGTGATTCATTCATTTGTATTTAATTTAAAAAAAAATAAATACATCCCTAAACTTTAAAAACATTTTTTAGATTTTCAACGAGGGAAGGGTTTGTGAGAAGGAATAGATATGGAAAAGAAATTGTTTAATAATTTTGTAAATGGCATGTATTGTGAAAACAAGTGTCTCATTTTAATTGTTTTGCAATAACTAGAATTATCCCCGGCCTTCGGGTAAGAAAGAGGTTAACAGAAAATGGGTTGTCGGAGCTTAACCTGCTGCAACTTCCAGTTCCACTCCACAACACTCCTCCCAACCTCACCCACTCCCTTTTCCATATCGTTCTCTCATCCTCAACTCTCCACCTACAACCACAATGGGATTCCCCTTCGCTCTGCAACCTCCACCTCCAAAGTTCGCGCCAAGTTTGAGAAATTCCAAGTCGAACCTTCTCAAGAGGCCGAAGCTTCATCCTCACTAGAAACTATCACCACAGATACTCCTCTTAATAGTAACGATAACGAGGAAGACGATAGGTAAATCAATTTTGATCCCGTCACACTTAGCATCATCTTTTCAATTGGAAGTTAGTAGAATCATGAATGCTAGAATTAGATATTATCTGTGTGAATCATATTCCAATGGGTATAAAAAATTTAACTTTTTTGCTTTCTGTTTTACAGTTGCTTACCTCCGGACTTGGAGGGTGCAGTGATACAATCAAGTCAGGCTGCTGCATCATTTGTATCTTCAGGAGGGATGAGAGCAATAGTATGTTCTCATACACCAGAATCATATTCCGTCGAAGTTAATAATTGTTTCCTTTTAGTTACGAAGTGCACCATCTCGCGTGTGCTAAATTTTTTAACTGTCTTACAGGTTGAACTTTTGATTCCTCAACTGCAATTTTTAGATGATGAAGGCGCACAGTTGGAGCTTTGGGAATTGTCGAGGGTCTTCTTGGATACACTTATTAAAGAAACACAATGTCAGGTTTGGGGACTTATTCTGGAAGTTATGAACTCAAAGCACATAAAAGATATGAAGAATTTTCTGGATTCAAAATGTTTTTCTTTTCCTTTTGGTAGACCTACTAATGTATTTCTCCAAGATGCTATTGCATGTGTTGTTACATGAGTTGCTATTGTAGCTATTGCATGTGTTGTTACATGAGTTGCTTTTAAAACAAAACTTGAAAATATTCGATGAAAATGCTAGCAGCCTCCGAAATTCATTACACTTAAGGATCTACAAAAGATATGTCTATGCTATAGTTACAAACTTAAGACATGACACAATTATCCAAAATCGATGCTCGTATTATAAATATTGATATTGACTTCCATGATAATGTGCTTCATGACGAATTCAAATGTTCAATCCGGTCTTATGATGTGTATGTTCATATATTGTTTGATATAAACTCTGTTGCTAAGTTTCATGAGTTTGATTGTTAGAAAGTTAAAGCTGTATTTCCGGATGCTGGTGCTGCAGCTCTTCTAAAATATCGGTGGAAAGATGCTTTGTTTAGTTTTGCAAGGTGACTGCCACCATATTGATTAATGCTTTATGTTTTCTTTTGTTGTAGTGTTCACTCTTACAAAAGAACTTTCAAAAGAGCTAGAGATTAATGCTTTATTCATGTTTTAATGTTTACTCTTACTCATGCACTGTATTTTTTGTCACGCTATTCTTATTTCATGTATAGTTAATTTTTCTGTTTCTCCAGCTTAAATGATCGAAAGCCTGTAGACAGTGGTGATGAGATAGTGGTCATGATTGTTCCTGATTATCAGATGTTAGAATATGTAGAGAAAATTTCATCCACTCTCTCCGATGATCCAGTAAAGTCTATGAACTCTCTCCTGTTCTATCTGTAATGCAATAATTTTTTGTTAGAGATTCTTATGATATCTGAAATTTAAACAGCCATGTACTGCACAGTGTGGTGAAATTTCCTCATCATGACGAAAAGCAATATGTGAAAGCTTATTATGTGTCTGATTCTAGTCACTAGATTCTAATTCAATTTCCCACATAAGAATAGAGCTGGAAAAAAAATACGACAAGGGGTTAAGAACTAACGATAATTTTCATATTTGTCATTCTCGACTCTCGAGCATCTGTAGACTGCAAGATTGTCACTTTACATCAAGTTTAGAAATTTCCATGTAATGTGCTTTAATATTTTTAATTTCTGCTCAAACTGTTTAAATATTGGCAGCCAAGGCCCCTTATCATGTGGAATCCCCGTTTGTATAGCGCGGATATCGGGGTTGGATTTAATGTACGGGAGTTAAGGCGCAACTTTTTAAGGTATGATTTCCAGGCCATTCCATTCCAAAAGGCTTAGATATGTTTGGTTTCAAGTTTCAACTGTAAACCAAGTATACACGGTATCATTTACTTCCTAAATTTCAATCAACTATAAGAAATAGTATCTTTGTCAACTGAAGTTGAATACTTGTTTTTGTTATTTCATCTCTTTTAGGACAATCTTACATCTGTTTAAGTCTTTTTGAGTTAGGAAACAGACTTAGCTAGCATTAGATAAATTCTGTGGTTCGCTTCAAGCTAGTAACTTACCGTCTGTTTGAATAAGAATCCCTTTCTTGTACTTTCTCAATACATTTTATTTAGAAGAATTGGTTTGTTTCTATTAATCCAGACTACTGAATTATGATCATTTGTTGTTTGTACAGCAAGTTTACAACTGTATATCATATGCGACCTATGCCATTTGGTGCAATCTTTCGGTGTTATCCCGGGTATGGTCTTTTATTCCTTCCCATAAGGGTTATTGCTTATTAGTGTATGTGAATAACAACAATACTTGCTCCTTTTTAGATTGTCTGCATCCATTGTTAACTCTGCACAATCCAATCTCAGACCATCCAAAAACTTGCCATAAAAAATCAACTTTAAGTTTAAAATCAGATTAAAACTTAATATAAGTGAAATTTCCCATTTTGACGGTAGCGATAATTTACTGCACGAAATATGAATTGTAAAGGTTATCCCTCTATTATTTCTTATCTACTTCCTGGTTTTCAGATTGTGGAAAGTATTCAGTGATGACAAGGATAGGCCAAATAGATATTTGCTTGCAAAGGAATATGCCGGCCGGCCTGATACCGATGATATTGAGGTTAGTAGCTTCAATTTTAACATCTTGCTAGATATTACTCATAGCCATTACTGGTTTTAAAATGAAAAAACCCAAGGAAAGAAAAGAGAGGGTCAGTGGCATTCATATACTACTAAATGGTGCAGATTTTATTTGACAACAAGGAAGATGCGGAGTCAGAGCAAGGACAGAGTCTGCTTGACAAAGCGGCAGGCGTCTTCTCTTCGATTAACCGTTTCATGAAGTCTATTTGATGGTTCTTGATTGATGATGCTTTTTCACACTTGTTCTTATTCAAGTAATTCATGTAAATTTGTATTTCTTCAAAATTAAATTTAGAAACCTTACATCTTGTATCATATACTATACTGCATTGCATGTATTCATATGGTGATGTGTTCCATTAAATAGAAGGACACAAGTAAAAGAAAGCATACTTTAAAAATGAAAGAACGGTCTTTGGCATGAGAATCTCACCCTTCCTTTTTATTCCACCAATTGATAAACAAAACAATGAAAACATTAAAATAACATGGTCTTATTTATCCGCGACAGATACTCGAAAATATGAATTCTTCTATGTAGGCATATGAAAACTTAAAAAACAAAACTCGTGAAGCTCTCCGCGATGCCTTTAAAGTAATCAAAGTTGTCTGTTACATCACTAAAGAGCCTCATGTATGGTTTGTCCATGGTAATTCCAACCATTCAGAGTCACTCGAGGAGCGACACCCAGAGGAGTCTCAAACGATATATCAATAGTCATGGCCTCACCGGGCACCAGGGAAAAATAGTTATCTGAGTAATGAACCGGGAGAATTCTTGTGTCTTCTCCCTCTTTGCGATCCTTACTTGAAGCATGAACAGAAAAATTTAGAAAGAAAGCAACACCTATGTCATATCCATTAATTTCAGAAACCTTTGAACCATCACTTTTCCCTGCAAAGTGTCTGTGTAACTTCTTAAACCAGCCGACTTCTTGTCCTTTTCCAGCCCCGTTATGTACAGTTTCTACCGAGTCTGCAACTAAGCAACTATCTCTATGTGTACCTGTTGAACCGTGCTCGAATGTTAAACTTTTTGAGTCTGGTATTTTAGCTTTGTTATGCACATGCATTTGGAGTTTATATGTGGATCCTTCAATGAAAACCTCGGATGTTATCTTGAGAGGTATTTTCTTCTTCCTATAAGGCTCCAATAACTTGTAATCTCCACCAGGAAGATGCAACCAATAAAAGTTTCTAGATAAAATTCTATTGTCTGACATGTCGTACAGTTTGAGAAGAAGAAAGTAGACCGGCTTAGGATTTTTCGACTTCGGATACTTCATCTCAACAAAAGGTGTTACCTTTTTAGGCAAGAAAGATAGTTTTTCATGTGTTTTGTAATATGGAGATGTTCCTTCAAGATCCCATACCGAAACTTCAATAGCTACGTTAGACAATTCTTCTGATGTAGTATTGATAACCTGTTTTAAGAAAAATATATACAGAATAATCAAACCTTCAAGAAACTTTGCTTAACTGGACCTCAAAATAGAAGTTTAATTCAGACACTAACCTCTATAAAATATGTAGCCAGATTAAGCTGTATATGAATTGGCTCAGCAGCGCATCGACAGCCATAGAAACCTGCTGTTTGGTCATGTAGATGATCATAAAACTGACCTCTCAGACCAGTCCAAGGATTTTGTGTCTTCCAAATCAACACGCCTGTATATTTGGTCCACATGCGAGAAGTCCATCCTTCCAAAAGGGCTCTATATTGAATGAAGTTAACAAGTTGCGCCTGAGACGATAAAAGTAAAGAAAAATGCAAATCAACCACAGAACATCGAATCTAGGAAGACTAAAAATGCATCACGAGTGACATCGTGGATAGAGTTTTCTGTTACCTTCAAACAAAAATCGTCAAGATCTTTTACAGCACCATAAAGCTGAATCTGATCATGAACCTTGTCTGGCTTTGAATATGGAATGTATTTATGGTATTTCCATATGGGATTCGGAATCTCTTCTACATAACCATTGGAAAGTTTCTTAAACAGAGGTATCTGCCATCCTTCTGAAGGCATTGTCGCTCTTATAGTAGCAGCAACTGGTATTCCCACGGAACCGACTTCTGGGTTGAATCCATATTTGTAAAAACTATCCTTGAAGAAATCTTCAGGGTTTTGAATTTCATAAGGTCCATCACTGAAGCCTCCCTTCCCATCTGCAAATCCACTCCATAACGATCCTTCTATATAAATACGTGTGCCGTCAAGATACTGACTAGGATCCCCTAACTTCGTGGATAAGCTTCCTTTTTCGTTTTCATGCTCGAAATAAGGATGAAGTTTCAGATCATTTTTCAAAGCATCGTTTATATCAGCTGGCGGAACTTGTTCATTTCCACCCACCCAGAGGGCAAGACTGGGATGATTTCGAAGAAGCTTGACCGTGTCTCTTGCACAAAACAAGAAAAGGTCATGGTCTAGTGGACCCTGTGGATTTGATACCGGGTCACCGCGCCCATCAACATCCCCGGTAATCCAGAACTCTTGCCATACCTTTAAGATTTAAACCAGCGACACGATCAATTAACAAAATCAAAACTCTACTAATGTAAGCATAATCCAGTATACGCAGAAACAATTGAACTGAACTTCATAAGCATAATGCAGTATACGCAGAAACAAGTTATAAAAAAGAAAAGTGTATTAAGCAACACATATAAGCAAGAATCAAGGTGTAGTACCAAAAGACCATAATAATCACAATAATGATAAAACTCTGGTCTTTCAGCTAGTCCACCACCCCAGCAACGAATCATGTTGAAATTCATATCTGCGTGAAACTTGATATCTGTGTGATATCTCTTCTTTGAAAGTCGAAGTAGACCATCAGACAATATCCAATTACCCCCTCGTATAAAAATTGGTTCGCCATTGACTTTGAACAACCTACGAAGCAAAAAATACATGCAGGAAAACAGTTTAAATTTTGAATGAATTCTAGTAAGGAAAACATTGATGAAACAAGCCACCATACCTCCCACCAGTGGCACTATCAATATGACTCTCAATTTTGCGGAATCCAAAGTAATGGCTCCATGAATCAGATTCACCAAATCCTTTAACATCAATGCTAATAACAACATTGTACAAAGATTGCTTCCCCATTCCATTGGGCCACCATAAATCAGGCTTGTAGAAAAAGAGCTGCCAATTCAGACAACTTGAAAGTAAGTGTTAAGACTTAAACCCCGAGTTATTCAAGTTAACAGGATCGATAGTAAAACGACGATTCAAAATGTTGTCAATCCAGGATTACACATTTTCTTAACTTAGGGAAACAAATGAAAGAAATATGGCATAAGAGTTCTTCTCATGTTTTAAGAGTCGGATGCGGATCAAGGCCTTTAGCAGAATAAATGCTGTCACTGACCTCGGGAAATGTATATTGCATCCGTGACTTTGCTGGAACCGAAATAGTTTGAGTTTGAAGCTGCTCTACTAAGTGAATGCTCCCCTCAAGCTCTGTTGTGACATGGATACTCAACGAGCATTGAGCAGTCCAGGAGCTTCGGTTTTCCAACTCAGTAGTTGCATGTAGATATACTCTCTTATAATTGTCAAAAAATGACGACACCAAGTGGGGATCAATTATTTTAACTGGCTGCACCAAACACAGAAACCAGAATCATCGCACCAAAGAACTGTTGGAAGTATCATCAACTAAAGTGTATGAAAAAAATACTAGATATTTCGGAAGGAACTAAAGTAGTTCATGTGACTTACCCCAGTAACAGAAATGGAAACCTCATCCCAAATTCCTGTATTCCTATCTCTGCAATCAAATCAATACTTGTGTCGGTTACTGATAAAGTTTCCTTATATAGCTCTTCATAAATCAGAAACTAAACAAATAATGCCGAAAATGCCCATACTTTGTTAGTGCCATATGTTATACTAGTATGTTAGTGTTACCACACAGTTTATAGCAATGTCACCTTATAGGAGCAATCCAATCCCAACCTAAAACGTATTGTGTAGCCACATCCTTTCCTATCTACAAAACCGGAAGGAAAAAAATGACTAACAGATCTCAGAAGTCAATAACCACTTGACTTGATATTTGATTTTTTCATGAATTGAGAGTTTAATAGCTTGGACTATGAATTTAATTCCTGACCTCATGATCTCCGCCTTGTCCTCCTTGAGGAGGAACACTCCCGGGATGATCTGGAGGGTGAACAAGAACAGCAAGCAGGTTATTACCATCCGGATGAAGAATATTAGTAACATCAAGAGAATGCCTCCGAAACATTCCTTTCGGGAGAACCATTTTGTGCCCGTTCAAATAAACATCGGCAGAGTAGTTGATTCCGCGGAAGTTCAGATCACAATGCTGATTGCTTGACTACAAGGGTGGAGTAATTAGCAACAACATCCACCAAAGTTCAAAGAAAAGAACTACCAAACCAGAAACCACATTTTGAAAAATGAATTCAATTTCATGGATTTCAAAGCAATAAGAACTACCAAAAAGTAAAAAAAAAAAAAAAAAACCTAAAATTTGACAGTAAGAGAGAGGAGAAATCTCACCAGCTTACAGTGAAAAGAAGTAAAGAACCAGAAAGTGTAATAATCTGTTCCAGAATCAGCAATGTCTAGAATAGCCTCATTTCCAAGTCCATAAAATGGATCCGGCACAAGTTTATTCTTCACCAAAGTTCCAAGAACACTGTGAAATCAATAAAAAAAGAAAACACTTAAACCCGAAGCAATCAATAATGCAAGAATCACGATGCAGCATTTCAGTAGCAGCTACATAGAGAGAGAAAGAGAGAGAGCACTCACGTGCCAGGCACGAGAGCTTCCATCCATGGCAAGGTGGTTCCAGAAGGAGGGTTAGTGGTGGTGAGTTGAGTTCCATTGAAATGTACTTCGTTGGACCTAGCTGCAAACCAACCTGAATCAAGCGTGGTCTTTCCTTGATCTGTCGCCATGGGAAAGAAACAGCAAACAGTTGTTATTAGTTCATTGATTCATTAACCTTATTTTGTGTTGTTCACTGTTTGTGTGTTTCATTTTTAGTTAGTATCGATCTCAGTCTCATAGTTAGGTAGATATTTACTAATAATGTTTCTGTCGGTACGCAAGCACAAGAAAAGAAACAAAGATCAAATTTAATTTTCAAGCGTGGGGCACGTGGATTTTGTCAGTAGTAACATACTAATAATGTGTTACTATGTTCTTTCTTGTTAGTACTAGAAATCATTAACGTTGGTAATTAAAAAAAGTACTACGTAGTATATATAATTGGATACAAGTTACAATGTGGTTAAAAAAGAAAAGAAGATGGATACAAAACACTTGTTTGTTTTGCGGAGAAAAGACAGAATATTATCACACATAGGATTCCTTACCTATTTTCAACCACACACTAGATTTCCGTCTAAAACATACTATCTCTCAAAATTTACTTTTTTCCTAATAAATATATTAGCGTCTATGCATCGATAAAAATATAAATAATATATTTTATTTGAATATAATTTTTAAAAAATACAAATAGATTATGTGGAAATACAGTATATGAAAGTTAATGGTAAAAAGTTATGTGTAAGTTATTTATATTTGTTTTTCCAAATCTAATATAAATACAAGTTCTGTTAAAACAATCTTTTGTTTTAAGTCCTTACTACAAGATAATTCTTAAATTGTATAGTAAATTTGATAAAAATAAATTATAATAAATTATTTTTGTTCTTATTCTTATTTCCCATGTACTTATTTATGAGGTTTTAATTTATGGATGTTTTTGTATATCCATAAATGTCAAGCGAAAAATTAAATAAAACACCACATTGCATGTTTTTCTTCCTCATGATCAAGCGGAGTTTCACTCTCAAAATCCTGGAAAAAAATTCTTTAATTCTCAATCAACTTTTCAACACCAAAACATCATTCTTATATTTCATCACATCAAAGAGAGTAAAAGAAGCATGAATTTAAGATAAAGTTCATTCATTTCATTCCTCGTTCCTTGCATTAATGTGGTTTTTGAGTTGAAAAAATAAAAGTTGAGTTTGGATATGCATCCTTCGGACTCAATTTCATTTGTTTTGAAGATCCATCTCCGGATGTGCCTGATACTTTGAGTTTTTAATATGTTTTTCTCTTATTGTTGGTGTTAGATATGATGCACCCAAATATCTTTCTCAAAGCTACTATGAGGATGAATGTCAAATCGAACAAAGTGAAGAATGATGTTAAATCGAGTGAAGTGAATGATGATGTTAAACCAGACGCTATTATAAAAAATATATACAACAACGTCCATCTTACCACGGTTCTTTGAAGGACCGTGGTGATATCTATAAACTCAGGCGCCAACATTTTATTTTATTTTATAATTAAAAATTATTAACATATTACCACAATTAGTTAGTCCAACCATGGTAATATAATTTTCATTTTGTTTTAAAAAATTAAAAGGTTAAAAACTGGCGCTTCTTTGTAAAATTTCATTAAGTAAATTATATATCACCACGGTTGTGGTATGTGACCGTGGTGGTATCCCTTATTCATTTTCAAGTAACACAGCTAACTAGCATGTCTCTTCAATTGCCATTTTTTCCACTGAGAAACAAAATGAGGCAATTTCAACCCTAACATTCATCGATCATTAACGAAACAACACACGATTTCAACCCTAACATTCATATTTCATCGTTCATCGTTCATTTCTCGTTTTGTTTAACGCGCGTGACCTAACAAATCAATCATTTTCATCATTCATCGTTTATCGGTTTTACTCACAAACCGTCGAGGAGAAAGGCAACACCCTTTTTTTTTCTCAAGAACTGTAGAGGAGGAGGACGAAAAATCTCACAACATAATCTTCTTTACTTATTCATCACATTTTCGTTACGTACTTTTTACTTATTCAGTTGCCATTGTTGTTGATGTTTATATTTATGTTGTTGATGTTGAAAGTTTAAGGTTGTTGTTGAATGTGTATGATCACATTTGATTAATACTTTGTTGTTATTGTTATTTATTGAATGTGTATTAGAGACATTTTTTTAATCTTTTATTGTTGTTGTTGTTATTGTCGTGTGTTGTTTTGTTGTTGAATGTGTATGATCACGTTTGTCTGGTTAAGATTGATTTAATCTTTTATTATTGTCTTTGAACATATAGATGTCGTCTTCTTCATCTAGTAGTGACGAAACCTATATAGACTAAACTCATACAAATGATTCTCAAGATGGAAAGAAAAGAAAACGAAGAGGTGTCACAATGATGGCTCAATTGATAAAAGTCTACAACTCTGGTCGCAAATTGTCGATCGCGTTTGATGTGTTTTATAGAGTAGTTAATGGTGATTATTCTTTACTTTTTAAGAGTTATGTTGTGTTCCTTGGACATATCAAAGTTAGTATGTTGATAGATGATTGGAAAGAAGAACCAACATATGTCAAAATAGCATATGGACAAATGTTATGGTATTAATTTTAATTTTCATCTATTCAGTATCACTTTTTATAATTTCTAATACATACTTATTGATGTAAATGTGGTTGACTTTTGAGTTTACCGATAATTCGAAGTTGAAAAAAAGGTGGATTAGTTATGCTGATAGGAGTTGGAGGGGATTTAAGTCACAACTCATGTGTGACTATACTATGAAGCCTAAGCCTGGTCTTGAGCGTCCATGGGTGAGATGCAATTATATTTCGAAGAAGGTTTGGAAAAAAATTGTGAAGTTTCGTCGTTTTGACAAATTCATGGTTAGTACTAATATAATTTTTTTGATAATTTTTATGCTTATGATTTATAGATACTAATCATATTTTCATTATGCTTAACAGACTAAAAGTGAAGTAGGAAAACAAAATAAGGCAAAAAATATATATCCATATAGATTGTCTCGTGGGGGTTACATGAAACTTCAGAAAATAATGATTAATGAAAAAGTAACAAATGGGAGATAAGGACTCCATTAGTCGTCATCACAACCCATCTCCATCGTCATGACATGATAATTGGAAGATGGCTCGACTAAGACCAAAAGAAGAGTACACCTCAAATGCCTTAAGAGTAGTTGTTGAGAAAATTGTAAGTAGGATTTTTTGAGCATGTGTTATGTGTTATTTAAATTGCTTTAGTAACAATATATATCATCATGTTGTGTAGGATTTGTTGGTTGTGTTGGCCCGTGAAGGTTCATTTGTTCTAGAACCACGACATGATACACTGATAGAAGCAACCAAAATAGATGAGCATGGTGGGCGTGTTCATGGTGTTGGAGAAGGCGTCAACCTAAGATTATATTATGGTTCATCCAGAAAAAGCATCGAACAAATGCAAAAGGAAAAGATTGACCATTTTGAGAAGACGTTAGAATAACAAAGGATTTTTTTTTGATGAAAAGTTAGATGAGGAGCGAGAAAAGCGCATGAAAGACGTGGAAAAGTTAGAAGAATTTTATGCGGTATGTGAGAATAGTGTTTTATCTGAAATGTATGATATATATTGTGTTGATTCTGTTTTGTGTTCCTGTTATTATTATGATGCAGAGAATCAGTTGAACCATCCAACAATATACAAATGAAGATGGTGATGATCAATTTCCTGAAAGAATGTGTGTGGTGCTAGCACAAAAGGAAGTTGTTCAGTCGCCCCTTCAGATATCCATAATGAGATATTTGCTCCTTCCACAAATGAAATTAACACATTGTTCGAACACATTATGGATGCCGAAGACCTAATTCCTATTCAGCTAGAACATTGTCTACAGATAGAGATCTTTGATTCTGATCCTAGAGATATAAGGAATTTTCTCTTTGGAAATGCGTGGTTGGACGTAGGGATATTACAAGTTTGGTGCATGTAAATATAAAATCTATTGAATATGACATATGGTACATTTATAGTTTTTGTATTTCCTTACTTATTTTTAATTTTTTTTAACCATTTTGGTACTTTTACTGTGTTTATATAGAATTAAATAAATTGAATATTTATGACATCTTGTATTCATATAGAATTCGATGGGCAAATAATAATCCAAAAATGATTGAAGATTACATATGATCACAAATAAGTGAGGGGGGAAAGAGCGTTCCTTAGCACGATTTATCAAGTCGTGAGTAATTTCGAAGTTATGGTTTATCTATTATAGTTAGTTTCTATGTTTTAGAAAATAATAATTATATATGCTCGTTTTTATTTAGTGATCATTGACAATTGATCATCATATCTCTTAGGACGAATATGATAACCATATTGTGTTCCTTACATTACCCACTTGAAACTAACATGAAACTTATCATTTCTACGTAAGTTTATGTTTATGAGACTTTTAGTAATATTTTCTTTGACTTTGTAATTTGTTTAGAGCATAATATATTTAAATTATTTTCAATATACAGGGTTGTGCAACGAAACTATTACTTGAACAATATTAGAAAAAAATCTGCATTTATATATATATATATATATATATATATATATATATATATATATATATATATATATATATATATATATATATATATATATATATATATATTTACACGCACACATGTTTATATATTCATGAAATGTTTAAATTTATAGACGGGGAGGCAACCAAAGGGATACGAGTGTGGGTATGTCATGAAACACATGTTAAACATTGTCTCTGCCGACATTGTTGATTCTTGGGAAAATGTATATATTATATATGTCATAAATATTTACAATAACATATTAATGTTTAAGCTTTCTATTATTTCAAATCATGTGATATTCAATTTTCTGTACTTTTTTATATAGACGTTTACCGACACTACAACATTCCCCACCAACGACTATAAAGACCTTCGTAAAAGTTGGGTGTTTTGCTTCAATTCTCTTAAGGCAAAGGCTGATCAAACATGATTTTGTAATATATGTTTGATATATTTTTGAGATTGATGTAAATAATATTTTTTGGCTTTGATGTAAATGAATTTTTTTCCTTTTAATGCAAATGATATTTTTGGCTTTTGATTTAAATAATATTTAGATTTTTAATATATGTATAAAATACAGATACATAAAAATAAGGGGTATATATGGAATAGTATAAAAAAAAATAAAAAAACTTATTTCACCATAGTTGATTCAGATGACTGTGGTCATAAGTAACGCGTCAAATATAATATACCATACAAATGATGGGAATCAAACCCATGATCTTTAACTATTTAATAACGGTTAATTAGAATAATTCCGGTGATAAATAACATGCTACCTAGTATATTACAACGGTCACACGCCCGTGGTGATGGTATACCTTTTACAACCGTGGTAAAAGGGGTTTTCTATAATACTGAGATGGTGTTAAACTCGGTCCTAGACTGGTTATTATTGAGGTAGATTTCAGTGTATAATTTACAAATAAACAAGAGTTTATTGTTCGTGAACATATGATATAGTGGGTCCGCGTGGAGGTCGAGAAATTAGGGTTTTGCGCTGTTATTGGAAGGTATGGCAATTGTTCTAATAGAAGACAAGCATTTGTAACAATGAGATGTGAAAGGAGTGACACATACCAACCTCTGACTAGGAAGTTAAAACATGATGACACCGGATCGAGAAAATGTGAGTGTCCGTTTAAATTGCGCGTATACCATAAGGCGAATGATACATAAACTTTATTATGTTTTTTGGTATACAAAATCGTACCTTGAGTGACAAGCTAGCCGGTCATCCCTATGTATGTCGCCTTATTTCGAAGGAGAAAGAACTTGTTTCAGACATGACATTAAACATGGTGGTGCCGAAGGGAGTTATATGTTGAATTTGTAATACATTTCAGGAGGGTGTGTGCGTGATATCTAGATATCCTGAAATATGTTAAGAGTATTATTTTGGACCAAGTGAGGGGGAAAATTGTTTGTATCTGGACCGATTAGGTTAGACATTTTTGCAATACAACAACTAACAAAGTTGAATTCGTACATGCTACACTTAAGAATTGATTGGGAAATAGTATGAAACCAAATGCTATGAAACCAACATAATGAGATACAAACATCTTTTTATCAAAGCATTATTGTATTAGAACACTGATTAAAAGATAACATCATTTATTCATAGTTGGTTGGCAACATATCTCAGGTGGGATTGAATTTTATTTTTCACGAAGCCAAGCAAGCGGATAAAACAAGCTCAGATAGCTCAAAGTATGGTTATACGTTTAGGAAGACACATGTTCTTCCATGTGCTTGTTTAATTTTACAGAAGATGAAGCTTGATAAACCGATATGCATGCATGAAGTTTACACTCACTATAAAAGGCTCTGATTTGTTAATGATGGTGTGATGAAGTATGATAAATCAAGTATAACTACTATGACCGAATGAGAAGTAATCCAAGGGACATTTTCTAAAGTTGATGACATCATTAAATTATACATGAAAGAGCAGATAAGGAAGATTATCTATCCAGAAACAATGGATTTGAAACCACCATTAAAACCAGTTAAAACAAAGGGTGCCGCTAAAAAGGTCAAACTGACACATAGTGACAATTCTACGAGACGATCTCCTTCATACTTTGAACATGTTGACTAACATTTTCCAGATTCTCCAACTCCAAAATCTCAAAAAAGTATTTACAATGGTGATCACATTAGCGAACCATATCATCCATCATCATTACTAAAAATCATCCACATTAAAGAGATGCAGCTTTTTATGCACAAATACATTAAGCAGATTGTAGATGTTAAAAGGTGACAGAAACTATGGTTTTTCAGTTGCTTTGGGTTTGCTCGGTGTCGCAACTGATGCGAAAAAAGCAATCGGCGAAAAAAAGAAAATAGAAGAGTCGCCGCCGTTCGTTATTTATCCCAAAGGAGGGAAAGGAAATGATCGAAGAAAACCTGAAGAAAGGAAAAGACAAGGTCTCGCAACCAAATCTAGGGTTCGGGAGTGGATTATGCGAAGGGAAGGTATTAGCACCCCTACGCATCCGTAGTAATCTATGGGATCCAATCTTGTTGTTCTAGTCTAAAGGGTGTAGGTATATCTAAGGTACTATCTGCTAAAAGAAAGGTTGAAAGAAAATGACTCGCAAGGATGTCGCATCCACTGCCTACGTATCTCATCTGAGTATGAGAATCAGAGTCTTCGTAGCTCGGCTACCTATGGGTGAAAGAGAAGTGTGCTCGGTAAGACATCGCGTCTTATGCCTACGTATCTCATCTGGAATGAGAATCAGAGCAAAACGTAGTTCAACTAACTACGGGAACAAGGGTCTCAATTGCAACTAGGGCAAGAGAAAGGGAAGGTCTCGATCGCAACGAGGGCGAGAGAAAAGAATCGCAACAAGGGCGAAAGCAAACAAGGATTAGTTATTAGTAGTCAGTCAAAAAACTCGGCAAGACATTGCATCTCGTGCCTACGTATCTCATCTGAACATGAGAATCATAGTTGCCGTAGTTCGGCTAACTAGGGGTTAAGGATTGCCATCTGAACATGGACTTACAAAAGAGGACACCAGTTGTGTCAAAGGAAGGTGGGCAATGTGTTCAACATCCTAGCAGTAGGTGTCGCAGCTTGCTGAATCGAGTCTTAGGCAGTTACCTCTTTGCAATAGGACGGATTGACATGCCACAAGATCGGAGATGCACGGGAGGTCTAAAAGTGGGGGAGCTCTGCCCTAGAGTTGTCATGCAATGTGGACCTATGTGTTAGGGTTTACAGCAGGGAACATCTACCTAATGTTAGCATGCAAAGGATAAGGGAATCCTACCTATGTTATCATACAAAGGGTTTTACCTAATGGGTGCTACCTAAACGGAACAAGAGTCGACGGACGGAGCAAGGAGAGGAGCCACAGACAAGGGTAGATGGCGATGCCCGAGGCAATCGACTTACAGGTAGATGGAGATGCATGAAGAAATCGACTTACATGTAGATGGCGATGCCTAAAGCAATCGACTTACAAGAGGATGGATGAATACGTGCTGGTTCTATTAAGTTTTGAAAATGATTACTCGGCGTTGGGTCGAGCTTTTGATCTTGTTTTGAAATGATTATCGGACGTTCGTTTTAATTCTTGTATTAACAGATGAATAAAGAATGAAAGAATAAATATTATACACTTTATGGGAGAGGGGCACATTTGTTATGAATGGGGATGGTTCATGGCAAACAAACAATAAGAATATATGCCTCATACATCATACAAGTAGGCAACAGTTATCAATCAGATCAGATAAGTAAAAAGGTATATAATCCAATCAAAGAATCAAAGAATGAAATAATGGAGAATTAAACAATGCATGAGAGGTATGAACATGTTAAACAATCAAACAATAGAAGGCATGAATGAAAGAAACAAGTATAACAAATGACAGATGAATCAGACAGATGAAAATATGCACAAGAAAGGTCCACTGAATAATTTAATCAGGAAATGAGGTGAGGATCAAATAAAATCAAGATGAAAGGCCTCTAATACATGGCATATGAGATGAACAAGGGAGGATCAAAAGATCTCTTCAATTGCCATAAGCAATCCCTAAGTCAAACATCAATCATAGAAAAGTCAACTGAAAAGTCAAGTCAATTTAAAAATTATCAAATAAATAGCAAATTAATCAAGAAAATTATGAAAAACTAACTTAAGTAAGGTGGGGTCAGGACATCATCATCCCCCAAAACGATTTTAAAAATAGTGAAAATTGGTGCATAAATTAATTGAAATAAAACAGAGGTCAAATTAAAATTCAAACAACAAGACTAGGTCAAAAATAAATCCAAAATAAATTGAAAATGGGAAATAAAATTCCAAGAAAAGGTCAGGTTGACCATGAGACAGTGTTCAACCTTTATCCCAAAAATCAAAAGCTAAAAATAATTTGAAGACATGAAAATAAAATTAAGGAAAAAAAGTGTGTTAAAATGGACCATTTAGAAAGAATAATTAAAATAAAATATTAATATTAAATAAATACGAAAATAAAAATAAAATTAAATTAAATAAGACATTAAGAAATATGGAAAATATTTTTTGACATTTTTATGGACAAAGGAAATATTTTAAAATAATTAAAAGCAAAACAGAAATAAAAATAAGAATTAAAAAAAATGAAATGAAAAGAGAGTGACTAGTGTTGATGGGCCATGAAGTGTGGGGTTAAGTGACTAGAAGACAAAAACAGTATGCACGGTCCAAATTACAACATGCGCCTTGGATCTAATGGTTCCTATGATGACACATCATCGTCTTCTTCATGAAACAAGAAACCCTAGCCACATGCATGCAAGAACACGAAAAACAGTGGATTTTTCCCAACTTCCATTCAATAATGCAAGCGCTATAGTGCACCAAATGCCACGAAATAAAAACCAAAATTCAAGTACAAAATGTATAGATCATGATGGTGACTTGTTTTAGTAAAAATAATGGCTTAATCATGGAGAAAAGTTGACCACAAGAGGTCAACATGGCCACGGGCAAAGGTAAAAATCAGCAGCACAAATCAATGTCAAGAACACAAGCATATGATTGGCATGGTAATGATGATGAAACAAACATGAACATATGATTGGCATGGCAAACAATAATGAACATAATGATGAGCATGATAGTGGCATGCAAAATAGCATGGTGAATAGTAATGATAATAAGCATAAGTACATCCATACATGGCCATGGAAGATGAGTGATAGAGTTACCCAGTGGATGCTTGGTCCACTGCCCCTTGATTGTGGAGAGTATGGAAGAAGAAAAGTGTTGTCTTGATGCTTCACCTCAAATGCTTCAACTTGAGAAAATAAATCTGAGTTGTGATGCTCTTTGCCTTGCCTTGCCACGAAATTCCAATGTTCCCCTCTAGGTTTAGGGTTTTGCAGCTTCTTAAATATGGTGGTCACATGTTTAAATGAGCCTTGCAATAAGTGATGTCCATAATCCAAAATAATGCCAAGTGAGGTGTATTAGGAATGACATGTGAAATTTTGTGTTATTTTGGGCCAAACTCAAGTGAGTAAATATCCAATGCATGGCCAAAAACGTGGACTGGTTTGTGCAGCATGACTTCTCTTGTTTGGTAAGCAAGAAAACATTCCAAGGTGGTGACTTTATGGCCATGTAACTTGATGAGCAAGCTACCAAATGATAAAATAATGCAAACAGTAGCAAGATATCATGGAGTATAACATCTTTCATGTTGAGCACAAGTTGAAATGATGAATGGAAGAAGGTGAAAAATGGCCCTCAAGTTCAGGTCTCACCATGTAAAACTGATTGGGCCAGTTTGGCCTAAATGCTGCCTAGAAAATCAAGTCATGATGCCAACTTTAGATGAATGTATCTCTCAAACCATGGATCCAAATGAGATGATTCTAAAAGGAGGTAAAAGAGGACATGGCAAGGTACAATTGTTGTGAAGAAATTATTTTCAAATAATGCCTTGAAGTGCAAGAAAACTGGCCAAGAAGTCTTGACAAACTTTGAAGATTTTGAGATTTAGAAATTTTTCTAAGTGTCCTAAAAATATGTCTCACTTTGACTAAGCATAACTTTCTCAATCTTTATCCAAATGGAGCAAACTTTATATATCTAGAAAGCTTGGAACAAGAGGAACAACTTTAATGTTGGAGAAATATTCAAATGGAGCTTTTATCTTGATGGGAAATAGGCTTAAAGTGAGTGCAACAACCATGAAAACTTGCCCTAAATGGAAAGTCAACCATTTCCAAATTAAGTAACTTTTCCAATTCCTGATTATATGATGAATCCATGATCCAACCTTGATCAAATTTCCCATGTAGGATCCCCTAGGCATGGATTTTGAGATTCCACTCTCAAAATGTCAGGAGTTGACTTTTCTGGCCTCACAGTTGACTTTTCCCAAACTATCTGATTCTCGATTCCAGTGATCAATTGAAGCACTTCTGGCTCAAATAAAATAATGATTTTTTGTATGTAGACCCTTGTGGACATATGGAGGGCAATGGAAAAGAGTTTCACCCAAATAATAAGAAATAAACTGATTTTATACCAAACCCTAGTTTTAGGACAAAATTGATTAGGAACTGATTGCACTGCTTGCCAATGGATCTTTCTGAGATAATTGTGAATCTTCCCAGGACAAGATGCCTCTCTAATCATGACATGGATGAGCTCCTCTACTTCCAACCAAACATTGCCTATTGCAGGTAACCATGAAACTCTAATTTCTTGATTAAATCCAGATGAACACTCTGATAGCTCTGGATCCTTCACTGATGAACTAAAGACCATAATAAGATACCTGGAGCCCCCTGAGACCCTTGAGACTTGTATGCTTAGAAAATGAAGTCTAATTCTCAATCTTTCTTTGTGTGGGCTCCTTCTGTTAAGGAGTGGTCAATCAAAACCTGATTTCCATGTCACTAATGCAGTATGCAATGATTATGACCTAGTATGGTGCTAATGTAGTGTGAAACATAATCCCATGCTTCCAGGTAAAAATGAAGGGTAAATTTTGGGGTATTATAGCTGCCCCTATTCAATCAACTGGAGACCCGAAATGAAGATAGCAACGACTTTCGTATTTTCGAGGTGTCAAGTGATTGAATACGATAAAAGCCCGAAAATTTACACTAAAGTGAAAAAATGAAGTTATAATGCCTGTCAGGATCGGCAATGAGGTGGTCTTGAAAAAGAATCTGTCTGGTACGGTGAGAGTCGGTTTGGACACCGAAAAAAGAATGTTAGCCTGAATACCAAAATAAATGGTAACCCAGGAATAACCATGGCCTGAATGCCGCTCATCAATCTGAATACTGGAAATGACTTCGATCTGAGCATCGGAAGATACGAGATTATCAAACATCGGTCTGAACACCGGGAAACTGGCTTGAATGCCACTTCGGTCTGAATACCGGAAACTGGCCTGAATGCCACAAGTTGCGTCGACCTGAACTTCGGAAACTTCTTCGATCTGAGCATCGGAAAACTGGCCTGAATGCCACTTCGGTTTGGATGCCGGAAACTGGCCTGAATGCCACAAGTTGCATCGACCTGAACGTCGGAAACTTCTTTGATCTGAGCATCGGAAAACTGGCCTGAATGCCACCTCGGTCTGGATGCTGGAAACTGGCCTGAATGCCACAAGTTGCATCAACCTGAACGACGAAAACTTCTTCTATCTGAATATCGGAAAACTGGCCTGAATTCCACTTCGGTCTGAACACCAGGAACTGGCCTGAATGCCACTTCGGTCTGAATACCGGAAAACTGGCCTGAATGCCACTTCGGTCTGGATACCGGAAAACTGGCCTGAATGCCACTTCGGTCTGAATACCGGAAAACTTTCATGCCTGTCAGCATCGGCAGAAATAGGGAACATAATAATTGAGGCAGCACGTGGGCCAACAACCCCTGCTGGGAATAATAAAGGATGAGTCATGAACAACCTTCAGTCTGAGTACTGGAAATAAACTTCTGGCTTATCACTTGGGATACCGAGAATGTCTTATGCTTTACATGCGTATGTTTGAATTTTTCAATGGCGTAATGCTCCATGGAAATGCTACACGATCTGGGTGGATGCAACGCGATATGATTCTACATGCAGGGATGCAAAATGCTAGGTTAGAGAGAACGCCAAGCCAAGGCAGGGAATTCTGCTGGGGAAATGATCACAATCTTCTGGGCCCTGGCAATGTTGTTAGAGACATACAGCATAATGAACTTTGTGGGGAAATGTACAGCCACGCGGTGTTCTGGCAATAACAAAATACCGAGATTCTGACTGGAGAGAGAATGGCACCGAAAGCTTGCTGCTGAGGAAAGCGTTTGTGGTTCTGGCAACCATAATCTGCAAGAGAGACGACTCAGCAGGGGAAGCGAACACCGATACAGTACCGAAATTCTGCTTCAAGAAAAGAGACCACGGATCTAGCGTCGAGATCATCGATCTAGAATCGAACTCTGAGGAGCAGCCACTTCTGCTGGGAAGATACAGTCCGACACTGTCGACTCTACTGGGGATATACAATCTGACACTGTCAACTCTACTGGGGATATACAGTCTGGCACTGTCGGCTCCGCTGGGGACATACAGTCTGACACTGTCAACTCCGCTGGGGATATACAGTCTGGCACTGTTGACTTTAATGGGGAGTGTATAACCTGAAACAAATGCTTGGGGAAGTACAGTAGTGAGAAACTGTTGAGGATTGAAGAATCCAATGCTTGGACCAGCTTGGCAGGGATAAGATACCAAATACCAACTGTTGAAGAAAAACATCTGCGATCATCTGCTGGGAACTTTAAGGAAGTGCCCCGAGTGTACCTGGTCTGAATAGACGATCCAAAGCACTTAAAATTTACAGCAATTTTAAATGTTTATTAAGCATGTACCTGTAAAGCTCTTATGTTTCATGATGCAATGTTTATCAAAAATTCGGACGTCATTTTTGCAAACAAAACAGTAAAATGAAAATGAGCACAAAGATATACTGAATAACATGATTTTATTGATTGAATGGCCTTTGAATAGGCATTTACATCAGGAAGAAATCCCTGGAAAGAGGTAATTACACAAGAGACAAAAACAGAAATTAATCTAATGGCAACGTGAAATGGATTTCTATCGGGTTCCAATTCTGCTATGATTCGCTCGTCTTCAAGATCCTCCAGATGATCAGCTTTCTGAAAAAGGTGATTGGACTGGTTCCTATCCTTCGGAAGTTTCCAGTTATTGACACGAGATGATATTCAGAACTACTCAGAACGCAGTCATTCGCTTAATCCCTAACTTTTGCCTGGATCGCCTTTTCGGGTTTTCAATCCACTGGAATACCCATTTTTGCCTAAGTTGCCTTTTCAGGTTTACAACTTACCGGGTGTACAATCTTTTCATTTTTAATCCCTAACTTTTGCCCGAACCTTTTTCATTTTCTTGGTTCGCCGGGATGCCCATTTTTTGCCTGGACTATTTTTTTTATTGTCCAGCGGGTCTATTTTATGCGAAGTATTTTTTAACTGCGTCTGAGTTCACAGGGGAAGTGAAGTCTTCACCATCCATAGTTGCAAGCATTAAGGCTCCACCATCAAAAATCTTGGTGATTATATATGGTCCATAATAGTTAGGAGTCCACTTGCCCTTGTGATCTGTCTGAGGAGGGAGGATCTTTTTCAACACCAAATCTCCGACTTGGAAGCATTGAGGATGCACTTTCTGATCAAAGGCTATCTTCATCCGACTCTGATACAACTGCCCATGACAAATGGCTGTCATTCGCTTCTCTTCGATAAGACTCAACTCATTGAACCTTGTCTGAATCCACTCAGCTTCGTCTAACTTGACATCCAGCAGGACTCTTAGAGAAGGAATCTCCACTTCAACAGGTAGGACTGCTTCCATACCATACACAAGGGAGTAAGGGGTTGCCCCGGTCGATGTACGTACTGAGGTACGGTACCCACGCAAGGCGAAGGGTAGCATCTCATGCCAATCTCTGTACGTAACGACCATCTTCTGCACAATCTTCTCTATGTTCTTATTTGCTGCCTCAACAACACCGTTCATCTTAGGACGATAAGGGGAAGAATTGTGATGTTGAATGTTGAAGTTATTGCATAACTCCTTCATCACTTTGTTATTGAGATTAGAACCATTATTAGTAATGATTCTTTCAGGAATCCCATAACGGCAAATGATTTCTTTCTTAATGAATCGGGCAACCACATGTCTGGTGACCTTCGCAAATGACGTTGCTTCGACCCACTTGGTGAAATAGTCGATGGCAACAAGGATGAAGCAATGCCCATTGGAAGCAGTCGACTCAATCTTTCCAATCATATCAATGCCCCACATAGCAAACGGCCACGGCGAAGACATCACATTCAGAGGATTTGGCGGCACATGCACCTTATCAGCATAAATCTGGAATTTATGACACTTCCGAGCATATTTGAAACAATCAGATTCCATGGTCATCCAGTAATAACCCGCTCTCAACAATTTCTTAGCCATTGCATATCCGCCGGCATGAGTACCGAAGGAGCCTTCATGAACTTCCTGCATTAACATGTTCGCTTCGTGTCTATCCACGCATCTGAGCAAAACCATGTCGAAGTTCCTCTTATACAGCACATCGTCTTTGTTCAAGAAGAAACTGCCTGCCAATCTTCTCAAAGTCTTTCTGTCCTTGTTAGATGCCCCTGCAGGGTACTCTTGACTCTTCAGAAAGCACTTGATGTCGTGATACCAGGGCTTGTCATCAACTACCAGTTCAGCAGCAAACACATACGCGGCCCTATCAAGGCGCATAACATCGATCTTGGGAACAAAGTTCCACCGGATCACCTTGATCATGGAGGATAGAGTAGCAAGAGCATCTGCCATCTAGTTCTCATCACGAGGTATATGATACAACTTTACTGTTGTGAAGAAAGTCAACAGTCTTCTCGTGTAATCTCTGTAGGGGACCAGATTAGGCTGAAGAGTATTCCAATCACCATTCACTTGATTGATCACTAGAGCTGAGTCTCCGAAAATGTCCAGAGTCTTGATTATCAAATCAATGGCTTGCTCAATACCCAAGATACAGGCCTCATACTCAGCTTCATTATTGGTGCACTCAAAAGTCAAACGAGCGGTGAAAGACATGTGGGCACCTTTTGGGGTGGTAATGACAGCACCAATTCCACTTCCTTTGGCATAGACGGGCCATCAAACATTAAAGTCCACTTTTCATCTGGATCAGGTCCCTCCTCAACAACTGACTCTTCACAGTCTTTCATCTTGAGGAACATGATGTCTTCGTCCGTAAAATCAAACTTCATCGGCTCATAATAATCAATCGGCTGCTGAGCAAGATAGTCTGACAGAATACTCCCTTTGATGGCTTTCTGGGATGTATACTGGATGTCGTACTCTGTCAGTATCATTTGCCAATGAGCAACCCTTCCGGTGAGAGATGGCTTCTCAAATATATACTTGACTGGATCCATCTTGGAGATCAGTAAGGTTGTGTGAGTCAGCATGTATTGTCTCAATCGCTTAGCAGCCCATGCAAGAGCACAACATGTCTTTTCAAGCATTGAGTATCTCGACTCGCAATCTGTGAATTTTTTACTCAGGTAGTAGATGGCATGCTCTTTCCTACCTGTCTCGTCGTGTTGACCGAGAACACGACCCATGGAATTATCAAGTACTGTCAAATACATAATCAGCGGTCTCTCTGGGACTGGAGGCATAAGGATTGGAGGATTCTGCAAATACTCTTTTATTTTTTCGAAAGCCCTTTGGCAATCATCATTCCACCTGATAGCCTGATCTTTTCTTAACAACTTGAATATTGGCTCACACGTGGCTGTTAGGTAAGAGATGAACCTTGCAATGTAGTTCAACCTCCCTAAGAAACCACAGACTTGTTTTTCTGTTCTTGGCTCAGGCATTTCTTTTATGGCTTTTACTTTGGCAGGATCCACCTCGATCCCTTTTTCACTAACAATAAAACCCAACAGTTTTCTAGATCTCACCCCGAAAGTACACTTGTTCGGATTAAGCCTCAGCTTGAATTTCCTCAAACGCTCAAACAACTTCTGCAAATTCACCAAATGTTCTTCTTCCGTCTGAGATTTTGCAATCATATCATCAACATAAACCTCGATTTCATGATGAATCATATAATGGAAAAGAGTTACCATAGCCCGTTGATATGTTGCCCCAGCATTTTTCAGACCAAACGACATCACCTTGTAGCAGAAGGTGCCCCATGGGGTTATGAAAGTTGTCTTCTCCATGTCTTCTGGTGCCATCTTAATTTGATTATAGCCAAAAAAACCATCCATGAAGGAGAATACTGAGAATTGAGTCGTGTTATCCACCAAAACATCGATGTGAGGTAATGGGAAATCATCTTTAGGACTAGCTCTATTCAGATCCCGGTAGTCAACACACATCCGTACCTTTCCATCCTTCTTAGGTACTGGAACGATATTTGCAACCCATGGCGGATAATTTGTAACAGCTAGAAACCCTGCATCCAACTGTTTTTGCACTTCTTCCTTTATCTTGACAGCCATCTTTGGTCTTGTTCTTCTGAGCTTCTACTTGACCGGAGGACAATCCTCTTTGAGAGGCAAACGGTGTACCACAATGTCTGTGTCAAGCCCTGGCATGTCCTGATAAGACCAAGCGAAGATGTCAACATACTCTTGCAGCAATTCAATCAACCCCTTCTTCACATTATCTTCCAAAGCAACCTTTATCTTGATTTCTCTCTTGACGTCCTCGGTGTCGAGATTAATCACTTCAATAGACTCTTGATGCGGTTGAATGACCCTTTCCTCCTGTTTTAACAACCTGGCAAGTTCTTCAGGGAGTTCGCAGTCTTCATCACCCTCTTCTTCAGCTTGAAAGATTGGATTTTCAAAGTCGAAGTGAGCCATAGCAGAACTATTATCAATAGGATCCGGTGATGTGCATCTGCATGAGTGATGGTATGTGCTTATGAGTGTGAAGAAGGAATGAAAGTTAAACAAAACATTACCAAATGTATTTTTTTTTTTGAAAACTGCAAAAATAGAAAGACAGTGAACAAAATATTTGAATGCAAAAAGACGTCCTTTATTTATGATAAAAAATGCAGGTATCAACATAGACGAGCCCTAGAATGAGTCATTACGCCTTGGGCGGAACGTAAGACTTGGATATGCATGAATAAACAAAGAAAATTACTCTTCAAGAAGAGTGACTTGGATAATCTCTTCAGAAGACCAGTTGCGGAGAACTTCACCCGGGACCCTTGGACGCACCCAGTTATCAATGTCGCAATCACTATCTTCATCTTCTTTATTGATTGTAGAGACCTGGCCGTACTGAATGATGCCAGCACTGGAGAAAGTAATCAGCCCCTGACGAGTCTAAGGCGTTGAAGTTGTAGAAGTCAATGCTGGCTGATACCCAATCCTAAACTTGTCTTCCTTCATAGGTAAATCCAACAGACATCCCCAACCGGGAGCAACACCTGAATTTACCAAGGCCTGTGCCTGCTTGAAGGAAAAAATGGAGGCACCTGCTTCAACCTTTTCCACCGGAGCTGGCTCTATGTAATAATTCCCATCATCCTCCCCGAATACCTCTTTAAGTCTAGACTTCTTCAAACCCGCATGCACTTTGAGTTCTTCAATCTGTTCTTGAGCCTTGTCGAGTTGATCTGTGATGTAACCATTGGTTGAACGGGCACACAAGAGCTCATTGTTCTTCTCCTTCAGCAGAGTCTTCAACTTCTCTATCTGACCAGTTAATTGAGTCACCATATCCTCTTCTTTTGCCTTCCGAGAAGCTAAAAATGCATCCCATTGCTCTTGCCACCCAGCTAACTTACCATGGGCATCTGTTAACTGCTGCTTGACTCGCCTCAACTCAGAACTGGATGACCCCAAGGCTTCGTCAGTTTTCCTGAAGCGGTTTACCTCCACAGCTAATTTCCTCTCTGTTTCCTCTTGCAATCTGACGGCTTCCCCCTTCTGATATTCTGCCTCATGGAATAGACGCATACAGTCTTGCAATTTCACAACTCTGAGTTTTCAGTTTGAAGTTCCTCTATGGTATTCTTCAGTTTGTCATGCTCCTCTCGGCTCACCATTGTTGACTGCTCAGAAATAGGTGGATACAAAGGTTCTTCAATAGGAAACGGCAGACTAAACTCTTCGACTCTTCTCCGAAGCCAATCTTCATATTGAGGATAAGTCCTGCAATCTCCCTTTCCAAGCACAGTCCTTCCTCTCTTGATCACCTTGAGCCAGGCCTCAGCTGCCTTACGGGATACAGTTAAATCAGATGAAGAATGGAAAAACAAAGATTCTTCCACATCTTTTTCCAAAGGCGGAGTTCTTAAAGCATACCCAAACTATCTGACTGCTAGAGAAGGATTATAGTTGATACCCCATCTTCTTCCTACCAACGGTACATTCGAGAAGTTCCCACAACTGTGAATAATATCCGCCCGAAGCAAGTTCTGGTCAGACCACCAAGAAATATCTTCAGCTTTTAACCCCATCAACCTCTTCGACCAACTCAACGAGTCCTTGAAATCAACAAACGCTCCCGAGTTGGGCAGGTGAGAACTGAACCACTTATGAAACAAGGGTGCACAACAATTCACCAATCCTCCTTTTCTATTCTCATTCATGTGATGCACTGAATGAAAGAAATCTCCCAACAAGGTCGGCACTGGATTTCCCAACATAAAGAGGCGTATTGCGTCTACGTCCACAAATTTTGCAACATTAGGGAACGGGACAATCCCGTATACACAAAGAGCCAACACAGCATTAAAACCCCTCCAATCACCATCTTCGAGCTTCTTCTTGGCCTCTCCCACTAAGAAACTCAGATGAAAACCACTGACTCCTCCTTTCTGACACATATTAAACTTCAAGACTGATTTCCCCAAATATGTAGCTGAAGCAACCATGCTGAGATCGGGCAAAAACTCAGAACTGTAGAATAGCAACTGTGACTTGATAGGAACTCTGAGAAAACTGGAAACCTCCTCCAAAGTAGGGACCAAGATATAATCTGGGAACGTAAAGCACCTCAAGGGAGGGTCATAGAACTGCAGCAATGTAAAGAGAGCATCATGTTGATCTTTGGAGAGAACCGTAACGAAACTTAGAATCAACCCGTAATCCTTCTGGAATCTTTCTAGAGAATCATGATCCATTAACTTCATCAGCTGTTGAATGGGATCCAAAGAAACCACATAAAACGTGTAGGCGACATGTCTCTTTCTGCCGATATCCATCTTAGGAGAGCAAAAAAACCCCGACCAGAATCCAGAAGAAGATATAAACCCCTAATGGATAGATAAACATGTGTTAAATGATATGAATGCAAAATGATGTGAATGCAAAATGATGTGATGCAATGCAGTGACATGGGAATCAGGATTGCTGCATCTGCTTGAACAACTGTCAGGTTGCACTATCTGAAGAGAAAACCACTGAGGAACATATAAGAGATCAAAGCTCTGCTCCAACAAGAATACCAGAAAACCGGGTTGGTTGAAGGTTAAGGTTTCCTGAATTTAGCTCGCCCCTCACTGGTAGGTTCTAAGAATAGAAGTTTGTCAGCTTCTAGCCCTTCAGTCGAGAATAATACGTTTACCACTGAAGGTTTGACATTATTACGAGACAAAAGACCTCCACTGACTCCCCTCAACAGGACATCCTAAAAAGCAACTTCCCAGCCTCGGGGTCCTCGGATTGAGCAGCGAGAATGCGCCCACCAGAGCTAACATAACCGCGTCTCGTAGGAGAGGCCTCGACTGAGTCCTCGAGAAATGGTCACCAGAGTCGACGATTTCTAAAGGAACATCTGTCGTTACGGAACACCCTTAGGACAGAATATATCCAAAAGAAACCTCGTCTGGGTGTGGGTCTTCATGAACGACTTAAAGTAGCAACATGCTACGCAAGCCTCATGACTATCCACTCTAAAACCTGTGTGTATGCTCAAGTCTGGGTAGTGGGCTTATCTCTCATAAAACAACCCACCCCAACAAACAATCAACCCCAACAGATCCAACAAATACAACAATCATATGTACACAATGCACTAAGATAAAGCAGATAAATGCTAAAAGTAAATAACTGTGCAAAAGAATAAACACACAACAAACAAGAAACTCACAAAAGCTAGGAGGGACTCGCATAGGGAAACCGGGGTCCCCAGCAGAGTCGCCAGCTGTCGTAACTAATGCGAAAAAAAGCAACCGGCGAAAAAAAGAAAACAGAAGAGTCGCCACCATTCGTTATTTATCCCAAAGGAGGGAAAGGAAACGATCGAAGAAAACCTGAAGAAAGGAAAAGACAAGGTCTCATAACCAAATCTAGGGTTCGGGAGTCGATTATGCGAAGGAAAGGTATTAGCACCCCTACGCATCCGTAGTACTCTACGGGATCCACTCTTGTTGTTCTAGTCTAAAGGGTGTAGGTATATCTAAGGTACTATCTTCTAAAAGAAAGGTTGAAAGAAAATGACTCGCAAGGATGTCGCATCCACTGCCTACGTATCTCATCTGAGTATGAGAATCATAGTGTAGCACCTCAAATTTGCACCTATCGTTATGCATACATTTTTATATTAGGTCATGGCATATCATGGTCCATTGCATAACATTTGCATTGCTTCAGTTGCCTCAAGTGCAAGACAATCAAGAATTAGGTCAAACTAATCTCCTGATCAATCAACCAAGCAAGCAAAGGAATTTCTCATTGAACCAAGGCCTTGGGGTTTGCCCAACAAGTTCACATGGCTTGGAGGTCTATTTGAAGTATTTTGGTCAAGGATTGAAGGCTCAGAGGTCATCCGTTCATACACAGACAGTCAAAAACCCTAAAAAAGTCAACTGTCAGTCAAAGCAATGGATGGTGGTCATTCTTGTGGAATTTGGGCACCATGGTCAATAATCAAGAGTTCATACAACTTGGGACATCATTTGAAGTCAAGTTCTCAAGGAATTAGGGTTTGGAAGTCATCAGTTAATGCACAATCAGTCAGAAACCCTAAAAGTCAACTGTTGGTCAACTGTCCATTTAATCAGTGATTGGATGATTGGAATTGGTTTGTGAGAGTTCATTCATGTCCAAATAGTCATCATACATCATGCCAAACACCATCATGGAAGAATTTGAAGCCAGATCATGAATTTCCCAAAATGGAAACTGGGCCTGTAACTGAAACCTGCCATAAATGGAAAGTCTTGATCCTCAAACTTACATTGTGATACAAGCCTCAAATGAATTTTTGCCCAACATGAAAGTTGGAGATCTTGTTCTCCCATTTCCAAAAAGTCCTAGAACTCTCAATTCCCATGTGTGGTTGGCAAGTTATGATCAAATCGATTTCAGAAAATCTTGAACTTCAAAGGGCCATATCTCCCAAACCGTTTGGCCAATTTTGGTGGGGTTTTTTCCTACAAGTCACATTTGATCCCCTCTTTCCAAAAATGTAAATTTCATGAGCCAAAACTTCACCAATCAAAATGGCATATTTTGACCTTTTTCATTTAAATGTAAGTTTGACCAAGAGTTGACTTTTTGACTCAAACATTTTTTCAGCATTTGGCCAATTGGAAAAGCTCATAAATGTCATTTAGAATGTGTTTGCAAAGTCAAAATATGCAGTACTTGCACCCATCATGAATCCATACTTGGTTGCTTGAATTATAAGGAAAGTACAAATTCAACCATGCTTGTCCATACATTCCACCATACCATGATTTGTACTATGGAAACAGAAATTTAAACCACCATTTGCTGTCATTTTGAAGCTCCATTTAGCAGCATAAAACCACAAAAAGAAAGCCTTGCTAGCTTACTTAAACATTGGCCAAAGTACATGTTTACAACAACCATATCCCACATGGCCATGCTTTGTACCATGACAGCAAAATCATCACCATTTTCTGTCATGGTCATCCCCTAGTGACAGACCAAGACCATGGACAGTAGAAGAAGCATGGTTGATTCTCAAAAAGAGGAGGGCACCTTGCTGTTACACTGAAAAAGGCTGCTCACATCCTAAAAAGAAAACTAGCTGCTATTTGCCCTGACCCTGCCATTTTCCTGTCAAAAAAAAAAACCAAAAAGAACAAAGTCTTCTAACCATACTGCAGACAGCATGATCTCAAAACCCTTGCTTGCTATTGGCATTGGATTTCTAGGCTGTCAAACTCAAAAAGTGGAAGCATAACAAAACCAAAGCAACATCAAAGGGCAGGTTGGATCATTTTCTTCTGTCATAAAAAACCAACTGCAGCCACAAACCACTTGGCCCTTGCTCTCCCACACCAATACATAAAACAGAACTTTCAATCCCCCCATTTTTCCTGTCATAAGACCAACAACAGCTCTTCATTTTTCTGATGGTGATTCTCAAACTTGTACACACCCTTGGCCTTGCCTCAAAACCAGCATAACAGAACCTACAGTCCTGCCAATCTCTCATTTTTTTGTCAAACCAAACCTTGCCAAAACCTGCTACAACAAAAAGAATACAACCTTTGGCCTGTCACAACAACCTAGCAGCAGTCCACCATCCTGTTTTCTGTCATGAAACAGCAATAGATCCATCACTGCCTTGCCAACCTACACAACCATCAAATTTCATTCACTCCAAAAACCTCATCCTTTACATTTGTCATTTGCTATCAAACAAAACTCACAAAGAACCAAACTTGAGCCTTGCCTTGTGTGTTAAAACCTTGCCTTGCCAACAAGCTTGCTAGCAGCAAGCCAACCATTCACCTTGCCTTGGCCATTCCTCAAAATTTGTTAACTTCCTTAGCCTTGCCTAGCATTCCCTTTCCTGTCATAACAAACCACAAAACCCTTGGCATTTTTCTGTCACAACACTACAGCAGGCAAAACAAAACCTTGGCAATTGTTAAAAAATCAAAACCCTGCTACAGCGGCCACAAAAAACCACAAGACCAACAGACTTTCCTTTTCTCTAAAGAAAAACACTTCATTCTTGGCCAAGGTTCATCTGTCCAAACTCTGCAGCAAACACCCTTGGCACTGCATCCTCAAGACCTTACAAGCACAACAAACTAACCTGGCCATGAAAAACCAGTCAAGAACCTCACCCTGCCATCCTGCATCTTAAAAGCCTTAAAAAACACTAAACCTAACTTGCCCTTGGCCACTTTGCATTGTCTGTCCAAGTTCCTAAATAATTCAAACCTGGCCATTACCACAAACAAACCTTCACTCACTTTCCAACATGATCTTTGCTTGCTATTGGCTTTGGATTTTCTCTGTCAAGAAAGCATCCAAGTGACAACCCTTGTTTTGCATCACAATTGCCTTGCCACAACCAGCATAACATGACCTAACCAACATAACCCTGCAGCATCAAAAGTCAATATCCTGCAGACAAACCCTTGCAACTTGCCCTCTCACACTCATTCCAACTCACTCTCAGTGTGCATCTCACTTCTTCTGTCCAAAACCAACAAAACCTAACCAACCTCCTCTAATCTCTAAAACCACCTAACTGCATTTTGGCCATGTTTCAAAAGCTTGCTAGCAGCACAGCATAAACCTTTCATCACTCATCCTAAAACAAAATCACTTGGCCACTTTACACTTTTCCTGTCATCAAAACCAGGACAGTAGCAGCAAGAGCATCACACAAAAATCATTTTTGGCCTAGGCAAGTTGAGAGGGCATTCTCATTTTTGAAAACCACTGTGCTTGGCATTTCTATTGCAGCCACACAAAGCACATTGCTACAAAGGGATAAAACCTAGCCATTTGCCTTTCCACTATCATCTTCATCATATTACGCCAACCAAGCCAGAAAATTTCATTGATACACATACACATCCTTGGCCTTTTCTTCCAAAAAAAACTGCTAACAAACCAATAGAACAAACTCACCATTGCAAAAATTCACTTTCTACTCCAAAATCCAAATTTTCAAAAATCATATTTTCCCCAAGTCCCTTGCAAACCATCCATTCAAACACCTTCCATATAACAAGTAGAAGCTATTGTAGGCAGAAAATCACATCTGTAATCATCAAATTATCATATCCAAATCTCACGTTTTCACACTTGCAACTTGAATTGGCTAGAACAGTTGAGGAGGTTTTAAGGCAAACTCTCAATGGCATTACATTCCTGGAGCATCAAAGGAGCTAAAGGGATCATCTAGCATCATTAAAAGCACCTCCAACATCACATTCAACATTGCCCTGTTCAGGTTAGCAACTTGCTTTCGAAATGCTTGATAGAATGGTTTTCATGACTTAATGTGTGAATGAGAAATGCTATATTCAACCCCCTGAACATGATTGAATGCCTATTTGTATCCAATTTTGCTTGTGTGTGGTTTTGAGTTTTGCTGCTAGGGAGTTAGGGTTTCTATGTTCACCACAATGTATCTTTGTGTACAGTGCACCATTTTGAATTTCGTGACCATGGTTGTTTTAAGCACATGAAATAGATGAACATTGGTTTTTATTTCATTTGATTTCGTTCACTATAGAGGAAGGTATATGTTGCTAAAGTTTGAAAAAACATATTTGATTTTGGGGATGAAGATGGTGCCAGGGCGCGCGCATTTTAGATTTTAAATTATTGCTTTGTTTATTTTGACTTGGAAGCAAGCTTGTGTCACCAAGTGACTCACAGCCCAGTGGTGGGCGTGCTGAGTTGAAATGCCAAGGGGAGGGGTTCGAATCCCATCTTCCCCATTTGTGTTTTTCCTTTTAAGAAAAAGGCATTTTTTTTAATGTTTTCTTTTAAAACTTCCATTTTTGATTTTCATCTTTGGATTTTTATTTTATTTAACATGGAATAAATATGTGAACATGAAAATGCCAAAAAACATGAATGTTTGACTTTGTTGACTTTTTAGACCATTTTGTGAATTTATCCCGATTTTATGAGTTCTATTGATTAAATGTCATCGTGTGCGTTTCACGTGTTTATTTTGATCTTTCAGACCTGGGATTTTCGTGTGAAATCAATTTAGGGTAGGAACATGCCCCCTTAAACACTTAGGATTTTTTTTTCACACAGTTCTCGATTTAATTCTGACAAAGTCCCGATTAAATGTTTTGACCTCCTAAACTTGTCCAAGTGAGATGGAATTTGACATACTTACCATGCTGTGGGTCGTGTTTTGGTCTTGATTTGTTTGGTGATCTTTGAAAAATGTTTAGTTTGCTTTGAGATAAGTCTTGCTGTTGACTTCTGTGAGCTTCTGATTGCCATGTTTTGACCTAATCTGGTCACGAAATGATGTTAGTGATTGATATGAATGTAAACCCAATTGGTTTTGTTTCCTAATGGTTTGAATATGATTTTGGATACTTGACCCTTGCTGTCTTGACTTTCTCATTCACTTTTGACCCTAGGCTTGCCCTAGTGGTCCTGCTACTCACCTTTGAGTTTGTGATTTCAGGTTGACCATCAAATGGCCATTGTGACCAATTCTTTTGGCTGAGCTTGCTCAAGTATCATTGTCTAACCTCTTTGTTTTGTAGGTGGCCTGGCTCACATGCCATAAGCCTCATGCCTTGCACATCCATGTGCCCCTAATGGACTATTGTTGTCTGTTTCTGTTTGTTTTGTTTAAAGTTGTATACTAACATCTGCTTGACTGTTTCAGGTGCTTTAGTTGCTTAGTTCCTTGTGAACTTTTTGCTTTGCTTTGCTTGTGTAAGCAATTTGCATTGAGGTATGTCTCTTTTACTTCATGTAGTCTGGAAGACCCGGCCTGTTACTTGGCCAGGCAACTGTCTGAAGCCCTCCTTAAGAGGCAATGTTTGTGGATGTTTAACTTTGTCCTTGCATAGAGTCAAAGTCCTCCTAAGTGAAGAGGCAATTGGTGGAAGGTAGGGATATGCAATCTATCCCCCACTATTCAGTGCGTCATCTGCCTTGCTCACACCACTGTGTTGATGCATTGCAGATACAAACCCAAGATCTTGTACAATTGTACAGTTGAGTCAGTATCAAATGTGTAGAAGGGTTCCCACTTTCTGAACCCACACATTCTTGTCTTGAGCTCTCCCTGGCCAGGGATAAGAGCTGTGAGGTCTCATCCTCACTCCACCTTTCATCTGCTTCACCTTAGCCCCTCAATGGCAAGGTTAAGAGCAACACTCACCCCATTCCAGAGGTTTGTTTGTTGAGGTTGATATGACCCCTTGACTAAAACCTAACCCTTGTTTGAGCCACTTGTTTGTGTATAGCGTGTGCTATCTGTGCTTGTAGGATTGTTTGACTTGCTTCCTGTGCAAGTTAGGATAGTTTGACTTGCTTCCTGTGCAAGTTAGGTTTAGTTTAGACTTGCTTCCTGTGCAAGTTAGGTTTTGCTTGGCTTGCTTCCTGTGCAAGTTAAGTGTGTGTGGCTTGCTTCCTGTGTGAGCCATACTTAGGATAGGTTGGCCCTTGTGCCATTTAGCTAGAAACCATAACTTAGGGTTGATTTTGCATGACAACATCTAGGTTCGAGTCGTAGTCTCCCTAGTTGTGTCTCCCTCCGTTATCTGGTTAGGCTAGTCCTTTATCCCTGCGTAGGGGAACTACATCGCCCTGATCTTCATACCAGATGAAGTATGTAGGCAGGAGATTGAACTGATCTCTCCGGGCGCCCTTTTCTTTTGTGTGTGTTGTTTGACCTTTGCTAGGCTCGAGTCCCCGTACTCCTTAGCATTTGCTGTCTGTTTGTGTGCGTTTGACAGTTATAGGCTGAGTCCCCGACTCCCTATCTATCTGTTGTGTTGTTTAGGTTCGGATGTCAATGTAAGTCCAGTGATTGGCATTTGGGCTCCACGTTTGCCTCTTTGCGTGTGTTTAGGTTCGGATGCTGACATAAGTCCAGCGATTGGCAGTCGGGCTCCACGTTTGCCTTTGTCTTGTTTTGTTTGTGTGCGTGTCAGCCGAGCTACGAATGCTCTGATTCTTCTCCCGTCCGAGAAGATACGTATGCATAGGATGCGACATCCTAGCGAGCATGTGTCGTTTCCCTAGTCCGAACTACTTCGACTCTGATGTCTATGCCTGATAGACTAAGTAGGCCCAGGATGCGACATCCTGCCGAGTTCAGTTTCAGTCAGTCTCCTTCGTTTCTTTCAGCCAGTGTGTGTGAATATTTGAGCAGTGTTTAGCAACCATGGTGTGCTTGGAAGCTGATGTAAGTCCATCGAGTGGCATTTGGGTTCCAGTGTGCGTGTGTTTGGTTCGGATGCTGACATAAGTCCAGTGATTGGCAGTCGGGCTCCATGTTTGCCTTTGCTTTGTTTTGTTTGTGTGCGTGTCAGCCGAGCTACGAATGCTCTGATTCTTCTCTCGTCCGAGAAGATACGTATGCATAGGATGCGATATCCTAGCGAGCATGTGTCGTTTCCCCAGTCCGAACTACTTGGACTCTGATGTCTATGTCTGATAGACTAAGTAGGCCCAGGATGCGACATCCTGCCGAGTCAGTTTCAGTCAGTTTCTTTTGTCTCTTTCAGCCAGTGTGTGTGTGTTTGAGCAGTGTTTAGCAACCAATTTCCTTCCTTTTGTGCGTGGATCCCGTAGAGTACTACGGATGCGTAGGGGTGCTAATACCTTCCCTTCGCATAACCGACTCCCGAACCCATACTCTTTGGTCGCGAGACCATGTTCTTTCCCAGGTTTACTTTGAGCGTTTCCTTTCCCTCTTTTGGGATAAATAACGCACGGTGGCGGCTCTGTTGTTCTTTCTTTTCCCGCCGGTTTTTCGCGCGATGCGACACATAGTCTTCGTAGCTCGGCTACTTATGGGTGAAAGAGAAGTGTGCTCGGTA
Organism: Lathyrus oleraceus; assembly: GCF_024323335.1. Lineage (NCBI taxonomy): Eukaryota > Viridiplantae > Streptophyta > Magnoliopsida > Fabales > Fabaceae > Lathyrus > Lathyrus oleraceus. Next base: position 325,034,264 of record NC_066584.1, on the reverse strand, counting down.
AGACATCGCGTCTTATGCCTATATATCTCATCTGGAATGAGAATCAGAGCAAAACGTAGTTCAACTAACTACGGGAACAAGGGTCTCGATTGCAACTAGGGCAAGAGAAAGGGAAGGTCTCGATCGCAACGAGGGCGAGAGAAAAGAATCGCAACAAGGGCGAAAGCAAACAAGGATTAATTGTTAGTAGTCAGTCAAAAAACTCGGCAAGACATCGCATCTCGTGCCTACGTATCTCATCTTAACATGAGAATCAGAGTTACCGTAGTTCGGCTAACTAGGGGTTAAGGATTGCCATCTGAACATGGACTTACAAAAGAGGACACCAGCTGTGTCAAAGGAAGGTGGGCAATGTGTTCAACGTCCTAGCAGTAGGTGTCGCAGCTCGCTGAATCAAGTCTTAGGCAGTTACCTCTTTTCAATAGGACGGATTGACATGCCACAAGATCGGAGATGCACGGGAGGTCTAAAAGTGGGGGAGCTCTGCCCTAGAGTTGTCATGCAATATGGACGTATGTGTTAGGATTTACAGCAGGGAACATCTACTTAATGTTAGCATGCAAAGGATAAGGGAATTCTACCTATGTTATCATACAAAGGGTTTTACCTAATGGGTGCCACCTAAACGGAACAAGAGTCGACGGACGGAGCAAGGAGAGGAGCCACGGACAAGGGTAGATGGCGATGCTTGAGGCAATCGACTTTCAGGTAGATGGCGATGCATGAAGCAATCTACTTACAGGTAGATGGCGATGCCTGAAGCAATCGACTTACAAGAGGATGGATGAATACATGTTGGTTCTGTTAAGTTTTGAAAATGATTACTCGACGTTGGATCGAGCTTTTGATCTTGTTTTGAAATGATTATCGGACGTTCGTTTTAATTCTTGTATTAACAGATGAATAAAGAATGAAAGAAAAAATATTATACACTTTATGGGAGAGGGGAACATTTGTTATAAATGGGGATGGTTCATGGCAATCAAACAATAAGAATATATGCCTCATACATCATACAAGTAGGCAACAGTTATCAATCAGATCGGATAAGTAAAAAGGTATATAATCCAATCAAAGAATCAAAGAATGAACTAATGGAGCATTAAACAATTCATGAGAGGTATGAACATGTTAAACAATCAAACAATAGAAGGCATGAATGAAAGAAACAAGTATAACAAATGACAGATGAATCAGACAGATGAAAATATGCACAAGAAAGGTCCACTGAATAATTTAACCAGGAAATGAGGTGAGGATCAAATAAAATCAAGATGAAAGGCCTCTAATACACGGCATATGAGATGAACAAGGGAGGATCAAAAGATCTCTTTAATTGCCATAAGCAATCCCTAAGTCAAACATCAATCATAGAAAAGTCAACTGAAAAGTCAAGTCAACTTAAAAATTATCAAATAAATAGCAAATTAATCAAGAAAATTATGAAAAGTTAAACTAAGTAAGGTGGGGTCAGGACATCATCATACCCTAAAAAGATTTTTAAAATAGTGAAAATTGGTGCATAAATTAATTGAAATAAAACAGATATCAAATTAAAAGTCAAACAACAAGACTAGGTCAAAAATAAATCCAAAATAAATTGAAAATGGGAAATAAAATTCCAAGAAAAGGTCAGGTTGACCATGAGACAGTGGTCAACCTTCATCCCAAAAATCAAAAGCTAAAAATAATTTTAAGACATGAAAATAAAATTAAGGAAAAAAAGTGTGTTAAAATGGACCATTTAGAAAGAATAATTAAAATAAAATATTAATATTAAATAAATACGAAAATAAAAATTAAATAAAATTAAATAAGACATTAAGAAATATGGAATATATATTTTCATATTTTTATGGATAAAGGAAATATTTTAAAATAATTAAAAGCAAAACAGAAATAAAAATAAGAATTAAAAAAAAATGAAATGAAAAGAGAGTGAGTAGTGTTGATGGGCCATGAAGTGTGGGGTGTCAACAGCAAAAAGTGGAAGGCCCAAGGTCCAAGTAATTAAATCCAGCGTGACATAAAGAAAATAACATTTTAATAAAGAAATTCTTGTAACATATATCAATTGGTCACATGAGGTTAAGTGACTAGAAGACAACAACAGTATGGACGGTCCAGATTACAACATGCGCCTTGGATCTAATGGTTCCTATGATGACACATCATCGTCTTCTTCATGAAACAAGAAACCCTAGCCCCATGCATGCAAGAACACGAAAAATAGTGGATTTTTCCCAACTTCCATTCAATAATGCAAGCGCTATAGTGCACCAAATGCCACGAAATAAAAACCAAAATTCAAGTACAAAATGTGTAGATCATGATGGTGACTTGTTTTAGTAAAAATAATGGCTTAATCATGGAGAAAAGTTGACCACAAGAGGTCAACATGGCCACGGGCAAAGGTAAAAATCAGCAGCACAAATCAATGTCAAGAACACAAGCATATGATTGGCATGGTAATGATGATGAAACAAACATGAACATATGATGGGCATGGCAAACAATAATGAACATAATGATGAGCATGATAATGGCATGCAAAATAGCATGGTGAATAGTAATGATAATAAGCATAAGTACATCCATACATGGCCATGGAAGATGAGTGATAGAGTTACCTAGTGGATGCTTGGTCCACTGCCCATTGATTGTGGAGAGTATGGAAGAAGAAAAGTGTTGTCTTGATGCTTCACCTCAAATGCTTCAACTTGAGAAAATAAATCTGACTTGTGATGCTCTTTGCCTTGCCTTGCCACGAATTTCCAATGCTCCCCTCTAGGTTTAGGGTTTTGCAGCTTCTTAAATATGGTGGTCACATGTTTAAATGGGCCTTGCAATAAGTGATGTCCATAATCCAAAATAATGCCAAGTGAGGTGTATTAGGAATGACATGTGAAATTTTGTGTTATTTTGGGCCAAACTCAAGTGAGTAAATATCCAATGCATGGCAAAAAAACGTGGGCTGGTTTGTGCAGCATGACTTGGCTTGTTTGGCAAGCAAGAAAACATTCCAAGGTGGTGACTTTATGGCCATGTAACTTGATGAGCAAGCTACCAAATGATGAAATAATGAAAACAGTAGCAAGATATCATGGAGTATAACATCTTTCATGTTGAGCACAAGTTGAAATGATGAATGGAAGAAGGTGAAAAATGGCCCTCAAGTTCAGGTCTCACCATGCAAAACTGTTTGGGCCAGTTTGGCCTAAATGCTGCCTAGAAAATCAAGTCATGATGCCAACTTTAGATGAATGTATCTCTCAAACCATGGATCCAAATGAGATGATTCCAAAAGGAGGTGAAAGAGGACATGGCAAGGTACAATTGTTGTGAAGAAAGTATTTTCAAATAATGCCTTTAAGTGCAAGAAAACTGGCCAAGAAGTCTTGACAAACTTTGAAGAGTTTGAGACTTAGAAATTTTTCTGAGTGTCCTAAAAATATGTCTCACTTTGACTAAGCATAACTTTCTCAATCTTTATCCAAATGGAGAAAACTTTATATCTCTAGAAAGCTTGGAACAATAGGAACAAATTTCATGTTGGAGAAAGTTTCAAATGGAGCTTTTATCTTGATGGAAAATGGGCTTAAAATGAGTGCAACAACCATGAAAACTTGCCCTAAATGGAAAGTCAACCATTTCCAAATTAAGTAACTTTTCCAATTCCTGATTAAATGATGAATCCATGATCCAACCTTGATCAAATTTCCCATGTAGGATCCCCTAGGCATGGATTTTGAGATTCCACTCTCAAAATGTCAGGAGTTGACTTTTTTGGCCTCACAGTTGACTTTTCCCAAACTGTCTGATTCCCGATTCCAGTGATCAATTGAAGCACTTCTGGCTCAAATAAAATAATGATTTTTTGTATGTAGACCCTTGTGGACATATTAAGGGCAATGGAAAATATTTTTACCTAAAGAATCAGAAATAAACTGATTTTATACCAAACCCTAGTTCTAGGACAAAATTGATTAGGAACTGATTGCACTGCTTGCCAATGGATCTTTCTGAGATAATTGTGAATCTTCCCAGGCCAAGATGCCTCTCTAATCATGACATGGATGAGCTCCTCTACTTCCAACCAAACATTGCCTATTGCAGGTAACCATGAAACCCTAATTTCTTGATTAAATCCAGATGAACACTCTGATAGCTCTAGATCCTTCACTGATGAACTAAAGACCATAATAAGATACCTGGAGCCCCCTGAGACCCTTGAGACTTGTATGCTTAGAAAATGAAGTCCAATTCTCAATCTTTCTTTGTGTGGGCTCCTTCTGTTAATGAGTGATCAATCAAAACCCGGATTTCCATGTCACTAATGCAGTATGCAATGAGTATGACCTAGTATGATGCTAATGCAGTGTGAAACATAATCCCATGCTTCCAGGGAAAAATGAAGGGTAAATTTTGGGGTATTACACTCGGTAAAGGAGAGGAAGACCATCAATTTATCTGTCATCAGCTTATACAACAACTGAAAATGCATAGGGAATCATACACATTGCTATACGGGAAAAAAGAAAATTACGATGCAAATCTCAATGCTTTTGTTCATTATGGTAGTGGCCTGACACCGCTTGAAAATCAGATGTTCTTCCCTTAAATGGGACATCTTATAGCAAGTGATTACGATAAGGTGTGTATCTATCTGATAAAGTATGGTTCCTCAGAAACATTTTTTCCACTTTGGAGTAGGCCACCTCAAAATCCATTCGGACGCATCATATGTATTGGGTGTCTTTCAAAAACACAACATTTTGCTTAATTTTATTTGAAAATGGGATGTCATATACCAAATATATTATTGAAGTGGGTGACGCATTTCACAAAAGATGTTGAAACTTAGTCGGATCACTTTCTGGAAAGGATGGGAGAGTTCACAAAGTTAAGCGACATTGAAAGAGAATCAAATAAGGAAAGGTCAATGAATGAACCACCAATAGATATATGTAGTGACAAATGTTTCGATACATTTTAGTTTTTATATAACAATGTAACTCTTTTTTTGTATGTAATATTTTCAATGACATAATCTCGATACAATTTGAGACATACTAATGTCTATTCTACTTTAATGTTATAGAACTTAGGGGTTAATTTTTAGACATTTTTTCTATTTCAAAACTTTCCCCTGCATATATACCATTTCTATATGAACAATGCACTGTGGGGAGACTCAAGGGATTTTATGGATGTGCATATCTGAAATATGCCCTGATGAAATGATATTGTTTCTAAGGTCCAAATTGATCTAAAACTAGTATAAATGGGAGATCTCTCATCTCATGTTCTTTACAAAAACACAATACACAAGAATGAATACATATTCCCATCTTAATTTTATGTATTTCAATGGCGCAAATCCCTCACTTTAATTTATTTTAGGGTCTCCAATGACATACCTCACATCGATCTGAAATCTAATGCGATATCCTAAAAAATCGCAGAGTTGTCAAGCTCAAGTATCGTTCACCCTCGATTGACGACGAAGGGAAGACAATTCACCAAGCTTGAACTGAAGACAAGTTAAAATCTAAAGGTTATATGGAGCACATTTTATCGTTACTCGTCAAAGGGTCAGGTTGAAGTGGATGCAATGATTGCACGATCGACGAAAGATATTTTAAAGATATTGCAATGTCTTGGATCACCCGTTTATAATGAAATGTAATGTTAAGTTTATGATAATTATTATCTATGTAATGTTAAGTATTTAAATTTTAATTTGTGTCGTTTTTACAACTTTCTGCAATTGTTTCTGGTTTGACCTAACAAAGTATATTTCGTACATGTGTCTCCATAAGATTCACTGATTTATGAATTAAGGGTTGTTACAGAGATGCATCTCTGGAATCAACCTAATGTTAATATGGAGATGCATTTTTGGACTATATTTTAATAAAATAAGGGTGTCTCCCCAATTGAGCTAACGAGTGTGTAATAAACAATGTGTATGGAGAGAAGAACCTTAAGCAAAATCTGAATTTTTCAAGCAATCTAAGGTAAATCTACACTACTACTAATATAGTGTAAATTGCATGATTGGGTATAGGGAAATCCTTAATTCCATTAGGTTTTTTTATTACTTTTTCCCTTTTGTTTAATGATTAATGAACATGAATGGAATTTTGAAACAACGTGAATTATATGATGTATTATGTGATTTTTATGCATTATTTACCATGAAATTTGTGTGTTTTTGCCCATGATGTTGGTATGAATTGGGGTTCATATGTGTGTGAGGTTTTGATGAATAAAGCATGTTAAATCCATGATTCATCTAATAAAATACATGTTAATTGATGGATAAGTGATGTGTTATTATTAGATATCATTTTCTTGATTGTTGTTGTTTGATTTAGGGTCTGGGGAGTGAAAATCAGAGTTCTTAATTAAACTTCATGGCCAAAACGCACAATATGTGTTTTGTATGTTCTCACTTATTTTGTTGTTTGTGTGGTTTTATGCTCCTTATTGGAGTACATACGAACAGGTAAATGAGGAGTTGCTTAGAAGTTGAAGGGTGGCATTGAGGTTATTCTTCTTTTCCCGTTTATGTGATATTTAGATTTCGTTGCTCTTATATGTAACGCGCGCACACACACACATTTTTATCCATTTTCACAAACCGGATAATTCCATGTTCTAACAAATATTTGCAAACTAGTGTATTCATAACAAATAACTTTTTATTTGCGCTAAATACATTTAATGTATTAAAAAATATATAACATGATAAATTATTAAATAAAATAATTGTACTGGAGCTAGTAAGGCATTTTGTTTGAATGTCAAGTTTCTATGGTCGAATACTTGTAATGCCAAAATTTGTTAGTTTTTAATTATTTTATTTTAAAAGTTATATGTTTAAATTAATTGAAAATTAAAATTTAAAAGGCGCGTGGACAACAGAATGACATTAAGAAAAGAAAATTATAAAAAAAGTACATGTGTCAGTGTCACGTCACGAAATTTAATGATTGGGTTTGTTCAAGGACTAAAACATGAAATCTTCAAATAGAAGGGAGGGAATCTATATTTTTTTATAGGAACTTTTTCAAAAATGATAAAATAGGTATTAATCGTTATTACAATCTTGGATGTTTTTAAGATGGAGAATATGTAATGATCTCTCTTAAATTATGATTATTCTAAAAAATAGTTAGTCTGATTTATTATCCGAGTAATCCTCTTCGTTATTGCAATTACCATCAATGACCCTTGCAAAAACGCAACAAATTTATCACATGTAATTGTCATACCCTAAATTTTACCCTGAGTTTTTCACTCGCATCAGCATAGCATGAACTGATCCATTTTGTCGTGCATTTCATTAGTTAAAAAGCATTTATCAGAGTTTATATAAAAAGTTAGGAGTTCTGGCATTTTATCTGATCTTGATAATATTCATTTAGTCATATGTTGATTGAGAATTCGAAAGACTTGATTTCTCGATCTCAGTGCATACTTTATTCTGGTGCATTTTGTTTCAGAGGTTTAGAGGGTGATAATCAAGAGTGTTGTCATTGTCTGAATATGTATAGGGTTTTGTTTGTGTTTGAGAAAGAGAAGCAAATGGTTCAAGGGTGATTCATTTGCGTCCATTGTCTGTTTGTATTTATTTAATCATTGAATTAGTATATTCACCGGACATTTGCATTTTATTACTTGTCACAACATACATTTTGTTTCGCATAGTGCTTGAAGTTTCAGCTAGATTAATTTTTCGGATCTACAGACAGATCGGTCTCATCGTTTCTCAACTGTACGTCGAATTAGAGGGCGAAAATTTTCAAAATTGAGCTTGAAGATGTCAGTTTTCTTAATTTATGGTTCGTGTAGTTTAACTTGGTGTGCTCATTTTAATTTTTCGACTATTTTTTCAGTCGCATTTTTTGTCCGCCTGAGCCTTTCAACCGATATTTATTTTATTTTATCTTATTTTATTTCAAAATTTGATCAAAACCTGACTATTTTCCAGAAGTTTGTTTCACATTGGTCATTTTAGTGTTTTCCATTTTTAATTCTTCGAACATTTTTTTTGTCGGATTTTTAATCGTTTTGAATCATTTTATTTGAATGATCGAAATAATTAAATAGATTTTTTTATATATATTTTCAGTTCAATTTCAATTATTTGAATAAAATATTTTTTGTTTGGTTTGTATAATTTAACTCTTGTCATCTTTTAAAAAATCTAGAGGATTCTTTTATTCATTTAAAAAATAAGAAAAATTGGAGAAAGGACCACTAATTACTCCCGCGCGGCGTAGTACAAGAAAAGCTGGCAAAAGACTTAATTTGGGGGAGACGTGTGAGTGACTCTTCTTAAAAATGGGTGAGGGGTCAAGAAAAACATCATATCATATCATGATACTCTCTTTTTTTATTAGAAGAAAGATATTAAGGGAAAGCTTAGAAAAGTGCATAGAAAAAATAATAAGAGAATTTTAGTAAAAAGGAAATTGAATCCTCTATCACCAATAACATCCACCGCTTATATCATTGTCATCTATCTATTTCAATTTTTTTTAAAGAAAATATAATAAAATATAAGTGGAAGATCATTTTCTTTTTCTATAAAAAAACAGAGTACCTTCAAGTTCTCCTCTGGTCACTAACTCTTTTTCTGAATATTGAAGCAAACAACCCTTGTTTCCAACTCCACAAAAATCTCTCTATTTTTCAACCACAATAAACTATTTCATTTTCTTCTTCATGCTCCCATAACACACCATATGTTTTTTTCTTCCAACCATATATCATACACTACATAAACCATTCACACTCACTTCATACACCAAAAATAAAAAAAAAATGTTAGAAACATGAGCGACAACAACTTTCATCATCATCACCTCCATCTTTCATTATCATCATCTTCCAACACAACTAAACCATATTCAATCATCGTCTTCTTTCTCCCTACTTACCATCCAAAGATCTTAAAGTATTTCACTCTTTAAACTCCAACAAACAACCAACAATCTTCATCAACAAAAAAACTCCAAACACCTATTCGCAACTTCGACGGCCACCGGAAACGAAACTCAACTGACTGAGCATCACTTCACCGCGTCATTGGCCAAATTCGACGCAACCACCACTACCGGCGAGTGTTGAGACGGTGAGCGGAGAGAGTTTGATATACTTATTTTATTCTTTTTATTATTGTTGTTGTTTTTGAAATTGGAAAAAAGTTATTGATTTTTTTATAAAAAAAATAGATAGAAAAAGTGAAGAAAGAATATGTTGTTGCTATTATTGAACGATATAAGGGAAGGAGAAGAGGAAAAGAATTTATTTTTAAAAAAAAACCTCTTCATGTCTGCCACGTGTCGCATGGTGGGAGGTGTTTTTTTATTTATTTTAAAATTTTAATTTTTATCTCTCTGCCATATTAATCTCACCGTCTTTTTATTTCTATTTTATTTATTTATTTATTTATTTTGTGTATTTTATTATTATTATTATTATTATTATTATTATTATTATTATATTATTATTATTATTATTATTATTATTATTATTGTTGATTATTATTAACAGTATTTATTATGATTATCGTTATTATTTTTGTTCATTACTATTATTATCATCATTATTATTAGTTGTAGTATTATATTATTATTATTTATTGTTATTATTTGATTATTATTATTATTATTATTATTATATTATTACTATTATTATTATTTATTATTATTTGATTATTATTATTATTAGTTATCATTATTTATTATTGTTGTTAAAAAATTTTAATTATTAATTGTTATGGTAACTAATTATTAATTTATTTATTATTGTTAATTTTATTGTTGATTGTTGTTTGTATCTATTTACCATTATTAAATATTATTGTTATTATAATTTTTATATTATTAATATTTATTTGACTAATTATTTTTATTAATATTTATCATTATTTCTATTATTATAACTTTAATTGTTTACTATTATGGTTATTATTATTTATTGAGTTAATTAAATTATTTAAATTGTTAAATAGAAAGATTTGATTTATTTGTTCCAATCGGTTTTTCGCATATATCTAACAATTTCGGGGTTAAAAAATTTCAATTTAACTTCAGAAATTGTTAAAGTGCATAGAGTTTTGTTGATCGACCCCAGATAGGGTGATTCCTACCTGAATCGTCTTACAATTGCTTAACATAGCGCTAGATTTCTTTTTAGTTTAATTTCTAATTTTTATTTCGAGTCCCTTGGCTTTCTCTTGGGCCTTCTTACGATGAGATTCTTTTATTTTTACAACTGTCTTTCAAAACTTGTATGATTTAATTATTATGTTGTATCCCCATTCCCAAAAATGTACCCCAATTCCCGAAAATGTGTAATAAATTTGACTGCTTTCGTTTATTTTTATTGTATTAGTTGATTGTTAATTTCAAGATTAAAATCAACCCTTTTTAGAAAAGAACAAAAAACAAACACTTGATCCAACGTCGAGTCTTTTGTCCTAAATCAAATCCAAATTGATTACGTCACATCCAAATTATTTTCATAAGTCAACTTCTGACACTTAATCCAACGTCAAGTCGTCCCCCTGTTTTTAAAAGCTGTTCACAATAAAAATGGAAGAAACTGATTAAGTTTAGACTTTCTCTGTTTCGAATGTTAGGATACTGCTGTAGAGCACAATGTTCAAACATTCGTCTTCCATATTAACATACAGTAATTACCTAAATTAGGTCATTTCTCTTATAGAAGAAAAATATTGATTGGGTATCGACCTTCTCTTTCCCGATTATTTGGACACTGCTGTAGAGCTCTCTGTCTGACTAATCGTCTTCCGTTAATGAACTTTGACCTAATTTGCCACAGATTTTCATAATAAACTTTTGGATGAAAAGAGAGTGATTGGGCTTAGGTCTCTTCCTTTTCGGGCATCTGAGTACTGCAGTAGAGCTCCCTGCTTAGATGTTTGTCTCCGCTTAAAATCAACTCAAACTCATCAAACTTATTTTCCGCCCTCGTGCGACCCCGAAAACATTTTCAGAAAAGAGTATGCAACATCTATTTTGATGCGAAACAAACAAAGACTTCAGCCTCCAAGAGTGAGCAGCAAGTAAAGGTTTAATCGCTCAAATGTGATCCAAGCATCACTCTCTTTAAAAGCAACCCATCTAGTAGTTCTCTTTGGGTAGAACTACGTATGCCTTGAGTTCTTTATAGAATCTGGAGATACGTAGAAGCAGGATTGCGAAATCTTGTCAGGCACATTAATATTAAAAACCCTAAGTCTTTCCTTTCTTCCTTTCTTTTTCCTCCTCGATAAGTAGAAGATCGCAAACGATATCACGCTAACACTCTAACACAAAACTAACTAAATGGGTCCCATCGAGTACGATGGATGTGAGGGGTGCTAATACCTTCCCCTTGCATAACCGACTCCCGAACCCGATTTGGTTGCGATGACCATTTCTTTTTGCTTTTCGTGGGTTTATCGATATTTCCCCTTTCCCTCTTTGGGAATAAATAAAGTTCGGTGACGACTCTGTTTTGTTTATATTTCGAGCGTTCCTTACGCTCGAGTATTTTTCGCGCCGCGACAGTAATATATCTCATTAACAATAAAATTACTTAAAACAAAGTACATTAATACTAAAAACATAATATAGAAATTTTCTCAAATAGTATAATAACATCGCTCGATACCTAAATGGTATCTCTATTTTTCAATTTTCGCTTACAATTGTGGAAATCGCGTCGCTCCATCTTTGGAGAGCGCAACTCTAACAAACAAAATCTAGGAATAGAAGGGCTTGATTTTTGGAGCGCCGATATGCTCATTTGTTCTGCAATAGTGCCAATTTGAATATGGAAGTGTCGTTATTGTGCTCTTTTTGCAATCTTCTCATTTTTTTGTTTCATTTCTTGTGTGTTATTCCTCTCCTTACTTCTTCATCGTAATTTCAACAATAAAATACCATAAAGTTTATCTAATTAGAATAATTTTGACTTGGATTGGTCATTTTCACGATTTTTCAAAATCTTTATTCAAACCTACAAAATATAAACTAATTAAAATAAAGGATTAAATAAGTTTCTGGTCCATATACATATTCCAAGATTCGTTTTTAGTGCTTCTAAATATTTCCTTCAAACAGTGGTACCTATAAAACTTTTCGTTCATAATTTTGGTCTCTCCTATTAGTTTTCAGTAAGGTGGCTTACGTGGAACTTATGTCATTTGCCAATGTAGATTAATTTAATCTTTATTTGCCAATGTGGATGTTGATGCTCTTTTGAATAAAAACACTTGACTTGTCAAAATCCCTTTATCACTTTACAAAACATATTCCAAAACCCTAAAACTTGTTTTCTCCTCTTCTCGGTGTCAGTGCATTCTCTGTTCTTAGTTGGTGGTCCCTCTCCATTCTTAGTTGGTGGTCCCTTTGAAGTTTCAAGCTTGTGGTCCCATTATTTAGAATCTTTCAATGCATGGACCCTTCCTAGTTTGTCACTTTATTTATTCACGGGTTTTGGTCCCATCATGTGACTTGTGTTCCCAGATGAGGCAAACTAACATAAATGGAAAAGAACAAATACCAGTCATAGGTGAAAAAATTATTTGGAACTTGGCCATAATGTTATGAATTGAAAGAAAAATAAACAAATTGTGCTTGTTCCACTGAAAATGTGACACAAGAGCTGTCTACACAGGCCAGTCAGACTACCAAAGCTCAAGTAGTATAAAAAAGGGGTATTACTCTAACTTTAGTTTGTGTTTTTATGAAAATTGTTTATGTCATTTAACAATGTATTTACTTATATCAGGGGAGGCCTAATGGGTCAGTGAATGCTAGCACCAATAAGACAACAAAAAGACTAAAAAGGCAGTTAAGACAAAGAAGAAAAAAAAACAGATGTTGAAGTTCCTCCTAACAATGTTGAGCAACCAACCAACAATGTTGAACAATCAACCAACAATGTTGAGTAACCAATACAACATACTGGTTTGGACAAGTATTATGACTCGGAAGCTGCGACATTGGAAGCATTACTGAGTAATTAAGAGGTTTTGGACATTTAACCTTTGAGTATTGACAAATTACCTATCAAACCAAGTGTATCAAAACCAAGTGCATCAAAGGCAAGTCCATCTAACTCATCTATTGTTAGAACTTTCTTTGGTAAAAAAAAACATGTACCAACAATGCCTTCAAACCATCAGGTGTTGTGCAAATGTCTACACAAAAGCCAAACAACATTGATCCTGTGAGTAAATCAAATTTTGGTCTACTCATTATGTGATTTAGTTATCAACATTTAGCGCTTATGCATATACCTTATTCCGCTAGATCAAGAAACTGATGCCAAAGAAAAAGGTGAATAATAATGTTGATTTGACAGTTGAAAAAAGAAAGAGTGACAAACTAAGGACCCTTGAAGTAAGAGACGTGGTTGGGCCTAGTAAGAATCTTGATGATACATTAGTGATAACTGAAGAGGAAACCACAATAAATATACTTGGTGGTGCTAAGATATCAAAAAGTTGGGCAAATATTTGCAAGGGCCTCACATAATGAAAACTATGTTGATAATATGAAGATATTTATATGGTGTTATATATTCACCATGTCGTATGTATTGTGGTTTAGTATTTTTTCTATTATTTAGTGTACTTCAATGAAATGGATCTACTACCTTGTTTTGTAATGTAATAACCAGATCTACTACCTTGTTTTATTTTGTAATGTAATGACTGGATCAAATTCATTTGTATGTAATGTTGTTGTAATACATTTGTGATGAATGGCATACTTTGTTTATCATACAGTTGTGTTGTTACATTATGGCCAATCTATATTGTTACATTAAGACTTGTTACATTATGGCCTAACTAAGGCAAATTATGGCCAAACTAAGACAAATTATGACAAACTATGTTATCATACTATCATAGAAGGTTACACTTTAGGCCTAACTAAGGCAAATTATGGCCAAACTAAGGTAAATTATAGCCAATTTACAACATTTGAACATTTCATTTTAACAACATCATATTTTAACATTCCATAACAACATTTTAACATTCCATAAACAACTGTAACAAAATCACTTTTCAACATTCCAACAACATTATATTAACAACATTTCAATAGAATTGTTACAACAATAATGGTACAATATTTCAACAACTTGAAATTTCAATAGATTCATCAACATTTACACTTCAATAACAAGTACATGTTCAGCATAAACAAGAATACAACATATATTGACTTAATTATTCCAGAGAAAGCCTCAGACTTCATCTTCAACTACATTTTCTTGTTCTTCTTCATTGAAGAACCCTATAGCTTCTTCAACATTTCATAAGTTTGTGTGTCCTTCATGTTGCTCTCATCTTTGCTCCAATCTTCATTAAAGGTCTCATATACCTCCTTTCCTTGTGCTAGGTCTTCATCCTCATATGAATAAATTGCAAGTTTTCTCACTTCCAAAATGGGCATCTCCCAAAAAGCTTTATTTTGTTACGTATATTCTTACAATGGTATGATATTAAACGTGCATTACAAGCATGTATTCCACATGTACGGTTTCTTACAATTGTGTAATGAGAAGAACTAGATTTGTTGCGCCTTGAGAAAGATGACATTTGAGTGAAGAAGGAGATTTCGAATACGGCTAGTGAAGAAAGGGGATTCGAAAACAGTTGTGGAAGAAATGGGATTCAAAAACGGTTATGAAGAAAGGGGAAACGAAGATACGGAGAAAAGGATTGAGAGAATTAGGGTTTATGTCAACATTTCATAAATAATATCACTGTTATTTAAATAATAAATCCACGCCATTATGCCATTTGTCACAAATTATTCCATTTGGCCTTCCACGTAGGCAACCGTACGTTAAGTCATTTTAACGGGATTGACCAATTTTGGGGACGGAAAAATTTAAGACGAAGATTGTTTGAAGAAAATGTTTAAAGGGACTAAAAATGAAATTTGAAATATTTATGAGGACGTCAAACATATCTAACCGTAAAATAAAAGTATTTATAACAAAGGAGATTACTACTAAAAACAGTATATAACATATCGTCATCACAACCTCAAACTTGAACTTTTCCTTTTAATCAAGAAAAAAGCTTGAAATTTTAGATTTTAAGAAAACACAAGAATTTACCTACTTCGATGATAATTTTCAAGTTAACGCTACTTACTATAGTACTTTCATGTTTCTGCTCAAATTCTACTTGCATTCTCATATCTCAAATGGATAAATTAAAAGATTTTACTCATGCTCAGATCTATTCAACTTTTTGTATCTTCTCTACAATCTACTCAAATGAATCAACATGTACATATCATTTTATCATAAACTTCAAAATTTTCTAAAGAGTATATCAAATCAATATTATACCCATACTTTTAAGTTCTTAAAAGTTGTAATGTAGTTTGAGTTAAGGTAGGCTAAAATTGGAAAAATTAAGTTAATTCTTAGAATTAAACACTAAATTCCTTAATTTATCCAATTTTTCATTTTTAGTTTCTTTTTCCACTATTAGCTTTTTAAGAAATTAATCCTAGGCTATTTGAGACATTTTCTTTTATTTATAACACTCATTCGTTTCTGCTTTTTAGCTCTTTTTTTTTTCTCAAGATGGATACTTATTTTTATCAATATTTTCACAATCTCTTTTATGACGTTATTTCAAAGCAACTTTAAAGTTAGAACTATGTTATATTTTGGATTTATTTCTCATGACTACCTAACTTCAAGCAGATAAAGTAATTTATAATACATGACAGTTGCAATTTAAAATAAAGAAATGTCTTAGTACAGGAGGGGACTATCAAAGGATATAATTAAATCAAAATACATTAGTCTTAAGGGGTTCTAGGTACCAACAAAAAATTCTCCCAGCATGCTAATAACAAGACGGTTAACTGTAACTAAATAATGCAAGTTCTAAAAAATTCCGTTAATACATGGATATACTCATGATCAGAATAAAAATAGTACACAATGATCATTTGCCTCAAACATTACTGTATGAAAGTTGAAAGATATTTGAGCTAGATTTTCATCTTTAGTCGTTATTATCTAAAGCATTAGTGTGTTTCTACCTAGTTTCTCTCATAATCAACTCTTATTTATCACTAGCAATGTAATAATTATAAAAAGAGTGAAGACCCATTTTAATCTCTTATAAAAATTGTAGATATTAATCTCTGAGAAAAAAAAGTCCATATTTAATCTCTTAAAATATTTAACTGTGTCATATTAGTCTCTCTATTAATATTTTTCTCAAACTCATTTTTTCCTACTTTTAAACTGTGACTAGACAACCATGTGTATTATTTATGTCACGTGTATTATTTACAAGAGTAAGAAACCATATCTCAAACCACCCGAGTAGCAGCAGAACTAAACCTTCCTAAAAAATCATTAACAACTGAAACAATAACAACACCTAATAAACAAGAATATGTAAAAAGAAAAATCATAATCACACACTCATAAGTCTGATAATAAACCCAGCAAAACAAAGAATGTCGCGGTATCGTGGTGATTTATCTCCAATCCCTTCACAAATAATTGCAAATCAATAGTTGTAACCATTTCTTGTTCTTCATTCCACAAATCGTTCTCCACCCTCTTCTTTCCTCTTTCTCACCATCTTCTTCATCTTCATCCTCTTTTTCAACGTCAATTAAAGAATCCTCCGCTCTTAATTTCAAAATCCTAACACCATTATCAGCAACGAGATCCGAGAATCCAGAGTCAAGAGTGAATGGTCTAAAAGCAATAACGTTACCGTTAACGGGAGCTTTATAATTTTAATTGAAGAGAGTATGACTGTTATCATCATCGTCGGAGAAAAAATTGTCGTCTAGGATTCCAACACAAGTGAGATGCAAAAAGAACACGTGACATAAATAATACACATGACAATCTAGTCCAATTCAAAAGTAGGGAAAAAAAATCAATTTGAGAAAATATTAAACTAGTGACTAAAATAACTCGGTATTAAATAGGGACTTTTTTTTTCTCAAGAATTAATTTGTACTCTACAGTTTTTATGAGAAACTAAAATTGGTCTTCACTCTTATAAAAATTTAATAAGACAATAAATCTCATCATTTAAATAATTTCCTTAATAATATTAAAAATGGTTATAACTTTGATAGTGCGACTAATTAACTTAGGAAAATATAAATTTTAAAATATAATATAAAATACAATAATATATATATATATATATATATATATATATATATATATATATATATATATATATATATATATATATATATATATATATATATATATATATATATATATATATATATATATATATATATATATATATATATATAAAAGAATACGGTAAATTAAAATTAATCATAAAACTGAAACAAAAGCTATGAAAAAATAAAATTTTAAAACAAAGAAAAACTGAAAAAGGTAATATGGAAAATGATAAGGGAAGATAATTAAGGAAAAACCTATATTTAGGATTAAGAAGACATGTCTCCGAATCTCATAAACTATATTTTATTACCTTTTAATTTTTTTAAAATTTTTTTATGACCTATTACCTCGGTTTTGCTCAAACCGGTGAGGTAAAGTAATATTTTTTTTATTTATGATCAATTTGATGAAAAAATTAATTAACGAATCATTGTCGTCCATTTATAAAGTAACAATGGTAAAAACATTGTCAAATCATCCATTCACATGAAACATAAGTGATCCGCGTGAAACTTTCACTATAATAATGGAAGTATAATAATGTTAGTAATTTTATTAAAAAAACTTAAACCTAACTTATTGAAAACTATAATAATAAAAGTAAAAGCATGAAAATATTTTATGGTTAATTTCATAACGTATTCTTTTTTCTAGTAATTCTTATTAAAAATATTTAATGTTAATTAGAAAAATATGAAAGTAACTTATTAATGTTAGTTGTAGTTGTATAAGTAAAATTTGTTGTTGAAATTTAATATTTAACGATTCTATTGATTTTGTTTATTTGTTGTTGTCGTTGAGATTTAATATTTAAAGATTTAATGGATTCTGTTGTTGTTATTGTTTTTGTTGAGACTTAATGTTTAATGATTCTATTGGTTTTGTTATTGATGATGATTTAGAAATTGTCAAAAAAATTGATACTTTGCAGATTAAAACGAAAAAAATAAATTAAAAACATGACTTTACCTATAAGCTATCGTTAAAAATCGAGGTAAAAAATAGTCTAGTTTTGAAAATCCAAAAAATATTTGCTCGGAATAGAATCTATTATCACTGTCACTTTTCTCCTCAACTATTCAAAATTCGATGAGTAAATTGACAGATTATCATGTCGTCATTCGTTACCTTGACTGTATAATCGATATTATATCTCCTTCATATTTGAAGTGAAATAGAATTATTTATAGTAGTAGTATTTCAAAATTTACTTCACAATTTTGAAGAGTTTTGCACGAGGCTCTAGGAATGAAGTTTGGTTGGAGCCCAGCATATCATAAGTAGATTGGTGGACAAATTGAAATAATGAACCGATCATTGAAGTTTTTGTTGAAGGCATGTGTTTTGAATGATAGAAAAAATTAGGATGATGTCTTACCTTAATAGAATACACCTACAACAATAGTTTTCATGTAAGCATTTAGAAGAATCTTTACAAGGTTTTTGTACAGGCACATGTGTCAAATGTTGTTGTGTTAATATCAGAGTGAGTATGATCGTATGATCTAAAATGACAGGCATAGTTATAAAAAATTGTGTAGAAGATGAAGTTTCGTCAAAATCATCAAAAGAGTTGTATGTAGGTATTCAATATAGACAAGCAATGTAGTATTAAGCTTTATTTAAAATTTTAGAGAGAAAGAGAAGAGAAGACTTTGAAAAGAAAAATAGGACAAAATCAAAAGTATTAAAGAATTAAAGTTAAGAGAATTTTGAGGAATTTAATTTTATTCATAATATATAAATATTTTAGTTTGAAAAACTAAAAAAAAAAATATTGAATAAAAGATTTGAAAGAGTATTTTATTTATTATTTATAAAAGAAAGGTATTTTTCAAAAAATGCTAAAGAAATCTCTCACCTCTAAAGAGGTAATGAAATCCCTTGAACCATATCAAATCACTTCTCAGACTAATTAATGGCTTATTAAATTGCGGTGCCACCAATTACAGAATTTATTAGGCTACTTCGTAAATTTAACTTGGTACCCTCAAATATGATGATATTATAATATTAATTTTGTCAACTATAAAAAATGCATTTTACTATTTATATTGGGATTTTTTTTAAAATAACCAAGTTTTAAAAAAAAAATCGAAAATAATCAAGTTTTCAAAAAAAAAAACCAAAATAACCAAGTTTGTAGAGGATGCGTCAGATGAATTGGCGCACCTCCCAAACCAGTAAGAGGAGGCGCCAGATGCATTGACGCACATGCATTGGGCCTCATGAAGAG
This sequence comes from Lathyrus oleraceus, assembly GCF_024323335.1. Classification (NCBI taxonomy): domain Eukaryota; kingdom Viridiplantae; phylum Streptophyta; class Magnoliopsida; order Fabales; family Fabaceae; genus Lathyrus; species Lathyrus oleraceus. Next base: position 325,014,787 of record NC_066584.1, on the reverse strand, counting down.
GCGTCAATGCTTGTGGCGCCTGCATGGCCCTCCAAGAGGAGACGCCCATGCATATGGCGCCTATGTGTGTTTGTGTGGTGGGCGCCAATTGTTGTGGCGCCTGATTGTAATGGTCATGTGGACGCTAATTCAACTGACGCCCACGTGTTTTGTCAATACGTGTTCCGTCTCTATAAATACCATGTCTTGCATACAATTATTTTCACTCAAATTCATCTCCTAGTCTAGTTCAACCATCAATTTCAATTTTCTTTGTTTCAACAATGTCTGCATACATTCAAAAACGAAATACTGATGTAATATTTTCTGCCGTTGCGACTCCGATACAGGTTCGACTTTGGAACACAGATACGTTTGAACGTCTTAATCGGACGTTGTACAGTTGGTTAGAGGGAGAAATTGGAGAGAGTGAACGGATTAGAAGAATACAATGGTTTGTTTCCATGTTCAATCAAAACGAAGAAGTGCGCGAATGGGTGGATATTAAGACCGACCAAGACGCTCGTAGGATGATGCATTACATGTTCAAAATTGTTTTGATGGTTGTAATCGCATAGTTTTTGTATTCTAGTTGTTTTAATTGTTTGTGTTATTTTTTATGAACAACTGTCTTTTCGTCACAGACGTCTACTATGAAGTAAAATTAATTTTCCATATATTGCAACAAAGGTACTTTGAAATAAATTTAGTTTTCCATATATAGCAAAAGAGGTACATCTGAATTTATCTGGTTGTGCTCGTTCCAACACTAGGACAGTTATTACGATTGTGACCTGGTTGACGACATGAACTACATAGTTTAACCATTTTGTTCGCCGTATCCATTTCGGTTCGAATCCGGGTGCTGTTAGGGCGACCCTTTTTCTTCCTTCTCATAACTTCGTTGTGCCAGACGATGTCCCCTTGATATTCTGGCCAATAATCCTCTTTTGCCACTACCTAAAAACTAATTTTATAAACATTTCAAAGGCTGGCGACTTTGTAAACTTCAGATAGCAAGTAGGATGGATCCTTTCGAAGCTTTGAGCACGCCACAATGACATGGGAGCAGGGTGTACGATAGGCTTGGAACCTTCCGCAATCGCACCAACCTCTATCTACTTCGACTCTGTATTTTCCCATCGGCATGCCCTCATTGTGATCCATGGACTCGACAACACTAAACCAACCTTTAGTTCGGTCAAATACCGTAACCACGTGTGTGTTTGCTTTGGCAGCTTCATGTCTGATGAATTTCATTGAAGCATCACTGAATAATTGTCCAGATTGCAACACGGAACTCCATTTTGAGCGTCTGGTTTCAAACAGCACCCCTAGCCTGGAATATGTAGCTTGCACCAAAGCGGTTATTGGTAGGTTACGAATTCCTTTGAAGACAGAGTTCATTGATTCCACAAGATTTGTTGTCATGTGGCCCCAACGATGACCGCTGTCGTATGTCCTAGTCCACTTCTCCAACGAAATACTATCGATCCACCGAACCGCATCTTCATTCGACAATCTTATTTCCTCATGGTAGTGTTTGAAAGAAGGTTCTGATAATGTGTAACCTGCATTGACAACCTTCTTGCGCAACGTCTTATCTTTGATTTCCCGCATGAAATTCTGAGCAATATGTCTAATACAAAACACATGCGTCGAATGAGGATTTTGCCAGCCATTGTCAATGTTATTATATGCACTGATGATTGAGGGGTGTCTATCAGAGATCAAACACAAGTTAGGCTGAGGTGCAACATGCAATCGGAGATTTCTTAGGAAAAAACTCCATCCCTCAACAGTCTCCCCTTCAACAAGGGCAAAGGCGATCGGAAAAATATTGTTGTTCTCATCTTGTGCCACTGCCATCAATAATGTTCCTTTGTATTTTCCATACAACCATGTACCATCAATTTGTATAATTGGTTTACAGAAAGAAAAACCTATGATACACGGTTGATACGCCAAAAATAGACGGTGAAATATTTTATTTCCAACAGCACACGTACCATCTGGTGTATATGCGGGCAATGTTTCCATCTTGAAAATTGTCCCGGGAGCATAGTGTTTTAAAGCCAATAGGTATTTTGGAAGTTGTTTGTAAGATTCCTCCCAATTGTCAAACACTTTTTCAACAGCTTTTGTTCTAGCTATCCATGCCTTCCTATATGATGGAGTGTACTCGTACTCTGCCCTAATATGCGAGATTATTGTACTCACCTTTAACGACGGATTATCGCCAATGACAGACAATATTTCATCGCATATTAGCTGAGAGCTTAATTTACGATGATCTTGCATTGGGTATGTCAGCATGCATGTGTGATCTGGACCCATTGATCCAATCTCCCAAGACTCGCTCCTCTTCCGGTACAAAGCTGTCAACCTAAAAAGGCAGTGCTCATTCGAACAATAAACTTTATACCTCGATGCGTCAGTTCTGTCTACTCTGAAATCTGTTGATAGTTGCATGTGGAATTTCTTAATGGCTTTTACACATTCCTCTTTTGTGCGAAATATGTCTCCTTGTTTCAGAGATCCTTGCATTTGCACGTAAGGATTGTATCATACATCTGCCGAAGGTTCATCTGAAACCAAATTTAACCTTGTCATGTGTTGGGGTGGGCAATATACATGACTTGCCGGTATTGGCTCATCTTCCTCTTCAGCATTCACCATCGAGTCAACCATGATCTCAGGTTCCTCTTCTTCATCGTCTGGAACATTCACCTCAGCTTGTTCGTCATCAGTCTCACAAAACACTTATGACTGATCAATGTACTGAGACTCATGTTGTTGATGTGGTAATATATACAACTCTATATCATTGTAACCGGAATGTTCGTGATTGTCAAACATATGTTGAACATCATCATCATCTCGAATCTTCTTCTGATAAAATTTTACCTGGTTTTCTGCAAACCAAACTGGATTTTTATAGATGATCTGGCCCACATTATTGCACTGCAATTTCTTTTCTATTCTTTGTTTCATATGTGAAAAATTTGATCGTCGATTTATTGTAAACCGAGTCACCTCTGTGTTTCGAAAACAAAAATCGAACAACTGGTGATCAAATATTTCACCTTCGACATGTGCACTGATCATGTAATGTTGTGTGGAAGACATTGTGTTGAAATATTAAATATGTAGATAGTTTGAATGGAATTGAAACTGAATGCATTGCTAAGTTGTTCAACTGCACAGCATAAATAGTTGGTTGTTGCATTGATAACTTGGTAATTGTTTATACAGACTTGACCATGCATGCAGTTGAAAGAATCCAGCACGCTGAGAAAAGATTGAAAAGAATACACAAGCGCCAGGGAATCAAAGAATATCTGAGTTTTGTGCCCTAAGATTCCAACCTAGGCGCCCATTCCCTAGGCGCCATAAAGTAACTGAGGCACCAAAGGGTTGGGCGCCTCTTCACAAAACAACACTTAGGCGCCACTAGGAAGGGCGCCCCTTCCAATTTCCCTACACTAAGGCGCCAAGAGGAAGGGCGCCTCTTCCTTGCATGTGAGAAATCACATGTAGGCGCCAAACTCAAGGGCTCCTCTTCCCTTGCATGTGATTTCTTCACATGCGCCAAGAAGATTCCTCACAAGCTAGCTTTCTCTTCCATGCTAAATTTTGTCATTCTCTTGTCTCCTTTTGCCTTTCCATGCAACCAATCACACTCTTTTTAGGTTCCAAACCTACTCACTCATTCATCTATAAATAGTCTCTCATATCAACAATATCAAATCATCTTCATCAATACTCAAGTATTTTCTTCTACCACATTTCTTTCATCTACCAAACTCAAGCTTTGCAAATTCAAATCATGTCTTTGTTGACTATGGGCGATGAACACAGAGGCACAATCGAGAATATCTCGGCATTTGTATGTTATCTCTCTCTTTTAGTTTCTATTTTTGGATTACTTCTAATACATATCTTCTTTGTGTTATACCTTTGTAATCTCTCTCTTTTTAGTTTCTATTTTTGGATTACTTCTAATACATATCTTCTTTGTGTTATACCTTTGCAATCTCTCTCTTTTTAGTTTCTATTTTAGGATTACTTCTTATACATATCTTCTTTGTGTTATACCTCTGTAATCTCTCTCTTTTTAGTTTCTATTTTAGGATTACTTCTTATAGATGTGTGTTTGTTGAGTATGTATTTCTTCTTCTAATTGTATTTTCTTATTTTTTTGTTATTAGGATCCGAAGCGGTTTAGATGTCGTGTACATGAATATGTACCCCACAATCATTTAATAGAAATATATATTAGAAGATGTGTATTTGGAAATCTACTAAACATTGTTTCGTACTCGGTGGACTACAAGTTCATTTTGGCTATATTGGAGAGGTGGAGACCCGAGACCCACATATTTCACCTTCCGATTGGTGAGTGTACCGTCACACTTGAGGACGTGTACATGTTGTTGGGTCTCCGTATAGACGAAAAGGCAGTGAATGGGCAAGTTAACCAAGACAACAATATATGCAATGAATTATTTGGTGCCCCTTTGTTAGACGACGAAACTGAGGGAGACACATCCGGTCAAGCAAGGGGGCAATGTATAAATTTAAAATATCTTAAACAATATTATGCCAGTATAGTATTGTCCGACGATTCAACCGAGTATGAGAAAATAATAAAAGCTAGATGTTATATTATGATTTTATTTGGTAACTTTTTGTTTCCAGAAAGTACACGTAATTCTGTGAATATAATGTATTTACCTTTATTACGCAACATTAATAAGGTAAACACTTATAGTTGGGGTCCAGCTGTGTTGGCCCATCTATATAGTGCAATGTGTAGAACTGCAAAAAAGAATACATGTACTTTTTTTTCATGTTCTTATTTGCTTTAAGCTTGGGGATGGTCTAGGATGTCGTCGCTCGCCCCGATAAATGAGCGTTCATTCGTGTTCCCCTTTGCAACCAAGTAAGTCTAACACTTTACCATTCACAATTTAGTTAATTATATTTATTATTTAAATTAACAGTAAATAATATTTTTCACTTCTTTTTATTATCTTAGGTGGTCAGTAAGGGGAATGAACTACAATAGGTGTCTGAAACACGCTATTGTAGTCTATCGAAATCTATTGGACCACATTGGACATGATGATGTAATACTCCTACCAAACTATATTTTAATTTAAAAATACTTCTTAAATTATTTTCCATCTAACGATTTGGTATTTTATTCCAGTTTGTTTGGAGGCCATATCTGGGTCTGAATCATGATGTGAACCATGACGATGCTGCAGTTTGGACAGCGAAGACACCGATTATCCGATTCACTATAGTTGAAATGCACCAAAGTGACCGGGTCAAACTGCAGTTCGGAATGCTACAACATATTCCAGAATCTTCCACGTGTTTGGGGAATTGGCATCAAAAAAGGGTCGATGCACAGTGGGATTATTCTGACTGAAGAGACTTTGCAAAAGACATGTGTCGTCAATGGAGGAATCAACGACAACACATCTTGAACGAACCAGTCATCCAAGGTGCAAGACCGACTCAACAATATATGGCATGGCTTAGGTCTGTAACAACTCAGCAATTTGTATCTGAGCCGCAGTATTTAATGGATCCGCGCCAACTTGCTTCGTCATCGTATGCCCCACATCAATTCACCACCCAACACCAATGTGAACCCACCCAAACTCAACAACCAACCACACAACATCAACCGACCACATACACACAACAACTACACACCCAACATCGCAACTCGTTCATGTCAACCACCCAACAACGAACCATCCAACGTCGCAATCCATTCATACCACTCACCCAAACACAAAACTAAGAATCAAACCCCGCAACCACAACCGTCTATAGCCCAGATGATTCATATGGGTCACGTCATCGTAGCCCCCCACCAATTAACACCCAACCACTGTTTAACTATAGTACGCCCCAAGAACCATTGCTTCGTTTTCAAAATGACTCAATGGCCCAATTTGGGCGACTATACCATCCCCAATTCACCAAACCCCAACGCCCTAACTACGATGACATGGGCACCGAACTCCATTACGAAAGCGTCGTTGGCCAGAGCCCCTCCGGATATTGGGAGCAAATGATGACACATCTGTCAAATACCGCCGGAACTTCCGCCGGACCTTCCAACCAGCCATCGCTTGATCAGGTCAGCACCCAAAGACCACAAACACCTCAAGAAAATCGTGGGAGACTTCGGAGACAAACTAACGCATCGGGATGTGGAACCGGAGGACGTTATAATCAGGCGGGTCATTAGGTTTTTGGTCTTTCCAATGTAACCAATTATTACATATTTAATGAAATTTTTTTTCATTATTATTTCTTATGTATTAAATAATAAATATTAAATATTAAAAACAAAAAATATTTAAAAAAATTAAATAACTAAAAAAAATTAAAATAAAATAAAAAAATACTATTAGGGGGGTGTATGCGCCAAATGAATTGGCGCATACACCCACCACACACAGGCACACACAGGCGCCAGATGCATGGGCGCCTCCTCTTTGAGGGTCATGCAGGCGCCAAAGGCATTGGCGCCTCCTCTTGGAGGGCCAATGCAGGCGCCACAAGCATTGGCGCCTCTTCATGAGACCCAATGCATGTGCGTCAATGCTTCTAGCGCCTCCTCTTAAAGGTATGTGGATGCGCCAATTCACCCGGCGCATCCTCTACCAAACTTGGTTATTTTGGTTTTTTTTTTAAAACTTGGTTATTTTCGGAAAAAAAATTGAAAAACTTGGTTATTTTAAAAAAAAATCCTTCATATTGTAACATTTTAAGTTTTTGGAAAAACTCTCATTTATGATGGATTTTTTATTTCAATCTATCGAATTTATGACCAATAAATACCCAATTATATTGAATTTTTAGAAGAAAAAAAATATACATTTTACCGGTTTATTAGTAATGTCCGGTAAAAACTCATGTTTCTCATGCATTTTTATCAGGTATTTTAAAATTTTCGATAAAAATGCATGTTTTCTTACGGGTATTTTGAAAATCCCGATAAAAATGCATATTTTCTATCGAATATTTTGAAAAAAATGATAAAAATACATGTTTTTTATCGGATTTTTTTAAAACCCCGATAAAAATGCAAGTAGTTATATAGGTGATTTTGAAGAAAAAAAATCGATAGTGAAAATGTTGCTTAGGTTAACCGGAAATTTCAAAAAAATTGAGAAGACCGTGAAGTTTCCTGGATTTTTAAAAAATTTGATGGTTTAAATTGCATCGTTTTTTTGTATTTGTAGTGAGGACTAGAGGATCAGACAAAACGATTACATCTAGGCAACATGACAAAGATGTAGGTGATGTAGCGATGAGGCCTCGTGTGAGGGGAGATGACGTTGAAGACTCACATATCCGAAAGGGAATAGTAGCCTGACTGGTTCTCACAGAAGGCGAATGGTGGCCGAGCAGTTTTGCACACCCCGCGGTATCCAATGTAGAGGATCTATAGCTAATGGATAAACCAGAGATCTTGGTGATGAGGTAGTTGTTGTGATTATTGATAATGCAGAGGGTCGGGCTGACAGGAAGATAGTGGTCGAGACAGAGGTGTCTCATCATTCTGCTTCGACTGATACAAAGGTTACTCCACAGTTGGATAAAGAGTCGCCTAATACGAGTGATATGGAGGTTACTCCTCCTGCTACATGTGATTTGGAGGTGACTCCTTCAATTGATACAGAGGTTACCGGTTCAACTTCGACGGAGTCGTGTATACATATAAATGGTGGGTTATTTGGAGAGCCTAGTGACATTTCTTTGCTCACTGGATATGTCGATCATATGGGATTAAAATTATAGAAGGGAAATGTATGTATATGTTTTGTGGAACTTGACTATATTTATTATTGATATGTTGAAAATAAGTGATGATTTTTACTTTGTTTGTTACAAGACTGACTATTGCAGAAGGTGCCCACCCACGGGGCGAAGCTGAAGAAGTTCTTGGATGCCCTGATGCCATAGAAGGTCATAGCGATTGTAGATGATTGTGGCCTCCTTTCATTGGTGGATTGTTCGCAGACCATACTCAACGTTTCATTATTAACAGCCTTTGTTAAGCGATGACATAAGGAGACATCTTCCTTCCTTCTTCCATTTGGTGAGATGACGATTACTTTGGATGATGTAGCCTTTTTGTTCCATCTTGTCCTTCCAGATAGTTTCTTCATTGCTTCTCTCATTAGCCAACAACTAGAACGTATTATTGTTATACAAAACTTGGGGTTTTCTGAGAAGCAGGTGTTATAGGAGTTTAAGACTAACGTAGGTGCTCACTTTCTCCTATCTTGGCTCCAGGAGAGGTATGGCGAGCTGGTGCAATGGACTATGTATGAGGCAATTGTTAGGGTATACATGCTACATCTTATATGATGTAGTATCTTAGTGGATAAGTCTTATGTATATATTGATGTGAAATACATGTGGTGTTTAGTAACCTTGACCATGTCACTTGGGTATAGGGGTGTGTTGCACTGATTGTTCTATATTCATCACTTGAAGAGGCGACTATATTTGAGATTAGGCAACTTGTCGGTTATATGAGTTTATTCCAGGTATAAAAATTTATTATTTTTTATTAATTTAGTTATTAGTTATGGAATTCCTTGATTTGCCTATGTTCTTGTGCATTGTTGAATATACGAGCATTTTTCCTCCATTTGTGAGAGGCGGGTTATACCTACCACGGTTGGCTCCACGCGGGCCAAAAGATGGAATTTCATGCATGCACACCCATGTGGTGTTCTAGAGTATAGAAATAGGATTGATGCATAAACTGTAAACGATGTCATCTAGACACCCTACGTAGATCATATAGTGCATCCAGAATTCGATGACACTTCACTTTTCTGATTATTTGCGATGGGAGGCCTTATTGGCAAGACACTTGCCTCAGAGGTGTCTGCGCCATTTTGGGTATGTCAAAGACATCCCACAACCATCCATGTTATTCCATCTGAGAGTATTGATAGATGATTTGTTGGTAATGTTATCATCTCTGTATGTTCCATTAGAATGCGTGCAATGGAGGTTCAGTTCCCCACGCAATGTGTGAATGGATACTTAGAATATTTAGAGTGGTACTTTACTGTATCACACCCTCACATCATCCCACATGTTAAGCATGAAGAGGATATTGGACCTTTTAATGTTGGGGGACCTTCTGATGACGTGTCACCGCCTCCACATGGTGTGGATGACCAACAACGTTTGCAGATGATAGTCATTATTGATAACCTCATGAGTTTGGTAAGCCCAAATGGTGAGATTTATACTTTGTATTATTTATGTACTATTACATAGACATTTTGACCGTATAGTTTATTAGATAATGTTTTGTCGCTTTCATTATTGCAAGATGGACATAACTTAACACATTGCAATTAATTTAACTTACCACATAAATTTACATAACTCAACAATAATATATGCATGCAAAACCTACACACTACCAGATGATTCTGGACATTTCAACATCTTGATTATTTCGTAAAAAATCTAGAAATTTTTGCATCAAACTCGATTGATCTCTTTGTTAGCCTACCCTGGTGCGTTTTTCACGTAACCTTCAAATCTTCATCAGTCACCAGCTTAATATGGTCGTATTTTACCATCCATCTGTATCAATCCATGGTGCACAAAACTCGATCTTACTCACATTTCTCTTCTCAATGTCGGGAAATATATTATTCAATTTGGATCTTAGAAGAGCGAGACAGGTGATGCCCTTCGGGAGCTCAAAATCAATTGGAGATTTCACCTCGTTGAAGTACACACATGCCATAAACAAATAGTGAGGCATTTTAAGACGTCTTTTTTAATAACACATGATCCCTATTTATACAAGACTAGATTCAGTATGAACCACACAGAATAATCAGTGCAATCACAATCGTACAAAACTATCGATAAAATCTCAAACCTTAAAATTACTATCGATATTTTTAAAGTTCCTCTAAAAATTTGATAAATGCATGAGGTTTAAAAAAACAATGATTTGACACTACAAAAAATTTCAAATTTTTGCAAAAAAAAAAATATGGTGCAACATGATGTTCTTTAGAAAACCGATACATTTTCCATAGATCAGACTTTTGACTTACATTACCAATTTTTTTTTATTTGGACAGAAAATTTCATCTGTTCTACCTAATTTTTTTATGCACTGTTTAACTAAAATTTTGTCAAAGATAAGGAGTATTAATGAAAATGGGGGGTCTTAAGTTAAATTTGGATAGTAGATAAAAATTTCACCAATTATATTGTCTAATTTCATGTCACATTTAGTAAGGTGGAAACAAAATTTATCTCATGGGCTGCAGGTGATATGGTGTGCCTTGGGATCGGGAGAGTAAGATGAAGGAGTATACATAGCTCTTTTTCAGATTTAATACATGTTTTAGTTTTTTAACTTAATTTAATATTCTATTTAATTTTTTAATTAAAAAATATTATAAACAAGTCCCTTAACTTTATTTATGTTATCTTATTTATTCTCTTACGTCAATTTCTAATAAAATATGTTAAATTCAGGTGATGTGACCATCTAACTGAATATTATATTTATTTGATATAATATTCTTTTGGTATTAATAATATACTATTATAAGTTTTGGTTATTTGTTTATCTGAGAATTAATTATTTTTTAGAAAATGAATATTTCAGCTTAGACACTCTCGGTATTCAACTTGACGATTGTATTTTACCTTTGATTGATCTATAAAAGTATTTTATTTATTGAGCTTAGTTTACACTATCGTCATTTTGTTTGACTGTTGAGAAGCTACATTCTTACTACCCTTATCATTTTTCATTGATTTTGTGTTGCAGTTTGTGAGAACATGAACCTGACAGCTGGTGCTGCAAGCAAAGTTGCTGTGCAGAAAAATATCGTCCTCGCCTAAAATAGAGTTGTCTAGCTATTTCTGGTTAGATCTAGATCTAAAATTAGTAGATGGAAGATGATGAAATATGAAGAGTTTTTTTTTAATATTAACAGGTTTGTTTGTACTAAAAGATCAAAACAAAAGTTCTGATGGTACCATAAACATGAACAAAGGAAATGGAAAGGAACACAATGACAAATTTAAGAACATAAAAAGGAGAATTGAAAAGATTTAAAAAAAAACAATTAAATCTCAAAAAGTAGAGATTAAAGAGACTTTAATTTTAAAATTGAAGAACAAAACCTAAGTGAAAGAACAAATATTAAATCACATATTGTCCATCCACATCACCATAATCTACATTTTTTACCATAATTTAACTGAAAAGAACAAATATAGTAACAAAATAGAAATTAAAAAACTAACTAATAACATAATTTAGTTAAAGAACTAAAGTGTAAATATTAAACTAAAATTAAGTTGAAGAACCAGAGGATTAATTAAATTTTATATTTTACTGTTTGCATAGGTCTATTTTATGTTTTACTGTGTGTACCATAGGTCTACTGCAATCATGCTCGAAAATACTCTTTGTTCCTTTTTAAATGTCTCTTTTTAAAAAAAAATACTCTTTAATTATCATTTACAAAATTCAAAATAGTATTAATTATATTTCATCAAATTTACCCATAGGTAATCATTAGAGAGATAGAAAAAAATATATATATAATAAATAATTAAGGATATTATAGGTAAAAAAAGAATTATTGTTAAAAAAATAACAAGGATTAATTTTTTTAGTAGATGTGAAAAGTCAAAACATGACACTTAAAAAGAAACGGAGTATATTGTACAGTAAACCACCACTTTAATCACTATTATAAAAATTATTATTAAATAAATATATTATGTATTTATAATATTTTAATTATTTTGCAATATAAATAGTTTGAATTAAGATATGTTATGAGTTTCCAGTAATGAACTGGACCCGACTGTAAAACACATTATTATTGGTATAAATTAATTCACGAAAGCCTAACTAATAAAAAAAGATGAAACATCCAATAATTTGTATATAAAATTGGTGCTAACCTAATTCAATCTTGAAAAACTAAAAAAAAGATTGCAACCTCTACAGCAGATGGCTCTAATTAAAAGCTCTTAAGACGATGTAACGTTGCCAAAGAGCAGACTGCATTTGGATCAAGGACCGCGACCCATTCACAAAACCTTCCCGTTTAACCAGACGCACTCTTCCTTGCAGCATATATCCTGTAAGCACCCAACCCAACGAGTGCCACTGCCGCTCCAACTGCAATATGATGCGTTAAAAAATCATTTAACAGAGAAACAAAAGCTGCAGTTATATTTTCTTCTGACTTGAGTATTCGGAAATTGAAAGCAACTGGTCTAAGGTTGGAGGAATCAGAAAGATAGTTCCTATACTGTAGGGACATGGTAAAAGCCATTTTTTCATTTGCTACCATTTGATTTTTGTTGATAATACATTGGCTATTTAATCCCTAAATTCCAACTCCAAGAACCATCTACCAAACAAGAAATCAACACCCCGGGCGAATAATGGATTCAGAAAAAGTCCCTCAACAACAACGCTGGAGAAACAAAACAAGCTAAATGGAAAACACCAATAGGGATCAGTTCAGTGGCATGACACCCTAAGGTTATAAGTGGAAAATCATTGTAAAATCAAAACGAACAACGAAACCAAAAGAGAGAACATGCGGCCAAAGATAAATCACATCATCCAAACTTTAAACAGCTCAATAGGCTCAAATTATTTAATGACTGTCAACCTAAAAATTGATATACCTGAAACACACATGAGAGATCGACCTATGAGCTTGTTGTAATGCTTGCGGTTTTTTCCAGCTTCAGTTTCCGGAATGCTTAAATGAGGGTGCTCAGCAGCATTTACAATTCGGCGGAATATACCGTTGAAATCCCCTAACTTCACACTGATTGGTATAGGAGCCTCTACTCCCATATTCTGACTAACCTACAAAACATATTGGCATGTCAGAAATATCATTACATTTCAACCGCAGGATGGACCAGTTGCTTTCACGGACAACAAAGGACATCATATGCCATGAATATATATGTCAAGAAAGACATCAGAATGCAATTTTTTTTCTTGACAATATGTTCCAACACTCAGTTTTGCTTATCCGTACATCATCCATAGTAGATGTTGCCCATAAATGGAAAAGCTAACATATTATACACTTTGCCAGTTCTTGCAAGTCAGTAGGAAAAGTTGATAAATATAACTTATAATCGGATCAAATGCACACAAATCCATAAAATGAACAACATTATCAGGTTTCTAGTTATAAGTCAGCCACAAACAGATTAATTGAACATATTATCATGTTGTAATAAGAGTGAAAATTGTCTAATTATAAAGATTAACTGGCAATCACAGTTCACAAATCAAAGATGATTTGCAGAGCCGGATCAAACTTCTGCTTGAATCGTGTATGGCAATATTTATGCAAATGAGGTATAGTACGCCTAAAGACCCTCCTCCATTTCAGCCACCCAGCTTGAATTCGATAGCTTGAATTCGATGGTTAACATTCCCTTCTACTTCTTTATCATTGTGTTACAGTCCTAAGATATTTATTTAAACCGCGTAACTTGCATGATAATATGGTCTCCAACTTTCACCTCTAGGTTAGAAACGTTTCCCCTTTTACTAAACTTTCTGTCTTACTTCTGATTGGCAAAAGTCATGTGTTTCTAAGCCTCGTCTCCAACCTCTCATTTAAATCCTCCTTTTAACATCTCGGTGTTAGCTTTTGGATGTGATTAAAGTTAAAAGGGAGGTATTTGGGGTTGAACATTGGTGCAATCCTATTGTAATGGAGAAATCGTCTGTCTCTCCACCACCACCTTGTGTGCGCACACTAGTCGATGCCCCTTCATACATATCACGGATAGCTCAAATATAGACAACCATAACCCCTTTCTTCTATAAACACTTTATCATGTGCCCATCTCCAAGTCAATGAAAATTAAATGCAAGTCTTATTGGTCCATTTGATACTACATCACACGTCATAATAGATAGATTGCTTCCATGGTCGACCTCACGGAACCAAAGTGATTCTCAGTAACTTGAGTCTCTTTTTTTAGTCTCCGTTCATCACTCTTTCCCATAAATTCACGGTATGAAAGTTTAATCCTTCCTATAATTTGCACAATTTCGTATATCCCCTTCTTATAGATTGGAACTAAACTGCTTCTTCTCCATTTATTACATTTGTTTTGACCTTATATTTTTATTAAAGAATTTGTGAGCCACTCAATTCCTCTATCTCCAAAAAAAAAAAATCACACTTCAATAGGTATGTCTTCCACCTATATTTTCTATCTTTTTCCTAGACCAAGACTTCGCCTTCATTTTAACACACTTCACTTGATCCAAATCTCTTGTCTTTTTTTCTCTTCCCTTTGCAAGCCTATATATAGATATTGCTCCCACCTTGACTCCTAAAGATTGGTATAAACCATCAAAATCTAGGATTCTTGCTTCACTCACCGCTTGCTTGATCTCTTTATTAGCTTTATAATATTTTTTCCAATTTGGCATTTTTACATGTACCATTTCTTTAAAACATTCCTGTTTTACTCTGACTTTACTTTGAAAAAAAATCCAGTAAAGTGTAAATGTGCAAAAAATAATCACAACCAAAACATCCCAATTTCAAAAGAGTTGAAGTAGTTACCAACCTGTCTAATCAAATTTTAATCTAAAGATCAAAGCCTACACATACACAGACCACTATATATAATTATTGTTAGTCAGAAGGTCAGATGAAATCATAATTCCAACCATTCACCGCATTAAATATCTCATTATCTAACCATACAACAATAAGTATAGAGAAACATGAATGTGAAATTTCAAATACTATCACGTAAATTAATAAGTTAACGAAAAATACCCTAATTGAATCTTGTATTGCCGAAGTAAATGATTCCAGATCATCCTTAGCTGCAACTATAAGACAGGGCACCTCAAAGCCAGTATTTTCTCCATGTCCAGCAATATTTACCAAGAGTTCAGATGATGCCCTCCATGAAGACTCAACAGACCTTAAATGAATCAATGAACTAATGAATATTTAATCAGCTGAGCTTTAAACAACCAACATTTTCCAGGTAATAAGTATGAGTTCCCCACAGTCCAGACCACATGAACATGAAATTACAGTTAACTTGTAAACCCGTAGACAATTTGGATGACTTGTAAATTTAAATATAATGAATACCATGCTGTTTGAAGCTTATGTTATATTCCTGGTGGTAACAATTATAAGCGAAAAAAAATACATGTTTGGTGATCTAAAATATAAGCAAATTCAATTACTTCCACCCCTGTTGAATGATGTCATTCCAAAAACATCTCTAAATTCTATTTTTTAACAACCCTTTATTTCCCTGGAACATGTTTCCTTAAAGGACACTAAGAAATACAATAACTTCTATATAACATGAACATTAATTGCAGTTAACTAAAACTACTAGTTAGTGTGAAATTAGGTTTATTGCTTATAATCGAGACTAGAGGGGATAATTCACATCATGAGTTTGACAAATTCAACCCAGAATTCGTGGTATTCAACCATCTTGTTGTTTTAGGAAGCTGATTCAGATACACAAGGGAGTTTTTCTAAATGCTGTTGATTTCAGATGTTGAAAAGTTGCTTATATGATCTAAAAATCCAAGACACTTGCAAATTTTATGTTCAAATACACCACAGGCACAGAGTAATTTTATAGTGAAACCTATCCTTATACTAATGCAAATGAAGAATAACTAAAGAAACGGTAATTCATAATTTATATGGTATGCTGGAAGTTGATCCAGATGAGCCTTTTATTTGCTTCTTTTCGATGGAAGTTTTAGTTTTCCATAATTGATCCTAACTTTTGGCCTAATTCTTCTTCTGGTGGTCGATCCAACTTCGGATCAAAAACAGATATCGTGGTTCTACTTTATCTCTTCAACAAGTTTAGTAATGAGCATAACGGTGTTGTTGTTCCGTTGGAGAGAAGAACCCATCATAAGTTTTTCAGGAAACTTCCAAACAAACAATTTCAAAGAAATCTTTCGATTTCTTATTTTACTATCTTCAACTCTATGGAGTTGATCCAGATGCATAATGGAGTTTTTCTAAATGCATTTGATTTCAGATGTTGAAAAGTCACTTATATGAGCTAAAAATCCATGACACAGCTGCAAATTTTATGTTTAAATACACCATATGCACTAAATAGATTAATAGTGAAACGTACCCTTATACTAATGCAATTTTTAGAAGAATAACTAAAGAAACAGTAATTCATAATTTCTATGGTATGCTGGTATAGTGAAATTTAATTTAATATCAAAGGTCACACCTATCATGAACAAAAACTGCAATGTCACATGAGGCCAAAGACTCCTTACTGGCCAGCAGTTTTGCAATTCCACTTTCTGGAATCTCTTTCAGAACAAGATATTTTTTGTTTTCCTGCAAAGTAAATGATAAAACTATGAATTTTAATATATAAATGTCAAGATGAACAAAATGAATGCATCAAATGAAGACTCTGGTGCTGAAAAAGGGGAAAGAAAATAAAATATTTCCGTCACAGTAAAAAGATATTGTCAAATATCAATCAAGTGTCGTTACCTTAGCAAGATCAACAACATTTACAGCATAACGATCCTCGATGGTTGGATTGTAAGCTTCAGAATATGGCCTGCAATACAAATTCAACAAAAATTAAGATATGAAGCTCAATAATTAAAGCTATGTACCAGGAATCTTCAAGGTAACACAGCAACACACCTTCCAATGAAAGAATTCAATAATGCGGATTTTCCAGCATTCCTAGGCCCAAAAACGAAGCACTGCAATACATTTCTTTCTGAAAGTTGTCTTTTGCGATCAGCGCGACGCTTCCTAGTCACACGGACAGCGGATAATGGATCACCAGGATAACCAAGGTATATTAAGTTCTCCACACTAAAGGTTGGGTTTAGCAGTGTCATGAGTGCCCACTGTCCAGAAAACATATAATATATAAATATTAAAAACAAATCAATGGTGATGTAAATTTAATGTTATATGCACTGAAAAGATATACAGACCAGACATAAAGTCATATATCAGCTAAAACTGAGGAAACCTTGATTCTCAAAACACCATCGAAATTGAGTGATAAAACTGTCTGTAGAAACCCACCAGTCTCTACAAAACATTGTTTAACAAAATTTAAGAGGGAGTAGAGAGAAAGATAAAAAACTTGTGCACCTCTGACAAAAATGCATCAAGTGATAGTCCGGAAAACGCATTCTTTTCTACAGCATCCTCGTATGGATTTCCTATCCAGGGACTGCAATTAAAAATTATAAGCATAAGATAATTTTGCCAAGAGTCCTCGTTGACATTTAGACTTGAGAAAGGTATATATACGTAAAAAAAAATGCCATAGCTGAACTTCATAAAAACATTGAAAAAGCAAAGTCGGAGGTATATACCACATCCTTAAAGCATGTGCCATGTGTACATTTGAAAAATTGCACAACATAAGAAAGATTCCACCACATCACAATGCTCCTTTATCATCTTCATATGAAACCAGTGCAAATAAACCCACCATTTCGTGGTGGAAATTAAAGTACATCTATCTAGGCATGCAATTTGAGGAAATCAGTTTACCTTTCTGGGGCAGTGGAAAACAATTCCTCAAGTTCACGGGGTCGCAGCATCCCATCCTAGAGGAAGGAAAAGATATGGTTAATTTTCACATTGTATAACGATAAAGTCAATTGAGAAAATGTTCAAAATGATTGGGGAGAAGAATGAAAATTTGAAATTATTCAAGGTCATATGTGGAAATGACATACAAAATCAGCATCAAATGCATCAAAAATTGTCTTCAAAAAATCAATGGCGTCATTTGTCAACTCAACACTCTGCAGAGATTAAATCCAATGAGTAGAAAATATATAAGTTCTAGCTGTCAGCAAATTGAATACACAAACATGTATAACAAATAAAGAGCATGATACACACAGCCACAATTCATCTCAAAAGAACCACCTGATCAGGAGTGTATTTCAAAGGTGGAAATAAATCATCAGCAAGCTTGATATCATCGTTATATCCAAACTTCCTGAGCACAGTCCATGTGGTCTCAAGACGCCCTTTTTCTATGAAAAGAGCATGAAGAAATAGAAATCCTGTCAAAGTAAGACCTCGTTCATTCACACCTTCAGATAATTTATCTTGCACAACCTTCTTTACACCGATAATTTCAGATGGTTGCAAAGGAGCATTGAAACATTTAACCTGTAAATAGTTTTGTTAGATTTTACACATACACAAGTTAACCAACCTACTATAACATGATGTGAACAGGCTATTGATCAAGATACAAGGTTCCATACTACAATACTTGGATAATAAACAAGCCACAATTTTGACATTTAATATAAGAAAGGAAATTTTAAAACCTGAAAATCATTCAGTTCAGCATCGCTAAGGGCACCATCTCTGTCATGGTCGCAGAGGATAAAAATCCGCTTCAAAGCCCGCACACATCTAGGCTTTAGAGTTTGTGTCTCCTGATCAAATAAAGGAGCCGTTGGATGAAGAACAGCCTTTTGTGCATAGTAGAAAACTTCAGGGACCTTCAACAAGGAAAACATGATTACAAGTATGAAACAAAATCCATAAATAATTGTAGCACCTCTGAAATAGGATTTCAAAAAACGGAGGAATTTGATTGTAATATAGTATAAATAAAAAATACCTGGATTTGCCTAGATGCTGAACACTCGATGCAAGTTTCAATCTCTCGGAACTGTTGCATTATTGGTGACATCACCTGTTCTAGGCTCACCTGCTGACTTTCATCTCGCAGGTCAAGCTTGCAGCCAACCACTATAACCGGAACTCTCACCTGTTCATGAAGTTCAAATATCTATGTCAAGCATTGAATCTCTAAAAGTGAAAGTACAAACATATTATGGGAATTCGATTAAGATGTACAATAAATAGATGTATACAAGCATGTGCATATAAAATAAGTGTTTCTACAAAATAGATGAGCGTAATTGGTTTAGCTGTTTATCACTATCTATATCAAGTCTTCCCCTTCCATTCTCTAGGAATATTAATTTTCTCTCTCATTATTCTATCGCTTCACTTTGAGAAAAGGGGAACTAGAGGACCTTCAATTGATTATATAATACTTGAGATGCAAAAAACAAGAAAAGGAAAAATAAGAACCTCTAAGTTGCGAAGATGAGGGAGCCAAAATGTACTTAGACTTTCAAGTGTCTCGGGGCGATCACATGCATAAGTGAGGACAACAGTGTCAGCCCGCTTTAGTTCTTCAGAAACTCTATCAACGTCCTCAATACTGCAACAAGAATAAGTAAAATAATTAAGACATTCAGATTAGGGCAAACAACATTTTCCTAGCAGTAGCATAGATAAAAACATAAGCAAGAAATGCAGATTGCCAAAAGTAAACTCGCAAAAACGAGAACATTCAGGTACAGAATAATGCTTACACTGGCTCCAAAATCAAATATCAAAGATTCGACAAAGAATATAAACCAGTGCTATAACCTAAGCGAATAGTGCGTCGATTAATAAAAGAATTCTTAGAAGAAAACGTAGAGAATTCATACGAGGAAGTGGTATCGATGACTGTGATTGGCACATGATCTGGATACAGATCCACAGCTAGCGTTGTGGGAGGCAACACCGGGGCAACATTCGGGCGAAAATTCTCGGAGGCGGCGGTGCTAATGAGACTGGACTTACCGGTTCCTTTGTCTCCGGCGACGACGATACGAACGCCGGAATGAACGTGAGGATTGACGGAGTTAGCTGAAGCTCTCACCATTGAAACCTAAAAGAAGGAAGCGCGAAACCCTAACCTAACGGTGTGTTCTAGAGGGTGCGTGCTTGGAGGTAGTTGTTAATGTTATAATTTCACTTCCACTTCCACTGTGTGAATAATATTTGTGGTTTGTGATTTATTATTATTACTTGTCTTGCATCCTACTGCACCGTCTAATACTTTTCAGTCGTTTTTTGCTCTACGCTACCTCTTTTAAGCCGTGTGTTCAAAATTACTTGGAAAATCTTTTGGAAAATAAATTTGAGAAATTAAAAAAATTTTAAAAGGAAATTTATTACTGACTAACCGAATATTTTGATTTTTAGAAAGTTGAATGTGCGATTTTTAAAATAAATATTTTTGTATTTGATTCTTAACTTATGTCTTCAATCTAATTTTTATCAAGCTATTTTTTATTTTTTATTATAAATTGTATTTTTTTAATTATTTTTTACAATTTTTTTAACAATTCAAATTAAAATGAAGTAACATCTAAAGTTTTTTTTATTGTTGCTTTAAATGAAGGTATAGATTAAGTATTGTGTTGTGTAACTTTCAAACTTAGTGATTACTATCATTTATCACCATTGTCAAATGATATTCATTAAAGCTTAAATTGTTTACATAAGCTTTTTTTTACTACTCTTGTTTAAATTGTTTTTTAAATTGGAAATCTATAATAACTTATTAAAAAATGTCGATCAATTGCCTCTCAATTAGAATTATTTACTCTTATAGAACTAAGTAGTTATAGTCTCATAAATTTAAATTGAACAAGCGTTATACAAATCACAAATATAGATATAAAGTTTATATTAATAAAACATTATCAAACAAACCACAAATATAGATATAAAGTTTTTCGTAGTAAAATATTATCAAACTAATCTATAATATAAAAAAATTAAACATCATAGAAATATTTATCATGTCATATCCTTATAAAATGATATTTAATTAAAATTGGGGTATTTTGTATCTAAAATTTTTTTTTTTAACCAAACTTTCAATTCTAAATATATGATTTACTTTGTTACAAAACAACTGTACTACTATATTTTTAATTATACACGTGTATCCAACAAATAGTTTGAAGCAAACTATAATGCTGAATTTTGACATCCAAAAGTATAAGCCGAATATTATCTTTCATTTTTCTAAAATATCACACTTAAGTTTACGTACATTGTATTTTCTGTCTCCGACCCATTCCTCTAATTGCATATTGTCTCTTTTCAACTATATAAAAAATTTCTTCATTTATCTTAATATTCATCAACTTCAACATCAATTGAATTGAGGCAAACGAACTTTGTTAGTACTATTTCATTATGTCATGACGATTCTGGATAGTTTTTTGTCTTTATGTTTTTCTTTTCTTTTCCATTGTTGTTGATCTTTTAATGTGCAACATTTATGTTTTTCTTAACTTTTTCATCCTTTTTTATCTATTGATTCTTTTCTGGTGTGATTCGAAGTTGCATGATGTTGGCAATTTTTTTCGTTATTAACATATGCATTTTTCTATCTTATCTTCATTTTGGAAAATATTATAGTGTATATACCAAAAACGTGAACCTGCATTGGTGTTTGTTTGCTGCTTTTACGAGAATTTGTGTTTTCTTTTATTTTTCTCTTCCAATAAACTATTTTTTTCTTTGTTAAATTTGAAACCCTACTAAATTTCTTCTTACTTCGTTCTTAAAATTGTTGCAGGAATAACATCAATGGCAATGCCTTTTGAGAAGATTGGCGAAATTACTTATAAGAAAGAGTTATGGAAATTTGTTGTCAAAGTGTATCACAAATTGACTGTTGTTTCTAACAACAAAGAGCATCTGAAACTCATTTTTGTAGATGCAGATATAAGTGTTTTGTATTCCGGTTTTAGCTGCGTCTTTAATTGTTTTCGACATTTATGTTTTCTTTCTAGTAGTATTAAAGTTCCATTAATTTGTGTATTTAATGTTTTTGTAAGGGACGGATATTCATGTAGTTGCGCCAACCGCAATGAAAGTAACATTTGATTCGGTGTTACTTATAAACAACATTTACATTATTACTAACTTTTTGCCTTTACCCAATTATCTAATGTTCAAAACTCCAAAGCATCCGTTTATCATAAGATCTACAACTGAAATTTTTGTGTCTGATATAAACTAACATGAAATTCATGGAAAAAAACTTATCTTCAAACCTTTTGCTAACATTATTTTTCTAAAATGGAAGAAGGATTTCTTAATAGGTTATATATTGTCATTATTACACTCATATGATTTAGTTATACTTATTGTTGTAATTCTTTGTATGGAACTACCTTAATGGAATGTGAGCACATGTGATATTATGTACACTTATCATTCTTAAATTTTTAGATGTTATTCGACTAGTTAAAGATATTGGATATACCCAAATGACTTCTAGCAGCAAGAAATAACAAGTCAACATTATTTTGAAAGATCTCGGGTAAATATTATGATGTTATGCAATTATCCAGATATTTTGTGTTTTACTCTCACACTTACATTATTGAATATTCCAAATTTAGGAACAACATTTTTAACTGTACCATTTAGGAGTTCTATATTGTGAAATTCATGAACTACATTCAAACTAACAAATATGATGGTTCATTGATTATTTTATTACATTATGCAAAAGTGAAAGAGGAAGGTATGTCTACGTATCTTTATAAGTTTTAGTGTTCAATCAAAAATGTTGAATTGAAGATCTCAACTGCGTTCACATCCAACGACTCACTACACTTTACTCCTAACAAATAGCGAGCTTTTTGTTCCCTCTTTACTATATATATATATATATATATATATATATATATATATATATATATATATATATATATATATATATATATATATATATATATATATATATATATATATATATATATATATATATATATATATATATATATATATATATATATATATATATATATATATATATATATATATATATAAGGCTTCAATTCAAAAGTTTCAAACTCAATTAAAATGCATTGTTCTTTTTTACATACTGACTTGAGCATTAAAGTGTTAATCTTGTAGGTTAGACTCATCTTCTCAATTGTGATGAAAGCTCATATTTGTCGTTACTTCTGATCCTTACTCTATTTCTTGTTCTAGTATGCAATAATGGTTTCGTATGTGGGAATCTACTTATGGTTTTTGCCTTCTCCACAATTCCATTACCACTATTCAATTTACAAGTTTGTAACCTTTCAAGTCACCTAACCAAAAGCCTCTAAAATTGAACATAAAAATCCATCGCATTCGATCTGATTAAGCATCACTTCAACTTTGATTTCATGAATTTATAGATCTTTGACTCCTAAAATTTCAAGTGATCACTCCTAGAGCTCAAACAGTCATTAACCAATCACCTCTACCTCCCGTTCTCAACAAAATATTATGAATCCAAAAGTGGATATTCCAATACATCCAGATCTAGTTCAGACTCCTCAAGTAGCTAAATGTGTCCAATTACCTTCAAGTAGACCTTAAATTCCACCTCCAGTTGCGCAATGTGAATACATGATTTCAAGTTACTGTGAGCAAAACTCCATTTGTAATGCGCTAACGAGTTGATGAATAACATGTATAATATCGTTCAACATCAAAACTCACATGCGATAGAATAAAGGTTACTTTGCCTTGAAAAAAGCCTCACAACACGCCTCAACAAGGGAACATTGTTCAAGAGGTCGTATCTAGACGAACATAAGCTACCGATGCATAGTCCACTACAAATCATTAGAGGAGCAAGAAACATTAAAGTCCTCCCCAAAGTTCTAAGGGAGACTGAGGCAATCACGCTCCTCCCCCCGATCAAAAAGAAAAATCAATTTTTGAATGTTTAGTAGAAGCATCTACTATGCACCAGGATTTTAGAAAGCAAAATACCAAAATCCATGAAGAAGTCGCATATGTTAGGTGAATATGATGGAGAGGGAGATCCAGGCGAGCACATGCAACTCGTCAATGACTGGTTGAACTAATTTGGCACTGACGAAACATCCAAATGCAAGTTGTTTGCATTAACCCTGGTCAATCCGACCATGTCGTGTTTCAATGATCTATTGGACGGGAGCATTAAATCATGGACTGACTTTTGTGAGCAATTTTCCATGTATTTTGCTGCCCAAAAGAGACAGTCAGTGATTGTAGCCGTCTTAAGTAGAGTCGTTCAAGGGAAGAAAGAAAGCTTGAGGTCTTATACTGACCATTTCATGCAAGTTGTTGTTAGGGTGGAGGGAACCAAAGAAACCTTAAGTGTTGGATCTTTGAGAATGACCTTCTGCGCGATCATCCCTTCAGGTTGAAGATCAGAAGGAAGAACGTGAGAATCACCTAGAAGATGCTTAGCATGGCTCATAGCTACCCCTGAATAACCACCTTGAAAGAATTGCAATCCTTCTAGAACCTTTTCGTCACACTAGGAATCTCCTATTGATGATCACAAAAATATCTCAATTGCATTCACATCCAACGAATCTTCGCACTTTACTCCTAACAAATAACGAATTTATTGTTCCTTCTCTACTATATACAGAGAAGGCGCCAAATTCAAGTAAAAGGTTTCAATCTTAATTCAAATTCACTCTTCTTTCACACATATTGACTCGAGTGTTTTATTTTTAATCTTACAGGTTAACCCCCTTTCCATCGTGCCATAAGCTTATATTCGCCGTTACTTCTGATCCTCACTTTATTTCTGGTTCCAGTACAGAATAATGCGTACCAAACTTAAGCAATTTTCTGCTTCAAAGGTGAAGGGTTAAAAATCCTTAGATCATGGGAAGTGCTTTAGAAACCATAGATTGATATTCTAAGAGTTAACAAACCTCGCTAGTCTGACATCTTTTAAGAAGGAGAAAGAAAACTCAAAGTAACCTCTAACTAGTGAAATGACTCCCTACTTGCTGATGGAATTCCATAGAATTATAAACGTTGACTTCATACTCGCGACTAAGAGAAGTGAAAAACCTTTTGGGCAGATGAATCATTTGTGAAAGTTGTGTTTGCACGCCTCAACACCCAAAATATATTATTGTTCAGGAATCACGATAACCAGTCTATCCTCTTATACACGAGGTCTTGATAGTTAACTAAGAGGAATATCACAAACATTGTCCATGTCACAATTGGATAGGCCATGAAGGAGAAGACACGAAAGGTGGGAACCTTAGGGTTTCTCACGAACAATGCAAATCACCATTTTGAATAATTTTTTAATAACCAATCATATATGATAATTGATAACTAGCTAGATAAAGGCATGAGATGTTAAATGATAAAGACGTAATTGACAATCCTATCGCATATTTTATGCTTATATGAACATTAACATAAAGGTAAAGTTAACTTGTATCTTAAGAACACGTTAAAAAAACTCATCATTAGAAAGTTTGTCTTAAATGTATAAAATTTATTTTAGAAATTATACATTAATTTGATTATAAACTTTTAACATGAATCTTTAGGTATAAATTAGTATTACTCATAAGACAATATAATTTTTTATTATTATTTCAAGTGTTTGATACACACCTATACATAGTATATTTTTATTATATTTAAAACAATAAAATAAATTTTGATAAATTTTATAAAAATTTCTTGACATTATCAAATAATTATTTTTAATTTTTAATTTTAAATCACAACTAGTGGGATACCCGTGCATTTGCAGAGATACATATGTGTTACACGCATTTGTTTTTAAAATATAATAAGAATGTAAAAAAGAAAAACCATTTTTTTTACAAGAAAAATATATTTTGGTTTATATATAGATCATAAATATAATTGTTCCGTATATAAAAATATTTGGATGAACCATATATTTTCTTATATGTAGTATTATTTTTGTTTTGATATTATTTATAAAAATATTTGGATAAAGGCATCTGTTCCAATTTAAAAATAAAATAAAATTTATTCATTAATTTAAAAATAACATTTGTCATTAATAACATGTATTATTGAAATGATTACTATATCATCTTTAAAAATATTCTATCTTAAATTAAAAATAATTTAAAAAATAAAATATTACTAACATAAATTAAAAAACAATACATTTATCATGTGTTTGGATTTATACATCATTTTAAATATATTTATCTTTATTTTCTTTAATTGTAGAAAAAATATAATAAAACATGGAATTGCACTAATTCGGGTGTGGATTAAGGCACGGATATTTGTCGGTTATTGAGATTTGAGTCATTTATATAATGAATTGATGAATATAGGTATCTTTCTCATAAATATTTAATACCTAATAAAACATATTGAAAGAAATGTATGCAATACACATGAATAGTATAATTAAAAATAAATACTATTTAAAATTGCATTAATTTTTTTATTATACAGTGTAAAACTAATTCGGTTATGGTGATGAATCGACAGTGTAAAACTTTTTACACTGACAGTGTATAGTAATTATTTTTTTTTTTATTATATTATTCAGTGTCTGCATGATACATATTAATATAATAACATTTAAATTATATAAGTTATAAACTTATAATTGTTGTGACATATTATCTCTTAAAATTATTTTTAATCTATAAATTTTTTATTAATCAATTTATTAGTAACTCAGGTTAATCTTATTCGAATTAATGTCACATTTTTTTCTTCAATAACATCTCAATTAGTGATACACATAATTTTGCTAAGTGATACATATTTTATATATGAGATTAATTACTATACACTGTCAGAGTAAAAAGTTTTACTCCGTCGGTTCGTCACCATCACCCGTGTGTATTACTTTATAGATTTTTAAAATAAAAGTCAAACTTCTTTTAATATCCAACGTCTATAATTAAGTGATGATGTAAAATCCTTTTACACTGACAGTGTATTTCAATTAATCTCTTTATATATTGATCGACGATAAACTATTTTACATATATTTTTTTTAAAAAAATTAATTAAGAATTGTGATTTTTTAAATAACAAACTATTATTATTTTTCAAAAAGTGTTAGTATCTTAAATTAAAAACAATTTCGAATTAAAAATACTCAACCGGTGGTACATGTAAACAGAAGGTAATTTAAAAAACTTAAAACTATCTTAAATACAAATTAACTATTATTTATAGTAGTAATAATAAAGTTTTAATTTTTATTAAAGATTATAATGATCAAAAGTAAATTATTTAAATTATTTAAAAACTTATAAGTGAGATAATAAATTGATTTAAATTACTATAAATAAAATATAATAAAAAAAGTTACTATAAACAAAAATTGTAATGTAAGTGTGTAATTTTTAATATCATCAATAAGACATTTATTAGTAAATAATAAAACAATAATGATACATCATACTATAATTTGGCATTTAATTTTTCATGACTTTCAAAGAAAAATATTGTCTCGCAATTGTTCTTGCATTTAATGTAAGTGTGTATTATACTACCTCCATTTTTTATTATAATAAGTTGATTTGAAAAAATATTTTATATTATAATATAAATTATTTTATAATATTAATTAATTATTAATCTTATTTTTACTATTATATCCTTAAAAGTTTATTATTCTTATTTTTTTAATTATGTTAATTTGTCTTTTCAATAGCATTAATAAAAGGATAATTTTGTAAAAAAAATCGTAAATTCTTTTTTCATATCATAATTATTATATTTTTTAAAACGTATGGAATGTCAAAAATAATTTATAATAAAAAAGAGAGGAAATATTTAATTACAACTAGGTTTCTAACTTCATATATGAATATAATAAATGAATATATAATGCTTTAAATATATTTTGTATGGTTTGTTGATTATATATTGGGGGCACATGCCTATAGAACAACACATGTAAGTTCGTTCTCCTATGCAATATTGTGATCGCTCACACATAAAAAATATGTAAGAAATATCAATATTATTACAGAGGTCTCATTTACATAGTGATTATTTAAACTAAGTCAAATACAGAGAATTTTTTATAAAAATAATTCATTTTTTCATTGAAATTCCCAAAATACCTCCCGTTTCAAAAAAAATCCAAACTACCCCATTTTTAGGAGGAGTCGCCAATTCAATTGGCGACTCCTCTTAAAAATTGAATGGAGGCGTCAATTGGATTGGCTAGGGCATATGCCATAGTCAATCCAATTGGCGTCCATGTGTATTACTAGATAGAAGGCGCCAATTGGATTGATGATCACACTGAATCACACCGCGTTTTTTACTCGGATTTCACATGTTTTTTAGGTCTTTATTATCATTTTGCTTGTGTTATGCTTTCTTTTGTGTTGTTTTCAGGTATTTAGCTCTTTCAGGACCTTTTTAAAAGAAACTAAGTAAAAATACAATGAAATTAGGGTTTTCGGCAAAAATTGTACTCATGACGTTCTACATGGTGGCCGCTATAGGAGAAGTCATGACACATCAGCCCTCAACCAGGAGGAAACTGCCACGATCCCATGAACTTCCCCATTTACTCACATGGCGGGCACCATAGGGGGGTAGTGGGTGCCACCTTTGCATTTCACGTTCCCACTAAAGAGAAGTTGAAGGGCATCTTGGTCTTTGCATGCTGCTGAGTTCCTCTATAAATAGGTCGTTCTAGTTCATTTCCAAATCATCCAACTTAGTTTACAACACAAAGACTATATTATCATCTGTAAAAGCGGTAATCCGTCACATCGAGGGGTTATCGCACCTTAGTGAGATTGAGTTAGAGCACTTTGATTTTGTTGTCGTCTTTATTTTCAAAGTCAAAGGTTTATTTACTTTCTTGTACCAGACTTAAAGCCTCCGTTTGGAGCAGGTTCTAATTTAATCGCATTTTTATTTTACTTGTTATGCTTTACTTTATTTAATTTCTTGTCATGCTTTACTTTATTTAATTTTCCCGTCATTATCTTTATTGCTCGTTTTAATTATTTTACACGCTTTACTTATTCTTTACGCCTTATATTCTAAACAATTTTTCATCATGATCAATATCATTGTGTTTGTTTGTATTACCATGTCTGGTTAAATCTTTCAAAGGTTAGAATGTAAGGATCGCGGTTAAAGAGATGTTTCACATATCGCGGTTAAAGAAATGCTTTAGGGGCTGTTTTGATTCTTAATTCGAGTTTTCTAAAACAAACTTGATTAATTTTAACTACTCAAGGAGTGCGAAAGCACCCTGGCTTAGTAACTAAGAATTTTTATCACTTTAAGGAAAAACGATTTTTGAAACTGTTTTCAGACGCGTTTATAGATTTAAAATCATGAAAACTCCTTAGGTAAAACTTTTCGAATCAAAATCGCTTTTCAACTAAGCTTATGAGTCTTATTTCTTAAAAATAGGTTTACTACTTTAGCGTTCTGCGCACCTTTTATAAGTGACAATAAAAGGCCTTAATTTAAGGTTAAACTCGATTCTGAATACGCGAGAGCGACAGTTCCCGTTAAATGGATTCTTTTCAAGAGTAAAAAATATTACCCCATAAGTAGTTCTATTTAGACAACCAAAGCATCGTTTAACTGGCGTGAAATACATTCAAGTATGTCTTTATCTGCATTGTATTTATCATTTTCTTTATTTACTGTTATTTTGCGATATCATTATCTCATTTGTACCGCCTTAGATAAACATCGTAACAATAGTAATCGATAGATTGACGATTCGGTCTCTATGGGATCGATATTCTTTTATATTACTCTGACGCGATTCGTGCACTTGCGAATACAATGATCAAGTTTTTGGCGTCGTTGTCGGGGACCAACTTCGTCAAATTTCGTACCCTGTTGTTACACCGTCTAGACTAAGGCATTATTAGCCGGTAAATGCGACGAACCCGTAGTACCGGAAATTTAGTAGATCCTTTAGCGGAACCCGAATGTTACACTCGTACACACCTCTTACTCGTCCGAATTAAGAAAGCTATGACCGAGAATCGCGACCGGAAACCTCTTAAGGAATTTGCCCAACCCTCTGACGAGGAACCTAGTTCTAGTATAGTAAACCCCCTCATTCCTGCCAACAATTTCGAACTAAAACCATCTTTACTGCAATTAGTGCAACAAAACCAATTCGCGGGTCTCGCTACTGAGAACCCAAATCAACATTTAAAAGTCTTTATCCAACTGGCCGACACCTTTAAATCCAACGGTGCTTCACCTGGTGCGATTCATTTAAGATTATTTCCTTTCTCCCTCAGGGATAGAGCACGTTCGTGGTTAGATTCACTTCCAGCTAACTCAATAACTATCTGGGAAGACCTTAGGAGAGTATTCCTTGCTATATATTTTCCCCTTAGTAAAACTGTTGTTCTTTGAAACCAAATAACTAGATTTACTCAAAACCAAGGAGAATCACTTTTTGAAGCTTGGGAGAGATACAAGGAATTGTTAAGAGTCTGCCCACACCATGGCCTAGAGCAATGGTTGATCGTTCATACCTTCTACAATGGACTCCATTATAACACAAAGATGAGCATCGACGCTGCCGCTGGTGGCGTGTTGATGAACAAACCTTACCCTGAAGCTTGTGACCTAATTGAGGATATGGCCCAAAACCATTACCAATGGGGAACTGAATGAGCATCAGTCGAGAAAAAGGAGACCTAAGGTGGAATACATGAGATAAGCTCTATGGACATGATGCAAGCGAAAATGGACGCTTTAGCCCTTAAGGTCAAACATATTTTACAAACTCTAACACCGCAACGGTAGTCCACACAGAGTGTGAACTTTGTGGATCTAAGGGACACGAATCGGCGGAATGTAACCTTTTGAACAACCTGAACACCGACCAAGTGAATTACGCCCAAGGTAACCCATTTCAAACACTTACAATCCTGGATGGAGGAATCACCCGAATTTTTCCAATAAAAACCAGAACCCTATCCAAAACTATGCACCTCAAAAACCACAAGGTTTTCAAGCCCAAAAGCCAAATCAACCTATGCAAGTTGTGCCCCAGAAGCCTAACCTTGAGAAGATCATGGAGAACTTTATATCAGGCCAGACTCAGCAAAATAAAGAATTCCTAAACCAGAACGTTCACGTAAATGAATTGATAATCCAATTAGGGACTAAGGTTGATCAGATAATTACTCACAATAAGATGCTTGAAACCCAAATCTCACAGGTAGCACAAAACCAAGCCCCACAAACTACACCTGGAGGACAATTCCCTGGACAACCTTAACTCAACCCTCGAGGGCAAGCTAACGCTATCGCTTTACGAAGTGGGACCGCTTACGAAGGGCCTCGTAACCAAGCAATGAGCGAGTCAAAAGCTTCTAAAGAAAATTACCTACCAACCAAGAAGAGGAACCGATGGAACCCGAAAAACAAACCGACCAAGAAGGAGAAGCCAAGGATAAAACTTACAAACCACCACCCCCGTACAAACCACCAATCCCATATCCGCAAAGACTTAAACAAACCAAAATCAATAACCAATACCAAAAGTTTATAAAAGTGATAGAGAAGCTTCATGTAGAGATGCCTTTCACCGAAGCCATCACCCAAATTCCATCTTACGCCAAATTTCTCAAAGACATCTTAACCAAAAAGCGTATGCTTGACGATCCCAAACCTTTGGAATGCAACTTTATTTCCGAGAATAAACTCGCTAAGAAGGAGAAAGACCTTGAGAGTTTTTCTATACCTTCCATTCTAGGGAGAATGTGATCGATAAAGCTTTCCTAGACTTAGGCACTAGTGTGAGTTTAATGCCCTTAGCTGTGTGTAAAAGGTTAAACTTAGGAGAATTACAACCAACTAAGATGTCTCTCTAATTAGCCGATAGATCTGTTAAGTATCCTATAGGCATATTAGAAGACATCCCCATTAGGATCGGTCAACTTTATATCCCGACAGACTTTGTGGTCATGGATATCAAGGAAGACGACGATATCTATATCCTTTTAGGTAGACCATTTTTATCAACAGTCGGAGCTATAATAGATGTTAAAAGAGGAAAAATAACTTTCGAAGTAGGAGATGAAAAGATATATTTTATTCTTTCAAAGTTCCTGATGGCACCAATCATAGGAGATGCATGTTACGCGATTGATATCATAGATGAATGCATAAGGGAATTTGATCAAGAAGAACCTATGATCGAACCATTTTCAAACCCGAATGAAAAGGATGACGAGCTAAAGGAAACAGAACCTCACACTAACGAATGTTTGGCCCTTACTCCAGACCTTTCACCAAACTCTCAAAAACCAGCTCAAGAACTTAAGGAATTGCCCTAAAAACCTAAGGTATGAGTTTTTGGATAAAGAAATGAACCGCCCAGTAATAGTTAGTGCCACCTTAAACCAAGACGAGACAAACCAACTCTTGAATGTTTTACAGAGATACCCACCTGCCTTAGGATACAACATCTCTGATTTAAAAGGTATAAGCCCATCCGTGTGTATGCACAGGATCTCGCTAGAGGAGGATTCAAAACCTTCTAGAGAACACCAGAGAAGAATCAACCATGTAATGAGTGTGGTGGTAAAGAAGGAAATCCTTAAACTACTAGAAGCTGGTATAATCTATCAGATCTCCGATAGTAAATGGGTAAGCCTTGTACATGTGGTACCCAAAAAGGGAGGCATCACAATCGTGCAGAACGAGAAAGGCAAGCATGTGGCTAAACGTATAGAAGGCGGATGGCGTATGTGCATATACTATAGGAAACTCAATAAGGCAACTAGGAAAGACCATTTCCCTCTTCCATTCATGGATCAAATGCTTGAGAGTCTTGCCAGACACTCTTACTTTTATTATCTGGATGGATATTCTGGATTTTTCCAAATACCCATACACCCCGAGGATCAAGAGAAAACGACCTTCACATGTCCTTACGGAACATTTGCTTACAGACGAATGTCGTTTGGACTCTGCAATGTGCCAACTACTTTCCAATGTTGTATGATGTCAATCTTCGTAGATTATCTCGACGAAATTATGGAAGTGTTCATGGATGATTTCTCGGTATGTGGGTTTGACTTTGAGAATTGCCTCATTAATCTTGAGAAAATCCTAGAAAGATGCGTAGAAGTTAACCTTGTATTAAACTGGGTGAAGTGCCACTTTATAGTTAAAGAAGGCATAGTGTTAGGACATATAATATCTGAAAGAGGCATTGAGGTCGACAAAGCAAAGATAGAAGTGATAGAAAACCTTAACCCTCCTAAGACTGTTAGAGAAGTCCGAAGTTTTCTTGGACACGCCGGTTTTTACTGACGCTTTATCAAAGATTTCTCTAACATAACAAAACCCCTGACCGACCTTATGATGAAATACATTGAATTCATTTTCAATGAAAAATGTATCGAAGCCTTTAATCATTTAAAACAAGCGCTAATTTCAGCATCCATTTTACAAACTCCGGATTGGACTCAATCTTTAGAAATAATGTGTGATGCTAGCGATTTCGCTGTAGGAGCTGTTTTAGGACAAAGAAAAAATAAGAAATTACATGTGATATATTACGCTAGTAGAACCCTAGATGTCGCTCAACTCAATTATACGACAACAGAGAAGGAACTCCTAGCTGTAGTTTTTGCAGTTGATAAATTTAGGTCTTATCTTGTCAGATCTAAGATTATAGTCTATACAGACCATGCAGTTATCTGTTACCTTATAAGCAAAAAGGATGCGAAACCTAGGTTACTCAGATGGATCCTTTTGCTACAAGAGTTCGACTTAGATATCCGAGACAAAAAAGGAACAGAAAACGTAGTTGCTGACCATCTTTATAGACTAAAGGATTTGAAGCCAGACCATTTACCTATAAATGATATTTTCACCTATGACCGATTGATAGCTAAGTTAAATATTGTTCCCCTTGAACCTGATAGAGACAACCTTGGAACAGTTTTACAGATTAAAAGAGTACCATGGTACGCTGATTTTGGGAATCATCTAGCCGCTGATATCATACCACCTGACCTCAATTATCAACAAAAGAAGAAGTTCTTTAAAGATGTAAGACATTTCTATTGGGACGAACCACTACTTTTTAAAAGAGGAACAGATAACATCTTTCGACGTTGCGTCCCGGAAGAAGAAGTTAGAAATATCATAGAGCATTGTCACTCTTCACCCTATGGTGGACATTCAAGCACATCCAAGATATACACTAAGATCCTTCAAGCTGGTCTTTATTGGCCAACACTATGGTGTGATGTCCATACTTATATTGTCCAATGTGACCGGTGCCAGCGCGCTGGAAACATCTCAAGACGTGACGAAATGCCTTTGAAGAACATCCAAGAAGTGGAATTATTTGACGTTTGGGGTATTGATTTCATGGGACCTTTTCCATCTTCGATGGGAAACAAGTTTATTTTGGTAGCCGCTGACTATGTGTCTAAATGGATAGAAGTTATAGCCTCACCCACTAACGACACAAGAGTAGTCATCAAGATGTTTAAAAATAATATTTTCCCCAGATTTGGAGTACCATAACTTGTCATAAGTGATGGTGGATCACATTTTATATCCAGGATATTCGATAAACTCTTAAGAAAGTATGGAGTAAAACACAGAGTAGCAACACCATATCATTCCCAGACTAATGGTCAAGTGGAAGTATAAAAACAGAGAGATTAAGCAAATCTTGGAAAAAACTGTTTCAATATCCAGAAAAGATTGGTATGAAAAGCTAACAGAAGCATTGTGGGCTTGTAGAACTGCTTACAAAAACCCCTATTGGAACTACACCATACCAATTAGTCTATGGAAAGTCATGTCATTTACCTTTTGAACTTAAGCACAAAGCGTATTGGGCCATCAAGACCCTGAATTTGGATTACCTAGCATCTGGCAAGAAATGAAGCCTCGACATCCACAAATTGGAGGACCTCCGCCACAACGCTTATGAGAATGCCATTATATACAAAGAAAGAACCAAAGCATAGCATGACAAAAGGATTGTGAAAAAGGACTTTAATATAGGCAACTCTGTTCTCCTTTTCAATTCCAGATTACGACTTTTTCCAGGTAAGCTGCGTTCGAGATGGACATGCCCCTTTAAGGTTTCCAAAATCCTCAAATCTGAAGCAGTTGAAATCCGGAACAATTCGTGTAATCCGTTTGTGGTAAATGGACAAAGACTGAAGCAATATCAAGGAGGTGACATCCCACAAAATACCCTGGCCATACTCTGATCGACCCTCTGATTCCTACCTCTGATATATAAAGTTCAAATCGTCAAGCTAACAACGTTAAACAAGTGTTGCATGGGAGGCAACCCATGATTTCTTTTCCCTTTACTTCATCTTTACTATTTCGATTTTTATATATATATATATATATATATATATATATATATATATATATATATATATATTTATGTTTAGACTAACAGTTGTAATGTTTGCGATTTCAGGTGTCCCCTGTTTTTAACCTAACTTTTCAGGATGGAGAATTTCGACACTATGCCAGTGATCTTTCGTGACCCAGTAAGGAGTAACGCTACGTCATGCTTTCCCAGCGTCCAATGTTGCCCACCAGATATCCTAATTCAAGCTGCATGGAGGCATTAGGCATTGAGCCTAGTGTTAGGCATTTGTGTAATTAGCTGCAATGAGATGAGTATACTGATGCGATGCATGTGACTTACAGGAACCTCACTTTGGAGTTCTTGAGCTCGCTGAACTACAAGCTCTATGTTGGTCACGCTAGTGATGGTGGCTACATTAATTTCAGGTTGTTTGGGACAGAGTACACCTTCAACCACAAGCGTTTTGATGACTTACTTGGATTTCAGATTACTTATGATGCCTCATATGAGCTTCCCATGAGCTATTTCCTGAGTAGAGACATTGAGAAGTTCTAGAGTGACATTACATGTGGAGGTAGCCCTGACCCTTCCACCTAAATCTCTAACAAGATCCATAACCCTGCTTTTAGATGATTATTGCCCACACCTTCCCGGGGAAGAGTGACGCTGATACATACGTAAGTGTTGAAGAGATTTTCTTCATGTACTATACCACTCAGTCATGCCCGGTAGCTTGCGGAGCTTTTCTCGTCGAGAGTCTCTATCTTAATGCTCGCTCCGCTGTGAGTCCTATACATGTTGGAGGCACGGTAACCCATATAGCATGCGCCCTAGGACTTGATAGAAGACTATTTCACCTGACGTCTTACTGCAGCTATACTTTGATGGATATTGACTTATGTCTGGACCGTGGCCTCATGAGGAGATCTTCTTTCCACCCGGATCAATACAGGCTCTTGATCTAGAGTGAGACTATCCACTACTTTACTTTACCAAACCCTCAGGTAACTTGTGTTTATGATCAGGCCAACTGAGCCTATGCCATAGAAGGCCAAGGCGAGATAGTAGATGAGCAGAGAATCCCACCAGAAGCAGAGCATCATCCAAAACCTACCAGAATCAAAGTCCTCACCAATAATCTAAATCTTCAGAGTCCAAGCATGCATTCTGAGCTTGTTAAGCTTCGTATGGAGATATCCCAGCTCCGCCAGGAGCTTGCTGACGTTGCTTTGCAGGTCGAAGTATCATATGCCACACATGCCACTGAAGCCGATATACTAAACAATGAAATTGTTGACCTTAGACACCAGATTGCAGAGCTCCGAGGATCCGAAGTTGAGGAAACTCCATTATTCCCTGGACATTGATGATATCACCGACCAAAAGATGTCGTTTGCTTTACTTATTTCCCATTATTAGACTTATTATTTATGCTTGCTTTACTTATTGATTTTATGCTTGCATTTCCTTTCCTAGCATCTCTTGACCCGTGACTTATTAATATATATATATATATATATATATATATATATATATATATATATATATATATATATATATATATATATATATATATATATATATATATATATATATATATATATATATATATATATATATATATATATATATATATATATAATATATATATATATATATATATATATATATATATATATACACACACACACACACACACACATTATTATTATGTTTTATTTCCATTTTATTTTGTCATTTATCAAGCTTAATAAAAAAATATCATACCATGGAAGCCTATGTGCACCCCCATTTTTACAAAATAAGGAAAAAATTGTAGCCCAAGAAGCAAAGAACCAGCTCGGCCCAAACACCAATTCCGAAGCCATGGCGGACGCCATAAGCCTCATGGCGGACGCCATAAGCCTCATGGCGGCGCGATGAGGTCTGAATATTTAACGGGACAAAATCCCTAATTTCACCATTTTTACCTTCTTCAACCTCTAAAAACCCATTTTTTCCTCATTCCAACTCCATTGAAGTCCACGAAAATCTCAACTTTATCATTCTAACTCAAAACCATTATCATTCTAAAACTTCACCCATAAATTTCCTCCACCAAAAACCCACTAAAATTCCATTTTCACTTCCTCACCATAAAAACCCATTTTTCACTTCACTCATCATCAATGGCCGGAATGGACTTCGAAAACATCATTCTTCGTGGAGGAAAACCCGGAGAGCGTCAGAGCAAAATTTTGCACAAGTTGCAAACACGGGAAATTCTCGCTACCAGGTATGTCGATGAGGACTGCTTGTATACTTTAGGGACGTACCATATTATATTTCATATGCTAGATAACTTAGGATTACATGATATTTTTGCTAATAAGGAACCCACCTACGATAGGCTGACTAGGGAATTTTTAAGTTCCCTAATTTACATTATTCATCCTGGCACTGCTAGCACGGTTGGTGCCGTATGTTTTCGAATGTTTAATGTTGAATATGAGTACACTACCGATGCCTTAGCAAGTTTGTTAGGAATGCCTTACGGAGAGGGTGTCATTTGTGAGACACCCTTAGATGTTGAATGGGCACTCGAAGCATTTAACTTTTGGAATAGATTATCAAATGTGGCTATCACTTCTTTTGAAGTAATCTTAGCCTCCACTATACATAACCCGGCCATCCGTATTTTTCGATATCTTTTGGCATGTACTATTTTTGGTCGGGAAAATTCTAATAAAGTAAATGCTTGCGAGTTGTTATTTTTACAGGGTTGTATTACTAATCAAAGGATCAATCATGTTCCTTTTATGCTTGCACATATGTCCGCCATTTTGAAAAATGAGGAACCATTTCTTTTGGTGGATTAATTACTTCTATTGCTAGAGCGCTTAATCTCAACGCTGAGTTAGCTACCTTAGAACCGCTCTCTCACCGCACCATTAACTTGAAATTTTTGAAGGATATGAAATTATGCAAGGTGCGGCGAGCAGGCGGTTATAACCTCATGATCTATGGTGTAGCTATACCGAGTGTTGTTTTACCTTGCTCTCAGTGTACAGATGTGCGACATGCAAGGAACTGGACATATGATCTCGATGCTCCACCTTTTACCGGCTCTTTGCCACCTAATGTCCCTATGTACGATGGGCAAGGAACAAATGATGAGTATGACCGGCGCGACCAGTCCCCTGCTCATGATATTCCTACACACACTGCATCACCTGCACATACTGCACCTTCTTCTTCTGACCATTTTGCAGGTACCGCTTCCGATTTTTACATCACTAAGGAGATGTGGCGCGAGCACCTGACTCGGGAAGAAAGGTGTGACGCCCTTCTAAATACCATAAACCAACAATTGACTGGCAATATGAGCTTTATGGTAGCTTCCCAGCAGCGCGGTGAGCAAGCACACCGGACTATCACTGAGTCCTTGCTTGCGATCACTAATGAGCAGCATCGCCAGCGACATGCTACTGAGCGTCACTTCGCACTTATCGAGGCCAACCAGGGGTCTCTCTTAGGTCGCTATAGGCAACTGCAAGAAGATCTTAGTACTCGTAGTATGATTCATCGACCCATGCATCCTGACCAGGGCGGTGACGGTACCGGTGATCAGCCATAATTCTCTCTTTCAGGTTACTCCTACCCTATCTCATATCGAAACATTGAGGACAATGTTCAGTTTAAGTGTGGGAGAAGATTTTTATCGCTTTCCTTTATTTTCAGTATGTTTTGTGTGTTTTAGTTGTTTGTTTTTCTTTCAATAAAATAACATGTGTTTGACGAGTCATCTGTGTGGTGTATTCGTACTTCTCCCATTTCTTTAGCCTTACCAAAAAATTTGTGAGCAAAGAAAATAATGTATTTTGAATATTCAGGCTATAAGAGAGGTTTATGACAAGATGTAAAAGACTTGGGAAAATAAAGACGTCTGCGAAACATGCAGAAGAAAATAAAAAAAATATATATATATACAATAATATGCCTATTGTTGGTTGGTTCAGAGGTATATGGTGCTGGACTTGGTAGGGTGGATTACGATCCAATCCCTCACAACTACAATCGGGTTAAATAAAAGGGTTACACCAACTTATGTACCAGAGCCCCATGCTTAAGATAATAATCACTAACCGGTCACCTTACCATGAGTATGTACGGATAACGGGCTTAATGTGATTGCACCTGAATGAAAAGTACTTGAAGAAGATGAAAAGGCATAGGTATGGTGGGGTGATGTGGATTGATTTGTATAGGAATAAAGCCTATGACCGCATTTTGCGGGAAGTGTCACTACAATATCCTTAGTTCGATTCGTTAGTACCTATCGATACATTCCTTGAATGAACTTATAAGCCTTTTTTCCTTGAATTAACTCTGATTGATACTGTTTTTCTTGCATGAGCTATAAAGAGTTTTTGCTTGAGGACAAGCAAAGGTTTAAGTGTGGGAGAATTTGATCACACTGAATCACACCGCGTTTTTGACTCGGATTTCACATGTTTTTTAGGTCTTTATTATCATTTTGCTTGTGTTATGCTTTCTTTTGTGTTGTTTTTAGGTATTTAGCTATTTCAGGACCTTTTTAGAAGAAACGAAGCAAAAAGACCATGAAATTAGGGTTTTCGGCAAATATTGTACTCATAGCGTTCTGCATGGCGGCCGCTATAGGAGAAGTCATGACACATCAGCCCTCAACCAAGAGGAAACTGCCACGATCCCATGAACTTCCCCATTTACTCACATGGCGGGCGCCATGGAAGGGTGGCGGGCGCCACCTTTGAATTCCACATTCCCACTAAAGAGAAGTTGAAGAGCATCCTGGTCTTTGCATGCTGCTGAGTTCCTCTATAAATAGGTCATTCTAGTTCATTTCCAAATCATCCAACTTAGTTTACAACACTAAGACTATAATATCATCTGTAAAAGCGGTAATCCGGCACATCAAGGGGTTATCGCACCTTAGTGTAATTGAGTTGGAGCACTTTGATTTTGCTGTCGTCTTTATTTTCAAAGTCAAAGGTTTACTTACTTCCTTGTACCAGATTTAAAGCCTTCGTTTGGAGCAGGTTCTAATTTAATCGCATTTTTATTTTACTTGCCATGCTTTACTTTATTTAATTCCTTGTCATGCTTTACTTTATTTAATTCCTTGCCATGCTTTACTTTATTTAATTCCTTGCCATTGTCTTTACTTTATTTAATTTTCTCGCCATTATCTTTATTGCTCGTTTTAATTGTTTTACACGCTTTACTTGTTCTTCACGCCTTACATTCTAAACTTCTTTTCATCATGTTCGATATCGTTGTATTTGTTTGTATTACCATGTCTGGCTAAATCTTTCAAAGGTTAGAATGTAAGGATCGCGGTTAAAGAGATACTTCACATATTGCATTTGTAGAAATGCTTTAGGGGCTATTTTGATTTTTAATTCGAGTTTTCTGAAACAAACTTGGTTAATTTTAACTACTCAAGGAGTGCGAAAGCACCCTGACTTAGTTAACTAGGAATTTTTATCACTTTAAGGAAAAACGATTTTTGAAACTGTTTTCGGACGCGTTGATAGATTTAAAATCAGGAAACTCCTTAGGTAAACTTTCTGAATCAAAATCACTTTTCAACTAAGCTTACGAGTCTTATTTCTTAAAAATAGGTTTACTACTTTAGCGTTATGCGCACCTTTTAGAAGTGACAATAAAAGGCCTTAATTTAAGGGTAAACTCGGTTCTGAATACGCGAAAGCGACAATTCCTGTTAAATGGATTCTTTTCAAGAGTAGAAAATATTGCCCCATAAGTAGTTCTATTTAGACAATCAAAGCATCGTTTAACTGACGTGAAATATATTCAAGCCTATCTTTATCTGCACTTTAGTTATCATTTTCTTTATTTACTGTTATTTTGTGACATCAATGTCTCATTTGTACCGCCTTAGGTAAACATCGTAACAATAGTAATCGATAAATTGACGATTTGGTCGCTGTGGGATCGATATTCTTTTATATTACTCTGACGCGATTCGTGCACTTGCGAATAAAGCGATCAGGAACCATGAAGAATAACCATGCGTAAGTCATCCAAACCTTGGCCAAATGAAGTGATTTTAGGCTTTTTGGAAAGGTGTAATCTGTAACACCCCGATAATAATATGATCATTATTTAAATTAAGTTAATAATAGATTTATTAATTTAATTAGATAATTGGATTATTATTATTATTATTATTTTTGGAATTATTGAATTATTATTATTGGAATAATAATATAATTTGGAAAATATATATAAGTTGGAATTTAGAAAAATCCCATTTTTTGGTAAAAAGGTTATTTTCACGTGAAAAGGGAAAGGAGACAGAAAAGGAAAAAAAAGGGCAAAGAGCCAGAGAACGAAGGTTGAAGGAAGGAAAAGCTTGGAGCTCAGAGATTGCCGGATTAACTCAGGTAAGGGGGGTTTATCATCGATTAATGGGTATTATGGGATAATATGTGATGGGTAGTGAGAAACCATGGATTTTGACTCTGATTTGAATGATGCATGCTGAAATTGTGAAATATTTGATGAACGAATTTGGATGGTAATTGACGAAAACTCGTAGGAATTAAAGGTAGTAAGGTTAGCGATTCGGGAAGCCGAATGTGTATGACCTGTAATTGATAAAACGAACGAACATGTATGAAAATTGGACTGTAGAAGGTTGGAATTGGATAGATCTCGTAGCAGAGAAAGCCATAGCAGATCTGGGAATTCTGGGTTCTGGTCATACGCGTATGGCACTAGGCAATACGCGTA
Source organism: Lathyrus oleraceus (assembly GCF_024323335.1). Classification (NCBI taxonomy): domain Eukaryota; kingdom Viridiplantae; phylum Streptophyta; class Magnoliopsida; order Fabales; family Fabaceae; genus Lathyrus; species Lathyrus oleraceus. The sequence continues at coordinate 324,972,886 of NC_066584.1, read as the reverse complement.
TGAGATGGCTGGTACGCGTATGGATGAGGCCTTACGCGTATGAGTGAAAAAGATGATATTTTGAACGTAGATTTGTCTCTGTTGGTACGCGTATGGGAGAGTGGTACGCGTAGCATACGCGTATGAGGCAGATGATACGCGTATGGGTTGGGCGAGGAACGCGCCATACGCGTATGGGCATAGGCAGTACGCGTATGGATTTGGTCAGGAATGGGCAATACGCGTATGAGCATAGGCAATACGCGTATGGGCAGACTTGTGGTTTTTCTGAACTGTTGTTGTGCAGTTTTTGGTTGTTTAGGCTGAGTGCTGTAACTTAGCTGATGTATTACGTAGTGGGGATTATTTCCCGTTGTTTTTAGTAGTATAGGTATTAGTAGAGTGTGCTAATACTGTGTTTGATTATGCGGCATGATATGATATGCTTTTGTGATAAAATGTGTTGATGATGTGTGATGGTATGCATGATGCTGTGAATGTATCAGTTATGTATGCATTTGTGAATAGACTGTTTTATGGCTTAGAGTGTGAGCATGTGTCTATTCTTGAGTTGTTGTTGTTGTTGCATTGCTAGGTGATTAGCATGCACATTGTGGCCCATTTGGGGTGGTAGCTAATTCCCATGGTGAGGAATTAGTGAGTAAATCATTTTGATTGTTGTTGATGTTTGCATGCTAGGTGATTAGCGTGCATAGCATGGCCCATTTAGGGTGGTAGCTAATTCCCATGGTGAGGAATTAGTGAGTGAGTCACTATGTCTCAAATGAGTGGGACTAGTGAGCTTGGTAGCCGTGCCTGGATTTGGACGGTGAGGTTGAACTATATGTTCACAAATAGTCGGTACCGCATGCATGGAGTCTCATTGCATAATATATGTATGGCGTATAATATGAATGGATGTATTCCAATATTATACGTGTGTTTGTGTTGGTGTTGAGTATTATGTTGAGTTGATGTGCTGTTACTGAATGTATGTTTGGATTAGGGTGATGAAGTGTGTTAAAATTACTTAGCATTACATAATGTTTTATAATGCTTATTATATTGATTGAGGAACTCACCCTTACAACTATTTTTCAGGTAACGAGCAATGAGTTGAGTAGAAGTTAATGCTTGGAGTCTAGTGTAGTCTCCTTAGTGGGTCGTGCTCTGATAGATGTGACATCGGGATGGGTTGTTTAACTTGTTTTAAACGTATTGTTGTTGGTTGATAACCATTTTACATGTAATGTTTTACATGATTGATGAAATTATATCCGCTGTGTTTTATGCAAATGTTTAAGTTTTAAATTAATAAAAGAGCATGACCGTTATACTGTTGAATGGTGTGGAATATTGTGTGACACCTTAAATGGCATAATTACTCTGATGTTGTATTTGATATTTAATTAAATATTTGGGGTATTTTAGAAGGGTGTTACATTAGTGGTATCAGAGCATAGTCGGTCGAGTCGAGTCGTAATTATTCTGTTTCCCCTGTACGGGATGGGTGTTGTGTAACCCTATCAGTACTTATTGTTTTAGTTGTTGGGTTTTCAGAATAGAGATGGCTGGAAGAGGTAGAGATGATGCTGCGATTGCTGAGGCTCTGGGTATGCTAGCTGGAGTACTTGGAGGAAATCCGAATGTTGTGGGAATGGGAGCTGCTCGTCAATTGAGTGAGTTCCAGAAGAACAATCCTCCAATGTTCAAGGGAGCATACGATCCAGATGGCGCTCAGAAGTGGTTGAAGGAGATAGAGAGAATCTTCCGAGTGACCGAGTGTGCCGATAACCAGAAGGTCAGGTTCGGTACGCATATGCTGTCAGAGGAGGCAGATGATTGGTGGGTTGCTACCCGCACTGAGTTGGAATCTGCTGGAAATGCTGAGATCACTTGGGCTGTGTTCAGAGAGAGATTCCTGAGGAAGTATTTTCCAGAGGATGTCAGAGGAAAGAAAGAGATAGAGTTCTTGGAATTGAAGCAGGGCAATCGGTCGGTTACTGAGTATGCTGTTAAGTTCACAGAGCTGTCAAAGTATTACACTCCCTATGCTGAGGCTGCTGGGGAATTTTCGAAATGTGTGAAGTTTGAGAACGGGTTACGTCCCGAGATCAAGCAGGCTATTGGATATCAACGGATCAGAGTGTTTTCTGACTTGGTTGACTGTTGCAGGATTTTTGAACAGGATTCCAAAGCCAGAGCAGAGAGCTATCAGCAAAGGGTTGATAGGAAAGGCAAGAATCAGAATGATCGTGGAAAACCGTATGCAGCTGGAAAAGGTTTTCAGAGACAGAGTGGGATGAAGAGGCCTAGTGGGGGAGACTCTAGTGCTCCTGCTAAGTGTTATAGATGTGGTCAGGCTGGACATCGTATCCATGAGTGTACCAGTAATGAGAAGAAGTGTTTCAAGTGTGGAAAAGGTGGTCATTTGGCTGCAGACTGCTGGTTGAAGACTGTGACTTGTTTCAACTGTGGAGAGTTGGGTCATATCAGTCCACAGTGTCCTAAGCCGAAGAAGGAGAATCAGTCGGGAGGCAAGGTCTTTGCTTTATCGGGTTCTGAGACTTCTGCAGATGATCGTTTGATCCGAGGTACGTGTTATATTAATGGCTTTCCTCTTGTAGCTATTATTGACACCGGTGCTACTCATTCCTTTATATCTTTGGATTATGCTGTGAAACTTAAGTTAGAGATGTCTGAGATGCTTGGAAGTATGGTGATTGATACTCCTGCGAAGGGTTCAGTGACTACTACTTCAGTTTGTTTGAATTGTCCTTTGAGTATTTTTGGTAGAGACTTTGGGATGGACCTTGTGTGTCTTCCACTAGTACAGGTTGATGTTATCTTGGGTATGAACTGGTTGGTGTTTAACCGAGTCTATATCAACTGTTTTGATAAGACTGTGATTTTTCCTGAGATTGAGGAAGGAAAGAATTTGTTTCTATCTGCAAGGCAGGTGAATGAGGAAGTGGCAGATGGGGCAGAGTTGTTTATGCTGTTAGCGACTTTGGAGGCTAAAGATAAACTGGTGATCGGTGATCTAGCCGTGGTGTGTGATTTTCCTGATGTGTTTCCGGAAGAAGTGAATGAATTGCCACCAGAGCGTGAAGTTGAGTTCTCGATTGATTTAGTACCTGGTACTAGACCGATATCGATGGCTCCGTACCGTATGTCTGCTGTTGAGTTAGCTGAATTGAAGAGTCAGTTGGAAGATCTGTTGGATAAGAAATTTATTCGTCCGAGTGTGTCACCGTGGGGTGCACCAGTGTTGCTGGTTAAGAAGAAAGAAGGTACTATGAGGTTGTGTGTGGACTACAGGCAACTGAATAAAGTGACGATCAAGAATCGGTATCCTTTGCCGAGGATTGATGATTTGATGGATCAATTGGTTGGTGCGAGTGTGTTCAGCAAAATAGATTTGAGGTCGGGATATCATCAGATACGTGTGAAAACTGAGGATATTCAGAAGACTGCTTTCAGAACAAGGTATGGACATTATGAGTATTCTGTAATGCCTTTTGGTGTGACTAATGCGCCTGGAGTATTTATGGAGTATATGAATAGGATTTTCCATCCGTACCTAGATAAGTTTGTTGTGGTGTTTATTGATGACATTTTGGTGTATTCGAAATCTGAAGAAGAGCATGCTGAGCATTTGAGAGTGGTTTTAGAAGTTCTAAGAGAAAAGAGGTTATTTGCTAAACTGTCCAAATGTGAATTTTGGTTAGAAGAGGTTAGTTTTCTTGGTCATGTGATTTCAAGAGGTGGTGTCGCTGTTGATCCTTCTAAGATAGAAGCGGTATCTAAGTGGGAAGCTCCTAAGTCTGTTGCTGAGATTCGAAGTTTCCTTGGTTTGGCAGGTTATTATAGGAAGTTCATTGAGGGATTTTCTAAGTTGGCGTTACCGTTAACGATGTTGACTAGAAAGGGACAAGCGTTTGTTTGGGATTCAAAATGTGAAGAAGGTTTCCAAGAGTTAAAGAGAAGGTTGACTACTGCTCCTATTCTGATATTACCGAGTTCGTCGGAATCATTTGAGGTTTACTGTGATGCTTCATTGTTGGGTTTGGGTGGTGTGTTGATGCAGAATAAACAGGTTATAGCTTATGCTTCGAGACAACTGAAAGTTCATGAGAAGAACTATCCGACACACGATTTAGAGTTGGCAGCCGTGGTATTTGTTCTGAAGTTATGGAGGCATTACTTGTATGGGTCACGATTTGAGGTTTTCAGTGACCATAAAAGTTTAAAGTATTTGTTTGATCAGAAAGAGCTGAATATGAGACAGAGGAGATGGTTAGAATTTCTGAAGGATTATGATTTTGGTTTGAATTACCATCCGGGTAAAGCAAACGTAGTAGCTGATGCACTGAGTCGGAAATCATTGCATATGTCTATGTTAATGGTTAAAGAATTGGATTTAATTGAGCAGTTTAGGGATTTGAGTTTGGTGTGTGAGAGTACTCACAATAGTGTTAAATTGGGAATGTTGGAGTTAACGAGTAATATTTTGGATGAGATTAGAGAGGGTCAGAAATCCGATATGCTTTTGGTTGATAAGTTGACTTTAGTGAATCAAGGTCAAGGTGGTGAATTCAGAGTTGATGAGAATGGTGTTTTGAAATTTGGTAATCGGGTGTGTATTCCGGATGTTACCGAACTTAAGAAGAGTATCCTGGAGGAAGGACATCGTAGTGGCTTGAGTATTCATCCGGGAGCCACGAAAATGTATCATGATTTGAAAAAGTTATTTTGGTGGCCTGGAATGAAAAAGGAAATTGCGAGTTTTGTTTATTCTTGTTTGACTTGTCAGAAGTCAAAGATTGAGCATCAGAAGCCGTCTGGGCTAATGCAACCGTTGGCTATTCCAGAGTGGAAGTGGGATAGTATCAGTATGGATTTTGTTTCTGGTTTGCCGAGGACAAGTAAGAATTTTGAAGCTGTTTGGGTGATTGTGGATAGGTTGACGAAGTCGGCTCATTTCATTCCGATCAGAATGGATTATCCGTTAGAAAGATTGGCCGAGTTGTATATCGAGAAGATTGTAAGTTTGCATGGTATTCCGTCTAGTATTGTTTCGGACAGAGATCCTAGATTTACATCGAAGTTCTGGGAAGGTTTGCAGAGGGCTTTGGGAACTAAGCTGAGATTGAGTTCTGCATATCATCCGCAGACTGATGGTCAGACTGAGAGGACGATTCAGTCACTAGAGGATCTGTTGAGGGCTTGTGTTTTGGAAAAAGGAGGTGCTTGGGATGGTTATTTGCCTTTGATTGAGTTTACCTACAACAATAGTTTTCATTCGAGCATTGGTATGGCACCGTTTGAAGCTTTGTATGGTAGGAGATGTCGGACACCGTTATGTTGGTATGAGTCCGGTGAGAGTGCTGTGGTTGGACCGGAGATTGTTCAACAGACTACAGAAAAGATTAAGATGATTCAGGAGAAGATGAGAATTGCTCAGAGTCGTCAGAAGAGTTATCATGATAAGAGGAGGAAATCACTTGAGTTCCAAGAGGGAGACCATGTGTTTCTTCGTGTTACTCCGATAACTGGTGTTGGGCGAGCTTTGAAGTCGAAGAAGTTGACACCTCGATTTATTGGTCCTTATCAGATTTTAGAGAGGATAGGAGAGGTAGCCTATCGTGTCGCTTTACCGCCGTCGCTTGCGAATTTGCATGAGGTTTTTCATGTGTCTCAGTTGAGGAGGTACATTCATGATCCGTCGCATGTAGTCCAAATAGATGATGTACAGGTGAGAGATAACCTGACTGTTGAAACATCACCTATGAGGATCGAGGATCGAGAGTTGAAGCAGTTGCGGGGTAAAGAGTTTGCCTTGGTGAAGGTAGCTTGGGGAGGACCAGCAGGTGGCAATGTGACTTGGGAACTGGAGAGTAAGATGAAGGAGTCTTACCCAGAGTTGTTCACTTGAGGTATGTTTTCGAGGACGAAAACTCTTTTAGTGGGGGAGAGTTGTAACACCCCGATAATAATATGATCATTATTTAAATTAAGTTAATAATAGATTTATTAATTTAATTAGATAATTGGATTATTATTATTATTATTATTTTTGGAATTATTGAATTATTATTATTATTGGAATAATAATATAATTTGGAAAATATATATAAGTTGGAATTTAGAAAAATTCCATTTTTTGGTAAAAAGGTTATTCTCACGTGAAAAGGGAAAGGAGACAGAAAAGGGAAAAAAAGGGCAAAGAGCCAGAGAACGAAGGTTGAAGGAAGGAAAAGCTTGGAGCTCAGAGATTGCCGGATTAACTCAGGTAAGGGGGGTTTATCATCGATTAATGGGTATTATGGGATAATATGTGATGGGTAGTGAGAAACCATGGACTTTGACTCTGATTTGAATGATGCATGCTGAAATTGTGAAATATTTGATGAACGAATTTGGATGATAATTGACGAAAACTCGTAGGAATTAGAGGTAGTAAGGTTAGCGATTCGGGAAGCCGAATGTGTATGATCTGTAATTGATAAAATGAACGAACATGTATGAAAATTGGACTGTAGAAGGTTGGAATTGGATAGATCTCGTAGCAGAGAAAGCCATAGCAGATCTGGGAATTCTGGGTTCTGGTCATACGCGTATGGCACTAGGCAATACGCGTATGAGATGGCTGGTACGCGTATGGATGAGGCCTTACGCGTATGAGTGAAAAAGATGATATTTTGAACGTAGATTTGTCTCTGTTGGTACGCGTATGGGAGAGTGGTACGCGTAGCATACGCGTATGAGGCAGATGATACGCGTATGGGTTGGGCGAGGAACGCGCCATACGCGTATGGGCATAGGCAGTACGCGTATGGATTTGGTTAGGAATGGGCAATACGCGTATGAGCATAGGCAATACGCGTATGGGCAGACTTGTGGTTTTTCTGAACTGTTGTTGTGCAGTTTTTGGTTGTTTAGGCTGAGTGCTGTAACTTAGCTGATGTATGACGTAGTGGGGATTATTTCCCGTTGTTTTGAGTAGTATAGGTATTAGTAGAGTGTGCTAATACTGTGTTTGATTATGCGGCATGATATGATATGCTTTTGTGATAAAATGTGTTGATGATGTGTGATGGTATGCATGATGCTGTGAATGTATCAGTTATGTATGCATTTGTGAATAGACTGTTTTATGGCTTAGAGTGTGAGCATATGTCTATTCTTGAGTTGTTGTTGTTGTTGCATTGCTAGGTGATTAGCATGCACATTGTGGCCCATTTGGGGTGGTAGCTAATTCCCATGGTGAGGAATTAGTGAGTAAATCATTTTGATTGTTGTTGATGTTTGCATGCTAGGTGATTAGCGTGCATAGCATGGCCCATTTGGGGTGGTAGCTAATTCCCATGGTGAGGAATTAGTGAGTGAGTCACTATGTCTCAAATGAGTGGGACTAGTGAGCTTGGTAGCCGTGCCTGGATTTGGACGGTGAGGTTGAACTATATGTTCACAAATAGTCGGTACCGCATGCATGGAGTCTCATTGCATAATATATGTATGGCGTATAATATGAATGGATGTATTCCAATATTATACGTGTGTTTGTGTTGGTGTTGAGTATTATGTTGAGTTGACGTGCTGTTACTGAATGTATGTTTGGATTAGGGTGATGAAGTGTGTTAAAATTACTTAGCATTACATAATGTTTTATAATGCTTATTATATTGATTGAGGAACTCACCCTTACAACTATTTTTCAGGTAACGAGCAATGAGTTGAGTAGAAGTTAATGCTTGGAGTCTAGTGTAGTCTCCTTAGTGGGTCGTGCTCTGATAGATGTGACATCGGGATGGGTTGTTTAACTTGTTTTAAACATATTGTTGTTGGTTGATAACCATTTTACATGTAATGTTTTACATGATTGATGAAATTATATCCGCTGTGTTTTATGCAAATGTTTAAGTTTTAAATTAATAAAAGAGCATGACCGTTATACTGTTGAATGGTGTGGAATATTGTGTGACACCCTTAAATGGCATAATTACTCTGATGTTGTATTTGATATTTAATTAAATATTTGGGGTATTTTAGAAGGGTGTTACATAATCAAGGGGAACAACTTTCATGGTGAACACTTTTCTATTTGAAGCTCGTATCATGATTAATATTGAGGTGGATGTTTGGAAAATCAAACATAATTAAAAAAAATCTAAGTACCAAGTCAAATGTTCACTTCCTCCACCATGAATAACTTTTGCTATGAGCTTCAAGTGGAAAACGTTCCTTTATCAAAGTTGTATCTATTTCAAACCTATTCAATTAGGTCACAAAGTTGATCTCATTTGGGTTTTGCATGAGGAAGTTATGCATTTTATAAGTTGAGGAAAATTGGTTGTTCAATGGTAATGGTTTAAAATTACCTATAATGTTTCTTCTTGGCACATGCTCTTGAAAGTTGAATTTGACATTTCTCAAAGAATAAAAGTTGGAGAGGGCATCTTGAAATTGATCATGAAACTCATATGGCCTTCATCTCAAATAAATTAAGCAAGTTATGGTCCTTGGAAGTTAACCTCTTAATTAGGGTTCATACAAAATGACCTATAATCTTTCACCATAAAAAATGACATTCAAGGGAAAACTAGATCTTGACTTCAACATGAAATTTGTTTGGAATGTAATAAGGAGTAACTTTGTTATTGGAATCATTTTAATATGACAATAATCAATAAGCAATGAGTAATATCCATACATTATGAAGACCAAGGCATCAAATAAAGATAGCCACATCCATGCAAGCACTCCAATAGCTAGCAGTCTTCATTGCATCAGATGAAATATTTCTTGATCAACTCAGAACAAAGTATCAGACACAAGATCAAAATGACAATTAAGCACAAAGACAAAGTAGCAGATGAATTCAAACAAATCCCAAGGCTTGTATCAGATGAAGGCTCAGTCTCAAAATGTTGGCATTGGCCAAGTCTTTCTTGCACAGGGAATGTTGCCTAATCCTAAGTCTAAAAGTTCATATCAAGTTCAACAATCCACCAAATGTTTTTTAGGGCTTTGGTTATTGTTAGGTAATTTAAGGTCCTAGGACCATAAGCAAAATCAAAACATACAAAGTATATGAATTCACAAGATATGGCTCAAATGAGCAAAGTGAAAATAACATAAACATAAACAAGTTATATGAAGTGTAAATGGAAATGAATGATAAATGACTGAAATTTAAATTGCATAAAGTAAATGACTTGAAAGTAAAACAATATTAACAAGAGCAATATTAACAAGAGTTAGTCAAATGTTAGTCAAAAGTTAGTCAAGAGTTAACGGCGATTTTCTAATTGATTAAGTCATTATTTGGAGAACACTCAACCATTCATTCACAATTATGAATCCTTAAACCAAGACATCTTCCATGAGAAGGGCTCTAACTTGGATAATTCTACAAGTATGCCACTATCTCCCATGAAAGGAAAAAAGGTCACGGTTCCACATAATGCCATGAAGAATGGGAGACTTACAATCTCACTTACTAGAATGATATGCCTTGAAGATCAAATTTAGCTCTATGTTAAGCAATCGTAATTGGACTTATGTATAAGTCACAACAATCTGAGACCGGGCAATAAAAATTTAGGTGTTAATGCATGTTAGAGATTTGGTATGAAGAACCAAACTCCTAAAATATACCACACACTAAAAGAAAAGATCAGGGGCAGGGACCTATCTCAGTCATACTTGTACTGAATAATCATAAGGTCATTGATTGATCAATTAGCCTTTAGACATTAGAGATTTCATTGGTCAAATGGGGGAGTATGGAAGAATAGGGGATGGAGATGAAGAGGGAGGGGAAGATAAAAACACAAATTGATCATGGGAGGAATTTCATTAAATCAAAACCATCCATTCATTTTGGGATATGAAATGTACATTTCATCAATCCCATAAATCCAATGGTTTTGATCAAACAAAAGTCAAATCAACCTTGACCAAAGCCCAAACAGAAAGTCAAACATCATAAGACCATAAAAATGGCTCAATAATATTTTTACACATTTAATTAATTAAAAATCACATTAAAAATGAATTAAAATGCATTTTAATTTGGTCAAAACTTAAAATCCCTTCAAAACACCAAATAAATGGTCAAGGGATTTATCCTAGGTTAAACAAGGTTAAAGGGCCTTAGACAAAAAATTTCATGATTTTTTCAAAAGTCATAAGTATTTTTAAATAATTAAAAATATACACAAAAACATTTAATTCATGAAAAATATCAAAATTAATCCCAAAAAATTATTTTAATTCAAAATATGGAAGAAAAAAATATTTAAATTTTTTTGGTGAAAGTCCCATATGTTTTGGATTACAAATGAAATTAATATGAATTAAACAAAATAAAGAGAATAAATGAAAATTCAGAAAATAAAAAGAAATTCAAAAAAACAAGGGTCATCAGATATCCCTCATTAATTGAGGTGGCAGATATGATGGCCACATGTGCGCTATCCACAATATACCTCAGTCAAAGCATCACACGCGTGGTATGCAAAAGCAAGGGTCCTGATTAAAACGTGGAACCAAGATCAGATGGTCTGGGCAATGCTAGCACATCACCGGAGCCCTAGCTCCGGTCATCTTCTCCGGTGGACCTTATCGGACTGGTCCACCATAAACCAAATGGAAAATAAAAAGTGAGTACATATTTTTGAAGGAAAAATGCTTAGGAGCACGAGTCTGACCTCAATTCTCTCCAATTCCAAGTATATTGAAAGATACAAGAATTTGAATTTTGAGGATCACGATTTGAGTTACTTTGATTTGACCTCAAAGCAACTCAATCCTGTTTCCTACATTAGTAGGACTTCAGCAAACCAACAATCAATCAAAATGGATGAGAAATGAAGGATAATCGAAGAAGAAAAGTTTCTGAAATTTCACCTTCGAGGAGCTTCAAATTGGCTTGATCTTGCTTCCAATTTGGCTTGGCTTGACTCTAGAAGCTTGTAGAAGATGATTTGGATGGTTAAAAAGCTTGGACTCTTGGAGTTTCAATTCAAAAGCAGAATGAGAATTGAAACTTGATTTCACAAGAAATCTTCAATTTTATCCTTTCAGTGGGGTTTGGGAGAGAATGGGGATGAAGCTTGGGCAAGAGGGATCATTTTTGAGCTCAAGGAACTTGTATTTATAGGCTTGCTCATTGTTTTATGCACACTTCAAAAATTTGCCAAATTTAGAAAAGTGAGATGCATGCTTGCATGGGCGTATGATAGGCCCATGAGATGATGTGATTCAGTCTAAAAATGATCATGAGCAATGTTGAAAGTATAACATGAAGCCATGCATTTGAAATTGAAAAGTGGTAATGAGATTCATCCAAATGGAACCATGAAGAATAACCATGCGCAAGTCATCCAAACCTTGGTCAAATGAAGTGATTTTAGGCTTTTTGAAAAGGTGTGATCAAGGGGAATAACTTTCATGTTGAACACTTTTCTATTTGAAGCTTGGATCATGATTAATTTGGAGGTGGATGTTTGGAAAATCAAACATAATTGAAATTTTTCTAAGTACCAAGTTAAATGTTCACTTCTTCCACCTTGAATAACTTTTGCTATGAGCTTCAAATGGAAAAAGTTCCTTCATCAAAGTTGTATCTCTCTTAAACCTATTCAATTGGGTCACAAGGTTGATCTCATTTGGGTTTGGCATGAGGAAGGTATGCATTTTAGAAGTTGAGGAAAATTGCTTGCTTAATGGTAATGGCCCAAAATGACCTACAACGTTTCCTCTTGGCACATGCCCTTGAAAGTTGAATTTGACATTTATCAAAAAATAAAAGTTGGAGAGGACATCTTGAAATTGATCATGAAACTCAAATGGCCTACATCTCAAATAAATTGAGCAAGTTATGGTCCTTGGAAGTTGACCTCTTAATTAGGGTTCATACGAAATAACCTATAATCTTTCACCACAAAAAATGATGTTCAAGGAAAAACTAGATCTTGACTTCAACATGAAAATTGTTTGGAATGTAATAAGGAGTAACTTTGCTCTTGGAATCATTTTCATACGACAACAATCAATAAGCAATGAGTAATATCCAGACATTATGAAGACCAAGGCATCAAATAAAGATAGCCACATCCAAGCAAGCACTCCAATAACTAGCAGTCTTCATTGCATCAGATGAAATATTTCTTGATCAACTCATAACAAAGCATCAGACACAAGATCAAAATGACAATTAAGCACAAAGACAAAGTAGCAGATAAATTCAAACAAATCCCAAGGCTTGTATCAGATGAAGGCTCAGTCTCAAAATGTTGGCATTGGCCAAGTCTTTCTTGCACAGGGAATGTTGCCTAATCCTAAGTCCAAAAGTTCATATCATGTTCAACAGTCCACCAAATGTTTTTTAAGGCTTTTGTTATTGTTAGGTAATTTAATATCCTAAGACCATAAGCAAAAGCAAAACATACAAAGTATATGAATTCAGAAGATATGGCTCAAATAAGCAAAGTGAAAATAACATAAACATAAACAAGTTATATGAAGTGTAAATGGCAATGAATGATAAATGACTGAAATTTAAATTGCATAAAGTAAATGACTTGTGTAGCAGGGTATTCGTTACCTTTAGATTTATTGACTAAAACAAAAGTAAGCAAACAATTCGAGTCGCCACCGCACTTCTATTTATCCAAAGGAAAGGTTAGAAAGCGAACAAAAACCGAGAAGTTTTATCAAATCAAAAACTAATAAAAATGTCAGAGATCTGGGTAAGGGGGTTGGTTATGCAATGGGAAGGTTTTAAGCACCCAAAACATCCTTAGTACTCAAAGGGAGCCCTTTTTGCAAAGTGTATTGTAGGTTGGTATTTGTGAAAATATTTGTGCAAACATGATTGGGGAGATGAGGAAAGAATATACAAATTATTTACAATTTTGTTGTTTGAATGGATAAACCCATTGCCTACGTACCATCACAAAGGTAGGATCAAAACCTCGTAGTTCGGGGTAAAAATCTCAAAGTATTGGTGAATTAATTTAATCAAAAGCCTTAAGGTCTTTTGTTATCAAAGGGAGAAAACTCAACCTAAACCAACAATCCACCATGTGAGGACAACTTCAACATACTAGTGAGGGATCCACCCTATAATAAGTATGGAAGACTTATAGTCCAATCACTAAGGATAAGGTGAGGTTTACATCAACCAATATGATAACTCAAACCTATGGCAAATGTTTATGGAAAAGGTTTTAGCAAAGGTGGCCATTGGAACCACAAAAACAACTTGAAGTGAGTTGTATTTACAAGTTAGAAGTATTCACAAAATGAAGTCAAAGTTGACTTAAGATTCAATTCAAAATAAGTATTAATGAAAAGAGTTTGAAAAATCAAAGGCATATGGCCTAGGTTTCTAGTTTTGAAAACAATGTCAATGTTTGCACAAAATGAGTTTGGCTTGGGTAAGAGTGGAGAGAAGAAGAGAAGGGCTAGTCCTAAACATGCAAATATGAGAGGAGAGATAAAACCCTTGGAGTTTCTTTCTTGAGATCATAAAGATGATTCAAGATGCTCATTTCCTTTGGACTTAGAAAGCAACAAGCAATCAAAACAACTAAACATTCAAGCTCCTAGGATCTCCAATTGGCTTGTCTTTCTTAGCTTGGCTATTCATGACAATGGTCCTTCTTACTATCTCAAGTTTGGAATCCCTATCACACAAGAACAAACAATCAAAAAGTTCATAATGCAATAAGAGGAATGGACAAAGAAAGAGTTTTGGATTAGGGGTCCTTTGAAGACAACTTTAAGGTTAAGCATTCTAAAGGCATGAGGCCTAGTTGCTCTTCAACAAGATTAACATTCTAAAGGCATGAGGCCTAGTTGCTCTTGAACTCCATTAAGCATAGGTGAGGTCCTAATTCTAAGTCCTTTCTCCTTTTGCATTGGGTTCACACAAACAATCACAAAACAATCACAAGGCAACAATATATTTATATACAATAATAAGCTCAAATGAGCAAAAGGAAAATGGCATAAACATAAACATGAGCTCAAATGAGCAAAGGGAAAATGGCATAAACATAAACATGAGCTCAAATGAGCAAAGGGAAAAGGCAATATGAATAAATGAGCAAGAAACTAAATTGCATTAAAGTAAATTGCAAGACTTAAATGTTTGAATTAAAAGTTAGTAATTAGTAATTAGTGTTAGTGTGCCATAAGGCAATTTAGCGCTATGTTAAACAATCGTAAGTGGACTAATATAGTAGTCACACCTATCTAAGGCCGGTCAATAAAACTACAGGCAAACAAACACAAGTTAGAGATCATGACTAGTAAGCCAAGCTCCTACAACTTTCCATGCCAAAAGAAAATAGTGAAAGGCCTTGTATGGATTTTAGGTTTTTTTACTTGACCAAGAAGCAACCTATCTTGGATACAAAGCAATTCACTTGATCTTTGATCAAGTTGAATTTGATTTGGATCAAAGAAGGTTAAGCCTCTCATATGTCAAGGCTAACCACAAATCATTAACTCATTGGCCAAAAGAAAAAGAAGAAGATGAAGATGAAATGAAATGAACAAAAAGGAGGATTCAAATGACATAACCAAAACACAATGTCCAAATGTGAATGAAATCAACTTCAACCAATGGTAAACAGAAGTGAAATGAAGATTAGAAGTCAAGAAAGGTCAAACCTATTTTTGGTATTTTTTGGTATTAAAATAATACATAAAATAAAATGAATAAAGCATGGTCAAACTTCAAATTCAATTCAAATCAACTTGGATAAGCCTAATTGAATGATCATAAGTCTAACATGGTCAAACAAGGTTTGACAATTTTTCTCAACATTTTTTGAAAAAAGAAACTATTTTAAAATTAATTAAAAGCATTAAAATATAACACAAATGAATTAAAATCTCAAATCAATTAAGAAATTGATGAGAATATTTTCATAGACTTATCATGATCCAAATGGGTTAAGAAAATATTTTTGGAATTTTTGAATATCAAAAAGTATTTAAAATGAATTAAAAACTATTAAAAACAAAATAATTCACAAAAAATATTAAATGGAATCACAAAAATAATTAAAAAACAGATTATGAAACTAGATTTTAAAAGAATTTTTTTGCAATTGGTCCCATATTTTTGTGATTCCAAATAAAAGAGTTATGAATTTTTGAAAATAAAAGGAATTAAAGAAAATAAAACAGAAATTATAAAAATAGAAAAAATCAAGAGCGCATGATCAACACTCATTAATTGACGTGGACCATCCTGTGGCTCTGAGGCGCGCGCGCATGGTGATCATTAGTCCAACGCGTAAAAAATAAAATAAAAAAAAGTCAAACAAGGCAAAAGCTGATATTAGAAGGCTCATGTGAGATCCAAAGGCCAGAGCTCTTCCACGTGGAGACGATGGTGGAAACCACCGTCTTCTCCGGTGAGCAAACAGAAACCGGCCACCAGTTGCAGGTTTTGCAACCTCAACCAAACTACACGTGCCTTATACCAAATTAAAGTTGGGGTGATGTACATCACCCCTGTAACCTTGGATTTCTCTTAAGATCCCTATGGAAGGAGAAATCTGAGATGGAAAATCCAGGTGTTCAATCTGAAATGCAGCAATTCATGAAATTAAAGCCACCATTGACTTGCCTCTCACACGAGGACTTCATGTCGCATCCTGCGAAAAACAACCGGCGAAGCTCGAATAAAAACACACACAGAGCCGCCACTGCGCGTTATTTATCCCAAGATAGGGAAAGGAAACGCTCAGAGAAACCTGGAAAGGAAATGGTCTCGCGACCAAAGAGAAAGGGTAAGGGAGTCGGTTACGCAAGGGGAAGGTATTAGCACCCCTCACGTCCGTCGTACTCGACGGGATCCACGTTCTAAGAAAAGAAAAGGTTGCTAAACATCACACACACACACAGGGAACGCAGGTGGGGTTAAGAGAAGGGAGCTCGATAGGACCTCGCATCCTATGCCTACATATCTTGTCTGGAACAAGAATCAGAGCCACTGTAGTTCGGCTTACGCACGCCAAACAACACAAAACATACAAACAAGCAAGGGTGGCAAACATGGAGCCCGACAACCACTGGATGGAATTACGTCGGCATCCGAACCAAAACACAATCAAAACGGCAAACGTGGAGCCCGACAGCCAATCACTGGGCTTACGTCGGCATCCGAGCCAAACACAATCAGATAACAGGTAAACACACGCAAAAAAGAAAAAGGTTGCCCGGAGTGGTCTCGCACGACCACCTGCCTACATACCTCGTCTGGAACAAGGATCAGGGCGATGTAGTTCCCCTGAAAGGGACTGAATTACTAGCCAGAAACCAGGGGAAGACACACTACCAGGGAGCTGGACTCGAGCCTAGTGTTGTCATGCATCGTTACCCTAAGTTCAGGTTTCTATCCTACTTGCATAAGCAAGCCTATCCTAACCAGGAAAGAAGCGAGCATACAAGCATACAAAATAATTCAAGCATACATCAAATGAGAACAAGCACCTCAAACAAGCATGTCAATCAGATATCCACATAGCACGCACTATAACCAAACAAGTGGCTCACACAATAGGTTTGACTGCCTCAGCAAGTCATCTGTACGGGCGGTGTTTGCTCTTAACCTTGCCATTACGAGGCTAAGGTGAAGCAGATGAAAGGTGAAGTGAGGATCAGACCTCACAGCTCTTATCCCTGACCAGGGAGAGCTTCTGACAAATGAGCATGGGTCCAGAATGGGGGAACCCTTCTATACTCAGAGACTCTGACACAATGTGCACTGCACAAGATCTTGGGCTTGTGATCTCAATGCTACAACCATGTAATGGGAGCAAGGAGAAGACTCAACTGAATAGTGGGGGGTAGACTGCATACCCCTACCTTCCACCAATTGCCTTATTTAAAGGACTTTCACCTGCTTGGCACGAAAAATAAACAACCACAATCATTGCCTCTTAAGGAGGACTTCAGACATTTGCCCGGCCCGGTAACAGCCGGGTCTCCCAGACTACATGAAGTCAAGAGGACCTACCTCAAGCGGTTTACACAACCGAGCAGCGGCTACCAAGCAAGTTCTTAAAAGAACTAGAGCGACTAAAGGTACCTGTACAAAAGCTAACCAGTTAATAACTCAGACAACCAATCAGAAAACAACAAGTTAATCAGTCAAACTATGCAAGCCAAGGCACACAAAGGCAAGCTATGAGCTCAAGCCCAAGCTTCACAGCCTACAAAACAATGTTATGTTAGTGTACAAACATCAAACAACATCATTTGAAACAACTTGGATCATTCTCCATAAGCCTTGTGCTATTCATCCTGAAAAATCAAGCAAATATTAGCAACATGACCACTAGGCCAAGCCTAGGGTCCAAAAGCAAAAAAAAAAAACTCCTAAACAGCAAGGTATCTCTAACCAAAGTCAAATTAATGTCAAACAAAAGCCCACACAATTAGTCCCATGTCCATATCATTCATCATGTTCATTTTATGCACAAAACAATCCAAACTAGTTCAAATGAAACACCAAACATGCAAACAGAACTATCGCATTCAAATCCATATCAAAACAAATCCAAAAAATCCCCAAATAAATTATACCTAAACAGAGGATATTCAAGGTCTAGCATGTCAAATTTTAGCTTAATTGGACAAAGGGAACTATGTCAATGAAAATCAACAAAAACAGACACAATTACATGCTCCAAATCACAACATCAACACATGCTTCCACTTCAAAAATTCATAACTCAATGAAAACAATAAAGGAATGGATGGGACCAAAACAGGGATGTTCTATCATGTGCCTATTACCAGCATATCAAATTTCATGATCATTCAATACCACATGAGCATTTCACAAGGATATTTCAAACACATGTCACATGAACTTGCATAATCAACCACCAGAGATGAAAAATAGCAATCAAATTGAAAATGCAATGGAAAAATCCAGAAAAATACACCTAGCATCTTAACATGTTAATGAACAATTATGCAAAATTTCACATCAATCTAACAAGTCTAGGTCACTCAAAAAAAATCCAGCAAGTTGACATAATGAGGTGTGACACCAATTGTCACACCTAAGTTCCAAAATTTGTATCTCAATGACCAGGTATCAAAAATTCATGAAATTTACATGTAAATAAACATCAACCAGTCCACAATCATCACAAAAATTTTCAGACATTTATTTGCAACCATGAGAATTTCACATTGGATTTGGCACAAGGTATCAAAATGTAGCACATGTTAAAGAACCCTAGATCAAACATAATTTCTACCATGCACAACTTCAACCAATAGGTCAAAAAAACTCTAGAGTCAAAAAGAAAGTCAACACAAAAATTCCTATATTTTTCTGATTTTTTATTGATTTTTTATGAATTTTCTAACATTTGTATGATTTTTAATGAATTTTTTTTGAATTAATATAATTAAATGGAATTTCAGTAATGGCAGTATTGTAAATAACTGGCGCGGGCGGTAAACACCGTATTTGAAAATTCAAATGAAATTTCGGATCAAACACACTTTCCATCATCACTTTCGCTCAGATTTTCCAGAAAACTCATGAACTTGAAGAACACGAAATCTCCACCAAAACGAGCAAATGAATACTCGTTGGAATCGTCTAACTACGTGGATCACGAATATGAACCTAATTCGACCTAACTGTTCCTGAATCTCTCAAATCGATCGACCTAGGGTTTGGCATCGAAACTTAATTTCCAGATTTCACACGCTACAGTTCATCATTTCTAAAACCAAGAGCATCACTACATTCTACGTGAAACACACTACACAAAGCACATGCCAATCGAGCAAATCGCGACATTCGAAAATTTGACATACCTGGAATGGCAGTGAAGATTCGTGAGGTTTTGAAGCTCAATTCCTCGAAACAGATGCAGTATGAACTTGTGGAAGGTAGATGCAAGGCTTAAGTTCCATTGACTTCACTCCTAGTGCATGAAAACTCAATTTGCCATGAATGATGCACTTTTGGACAGCTGCGAATTATCACTCCTTGCCTTCCAATCTCCAAAAACAGGTGGAGATGATGATGAGAGAAGATCAATGCCAAAAGAAATTCGAGAATTGATCAAGGAATGAAGAAGTTTGATGAGTTTGTAGGTTTTGTGTTCTTGAGGAAGTTGAGAGAATGTGATGAGTTTTTGATCTGATTTTGGAAAATGTGCATTCTGTTATGATTATTGGATGATTAGGTTTATATATGAATGCTTAATCCAAGCTTAATCATGTTTATTAACCAACTTGCATTTGATTAGTGAAAGTGTCATTTTCAAGTAAGGGCAAAATGGTATTTTCCAAAGCCAGCTCATTGCCACCTCATGGACAGCTCACACACTCTCAAAATGACATGTGTGAGCTGTTGCAACTTGTTCCACTCTCATTGGATGCATATTTCAGAAAATCACATGTGAATGGTTATGTGTCCATTTTTGCAATTTCATTTTACAAGTCAAATTCCAAACCATGAAGCCTAGCCATGAAATGATGATTCCAACAAGTTTCAAATACCATTTGTGAGGTGTAGCAAAAATCCCCACTCAAAAATTCCAATTATTTCACAAGTTGGACAATTTTGCCCTTGGTCCATTTAACTGTCCAGTTGAAATTTGACTTTTTGCATTGGCCACTTTTGAAAAAATCCAATTATGCACCATGAAAGTACATGTCAAATGGAGTTTGTGCATATAAAGAACTTGCAATTTGGACAAACCATGTGGAAATTATGGCCTCCTGATTATGGGTCATTTTTGAATTTCACTGAGCCATAATTTTCCAACCATACATGGGATTTTCAAGTTCTTGGACTTTTTGGAAAGGTGAGAACAAGATCTACAACTTCCATGTTGAACAATTTTCCATTTGAAGTTTCCTTAGACACGTGGCTTTGAGGTCAAAAACTTTCCATTTTTGGAAACTTCAATTACAAGTCACTTTCTATTTTTGGCAGTTTTTGTCCTGACTTGATTTTCTTCATTCTTAAGCTTTGAGATGTCAAATAACACTTGGTCCAACATGAATGAAGTGTATCCAACTCATTTCCACCTCCAAATCCATCAAATCATGTACGGTTGACCATAGTTGACTTTTTCCAACTGATAGATGAATCAGACAATGCATAGATCAAATTGAGCTCCAATCTCCAGATGAAATGGCTCAAGCATGATACCCTAGCCTCAATTAGCTCAATATAATCATATTATGAATCCCATATTGTCATAAACCTCATCTCCTGATTGCCCTGATTGGCCCAATGCAACTGATTAGGGTTGACCAGTGGTCAAAACCCTAATCTCAAGGAATGAGCTTCAATGTTCTGATGACATCCAACCATGATGATGATGATGTATCATTGCAATCAAGATGAAGACCAACATTCTTTGAGAATCATAAAACCCTAATTCACAGCCCAATCCTCAGATGGCCCATGATCAATCAATAAACCCTAGGCTTGCACTTTGACTTCCTTATCTTCTGATCAAGACTTGGGAGAATGGCTTGCACAATGTAACCACATGATATGCAATATGAAATGCCTAATGACCTAAAAATGTATGTAATATGTTAATGCTAATCCCAAGAGAGGAGGGCAAATTTTGAGGTGTTACAGCTGCCCCTATTCAATCCACTGTGAACCTGTCGATACGAAATAGCCTCGGCTTTCGGATGATCAGGATGAAGAGTGACTGAATACCAAGGACAGACGAACAATTTGCACTCTGATGGGATAATAATTAACGCCTGTCAGAATCGGCGAAGAAACAATCTTGAAGAAGAATCCGTCTGGAACGGAGAAAACTCGGCTTGATCACCGAAACAGCAACGTCGACCTGGATACCAAAATAAATGGTAACACAGGGATAACCATGGCTTGAACACCACTCATCCGCTCGGGATTATTATCTCTTTTCTTTTTATGCTTTTCTTGAACCCCAAATTTCTCTCTATTTTTTATTTTCTTGAACCCCGAAATCTTCTTTCCTTGTGATAACTCCGCTGGCAATCGTCGGAAATAACACCAATCACCACTCTGATGGCGACATATCAAAGGGTACATCTTCAACCAGACACTGACTGATGACCGGGAAGAAACTCGATGTTTACTGGACATCGAACGATGATGTTTTACAGGACACTAAAGAAAACTCGACCAAACATTAAACAATGACTGGGAGAAAACTCGATGTTTACAGGCATCGGACAATGATGTTTACAGGCATCAAACAATGATATTGACAGGACATCGAACAATGATGTTGACAGGACATCGAACAATGATGTTGACAAGACATCGAACTATGATGTTTACAGGACATCAAACAATGATGTGGACAGGCATCAAACAATGATGTTTACAGGCATCAAACAATGATGTTGACAGGACATCTAACAATGATGTTTACAGGCATCAAACAATGATGTTGACAGGCATCAAACAAGGATGTTGACAGGACATCGAATGATGTTGACAGGCATCAAACAAGGATGTTGACAGGACATCGAACAATGATGTTTACAGGCATCAAACAATGATGTGGACAGGCATCAAATAAGGATGTTGACAGGACATCGAACACTGATGTTGACAGGACATCGAACAAGGATGTTGACAGGACATCGAACACTGATGTTTACAGGCATCAAACAATGATCGACCAGACATTAAACAATGACTGGGAAATAACTCGACGTTTACTGGACATCGAATGATGATGTTTACAGGCATCAAATAATGATGTTGACAGGACATCGAACAATGATGTTTACAGGCATCAAACAATGATGTTTACAGGACATCAAACAATGATCGACCAGACATTAAACAATGACTGGGAAATAACTCGACGTTTACTGGACATCGAATGATGATGTTGACTGACACCAAAGAAAGCTCGACCAGGCACTTACTGATGACTGGGAAATACTGCTGCTTCAAAATCCCGCTGCTGAACTCCTCGGAGTATCGTCTTCACTGTCCAGCAAAACCCATCCTCAAGCGGTAACCACGGCTTGAATCACGCTGATCGCGTAACGTCCTCTGATTTTATTTCCATCTCTGTCCGACGGAAACATTTCCTCCAATATCGCACTACTGGGGAACATTGCTGATCTGACGTCGTGATGCTAAACTCCACAGAGTAACATCTTCGCTTTCTGGCACAACCACCTCTCAAACGGTAACCACGGCTTGAGACTAGCTCTATGCTTGCAACAATGATGCATGATCTTTTTCTGCGTAATGCTCCATAATTATGGAAATGCTACGCGATTTATTATTTTTTCTATGCAACATGCTATGCTTACTCTACATGATGAATGCATAAAAAAGTATCCCCCTCGAGGGACTCTTCTGGGGAGCACGAGATACTCTGCTGAGGAACTCGTCAATTCTCCAATCTCCACCCTGCTGGGGAATAAGCACTGCTGCTGGGAAATAGGCAACCCTTGCTGGGGAAACCTCCTTTGCACCCAATCCTACTCGAGAAACCGCTGGGGATAAACACCACCAACGCTCTGTGGGGATACAATAGCTCTTGACTTGCTGGGGAATATCAATCCTGACTCCGCTTCGGGAAAACCCTCACAGATACCTGCTGACTTCACTGGGGAAATGCTCACAGATACTCCGTTGGGGAAAATAGCAATCTCCAGACTCAACTGGGGACGCATCACTCTATCACCTGCCGGGAATAACCATCCTGACCCTGCTAGGGAAACGAATGCTACTCCGCTGGGGATTACCCATGCAATCGATAGGTAGAATCAACTCAGCTAGGAATGTAAAAATCCGTCTGCTACGGGAACTTGTCCAATCCACTGGTAGGATGAACACTGCTGGAGATATATTTCATTGAAACCCGCTCCACTCGGGGAGTAGCAACCTTCAGGCCTGGCTGCTGAGGAAACACCGTTTAAACCTGCCGGTATAACCATCCCTACTCGGCTGGGGAAATCACAGACCTTGGATCTGCAGGGGAGTTGGCCCTCTGATTCTGCTCGGGGACCTAGCTGGGAAATGAGAACAGTTGGTACAGAACACCCGTCAACTCGTCGAACCACAGTATCCACCTCCCCCTCTCGTATCGACTTTCCACTTTTGAGAATTCCCAGACTCGTCTGGACCTTTTCTGCTCCATCATCTTGTATTCCAAATCGCTCCGCGCTCGACGACGATCGAACTCCTGGGATTTATACAGACTTTCAATTTTCCGACTTTGAAGAGTCTTCTTGGTTAATTCCAAGGGTCGTCGGACGTCCCTCGTCGTCTCTTCCTACCGTTCTTTCTTCACGCACTCGTCCCTGGTCGGACTCTGCGGGGAATTTCTACAGACTTTCAAACCTTCTGACTTTGAAGAGTCTTCTTGATTAATATCAAGGATCGTCGTACGTCTCAACGTCTTCGTCATCCTTTCATATGTTCGTTCCTTCGTCCCTGAGCGAACTCTCTGGGGATCTGTTACAAAGCTTCCACACCACAACCTGCAAGTGAGTGAAAATATCTAACAGTACCTGCAAAACAGATCGTCAGATAAAACCGTGCCCCAGGCGTGTCAAGATTTCGACACTTGGGTCACTCAACCTTCCCAATAAGATTTCAAGCATTCAATCTTATAAACATGCATTGGAAGGAACCTGTATGTCTTAAAATGCAAAGATTCTTTATCAAAATAATCGGATGTTTTTGCAATCAAAGCGGTAATGAAAAACAAAAACAAAATTATTTGACTGAATGTGCACTTTATTGATTGGAAAAGTGTGGCTCAAATGAGCAATACAAAGGAAGCAATTCCTGAAAAGAGGTAATTGCGCACAAAAGGAAAATCTATCCTAATGGCAATGTGAAACTCGTGATCTCATCAAGTTCCAACTCAGTTACACCCCATATGTCCTCAGACTCTCCGTGCTTTCTGCCTTCTGAACAAGACGCTTCTGATTGATCCCTACCGGGTATTATCCATGATGCTTTAACCAAAGCGCAAACGATCATGCTAGACGCAGTTGTTCGTTTCAATCCCTCTTTTGCCTGGACCGCCCTTTCGGGTTTTCAGTCCACCGGGATACCCTTTTTTGCCCAAGTCGCCTTTTCAGATTTTCGACTTGCCGGGTGTACATTTTTTCATCTTTATCCCTAATTTTTGCCCGAACCTTTCTTCTGTTTTTGGTTCGCCGGGATGCCCATTTTTGCCTGGACTATTTTGTTCTTTTCGTCCAGCGGGTCAATTTATACGAAGTATTTTTTAACTGCGTCCGCATTCACAGGGGATGGAAAATCCTCGCCATCCATGGTCGTTAGCAACAAGGCTCCGCCAGAGAAAACCTTCTTGACCACGAATGGACCTTCATAATTCGGTGTCCATTTGCCCCTTCGATCGTTTTGAGGAGGAAGGATCCTTTTCAGCACCATATCACCCACGTGATATACCCGAGGTCGCACCTTCTTGTCAAAAGCACGCTTCATCCTTTGCTGGTATAACTGCCCATGACAGATGGCTGTCAGCCTCTTGCAATTTCACGTCCATCAGGACTCTCAAAGAGGGAATCTGAACCTCAACAGGTAACACGGCTTCCATCCCATATACCAATGAGAAAGGAGTTGCCCCAGTAGACACACCGAAGATTAATACCCAGGATACCAGTTTCCTACTCAATCACACCGTCGTTGGTGTATTCAAACGTTATCCGGGCAACAAAATCTTATTCTCCTTAACCTCCCCATCAGACATCAGAATCCGTTCGGATTTGGGGTCAGGCCCCTCCTCCGGGATCGGTCACTCTCAATCTTTCGATTTGAGTACCTCGAGATGTCCTCATCAGGGAACTCAAACTTCATCGGTTGATAACCTCAACGGGTTGCAGAGAGATGTAATCAGACAACACACCCCTTGATTGCTTTCTGAGCGGATCACAAATCAGTCAACATTCTTTTGCTCTCCCGCAACCCGTCCGGTCGATGCTGGCTTCTCAAACACATACCCGATCGGATCCATCTCGGAAATCCACAAAGTGGCATGAATCAGCATATACTGTCTCAGTCGGCGAGCAACCTATGCCAAAGTACAGCAAGTTTTCTCGAACAGTGAATGTATTGTTTCACAGTCGACAAACTTTTTGCTAAGGTAAATTGCATGCTCTTTTCGACAAGACTCGTCATGCTGACCCAATACACCTTGTAGACCCCTCGAAGGCCGTTAAGTACAGATTAACAATTGTTCATTCCACAGGAGGTATCAGAATCAGAGGTTCCTGCAACTCATTCTTTTATTTTTTCCAATGCCCCTTGGCAATCATTAATTCGCCTGACCGTTTGATCTTTCTTTTTTCAACATCTCGAATGCGGGTTCATACGTGGCCATTAGATGAGATGTGAACCATGACAGGTAGTCCAATCTACCTAGGAAACCACGAACCTCTTTTTCTGTTTTTCCTCGGTTCAGGCACTTTTTTTTTTTTTTTTTTTTTTTTTGCAGGATCAACCTCGATTCCTCTCTTACAACGAACCCCAATCATCTTACCGGACCGCACTCTGACAGTGCACTTATCTGAATTCAACCTCAGTTTGAATTGTCTCAAACCGGTCAACCGACTTGCCCCGGTCAGCCAGATGCCCCACTTCCGCATGGGACTTTGCTATCATGTCATCAACATAGCAATTGATTCCACGATGAATCATATCATGAAACAAAGTCACCATGGCTCTCTGATAAGTAGCACCGGCGTTTCGCCTCTCTGGAGGACAGTCTCCTTTCCATGGTAGCTCATGCGCAATGACACCGGTATCCGACCCTAGCATATCTTGACATGACCAGGTAGAAGCATCCACATGCTCTTTCAACAGGGCTACCATTCTGCTCTCGGCTTGCCTCTGAAGCGGCCTTATTTTCCTATTTCTTTCCTGACCTCGGCGGTGCTTGGGATAACAATCTCGCATCGCCCTTCGTGCGACTGAATCACCTTCTCCTCTTGTTTAAACAACCTGGCTAATTCCGGCAGATCACAATCTTCTTCGCCTTCTTGTTCGGCATGATAGATCGGTTTGTCGAAGTCATATGAGGTGTAACCAAATTGTTATCAACGAGATCCGGAGAATTATTTTTTGAATTCGGAACGAGACAAATCAAAAAGAGAAAAAAATGAAAAATAAACATTGCCATTTTTATTTGTTTTTAAACTGCAAAAATAAATGAAAAACAGGGAACACCGCTTTTTGACTGAAAAACATCCATTTATTAATGATGCAGAAAATGCAAATTTAAACATGAGGTGGCCCTTACAATGGACCATTACGTGTCGGGCAACACGTATGGCTTTCATACAGATAAAACTGAAAACAAGAAATATTACTCTTCCGGACGAGTGTCAGTGCTGATCTTTTTAAGCCTTCCAGCTTCCTGGTACGCACGATTTTATCCATTGATCAATCTCCCAGTCACTGTTGATCTCTTTATCCCCTGCATAGGCGTGACCTGGATCTAGCATTCCGGCACTTACAAAGGTGAACGACGGACGACGTCCTCTGTTCTGCTCAGACGAGTCTTGACCTGGACGATAACCAATCCCAAACATATCCGCCTTTACCACAATGCCTACGATCTGCCCCCAGCCTGGGATCCCTCCATTTCTCACCACTTCCAATGCCTGCTTGTAAGAAGAAATGGACAGCTTTTTCTCTTTCTCAACACCAATAGCATTTTCCACCTTGACGGTTTCAGCTGCCAGACTGAGTGCTTTACACCTCACCTCGTCCATTTCTACTTTCATCCTTCTCTGGACCAATTCCCCAATTACTACATGCTCTTTTGTAGCAATAGTGGCACAACAATCATCCACACGAGGGAAAACTCCGCTCTTTGTCGGACGTTTTGGGACCACAGACATTGGCATTCTCAACTGATCATTCTCAGTCACCTCTATCCCTTTCTTGTCCTTCGACACCCTTTTCACTTTTACAGGATCATGTTTTGACACGGGGTTAGCACTATCATCTGCCATCGGTGCAAAGCTGATTGCCTTAGAATCCACCAAGTCCTGGACCACATGCTTAAAAGCTTTGCAATCCTCAACATGATGTCCGGGTGCCCCAACATGGAACTCGCACCTGACATTCTCATCGTAACCGGCAGGCCTCTGATCAGGTTTTAACAGAGTCAACATCCTCGGCTGCACCAATCCAAGATCCTTCAACCTCTTAAACAGAGAGGCGTAAGTCACGGGCGGCTCATTGAAATGACGATCTGCCGTCCTTCTTCTCACTGGGCCTCCAGCTCTTTGTGTCCTCTGTCGAGGTGGCTGTTGCCGCCGTGGTACAGATGAATCACCAACAGGAATGGTTACGGTGGCCGCATAAGGGTGGTAACGATCCTTACCGCATTCTCTTTTAGTCTGCGCACCACCTGATTCAACCTTCTTCTTGGGCTGACCACTGTCAAGGGATTTCTTCCCCACAAAGCCAGAGGGATTTGTTACTTCGGATGTCGGAACTTTTCCCTGAACTTTCTCCTTGATCATCCAGCCCTCAATCCTTTCTAATCTCTCGGCCATGGCTTTCTGCCCCAAGGCAAGCCCTTGCACAACACTGAACAAATCCCTCACCATCTCTTTTAGCTCGAGGATATCGGCGTTGGGCGGAATCATCCTTCCTGCGTCAATCAAAAAGGTTAGAAACTGACACCTGCAAAACAAAAACAAGTTATTATGCATGAATGCAATGTCCATCCACATGAGGGACACTTCGTCTCTTGATCCTGGCATCATCGAGACAAATAATAATCCGGCAGCAAGATTCTTATATTTAGCATTCAATTTCATCGTGCAGATCGAAGATATGATTTAGCATGATACCTCCAACCATGTGTGTGCTTGTGCGAGTGCATACGGTAAAGCAAATAAAGCTTGAAGATCAATCACTGACTGAAAAATAACTATCACATAGCCAAAAGTGCACAAACAGTGCCATAGTCATACATCAAATCAGATAAAATCAGATACAATCCTCCAGAATCAGGGAAAGAAATACAGGCAAGTGAATTCCGTCAACAAGCCTGACGGTAATCCAACACAAATAACAAAGCTAGCCTGACGAAGGTCCCACGGAAGGCCCTGTATCATCAACCATCTTCGCGAACTCTGCGGCGAACCTGAGTTCGGTGTTCTCCTGCTGCAATCTCCCCACTTCCTTCTGATGAATCTTCATCTGCCTGAAGTAGTGATCTCTCTCAGCCATGTAGTGATCTCTCTCAGCCCTGATCTTTGCTTTCTCCGCTTCCCACTCTGCAGCCAGAACTCGGGCCCTAGCATCCCTCTGATCTCGGACAAGGATCTGCCTCCTCTTCTCATCCTCAATGACCTGTGACGCTCTGGACAGCTTCTCCTTGGTGATGTCGTGCTCCCTGTTGGATGATGCTAAAGCTTGGCTGATCTTCCCATAGTAGGCCGTATCCATCTCAAAGCGTTTGGCTTCCAAGGCGTGTCGCTTGTCTTGATCTTCCATCTTCACTTTGATCTCTTGATTAGCTGCCTGAAACCGAGCAACAGTCATCTCCAACTCCGCCTTCTCCATAAGTAACTGATCTCTGGCCCTCTTCATCTCGAGGAATTCTTCCATGCTGACAGAAGAACTTGGTCCCTCGATCCTAGGACACACAGAGTCACCTCCAGGAAACGGTAGATATGTGAGCTCAATCCTCTTCCGCAACCAATCTTCAAAAAGAGGAAAATACCGACAGTTGACCTTACCATAAGGAACCTTGCCCTTTTTCTGGATGTTGCGCCATGCCCCAGACACCTGCACCAGCTTGGCCTGATCGCCCTCAGCTGAGAAGTAAAAGGACTCCTGAATCTCCCGCTCAAGAGGAGGAACTTCCATGGCAAACCCCATCTGCCTCCTGAGAAGCGTCGGGTTGTAGTTGATGCAACCCTGAACTCCTATGAGAGGCACATTGGGGAATCTCCCACAGCTATATATGAAATCCTGTCCAGCCAAGCCATTATGAGTCCAAGCAATGTCATCAGCCCGCAGACCCATCAACCTGAAGGACCACTTGACACTGGGATCAATCTGAACAAAGGCACCTCGAGAAGGCAAATACCCCATGAACCATTTGAAGACCAACTGAGAACAGCATCTGATCAAGCCCCCACGCCTCTTCTCATTCCGGTTATGAACCGAATAATAGACATCTCCGATCAATGTAGGGATAGGATTCCTTCGAACAAACAAACGGATGGCATTAATATCCACAAAATTCTTCTGGTTAGGGAACAGAATGATCCCATAAATGCCCGCAGCAACCAATGCGCACACCGTCTTCCAGTTACCCATAGTAGCATGTTCCTTGGCTTTAACTTCCAAGAAACTCAAATGAAATCCAAGTAGCTTTCCCTTTTCCTTCAACCCTTCCTTGACCATTTCCGGACTCAAATAAAGAGCACGTGAAATCCCAAGGATATCTGGATCTGCTCTAGTGACATGGAAAGGAATCTGATCTCGGATCTGCATATCCAGGATGCTAGCATAGTCCTCCATCAGAGGTCCCAACAAATAGTCTGGAAATACAAAACATCTCAGCCCCGGGTCATAGAACTGGAGAAGGGTATGAATGGCACTTCTGTCACTGTCAGTGAGTCTGAAAACTATCTTCAGGATACTACCGTATGCCTCTCTGAACATCCCCACATGGTCGGGTGTAACCAATGCTATCATCTCCTTCAGCACACCAATCTCTGGATCGAAGAAACTGTAGACAACATCTGGCTTCAAACCGGTCCTCATCTCTGAGCAAAGAAATCTCTCAACCAGGATCTTGATCAAAATGTCCCTGCATATGGGTAAACATGTGTTAGATGCACTTAATGCAAAATGTAATGATGCTGATGAATGAATGCAATGCGTTGCCATCCTCCAAGCCATCTGATCATCTGCACTGAATCTGGTCTCTGAACTGATCATAACCATCTGAGGAATGTACCATCACAAATCTGACCCACGGGTTCCGAAATAAGCGGAAGAAAGATACATCATCATCATCACCATCAATCTCTGAGCAGACATTCGCGACCATCTGAATCGGCCCGGGGAATCCAGAAATAAACGGATCCCCACTGATAAACATCTCGGCCCAGGGAATCCTAAAATAAACGGATCCCCACTGATAAATCACGGACAGCACTCCGGCCTCACGGCAATAAATGACCATAAATCCGACTTATAAATAAGACTCTGATCCACAGAACCAAAAGTCACCATCTGAATCCATCTGATCATGCATCTGAAAGAATCACCCTCCCCTCACAGGTAAATTCTAAACAGGTCATCCTAAGGCGGACAATAGTCTCGACAATCGGGCAGAGATACTCAATGGGTTTGCCCTTTCGGGTGTGCCATTGTAGCTCCCTTAAGATCGTCTAAACCAAAGATCCGGGAAATGATCAGTTACCAGAGTCAACAGCTCAGATGAAGTAACTAAGCCAAAGTGGATACTCCACAGAGGAAAGCACTATCAAATGAACCTCGTCCGGCTTGTGGTACATCACGCCGCCAAACACATGTTCACCTAACATGAAAGAGGCAACATGAGACCACACTAGTCCTAGGTGTATACTCGGGCCTGGGTTTTAGCCCCACTCAGAACACCCACCCCACACAGAGGAACCACCTGCAAAGAGGACGGCAACAACATGATAGTATGATGCATGCAGACATTAATGCAAATATATACAATGGTTAGAATAATAAATGCAATAAATAACACAACAAGCAACCTAAACTAATCCTAGAACGCTAGGAAGGACTCGCTTAGGGACGATGGACCAGCATAGGTCTACACCGCATGTTCCCCAGCAGAGTCGCCAGCTGTCGCATCCTGCGAAAAATAACCGGCGAAGCTTGAATAAAAACACACATAGAGCCGCCACTGCGCGTTATTTATCCCAAGATAGGGAAAGGAAACGCTCAGAGAAACCTGGAAAGGAAATGGTCTCGCGACCAAAGAGAAAGGGTAAGGGAGTCGGTTACGCAAGGGGAAGGTATTAGCACCCCTCACGTCCGTCGTACTCGACGGGATCCACGTTCTAAGAAAAGAAAAGGTTGCTAAACATCACACACACACACAGGGAACGCAGGTGGGGTTAAGAGAAGGGAGCTCGATAGGACCTCGCATCCTATGCCTACATATCTTGTCTGGAACAAGAATCAGAGCCACTGTAGTTCGGCTTACGCACGCCAAACAACACAAAACATACAAACAAGCAAGGGTGGCAAACATGGAGCCCGACAACCACTGGATGGAATTACGTCGGCATCCGAACCAAAACACAATCAAAACGGCAAACGTGGAGCCCGACAGCCAATCACTGGGCTTACGTCGGCATCCGAGCCAAACACAATCAGATAACAGGTAAACACACGCAAAAAAGAAAAAGGTTGCCCGGAGTGGTCTCGCACGACCACCTGCCTACATACCTCGTCTGGAACAAGGATCAGGGCGATGTAGTTCCCCTGAAAGGGACTGAATTACTAGCCAGAAACCAGGGGAAGACACACTACCAGGGAGCTGGACTCGAGCCTAGTGTTGTCATGCATCGTTACCCTAAGTTCAGGTTTCTATCCTACTTGCATAAGCAAGCCTATCCTAACCAGGAAAGAAGCGAGCATACAAGCATACAAAATAATTCAAGCATACATCAAATGAGAACAAGCACCTCAAACAAGCATGTCAATCAGATATCCACATAGCACGCACTATAACCAAACAAGTGGCTCACACAATAGGTTTGACTGCCTCAGCAAGTCATCTGTACGGGCGGTGTTTGCTCTTAACCTTGCCATTACGAGGCTAAGGTGAAGCAGATGAAAGGTGAAGTGAGGATCAGACCTCACAGCTCTTATCCCTGACCAGGGAGAGCTTCTGACAAATGAGCATGGGTCCAGAATGGGGGAACCCTTCTATACTCAGAGACTCTGACACAATGTGCACTGCACAAGATCTTGGGCTTGTGATCTCAATGCTACAACCATGTAATGGGAGCAAGGAGAAGACTCAACTGAATAGTGGGGGGTAGACTGCATACCCCTACCTTCCACCAATTGCCTTATTTAAAGGACTTTCACCTGCTTGGCACGAAAAATAAACAACCACAATCATTGCCTCTTAAGGAGGACTTCAGACATTTGCCCGGCCCGGTAACAGCCGGGTCTCCCAGACTACATGAAGTCAAGAGGACCTACCTCAAGCGGTTTACACAACCGAGCAGCGGCTACCAAGCAAGTTCTTAAAAGAACTAGAGCGACTAAAGGTACCTGTACAAAAGCTAACCAGTTAATAACTCAGACAACCAATCAGAAAACAACAAGTTAATCAGTCAAACTATGCAAGCCAAGGCACACAAAGGCAAGCTATGAGCTCAAGCCCAAGCTTCACAGCCTACAAAACAATGTTATGTTAGTGTACAAACATCAAACAACATCATTTGAAACAACTTGGATCATTCTCCATAAGCCTTGTGCTATTCATCCTGAAAAATCAAGCAAATATTAGCAACATGACCACTAGGCCAAGCCTAGGGTCCAAAAGCAAAAAAAAAAAACTCCTAAACAGCAAGGTATCTCTAACCAAAGTCAAATTAATGTCAAACAAAAGCCCACACAATTAGTCCCATGTCCATATCATTCATCATGTTCATTTTATGCACAAAACAATCCAAACTAGTTCAAATGAAACACCAAACATGCAAACAGAACTATCGCATTCAAATCCATATCAAAACAAATCCAAAAAATCCCCAAATAAATTATACCTAAACAGAGGATATTCAAGGTCTAGCATGTCAAATTTTAGCTTAATTGGACAAAGGGAACTATGTCAATGAAAATCAACAAAAACAGACACAATTACATGCTCCAAATCACAACATCAACACATGCTTCCACTTCAAAAATTCATAACTCAATGAAAACAATAAAGGAATGGATGGGACCAAAACAGGGATGTTCTATCATGTGCCTATTACCAGCATATCAAATTTCATGATCATTCAATACCACATGAGCATTTCACAAGGATATTTCAAACACATGTCACATGAACTTGCATAATCAACCACCAGAGATGAAAAATAGCAATCAAATTGAAAATGCAATGGAAAAATCCAGAAAAATACACCTAGCATCTTAACATGTTAATGAACAATCATGCAAAATTTCACATCAATCTAACAAGTCTAGGTCACTCAAAAAAAATCCAGCAAGTTGACATAATGAGGTGTGACACCAATTGTCACACCTAAGTTCCAAAATTTGTATCTCAATGACCAGGTATCAAAAATTCATGAAATTTACATGTAAATAAACATCAACCAGTCCACAATCATCACAAAAATTTTCAAACATTTATTTGCAACCATGAGAATTTC
Source organism: Lathyrus oleraceus (assembly GCF_024323335.1). NCBI lineage: Eukaryota > Viridiplantae > Streptophyta > Magnoliopsida > Fabales > Fabaceae > Lathyrus > Lathyrus oleraceus. Next base: position 324,939,445 of record NC_066584.1, on the reverse strand, counting down.
ACATTGGATTTGGCACAAGGTATCAAAATGTAGCACATGTTAAAGAACCCTAGATCAAACATAATTTCTACCATGCACAACTTCAACCAATAGGTCAAAAAACTCTAGAGTCAAAAAGAAAGTCAACACAAAAATTCCTATATTTTTCTGATTTTTTATTGATTTTTTATGAATTTTCTAACATTTGTATGATTTTTAATGAATTTTTTTTGAATTAATATAATTAAATGGAATTTCAGTAATGGCAGTATTGTAAATAACTGGCGCGGGCGGTAAACACCGTATTTGAAAATTCAAATGAAATTTCGGATCAAACACACTTTCCATCATCACTTTCGCTCAGATTTTCCAGAAAACTCATGAACTTGAAGAACACGAAATCTCCACCAAAACGAGCAAATGAATACTCGTTGGAATCGTCTAACTACGTGGATCACGAATATGAACCTAATTCGACCTAACTGTTCCTGAATCTCTCAAATCGATCGACCTAGGGTTTGGCATCGAAACTTAATTTCCAGATTTCACACGCTACAGTTCATCATTTCTAAAACCAAGAGCATCACTACATTCTACGTGAAACACACTACACAAAGCACATGCCAATCGAGCAAATCGCGACATTCGAAAATTTGACATACCTGGAATGGCAGTGAAGATTCGTGAGGTTTTGAAGCTCAATTCCTCGAAACAGATGCAGTATGAACTTGTGGAAGGTAGATGCAAGGCTTAAGTTCCATTGACTTCACTCCTAGTGCATGAAAACTCAATTTGCCATGAATGATGCACTTTTGGACAGCTGCGAATTATCACTCCTTGCCTTCCAATCTCCAAAAACAGGTGGAGATGATGATGAGAGAAGATCAATGCCAAAAGAAATTCGAGAATTGATCAAGGAATGAAGAAGTTTGATGAGTTTGTAGGTTTTGTGTTCTTGAGGAAGTTGAGAGAATGTGATGAGTTTTTGATCTGATTTTGGAAAATGTGCATTCTGTTATGATTATTGGATGATTAGGTTTATATATGAATGCTTAATCCAAGCTTAATCATGTTTATTAACCAACTTGCATTTGATTAGTGAAAGTGTCATTTTCAAGTAAGGGCAAAATGGTATTTTCCAAAGCCAGCTCATTGCCACCTCATGGACAGCTCACACACTCTCAAAATGACATGTGTGAGCTGTTGCAACTTGTTCCACTCTCATTGGATGCATATTTCAGAAAATCACATGTGAATGGTTATGTGTCCATTTTTGCAATTTCATTTTACAAGTCAAATTCCAAACCATGAAGCCTAGCCATGAAATGATGATTCCAACAAGTTTCAAATACCATTTGTGAGGTGTAGCAAAAATCCCCACTCAAAAATTCCAATTATTTCACAAGTTGGACAATTTTGCCCTTGGTCCATTTAACTGTCCAGTTGAAATTTGACTTTTTGCATTGGCCACTTTTGAAAAAATCCAATTATGCACCATGAAAGTACATGTCAAATGGAGTTTGTGCATATAAAGAACTTGCAATTTGGACAAACCATGTGGAAATTATGGCCTCCTGATTATGGGTCATTTTTGAATTTCACTGAGCCATAATTTTCCAACCATACATGGGATTTTCAAGTTCTTGGACTTTTTGGAAAGGTGAGAACAAGATCTACAACTTCCATGTTGAACAATTTTCCATTTGAAGTTTCCTTGGACACGTGGCTTTGAGGTAAAAAACTTTCCATTTTTGGAAACTTCAATTACAAGTCACTTTCTATTTTTGGCAGTTTTTGTCCTGACTTGATTTTCTTCATTCTTAAGCTTTGAGATGTCAAATAACACTTGGTCCAACATGAATGAAGTGTATCCAACTCATTTCCACCTCCAAATCCATCAAATCATGTACGGTTGACCATAGTTGACTTTTTCCAACTGATAGATGAATCAGACAATGCATAGATCAAATTGAGCTCCAATCTCCAGATGAAATGGCTCAAGCATGATACCCTAGCCTCAATTAGCTCAATATAATCACATTATGAATCCCATATTGTCATAAACCTCATCTCCTGATTGTGCCCTGATTGGCCCAATGCAACTGATTAGGGTTGACCAGTGGTCAAAACCCTAATCTCAAGGAATGAGCTTCAATGTTCTGATGACATCCAACCATGATGATGATGATGTATCATTGCAATCAAGATGAAGACCAACATTCTTTGAGAATCATAAAACCCTAATTCACAGCCCAATCCTCAGATGGCCCATGATCAATCAATAAACCCTAGGCTTGCACTTTGACTTCCTTATCTTCTGATCAAGACTTGGGAGAATGGCTTGCACAATGTAACCACATGATATGCAATATGCAATGCCTAATGACCTAAAAATGTATGTAATATGTTAATGCTAATCCCAAGAGAGGAGGGCAAATTTTGAGGTGTTACACTTCAGAGAACCAAACAAACACAAGCAAATCACATCATATAAGGAGATTCAGATCAAAACAATTGAGATGTAAACCTTTGAAGTGCAGCTTTGATGAGCACGATCCAACCAAACTCTTGCTTGCAGCTTGATCTTGAGGTATGGTATGAGTGCAAGGCTAAGGAATAAATGTTGAAGATCAACTGATTTTGTTGAAATTCAAACTTGAAAAGAGAAATGAAAATTCATAATTCCTTTGGTGTGAGGTTGGGAATGGATTTCAGCAGAGCTTTAGGCGCCTTCAGGTTGATAATTGAATGAAGCAAGGTTCCTATTTATAGCTGAAATGCAAGGCAAGGTGAGGAGAAACTCGTGCGCATGATCATTGGGTCCTCCATCCATGGGCCTGTACAGGCGCATGTAATGCCCAAAACTAATTAGAAATGCAAGCTGAAGTCACTTGGAGTTGAAATGGACGTGCATTCTGAGCTGCATTGGCTTGTGCTTCAAGTTACAAAGTGAAATGCATAATTGATCACTAATGTTCCTCTCTTCGAAAATCCCATATGGAAAATCCTAACATAAACATATGAGTAATGGTTGGAAAGGTATTGACATAAGGAACAAAATCTATGTTGGACAAAAATCCATTTGGAGTTTGGAAATTTATGAAAACTGATCATGAAGTTAGATGTACAAAACATGCCTTTGAAAAATTTGCCAAAAGTGACCAACTTCAAGCCCTCCTGTTTCAATGATGAAAGCCTCAAATGAAAATCCCTACAACATCAAAGTTGTAGATAATTTCAAGATGATCAATTTGGACTTAAATTTTGCATCATTTGGAGTTTTTATGAGAAATTTATGGGCACTTGAAGTTGGACTTTTTCAAGATTCAATGGCTTTGGTCCAAAGTGACCTATAATGTTGTGTATTATCACATGTGTTTCTTTTAGGATTATGAAATTTTATCCAACATAACATTTGAAGTAGACATCTTAAGCTTTCCAATTCAGTTGGTCTCACCTCTAAATCATAAAAAATGAAGGAGTTAGGTGCTTGGGAAGTTGACCTAAAATTAGGGTTTCAATCAAAATGACATATAATGTTTTGAAATGAATGATGACCTTCCAAGTTTCAAATGAATTTTTGATCAACATGAAATTTGTTCATATGCTTCTTAAAATTATTTTTTATTTTGGTCAGATGACTTGACTGGTCAACTTCTCAAGGCCAAACTTCAAATCTTAATGAATGAATGATTGAGGATACTCACATAAGCTCATATATGCATAAAATAAAGAATGAAGGAACTTCCCTTAATTGAATTTGATCATAGGTTGAGGTTGCTTCATGAGCAAGGCACGGTCAATACACAATTGAATTAGGGTTTCCTTGGGAAACAATCCTCAAGCCCTTTGGTTTATCTTGATCAAATTGACAAATTGAGATACTTGGGAAACATGTATGATGATTGAGAGCTTTGGGAACCATTGTCATGCTTGCTTTCATCTTTATCTAGCCACTTCATTGAGCGTAGGAGCCTCCTAGGAGCAAGGGATCTCATGATTGCTTAAGCTTCAAAACAAAACAAGTTAGTGACATATTTTTGTGCTTTTGGTTAGTAATCAAAATAAGAAAAGCAATAATATACAATTCAAACATGCTGTGTGATCTCAAACCAACTCACACAAGTCCCAATTCAAAGGTTAAGGAGTCAAGATGCTATGATCCTTGAGGCAAATGCAATGTGCAATGATATGATGCCATGAGGGATCTTAGGGTAAAAATTAGGGTCTTACAGATGCCCCTATTTAAGGTCATTCTAGCCGGAGATATGAAGGTTAAAATCTTCGTCTCGATGAGGTAGAATGGGCTTAAATAATAACAAAGGGACGAATTTTGGTCCCTAAGAGACCTCATGATACAATGTATGTATGCAAAAATTAATACTCTGTGGGGATATATAGCCACAAAGAAAAAGAAATTAGGAGAAACTGAGAATCCAAAGGAGTAATACACTCACTAGGGAGACAAAGACTTTGGGAAAAATAGGGTAAAAATGCGCGAGCAGGTCACGACTTAAAACCTTGCTAGGAGACCCGAAGGGATTCCATGAAAATAAATCAATGGAAAGACTCGAGTTGACGCAAAGATGCATGTATTGGGGTGTAATACCTCAAAATTTACCCTTCATTTTTCTTGGAAGCATAAGATTATGTTTCACATTTCATTAGCATCATACTAGGTCATACTCATTGCATACTGCATTCGTGACTTGGGAATTAGTTTTTGATTGATCACTCCTTGACAGAAGGAGTCCATACAAAGCAAGATTGAGAATTGGACTTCATTTTCTAAATATACAAGTCTCAAGGGTCTCAGGGGGGTCCAGGTATATTATTATGGTCCTCAGTTCATCAGTGAAGGATTCAGAGCTATCAGAGTGTTCATCTGGATTTAATCAGAAATTAGGGTTTCATGGCTACCTGCAACAGGCAATGTTTGGTTGGAAGTAGAGGGGCTCATCCATGTCATGATTGGAGAGGCATCTTGGCCTAGGAATACTCACCATTATCTCAGAAAGATCCATTGGCAAGCAGTGCAATCAATTCCCGATCAATTTTGCCCTAAAACTAGGGTTTGGTATAAAATCAGTTTATTTCTGATCCCTTGGGTGAAACTCTTTTCCATGGCCCTCCATATGTCCACAAGGGTCTACATACAAAAAATAATCTTTTTATTTGAGCCAGAAGTGCTTCAATTGATCATTGGAATCGGGAATCAGACAATTTGGGAAAAGTCAACTGTGGGGCCAGAAAAGTCAACTCCTGACTTTTTGAGAGTGGAATCTCAAAATCCATGCCTAGGGGAGCCTACATGTGAAATTTGATCAAGGCTGGATCATGGATTCATCATTTAATCAGGTATTGGCAAAGTTACTTAATTTGGAAATGTTTGACTTTCCATTTAGGGCAAGTTTTCATGATTGTTGCACTCACTTTAAGCCCATTTTCCATCAAGATAAAAGCTCCATTTGAAAATTTCTCCAACATGAAAGTTGTTCCTATAGTTCCAAGCTTTCTTGAAATATAAAGTTTGCTCCATTTGGATCAAGATTGAGAAAGTTATGCTTAGTCAAAGTGGGACATATTTTTAGGACACTTAGAAAAATTTCCAAGTCTCAAAATCTTCAAAGTTTGTCAAGACTTCTTGGCCAGTTTTCTTGCACTTCAAGGCACCAATTGAAAATGCTTTCTTCACAACAATTATACCTTGCCATGTCCTATTTCACCTCCTTTTGGAATCATCTCATTTGGGTCCATGGTTTGAAAGGTACATTCATTTAAATTTGGCACCATGACTTGATTTTCTAGGCAGATTTTAGGCCAAACTGGCCCAACCATTTTGCAATTGGTGTGACATGACTTTGAGACCATTTTTCACCTTCTTCCACTCATCATTTCCACTCATGCTCAACATGAAACATGCTATGCTCCATGAGGTCTTGCTACTGTTTGCATTATTTCATCATTTGGTGACTTGATCATCAAGTTACATGGCCTTAAAGTCACCCCTTTGGACTGTTTTCTTGCCAAACCAAACCAACCAAGCCATGCTGCATTACACAGCCCACATTTTTGTTTCCTCATTTGGCCATGCACCACATTTCCATTCACTTAAGAATTTGACCCAAAATAAGAAACCCTCATGTGTCCATTCCTAATACACCCCACTTTGCATTGTTTTGCTTATGGACAACAATTATTTCTGAGCCCATTAAACATTTGATCCACCATATTTAAGAGCTAAAAACCCTAAACCTAAAAAGCATTGTGAATTTTCGAGCAAGCAAGCAAGGCAAGTTTCATTGCAAGGTCAAATTCCATTCTTTCTCAACAAGGTCTCAAGTTGAAGCTCTTGAAGTGAGGCATCAAGACATCACTTTTCTTATTCCATTCTCTCCATAACCAAGGGGGCAGTGGACCAAGCTTCCACTAGGTAATCATCTTACTCCATTTCCATGGCCATTGTTTTGCTCATTCTTATGCTTGCTTACCATGCTCATCATTATTATCACTACTGTTTGCCATGCTAATCATATGCTCATGTTTGTTTCATGATTGTTTACAAGGCCAATCATATGCTTGTATTCTTGATGTTGAGTTTACGTTGTTGATTTCTGTTATGCCCGTGGCCATGTTGTCATCTTATCATCTATATTTCTCAATGTTTAAGCCATCATTTTACTCAAACAAAGTCACCATGTTAATCTACACATTTTGTACTTGAGTTCTGGTTTTTATTTCATGTCATTTGGTGCATCATAGTGGTCGTATTATTGGGTGGAAGTTGAAGAAAACTCACTGCATATTGTTGCGTTTCTGCATTGCATGGCTAGGGTTTTGTTTCCATGGGGAAGACGACCACGTGTCGTCGTGAAAGCCACTGGATCAAGCGCTCATGTTTTAATCTGGACCGCCCATGGTTATTTTGTCCTTTAGTGACTTAATGAAACGTGACCAATTGATGTCATGTTTACATAATTTTTTTAATTAAATGTTCATTTCATTGTGTCACGCGCCTGAATATTTGTTTGGACTGGGCCTTTGCACATTTCGCTTTCAGCACCCCCTTTCAGGGCCCATCAACACTAATCCATCTCTTTTTCATTTTCTTTTTTAATTCTTATTTTAATTTTGTTTTGATTTTAACTAATAAAAAATATTTTCTTTATTCATAAAAATATCCAAAAATATTTTCCACATTTCTTGATGCATTATTTAATTTTATTTAATTTTTATTTTCGTATTTATTTAATGTTAATATTTTAATTTAATTACTATTTCCAAGTGGTTCATTTTAACACACATTTTTTTCTTGATTTTATTTTTATGTCTTAAAATTATTTTTAGCTTTTTATTTTTGGGATGAAGGTCGACCACTGTCCCATGGTCAACCTGACCTTTTCTTGAATTTTTATTTCACATTTTCAATTTATTCTTGATTTATTTTGTTGGTTGACTTTTGGTTTGACCTCTATTTTATTTCAATTAATTCATACACCAATTTTCATTATTTTTAAAATCTTTTTGGGGGATGATGATGTCCTGACCCCATCTTATTTAGTTTAATTTTTCATAATTTTCTTGATTAATTTGTTATTTATTTCATATTTTTTAAGTTGACTTGAATTTTCAGTTGACTTCTTTATGATCGATGTTTGACTTAGGGATTGCTTATGGCAATTGAAGAGATCTTTTGATCCTCCCTTGTTCATCTCATATGCCATGTATTAGAGGCCTTTCATCTTTATTTTATTTGATCCTTACCTCATTTCCTGATTTAATTATTCAGTGAACCCTTTTGTGCATTTCTTTTCATCTGTCTGATTCATCTATTAATTGTTATGCTTGTTTCTCTCATTCATGCTTTCTATTGCTTGATTGTTTAACATGTTCATACTCCCATGCATTGTTTGATGCTCCATTATTTGCATTCTTTGGTTCTTTGGTTTGATTACATACCTGTTTGCTTATCTGATTTGATTAATAATTGTTGCCTACTTGTATGGTGATTGAGGCATATATTCTTATTGTTTGATTGCCATGAACCATCCCCATTGATAACAAATGTACCCCTCTCCCATGAAATGTATAATATTTATTATTTCATTCTTTATTCATTTGTTAATACAAAAATTAAAATGAACATCCGATAATCATTTCAAAACAAGATCAAAAGCTCGATCTAACATCGAGTAATCATTTTCAAAACTTAACAGAACCAGCACACATTCATTCATCCTTTTGTAAGTCGATCGCTTCATGCATCGCCATCTACCTGTAAGTCAATTGCCTCAGGCATCGCCATCTACCTGTAAGTCGATTGCCTCAGGCATCGCCATCTACCCTTATCTGTGGCTTCTCTCCTTGCTCCATCCGTCGACTCTTGTTCCGTTTAGGTAACACCCATTAGGTAGAACCCTTTGTACAATAACATAGGTAGAATTCCCTTATTCTTTGCATGCTAACATTAGGTAGATGTTCCCTTTGTAAATCCTAACACCTAGGTCCACATTGCATGACAACTCTAGGGCAGAGCTTCCCCACTTTTAGACCTTCCGTGCGTCTCCGATCTTGTGGCATGTCAATTCGTTCTATTGCAAAGAGGTAACTGCCTAAGACTCGATTCAGCGAGCTGCGACACCTACTGCTAGGACGTTGAACACATTGCCCACTTTCCTTTGACACAGCTGGTGTCCTCTTTTGTAAATCCATGTTCAAATGGAAATCCTTAACCCCTAGTTAGTCGAAATACGACAACTTTGATTCTCATGTTCAGATGAGATACGTAGGCACGAGATGCGATGTCTTACCGAGTTTGATTGACAACTAATAACTAATCTTTGCTTGCTTTCGCCCTTGCTGCGATTCTTTTCTCTCGTCCTCATTGCGATCGAGACCTTCCCTTTCTCTTGCCCTAGTTGCAATCGAGACCCTTGCTCCCGTAGTTAGGCGAACTACGACAACATTGATTCTCATGTTCAGATGAGATACGTAGGCACGAGATGCGATGTCTTGCCGAGTTTTTGACTGACGACTAACAACTAATCCTTGCTTGTTTTCGCCTTTGCTGCGATTCCTTTCTCTCACCCTCGTTGCGATCGAGACCTTCCCTTTCTCTTGCCCTAGTTGCAATCGAGACCCGTGTTCCCGTAGTTAGTTGAACTACGTTTTTCTCTGATTCTCATTCCAGATGAGATACGTAGGCATAAGACACGATGTCTTAGCGAGCACACTTCTCTTTAACCCATAGGTAGCGAAGCTACGAAGACTCTGATTCTCATACTCAGATGAGATACGTAGGCAGTGGATGCGATATCCTTGTGAGTCATTTTCTTTTGACCTTCTTCTAGCAGATAGTACTTTAGATATACCTACACCCTTTAAACTAGAACAACAAGAGTGGATCCCGTAGAGTACTACAGATGCGTAGGGGTGCTAATACCTTCCCTTCGCATAATCGACTCTCGAACCCTAGATTTGGTTGTGAGACCTTGTCTTTTCCTTCTCTTCAGGTTTCCTTTCCCTCCTTTGGGATAAATAACGAACGGTGGCGACTCTTCTATTCTCTTTTTCTTCGCCAGTTGTTTTTTTCGCCTAGTTGCGACATGCGGAATATGCCAATACAGCAAAACTATCCACAAAGGATACCTCAGATAAAATTTCAGACTCAGGTGGGGAAATCCACAAGGGACTCAGCTGAGGAGAATGAGATATTACCCGTTATTGGGTAATAAACTCAAAGAGAGACATGTTATCAAAGCATCGGTATGAGGGTGAGATAACAACACGCTCAGGGAGAAAGAATATCTAAGACCGGTATAAGGGTGAGAGATATCAATCATCCAAAACATCTGAGAAAGACCTAAAAGGTATATCTCAACTCAGGGAAATCTGACTCCATAGGGGACAAAAGTCATAATAGGGAGCAGAAGGAAGGAACAACAGGGATACCGGTTATTGGGCATATAATAGGTGACCAATCAGGCGTGAATTGGGAATATATCCAAGACACTCATCATCCGGAAAGGAGGGCTGAAATAGCAAACTCGATTTACAGGATGGATATTCGATTTCACAAGGAGATGCAAATCTTACTCAACCGGGGAAGAAAAAAACTTCGACTGAAGAGCCCATGAGATATATTATCTATTACCGTCAGAACGTAGATAACATACTCGCATGGAAGATTATCCACAACCGGTTACTGGGTTAATAAAGGATAAATCGACCGAAAAGAAAGGACATCGGGATACTGGTTACTGGGTATAAAATGATGGCCGATCAAAAAGAGAAACAATCATTACCACACAAGGGTAAATGAAAGATGACTCGATGGGGATACATTGACAAGAGAAATGATCCAGGAGATATATCACCGGTTACCGAGTGATATACTCAAAAATGAAGGAATATCAATACCGAATATTGGATAAAGATAACCAACAAATAGGGGATTACATCTACCGGTTACTGGGTAGAAAACCACAAAAATAGGACTTACAACTATCAGTTACTGGGTAGAAGGCCACAAAGTCCACTGGGGAAAAGATGAACAATTACTGGTTACTGAGCAATTGAACGACTAAACCACAAGGAACTGCAGGGGAAATAACAAGAAAGGAGTCAATCCAGGAACAAGCTAGAAAGACGCATTCAACCAAGACTCAACCCAGTGAGGATATAACTCAGGGGAGTAATTCCATCCCAATACATATTTAGGGAGGAAACTGAAACAATAATCATCCACGAGGACACAACTCAGTGGGGAATTGTAACACCTCAAAATTTGCCCTCCTCTCTTGGGACTAGCATTAACATATTTGCATATCATTTTAGGTCATTAGGCATTGCATATTGCATATCATGTGGTTACATTGTGCAAGTTATCCTCTCAAGTCTTGATCAGAAGATGAGGAAGTCAAAGGCAAGCCTAGGGTTTATTGACTGATCATTGGCCATCTGAGGATTGGGCTGTGAATTAGGGTTTCATGATTCTCGAGGGTATTGGTCTTCATATTGATTGAATTGATACATCATCATCAGCATGGTTGGATGTCATCAGAAGATGCAAGAAGATTCCTTGAGATTAGGGTTTTGACCACTGGTCAACCCTAATCAGATGCATTGGGCCAGTCAGGGCATGATCAGGAGATGAGGTTTATGATGGTTGTGGGGTTCATTATAGGGTTATATTGAGCTAATTGAGGCTAGGGTATCACCCTTGAGCCATTTCAGTTGAAGATTGGGGCTTAATTTGATCTATGCATTGCCAAATTCATCTGTCAGATGAAAAGTCAACTGTGGTCAACTGTACATGATCTGGTGGATTTGGAGGTGGAAATGAGTTGGATACACTTCATTCATGTTGGAACAAGTGTTAAATGACATCTCAAAGCTTAAGAATGAAGAAAATCAAGTCAGAACAAAAACTGCCAAAAATAGCAAGTGACTTGTAACTGAAGTTTCCAAAAATGGAAAGTTTTGGACCTCAAAGCCACGTGTCCAAGGAAGCTTCAAATGCAAATTTGTTCAACATGAAAGTTGTAGATCTTGTTCTCACCTTTCCAAAAAGTCCAAGAACTTGAAAATCCAATGTATGGTTGGAAAGTTATGGCTCAGTGAAATTCAAAAATGACCCGTAATCAGGAGGCCATAATTTCCACATGCTTTGTCCAAATTGCAAGTTCTTTATATGCACAAACTCCATTTAACATGTACTTTGAGGGTGCATAATTGGATTTTCCCAAAAGTGGCCAAGGCAAAAAGTCACTTTTCAACTGGACAGCTGAATTGGACTAGGGGCAAAATTGTCCAACTTTCAAAATAATTGGAATTTTGAGATGAGACTTTTTGCTACACCTCATAAATGGAATTTGGAGTGTGTTGGAATCATCATTTCTTACATAGGCCTTGTAAATTGAGATTTGGCTTGAAAAGTGGAATGGTTAAAAATGGACAAATGCATCCACAAGGTGAATTTGAGAATTACACAACCAATGAGCATGAGGCAAGTTTCTACAGCTCACATATGATAATTGGAAGGTGTATGTGCTGTCAAAACAGGTGGCATGAGCTGTCATGGTGAAATACCATTTTTACCCCTCACTTGAAATAACCATTTTTACTTAGCAATGCATTTTGGTTAATCACACACTTAAGCATGGATTAAGGACCCATATATAAACTTAATCATCTTCATAATCATAACAGAAATCACAGTTACCAAAGTTGGATCTCAAAACCTCTCACATTCTCTCAATTTTCATCAAGAACACCAAACCCTCAAATCCTTCAATCTTCCTCAATCTTGAACCAAATCTCGAAATTCTTTTTGCTTTGAACTTGTATCATCATGTGCTAGGACTGTTTTTGCTTCTCATCATCAATCAAGCTTCGAATCATGGCTGTGTAACACCTCAAAATTTGCCCTCCTCTCTTGGGACTAGCATTAACATATTTGCATTTCATTTTAGGTCATTAGGCATTTCATATTGCATATCATGTGGTTACATTGTGCAAGCTATCTTCCCAAGTCTTAATCAGGAGGTAGGAAGTCAGAAAGTGCAAGCCTAGGGTTTATTGACTGATCATGGGCCATCTGAGGATTGGGCTGTGAATTAGGGTTTTGTGATTCTCAGTGGATGTTGGTCTTCATCTTGATTGAATTGATACATCATCATCATCATGGTTGGATGTCATCAGGAGATTGAAGAAGATTCCTTGAGATTTGGGTTTTGACCACTGGTCAACCCTAATCAGTTGTATTGGGCCAATCAGGGCTGGATCAGGAGATGGGGTTTAAGATGGAGATGAGGTTCATTTTGTGATTATATGGTGATTATTGAGGCTAGGGTGTCACCCTTGAGCCATTTCAGTTGAAGATTGGGGTTCAAATTGATCTATGCATGGCCAGATTCATCTGTCAGTGGAAAAGTCAACTATGGTCAACTGTGCTTGATCTGATGGATGTGGAGGTGGAAATGAGTTAGACACACTTCATTCATGTTGGAACAAGTGTTATTTGACATCTCAAAGCTTAAGAAGGAAGAAAATCAAGTCAGGACAAAAACTGCCGAAAATAGAAAGTGACTTGTAGCTGAAGTTTCCAAAAATGGAAAGTTTTTGACCTCAAAAACAGATGTCCAAGGAAGCTTCAAATGAAAAATTGTTCAACATGACAGATGTAGATCTTGTTCTCACCTTTCCAAAAAGTCCAAGAACTTGAAAATCCAATGTACGGTTTGCAAAATATGGCTCAGTGAATTTCAGAAAAGACCCGTAATCAGGAGGTCATAACTACCACATACTTTGTCCAAATTGCAAGTTCTTTATATGCACAAACTCCATTTGACATGTACTTTGAGGGTGCATCATTGGATTTGTTCAAAAATGGCCAAGGCAAAAAGTCACTTTTCAACTGGACAGCTGAATTGGACCAGGGGCAAAATTGTCCAAATGTCAAAATAATGTGAATTTTTGAATGGGACTTTTTCCAACACCTCAGGAATAGCATTTTAAGTATGTTTGAATATTCATTTTATGGTTAATGCACGTGGTTTGAGTTTTGAGTTGAAAAATGAAATGCCAAAAATGGATCAATTACCACACACATGTGATTTGGAGAAATACTCAACCAATGGACATGAAACAAGTTTCTACACATTACATATGTCATTTGGGGATTGCTTGAGCTGTCAAAACAGCTGGCACTAGCTGTCATTGTGTATTTACCATTTTACCCTCCATTTGCAAAATTGCAATTTCACTTAACATGCCAAATTGTTAATTAAGTGGATTAAAGGATGATTAAGGCACCATATATATTCTAAAACACTTCATAATCATAACAGAATACTCACAATTACCAAAGTTGGATCAAAGCCATTGCAATTCTCTCAAAATTCCATCAAGAACACCAATCTTCATTTCCAAAATTCATCACCATTTCTTGATGAAAATTCGAAATTCTTTTCAATCTGAATCCACATCATCATAAACACCAACTGTTTTGGTAGTTTGAGGAGAAAGGAGCATTGATCGTGACTGTTCATATCAACATCATCAATGGTGAATTGAGGTTTTCACGCACAAGAGGCCATGGCAATCGATCTCAAGCTTGTCACTCAACTTCTTGAAGTCTCTAGCACACCTGTTTGGAGGAATTGAACACGAAGAACATCAGTTTAGCCACTGCCATAGCAGGTATGCTCGAAACTCGATCCTCACGATTTGCTAAATGGTTAGGTGCATGCTGTAGGCCACTCCACGTAGAGCATTGTGATGTTTGTAGAATTGCAAATAGTTGCCTGTAGTGTGAGAAATCGTGAAATGAAATTATGAATGCAAACCCTAACATGCTCGATTTGAGAGATTCATGAACATTTAGCCAAAATCAAAGTGATATTCATGTTGTGCTTGATGAGACGGTTCGGTTGGTTATACATTTGTACATTTTCGTGTCAGTTTGTTGTTCTTCATTTTTTTCATTTTCTGGAAAAACTGCTTGTTGAAGACGATGAGGGAGAGTGTTTTGATCCAAATTTCTATTCAAATATTTGAAAAAGCTGTTTCCCGCTCCCGCTCAAAATAATTACCAATATGCCATTGATGATTTTTAGTTAATTTCATTAAATTATTAAAAATATTTAACACTTTAAAAAATTCATAAAAAATAGTAAAAAATTCCTAAAAATATGGAGATTTTTTCCTTGACTTTGTTGACTTGTGTAGGATTTTTTTGACCTATTGGTCAAAGTTGTGCTTGGCAAATATTTTATTTGGCATAGGCTTTCCTAATGTATGTCACATTTTGATACATTTTGGCAATTTGATCATGAAATACTCATATCATAAAATAAATGGCTGAAAATTTTTGTGGTGGTTCTTGACTCATTGAGGATTATTTATATGTAAATTTCATGAATTTTTGATACCTGGTCAGAGAGCAGCAAATTCTGGAACTTAGGTGTGACAATTTGTGTCACACCTCTTGATGTCAACTTGTTGAATTTAATTGGATAACCTATGCATGTTAGAATTGAATGAAATTTGGCATGGTGAATTGTTGATATGTTAGGATGTTGTATGAATTTTTGTAGAATTTTTCATTGCATTTTCAATTTAATCTTGATTTTTCATTTCTGGTTGTTGAAATTGCAAGCTCATGTGATACATGTTGGTAGATTGATTGGGAAATCTTCATATTGTATTGTATGGCCATGAAATTTGATATGCATGAACTAGACACATTGTGTGACCTCCCTGTTTTGGTCTCATCCATTTCTTTTTTGTTTTCAATGAGATATGAATTTTTGAATTGGATGTATGCATTGATGGTGTGAATTGAAGCATGAAATTGTGTCTGTTTTTGTTGATTTTCATTGACATGGTTCCATTTGCCCAATTAAGCTCAAATTTGACATGGTAGACCTTGATTGACCCTTGTTTAGGTATATTTAATTTGAGAATTTTTTGATGTGTTTTGGTATGGATTTGAATGCAATACTTCTGTTTGTATGCTTTGTGCTTCATATGAACCAATGTGTCTTGTTTTGTGCATGAATTGAACATGATGGATGATATAAACATGAGACCAATGATGTTTGCTTGTGTTTGATGATAATTTGATGTTGGATGATGAATACCTTGCTGTTTTAGATTTTTTTCTTGCTTTTGGACCCTAGGCTTGGCCTAGTGGTCTAGTTGCTAATATTTGCTTGATTTTTCAGGATCAAAAAGCAATGTACATGGAGAATGATACAAGTTGATTTTAATTGATGTTGTGGATGTTTGTACACTAACATAACATTGTTTTGTAGGTGTTGGATCTTGGGCTTAAGCCTTGGGCTTGCTTTGTGTTGTATTGTTTAAGCTGTTTAACTGTTTGCTTTACAGTTTGTCTGTCTGATTACTGACTGAGTTTGATTGTTTCCAGGTACTTTAGTTGCTCAGTTCCTTGTGAACTATTGCTTTGCTTTGCTTAAGCAACTTGCATTGAGGTAGGCCTTCTTACTTCATGTAGTCTGGAGACCCGGCTGTTACCGGGCCGGGCAAATTGTCTGAAGTCCTCTTTAAGAGGCAATGATTGTGTATGTTTATTTTTAAGCCCAAGCAGGAAAAGTCCTTCAAGTAAGGCAATTGGTGGAAGGTAGGGACAAGCAATCTGTCCCCCACTATTCAGTTGAGTCTTCTCCTTGCTCCCATTACGTGGTTGTAGCATTAAGATCAAAACCCCAAGATCTGTGCAGTGCACATTGTGTCAGAGTCATCGAGTATAGAAGGGTTCCCCTATTCTGGACCCATGCTCATTTGTCAGCTCTCCCTGGTTAGGGATAAGAGCTGTGAGGTCTGATCCTCACTTCATCCTATCATCTGCTTCACCTTAGCCTCGTAATGGCAAGGTTAAGAGCAAATCCAGCCTGTACAGACGACTCGCTTCGGCGGTCAAACCCCATTGATTGAGCCTCTTGTTTGGTTATAGTGGGTGTTTTGTGATTATTTGATTGACATGTTTGTTTGAGATGCCTGTTCTCATTTAATGTTGATATATGATGGTATGCTTGTGTGCTAGCTTCTTTCCTGGTTAGGTTAGTTTGCTTATGCAAGTAGGATAGAAAACCGAACTTAGGGTTAACGATGCATGACAACATTAGGCTCGAGTCTCAGCTCCCTAGTTGTGTGTCTTTCCCCAGTTTCTGGTTAGTAATTTAGTCCCTTTCAGGGGAACTACATCGCCCTGATCCTTGTTCCAGACAAGGTATGTAGGCAGGTGGTCGTGCGAGACCACTCCGGGCAACCTTTTTCTTTTTTGCGTGCGTTTGTTTGTTATCTGGTTGTGTTTTGGTTCGGATGCCGACGTAAGTCCAGTGATTGGCTGTCGGGCTCCACGTTTGTCCTTCTGAGTGTGTTTTGGGTTCGGATGCCGACGTAATTCCATCCAGTGGTTGTCGGGCTCCATGTTTGCCACCCTTGTGTGTTTGTATGATTGTTTTGTGTTGTTTGGCGTGCGTAAGCCGAACTACAGTGGCTCTGATTCTTGTTCCAGACAAGATATGTAGGCATAAGGTGCGATACCTTATCGAGCTCGTTCCTCTTAACCCCACCTGCGTTCCCCGTGTGTGTGTGATGTTTAGCAACCTTTTCTTTATTCTAGGACGTGGATCCCGTCGAGTACGACGGACGTGAGGGGTGCTAATACCTTCCCCTTGCGTAACCGACTCCCGAACCTTTTCTCTCTGGTCGCGAGACCATGTCTTTCCAGGTTTCTCTGAGCGTTTCCTTTCCCTATCTTGGGATAAATAACGCGCAGTGGCGGCTCTGTGTGTTTTTATTTTTAGGCTCGCCGGTTGATTTTTCGCAGGATGCGACAGCTGGCGACTCTGCTGGGGATAGCACGGATGTAGACCTGTGCTGGTCCATCTTCCCTAAGCGAGTCCTTCCTAGCGTTTTAGGATAGTTTAGGTCGCTTGTTTTGTTTGATTTATTGCATTTATTATTCTAACCAGTGTATATATTTGCATTAATGTCTGCATGCATCATACTATCATGTTGTTGCCGTCCTCTGTGCAGGTGGTTCCTCTGTGTGGGGTGGGTGTTCTGAGTGGGGCTAAAACCCAGGCCCGAGTATACACCTAGGATTAGTGTGGTCTCATGTTCCTCATTTGCTGGATCAGCATATTGTTGCAACGTGACATACCACAAGCCAGACGAGGTTCATTTGATAGTGCTTTCCTCTGTGGAGTATCCACTTTGGTTTAGTTACGTCTTCTGAGCTATTGACTCTGGTGACCGATCATTTCCCGGATCTTTGGTTTAGACGATCTTAAGGGAGCTACAATGGCACACCCGAAAGGGCAAACCCATTGAGTATCTCTGCCCGATTGTCGAGACTATTGTCCGCCTTAGGATGACCTGTTTAGAATTTACCTGTGAGGGGAGGGTGATTCGTTCAGATGCATGTTCAGATGGTGACTCAGATGGTGACTTTTGATCAGAGATTCAGAGTCATATTTATAAGTCGGATTTATGGTCATTTATTGCCGTGACGCCGGAGTGCTGTCCGTGATTTATTAGTGGGGATCCGTTTATTTCGGATTCCCTGGGCCGAGATATTTATCAGTGGGGATCCATTTATTTCGGATTCCCTGGGCCGATTCAGATGGTGATGGTATGTCTGCTCAGAGATTGTCAGATGGTGATGATGATGGTGTATCTTTCTTCCGTTTATTTCGGAACCCGTGGATCAGATTGGTGTTCCCTCAGATGGTTGTGATCAGTTCAGAGATCAGAGATTCAGTACAGAGGATCAGATGACTTGGAGGATGGCAATGCACTGCATTCATTCATCAGCATCATTCTCATTTTGCATTCATCTGCACTCAAACTCACGTCTAGCCATATGGGGAATATTATGGATTGAGAATCTGGTTGAGAGACATTCGGATGTCAGAATGTTATTGATGAAATATTATTTGTCTCGATGAAACCAAAATCAAGAGACAAAGTGTTCCTCATATGGATGGACGTTGCATTCATGCATATTAACCTGTTTGCTGTTTTGCAGGTGTCGGGTTCTAACGTGCTTGTCTGTTTCAGGAACCATTGCTCGTGCTCGTAGAACTGTACCCTTGCACTCAACACGCCCTCACAGATATTATACCAGAAGAAATACTCCTCGACTGATGGATCTCCCAAACACAGATATCCTCGAGCTGAAAGACAAGATGAGTGAACTGATCAACATCATGCAGGGCTTTGCAGTTGGTCAGAAGGCTTTGGTTGATAAGGTTGAAAAGCTCGAGCGGGCTTCAGCAGCAAACAGCGGTGTTAACCTGGATGGTGTCTCCAACCAGGGGCAGGGGTCTCGTGATGGTGGAAAAAGAGAAACTGTGGGTATGGTGAACAACCCTGCTGGAGGTTTTGATGCTGGTGGTCAACCTGGGCCCGGTCAGGGGCAAAATCTGAAAGACGGCCTGTTATCTCCATTCTTCGGTTTTGATGAGGACCGAGAGGAAGACCGAGAAGCCGATCAATTCTCAATGCACAATGAGCCATTTGGGCAATACAATACCCAGCCACAGAGCAAAGAGATCCAGTTGCTGGCAGAGAAGGTAAGGGCTCTGGAAAGCCATGCTACTCCGGGATTTGTCAATATGTCCAACATGGGGCTAGTTGAGGGGATCGTGATCCCACAGAAATTCAAAGCGCCGGCCTTTGACAAATACAATGGGAGTTCCTGCCCGGAAACTCACCTCCAAGCTTTCGTACGTAAGATTTCTGCCTACACGACGGATCAGAAGCTGTGGATGTACTTCTTCCAGGACAGTCTGTCTGGAGGATCTCTGGAGTGGTACACCAAGCTGAAATCTGCTGACATCGAGGGTTGGCAAGATCTGGGAGATGCTTTCTTTAAACAGTATCAGTTCAATGCTGATATGGCCCCGAGTCGTACCCAGCTGCAGGGTATGTCTCAGAAGAATACTTAAGGGTTTAAAGAGTATGCTCAAAGATGGAGGGAGTTGGCTGCCAGAGTGCAACCTCCTTTGGTGGATCGGGAGATGTCTGATCTCTTTATGGGTACTTTGCAAGGGGTCTTTGCCGAGAGAATGGTGGGTTGTCCCGTCACCAACTTTGCTGATATTGTGGTGGCGGGTGAGCGAATTGAAAGTTGGCTGAAAATGGGGAAGATCCAGGGTGGTAATGCTTCGTCATCGGGATCAAAGAAACCATTCGGGAACGGTCAGCGCAAGAATGAGGGTGACTCGAGTGCTGTGTATGAGCAAAGAGGGTATAGTGGGGGTCGTTATTATCAGCATGCTGCTGCGGTAAACATCCCTGCTGGTAATCAGTCAGCCAGACAGCAACGTCAGCCACCGCAATCGAGAGTCGGGTACCAGGTGAAAGGGAAAGGAGTTGATTGTCACTTCGACAAGCCGCCCGTGTCATATGCCGTGCTGTTCAAAAAGTTGAGGGATTTGGGGTTGGTCCAGCCGAGGGCGATGGTTCCGATAAGAACAGATCAGTGGCCTCCTGATTACGATGAGAATGCCAAGTGTGAATTTCATTCTGGTACGCAGGGGCATAACATTGAGGGTTGTAGAGCATTCAAGAATGTCGTCCAAGATCTGGTGGACTCCAAAGCTATCAATTTTGCGCCGTCACCGAATGTTAATGCTAATCCCATACCGGTCCATGGTCAAGCGACGGTGAGTGCAATTGCTGAAGATGCAGATTACACCTGTGCAGTGGGTGGAGAGACCAACAGTGACTGCAAGCTGGATGGTTGGGTAAAACCGTGTGCACCAGGGCAGCAAATCCTGAACTGGAGGGTTTGAAAGATCAACATTGTTACTCGTCTGGAAGAGTATTATTTCTTGTTTTCAGTTTATTTGCATGAAAGCCATACGTGTTGCCCGAAACGTAATGGTCCATTGTAAGGGCCACCTCATGTTTAAATTTGCATTTCTGCATCATTAATAAATGGATGTTTTTCAGTCAAAAAGCGGTGTTCCCTGTTTTTCATTTATTTTTACAGTTTAAAAACAAATAAAAATGGCAATGTTTATTTTCATTTTTTCTTTTTGATTTGTCTCGTCCCAACTTCAAAAACAAGTTTCCGGATCTCGTTGATAACAATTTGGTTACCCCTCATATGACTTCGACAAACCGATCTATCTTGCTGAAGAAGAAGGCGAAGAAGGTTGTGATCTGCTGTAAATTAGCCAGGATGTCGAAACAAGAGGAGAAGGTGATTCAGCCGCAAGAAGAGCGAGTTGAGATTGTTAACCTGTATACCGCCGAGGTCAGAAAGGAAATGAAAATTGGGAGCCGCTTCGGAGGCAAATCGGGAGTAGAATGGTAGCCTTGTTGAAAGAGCATGTGGATACTTTCGCCTGGTCATGTCAGAATATGCCAGGGTTGAACACCGATGTCGTTGTACACAAGCTACCACGGAGAGAAGACTGTCCTCTTGAGAAGCAGGGCGCCGATGCCGCGTATCAGGGTGACTTTGTTTCATGATATGATTCATCATGGAATCAGATGCTATGACATGATAGCAAAGTCCCAGACAAGAGAGGGGCATCTGGCAGACTGGGGGCAAGTCGTTTGACCAGTGGAGATAATTCAGACTGAGGTTGAATTAGAATGAGTGCACTATCAGAGTGCGATCCGGTAAGATGTTGGGGTTTCATTATAATTGTCAGAGAGGAATCGAGGTTGATCCTGCTAAAAAAAAAAAAAAAAAAAAAAAAAAAAAAAAAAAGAGAGAAACGCCTGAACCGAGAACAGGAAAAGAGGTCCGTGGTTTCTTAGAAAGAGTGAACTACCTGTCATGGTTCACATCTCATCTAACAGCCACGGGTGAACCTATATTCAAGTTGTTGAAAAAAAAAAAATCAAACGGTCAGGTGGATAATGATTGCAAAGGGGCATTGGAAAAAATAAAAGAATAAGTTGCAGGAACCTCTGATTCTGATACCTCCTATGGAAAGAGACTGTTAATCTGTACTTGACAGCCTTCGAGGGGTCTACTAGGGGTATTGGGTCAGCATGACGAGTCTTGTCGAAAAGAGCATGCAATTTACCTTAGCAAAAAATTTATCGACTGTGAAACGATACATTCACTGTTCGAGAAAACTTGATGTACTTTGGCATAGGCTGCTCGCCGACTGAGACAGTATATGCTGGTTCATACCACTTTGTGGATTTCAAGATGGATCCGATCAAGTATGGGTTTGAGAAGCCAGCATCGACCGGGCGGGTTGTGAGAGTGCAAAAGAATATTGACTGATCAGTATACTCTCAGAAAGCCATCAAGGGGTGTATTGTCTGATTACATCTCTCCGCAACCTATTGAGGGTTATCAACCGATGAAGTTTGAGGTCCCTGATGAGGACATCTCGAGGTGCTCTAATCGAAAGATTAAGAGTAACCGATCCCGGAGGAGGGGCCTGACCCTGAATTCGAACGGGTTCTGATGTCTGATGGGGAGGATAAGGTGAATAAGGTAGTGCTTCCTGGGGCACGATGGAATGCATCAACAATGGTGGCCGAGTACGAAGCGGGTATCCTGGGTACCGTACCGTGGTACGTATGTCTGCTGGGGCAAACGCCTTTCTCACTCAGAGAGCCTGATTGGAGAAAAGAGGCTAGCAGCCATCTGTCATGGGTAGTTGTATCAGCAAAGGATGAAGCGTGCTTTTGACAAGAAGGTGCGACCTCGGGTATATCACGTAGGTGATATGGTGCTGAAACTCAAAACGATCGAAGGGGCAAATGGACACCGAATTATGAAGGTCCATTCGTGGTCAAGAAGGTTTTCTCTGGCGGAGCCTTGTTGCTAACGACCATGGATGGCGGAGATTTTCCATCCCCTGTGAATGCAGACGCAGTTAAAAATACTTCGTATAAAGAGACCCGCTGGACGAAAAGAATAAAATAGTCCAGGCAAAAATGGGCGTCCCGGCGAACCAAAAACAGAAAAGGGTTCGGGCAAAAATTAGGGATAAAATGAAAAATGTACACCCGGCAAGTCGACAACCTAAAAAGGCGACTTGGGCAAAAAAGGGTATCCCGGTGGACTGAAAACCCGAAAGGGCGGTCCAGGCAAAAGAGGGATTGAAACGAACAACTGCGTCTAGCATGATCGTTTTCGCTTTGGTTAAAGCATCATGGATAATACCCGATAGGGATCAATCAGAAACGTCTTGTTCAGAAGGCAGAAAGCACGGAGAGTCTGAGGACATATGGGGTGTAACCGAGTTGGAACTCGATGAGATCACGGGTTTCACATTGCCATTAGGATAGATTTTTCCTTTTGAGCGCAATTACCTCTTTTCAGGAATTGCTTCCTTTTGTATTGCTCATTTGAGCCACACTCTTCCAATCAATAAAATGCATATTCAGTCAAGTAATTTTGTTTTTGTTTTTCATTACCGCTTTGATTGCAAAAACATCCAGATATTTTTGATAAAGAATTGTGCATTTTAACACATACAGGTTCCTTCCAATGCATGTTTATGAGATTGAAAGCTTGAAATCTTATTTGGAAGGTTGAGTGACCCAAGTGTTGAAATCTTGACACGCCTGGGGCACGGTTTTATCTAACGATCTGTTTTGCAGGAACTGTTAGATGTTTTTCACTCACTTGCAGGTTGTGATGTGGAAGCTTTGACAAGGGAGATCCCCATGAGAGTCCGATCAGGGACGAACGTATGAAGAAACGACGAAGCGACGTTGCGACGTATGACGAGCCTTGATGATAATCAAGAAGACTCTTCAAAGTCGAGAGACTTGCAAGTTTGTGATTCCCCGCAGAGTTCGATCAGGGATGAAGGAGGAATGGAGAGGCGACGAGAGACGTCCAACGACAATTGAAATAATCAAGAAGACTCTTCAAAGTCGGAAAATTGAAAATCTTTGTATATATCCCAGGAGTACGTCTCTCGTCGAGCGCGGAGCGACTTGGAATACAAAATGATGGAGCAGAAAAGGTCCAGATGAGTCTGGGGGTTCTCAAAAGTGGAAAGCTGATGCGAAAGTAGGAGGTGGATAGCATGGTTCGACGAGTCGATGGGTGTTGTACCCACTTTTCTCATCTCCCCAGCTAGTCCCCGAGTGGAGCGGGTTTTTTCAATGACATATCTCTCCAACAGTGTTCATTCTACCAGTGGATTGAACGAGTTTCCGTAGCAGACGAATATCTGCATCCCCAGCCGAGGGTATCCTACATGTGGATTGATTGGGTCCTCCCCAGCGGAGTAGTTGTCGTTCCCCTAGCAGGGTCTGGATGGTATTCCCCCAGCAGGTTGAAGATTGCTCATTTCCCCAGCGGGAGTATCTGTGAGGGTTCCCAAAGCAGAGTTGGGATCTATATCCCCAGCAAGTCAAAGACTGTGGTATTCCCACAGAGTGCAGTGAAGGATCTGTATCCCCAGCATGTCCTCGAGAGGGTGGGGTGCAAAGGAGGTATTCCCCAGCATGTCCTCGAGAGGGTTGGGTGCAAAGGATCTGTATCCCCAGCAAGGGTTGTCTATTTCCTAGCAGCAGTGCTATCCCCGGCAGGGTGGAAATCGGAGCAGTGGCGAGTTCCTCAGCAGAGAGTCTCGTATTCCCCAGAAAATTCCCTTGAGGGGGATATTTTTATGCATTCATCATGTAGAATAAGCATTGCATATTGCATAGAAAAATAAATAATCGCGTAGCATTTCCATAATTATGGAGCATTACGCAGAAGAAATCAAGCATGCATCATTGCAAACGTCAGCTAGTCTCAAGCCGTGGTTACTGTTTGAGAGGTATTTTGCCCGAAAATGAAAGTGTTACTCCGAGTAGTATAGCCTCATGATTGGATCACAGGTATTGTCCCAGTGGTACGACACTGGAGAAGAGTCCTTCCGCCGGACGGAGATGGAAAAGGGATGTATTCAACGCAACCCAAACTGTGGTTACCGCTTGAAGATTTGGGGTTCACCAAAGGTGAAGATGTTACTCTGAGGATATTAGCATCACAACGTCAGATCAGCAATGTTCCCCAGTAGTGCGATATTGGAGGAAATGTTCCCGTCGGACAGAGATGGGGATACAGTCAGAAGTCGTTACGCGATCAGCGCGATTCAAGCCGTGGTTACCGCTTGAGGTTTGGTTTTGTCTGACAGCGAAGACGATGCTCCGAGAAGTTCAGCATTGTGAGTTTGGAACCACCGTTTCTTCCTAGACACCAGTAAGTGTTTGGTCGATCATTGTTTGATGTCTGTCCGCATCATTGTTTGATGTCTGTCCGCATCATTGTTTGATGTCTGTCCGCATCATTGTTTGATGTCTGTCTGCATCATTGTTTGATGTCTGTCCGCATCATTGTTTGATGTCTGTCCGCATCATTGTTTGATGTCTGTCCGCATCATTGTTTGATGTCTGTCCGCATCATTGTTTGATGTCTGTCCGCATCATTGTTTGATGTCTGTCCGCATCATTGTTTGATGTCATGTCAACATCATTGTTCGGTGCCTGTAAACATCGAGTTTCCTCCCGGTCATTGGTTAATGTCTGGTCGAGCTTTTTTTGGTGTCAGTAAACATCATCGTCCGATGTTCAGTAAACGTCGAGTTTCTTCCCAGTCATCAGTCAGTGTCTGGTTGAAGGTGTACCCTCTGACGTGTTGCCCTTAGAGTGGTGATTAGTGAAGTTTCCGACTATCAGGTTGAAGCACTTATGGTATTCAGGCCAGTTTTTCGGAGTTCAGACCGAAGTGGTTTTCGGACCAGGTAGAAGAAGAGAAAATTTTCGGGGTTCAAGAAAAGCAAAGAAAAAGAAGAATGAGAATCCCGAGTGGATGTGTGGTGATCAGGCCATGGTTATCCCTGTGTTACCATTTATTTTGGTATCCAGGTCGACGTTTTTCGAGTTTGTTTCTTCGCCGATCTTGACAGGCGTTGTTAATTATTATCCCATCAGAGTGCAAATTGTTCGTTTGTTCTTGGTATTCAATCACTCTTCATCCTGATCATCCGAAAGCCGAGGCTATTTCGTATCGACAGGTTCACAGTGGATTGAATAGGGGCAGCTGTAACACCTCAAAATTTGCCCTCCTCTCTTGGGACTAGCATTAACATATTTGCATTTCATTTTAGGTCATTAGGCATTTCATATTGCATATCATGTGGTTACATTGTGCAAGCTATCTTCCCAAGTCTTAATCAGGAGGTAGGAAGTCAGAAAGTGCAAGCCTAGGGTTTATTGACTGATCATGGGCCATCTGAGGATTGGGCTGTGAATTAGGGTTTTGTGATTCTCAGTGGATGTTGGTCTTCATCTTGATTGAATTGATACATCATCATCATCATGGTTGGATGTCATCAGGAGATTGAAGAAGATTCCTTGAGATTTGGGTTTTGACCACTGGTCAACCCTAATCAGTTGTATTGGGCCAATCAGGGCTGGATCAGGAGATGGGGTTTAAGATGGAGATGAGGTTCATTTTGTGATTATATGGTGATTATTGAGGCTAGGGTGTCACCCTTGAGCCATTTCAGTTGAAGATTGGGGTTCAAATTGATCTATGCATGGCCAGATTCATCTGTCAGTGGAAAAGTCAACTATGGTCAACTGTGCTTGATCTGATGGATGTGGAGGTGGAAATGAGTTAGACACACTTCATTCATGTTGGAACAAGTGTTATTTGACATCTCAAAGCTTAAGAAGGAAGAAAATCAAGTCAGGACAAAAACTGCCGAAAATAGAAAGTGACTTGTAGCTGAAGTTTCCAAAAATGGAAAGTTTTTGACCTCAAAAACAGATGTCCAAGGAAGCTTCAAATGAAAAATTGTTCAACATGACAGATGTAGATCTTGTTCTCACCTTTCCAAAAAGTCCAAGAACTTGAAAATCCAATGTACGGTTTGCAAAATATGGCTCAGTGAATTTCAGAAAAGACCCGTAATCAGGAGGTCATAACTACCACATACTTTGTCCAAATTGCAAGTTCTTTATATGCACAAACTCCATTTGACATGTACTTTGAGGGTGCATCATTGGATTTGTTCAAAAATGGCCAAGGCAAAAAGTCACTTTTCAACTGGACAGCTGAATTGGACCAGGGGCAAAATTGTCCAAATGTCAAAATAATGTGAATTTTTGAATGGGACTTTTTCCAACACCTCAGGAATAGCATTTTAAGTATGTTTGAATATTCATTTTATGGTTAATGCACGTGGTTTGAGTTTTGAGTTGAAAAATGAAATGCCAAAAATGGATCAATTACCACACACATGTGATTTGGAGAAATACTCAACCAATGGACATGAAACAAGTTTCTACACATTACATATGTCATTTGGGGATTGCTTGAGCTGTCAAAACAGCTGGCACTAGCTGTCATTGTGTATTTACCATTTTACCCTCCATTTGCAAAATTGCAATTTCACTTAACATGCCAAATTGTTAATTAAGTGGATTAAAGGATGATTAAGGCACCATATATATTCTAAAACACTTCATAATCATAACAGAATACTCACAATTACCAAAGTTGGATCAAAGCCATTGCAATTCTCTCAAAATTCCATCAAGAACACCAATCTTCATTTCCAAAATTCATCACCATTTCTTGATGAAAATTCGAAATTCTTTTCAATCTGAATCCACATCATCATAAACACCAACTGTTTTGGTAGTTTGAGGAGAAAGGAGCATTGATCGTGACTGTTCATATCAACATCATCAATGGTGAATTGAGGTTTTCACGCACAAGAGGCCATGGCAATCGATCTCAAGCTTGTCACTCAACTTCTTGAAGTCTCTAGCACACCTGTTTGGAGGAATTGAACACGAAGAACATCAGTTTAGCCACTGCCATAGCAGGTATGCTCGAAACTCGATCCTCACGATTTGCTAAATGGTTAGGTGCATGCTGTAGGCCACTCCACGTAGAGCATTGTGATGTTTGTAGAATTGCAAATAGTTGCCTGTAGTGTGAGAAATCGTGAAATGAAATTATGAATGCAAACCCTAACATGCTCGATTTGAGAGATTCATGAACATTTAGCCAAAATCAAAGTGATATTCATGTTGTGCTTGATGAGACGGTTCGGTTGGTTATACATTTGTACATTTTCGTGTCAGTTTGTTGTTCTTCATTTTTTTCATTTTCTGGAAAAACTGCTTGTTGAAGACGATGAGGGAGAGTGTTTTGATCCAAATTTCTATTCAAATATTTGAAAAAGCTGTTTCCCGCTCCCGCTCAAAATAATTACCAATATGCCATTGATGATTTTTAGTTAATTTCATTAAATTATTAAAAATATTTAACACTTTAAAAAATTCATAAAAAATAGTAAAAAATTCCTAAAAATATGGAGATTTTTTCCTTGACTTTGTTGACTTGTGTAGGATTTTTTTGACCTATTGGTCAAAGTTGTGCTTGGCAAATATTTTATTTGGTATAGGCTTTCCTAATGTATGTCACATTTTGATACATTTTGGCAATTTGATCATGAAATACTCATATCATAAAATAAATGGCTGAAAATTTTTGTGGTGGTTCTTGACTCATTGAGGATTATTTATATGTAAATTTCATGAATTTTTGATACCTGGTCAGAGAGCAGCAAATTCTGGAACTTAGGTGTGACAATTTGTGTCACACCTCTTGATGTCAACTTGTTGAATTTAATTGGATAACCTATGCATGTTAGAATTGAATGAAATTTGGCATGGTGAATTGTTGATATGTTAGGATGTTGTATGAATTTTTGTAGAATTTTTCATTGCATTTTCAATTTAATCTTGATTTTTCATTTCTGGTTGTTGAAATTGCAAGCTCATGTGATACATGTTGGTAGATTGATTGGGAAATCTTCATATTGTATTGTATGGCCATGAAATTTGATATGCATGAACTAGACACATTGTGTGACCTCCCTGTTTTGGTCTCATCCATTTCTTTTTTGTTTTCAATGAGATATGAATTTTTGAATTGGATGTATGCATTGATGGTGTGAATTGAAGCATGAAATTGTGTCTGTTTTTGTTGATTTTCATTGACATGGTTCCATTTGCCCAATTAAGCTCAAATTTGACATGGTAGACCTTGATTGACCCCTGTTTAGGTGTATTTAATTTGAGAATTTTTTGATGTGTTTTGGTATGGATTTGAATGCAATACTTCTGTTTGTATGCTTTGTGCTTCATATGAACCAATGTGTCTTGTTTTGTGCATGAATTGAACATGATGGATGATATAAACATGAGACCAATGATGTTTGCTTGTGTTTGATGATAATTTGATGTTGGATGATGAATACCTTGCTGTTTTAGATTTTTTTCTTGCTTTTGGACCCTAGGCTTGGCCTAGTGGTCTAGTTGCTAATATTTGCTTGATTTTTTAGGATCAAAAAGCAATGTACATGGAGAATGATACAAGTTGATTTTAATTGATGTTGTGGATGTTTGTACACTAACATAACATTGTTTTGTAGGTGTTGGAGCTTGGGCTTAAGCCTTGGGCTTGCTTTGTGTTGTATTGTTTAAGCTGTTTAACTGTTTGCTTTACAGTTTGTCTGTCTGATTACTGACTGAGTTTGATTGTTTCCAGGTACTTTAGTTGCTCAGTTCCTTGTGAACTATTGCTTTGCTTTGCTTTGCTTAAGCAACTTGCATTGAGGTAGGCCTTCTTACTTCATGTAGTCTGGAGACCCGGCTGTTACCGGGCCGGGCAAATTGTCTGAAGTCCTCCTTAAGAGGCAATGATTGTGTATGTTTATTTTTAAGCCCAAGCAGGAAAAGTCCTTCAAGTAAGGCAATTGGTGGAAGGTAGGGACAAGCAATCTGTCCCCCACTATTCAGTTGAGTCTTCTCCTTGCTCCCATTACGTGGTTGTAGCATTGAGATCAAAACCCCAAGATCTGTGCAGTGCACATTGTGTCAGAGTCATCGAGTATAGAAGGGTTCCCCTATTCTGGACCCATGCTCATTTGTCAGCTCTCCCTGGTTAGGGATAAGAGCTGTGAGGTCTGATCCTCACTTCATCCTATCATCTGCTTCACCTTAGCCTCGTAATGGCAAGGTTAAGAGCAAATCCAGCCTGTACAGACGACTCGCTTCGGCGGTCAAACCCCATTGATTGAGCCTCTTGTTTGGTTATAGTGGGTGTTTTGTGATTATTTGATTGACATGTTTGTTTGAGATGCCTGTTCTCATTTAATGTTGATATATGATGGTATGCTTGTGTGCTAGCTTCTTTCCTGGTTAGGTTAGTTTGCTTATGCAAGTAGGATAGAAAACCGAACTTAGGGTTAACGATGCATGACAACATTAGGCTCGAGTCTCAGCTCCCTAGTTGTGTGTCTTTCCCCAGTTTCTGGTTAGTAATTTAGTCCCTTTCAGGGGAACTACATCGCCCTGATCCTTGTTCCAGACAAGGTATGTAGGCAGGTGGTCGTGCGAGACCACTCCGGGCAACCTTTTTCTTTTTTGCGTGCGTTTGTTTGTTATCTGGTTGTGTTTTGGTTCGGATGCCGACGTAAGTCCAGTGATTGGCTGTCGGGCTCCACGTTTGTCCTTCTGAGTGTGTTTTGGGTTCGGATGCCGACGTAATTCCATCCAGTGGTTGTCGGGCTCCATGTTTGCCACCCTTGTGTGTTTGTATGATTGTTTTGTGTTGTTTGGCGTGCGTAAGCCGAACTACAGTGGCTCTGATTCTTGTTCCAGACAAGATATGTAGGCATAAGGTGCGATACCTTATCGAGCTCGTTCCTCTTAACCCCACCTGCGTTCCCCGTGTGTGTGTGTGATGTTTAGCAACCTTTTCTTTATTCTAGGACGTGGATCCCGTCGAGTACGACGGACGTGAGGGGTGCTAATACCTTCCCCTTGCGTAACCGACTCCCGAACCTTTTCTCTCTGGTCGCGAGACCATGTCTTTCCAGGTTTCTCTGAGCGTTTCCTTTCCCTATCTTGGGATAAATAACGCGCAGTGGCGGCTCTGTGTGTTTTTATTTTTAGGCTCGCCGGTTGATTTTTCGCAGGATGCGACAGGCTGTTCCAAGAAGCTCCATCAATGGTGAAATCGGATTTTGAGCGATAGAAGCCAAGGCACGTGGATTTGGATGCATCAATCATCTTCACCATAGCTTTTCTTCATCTGTTTTGTGGAAGTGAGGCTCGAAGCTGCACGAACATACACTGCCATTCCAGGTACCTTCGAATTTCGATCATCATGTTTTGCTCGATGTTCATGTGCGTTTGATAGTTCACTTCATGTAGAGCACGGTGATAGTTTTAGTTTTGCGAATGGTTAACCATAGACTGAGAAATCTGGAATCGAAATTTTGTAACCAAACCCTAAGCTCATCGATTCAAGAGATTTAGAAATCCTTAGGTTGAATTGAGTTGAGATTCGAGATCCTTACATTGAGACGGTTCTAAGGACTATTCGCATGTTGATTTTGGTGTTGATTCGTGTTTTTGTTGTTCTTGAATTTTCTGGCAAATTCTGGGAATTGTTGAGAGGAAGACGATGAGAAATGCTTGTTTGATCCAGAAAATCATTTGAAATTTCAAATTCTGTGTTTCCCGCTGGCGCCATGAGTTATTTACAATAATGCCATTGGCATTTTAATTAATTTTAATTAATTATTAACAAATATTTTAACACCTTAAAAAATGCATAAAAAATAGTAGAAAATTCAGAAAAATATGGAGATTTTTTCTAGGACTTCCTTGTTGACTTTAGGACTTTTTTGACCTATTGGTCAAAGTTGTGCTTGGTAGAAATTCCATTTGACTTAGGGTTTTCTCACATGTGTTCATTTTTGCTACACTTTGCCAATTGATTCATGAAATGCACATATTGTAAAATAAATTCTTGGCAATTTTTGTGGTGATTCTTGACTGGTTGATGTTCATTTATATGTAAATTTCATGCATTTTTGATACCTGGTCATGTAGTTATGAATTTTGGAACTTAGGTGTGACAATTTGTGTCACACCTCTTGATGTCAATTTGCTGGATTTTATTGAGTGACCTATCCTTGTTGAAATGAGATGAAATTTTACATGAATGTTGATTTGCATGTTAGGAAGCTATGAGAATTTTTGTGGAATTTTATACTGCATTTTCAATTTGATCATGATTTTTCATCTCTGTTGGTCACAATTGCAAGCTTGTATGATACATGTTGGTAGATTGAATGGGAAATCTTCATGTGGTATTGTATGATCATGAAATTTGATATGTTTGTAATAGACACATAATGTGACATCCCTGTTTTGGTCTCATCCATTTCTTTTTTGTTTTCATTGAGATATGAATTTTTGAAGTGGATGTATGTGTTGATGTTGTGATTTGGAGCCTATAATTGTGTCTGTTTTTGTTGATTTTCATTGACATGGTTCCATTTGCCCAATTAAGCTGAAATTTGGTGTGCCATACATGGATTAGGCCCTGTTTAGGTGTAAATAATTTGAGAATTTTTAGATTTGTTTTGGTATGGATTTGAGTGCAATAATTCTGTTTGCATGTTTGATGCTTCATTTGAACCAGTATGGATTGTTTTGTGCATAACATGAGCATGATGAATGATATAAACATGAGACCAATGATGTTTGCTCTTGTTTGACATTAATTTGAGTTTGGTTGGTGAATACCTTGCTGTTTAGGAATTTTTATTGCCTTTGGACCCTAGGCTTAGCCTAGTGGTCTAGTTGCTAATGTTTGCTTGATTTTTCAGGATCAAAGGCATAATGCATATGGAGAATGATCCAAATCAATTTTAATTGATGTTGTTGATGTTTGTACACTAACATAACATTGTTTTGTAGGTTTTGAAGCTTGGGCTTAAGCTTTGAGCTTGCTTTGTTGTGCATTGCTTTGTATAGATTAACTGATTGAACACTTGCTGTTTAGTTCGTCTGTCTGGGTACTAACTGTGTTGGATTGTTTCCAGGTACTTTAGTTGCTCAGTTCCTTGTGAACTTTTGCTTTGCGTTGCTTAAGCAATTTGCATTGAGGTAAGTCCTCTCGACTTCATGTAGTCTGGAGACCCGGCTGTTACCGGGCCGGGCAAATAAATGTCTGAAGTCCTCCTTAAGAGGCAATGATTGTGGTTGTTTATTTTTAAGCCCAAGCAGGTGAAAGTCCTTTAAATAAGGCAATTGGTGGAAGGTAGGGGTATGCAGCCTACCCCCCACTATTCAGTTGAGTCTTCTCCTTGCTCCCATTACATGGTTGTAGCATTGAGATCAAAAGCCCAAGATCTGTTGTGTCAGAGTCTTTGAGTATAGAAGGGTTCCCCTATTCTGGACCCATGCTCATTTGTCAGCTCTCCCTGGTTAGGGATAAGAGCTGTGAGGTCTGATCCTCACTTCATCCCATCATCTGCTTCACCTTAGCCTCGTAATGGCAAGGTTAAGAGCAAACCCAGCCCGTACAGACGACTCGCTTCGGCAGTCAAACCTATTGTGTGAGCCACTTGTTTGGTTATAGTGCGTGCTGTGTGGATATCTGATTGACATGCTTGTTTGAGATGCCTGTTCTCATTTGATATATGATGTATGCTTGTATGCTTTCTTCTTTCCTGGTTAGGATTAGATCGCACTGATGCAAGTAGGTAGAAACCTGAACTTAGGGTGACTTTGCATGACAACATTAGGCTCGAGTCTCAGCTCCCTAGTGTCGTGTTTTCCCCCGGTTTCTGGTTAGCAGTTTAGTCCCTTTCAGGGGAACTACATCGCCCTGATCCTCGTTCCAGACGAGGTATGTAGGCAGGTGGTCGTGCGAGACCACTCCGGGCAACCTTTTTCTTTTTTGCGTGTGTTTGTTTGTTATCTGATTGTGTTTTGGCTCGGATGCCGACGTAAGTCCAGTAAGTGGCTGTCGGGCTCCACGTTTGCCGTTTTGTTTGTGTTTTGGTTCGGATGCCGACGTAATTCCATCCAGTGGTTGTCGGGCTCCATGTTTGCCACTCTTGTCTGTTTGTTTGTTTTGTGTTGTTTGGCGTGCGTAAGCCGAACTACAGAGGCTCTGATTCTTGTTCCAGACAAGATATGTAGGCATAAGGTGCGATACCTTATCGAGCTCGTTTCTCCTAACCCCACCTGCGTTCCCCGTGTGTGTGATGTTTAGCAACCTATTCTTTATTCTAGGACGTGGATCCCGTCGAGTACGACGGACGTGAGGGGTGCTAATACCTTCCCCTTGCGTAACCGACTCCCTTACCCTTTCTCTCTGGTCGCGAGACCATGTCTTTCCAGGTTTCTCTGAGCGTTTCCTTTCCCTATCTTGGGATAAATAACGCGCAGTGGCGGCTCTGTGTATGTTTTGTTTTGAGTCCCGCCGGTTGATTTTTCGCAGGATGCGACAGGAATGATGAAGGATAAATAGACACTTTCTGCCTAAAGGGCTGACTCTATTTGGAGAGATCAAACATAATCATCTGCTTGGGGAAGAACAATTCACCACTAGCAAGAGATAACAAGCAGAGATATATGGCAAAAATGCAACATGAATATCTGAATGCTATAATTATGCATGTATATGCATGGTTTATGTATGGTTAATGTTGATAAACAGACAATTTAACACAAACAAGTCCAAGAATCAATGGACAGACATCCGGTATAACATCTCAAAAGAGAACAACCAGGCCCATAGGAAAAATCTAATCTGGCGGGAGTATCAAATACCAGGAGACACAGACTGCTGTTGGGGAACAAGCAGAGTCGCTGCCGGGGACAAAGACCACCGTTGGGGATCAGAGATCGCTGTTGGGGATAAGCAAAGGTCACAACTACTAAGTGTTAGGGATCTTCCAACAATTCTCGGGAACACGCAGAGATGTGGATAAGATCAGTCATAGAAGAAATCCACTGGGGATCTCATCGGGGGATGACGTGAAATTCTATGGGTAACAACCACCAAAAAGAAACACATCAATCAAACATTCTCTTCTAACGGCTGGAGAAACATCTCTGCCACCGGGAGAAGGAACAAATCACTCCGCTGAAAGAAATAACACATCTTCCAACATCAGACTGGGATCAGAAAACGTCTCAGTTGGGGAAGCTATATAGTCACCGCCAGGGATTTGCTGTCAAACAAAAGATCCATCGTAAAGAAATCTCTATTAGGGAGCTCAAAACGGATAAGATTCCGTCGTAGAAGAAACTCTACTAGGGAACTTATTAGGGAATGATATGAAACTCTATGGGGAACAACCACCAAACAGAAGTTTCAATAATCAAATCACTCTTCTCATCTGCTGGAGAGACATCCATGCTAAAGGGAGAGAGAACCAATGCTCTGTTGGGGATGGAAATAAACATCTTCAACACCAACTCTGCTAGGAGGAAAAACTTACAACAAGAAGGGGAAAACAAATGAGGCTATGATCAGGCAACTCCACTGGGGAAGGCTAAAGGCGATCCAACTCGGGGATAATCTGTGTGAGCAATCCTACTGGGGATGAGTTGTAGGAAAATCCGCCGGGGAGAAACTGAAAGCCAAACTGCTGAGAATTTCCACTCATGCTGGGAATTCCTATTCACTCTGCAGAAGATTTCCACTTATGCTGAGGGAAAGACCAACTTCCTCGAAGATAGATAGCATATCAATTTTTATCAATCTATAAGGGATTTTAGGTCAGTCCATACAAGGGATGACAACCTTATAATTGATAAAACACAAATGCTAGACTCAGACTCACTGGGGATATGAGGACGAAGGTATACACATCTCCAAGAAGATCAAGGCCAACACTCCAGACTTTCTAGGGATTTGATGATGTATCATCCTTCTCTGTGCTCGCTGAGGAGACAACCTGAAAAATGATGAAGAGGATGCAAACATGCCAGAAATATGAATAAATGTCTTACCCTTTTGGAGATCGTACTATCCTTGGGAGAGCACTGAAGACATTCCAATTGTCCTTTCAGTCATTGTGAATGTTCGCTTTGTTTAAAATTTATAAAAACTTTATTTGTTTAAAACAATGATATTTATCAATTAAAACATGCAAACATTTGTTAAACAGAAACAAATAAGAGTGCAAAGAATTGGATAAAGGCTCAAATTTATTTGATAGAATGGTAGTCCACAAATGGCGAAACTCCATGGATCTTTACAAAATTTGAAATTGGTGATATATATTGGAAAAAGGGCTACATTGAACATAATGACCATTTCTACACCAACTCTGAATCCAATGTATTTGAAGCTTCAGTTGACGATGACTGAGCGAGAATCTTTGACAGACGACAGTTGTAGAACAAAGTCTTGTCAAGATGCAATTACTTGCCAAATCCCTAATTTTTGCCTAGATTGCCCCAGGGTGAGGTACTCAATCTAGCGGGATATATATATATATATATATATTCATTTTTTTTCATGTCTCTAACTTTTGCCTGGACCGCCTTTTCGGGTTTTCAATCCACCGAGACGCTCATTTTTGCCTAAGTCGCCCTTTCGAGTTTTCAACTTAGCGAGCTATTCTATTTTTATTTTAGGCGAAGTATTTCTTGACTGCATCTGAATTCACAGGACGAGTGAAATCCTTCCCATCCATAGTTGTAAGTATTGAAGCACCGCCTGAAAAGGCCCTCTTAACAACATATGAATTTTCATAGTTTGGAGTCCACTTGCCCATGGAATCGGGCGCGAAAGACAAAACTTTCTTGAGCACGAGGTCACCTTCTCGGAACACACGAGGCATGACCTTCTTATCAAAGGCTTTCTTTATCATTTGCTGATACAACTAACCATGGCACGTGGCAGTCAATCTATTCTCTTCAATCAAATTCAGTTGGTCATAACGACTCTGAACCCATTCAACATCAGTCAACTTGGCTTCCATCAAGACTCTCATTGATGGGATCTCAACCTCCACGGGGAGCACAACCTCCATGCCATATACAAGAGAGAAAGGGGTTGCCCATGTTGAAGTGCGGACAGATGTACGATAGCCATGCAAGGCAAATGGCAGCATCTCATGCCAATCTTTGTATGTAACAACCATCTTATAGATAATCTTCTTGATGTTCTTATTAGCAGCTTCAACAACCCCATCATCTTAGGTCTATAAGGAGAAGAATTATGATGCGTAATCTTGAACTCACTACAGATCTCTTTCACCATCTTGTTGTTCAAGTTAGATCCATTATCAGTAATGATCTTGTCTGGCACACCATATCGGCATATAAGTTGATTCTTGATAAACTTCACAACCACCTGTCTGGTCACGTTTGCATATGATGTCGCTTCAACCCACTTGGTGAAGTAATCAATAGCTAAGAGAATAAAACGGTGTCCGTTCGACGCCTTTGGCTCTATGATGCTAATCATGTCAATTCCCCACATGGAGAAAGGCCATGGTGAGGAAATAACATTCAGAAGCGTCGGGGAAATATGAATCTTATCCGCATAAATCTGACACTTGTGGCATTTCTTCACATATTTGCAGCAGTCAGACTCCATTGTCAGCCAATAGTAGCCTGCTCTCAACATCTTCTTTGCCATGGCATATCCATTGGAATGAGTACCAAATGAACCTTCATGGACTTCAGTCATTAACAGGTCTGCTTCGTGTCTATCAAGGCATCTGAGCAGAACCATGTCAAAATTCCTCTTATAAAGAACATCACCATTGAGGTAGAAACTGCCAGATAATCTCCTCAAAGTCTTCTTATCTTTAACAGATGCCCCAGGCGGGTAAATCTGTCTTTGGAGAAAACACTTGATATCATAATACCACGGCTTATCGTCTTTCACTTCTTCAACTGCAAATATGTGAGCTGGTCTATCCAAGCGCATCACGGTAATATTGGGAACTCCATTCCAGAATTTCACCACAATCATTGAAGCAAGCGTAACAAGAGCATCTGTCATCTGATTCTCATCTCGAGGAATATGATGGAAGTCAACCTCAGTAAAGAAAGTTGAAATTCTCCTCGCATAATCTCTATATGGGATGAGGCCAGGCCGATTCGTCTCCTATTCACCCTTAATCTGATTAACAACAAGGGCCGAATCACCATAAACGTCAAGATGTTTGATCCTAAGATCAATACACTCTTCCAAACCCATAATACAAGCCTCATACTCCGCCATATTATTCGTGCATTTGAAAGTTAGCATTGCTGTAAAAGGAAAATGTGTGCCCTGGGGAGTAATAATCATTTCCCCAATACCATTTCCATATTGATTAACAGCACCATCGAACACCATACCCCAACGGGAACCGGGTTCTGGCCCTTCATCGAGCGTAGGCTAATCGAATCTTTCATTTTCAAATACAGAATCTCCTCATCTGGGAAGTCGTATTGAACAGACTGATAATCCTCAATTGGTTGATGTGCCAAGTGGCCAGCCAAGACATTACCTTTAATAGCTTTCTGAGCTCGATACTCAATATCATACTCAGACAAAAGCATCTGCCAACGGGCAATCCTCCTAGTTAAAGCAGGCTTCTCAAAGATATACTTGATCGAATCCATTTTGGATATCAACCAAGTCGTATGGTTACATATACTGGCATAAGTGCTTAGTGGCCCAAGCCAAAGCACATCATGTCTTCTCAAGCATCGAATATCGAGACTCACAATCAGTGAACTTCTTACTCAGATAGTATATTACATACTCTTTCTTTCCTGATTCATCTTGCTGACCTAGTACGCAACCCATAGAGTCTTCAAGCACAGTTAAGTACATAATCAAAGGTCTCCCTTCCATAGGCGGAGACAGAATAGGAGGCTCGGACAGATACTCTTTGATACTGTCAAAGTCCTTCTGGAAATCCTCGGTCCAATCATGACGCTGATCTTTCTGGAGGAGCTTGAATATTGGCGCACATGTGGTAGTCATGTGGGATATAAATCTGGAAATACAATTCAAGCAGCCAAGAAAACCTCGGACTTGCTTCTCAGTTTTGGGTGCAGGCATCTCTTGTATTTCTTTGACCTTGGCAGGATCAACTTTAATACCTCTTTCACTGATAATAAAGCCCAATAACTTGCCGGAACGGACTCCAAATGTACACTTGTTCGGATTCAGGCGGAGTTTGTACTTCCTCAAACGTTGAAAAAGCTTCAACAAGTGCTCTACATGTTCAACTTCCGTTTTCGACTTCGCAATCATATCATCAACATACACCTCGATCTCCTTGTGCATCATATCATGAAACAAGGTAGTCATAGCGAGTTGATACGTGGCTCTGACGTTCTTCAAACCGAAGGGCATCACTCGATAACAAAATGTTCCCCAAGGTGTGATGAATGTTGTCTTCTCCATATCCTCGGGTGCCATTTTAATCTGGTTATAACCGGAAAATCCGTCCATAAATGAGAAAACATTGAATTTAGTTGTATTATCTACCAACATATCAATGTGTGGTAGAGGAAAATCATATTTCGGACTAGCTTTATTCAAGTCAGGATAGTACATACACATTCAGACTTTTCCATCTTTCTTAGGCACGGGCACAATATTGGCCACCCATTAAGGATATGTAGAAGCCACCAGAAACCCCGCATCAATTTGCTTCTGAACTTCTTCTTTAATCTTCACTGCCATATCAGGATGAGTTCTTCTGAGCTTCTGCTTCACAGGCACACACTCAGGCTTTAAAGGCAGGAAATGTTGCACGATATCAGTATCTAGACCAGGCATGTCTTCATACGACCAAGCAAAGACGTCGACATATTCTCGTAGCAACTCAATCAACCCCTTCTTCATAGACTCTTCCAAGAGTGCCCTAATCTTCACTTCACGAACACAATCTTCAGACCCCAAGTTGACTGTTTCCAGATTCTCAAGATGTGACGGAATGATCTTCTCCTCGTGCTCAAGCAGACGGGTGATCTCATCAGGAATCTCTTCAACATCATCTTCTTCCGCCTCAAATACAGGGAACTCAAAGTTGGGAGATGATGTTGGATCATTATGTTCAATGGGTTTAATCAACCTGCATAATGATTTTGGATATAAAAAGAGATTTCAGAATTCAAACAAAGCAAATCATTATGCAGATGAAAAGATTTATTTTATTCTCTTTTTAGGGTTTTATGGTGATCACCAATTTCATGCAAAAAGCAAAAAAGGGAAAATAATTTGGAAAAAAACAAACATTTAACATGTACTTATTGAATGAATATCATTGTATTAATGTGCCAACAATGTCATCACTTCTCCTTTTGGCATGGGAGAAAGGTTTTTAAACAAAAGTGAACACATTACGTGGACTTGTGGATAACTGTTGGAACATCAACAGCGACCCAATTATTGCAGATTCCTCCAGGGATGACAAAGTTGTCAGAATCTTCCTCTGCATCATCTTCCACTATGGCAGCAGCCTCTTGGTCTTCAATAGTGTGAATGAAACCTCCACCCTGGAACATCCCACACTCATTGTAAATGCCTGAAGAATACCCTATGCCAGCCCGGGATTTACTGTCTCCCGGCCTAATCATTTGTCCTAAACCAGTAGTTGCACCATGCTCAATGGCCAACTTCGCATCATTGTAGGACGCAAATGAAGAAGGTCATTTCCTTAAAGGCTCAGCAATAGATAAGGCTTGGAACGGAGTCCCAACCTCACCCTCAACGTCTATGTAGGAAAAGGAAGACAAATATCTTACTAAGAGAGTATTCTCTCCCCCTATCACTACCAACTTCTTATTCTTGACGAATTTTAACTTCTGGTGTAGGGTGGATGTCACGGCGCCTGCCTCGTGAATCCATGGTCTGCCAAGCAAGCAGCTATATGATGGGTGAATATCCATGACCTGAAAAGTGATCTGGAAATCACTAGGTCCAATCTTGATTGGGAGTTCAACTTCGCCAATCACAGTTTTCCTCGATCCATCAAAAGCCTTGACTACCACCCCACTCTGCCTCATGGGAGGCCCTTGATAAGAAAGTTTAGCCATAGTGGATTTTGGAAACACATTTAGCGATGACCCTGTGTCTACCAACACATTAGACAAAGCATCATCCTTGCAGTTCATAGAAATGTGTAGAGCCAAATTGTGGTCTTTTCCCTCCTCGGGAAGATCAGCATCGCAAAAGCTCAAATTGTTATAAGCAGTTATGTTTGCAACAATATTATCAAACTGTTCAATTGTGACATCGTGATCCATGTATGCCACATCCAACACCCTCTTCAAAGCTTCACGGTGTGACTCGGAATTCATCAGCAAAGATAGGACAAATATCTTTGACGGAGTTTGAAGCAGCTGATCAACAATATTATACTCGCTCCTCTTGATGAGTCTCAGCATCTCACAGTCCTCTTTCAGAATGCCATGTTGGCCAACAGGGACAGGAGCTTTAGCGGATTTATCAACAACAAGTGCCAGATTTGGAGAAGAAGAAGTCCCTACAGGACTGGTAGAATTATCAACAACATCAGTTCTTCTCAAGACGTCTACATGGGGTTTCGGCGGCGCCGAAAAAAGATGACCGTTGCGGGTCACACCACTAACGTCTGATATACTCACCACAGAGGTGGAGGGTAACAAAACCTCCTTACCATCTTCCAACGCAACCACGTTATATATGTAGGGAACAACTCTATCTGATGAGTATGGGACAGGGCCCGCTAGCTTGATTATAAGAGATGGAGAAACCTTCTTCTTGCCGCCATCATATCTGACAACAACAGGTTCTGGTATTATGAAAATAGGGGATATAACATTCACTTCATCCTCATTACGATTCTGAAGTATCTCGATCACACCCTGATCCAGCATCTCTTGGATGTCCTTCCTGACTTGGCGACATCCTCTCTCGTTGACAGTGCACACCTGCCACCTGTCATGGTCATGCTCGTAATGACTGTATCCACATAACAGTCTGTGCATCTCGGCCAAAGATTACCTGATATGACTGACATACAGGACTTTATATTTGCCAGGGCAACCCTGGACCATATTCACAACAGCTTTCCCATGCTCGGGCAATGGGTTCTTCTTTACATTTGGACCTACGTCCTCGAAAAACAAAATCTCACTTCTCACAAGGTCTTGAACCTTGGTCTTCAGAGGATAGGAGTTCTCCACATCATGTCCAGGAGCACCAGAATGATATACACAATGTAGCTCAGGCTTGTACCACAATTGAGGGTTGGTCGGTACAGCAGGTGGGTCACGTGGAGTAATCAGCTTTATATCTATCAACGAAGGGTAGAGTTCAGCATAGCTCATTAGAATTGGATCAAAAGTGACCCTCTTCCTATCGTAGCTGGTGCTGGTATTGGTGTTGTTTTGAGGCTGGTAGGCCTGCTGTTGTGGATGATGTTGTTGTTGATATTGTTATTGTTGTTGTTGATGATGTTGATAATGTTTAGCTTCCCTGAAGGCAGGTGTTATATGAGCCACCTGGTGCTGGTTACTGGCAGGGCGAACAGTCTTCCTCTTTACAGAGGGTCTTTTCTTGATATGGGAAGACACGCCATGTGCCTCTCCCTCATTCTTCTTTGCAAAGCCCCCATATAGCTTTGCAGAAGAGCCTTCTTCCCTGGTCAGACGTCCTTCACGGACTCCTTCCTCTAGCCTCATTCCCATGTTCACCATTTCGGTGAAGTCCGAGGGAGCACTAGCAATCATCCTCTCGTAGTAAAATAAACTGAAGGTCTTCAGAAAGATCTTGGTCATTTCTTTCTCTTCGAGTGGGGGCACAATTTGTGCGACCAACTCACACCACCTCTGGGCGTACTCCTTAAATGTTTCCTTCTCCTTCTGGGACATAGCCCTCAGCTGGTCCATATCGGGAGCCATGTCAACATTGTATTTATATTGCTCGACGAAAGCTTCGCCAAGGTCATTGAAGGAGCGGATGTTCGCACTATCCAGACCCATATACCATCTGAGTGCAGCACCGGACAACCTGTCATAGAAATAGTGGATAAGGAGTTGATCATTCTCGATCTGAGTCGACATCTTGCGTGCGTACATCACAAGATGGCTGAGAGGGCAAGTGTTTCCCTTATATTTTTCAAAGTCAGGTACCTTGAACTTGATAGGGATTTTGACATTGGGCGTGAGGCACAACTCAACAGCAGATTTACCAAAGAGGTCTTTCCCTCTTAGAGTCTTCAGTTCCTTGCGCAGCTCAAGGAATTTGTCATTTATGGCGTCCATTTTCTCATAAACATTTGGGCCCTCAGATGGCTCAGAATGATAAATGGTGTCTTCGCCTCTCGGTAACGTGTGCACAATGGGAGGTGGCACAACAAGGACCAGGCTAGATGCCGACAGGGAAGTAAAGGTTGGAGCGACACCTTCAGGCACGAAATTCGCGGGCCCCCCCAGGGGAACCCGGGCATAGCAGGAGTGAAATGAGCAGTGGCGGAAGGCACAGTAGAGGAAGCTACCTTTAAGATGACCGTCCTTTGGGGAGGAGTTGCAGGTGTTGGAGATGACTGGCTCTGAGCAGCCAGTACTGACTCCATCATGGTAGTCAGCCTAGCTACGTCTTCCTTCAATTCACGATTCTCTTGTTCAAGATGATCCTTCAGCTTTGGTAGATTTGCCTTGGTGTTATACCGGTGCGTCAGCTTGTTTTCAAAATAAATGAAGAACACGGAGTTAGACCACTGATCAAGAAACCCTGAATAAAAACCTGCTTATGCATATGATGCATGTAATGTTTGTGCGTATGATTTTTTTTATTATCAGAGGAACTTCATAGAGATATATTTGCAAACATTTGGAAATATTAATCTTTTAGACATATAATGGAATATTCACATCAATAACATTTGGAAAAAATTTTACACCAAAGAAGTACAGTCTTGGTAACCAAATACAGT
This sequence comes from Lathyrus oleraceus, assembly GCF_024323335.1. Taxonomy (NCBI): domain Eukaryota; kingdom Viridiplantae; phylum Streptophyta; class Magnoliopsida; order Fabales; family Fabaceae; genus Lathyrus; species Lathyrus oleraceus. The sequence continues at coordinate 324,896,171 of NC_066584.1, read as the reverse complement.
ACAAGAGAGAAGGAAAATGAACATCCTATGGAACCCTAGAAACAATCGTCCAAAGCTCTCGAGACCGGAAGATAAGTTGCACGAAGCCTCTTCACCTCTCTCTCATAGGCTGCTTCCATATCTACCTTCTCCTTGGCGAGTCGATCATACTTCCTCTTCCAAAACATGGAAGACTGAGGAAGAAGAGAAGTCACCACATCATCAGGCTCATCAATAACCTAATGCTCCAGAAATTCTATCACAACATCCTTATCTCTGAGTTTCTGAAGTAATTCCTCTCACTCACGGACCCAAGCACGCGAACGGTCTTCATCTCTCAACTCCTCTACTCCTTGGTTAGGGAGGGTTGAGGGCCCAACCATAACCATAGGTGTAGGTCTCGGATAGTCATAGGGCATGCGGTACTCAGAAGCTCTTTTCTCCATCCAAGAGGTGTAAGGTTCCAAAGCAATACAATTCTTCAGACCAAGCTCTTTCCTTCCCTTCCTATGAATCTTGCGCCAAGCGCGGACCATTCTGCCCTTCAAGTTTTAGGGATCTTTACCCTCTTGAAAGAACACACCTTCCAACAGAATGTTGTTAGGTTTATCCTTTAAGGGGAACCCAAGCTAACGGCGAGCCAAGATAGGGTTGTAGTTAATCCCACCACATGTACCAAGAAGAGGCACATTGGAAAATTCACCACAAGAGTCAATGATCTGGACACCATCATATACACGGTTGTACCAAAAGATATCATCATTAGTGAGAGATATAAGTCTCGTGGACCACCGTAGACATCCTTTGTTCTCCTTGAAGGCGAGCGTCTGAGGCAAGTGCGAAATAAACCACTTGTACAACAGAGGCAAACAACACACAATGGTACCCCCACCCTTTGCATTCCTCATATGCAAAGAGAAATAAGTGTCACCCAACAGAGTAGGAACGAGATTAAGAGTAGAGAAAATCCTAATAGCGTTCACATCCACAAAATTGTCGATGTTGGGGAATAACACTAGCACATAGATGAGAAGTACAAATATGGACTTAAAGGCATCCTCACTCATGGCCTTCCCAAACAAGGTAGCTTGGGCGATGAGGAAATCAGATGGGAGACCTTGAATTCCACCTTTGGTAGTCATATGAGCACCAATATCAGATACATCTATGTGCAACAGATCAACAATCTCTTGAGAAGAAGTAACCCTCTCCAAGCCACTGAATGGTAACTGATCCAATATAGGTATACCCACAAGATAGGCATACTCCTCAAGTGTAGGCAAAAGCTGGAAATCCGGAAAAGTGAAGCAACGATACAAAGGATCATAGAACTGCACCAACACACTCATCAGACCCTCATCCACCTGAGTAGCAAGAATAGATAGAAGCTTCCCATGGCGAGCTTTGAACTCCAAGGGATCTAATACATAGGGTGTAAAACTCCTTAACTCTTTCAAGTCGGATTGTCTGAAACTGTACTTCTTCGTATTCCTTCTTTGCTTATCTATGTCTGAAAATTTGCAAATAGACCTCTTAAGTTCCTTGAAAATTTTCTCATTGTTGATGATATGGATGCAAATGGATGCATGAATGCATGGATGCAACAACCACACTCAAGGATCAAGCAAGTCACACCATACAAAGGTCACGGGATGGATCAAGTCATCCTCAATATCAATAATCCATTTTGGTGGATTATGGTTTACACCTTATCAACACCCAAGTTCCATTGATATTGAGGATGTACGAGAACAGATCAACCGCGAATCAAGGGTTTATTGTAAGTCACGAGCATGAAGTCTCGGTTAAGAACCACCCAAAGGGAGTGTATTATGGTTAAACCTGACAATCATGTTCTAAAAGAGGTCCCGTAGTCATCATCTTATCTTTCGGATATTATCGGATAACCGACTATTCGTATTCCAAAAATATTCTCAAGAGAGACTCTTATGAGTGTAGTATCGTGTAACAATCGTATCAAATCTTACACTTGAACGATCTTTGCACTACATCCTAAAATAGGCCAAGATGGGCTAGGTAATCTAAGTTCCTTGGCTTCTAAGGTTTATATTGGAAAGAGTAATGCCTAACCACGACTACTCTTGTGACATTATTGATCCCAACATGACCTCCACCAAGTGAATGGGCTTGCAAGTCAACTTGCTAAGGAATAACTCCACACAAGTCAACAAGACTATGCCATTCTCCTATCATAAGTGCACTCGAGTTCGGGTATAGAACTCATCTCATAAGAGACCACCAAGCACACTAGCAATTGATATATATCGAGCAATTCATACATTACAAACAATACAGTCATCCCAAATTTGCACAAAAATATGTCACCAGTAAATATAAACATACAATACAACAAAGGCAAAAAGTAGGCTAAACCCACTAGGAAACTTCATCCCCAGCAGAGTTGCCACTTTTCTGTAGCGGGGTATTCGTTACCTTTAGATTTATTGACTAAATCAAAAGTAAGCATACAATTCGAGTCGCCACCGCACTTCTATTTATCCAAAGGAAAGGTTAGAAAGCGAACAAAAACCAAGAAGTTTTATCAAATAAAAAATTAATAAAAATGTCAGAGATCTGGGTAAGGGGGTTGGTTATGCAATGGGAAGGTTTTAGTACTCTAAGGAAGCCCTTTTTGCAAAGTGTATTGTAGGTTGGTATTTGTGAAAATATTTGTGCAAACATGATTGGGGACACGAGGAAAGAATATACAAATTATTTACAATTTTGTTGTTTGAATGGATAAACCCATTGTAAGAACAAAAAGTGTTCTACAACAGACTCCATGATTTTGATGATAACAAAGGATGAAACCAAAAATGGCACCCTAACGAAAAGTTTCTAAGTGTGCAGGGTTCTAAAGAAAGAAGAAATAAATCTGATGATGTCATCAGATGCACAACAAGATCAGATACAAATTATCAAGTATCAGAAGCATCTAAAGTGGAATCTCGTTTCAAGAAGCTCTGACTCTGAACAAAACTGCAAAGTATCAGAAGCATCTGAACATAATGTAAAGTCGAGAAGCTCTGACTCTGAACAAATGTCTTCTGTAAAACTCTGATATTTATCAGCGCTATCTGAACTCTCAAGAAATAACATCAGAAGCCAGATCCCAAGTTTCTCCAGATACATGAAGACTCTAATCAGAATTGTTAATCATGATGAAGTAACGTTTAAGCCAAGTTAAAGTTCTGCAAATGGATTTCCTCAATTAGAAAGAGACGTTAATCTCCACTTCCAAGAGAGAAGATACTACTTGTGGTAAGCAGTCACTTCTAAGAGAAAAAGTCTACTGCAGAAGCTATTAATGGAATGGCGTAACTACATCTCAATATCCAACAGATTCAACGCTACTTCAACTCTACTTCAACTCCTATAAATAGAGAAGAAATCTCATTCAGTAAGCAAGAAATCACTAGCCAAAACTATACTGAAATTATATCACGCTCAAGAAAAACATCCTTGTTCTTCAAAGATTTTCACTAAGCTTTTGCTTATCAAGTGAAAAATTTGTTCTTAAGTTTGTAATATTTGCTTTCTTAGAAGCACTCTAGATTACACATCTTGTATCTTATTTTTATTTGATTTCCTCAAGTGACTCTTTGTAGTCTGTAGACTTGAGAGGACTAAGAGATTTTCTTCTCTCTTAGGGGTTGTTTGTAATCTTTCAAGATTAGTGGATTAAGTCCTTGTTGAAGGCGAAATCACCTTGGCCGGGTGGACTGGAGTAGCTTTGTGTTTTAAGCGAACCAGTATAAAATCATTGTGTGATTTCATTTTGCAAAAGCGCTTATTTTTTTCAAACAATTCAAACCCCCCCTTTCTTGTTTTTCTCACCTTCAATTGGTATCAGAGCTCCGGCTCTGTTATTGATTTTCAAATCAAACACTTAACAGTGTAAAGAGATCCAGTGCGAGAAAAACAAATGGCCCACTCAAATGAGAAAGATTCTTACAATGCCAAGCCTCCTGTTTTTGATGGAGAAAAGTTTGATTACTGGAAAGATAGAATCGAAAGTTTCTTTCTGGGTTATGATGCTGACCTCTGGGACATTGTCACAGATGGATACAAACCTCCAACCTTAAATGGAGCTGAAGTTCCCAGAAGCAAAATGTCAGAAGATCAGAAACGTGTTTTCAAGAATCACCACAAGGCCAGAACAATACTTCTAAATGCTATATCATACAACGAATACGAAAAGATCACCAACAGAGAGACGGCTAAAGATATACTTGACTCTCTGAGGATGACCCATGAAGGAAACTCCCAAGTCAAGGAGACGAAGGCTCTGGCGCTGATCCAGAAATATGAAGCCTTCAAGATGGAAGATGACGAAGCTATAGAAGCTATGTTTTCCAGATTCCAAACTCTTATTGCAGGTCTTAAAGTGCTAGACAAAGGATACACGACTGCAGATCATGTTAAGAAGATAGTCAGAAGTCTGCCAAAGAAATGGAGACCAATGGTTACTGCTCTGAAGTTATCAAAGGATCTGAACAATATCAGCCTTGAAGAACTTGTTAGTTCTCTCAGAAGCCATGAGATAGAACTAGAGGAGGATGAGCCTCAGAAAAGGAACAAGTCAGTAGCGCTGAAGTCCAGACCTGAAAGACGGAAGTCAGACAGAACCAAAGCCCTTCAAGCAGAAACTGCAGACACTGATGACTCTGAATCTGAAGACTCCGATGATGAAGAAGAACTGTCCCTACTAACCAGAAGAGTTAAGCAACTCTGGAAAAGGAGGAACAACAACAACTTCAGAAGATCAAGACCCAGAGGGGATCGATCAGAGTCAACTTCAAAAGGTAAACCTAACAAAGATATTACCTGCTTTGAATGTAAAGAAACAGGTCATTACAGAAATGAATGCCCCAAGCTGAAGAAAGATAACTCTAAGAAAGAAAGCTTCAAGAAAAATACCTTCAGAACAAAGAAGGGATTAATGGCCACCTGGGACGACAGTGAATCCGAATCATCAGAATCTGACTCTGATGAACAGGCCAACGTAGCTCTTATGGCTACCACATCCAGCAGCTCAGATGAAGAATCTGAAGAGGTATTTTCTGAACTTTCTAGATCTGACTTAGAATCATGTTTATCAGAAACTCTTACCTCTCTTCAGAAACTAAAACAAAAAGTTAAAGACATTAAAGGCCTTCTTAAAGCAAAATCTGAAGTATGTAGTAGACTTGAGACAACAATTCTAGCACGAGATGATACTATCAGATCTCTAACGATAGAAAGAGATGGAGCTAAAACAAAAAGTTTAGAATTAGAAGAAACGTTGTCTCAAGCACCACAAACTTCAAATGAAATTATTTATAAATATGAAGAAGCCTTTCAACAATTTCTGAAGAATGGGATAAATAGGAGTATTATGGCATCCATGATTTATGGAGTAGGTCAGAATAATAAAAGGGGAATTGGGTATGATTCTGAGGAAAATAAAACCTCTACCAGTAACCAAATCAAATCGCCTTTTTCATATCACTACACACACACACAGGAACACAAATTTAAAAATGCTAGAAGACCCAAAGTTGTAAGAAACTCTGGGAAGACTAATCTAAAAGGACCCAAGAGATTCTGGGTACCGAAAGATAAGATTATCTATGTTGCAGATATCCTATGCAGCAAAGTTCAGACACCAGTCATGGTACCTGGATTCTGGATGCTCGCGACATATGACGGGAAGAAAGTCTATGTTCCAAAGCCTGGAACTTAAAGACGCTGGATTTGTAGGCTTCGGAGGAGATCAGAAAGGAAGGATCAGAGGCTCCGGAACTATTGGTAACGGTACTCTTCCCTCTATATCTGATGTTCTTTATGTAGAAGGATTAATGCATAACTTGTTATCCATAAGTCAATTAAGTGATAACGGTTATGATGTAATCTTTAATCAAAAAACGTGCAAAGCCATTAGTCAGAACGATGGCTCTGTCCTTTTCACAGGCAAAAGGAAAAACAACATTTATAAAATAAATCTTTCTGATTTAAAAGATCAAAATGTTAAATGTTTAATGTCAGTTCACGAAGAGCAATGGGTATGGCATAGACGCTTAGGCCACATTAGCATGAGAAAACTTTCTCAGCTAACTAAACTTGAGCTAGTCAGAGGCTTACCTAAACTGAAGTTTTCTTCAGATGCTCTGTGTGAAGCTTGTCAGAAAGGAAAGTTTTCAAAAACATCTTTTAAAAAGAAAAATGTTGTTTCTACCTCCAAGCCTCTGGAGCTTCTTCACATTGACTTATTTGGTCCTGTGAAAACAGCATCAGTCAATGGAAAGAAGTATGGACTAGTAATCGTTGATGATTACAGCCGCTGGACATGGGTAAAATTCCTAAAGCACAAGAGTGAGTCTCACTCTGTATTCACCAGTTTCTGTTCTAAAGTGCAAAAAGAATTTGACTCTAAAATTGTTAGAGTCAGAAGTGATCATGGTGGAGAATTTGAAAATAAAGATTTTGAAGAACTATTTGATTCTAATGGAATATCCCATGATTTCTCCTGCCCTAGAACTCCACAACAAAATGGAGTTGTAGAGAGGAAGAATAGGACACTCCAAGAAATGGCCAGAACCATGATCAATGAGACAAATGTAGCAAAGCACTTTTGGGCAGAAGCTGTAAATACAGCGTGTTACATTCAGAATAGAATCTCTATTAGACCTATTCTGGAAAAGACTCCCTATGAACTGTGTAAGGGAAGAAAACCCAACATTTCATATTTTCATCCTTTTGGATGCATTTGTTTTATATTAAATACTAAAGAACATCTAAACAAGTTTGATTCCAAAGCACAGAAAGGTACTATGTTAGGATACTCAGAACGCTCTAAAGGCTACAGAGTATACAACACAGAAACCAAAATTGTGGAGGAATCAATTCATGTTAGATTTGATGATAAGCTTGACCCTGAAAAGTCAAAGCTAGTTGAAAAGTTTGCAGATTTAGAGATCACTCTGGTAGAATCTGAGAAAACTCCAGAAGCAACTGTCACTCCAGACTCTGAAGAAATTAAATCTCCAGAAATTCCAAGGAAAGTCAAGAGTCGTAGCAACGTATCTGAAGATTTGATTTTGGGAAACAAAGATGAACCTGTTAGAACCAGATCTACCTTCAGAACTTCTGAAGATATTCCTCTGGGACTAGTGTCTCTGATTGAGCCTACGTCCTGTGATGAAGCTCTTCAAGATAATGATTGGGTGGCAGCTATGCAAGAAGAGTTAGATCAATTCTCCAAGAATGATGTCTGGGATCTCGTTCCTAAACCCAGAGGCACTCATGTCATTGGAACCAGATGGGTTTTCAGAAACAAACTGAACGAGAAAGGAGAAGTTGTCAGAAACAAGGCTCGACTGGTAGCTCAAGGTTATAGTCAACAAGAAGGTATTGATTATAATGAAACCTTTGCTCCAGTCGCGAGGTTAGAATCTATTCGTCTTCTTGTATCTTTTGCTATTAATCACTCTATCAAATTATACCAAATGGATGTCAAGAGTGCATTTCTAAATGGTTATATTTCAGAAGAAGTGTATGTAAATCAACCTCCAGGTTTTGAAAATTCAAATTTTCCAGAACATGTTTTCAAACTTAAGAAATCCTTATATGGACTTAAACAAGCTCCCAGAGCTTGGTATGAACGTCTAAGCAATTTTCTTCTGGAACAAAATTTTATCAGAGGGAAAGTTGATTCTACACTCTTCTGTAAAAACCATAAAAATGATCTCGTGATATGCCAGATTTATGTTGATGACATAATTTTTGGTTCTGCTAATATCTCTGTTTGCCAAGAATTTTCTAAGTTAATGCAGGCAGAATTTGAAATGAGTCTAATGCAAGAACTAAAGTTCTTTTTGGGAATTCAAATCAATCAAACTCCAGAAGTCACATACATTCATCAAAGCAAGTACATTAAAGACGTTCTGAAGAAGTTTGATATGTCTGAATGCAACTCTGCAAAAACTCCTATGCACCCAACTTGCATTCTGGAGAAGGAAGAGGTAAGCAACAAGGTTTGTCAGAAGCTCTATCGAGGTATGATAGGCTCTCTTCTCTATCTGACTGCTACTCGTCCTGATATTCTCTTTAGCGTCTGTCTTTGTGCCAGATTCCAATCAGATCCTAGAGAATCTCATTTAACAGCTGTTAAGAGAATTCTTAAGTATCTGAAAGGAACTCCTAACCTGGGCCTGATGTATGAGAAAACATCAGAGTATAGGCTTTCTGGTTATTGTGATGCAGATTATGCAGGAGATAGAATAGAACGAAAAAGCACATCTGGAAATTGCCAGCTTCTGGGAAACAATCTAATCTCCTGGGCTAGCAAAAGACAGTCAACTATCGCTCTATCAACTGCAGAAGCAGAATACATCTCAGCATCACTGTGCACAACTCAGATGCTCTGGATGAAACATCAGCTAGAAGATCTTCAGATATTTGAGAGTAACATTCCTATCTTTTGTGATAATACTGCTGCTATTTGTTTGAGTAAGAATCCTATTTTACATTCCAGAGCCAAACACATAGAAATCAAACATCATTTTATTAGAGACTATGTTCAGAAAGGAATAGTAACGCTGAAGTTCATTGATACAGAACATCAATGGGCAGATATCTTTACTAAGCCTCTAGCTGAAGATAGATTTCTTTTCATCTTAGAAAATCTGAACATTAAAAATTGTCCTGAATGAAGTATGGCTCTGAAAAATATAAAATAAGATTCTGATAAAAACAAATATGATTCTGCCTCTGACTCTGATACTTCTACATTGTTAAGAAGATATCTGAGTTAGAAATCTTCAGAACCAATCTCTTGGTATTCCTGAAGATCAGATACATCAACGCGTGGAACTCTGAAGCGTCAAACTTTAGAACTTCTAGACAGCTGTCAAGAAATTCAAAAGGCAGACGTTTGAGTTTTCCTCGAGCAGTGTGCAAACTGTGGGATTAGACATTCATTTATGAGATGTAATTATTTTTTCCCCCAAGCGTGCCTTTTTGAGTTTGGTGTCTAACGCATTCTGAGGTGTCGTTTTGCATGTGTTTGAACTTAGGTATATAAACACTTTTCTCACATTTCACACACTTATCACTCTCACTCACTCTAAAACCCTAAACCCTCTCTCGAAGTTTTCTCTGCAACTTCTTCAAATCTTCATCTTCTTCTTCAATCTTCTTCATGAATCCTCAAGAGCAAGAAGTTTTTAACTTCTCCCAACAGATGGAAGCCAGTTCTAATCCCCAAACCTCAAACACTCAAACACCCACTGTTACAGGCGTTACCACAACCCCTGTTTATCAAGAACCTCATATTTTGGAACGTGAACGCCACATTCATCTTGCAACCTCCTTTGAAAATTTGGATGTATTGTGTGAATCGCTGGTAGATTTTGAGAATTTGAGAAGAAACGGTGTTGATCTTACTGAAGATCTTCACAAGCAAGGTTGGGAGAACTACTTCAACAGGCTTTATGGTCCCATTTACCCTCTTCTTGTCAAGGAATTTTGGAGACATGCTGATGCAGATGACCAGTTCATTGTTTCTTTTGTTCTGGGAGTGAAGATTGTCATCACTGAAGCATCAATTGCTTCTTTGTTGAACATGGAGACTACTGGAGGAAAGAGGATTTACAACATTCCTCCAAGGTCAAAGCGCATCACAGAAGTCATTAACCCTACTATCTTCAAAGCAAACGCTGAAGGAAATCCCTCTAAGAACAAGGAGCTTCATCAGAACCTCCGAGTCTGGCTGAAGATAATTCTGGGAACAATCCACCATCGCCCAGCCTCCAACTCCTCTGATTATATTAATGCTGATCAGAAACTCATCTTATACTGCATTCAGAAAGGTATCAAGATCAATCTCCCTGTTCTTCTTTTCAAATATCTAAGGGATTCTGTCAAAGACTCCAGAAACAGCTTGAAGCCAAGATCTTACATCCCTCTGGGAAGACTGCTTTCTGATGTCTTCATTGAGCATGGATTGGTTGACCAGCTGGAAAAGGCCAAGCTGATGGATGATCTGGCTATAGAAATTGGAAGGCCTCTGAATGCCAAAAACCTGAAAAGCATGGGAATCATCAAGGAGATCAGAGTCAAGCCCACTATGGATGTGTCCTGGGAAGCTCTGAAAGATCAGAGGAAGATGCCTCATGGCCTTGAAAGGTTCTTCAAGAATGAACCCAGAGATGCCATTGCTATCTACCTTCAGCGTCTGCTTGATGAAGGTATTGATATTTCTGATTTCAGAATTGAAGACCTTTTGGATTCAGAGGAAGATTTGGTCAGATACAAAAGAGGTCTTTCTGAGAAGAAGATAGCTGAGGAAGCAAGGAAGGCAAAGAAACCCAGACTTGGAGAATCTTCTGGAACCAAAGCTCCAGCTCCTCTGAAAGTCTCTTCTTCTGGTAAGTCTATTCCTCCTGTTACTTCTGTAATACCTATGATGGCCTCTTCTACTCCTCTCCCAACACCTCCCTTATTTACAACCTCTGAAATCCCTCCTTCAACCATCAGAACCTCTCAACCTCCACCTGTTCTAAAAGTTGCTCGTAATTTCACAACAACCTCTGACCCAAATCAACTATATCACCACAGCACTTCTTCTTCCTCATCCTCTGGACCAGAAACACCCCCATACTTTAGTGTTTCTTCATCATCATCCACAGAACACTCTGACCCAAACTCCCCAACAATAGCTGAAATCTATGCTAAAAATTTCGCTCCACAACCCACAAAACAATCTGAAGTAACCTCCACCCTCCGAACTTCTCTTCCACAACAAACAACAACCATCTCCTCTGAAAATCAAACTTCACTTCCACCACAACAAACAACCACCACACCCTCTGAAACCCAACCATCTGTAATTCGACCATCTGATCCTTATATCACCCCACCAATTATTCCCGCTGTACCTGGACCAGACTCTGACCCATTAGACCTAAATCCACTATATGCTTCATCCCCTAGTCTTCAACCAGACGCAGATTCTGAACTTCAAGCAGAATCTGAACCTCAACAAACTGAACCTCCCCATCTAAATCTCAGCCCTCAAAACTCTCCACCTCATTCACCTGAACCTGAACCTGAACTTACCATACCTACCCTTGAGGAGGCCATTATACAGGTTGCAGAAGCTTCAGTCCAGAAGATCAAGTCTCTGGCTAAAAACTCTGAAGTTAGTGATGATCCTAACTCTGTTAGGACACACTGGAACAGAGTCATTAGTTGGATGACCTCTGAGTCTTATAGGCTGAAGAGTATCTCTGAACAAGTCAGAAATGGCTACATCAGAGATGCTGAGGAAAGGCTCCAAGAGAGATTGGCCAGAGAAGCTGAGGCCAAAAGATTAGAGGAGGAAAGATTGGCTAAGGAAGCTGAAGAAAAAGCAAAAAGGTTAGAAGAAGAACGACTGGCAAAGGAAGCAGAACTTCTAAGGATTCAGGAAGCTGAAGCCAAGGCTCAGGCAGATGCAGAAGCCCAAGCTGCTGCTGAAGCTGAAGCTCAGCAGGCTCTGATTCAGGGGGAGTCTTCCTCTGCAATCCCTCTGATTCTTAACACTCTGAAAGAGATAAAGCAAGATCAGCAAGAGATCAAGAAAGATCAGAATGAGCTTCGTGCCAGGATGGACAAGCAAGATGCTTTGAATGAAAACATCCAGAACATGTTTGCCATGTTGCTTCAGAGACTTCCTCAACCTCCAAACCCTTAGGCACTTAGGATTTATTTTGTTTGCTTGCCTAGTGTTTTTGCTTCTGTTTTTTTTTGTTAGCTCTGATATTCTTCTTTGAATCTGATGTTTTTGACTGTTGTTTGCCTTTGTGCTTTTTAATGAAGTGTTTTTCTCTTTATTATTCTTTTTATTTTTTTTATGCCTTTTTTTTTTATTATGCCAAAAAGGGGGAGAAATTATTAAATAGCTCTGATGAAAATTATGTCTAAAACCTTAAGCATTCTGCAACAATTGTAGAAATAGCTCTGATATAAATAGCTTTGATTAAGTAAGTTTATCTAACATAAAATTTAAGCATTTACAGAAATTTTTCAGAAACTTAATTACTTGGAAAGCTCCGGTAAGAACTTCTGAACTCCCTAGCGCTAACTCAGGGGGAGCTTTTGTCTATCTGATCTAATATTTTTCATGTTTCATCTGATAATTTTATTTGTTTTGTCATCATCAAAAAGGGGGAATTGTAAGAACAAAAAGTGTTCTACAACAGACTCCATGATTTTGATGATAACAAAGGATGAAACCAAAAATGGCACCCTAACGAAAAGTTTCTAAGTGTGCAGGGTTCTAAAGAAAGAAGAAATAAATCTGATGATGTCATCAGATGCACAACAAGATCAGATACAAATTATCAAGTATCAGAAGCATCTAAAGTGGAATCTCGTTTCAAGAAGCTCTGACTCTGAACAAAACTGCAAAGTATCAGAAGCATCTGAACATAATGTAAAGTCGAGAAGCTCTGACTCTGAACAAATGTCTTCTATAAAACTCTGATATTTATCAGCGCTATCTGAACTCTCAAGAAATAACATCAGAAGCCAGATCCCAAGTTTCTCCAGATACATGAAGACTCTAATCAGAATTGTTAATCATGATGAAGTAACGTTTAAGCCAAGTTAAAGTTCTGCAAATGGATTTCCTCAATTAGAAAGAGACGTTAATCTCCACTTCCAAGAGAGAAGATACTACTTGTGGTAAGCAGTCACTTCTAAGAGAAAAAGTCTACTGCAGAAGCTATTAATGGAATGGCGTAACTACATCTCAATATCCAACAGATTCAACGCTACTTCAACTCTACTTCAACTCCTATAAATAGAGAAGAAATCTCATTCAGTAAGCAAGAAATCACTAGCCAAAACTATACTGAAATTATATCACGCTCAAGAAAAACATCCTTGTTCTTCAAAGATTTTCACTAAGCTTTTGCTTATCAAGTGAAAAATTTGTTCTTAAGTTTGTAATATTTGCTTTCTTAGAAGCACTCTAGATTACACATCTTGTATCTTATTTTTATTTGATTTCCTCAAGTGACTCTTTGTAGTCTGTAGACTTGAGAGGACTAAGAGATTTTCTTCTCTCTTAGGGGTTGTTTGTAATCTTTCAAGATTAGTGGATTAAGTCCTTGTTGAAGGCGAAATCACCTTGGCCGGGTGGACTGGAGTAGCTTTGTGTTTTAAGCGAACCAGTATAAAATCATTGTGTGATTTCATTTTGCAAAAGCGCTTATTTTTTTCAAACAATTCAAACCCCCCCTTTCTTGTTTTTCTCACCTTCACCCATTGCCTACGTACCATCACAAAGGTAGGATCAAAACCTCGTAGTTCGAGGTAAAAATCTCAAAGTATTGGTGAATTGATTTAATCAAAAGCCTTAAGGTCTTTTGTTATCAAAGGGAGAAAACTCAACCTAAACCAACAATCCACCATGTGAGGAGAGCTACAACATACTAGTGAGGGTTCCACCCTATAATAAGTATGGAAGACTTATAGTCCAATAACTAAGGAAAAGGTGAGGTTTACATCAACCAATATGATAACTCAAACCTATGGCTAATGTTTATGGAAAAGGTTTTAGCAAAGGTGGCCATTGGAACCACAAAAACAACTTGAAGTGAGTTGTATTTACAAGTTAGAAGTATTCACAAAATGAGGTCAAAGTTGACTTAAGATTCAATTCAAAATAAGTATTAATGAAAAGAGTTTGAAAAATCAAAGGTATATGGCCTAGGTTTCTAGTTTTGAAAACAATGTCAATGTTTGCACAAAATGAGTTTGGCTTGGGTAAGAGTGGAGAGAAGAAGAGAAGGGCTAGTCCTAAACATGCAAATATGAGAGGAGAGATAAAACCCTTGGAGTTCCTTTCTTGAGATCATAAAGATGATTCAAGATGCTCATTTCCTTTGGACTTAGAAAGCAACAAGCAATCAAAACAATTAAACATTCAAGCTCCTAGGATCTCCAATTGGCTTGTCTTTCTTAGCTTGGCTATTCATGACAATGGTCCTTCTTACTATCTCAAGTTTGGAATCCCTATCACACAAGAACAAACAATCAAAAAGTTCATAATGCAATAAGAGGAATGGACAAAGAAAGAGTTTTGGATTATGGGTCCTTTGAAGACAACTTCAAGATTAAGCATTCTAAAGGCATGAGGCCTAGTTGCTCTTCAACAAGATTAGCATTCTAAAGGCATGAGGCCTAGTTTCTCTTGAACTCCATTAAGCATAGGTGAGGTCCTAATTCTAAGTCCTTTCTCCTTTTGCATTGGGTTCACACAAACAATCACAAAACAATCACAAGGCAACAATATATTTATATACAATAATAAGCTCAAATGAGCAAAAGGAAAATGGCATAAACATAAACATGAGCTCAAATGAGCAAAGGGAAAAGGCAATATGAATAAAAGAGCAAGAAATTAAATTGCATTAAAGTAAATTGCAAGAATTAAATGCTTGAATTAAAAGTTAGTAATTAGTAATTAATGTTAGTGTGCCATAAGGCAATTTAGCGATATGTTAAGCAATCGTAAGTGGACTAATATAGTAGTCACACCTATCTATAGCCGGTCAATAAAACTATAGGCAAACAAACACAAGTTAGAGATCATGACTAGTAAGCCAAGCTCCTACAACTTGCCATGCCAAAAGAAAAGAGTGAAAGGCCTTGTATGGATTTTAGGTTTTTTTGCTTGACCAAAAAGCAACCTATCTTGGACACAAAGCAATTCACTTGATCTTTGATCAAGTTGAATTTGATTTGGATCAAAGAAGGTTAAGCCTTTCATATGTCAAGGCTAACCACAAATCATTAACTCATTGGCCAAAAGAAAAAGAAGAAGATGAAGATGAAATGAAATGAACAAATAGGAGGATTCAAATGACATAACCAAAACATAATGTCCAAATGTAAATGAAATCAACTTCAACCAATGGTAAACAGAAGGGAAATGAAGATTAGAAGTCAAGAAAGGTCAAACCTATTTTTGGTATTTTTTGGAATTAAAATAATACATAAAATAAAATGAATAAAGCATGGTCAAACTTCAAATTCAATTTAAATCAACTTGGATAAGTCCAATTGAATCATCATAAGTCTAACATGGTCAAACAAGGTTTGACAAATTTTCTCAACATTTTTTGAAAAAAGAAACTATTTTAAAATTAATTAAAAGCATTAAAATATAACACAAATGAATTAAAATCTCAAATAAATCTCAAATCAATTAAGAAATTGATGAGAAGATTTTCATAGACTTATCATGATCCAAATGTGTTAAGAAAATATTTTTGGAATTTTTGAATATCAAAAAGTATTTAAAATGAATTAAAAACTATTAAAAACAAAATAATTCACAAAAAATATTAAATTGAATCAGAAAAATAAATAAGAATCAGATTATGAAACTAGATTTTAAAAGATTGTTTTTGCAATTGGTCCCATATTTTTGTGATTCCAAATAAAAGAGTTATGAATTTTTGAAAATAAAAGGAATTAAAGAAAATAAAACAGAAATTATAAAAATAGAAAAAATCAGGAGCGCATGATCAACACTCATTAATTGACGTGGACCATCCTGCGGCTCTGAGGCGCGCGCGCATGGTGATCATTAGTCCAACGCGTAATAAAACAAATAAAAAAAAAGTCAAACAAGGCAAAGGCTGAGATTAGAAGGCTCATGTGAGATCCAAAGGCCAGAGCTCTTCCACGTGGGGACGGTGGTGGAAACCGCTGTCTTCTCCGGTGAGCAAACAGAAACCGGCCACCAGTTGCAGGTTTTGCAACTTCAACCAAACTACACGTGCCTTATATCAAATTAAAGCTAGGGTGATGTACATCACCCCTGTAACCTTAGATTTCTCTCAAGATCCCTATGGAAGGAGAAATGTGAGATGGAAAATCCAGGTGTTCAATCTGAAATGCAGCAATTCATGAAATTAAAGCCACCATTGACTTGCCTCTCACACGAGGACTTTAGAGAACCAAACAAACACAAGAAAATCACATCATATAAGGAGATTCAGATCAAAACAGTTGAGATGTAAACCTTTGAAGTGCAACTTTGATGAGCACGATCCAACCAAACTCTTGCTTGCAGCTTGATCTTGAGGTATGGTATGAGTGCAAGGCTAAGGAATAAGTGTTGAAGATCAACTGATTTTGTTGAAATTCAAACTTGAAAAGAGAAATGAAAATTCAGAATTCCTTTGGTGTGAGGTTGGGAATGAATTTCAGCAGAGCTTTAGGCGCCTTCAGGTTGATAATTGAATGAAGCAAGGTTCCTATTTATAGCTGAAATGCAAGGCAAGGTGAGGAGAAACTCGTGTGCATGATCTTTGGGTCCTCCATGCATGGGCCTGTACAGGCGCATGTGAGGCCCAAAACTAAATGGAAATGCAAGTTGAAGTCACTTGGAGTTGAAATGGACGTGCATTCTGAGTTGCATTGGCTTGTGCTTCAAGTTACAAAGTGAAATGCATAATTGATCACAAATGTTCCTCTCTTCGAAAGTCCTATATATAAAATCCAAAGATAGGCATGTGAGTAATGGTTGGAAGGGTCTTGACATAAGGAAAAAAAGCTATGTTGGAAAAAAATCCATTTGGAGTTTGGAAATTTATGAAAACTGATCATGAAGTTAGATGTACAAAACATGCCTTTGAAAAATTTGCCAAAAGTGACCAACTTCAAGCCCTTTTGTTTCAATTATGAAAGCCTCAAATAAAAAACCCTAAAACATAAAAGTTGTAGATATTTTCATGATAATCCATTTGGACTTATATTTTGCATCATTTGGATTTTTTATGAGAAAGTTGTGGGCACTTGAAGTTGGACATTTTCAAGATTCAATGGCTTTGTTCCAAAGTGACCTATAATGTTTTGTATTATCACATGTTTTTCTTTTAGGATTATGAAATTTTGTCCAACATAACATTTGAAGTATACATATTAATATTTCCAATTAAATTGGTATCACCTCTAAATCATAAAAAATGAAGGAGTTAGATCCTTGGGAAGTTGACCCAAAATTAGGGTTTCAGTCAAAATGACCTATAATGTTTTAAAATGAATGATGACCTTCCATGTTTCAAATGAATTTTGGGTGAACATTAAAGTTGTTCATATGATTCTTAAGAACATTTTTTATTTTGGGGTCATCTTCATTTGATTAACACATCAAAAGTTAGGTCTCAGTGGATTCCAATTTGGTCAGATGACTTGACTGGTCAACTTCTCAAGGCCAAACTTCAAATCTTGATTAATGAATGATTGAGGATACTCACATAAGCTCATATATGCATAAAATAATGAATGAAGGAACTTCCCTTGATTGAATTTGATCATAGGTTGAGGTTGCTTCATGAGCAATGCACAGTCAATGCACAGTTGAATTAGGGTTTCCTTGGGAAACAATCCTCAAGTCCTTTGGGTTATCTTTATCAAATTGACAAATTGAGATACTTGGGAAACATGTATGATGATTTAGAGCTTTTGGAACCATTGTCATGCTTGCTTTCATCTTCATCTAGCCACTTCATTGAGCATAGGAGCCTCCTAGGAGCAAGGGATCTCATGATTGCTTAAGCTTCAAAACAAAACAAGTTAGTGACATATTTTTGTGCTTTTGGTTAGTAATCAAAATAAGAAAAGCAATAATATACAATTCAAGCATGCTTGGTGATCTCAAACCAACTCACACAAGTCCCAACCCAAAGATTAAGGAGTCAAGATGCTATGATCCTTGAGGCAAATGCAATGTGCAATGATATGATGCCATGAGGGATCTTAGGGTCAAAATTAGGGTCTTACAACTTGGAAGTAAAACAATATTAACAATGGCAATATTAACAAGAGTTAGTAAAATGTTAGTCAAAAGTTAGTCAAGAGTTAATGGTGATTTTCCAACTTGGATAATTCTACAAGTATGCCACTAGCTCCCATGAAAGAAAAAATGGTCAAGTCTTCACATAATGTCATGAAGAATGGGAGACTTATAATCTCACTTACTAGAATGTTATGCCTTGAGGGTCAAATTTAGCTTTATGTTAAGCAGTCGTAATTGGACTTATGTATAAGTCACAACTATCTGAGGTCGGGCAATAAAAATTTAGGTTTTAATGCATGTTAGAGATTTGGTATGAAGAACCAAACTCCTAAAACATACCACACACTAAATGAAAAGATCAGGGGGGAGGGACCTATCTTAGTCATACTTGTATTGATTCATCTGACACAAGGTCATTGATGGATCAATTAATCTTTAGACATTAGAGATTTCATTGGTCAAATGGGGGAATATGGAAGAATAGGGATGAAGATAAAGAGGGAGGGAAAGATAGAAACACAAATTGATCATGAGAGGAATTTCATCAAATCAAAACCATCAATTCATTTAGGGAGATGAAATGTAAATTTCATCAATCCCCTAAATCCAATGGTTTTGATCCAACAAAAGTCAAATCAACCTTGACCAAGGCCCAAAGAGAAAGTCAAACATCACAAGACCATAAAAATGGCTCAATAATATTTTTACACATTTAATCAATTAAAAATAACATTAAAAATGAATTAAAATGCATTTTAATTTGGTCAAAACTTAAAATCCCTTCAAAACACCAAATAAATGGCCAAGGGATTTATCCTAGGCCAGACAAGGTCAAAGGACCTTAGACAAAAAATTTCGTGATTTTTAAAAAGTCAGAAGTATTTTTAAACAATTGAAAATATACACAAAAACATTTAATTCATGAAAAATATCAAAATTAATCCAAAAAAACAATTTTATTTAAGAATATGGAAGACAAATATATTTAAAGATTTTTCGTGAAAGTCCCATATTTTTTGGATTAAAAATGAAATTAATATGAATTAAACAAAATAAAGGGAATAAATGAAAATTCAGAAAATAAAAAGAAATTCAAAAAAACAAGGGCCATCAGATATCCCTCATTAATTGAGGTGACATATATGATGGTCACGCGTGCGTTATCCACGATACACCTCAGTCAAAGCATCACACGCGTGGTATACAAAAGTAAGGGTCCAGATTAAAACGTGGAACCAAGATCAGATGGTCTAGGCAATGTCAGCACACCACCGGAGCCATAGCTTCGGTCATCTTCTCCGGTGGACCTCACCGGAATGGTCCACCATAAACCAAATAGAAAATTGAAAGTGAGTATATATTTTTGAAGGAAAAATGCTCAGGAGCACGAATCTGGCCTCAATTCTCTCCAACTCCAAGTTTATTGAAAGATACGGGAATTTGAATTTTGAGGATCATGATTTGAGTTGCTTCGATTTGATCTCAAAGCAACTCAATCTTGTTGCCTACATTAGTAGGACTTCAGCAAACCAACAATCAATCAAAATGGATGAGAAATGAAGGAGAATCGAAGAAGAAAAGTTTCTGAAATTTCACCTTCGAGTAGCTTCAAATTGGCTTGATCTTGCTTCCAATTTGGCTTGGCTTGACTCTAAAAGCTTGCAGAAGATGATTTAGATGGTTAAAAAGCTTGGACTCTTGGAGTTTCAATTCAAAAATAGAACGAGAATTGAAACTCGATTTCTTAAGAAATCTTCAAGTTTATCCTTTCAATAGGGTTTGGGAGAGAATGAGGATGAAGCTTGGGCAAGAGATATCATTTCTGAGCTCAAGGCACTTGTATTTATAGGCTTGCTCATTGCTTTTTGCACACTTCAAAAATTTCCCAAAATTGAAAAAGTGAGATGCATGCTTGCATGGGCGTGTGGTAGGCCCATGAGATGATGTAATTCAGTCCAAAAATGATCATGAGCAATGCTGAAAGTGTAACATGAAGCAATGCATTTGAAATTGAAAAGTGGTAATGAGATTCATCCAAATGGAACCATGAAGAATAACCATGCGCGAGTCATCCAAACCTTGGCCAAATGAAGTGATTTTAGGCTTTTTGGAAAGGTGTGATCAAGGGGAACAACTTTCATGTTGAACACTTTTCTATTTGAAGCTTGGATCATGATTAATTTTGAGGTGGATGTTTGGAAAATCAAACATAATTGAAATTTATCTAAGTACCAAGTCAAATGTTCACTTCTTCCACCTTGAATAACTTTTGCTATGAGCTTCAAATGGAAAAAGTTCCTTCATCAAAGTTGTATCTATTTCAAACCTATTCAATTAGGTAATAATGTTGATCTCATTTGGGTTTGTCATGAGGAAGTTATGAATTTTAGAAGTTGAGGAAAATTCCTTGTTTAATGGAAATGGCCCAAAATGACCTATAATGTTTTCTCTTGGAACATGCCCTTGAAAGTTGAATTTGACATTTCTCAAAGAATAAAAGTTGGAGAGGACATCTTAAAATTGATCATGAAACTTGGATGTCCTTCTTCTCATAAAAATTGATCAAGTTATGATCCTTGTAAGTTGACCTTTTAATTAGGGTTCAGACAAAATGACGTATAATCATTCACCATAAAAAATGACGTTCCTAGGAAAACTAGATCTTGACTTCAACATGAAAGTTGTTTGGAATGTAATATGGAGTAACTTTTCTCTTGGAATTATTTTCATATGACAATAAACAATAAGCAATGAGCAATCCAGACATTATGAAGACCAAGGCATCAAATAAAGATAGCCACATCCAAGCAAGCACTCCAATAGCTAACAACCTTCATTGCATCAGATGAAATATTTCTTGATCAGCTCAGAACAAAGCATCAGACACAAGATCAAAATGACAATTAAGCACAAAGACAAAGTAGCAGATGAATTCAAACAAATCCCAAGGCTTGTATCAGATGAAGGCTCAGTCTAAAAATATTGGCATTGGCCAAGTCTTTTTTGCACAGGGAATGTTGCCTAATCCTAAGTCCAAAAGTTCATATCATATTCAACAGTCCACCAAATGTTTTTTTTAGGGATTTTGTTATTGTTAGGTAATTTAAGATCCTAAGACCATAAGCAAAAGCAAAACATACAAAGTATATGAATTCACAATATATGGCTCAAATAAGCAAAGTGAAAATAACATAAACA
Organism: Lathyrus oleraceus; assembly: GCF_024323335.1. Lineage (NCBI taxonomy): Eukaryota > Viridiplantae > Streptophyta > Magnoliopsida > Fabales > Fabaceae > Lathyrus > Lathyrus oleraceus. The sequence continues at coordinate 324,875,134 of NC_066584.1, read as the reverse complement.
TAAACAAGTTATATGAAGTGTAAATGGCAATGAATGATAAATGACTGAAATTTAAATTGCATAAAGTAAATGACTTGAAAGTAAAATAATATTAACAAGAGCAATATTAACAAGAGTTAGTCAAATGTTAGTCAAGAGTTAATGGTGATTTTCTAATTGATTAAGTCATTCTTTGAAGAACACTCAACCATTCATTCACAAGTTTGAAACCTTAAACCAAGACATCTTCCATAAGAAGGCATCCAACTTGGATAATTCTACAAGTATGCCACTAGCTCCCATGAAAGGAAAAAAGGTCAAGTCTCCACACAATGTCATGAAGAATGGGAGACTTACGATCTCACTTACTAGAATGTTATGCCTTGAGGATCAATGCCATGAAGGAATTATTTATTTATAGAAATAAAATAAAAAACACATGAGTAGACGCATGCTTCTAATATATATATATATATATATATATAGTTATTTGCAAATTTTTTTAAAAAATTATTATTATTATAAAAGAAATCAAAAAATGTGTTCGTCAGAGGAAATTATTAGACTTCTATTTAAATATATCTAGTTTTTTCTATTTTTAAAGTGTTCGCTAAGGAAAAAATATTAATATATATATATATATATATATATATATATATATATATATATATATATATATATATATATATATATATATATATATATATATATTCTTTTAGCATCAGACTTTATTTTAAATCCTCAAATCCTAAGACGAGAATTGGATTTTCTCAGAATCATCGACAGAATCCAAATTTCCGTCTCTTACAATACAGATTCAGAAACTGGCAAATTTTAAGGTAAAAACAATAATAGTTGTAAAACTATCCGTAAAAAAAACATAGCTGTAAACCTAGACATTCCCTCCCTACTACAATACATTGAAAATTCTAGTCCCAATTTTCCAGACTGCATTCTTCTTTCCAATGAAATTCCTAATTGAATTAAGTACGTGGGCAGCTCGATTAAATTGAACATGTTTCAATGCCCTGCAAGATAGAAACCAATGCAGACTTCAGAATTCTAATCCCATAAACCAGGTGTCACTTGCACTGAATTTCACTTAAATATCATTACTCATAATATGGCAACAAAAAGGAACATGTTTAGCCATTGTTGTCACAGAAACTTTAATGCAAAACTGGCTGATCGATACAGAACCTTAAACCTTTCACAATGTTTAAAACCAACCCAACAGAGTCAACAAAACACAAGGTTTATAAATTGATGAGTTACAGAATATGACATGTGTCCTTTCTGCACAATATTGTGCATGTTCCTGAAGATAACTTACTAGTATTCAAACCATACATCGAGAAGGTGGTTGAAAAACAGTTTAGATGAAGAGTATGATAGTGGTCATAACCTACAATTCTGAACTAATCTCTTCATAAATATCATTCAGACTAAAAATAATGCAATTAAGCCTTCGATTTCTTCCCTTTGGCTTCGTTATTCGGTTTGTTCTTGAATGGCAGGAAAGTCTTTCCACCCATGAATGGCCTGAGGACTTCTGGTATCTCTACCCCATTCTCCTTCTGGTTGTTCTCAAGTATGCAGCACATGGTCCTCTCAGTAGCAGTGAGAGTAGAGTTCAACAAATGAACGTATTTCTTCTCCTGCGAATTAGTCTGCAACAGGAAAAAAGATGCAAAGAATAACAGTCAAAATTATGAAATTACAGTCTTGTAGAAGGTTGAAATTAGTTAGCCAAAAGAACATATTGCCCATGGCAAACCATATGTATGCAGTCATTGACACACTTGAAAGCTATCAGCAGGGTCTAACAGCATAATGTATTAGGCCTATATACAGAAGTAAGCATCGTCATTACTAACAGCTATTCTCAGAATGTTTTAATGTAGATAAAATTTACTTGTCTGCAAAATATAATTTCAATGAAAAACTAGTCACCAGAGAAGAAAATATAATTTCAATAGATGCTACCCCAACACTCTCTCTAATATTGTCATTTCTAATCTTATCCTGTCTAGTCTTACCATACATCCAACACAACATCCTCATATCTGCTACACTTACTAGGAAATTCTGACATAAACTGGGAAAGATCTCTCTCTCTCCTCTGGAAATGAACATCATCCTAAAGTAATTGAATAATACTATGTAATAAAGCAATCAATATGATGTAATGAAGCCATCAATATGATGAACTTGGGCAAAACTGACCTTCTGTCCAAATCGAATTTCTAATTTTCTGGCCTGGTAGTCAGTACAATTTGAACAGGATACCAACTCCCTGTAAGTTTGAGAAGCTGGAAACCATGCTTCAAGATCATACTTCTTCGCAGCAGCGTCATTTAAAGCACCAGATACAATGGAAACAATTTGATATGGAATGTTCAACTGCAGTAAATAAAATGTAATTACATAAAATATTGAAACTAAAAAGGAGGGCGAAGAAAGCTATCAATTTAGGTTCAAAACAACCAAGATAACAATCTCTATGCAATAGAACAGCAAGATGAAATAGAATGATGTAATGACAGAAGACAGGCAATAATCTCTAACATACAACAAAGTCCTACTCCTACATATGAAACCTTACGAGAAATATTGAGATGCATTAAACATGAGTTTAGACATGTTTGACAAGTCAAAAACAAGACGGCAGACTAATCCCATAGATTAATTTTACCCTGGGATTCGGCAACCATTCCAAAACTATTCTCCCTCAGGTCCCATATATAAGAAACTTTTAGGACTTTTTGGTTCCAAATATTTTAAAAAAAAAAAAAAAGTCAAATGTGTCTTTTTTTTTATTGTAAAGAACTTTTTAACATTTCATATTAGTGGGTGTGAAAACATTCAATGCAAGGTTACATTAGTAAAACAACTTTCAAAATTACCATACTAAATGAGTGTCATTGGTTTTGACCTATGTGGCATCTGACAAAAGGCGTGCCAATGTCCGTGTCAGTATCAGACATTCGCACCTACACTTGTGATTACGTTTAATTTCTTTCTCAAATTATTATTGGTGTCGCCGTGTCAGTGTCAGTGTCGGGGTCAAATTTGAGGTGTCCGTGCTTCATAGGTTTTGATAATCTTTTCTTCTTATACATGAGTATTATATAATATATAACACCCATATACCTCAAGGGAGGGGAACGTAAACTACTCTTTTATAAATCGTTTCAAAACAAGAGCTCAAACGAAAAAAAATGACTTTATTATGAAGGACATTGCCGTACCGCCTTGTAAAATTCCTCAGAGTTCTTAAGCATTTCCTCGTGCATGACCCATGAATCATTGTCAACTGGGGAGGTAATGCAAAACTGCTCTACTTTTTCAAATTGGTGAACTCGGAATATTCCTAGAGTATCCCGACCGTGAGATCCAGCTTCTTTACGAAAGCAAGTTGAATATCCAGCATACCTGCAGAAAGTATGTTACCAAAATTAAAAATATAACATAGTTTTCCAGTTTTAATATGAAACATGTGAATAAATTCATGTTACCTAAGGGGTAGCTGGCTAGGGTGGATCCAATCATCTATATGATATGCACAAAGTGGCTGCTCTGCTGTTGCAATCAGATATTTGTCATCTCCTTCGCCAGTTACCTAATATAATATATCCTTAGATATGACCAGATCAAAGGAAAAGATTGGGGGTGGTCTTAGGCTTGCTACTAAGCACAGAAGTATTCATATTCTGTGGCCTCAAAACCTCAAATATAAAACTACCTTTAATATCTTCAATGATGCCATCCTAAAATACTCATTAATATAAGTTTTCTTTTTCAATAACTTATTTCATTGAACAAGTTTTCATGAATATCACGTTTCAGAATGCACACATTTTTTCTGTCAAAAACATAAGAAAGAATGTAACCAAAAAAAAAACATAAGAAAGAATGCAATTTAGTCTAAGATAGAGAAAATTGACTACACTTAGCTAAATTTCTCAGTAAGTGTGAGGTTAGATAGTTTTGTTTAAAATTGAGACTAAGCCGGTATGCTTCTTGTTTTAAAGTTTTAGCAAGGAAAAGGAAATCAATTCCTTTACAAAAATTTAAAATGGAAAATAAAATGAAACAAAGGTGGCATTTTTATCCTCATGCATGAAAATAAATCAACAGAAAAAATAAACACTGCAATAAGGTTTCTGACAGTTTGGCACCTTAAAAAGATAAAGCATGAGAATCTTAAAATCAAATTATAAGCTTGTAATAGACTACGAACTGTGTACAGATGCATCACTAGTATGTTTTTAATAAAATCAAATTAGCATGCTGTTCTCATTATTTTCTACTCTATTACACATGCTCTAATTTTACTCTTTTTCAAACAAAGCAAACTCAAAACCACCCAAATCAACATTTGAATTAACTTGAGAATTTTACCTTATAAAGCTCTTCATCAAATTGGGCTAATTGAGCACACTTGGACATTATATCTTTTCTCATGAAGAAAGGGGTTTGTAACAAGGTATATTCCCTTTTCCCCAAAAATGCGTTCCCGAAGTTGATTAGAGCTTGGTTAAGAAGAACGCCATCTCCTATGAGATAGAAACCTCTACCTCCAGCTACATCAGCTCCTATTATGTATCAAACAACATGGCAAAAAAAGATTAGGATACATTCAGAGAAGGTATATAATCAGAAATAAAGAACCTATCAAAAGCTACATCAGCCGAAACACAGCAATGTCCCATTAGTGATTAACATAAAAAGCTTCATCGGAAAAGACAGATGCAGTGAAAATGATGATGCGCAATTAAATATTAAGGCATCAAGCAACATGTTACATCAAACTAAAATACTCAACAGTGTCAAAATTGGGGATTGTAGCAGAAAGATATTGTGCAAATATGCACTAGTTCGACAGATAAACTAAAACACACAAAAAAATGATAAAGGAAGCAAACAAATAGATCAGAAGTATTGTGGTGAAAACAGAAACATTTGACACAGAATAACATTACAAATCTCAAAATCATAAATTAAATAGAATCACAAAAATTGAGTTTATGAATAAATTACAGACCTTTCTTCAAATTTGCTATCCCGAGAAGGTCAACAAGATCCACATGATTCTTGAGTTTAGGTTCTACTCTTTTCTCTCCCCAAGTTCTAACAACAGCATTGTTGGCCTAAAGCATTGATTTATGATTTATTCCATGAATTTTGAAGAGCTTATATAATCAAAGTAAAAGCAAACAGAACTAGATCAGACCTCATCATTACTGATTGGAACGGAATCATGGATGAGGTTACCAATGGTTTCCAATTTAGTATTCAAACTGTTTAGAGCTTCAAGAGCCTCAACCTCTTTATCCGCTATGGATTTCTTAATCACTTCAGATTCAGCAATCAACTTAGTTGCATCTTCACCAGCCTAACACGCAGATAAAAATCAACAACAATGGAATTTACAATTGCATGTTTATAAGTAAAAAGTAAAAATTGAATGTCGTGATGCTTACACGCTTGAGTTTGGAGACTTCCTTATTGTACTTGTTGAATTCTTTTCGGAGATTCTCCAACTGGAATTGACCTGCAACAAAACAAGATTAGATCGATGCCATTGTTATACGGTAAAGATTTAGAGATAGAGAGAGATGAGTACGCTCTCGCCATTGTTTGTCGAGACTGATAACTTCATCGACAATTTCAACGCTGGCGAATCGACGGCGTTGGGATTCGCGGACGAGTTCGGGGTTGCCACCCTTTTCTTCTCTGAATAGGTTGATGTCCAACATGTCTGCGGCCGTCAAACTCTCACCGGAAACTCGATGAAAATGGATGAATCAGGGTTTTGCAACTTAAACTAGGTTACTTTCATTTTACACACGTAAAATTAAAACCCATAAATAAAGGGTTTTTGCTACTTTATTATTTTTATTTTTTTTATCTCCTATTTTAAAATTAGATTTATTGATTTTTTTTTTTAGAGATTTTATCTTCTTCTAATTTAAGACTAAATTCTAATAACATGACACTTGACTTAATTCTGTATCAATATTTAGTTTTAAATTTAATTTAAATTAAAAGAGATTAAAATTATAGGATTTTGTATAACTTGGCATTTTTTTAATCAAAACAACTTTGTCTTAATTCAAAAAAACAAAGAAAATAAGACGATAGCAAGGATTCAATTTGCTAAGCCGACAAAATAAACAAATAAAAAAAAACTAATTATATTATCAACTTAGCTATATGAGCTCTAAGTTTGTCATTATACAATCCTATATATTATCATATCAATAATATTATCCATTATTTTAGTATTATCTACATTATTTATTGCAAAATATTTATCGTTGTGATATCGTCATATCCCATAGATTATCTCCGCAACAGCTAGCTTAAGGATGGATGCCATTCGCCCTTTCCCATTACTATGTTTAACTATCTATTCCAATTCATCATGTCATTCCTTAGGGTCGTGAGCAAAGAATTTTGCTCCAAATAATTTTTGATTTCGTACAGCCATAAAACATGTGGTCGAGGGTTTCCTCCCAGGGACAAAAACAACATGTGATGTTATCCATCAAATCAAATAGATGCAGTCTCGTTTTTGTGGGAGGTCTACCTTGGCAAGCAGGCCAGAGAGTCATCATAGCTATAGGTCTTGCAGTGTTACCATAGAAGATATGGTTCCAAGGTACTTGATCATTTCCAACATATCTCATCTTCAAGTAGACTTTCTTCATGTTAAATTTATTAGTGTATCATGTGATTCAAAGTAGCCTGCAATTGCACTAAGCTCTTTCTCTCTGTTTGAGAATTGCCCTCACAATCCACGAATAACTATCTATTTCTTTCATATTCATCAGAGTAACTCCTTTAATATAGTATGTATGCACTCATTTCACCCAAAGACTATCAGATTTATTACAAAGATTCCACGACAGCTTCAACATAGTTGTGTTATTCCATGAGTTCAACTCAATAATGTTCACCCCCCCCCCCACTTCTTAGGACTGCAAAAAAAAATTCAGGCAATAGGATTTTTCCTGCTAATGTCAGAACTACCAGTCCATATAAAGGATCTACAAACAACTTCAATTTTATGTATCACATGCGTTGGGAGAGGAAAGCATTGCATCCAATAATTAGTTATTGCAACCGATACACTTTAATGAGTTGGACCCTACCTGCATGGCTCAAAAGCCTACTTTTCCAATGCTTGATTATTCCAACTATTTTGTCAATAAGGCTCAGGTAATGAGGAATATATAATTGTTTTCTAGTCAAAGGAACCCCCAAATATTTGAAGGGGGAGCCTTCCAAAAGGTTGGTAATCCTTTTAATCGCTTCCTTTGCGCTCTCATCAACACCACCAAATAATCTTTACACTTTTGTCGTACCTCTAAAAATACGATCATTCGCGAGGCTCACGGAAAAATGTTCGAACAAAGTCATCACCAAACTTTATTTATTCCAATGAAGGAATAGGAAAATATCGATAAAACCTTTGAAAAGAACATGGTCGTCGCAACCATATTTGGGTTCGGGAGTCGATTACACAAGAGAAAGGTATTAACACCCCTCACATATGTTGTACTCAACGGGAATCTTTTAGTTAAATTTGTGATTTGAATGTTAGCTTATGTTAATTGTTTTCTTCAAGTGAATTAAAACAGAAAAGAGAAAAGAAAGGGGTCGCAAAAAAAATTATTAGTGCATCTGACAAGATTGCAGGTCTTGCTCCTACGTATCTCTGGATGCGATAGAGAACTCAAGGCATACGTAATTATGGGTAGAAAATATTTGTTTGTTGGTTGATTTTAGCAAAAGCTATTGTAATATCTCATATTCCCCTAAATGCTTAGTTGGATGTCAGAAGTTTCCAGTTGGGACAAACTTAGTTCCTAAGTGCTCTATTAGTTATTAGTTGAGGTCAATAGAGTAATTAATGAACTGATAAGAGATCAATCTTTATTAAAAGATACTAACTTTTATTAATTAGTATCTGGTCGAAAAAATAGCAAGTGTACTATTTTTCCTGTTATAGTAATAAAGGGGAAATTCCCCGAACGTCGATCTCAATGACTGCAAGTCAATATCGAGTTCAACTTATCATTCAATTAAACAAAAGTTATAATTGGGTTTTTTTAATTCAAAATTGTAATAATAAAGGCAAAAGCAAATAATAATGAAAATAAGGGTTTACAAGGTAAGAGGAAAAATGTCAGGGAAGGTGTATGATTTATCCCTGTAACAACTCTGAGTCATTATTGCATCAACAAATATCAATTACTACTAGTTCTCAAGGGTATTTTCTCCCAAATCCTTGGTGAGAAAACCTTTAATCATTCTACCCTAATTTCTATGTCCATGGGTAATTAGGGTGAAGTTAAGCTTTATTATATCAAGAATACTCTGATTCATACAGGGTATCCCTAGTCCTGGGTGATATCTACTGCAGAGTAACCTTATGAAAACCTTACTAATAGCGGTCCAGCCTAATTGATAACCATAAAACAATCTCGATTGGTTCGAAAGAGAAATCATTAAACACATCAAAAGGTTACCATAAGAATAATATTATAAATGCAAATGTAAACATAAATTCATTACAATTCTAAATCAGGGACACCCCCTAGCATTGGGGGTTTAACTACTCATATTGTTCAAAATGAATGTAAGATAAAAATTAGACATTACAAGTATTTGGATGACTTGGATCTGCAATCGCTTCCTCTCATGAAAACCTTTCGCTCTCCGAACTCCTTTCTCTCTGTAATACTTGATTACTTGACAATATTGTGTTTGCCTCGTTCCAAGATGCTCTTTTCTTTGGTAGAAGATTCTCTTATATAGTGAAAATTCTAAGCAAAAGATGGACAACTCCAAAAATATCTTCACAAGCTCGATGATCCAAAGCCCGTAAAAAAATGAAATTATGGGCCTGGGATGACACGGCCCGTGTCAGTTCACTGCTTAGCTTGACACGCCCATGGGAGCTCAACACGGCCGAGAAAAAGGCCTGACACGGGCCATGTCAGCTGACACGGTTGGCCGTGTCAGGCTAATGTTTCATCTTTTATCCTCCTTTTGCCTGACATGGCCCGTGTCAGGTGACATGGGTGGCCGTGTCAGGCCTCCCGTGCTGAAGATTTTCCATTCCTTCGCTTGCCGAAATTCCGCACTGTCTCGCTCCGAGTTCCTCGGTTCTTCCACCTGGACCTATACACAGATATCCTACGCGTAAAATCCTAAAAATATAAAGTAAACATGACAATGAATGGAAATGCTCAAATATTATACGGGAATTAAAATTGCCTTGAAAAGTACCAAAATGCTTGCACAATGTCTCAAAATCCTCGGTTTCTTGTCGGATCAGTAACGAAAACTTAATGAAAATGGTAATTGATCACAACCCCAAACTTAGATCATTGATTGTCCTTAAGTAATGTTTCAGATGACACTGCGTATCACTTCCCAATATTCTTTATTTTTCCTGACACTGCTGAGATCATTCGCTAACGCCTTCACTCTTCCTTTTATAGTTCTTGCTTTTCCTTGTGAGTTTTCAGTCGTACTTCCACTTCGAGGCACTGTTTTACTATCATATTCTCACAAAGTCTCTCGGGGTTAAGTGTTTTCACTCATAATTCAGAACATGCAATACCGACTTATAAGTTTGAATAGTTTCTCCTTTCATATCGCCTACATACAACACACACTTTTTGAGGTCTTTCGGGTTGTAACGAGGCTTGGGTTATGGTGTGGATATTCAAACAAAATGGGAAACTAGTGGTTTTTGGTTCAGAGTCAATGTTACTATTATTTTCATTGTGTTGGTTCATTTTCCTTCTTTTCCTTTCTTAAAATTCTCTCTTTTTTTTCTTTAGCTCGGGTTTTTCTTTGTTATTCTTGTTTTGCAACCAAGTGCCCTTCTTTGGCTAGTACTTCTTTTGAACCCTCGAGTTTATTTTCTTTTCTCTTTTTTTTCTCGATGATTCTCTCTTCTTTTTTTCCGCACTCACCTTGGCTTTTGGAACTTATGGGGTTTTACCCCAAACTTAGAATTTCAACACAGCTTAATAATATTAACTTGACTTTGAACAGGGTAACGAAGTGTTTTAGCCGTGGGGTACATTTATGGGGTTAAACAAACAATGAATATAGGCTCAAATGGGGTTTACAACGGATAGAATTATTGGGACGACTAGAAAGGCTCAAGGTTATATTCAAACAACGTGCCTCAATGTGTGTAGATATGCAGTGACAGTTGTCGCATCCGCGAAAAACAATCGGCGGGAAAAACAAAACAAACAGAGCCGCCACCGTGCGTTATTTATCCCAAACGAGGGAAAGGAAACGCTCGAAGTAAACCTGGAAAGGAATGGTCTTACGACCGGAGATTACAGGGTACGGGAGTCGGTTATGCGAAGGGAAGGTATTAGCACCCCTACGCATCTGTCGTACTCGACGGGATCCACGCTCAAAAGAATAGAAGAAAGGTTGCTAAACATTGCTCAAAAGAATGCACACACATACTGGAAACAACACAAGTGGGAGAAGAGGGGAACGGGCTCGCTAGGATATCGCATCCTATGCCTACGTATCTCATCTGGAATGAGAGTCAGAGCTACCGTAGTTCGGCTCACGCACGCCGAAATAAAACCCACACGGGAAACCGACTGCCAATCGCTGGACTTACGTCAGACTCCGAACCAACAAACACACACAGGAAACCAACTGCCAATCGCCGGACTTACGTCAGACTCCACCCAAACAAACACCAATAGGATACGGACTGCCAATCGCTGGTCTTACATCCATATCCTAACACACACAAGAAGGTTAACAAACAAACAAGTTAATAGGGAGTCTGGAACTCGAGCCTAATAACTGCCAAGCAAACACACTCAAAAAAGAAAAAAGGGTGCCCGGAGAGATCTCGCACGATCTCCTGCCTACGTACCTCATCTGGTATGAGGATCAGGGCAACGTAGTTCCCCTTAACAGGGGAGAAACTTTCTCCTAACCAGAGACTGGGAAATGACAAACTAAAATGGAGACTGACTCGAGCCTAATAGTTATCATGTAATCCACAATGGTCCTAGGTTGAGGTTTCTATCTAACTTGCACAGGCAGCAAGCTATCCTAAACAGCACAGTCAAACACATACAAGCAATTAGCACACACTATATACAAACAAAGTGGGCTCACACAAGGTTAGGCTGTGAAACACAAGCCAACTGGAATCAGGTGTAGTTAGCTCTTAACCCTAACATTGAGAGTTAGGGTGAAGCAGATGAAATGGGAAGTGAGGATAAGACCTCACAGCTCTTATCCCTGGCCTGGGAGAGCTTCAAACAAATGAAAGTGGGAGTTCAGAAAGTTGGAACTCTTCTCCACATATGACTGACACAACAAAGATCTTGGGTTGATATCCTCAATGCATCAACACATGGTGTGTGAGCAAAGTGGATGACACACTGACTAGCAGGAGATGGACTACACATCTCTTTTATCTGCCAATTGCCTCATAAGAGGACTTTTCCTGCTTGGGACAAATTTAAACATTCACAAGCATTGTCTCTTAAGGAGGACTTCAGACAGGTGCCTGCCCACATAACAGGACAGGTCTTCCAGACTACATGAAGTCAGAGAGTTATACCTATGTGGTTAAGCAACCAAGCAAAAGCAAGTTCAAATTGAACTTAAGCAACTAATGCACCTGTGGAAACATCAAACAAATCAGTACAACTGTACAGACAAACAACCAACAGTTAATATCAACAGTCAAACCCAATAAGCAAAGGCATAAGCCACAAGTCAAGCTCAAATGAGTTAACAACCCTACAAAACACACAAGGTTAGTAGTCATAAGTAAACATCAAAGGCTCAAGTGATAGAGCACCGACAACTAAGGAACTTGAATGCTCCACCTGAAATCAAAGCTCAAACATAAGCAACCAACCACTAGGTCAAAGCCTAGGGTCAAAGATGGAGAAAAAATCCAAAACAGAACATGAAATTTGACATGAATCAACTTCATTCAATCAAGAACACAATCCAAAAGGTCCCATCTCATTACCATTAACCAAATCCATTTCATGAACCAAATATGGCAAGGTATGCAAATTGTGACCACATTGTGACATCAGAATGAACAAATGCACAATAATTCAAAAATGCTTCAAATAATCTTGGCAAAATTCATGGGTAAACAGAACATACAACATGATCATCACACAAAAAATTAGAGCATTTGGACAACATTAGGCATGGTAATCAAATTGCATAAGTCAAGGCAAGCACAAACAAGCACATGTGTGACACCAAATGTCACACCAACTTAGCATAGGCCTAAAACAGAAATGAAACATGGTAAAAACCTCAAACCAAATCCAAAACACCATTCAACATGTCTAGAAATAGTGTGCAAAGTTTCACATTCATAGGATAAAGAACAAGCATTTCACAATCAAATGAAGTTCAAGGCATTTCAAAAGCTCAAATGTGACCATCCAGAATGAAAAATCTCAATCAAATCAGAAATCAATCCAAAAATTCCAACAAAAATCATGAGCAATCACAACATCTATATCAATCATCATGCAAAAAATCAGGACATTTGTATATCATTTGGAATGGAAAATTCATCCACCAAGTTGGACATCACAAGGTGTGACACAAATTGTCACACCTAACTTAGAAAAATCATAAAACAGAAATGACACATGATAAAAATGCAAACTCAACACCAAAATGTCCAGATAGATGTCTAGTTATAGCATACAAAATTTCATGAGCATTGGATAAGAATCAAGCATTTCACAAATGATATGGCAAGGCAAGGTCAAATGTGGACACATGTTCAAACTTTCTAGCACCAAAAATTAATCAGCCAAGCACAATTTATGAATTAATCATAAAAAAAAACTAGAGAGAAAATGGAATGCAATGCAAAAATCCTCATATTTTTTGGAGCATTATTTAATTATTTATGAATTTTTAAAGATGATAAAAAAAATGTAAGAGAAGCATGTGAACATGAATGGAGGGAAATTGGAAAATATGTATGGCATTTGGGAAATGGCTACAGCGGGGAATCGAACCCGGAGCCAATTCAAAATGGCGCGCTGCATGGGCTTCAGCCTGCACCAATCATGTGCGAGCCCTAGCGCAAACCTTCAGCCACGCTTTCCTATTACCAAAATTGATCAAAAAACCGTTGCCAAAGACCTGGAATCATCTTCTTCATCGGGCACGCGTATGAACAGTGGAGCTTCATCATGATCAAGAACAATCGTTCCAGATTTTGAAATTAAACATACCAATGTATAGATCTTTCAATGTACATCACAAATCAACGCATGGCTAAGCCTAAATCATCACATCCAAAGAGAATCGAAGCAATCAAGTATCATGCACAAAACTTCAAATCACCATAACTCGTTCAATTTTGCATGGAATTTAGTGGTTCAAAGCTCAGAATCATCAGTGTTCTTAGATCTACAAGTATAGCATGATAATTTTAAGAAATAAAGAGATCGAATCCATGACCTCTTGAAGAGCAGCTTTAGAATTTGCTTGGTTCAGGCTTTGTAATGGCTTCAATGTTGCTCCAGAATGCTTGTGCAAGTAATTGGAAGAGAGATTAAGGCTTAATTATGCACGACTTCAACAAATTTTGGATCCACCATCAATGAACTCAAGCTTTGAATATGCTTTAAACATGCACGAATTCTCTTGATTCTTCCTTCAATCTTACTCCATGATGCTTCCAGATGATGAATTGATCCAAAGAAATGCAAGTTGTTTGAAGAAAATTGAAGAAAAAAGTGAGAGAGAATTTTGATGAATTTTGTGATTCTAGATCTAAGATTGGGAATTGTGAAAAACAGTTAGAGATTAGACTTATATATGCAATGTTAATCATGATTAGGAAAGGATTAAGGCAATGCTAATGGAATTAGTGAATTATGGAGTGTTTTGGCAAATTGAGTTTTTCACCCTTATGCATGAAAATGCATGGTGAACAGTACGAATTTCCACTTAATTTCACTCAAAAATCTGTTTTAGAGCCAATGGTGATGGTCACATGTGCAAATGATGTACAAAATTTAAATTCCAATTTTTCCCTCCAAAAATGCAAGAACTGGCAAATGATTATGTGATGACAATTGATGTAATGCAGTGTATGTTTTGGAAACTAGAGGTTAAAAGGAGAATTTAGCAAAAAGAACCACTTGAATTGGAGTTTTGGTTGAGAAGTTATGCCCATTTGAAGTTCAATGTTCACTTTGTTAAGATTTGATCACATCTCCTTAACCACACATGAGAAATTGATGATATTGGACTTTTTGGAAATGGGAGAGAAATATCTACAACTTTCATGTTCAACAAAATTTCATTTGAAGCTTTCTTGATGATGTAATCTTGAGTTGAAAACCTTTCCATTTTTGGCAATTTCAAATTATAGGTCACTTTCTATTTTTGGAAAGTTTTGTCCTGACTTTATTTTCTTCAATGTTGATGTTTGAAATGTCAAATGAGACTTGTTTGAACATGAATGAAGTATTTCTAATCACTTCCCACCTTCAAATCCAACAGTTGACTTGCAGTTGACTTTTGTAGTTGATAGATGACTTGGCCATGCACAGATGATTTTGAGCCTCAACCTCTTGATGAAATGGCTCTAGAATGAAACCCTAGCTTATACAAGCTCAACAAAATCATATGATGATCTCCATCTCAACAAAGACCTCATCTCCTTGAAAAACCCTGATTGGTATAATACAACTGATTAGGGTTGACCAGAGGTCAAAATCCTAATCCCAAGGAATCTGAGCATGAATAATGAACCTCTTGGTGACGATAATGTACCATTCCAACCAAGATAATACCCAACCTCCTTGAGGAACCAAAAACCCTAATTGAAGCACAAACCTCAGATGGCTAGTGATCAATTCAATAGGACCCTTAGGCTTGCATCTCTTAACCTCTTTATCTTTTGAGCAAGACTTAGGAGGATGACTTGTTTATTTCTCATGGTATGCAATATGCAAATGCCTAATGTCCTACAAAATAAAATGCAATATGCTAAGCTAGTCCCAAGAGAGAAGGGCAAATTTTGAGGTGTTACAGCTGCCCCTATTCAATCCACTGTGAACCTGTCGATATGAATAGCCTCGACTTTCAGATGATCAGGGTGAAGAGTGATTGAATACCAAGAACAGACGAACAATTTGCACTCTGATGGGAAATAATTAACAATGCCTGTCAGAATCGGCGAAGAAGCAATTCTCAAAAGAAGAATCCATCTGATACGGAGAAAGTCGGCCTGAATACCGAAAAGAACGTTGACCTGAATACCAAAATAAATGGTAACACCGGAATAACCATGTGTCATACCCCAAAATTTACCCGTTAATATTACAAGGCATTTTTCAAGGCACTCCAACTTATTTTTCAAGACATTGACCTTAAAGGACCGAAGACCCAGCTCACAAATGGCCCAATCCAGAAAATGGCCCAAATTGGCATGCTCGCTAGGCGAGCAAATCCTTCGCCTAGCGAACCCTTCGCTACAATACTCGCCTAGCGAAGCTTGCGAATACCAGAAAATTCTGGGCTTCATTCTGAGCCCATTAGGTCACAACAAACCATTATAAATACCAACATTTCAGTCAGAAAGAAAGAAAAAGGCAGAACGAAAACGGAGGAAGGAGAACCCTAGCAAGCAAACCCTAACGCTCACAGACGGCAAACCCTGGAGGCAAACCCTGAAGGAACTCAGTGGCATCAAGGTTACCTCTGCCCAATTCAATCCGATTTGCCAATCCAAGGTCGCAATTCAATTTGCAAACAGGTTTGCATTGCTATTACCGCCTTATGTTCTTAATTTGCATATGGCATTATGATTAAATTTATGAAAATATCTTAAGTTTGGCATGTGAATTTTTAGTATGTATCTGTATACCTTAAATGATTAACCATGTAATTGCTGTAATGAAAGCCATAAGGCATAAAATTGGCTGAAATTGTACTGTTATCAAAACCGGAATCCGCAGCCGCTCGCTAGCACATCGCTAAGTGAGCATGCAGCGAGTATTCGCTAAGCCTTCGCTAGGCGAAGCAGGAGCGAACGTGACAGTAGCTGGCTTTTCTGTTCTGATTTTTTTTTTGCTCATCTAACATGTTTTATCATAGCCATGCATTGTTTATCTGATCCTATTACTGTTGTGATTTCTTTTGTGGGGTAATTCTCGATTGCACCCTGATTTGGTATTCTGACATGTTTGCTGAGTTTTGTAAAGGTTCACCTATCCCCGGAAAAGATAGCTTGGTAGGTATTCCACTTTATTTGTGGGATACCCTTGTGGAGATTCACCCTAAATCACTTAACTGATTTTAATGTATTAATTTTAATGTGGAGACCCACCCTAAATTACCTAGCTGATTTTAATGTATTGATTTCATCGATGTTAATGTGGACCTAATTACTTAATCGATTACGGCTATCTAATTAATTGTAAAACTTTGCCCTTTAAATATGCGATCTTGGACCTCTCTTTGTTACCCTACGATATTACGGTATTATGGTCATGTCCCGCGAATGTGGGGATGCACTTAGCAAAGACCCTTCGGTTAAATCATCATAGTCCCTCGAATGTTGCCTTTGTCCCTCGATGACCCTTCGGTATAGCCTACGGTTAAACGATGATCGTCCCTTCGAATGCTAAGGTATCCTTACAAATGCTGCCTTCAATGACCAATCGATGACCCTACGATGACCCTTTTACATCCAAAGGATAAAACTACTTACTCCTCAATAGTAAGGACAATTTTACCCTCATAAGGATAGGAAATGCCCATAAAGACCTTGGGTAGGTATAACTCCTAAATGCTTGCTCACAACTTAAACTACTTTTCACACCTCACACTTTTCAAAACCTCCATTAGAAAATCACCACTTGGCATAAATTCGTACTAGAATCATTGTCAAGTTATATTTTTCTAAATAGCTTTCAAAATTAAACGAGATAAATACTTTGTATACATTCGTACAAGAATCATTACAAAGTTAAACTCTCTTTTCAAAACATTTTCTAAACAACTCTCACACACTTTTTCAGACAAGAAAAACATAAGTGATCAAGCAATTAAGAGCCCATGGATAACCATGGATACAAAGGGTGCTAACACCTTCCCTTTGTATAATGTACCTCCCGAACCCAAAATCTAATTAAGGTCTTTCCTGTTCTTTTCCACCTTTCCTTATTGGATGAAAGAAAAGTCGGTGGCGACTCTTGCTAACCGCGACATTTGCTTTCCAAAAGCAAAACACCTAAAGTCAGTTCACCGTATGACAGAACTGGCGACTTTGCTGGGGACTACAAAGAGAGGTCACCTTAAAAAATCATTTATGTTTTCAAATTGTTCCTTCTTTTAAGGGAGTTTTTTTTGAGTGAAAGATCCTACACCCGGATCTAGTGTACCTTAGGTAAGTAGCAATAGATCATCGCGACTATCCGGCGTATACTGGAATGGTTAAAATGATGGCTACGGTTAATGTGACACTTTGGATGTCCTGATGTTCCTCATGTTTACTTGAGGAAAATTTGGCATTCGCGTGGTGTCATCAAAGCATTAACCAGACCTTTAGAATCCTAATTGACTCATCCTAGCCATCAGAAAGTAGTGAGATAACTGACTTTGGTTCCGACTGGGGTTGGTTGATACTCGATACTACACTCTTTGAGATTGGACTTTAGGGAAGCTTCGGTCAACCACTTGGTGTTGCACTAAAGTGGACTTAAAGGAAGGTCAATGATTTGAGATCCTTCTAGAACCCGGTTACTATTCTAGGACAGGTTGAACCAACCAAACTTCAGTGGGGAGGGTACTTGCCTATGGAACTCATGCAAGCCTTAAAACCTAGGAATGATTGTTGTGTGACTTGCTTGTGCTTGTTATTTACATAACATCATAACATCATAACATCATGACATTGTGCTAACCATTTCAAGGACTTAGGGATTTAGCTTTGCTCCGTTAAACAGGTTATGGCTTCCAGGAAGACTATCCGGATTAATCTTGTAGCAATCTCTCCTCAACTCAAGGATTTAGTGTCAGAACTTCCCGATCATGCTCAGCTCATCAAGAAACATGGTTCTCTTCTCAATTTGGTTACCACTGGGTTCAAAGAAGATATGGTGAGAGTTTTATTCCAGTTCTTCGACCCTAAACATCATTGCTTCACATTCCCAGATTATCAGTTGGTGCCCACATTAGAAGAATTCTCCAGACTGCTTGGGATACCTATCCTTTATCAAATACCTTTCAGTGGTTTAGAAAAGATTCTGAAGTTTGAAGAAGTTGCCGCAGCTTTACACATGACAAAGTCCGACATTGAAGCTAATTGGGTAGCAAGGAGTGGAGTTAAGGGTTTACTTGCCAAATTCCTGACAAATAAGGCCCGAGAATTCTTAAAGGTTATGAATGTCCATGCTTTCGAAGATGTCCTAGCATTACTAATCTATGGTTTGGTGTTATTTCCTAATCCAGACCAATTCATAGACATGAATGCTATTAAGATATTTCTCACTCATAACCCTGTGCCTACCTTGCTTGGAGACATTTTGCATTCCCTTCACACCCGTACTATGAAGAGACAAGGGACCCTCATGTGTTGCGTACCTTTATTGTCTAGGTGGTTTATTTCGCACCTTCCTCAGTCAGTCTTGGAGAACGAGCAGAATTTGAAATGGTCTCAAAGGATAATGTTGCTCTCCCATTCAGACATCCGTTGGTGTCCTCATCTCAAAGAAGATGTTATCCTCATCGACCGTTGTGGAGAATTCTCTAATGTACCACTCTTGGGGATAAGAGGAGGTATTACTTATAACCCAGCTTTAGCCCTACGCCAGTTTGGTTATGCTCGAAGAGATGGTCCGCATGAGATAATTATCCAAGGCGTTGTGTTTGACTATGACAACGATTCCCAAGGTCTCCGCCAAAGGTTTGTACGAGCTTGGGGCATGTTGAAAAGAAGTACTTTAGGACAGAAAAACTCTATTCCTATGGAACCTTATCTCAGATGGGTACGCGCCAGAGCTCGTGAACTTGTCATGCCATATCTTGCAATCGGACCTCAGATTGTCGAACCAGAAATTGAAGGAGGTACTCCTCAGATCATTCCTTATCCAGATATGCCTACCAATGTTGAAGAACTGAAGAGATCCTGGATCTAGTTGAGAGAAGAAAGGGATACTTTTGAGACTCAGTTCGTTGCAGAAAGGAAGAAAGTGTTAGAACTTACCAGTCAGCTTAATGAGGAACGAAGACTCAATGCATATCTTCGCCCAAAAAGAAGTCGCCCCTGGGAGACTTGAGCTTTCATTGTATTTTTATTATTATTCTTTTTGTAATGAACATTGATTAAAGAAATTAGTAATATAAATTTCTCTCTTGTTGGTGGTTTACGCAAAGCTAAATTCCAAAAGTCCTTGAAAACATTTCATACATTGCATAGCATAACATTGCATAACAGGTATTCTAAAAGATCAATATTCTCACGACCTTCCTTCTAAACAGAAACATGGCCCTCGAACAAACTGTCAAGGATCTCCAGGCTCAGAATGCTCAATTCCAGGAGATGATGCTGAGCTTATCCAAGGGGCAGGAAGAACTGAAGGCTCTCTTGCTCGAGAAGAAGAAAGACCAGAAACCTGTGAGTTACATTAACCCGGGAAGAAGGCGTAAAGGACAGGTTGCAGGAGTCAAGATTAGACTTCCGAAGGATCAAGAGGAGGAGACAGAAAATGATTCGGGAGAGGAGGATGTTGATCTCTTCAACTCTGAGGACGACGATGAAGATTATGAGAATGAACAGTACTCTCCAAGAGATGGCAAGTACAAGTTGCTGGAAGAATGTATGCTAGCTATGGAGGGTCAGAAGGCGCCCGGCCTGGATTTCGAAAGCTTAGGTCTGGTCTCTGATGTGGTCATTCCTCGCAAATTCAAGATCCCCACTTTCACTAAGTACGATGGTGCATCTTGTCCTCAGATGCATTTGAGAGCTTATGTGAGAAAGATTCAGCCGTATACCACTGATAGGAAGCTATGGATCCATTTCTTCCAAGAGAGTCTATCTGGCACACAGTTGGAATGGTATTATCAGCTTGAGAGCTCTAACATCCGCACCTGGACTGATTTGGCAACAGCTTTCTACAAGCACTATCAGTATAATTCTGAATTAGCACCTACTCGGCTACAGTTGCAGAATATGACTATGGGATCTAAAGAAAGCTTCAAAGAGTATGCTCAAAAATGGAGAGATTTGGCTGGCAGAGTCAAACCCCCTATGACTGATCGAGAATTAGTGGACATGTTCATGAGCACATTGACTGGTCCATTCTACAGCCATCTACTGGGAAGTTCTTCATCGGGTTTCACTGAACTTATATTGACCGGTGAACGTGTTGAAAGCGGCATTCGAAGTGGAAAGATACAGGCGACTACCTCTGCAAGCACCAAAAGGTCCTACCAGGGGAGGAATGAATCAAATGCTGTGTACGGTCAAAAGGGTTGTAACAAGAAAAATCGTGACCATACCATTGGAGCAGTTACGATTGCAGCACCGCCACCTCAAAACTTCCAGCACAGACAAGACAGGCCAAGGAGGCAGTTTACCAAGATCAATATGACTTTAGCACAGGCACTGCAGGGTATGCTAAAAGAAAATTTGATTACCCTCAAAGATCCTCCTACGAATCCCAACACTACTTCTCCTCGTTATAATCCCAATGCCAGGTGTGCGTATCACTCCGGTAGCCCCGGGCATGATACAAACGATTGTTGGTCGCTGAAGAATAAAATCCAGGATATGATCGACGCTGGGGAAATTGAATTTGAGCCTCCGGAGACTCCTAATGTCGTCACTGCACCTATGCCTAATCATGACAAGGCTGTTAATGCTGTGGATGACAATTCTCACATTTCTAATGTAGCTGACTTAGCATCTCCTCTCCTGGCCATCAAGAAGAAGTTGTTGCAAGCTGGTTTATTTCCAGGTTGTGCTGAAAATTGCGATCTCTGCATACTCCGACCCAATGATTGTTTGAAGTTGAAGAATGGTATTCAACGGCTGATGGACGATCATACAATTCTCTTCGAAAGGGTTCCTAATGTGGAAGACCCTATTGAAGAAATATTTGTGATTGCTAAGTCCAAAGTTCCAGTGAAGATTACCGCTCCTAGAGTACCTGTGAAGATTACTGCTGAACCCAAGGTAGCTCCCCTGATCATTACTGCACCTGGCCCAGTACCATATTCCTCAAGCAAAGCCATTCCATGGAATTATGGAGGTGATGTTTACATCCATGGTGTAAAGCAAGATGATAATTCTGCTAATTCTGATGATGTTGACATTGTTGGGACTAGTAGAATTACTCGAAGCGGAAGGATCTTTTCTCCAGAGATCTCACCTTCAGTCCCCGAAAATCGAGGAAAGGAACCAGTCAACCCTTCTCAGTCAGAGACACCGGTCGAAGTTACTACTGAAGATGTTGCCAAACAAGAAATGGAAGAAGTGCTGAAAATCATCCGCAAGAGTGATTTTGATGTGGTAGAACAGTTGGGGCACACCCCTTCTAAGATCTCGATGTTATCCTTGTTGTTATCTTCTGAATCTCATGCCAATGCCTTGATAAAATTCTTGAAGACCGCTCATGTACCTCAGGAGACCTCCGTCGATCAGTTCGAAAACTATGTTGCTAACCTGACTGTTGACAATGGCCTAGGTTTTTCCAATGCTGACCTGACACCAGCAGGGAAGAATCACAATAAAGCTCTGCATATCTCCATTGAGTGTAAAGGGATCACCTTGTCTCATGTGTTGATCGATAATGGCTCTTCTTTGAATGTGCTACCGAAAGCCGTGCTCGATAAACTTGACTGCAAGAGCATTGAACTGAAGCCTAGTGACATTGTGGTGCGTGCTTACGATGGTGCGAAGAGTGTTGTCCATGGTGAAGTGGTCCTCCCTATCAAGATAGGACCTCAAGTCTTCAACACTACCTTTCATGTAATGAACATTCGTCCCGCCTATTCCTGCTTGCTGGGACGCCCTTGGATTCATGGGGCAAGTGCTGTAGCTTCGTCTCTCCATCAAAAGCTGAGATATCCAATAGAGGGTAAGGTCGTTACTGTGTGTGGGGAAGAAGAGTATATTGTCAGTAGTGTGCATACCTTCAGATACGTCGAGATGGATGGTGAATTCTTTGAGACTCCGTCTCAGTCATTTGAAGTAGTTCCTCCGACTAATCCTGTCCTTAAGCCAACTTCCTGTGCGCCCAAGGTTATTCGTGCTCCTCCTACTATGATTTCTCTGAAAGATGCTCAAGCTGTGGTTGAAGATGGTGGTTGTACTGGCTGGGGTCAACTGATCAATGTACCGTACAAGTCTGATAGATTCGGCCTGGGGTTTAACTCTGAGAAGATAGTCAAAGATCAGATTAATGCTATAGAAGATGCTGACAGCGACTGCGACCTGGATAGCTGGGTTTACCCAACAATTGGTGACGGACTCAATAATTGGAAGGCTAAAGACACTATCCCGATTTCCTTTAGTCAGGAGTAATTGTTATTGTCTGTTTTAGTGTTGCAATTTTTTTCTTATTTTTTTTATTTTTTACAATTGAACTTCTTAAAGCATTGTGTCTATGCCCGGGGCACAATAGCTAATTTGTTAAGGGTTTGTCATTTCATAAGCATATTTACATTCAATAAATCAATGGACTTTTTGCATTCAAATATCGCGCTCTTTATCTTTCCTGTCACCTTCCAAACAAGCTATGTTTTCTTACCCACACTCACGTAACAAATTGCAGATCCGTACCCACTCTGGATCCTGTTGATAATAGTTCTACTACTGTTCATTGTGACTTTGAAAATCCGATCTACCAAGCCGAGGATGGAAGTGAGGAAGATTGTGAAGTCCCTGGTGAACTTGCCAGACTGTTACTGCAAGAAGAAAAGACCATACAGCCGCATGAGGAATCAATTGAAATTGTAAATCTGGGTACTGAAGTAGACAGGAAAGAAGTCAAAATAGGAGCAGGCTTGGAAAACAGTGTCAAAGAAAGATTGATCCAGATGTTACATGACTATGTAGAGATTTTTGCTTGGTCTTATGAAGACATGCCAGGACTGGATACTGATATAGTAGTGCATCAGCTGCCGATGAAGGAAGATTGTCGTCCTGTTAAGCAGAAGGTTCGTCGCATGCGCCCAGAAATGTCTGAGAAAATCAAAGCCGAAGTTATGAAACAATTTAACGCCGGTTTCCTAGCCGTTACTTCTTATCCTCAATGGGTTGCTAATGTGGTACCGGTACCGAAGAAGGATGGTAAGGTGCGAATGTGTGTAGATTACAGAGATTTGAATAAGGCGAGTCCCAAGGATGACTTTCCACTTCCGCACATTGATGTCCTGGTAGACAACACCGCTCAACATAAGGTATTCTCATTCATGGATGGCTTCTCAGGTTATAATCAGATTAAGATGGCACCTGAAGACAGGGAGAAAACTACGTTTGTGACGCAATGGGGCACTTTCTGTTACAAAGTAATGCCATTCGGTTTAAAGAACGCCGGGGCAACGTACCAGCGTGCTATGGTGGTTTTGTTCCATGATATGATTCATCATGAAATAGAAGTATATGTGGATGACATGATAGCCAGATCTCATACTGAAGAAGAACATCTCGATCATTTATACAAACTGTTTGAGAGGTTGAAGAAATACAAGCTGAGATTGAACCCGAACAAATGCACCTTTGGAGTAAGATCCGGTAAACTCTTGGGATTTATTGTCAGTGGTAAAGGAATTGAGGTTGACCCGGCCAAGGTGAGAGCTATTCAAGAAATGCCAGTTCCCCGTACAGATAAAGAAGTCAGAGGTTTCTTGGGACGTTTGAATTACATTGCCCGGTTTATCTCCCATTTAACCGCTACCTGCAAACCCATCTTCAAACTACTGAGGAAAAATCAAGAGATGATATGGAATGATGAATGCCAAGAAGCTTTTGATAAAATAAAGAAGTATCTCCAGGAACCTCCCATTCTGATACCATCAGTTGACGAAAGACCTCTAATCATGTATTTGACCGTGTTAGAAAGTTCAATGGGGTGCGTGTTGGGGCAACATGACGAGTCTGGTCGAAAAGAGCACGCTATATACTACCTTAGCAAAAAGTTTACCGACTGTGAAACAAGATACTCACTGCTCGAGAAAACTTGCTGTGCTTTGGCTTGGGCTGCTCGCCGACTAAGACAGTATATGTTGAATCATACCACTTTGTTAATTTCTAAGATGGATCCCATCAAATACATATTTGAGAAACCTGCCCTCTCCGGAAGAATAGCGAGATGGCAGATGATTTTAACAGAGTATGATATCCAGTATACTACCCAGAAAGCAATCAAAGGAAGCGTGCTGGCCGATCATTTGGCTCATCAAGCAGTGGATGATTACCAATCTATGAATTTTGAGTTCCCAGATGAGGATGTCATGCTCGTTAATGATTATGAAGAGCCTGGACCGGATGAAGGACCCGAACCGGGATCCCGATGGACTATGGTTTTTGATGGATCTTCTAATGCATTGGGCAATGGTGTTGGTGTTGTAATCGTTTCCCCCAAGGGTTGTCATACGCCTTTCACTGCTAGACTATGTTTCGATTGTACCAATAACATGGCTGAGTATGAAGCCTGTATTTTGGGACTCAAGGCTGCTATAGACTTAAGAATCAAGTTTTTGAGTGTGTACGGAGACTCAGCTTTGGTAATCAGTCAGATCAAAGGAGAATGGGATACTAAACATCCGAATCTCATCCCTTATCGAGAGCGGGTGTTGACATTAATCCCATACTTTGAAAAGATTACATTCGAACATATTCCACGAGAAGAGAATCAGTTGGCAGACGCATTGGCTACCATGTCATCTATGTTCAGAGTCAGATGGGATAATGAAGCTCCCAGGATCACTATTGAACGATTAGATGAACCAGCATACTGTTATGAACTTAACGCTGATGAAGTAGAAGAGAAACCTTGGTTCCACGAAGTAAAAAGATATTTAGAAGTTCAGGAATACCCTGAAGGGGCATCCATCAATGACAGAAAATTTCTGAGGAAGTTCTCCGCTAAATTCTTTCTGAGTAATGGAGTGTTATACAAACGTAATCATGATTCGACTTTGCTGCGCTGTGTGGATAAAAAGGAAGCGGAAAAGATTATGGAAGACATGCATGATGGTATTTTTGGGACTCATTCTAGTGGACATACGATGACCAAGAAGATTTTGAGATCAGGGTATTATTGGTCTACCATGGAAGCTGATTGCCACCATCACTCCAGAACCTATCACAAGTGCCAGATCTATGCGGATAAAGTACATGTGCCTCCTGCTCCGTTAAACGTGTTGACAGCCCCTTGGCCCTTTGCAATGTGGGGCATTGATATGATTAGAGAGATTAAACCTACTGCTTTTAACGGACATCGTTTCATTCTTGTTGCTATTGATTACTTTACAAAGTGGGTAGAAGCAGACTCATTTGCTTCTGTTACCAAGAACGTGGTGGCACGGTTCATCAAGAATAGTCTCATTTGTCGATATGGCATCCCTGAAAGAGTTATCACGGACAATGGCACTAATTTGAACAACAAGATGATTACTGAACTCTGCACGCAGTTCAAAATAAAACACCATAACTCTTCTCCGTACCGGCCAAAGATGAACGGCGCCGTGGAGGCTGCTAATAAGAATATTAAGAAGATTATACAAAAAATGACAGTAACGTACAAAGACTGGCATGAGATGTTACCATTTGCTCTTCATGGTTATCGCACTTCAGTACGCACTTCGACAGGGGCAACTCCTTTCTCTTTAGTCTACAGAATGGAAGTCGTCTTACCGGTGGAAGTTCAGATTCCCTCTCTAAGAATCATGAAAGAGACAGGTTTAGACGAGGATGAATGGATTCAAACTCGACTCGATCAGATAAATTTGATTGATGAAAAGAGACTTGCGGCTGTTTGTCATGGGCAGATATATCAGAAGCGCATGACCCAGGCATTTAACAAAAAGGTCAAAAGACAGGTGTGTCAAGTCGGCGACTTGGTGATCAAGCGTATCATTCTACCACAAGGTGATCCCAGAGGCAAATGGACCCCCACATACGAAGGGCCATTTGTAGTTAAGAAGGTATTCTCTGGTGGAGCCATGATACTTGCTACGATGGATGGCGAAGACTTCCCACATCCCGTGAACGCAGACATAGTCAAAAAATACTACGCGTAAAAAAGACCCGCTAGGTCGACGTACCTAGGCAAAAGTAAGGGCATCCCGACGAACCAAAGGGTTCGGGCAAAAATTAGGGATAAACATATAAAAATGTACACCCGGCAAGTCGAAAACCTGAAAAGGCGGCTTGGGCAAAAAAGGGTATCCTGGTGGACTGAAAACCGGAAAAGGCGGTCCAGGCAAAAATTAGGGATTAAAGCGTATGACTATGTCCCGTTCTCAGTCAGCTTCACCCATGTTCCAAGGACTGAACAAGCCAATCACCTTTATCCGACAGCAGGAGATGAGATGCTTGAAGACATAATGATAGTAGTAGAATTAAAATCAACAGGGCTTTTCCTTCATAGCTTTTTCTTTATGTTCTCGACAATTTCCTCTTACTAGGATTTCTGTCTCCCTGTACACGAATTGCCTGTTTATAGGCCCTCTTTCAAAATCAATACAATTTTATTTCCAAAAAGATGCTTTTGTTTTTGCTTTTTCTGTTTGTTTGCATAAACGTCCATTGATTTAATTTGAATTAATATGTGCATTTGAATATGATCGATGTTTGTCAAAAATACATGCATAAAATAGAAATAGCGATTACTACAAGACTTCAGGATCGAGGAAAGGTCTAACCATGCCTTCCAATGAATCCGTTGCTGATTCTATTCCCCAGCAAAGCCAGTTATTCCCCAGAAGAAATTGGCATTACTAGACGGACGGGTCATCTCTTCCACCCCCAGTCAGACTCTGTTGAATATCTCTACCATCAGACGGAAATCAAGTATCCCTAGTTGAGAAAGGGTCATCAATACCAGTATCTCCAACCAGAAGATGGGGATTTATGTTCCCTAGGGAGTCGCCAGGAAAAACTTTTCAGATGCATAATTCATTCATTACATCATTTCGCAGCATACGCATGCATACATTGTTCGCATTTATTCTCATAAGCATAAAACATCTCATGCATCATGACATGGCATGAAGCTAACCTTATTTTTCAGGTTAATTATCCGCCTGATACAGTCAAAACAGAGGTCCATTCAGACGGACATCTTTATCAATTACATTCAAGATTCAACTACATCTCTCAGATACAATCCATATGAGCATTCACTCTGGCAAACACTCGGATATCCGCCCAATGGTGGCATCTTTAAGCCCACCCCAGATATTCATTGCAAATACAACATATACAAATACTATCAGATATAGCCTAGCGTACGGTTCATTCTGATTCAGCTCAACATATGACTCATTCCGCAACTCAGATACGATCTAACATACGATCCATTCTGACCTTCAACTACTCCAATACGGTCTAATATACGACCCAGTTGGACCTTCAAATCCTCAGATGCTGCCCAGCGTACGGTACATTCCGAGGTGTAGGCTAGCGTACGACTACTTTCTTCTTCAGATACAGCCTAACGTACGACTCATTCTGCAACTCCAATACGGTCTAACGTACGACCCATTTGGATCTTCAACTCAGCTACGATCTAGCGTACGATCCATTCTGATTCTACCTTCGTCAGATACAGCCTAACGAACGGCTCATTCCGCAACTTAGATACGATCTAGCGTACGATCCATTCTGATCTTTCCTCCCCAGCGAAGTCATCCGCCTAATGAACAACTCACTTTGCTATTCAGATACGGTCTAGCGTATGATCCATTCTGATCCCTTATCCCCAGCAGCGTATAACACACTCTGACTCCCCAGCGAAGTCGACAGCATAATGGAGGACCACTATACGGTCTAGCGTATGACCCGGTATGACACCCATGCCTTCAAATATCGTCTAATGTACGACGCACTCTGAAGCTCCCATCTTCAAACTTCCTGGATGGTATCTTTAAGCCCATCTTCATCAAGACTAACGGTTGATTAACAAGTGGAAATTTTGGGGCATTCTAAGTGTTCAATAATCTTTCACCTCCAGACCACGAATGGCGTACATATCATTCTAATTCTCTCGATTCCAGAATATTGAACAGGGGCAGCTGTCATACCCCCAAATTTACCCGTTAATATTACAAGGCATTTTTCAAGGCACTCCAACTTATTTTTCAAGACATTGACCTTAAAGGACCGAAGACCCAGCTCACAAATGACCCAATCCAGAAAATGGCCCAAACTGGCATGCTCGCTAGGTGAGCAAATCCTTCGCCTAGCGAACCCTTCGCTACAATACTCGCCTAGCGAAGCTTGCGAATACCAGAAAATTATGGGCTTCATTCTGAGCCCATTAGGTCCCAATAAACCATTATAAATACCAACATTTCAGTCAGAAAGAAAGAAAAAGGCAGAACGAAAACGGAGGAAGGAGAACCCTAGCAAGCAAACCCTAACGCTCACAGACGGCAAACCCTGGAGGCAAACCCTGAAGGAACTCAGTGGCATCAAGGTTACCTCTGCCCAATTCAATCCGATTTGCCAATCCAAGGTCGTAATTCAATTTGCAAACAGGTTTGCATTGTTATTACCGCCTTATGTTCTTAATTTGCATATGGCATTATGATTAAATTTATGAAAATATCTTAAGTTTGGCATGTGAATTTTTAGTATGTATCTGTATACCTTAAATGATTAACCATGTAATTGCTGTAATGAAAGCCATAAGGCATAAAATTGGCTGAAATTGTATTGTTATCAAAACCGGAATCCGCAGCCGCTCGCTAGCACATCGCTAAGCGAGCATGCAGCGAGTATTCGCTAAGCCTTCGCTAGGCGAAGCAGGAGCGAACGTGACAGTAGTTGGCTTTTCTGTTCTGATTTTTTTTTTGCTCATTTGACATGTTTTATCATAGCCATGCATTGTTTATCTGATCCTATTACTGTTGTGATTTCTTTTGTGGGGTAATTCTCGATTGCACCCTGATTTGGTATTCTGACATGTTTGCTGAGTTTTGTAAAGGTTCACCTATCCCCGGAAAAGATAGCTTGGTAGGTATTCCACTTTATTTGTGGGATACCCTTATGGAGATTCACCCTAAATCACTTAACTGATTTTAATGTATTAATTTTAATGTGGAGACCCACCTTAAATTACCTAGCTGATTTTAATGTATTGATTTCATCGATGTTAATGTGGACCTAATTACTTAATCGATTACGGCTATCTAATTAATTGTAAAACTTTGCCCTTTAAATATGCGATCTTGGACCTCTCTTTGTTACCCTACGATATTACTGTATTATGGTCATGTCCCGCGAATGTGGGGATGCACTTAGCAAAGACCCTTCGGTTAAATCATCATAGTCCCTCGAATGTTGCCTTTGTCCCTCGATGACCCTTCGGTATAGCCTACGGTTAAACGATGATCGTCCCTTCGAATGCTAAGGTATCCTTACAAATGCTGCCTTCAATGACCAATCGATGACCCTACGATGACCCTTTTACATCCAAAGGATAAAACTACTTACTCCTCAATAGTAAGGACAGTTTTACCCTTATAAGGATAGGAAATGCCCATAAAGACCTTGGGTAGGTATAACTCCTAAATGCTTGCTCACAACTTAAACTACTTTTCACACCTCACACTTTTCAAAACCTCAATTAGAAAATCACCACTTGGCATACATTCGTACTAAAATCATTGTCAAGTTATATTTTTCTAAATAACTTTCAAAATTAAACGAGATAAATACTTTGTATACATTCGTACAAGAATCATTACAAAGTTAAACTCTCTTTTCAAAACAT
Source organism: Lathyrus oleraceus (assembly GCF_024323335.1). Lineage (NCBI taxonomy): Eukaryota > Viridiplantae > Streptophyta > Magnoliopsida > Fabales > Fabaceae > Lathyrus > Lathyrus oleraceus. The sequence continues at coordinate 324,845,123 of NC_066584.1, read as the reverse complement.
TTTCTAAACAGCTCTCACACACTTTTTCAGACAAGAAAAACATAAGTGATCAAGCAATTAAGAGCCCATGGATAACCATGGATACAAAGGGTGCTAACACCTTCCCTTTGTATAATGTACCTCCCGAACCCAAAATCTAATTAAGGTATTTCCTGTTCTTTTCCACCTTTTCTTATTGGATGAAAGAAAAGTCGGTGGCGACTCTTGCTAACTGCGACATTTGCTTTCCAAAAGCAAAACACCTAAAGTCAGTTCACCGTATGACACCATGGCCTGAACACCGCATCCGCTGGGGATTATTATTTTCTCTTTTTCTTGAACCCCGAAACTTTCTGATTGATTTCCTCTTTTTCATTTTTCTTGAACCCCGAACAAATATTTTCTTTCGCGGGAATGATCCCGGATCACCGCAGTTGAACCCCGACACCTTCATAGTAGTCTTGTTTGCCAAACAATGAACCCCGCTCTCCAATTGAACCCCAGTCGCCTGACGATAACTCGCGATCGCCATTGTGAACCCCGTTCTCCAGAAAACACCCCGTGTCTCCCTTTCTCCATTTGGACCCCGCTCTCTAGAAAATGCCGCAACATTTCCCTCTCTCCATTTGAACCCCGTTCTCCGCTTTCTTGTGATAATTCCGCTGGCAACGCCGGAATTAACACCAAAACACCACTCTGATGGCGACATATCAGAGGGTACACCTTCACGAAAGGAAGGTAACATGTGCATCTCTTCCTCAGAAGACACCCATAACGACCTCTGTCGGCCTCAGCCAAAGTCTAAGGTGACACATGATCAGAAGATAATCCTGAGGACCTCATCCCGGATATAATCTTCAACTCCAATCTCCGTTTGAACCCCGTTCTCCAGAAAATGCCGCAACACTTCCTTTTCTCCAATCCAAATGTGTTTTCGCGCTGATCGCGTAACGTTCTTTGATTTTATTTCCATCTCCGCCCGACGGAAAAGTTTCCACCAATATCGCACTACTGGGGAACATTATTGCTCCAACGTCATGATGCTGAACTCCTCAGAGTAACATCTTCCAACCTCCATCTCGCACGACAGAAATTTCCTCCAGTATCGCACTACTGGGGAACACGGTTGACCCAACACCACGATGCTAAACTCCTCGGAGTAACATCTTCACCATCCGGCGAAACCGATTCTCAGGCGGTAACCACGGCTTGAGTAACCGATGCTTGCAACGCCGATGCTGATCTTCCAACTAGCGAAACCACTTCTCAAACGGTAACCACGGCTTGAGTAGCATCTTCACCCACTGGCGAAACCAAATCTCAAACGGTAACCACGGCTTGAGACTAGCTTATGCTTGCAATGATGATGCATGGTTTTTTTTAGCGCAATGCTCCATAATTATGGAAATGCTACGCAATTCATTATGCAATATGCTATGCTTATCTATATGATGAATGCATAAAAAGTATCCCCTTCAAGGGACTCTCCTGGGGAGCTCGAGGCACTCTGCTGAGGAACCCACTAACACTCCAACCTCCACCCTGCTGGGGGAATAGCACTGCTGCTGGGAAATAGGCCACCCTTACCAGGGATAACCTCCACTAAACCCGATCTGCTTGGGGACTTCGCTGGGGAATAAACCACCAACTCACTCTGTGGGGAAACAACGGTCTCTGACTTGCTGGGGGATTAACAAGCTCCACCATGCCAGGGGAAACAACTACCAATAGATACCTCTGCTGGGAAATAGCAACCTTCAGGCCTGGCTGCTGAGGAAACATCGATCTAAAACCTGCTGGGGAGATAACCATCCCGACCCTGCTAGGGAAGACACAGACCCTGAATCTGCTAGGGAGATAACAGTTCCGCCTCTGCTTGGGGAAACAAGGAAATTCTAGCGCAGAACACCCGTCGACTCGTCGAACCACTGGTATTTAACATCCAAATCCGGTGTCAGCTTTCCACTTTTGAGAGCTCCCAGACTCTTCTGGACTTTTCTGATTCATCACCTTGTATTCCCGACTCCTCCGTACTCCACGGCGATCGAACTCCTGGGATTCATACAAACTTTCCAATCCTCAGACTTTGAAGAGTCTTCTTGATTAATATTCAGGATCATTGTACGTCTTTCGTCGTCTTTTCACCATTCCTCCATTCATTCGTCCCTGATTGGACTCCACGGGGATCTTTTGTCAAAAGCTCCGCATCACAACCTGCAAGTGAGTGAAAATATCTAACAGCTCCTGCAAAAGAGATCGTTAGATAAAAACGTGCCCCAGGCGTGCCAAGATTTTAACACCTGAGTCACTCGACCTTCCGAATAAGATTTCAAGCTTTCAATCTTATAAACATGCATTGGAAGGGACCTGTATGTTTTGAAATGCAAAGATTCTTTATCAAAAATAGCTGGATGTTTTTGCAATCAAAGCGGTAATGAAAACAAAAACAAAATTATTTGACTGAATATGCATTTTATTGATTGAAAAGGTGCGGCTCAAAACCGAGCTATACAAAGGAAGCAATTCCTGAAAAGAGGTAATTGCGCACAAAAGGAAAAATCTATCCTAATGGCAATGTGAAACCGTGATCTCATCGAGTTCCAACTCGGTTACACCCCATATGTCCTCAGACTCTCCGTGCTTTCTGCCTTCTGAACAAGACGCTTCAGACCGATCCCTGTCGGAGATTATCCATGTCATATCCAAAGTAAACGATCATGCCAGACGCAGTTACTCGTTTCAATCCCTCTTTTTCCTGGACCGCCCTTTCGGGTTTTCAGTCCATCGGGATACCCTTTTATGCCCAAGCCGCCCTTTCAGGTTTTCGACTTGCCGGGTGTACAGTTTTTTTTCCTTTTATCCCTAATTTTTGCCCGAACCTTTTTTCATTTTTTTTTTGTTCGCCGGGATGCCCATTTTTGCCTGGACTATTTTATTCTTTCCGTCCAGCGGGTCTCTTTATACAAAGTATTTTTTAACTGCGTCTGCATTCACAGGGGATGGAAAATCTTCGCCATCCATGGTCGTTAACAACAAGGCTCCGCCAGAGAAAACCTTCTTGACCACGAATGGACCTTCATAATTGGGTGTCCACTTGCCCCTACGATTGTTTTGAGGAGGAAGGATCCTTTTCAGCACCAGATCTCCTACGTGATACACACGAGGTCGTACTTTTCGGTCAAAAGCACGCTTCATCCGCTGCTGGTACAACTGCCCATGACAAATGGCCGCCAGCCTCTTTTCCTCAATCAGGCTCAACTCTTCGTACCGAGTTCTTACCCATTCAGCCTCTTGCAACTTCACGTCCATCAGGACTCCCAAAGAGGGAATTTGAACCTCAACCGATAGCACGGCTTCCATTCCATATACCAACGAGAAAGGCGTTGCCCCAATAGATGTACGCACCGAAGTTCGATACCCATGCAATGCAAACGGCAACATCTCGTGCCAGTCCTTATAGGTCACAACCATCTTCTGCACAATCTTCTTAATATTCTTATTGGCTGCCTCGACCGCCCCATTCATCTTCGGACGATAAGGAGAAGAATTGTGATGCTCGATCTTGAATTCCCGGCACAAGTCCGCCATCATCTTATTGTTCAAATTAGAACCATTATCAGTAATGATTCTCTCAGGAACCCCATATCTGCAAATGATATCTCTTTTTAGGAATCTGGCGACGACCTACTTCGTCACGTTTGCATAAGAGGCTGCTTCCACCCATTTGGTGAAGTAATCAATAGCCACCAATATGAACCGATGCCCATTCGAAGCCGTAGGCTCAATCTTCCCAATCATATCAATGCCCCACATAGCAAACGGCCACGGAGACGACATCAAACTCAACGGATTTGGAGGCACGTGCACCTTGTCAACATAAATCTGGCATTTATGACACTTCCGCACGAAATTGAAACATTGGGCCTCCATTGTCATCCAATAATAACCTGCCCTTAGCAGCTTCTTCACCATTGCATTCCCACTGGCATGGGTATCGAACGACCCCTCGTGAACCTCTTTCATCAACTGGCTTGCTTCTTTATCATCAACACATCTGAGCAAAACCCAATCGAAATTCCTCTTGTACAAAACCCCGTCCTTATTCAAGTAGAACACCATGGCCAACCTCCGCAGAGTCTTTCGGTCCTTCTTGGATGCTCCCTCAGGATACTCTTGGGTCTCCAGATAGCGCTTGATATCGTAATACCACAGCTTCTCATCATCAGGCGCTGTATCAACAACAAACACATAAGTCGGTTTATCCAGACGTCCCACCTCAACACTGGGGAACTGATTCCACCACTGCACCTTAATCAAGGCAGCCAGAGTAGCCAAAGCATCTGCTAAAGGGATTCTCTTCTCTAGGCACATGATGCATTTTCACCTTGGTGAAAAACGTCAACAATCTCCTCGTATAATCCCGGTATGGAACTAAATGAGATTGATGCGTATACCATTTTCCGTTAACCTGATTCACAACCAAGGCTGAATCTCCATATATTACAAGGTTCTTGATTCTCAAATCAATCGCCTCTTCAATCCCCAGGATACAAGCTTCGTATTCAGCCACGTTGTTGGTGCACTCAAATGTTAGCCGGGCAGCAAAAGGAATGTGGGATCCTTTCGGCGTAACCAAAACAGCACCCACTCCGCTACTATTCACGTTAACGGCCCCATCAAACATCAGAATCCATTCGGATTCAGGGTCAGGCCCCTCCTCCGGGATCGGTTCCTCACAATCCTTCGATTTGAGAAACATGATGTCCTCATCAGGGAATTCAAACTTCATCGGTTGATAATCCTCAATAGGTTGCTGGGCGAGGTAATCAGACAATACACTCCCCTTGATTGCTTTCTGAGAGGTATACTGGATATCATATTCAGTCAAAATCATTTGCCACCTCGCAACCCGTCCGGTCGATGCTGGCTTCTCAAAAATGTACTTGATTGGATCCATCTTGGAAATCAATAAAGTGGTATGAACCAGCATATACTGCCTCAGTCGGCGAGCAGCCCAGACCAAAGAACAACAAGTTTTCTCGAGCAGTGAATATCTTGTTTCACAGTCGGTAAACTTTTTGCTAAGGTAGTATATGGCATGCTCTTTTCGACCAGACTCGTCATGCTGCCCCAATACACACCCCATAGACCCCTCGAGGACCGTCAAGTACAGAATTAACGGTCGTCCCTCCACAGGAGGCATCAGAATCAGAGGCTCTTGCAAATACTCTTTTATCTTTTCAAATGCCGCTTGGCAATCATTATTCCACCTGACTGTTTGATCTTTTCTCAATAACTTGAATATTGGCTCACACGTGGCTGTTAGATGAGATATGAACCGTGAAATGTAGTTCAATCTACCTAAGAAACCACGAACCTCTTTCTCTGTTCTCGATTCAGGCATTTCTCTTATTGCTTTTACTTTAGCAGGATCAACCTCGTTTCCTTTTTCACTTACAATGAACCCCAGCAATTTACCGGACCGCACCCCGAAAGTGCACTTATTCGGATTCAACCTCAGTCTGAACTGTCTCAATCGGTCAAACAACTTGGCCAGATCTACCAAATGCCCCTCTTCAGTCTGGGACTTTGCTATCATGTCATCAACATAGCATTCAATTTCATGATGAATCATATCATGAAACAAAGTCACCATGGCCCTCTGATAAGTAGCACCGGCGTTCTTGAGACCAAATGGCATCACCTTATAGCAAAAAGTGCCCCACGGTGTGATGAACGTTGTTTTCTCCATATCATCTGGCGACATTTTGATTTGATTATAGCCAGAAAAGCCATCCATGAAGGAAAACACCGAGAATTGAGCTGTATTATCTACCAACACATCAATGTGAGGTAATGGGAAATCATCCTTCGGGCTAGCTCTGTTCAGATCCCGGTAGTCCACACACATTCTCACATTCCCATCCTTCTTCGGGACTGGCACAATATTTGCGACCCAAGGCGGATAATCAGTGACAGCTAGGAAACCAGCATCCCACTGCTTCTGAACCTCCTCTTTAATTTTCATTGCCATCTCAGGTCGAGTTCTGCGCAACTTCTGCTTCACTGGAGGACAATCTGCTCTCAACGGTAGCTTGTGCACAACGATATTGGTATCCAACCCTGGCATATCTTGATAAGACCAGGCGAAGATGTCGACATGCTCTCTCAACAAGGCTATCATTCTGCTTTTGACACTCGCCTCCAACGCGGCCCCGATCTTTACTTCTTTTCTGCCCTCGTCGGTACCCAGATTCACTATCTCAACTTGCTCATCGTGCGGCTGAATCACCTTCTCCTTTTGTTTCAACAACCTGGCTAATTCCCCCGGCAGTTCACAATCTTCTTCGCCTTCTTCTTCGGCATGATAGATCGGATTTTCGAAATCATATGAGAGTGTAACAGGATCGTTATCAATGAGATTCGGAGAATGATCGCATCTGCATGAATGTTGATTCATGCATTGCTTTAGAACCGGAGCGAGACAAATTGAAAAGGAAAATGAAAACATTGCCATTTTTATTTTGTTTTTAAACTGCAAAAATAAATGAAAAACAGGGAACACCGCTTTTAATTGAAAAACATCCTTTTATTTATGATGCAAGAAATTGCAAAATGAAACATGAGGTGGCCTTACAATGAACCATTACGTTTCGGGCAAAACGTATGGCTTTCATGCAGATAAAATTGAAAACAGAAAATATTACTCTTCAAGTAGAGTGACGGTGATGATCTGTTCGGCCTTCCATTTTTGGACTTCCATCCCTGGTACGCACGACTTTATCCATTGATCCATCTCGCAGTCACTGTCAACTTCTTCACTCACCATACAGATGTGATCTAGATCCCAGATGCCAGCACTGGTGAATGTGAATGACGGACGACGTCCTCTACCTTGTCCAGACGAGCCTCGACCCGACTGATAACCCACTCCAAATCTGTCTTTCTTGGCGGCGATGTCCATCATCTTCCCCCAACCCGGAGCTTCTCCACTTTTCACCATCTCAGCGGCCTGCTTATACGAAGAAATGGACGGTTTCTCCTCTTCTTTGGCAAAAAGAGCATTCTCCACCTTGACGGTTTCGAATGCTTGACTTGGCGTTTCCCATATCTCACCATCCATTTCAACATACTTGAACGATGACAAATGGCTGACGAAGATATCCTCCTCTCCGCAGACTGTGACGACCTGCCCGTCCCAGATATACTTCAACTTTTGGTGCAAAGTCGAGGTCACTGCCCCAGCAGCATAAATCCATGGGCGACCCAACAGGCAACTGTATGCCGGCTGAATATCCATGACATAAAATACCGACTTGAACACCTCGGGCCCAATCTTCACCGGGAGCTCCACTTCCCCGAACACAGCCCGCTTCGAACCGTCGAAAGCTCTCACTATCAGGTCAGTGGGCGTCAAGATCAACCCTTCACATTCCAGCTTCACCAAGGCTTTCTTCGACAACACATTTAAAGAGGAGCCGGTATCAACCAACACATGCGAAAGCACAACCCCTTTACATTCCATAGCAATGTGTAAAGCCCGATTATGATTCCTCCCATCCACAGTTAGATCTAAATCAGTGAAACCCAACCCATGGCTGGCATTGACATTTGACACCACCGTTTCTAACTGATTGATTGTTATCTCCTGAGGAACATAGGCTTTTTTCAGAATTTTCAGCAAAGCCTCTCTATGCCCCTCGGAGCTTAGCAACAACGACAAGATTGAGATCTTAGATGGGGTTTGCTGCAGATGGTCAACAAGTTTGTACTCTGACTTCTTGATGATTCTCAAAAATTCTTCAGCTTCATCATCAAGTTCTTTCTCCGACCCACCAGGCGCCGGTGTCACCACAGGAGTACCTTCATTCACCACTTGTTTTCCTCTTGCCCTGGCTAAAGCCTCGGCCTTTTCTTTCTTTTCTTTTTCTCCTTCCCAACTCCTCAAAGCATCAGGGGGCAAATAACCTTCCACTACGAGTGAAACCACTGGGTCCGGCATTATCCACCTTTGAAACGGTGGTTTCCTCCGCAGTCTGATCCTCCAACTTCTCCCCATTACAATAGACTTCCCCACCATAATGCCACGACACAACGTCATCTTTGTCATAAGGAATTGGTCCAGGTACCGTGATAGTAACTGGAGCCGCATCGACCAGTGCTGACAAATCAACCGGGTCGAAGTAGATAGTTATGGTGGAGACATCTTCCTTCACCAAATCCACCTTCTCAAATCGGAGGCTTCCCTCATCCATCAGCCTCTGGACAGCCTCCCTCAAGAAAACACACCCATTGACAGCAATAGTGCAAGCAGCACAACAATCATCACAGTCCGGAAAGACCCCATTCTTCAACAATTGGCGCTTGACCTCAGCCAACGGAGTCTTCAACTGACCAACATTCAACAACCCAATTCTGCCCTCATCAGAGATTGCATTCACCCCCATTTGACCATGCGCATGCATGGGATTAACATTAACATTTGGAGACGGTGCAAAGTTGATTGCATTGGAATCCACCAAGTCCTGGACCACATGCTTAAAAGCTTTGCAATTTACTATGTTGTGTCCAGGTGCACCCGAGTGAAACTCACACTTGGCATTCTCATCAAAACTGGCTGGCCTCTGATCAGGTCTCAATGGTGCCAACGTACTCAACTGGACCAACCCCAAATCCTTCAACTTTTTCAGCAGGAAAGAATAGGTCACAGGTGGTCTATCAAATTGACGATCATTCATCCGTTCTCGCACCTGATACCCAGCCCTCTGTGGTCTCTGTTGAAACGGTTGTCTTTGTTGTTGCGGTTGTTGCTGATGTTGTTATGCAAGCTGATTATCAGCAGGAATGGTTACCGCAGCAGTGTGCTGGTAGTAAGGATCCCTGCTCTGTCCTCTTTGGGTATACACGACACTGGTATCACCCTCCTTCTTCCTCTGACCATTACCAAAGGGCTTCTTCGATCCAGATGACGAAGCACTACCCTGGATTTTTCCCAGCTTCAACCAACTTTCAATTCTCTCTCCAGCCACCACTATATCAGCGAAGTTAGTAACCGGGCAACCAACCATCCTTTCAGCAAAGGTCCCCTACAGGGTACCCATAAACAGATCTGACATTTCCCTATCCACCAACGGAGGTTGGACCCTGGCAGCCAACTCCCTCCATCTCTGCGCATATTCTTTAAACCCCTCATTAGGCTTCTGAGACATACCCTGCAGTTGGGTACGACTAGGAGCCATGTCAGCATTGAACTGGTACTGTTTAAAGAACGCATCACCAAGATCTTGCCAGCTCTTGATGTCAGAAGATTTCAGCTTGGTGTACCATTCCAGAGACCCTCCAGACAATCTGTCCTGGAAGAAGTACATCCACAACTTCTGATCCATCGTATAAGCGGAAATCTTACGGAAGAAGGCCTGAAGGTGAGCTTTCGGGCAAGAACTCCCATTGTACTTGTCAAATGCAGGCGCTTTAAACTTTTGTGGGATCACAATCCCCTCGACCAGCCCCATATTCGACATGTTAACAAACCCTGGAGTAGCATGGCTTTCTAAGGCCCTTATCTTTTCTGCCAGCAACTGAATCTCTTTGTTTGGTGGTTGGACACCGTACTGACCAAATGGTTCATTCAACATAGAGAATTGATCTGCTTCCCTGTCCTCCTCTCTATCCTCCTCGGCCCCAAAGAAAGGAGGAAACATATTGTCCTTCAGATTATTACCCACCGGACCTGGTCTACCGCTCGTGGCAGCACCAAAACCACCAGCATTATTAGTCACTACACCAATAGTTGTCCTCTTCCCGAGATCTCCTCCATCCCTGGAACCACCAAGGCCATGGTTAGAGACACCTTCCAAATTGGCACCACTGTTAGCAGTTGAAGCCCGCTCGAGCTTCTCCACTTTATCAGCAAGTGCTTTCTGCCCGACGGCAAACCCTTGCATAACATTGATCAGTTCATTCATTTTCTCCTTCAGCTCAAGAAAATCTGCGTTAGGTAGATCCATCAGCCTGGGTGTGTTGCGTCTGGTAAAGTATCTGTGCGGACGGGTTGTGTGCAAGGGAATGACTCTACGCGCACGAGCAATGATTCCTGAAACAACCAAGCACGTTAGAAACTGACACATGCAAAATAGAAAACAAGTTATTATGATTATGCATGAATGCAATGTCTATCCATATGAGGAACACTCTGTCTTTCGATCCTGGCTTCATCGAGACAGATAATAATTCGGCAGCAATATTCTGACATTCATCATTTGATTTCATCATACAGATCAGAGATATATGATTTAGCAAAGATGCCACCCAACCATGTGCGTGCTATGTGAGTGCATACAGGAAAGCAAATAAAGCCTGAAGACCAATCATTGAATGAAAACAACCACTGCATATCAAAAGTGCACAATAAGTGCGAGAGTCATACATCAAGTCTGATACAAATCACATACAATTCTCCAAAATCAGAAAGAAAATACAAGCAAGTGAATTCCGTCAACAAGCCTGACGGTAATCCAACACAAATGAGAAAGGTCTAATCTGATGAAGGTCCCACAGAAGGCTCTGCATCATCAACCATCTTGGTAAACTTCATCGCGAACCTAAGCTCAGTGTTCTCCTGCTGCAATCTCCCTATCTCCTTTTGGTGAAACTTCATCTGTCTGAAATAATGATCCCTCTCAGCAAGATAATGATCTCTCTCGGCAATGATCTTCACCTTCTCAGTTTCCCATTCTGTAGCAATGATTTTGGCTCTGGCATCTCTCTGGCCCCTCACAAGGATTTGTCTCCTCTTCTCATCTTCAATGACCTGCGAAGCTCTAGCCAACCTCTCCTTGGTGATATCGTGCTCCTTTGTAGACGACTCTAATGCTTGGTTGACCTTGCCATAATAAGCGGTGTCTATCTCAAAGCGTTTCACTTCCATGGCATGTCTCTTATCCTGGTCTTCTATTCTCCCTTTGATTTCCTGATTAGCCATCTGAATCCTAGCAACACTCATCTCCAACTCAGTCTTCTCTACTTGCAGCTGATCTCTGGATCTCTTTATCTCAAGGAACTCTTCCATACTGACAGAAGAGCGGGGGCCCTCAATCACTGGACACCAAGGATCACCTTCAGGAAATGGTAGATGGGTGAGCTCAATCCTCTTCCTAAGCCAATCATCAAATGGAGGAAGAGACCTGCTATTAATCTTGCCAAAAGGAACCTTGCCCTTCCTTTGAATGTTACACCATACCCCGGACACCTGCCTCAACTGTAACAAATTACCCTCAGCTGGGAAGTAGAAAGACTCCTGAATCTCACACTCGAGAGGAGGAACCTCCATAGCAAACCCCATTTGTCTCCTTAGAAGCGTCGGGTTGTAATTAATGCAACCCTGAACTCCTATAAGAGGCACATTGGGAAAGCTCCCACAACTATAAATGAAGTTTCGTCCAGCCATGCCATTGTGAGTCCAAGCTATGTCATTGGCTCGCAAACCCATCAACCTGGTCGCCCAATTAACCGTAGGATCAAGAGAAACAAAAGCACCTCTGGAAGGCAGATACCCCATAAACCATTTGTGCAACAGTTGAGCACAACATCTGATCAATCCCCCTCGCCTCTTCTCGTACCGATTATAGACCGAGTAATAAACATCCCCAACCAAGGTAGGAATAGGATTCCTCTACATAAACACTCGGATGGCATTAATGTCCACAAAGTTCTTCTGATTAGGAAACATGACGATCCCATAAATGCTCACAGCAATCAAGGCACAGACAGTCCTCCAATTACCCACAACAGCATGTTCCTTGGCTTTAGCCTCCAAGAAACTCAGATGAAAACCAGGTAACTTTCCTTTCTCCTTCAAACCCCCTTTGGTCACCTCCGGGCTCAAATAAAGAGCACGAGAAATCTCAACAACATCAGGCTCCCCCTTAGTGACATAAAATGGAATCTGGTCTCTGATCTGAATCCCCAGGATGCTGGCATAGTCCTCCATCAAAGGTCCCAACAGGTAATCCGGGAAAATGAAGCATCTCAAGCCCGGGTCATAAAACTGGAGAAAAGTGTGAATGACGCTCCTATCACTGTCTGCAAGCCTGAAAACCACCTTCAGAATACCACCATAATACTCACGGAACAACCCCACATGGTCAGGTGTAATCAATGCTATCATATCCCTCAACACATCAATCTCTAGATTGAAGAAACTGTAGACGACGTCATCTTTCAAGCCGGGCCTCATGTCTGGAACAAAGAAGTCTCTCAACCAGGATCTCAATCAAAAATGTCCCCGCATATGGACAAACATGTGTTAGATGCAGATAAATGCAAAATGAAATGATGCTGATGTATGAATGCAATGCATTGTGCCATCCTCCCAGTCATCTGAACAACCCTTATACTGGATTCCGGTTTCTGAATTGATCACAACCATCTGAAGGAATATGTAACCACAAATCCCACTCAGGGTTCCGAAATAAACGGAACTGAAGGATACATCACCATCATCACCAAAGAACCTCTAAACCGATAACCATAAGACCCTCTGAACCAGCCCAGGGAATCCTGAAATAAACGGATCCCCACAGATAAATACCACGGACGGAACTCCGGCGTCTCGGAAATAAATCCATAAATCCGACTTATAAATAGGACTCTGATCAATAACTAAACCATTAGTCACCATCAGAACATGCATCTGTAAGAATCAACCCTCCCCTCACAGGTGAATTCTAATCAAGTCATCCTAAGGCGGATAATGGTCTCGACAATCGGGCAAAGATACTCAACGGGTTTTCCCTTTCGGGTGTGCCGTTGCAGCTCTCTTAAGATCGTCTAAACCAAAGATCCGGGAAAGATCGGTCACCGAAGTCAACAACCCTAAAGAGATAACCCAACCAAAGTGGAATACCCCACTAAGGAAGAGCTCACTCAGAAGAACCTCGTCCGGCTTGTGGTATGTCACGTCGCAACAACATGCTGATCCAACATGTGAGGAAACGTGAGACCACACTAATCCTAGGTGTATACTCGGGCCTGGGTTTTAGCCCCACTCAGAACACCCACCCCAAATTAGAGGAACCACATGTACAGGAGACATCATAATGATAGTATGATGCATGCAAACATTTATGCAAATATATACACAACATAATAATCATAAATGCAATAAATAGAGCAATAAAAGCAACCTAAACTATCCTAGAGAGCGCTAGGAGAGACTCGCTTAGGGAAGATGGACCAGCAGAAGGTCAACTTCTATGTCCCTAGTGGAGTCGCCAGCTGTCGCATCCGCGAAAAACAACCGGCGGGAAAAACAAAACAAACAGAGCCGCCACCGTGCGTTATTTATCCCAAACGAGGGAAAGGAAACGCTCGAAGTAAACCTGGAAAGGAATGGTCTTACGACCGGAGATTACAGGGTACGGGAGTCGGTTATGCGAAGGGAAGGTATTAACACCCCTACGCATCCGTCGTACTCGACGGGATCCACGCTCAAAAGAATAGAAGAAAGGTTGCTAAACACTGCTCAAAAGAATGCACACACATACTGGAAACAACACAAGTGGGAGAAGAAGGGAACGGGCTCGCTAGGATATCGCATCCTATGCCTACGTATCTCATCTGGAATGAGAATCTGAGCTACCGTAGTTCGGCTCACGTACGCCGAAATAAAACCCACACAGGAAACCGACTGCCAATCGCTGGACTTACGTCAGACTCCGAACCAACAAACACACACAGGAAACCAACTGCCAATCGCTGGACTTACGTCAGACTCCACCCAAACAAACACCAATAGGATACGGACTGCCAATCGCTGGTCTTACATCCATATCCTAACACACACAAGAAGGTTAACAAACAAACAAGTTAATAGGGAGTCTGGAACTCGAGCCTAATAACTGCCAAGCAAACACACTCAAAAAAGAAAAAAGGGTTCCCGGAGAGATCTCGCACGATCTCCTGCCTACGTACCTCATCTGGTATGAGGATCAGGGCAACGTAGTTCCCCTTAACAGGGGAGAAACTTTCTCCTAACCAGAGACTGGGAAATGACAAACTAAAAGGGAGACTGACTCGAGCCTAATAGTTATCATGTAATCCACAATGGTCCTAGGTTGAGGTTTCTATCTAACTTGCACAGGCAGCAAGCTATCCTAAACAGCACAGTCAAACACATACAAGCAATTAGCACACACTATATACAAACAAAGTGGGCTCACACAAGGTTAGGCTGTGAAACACAAGCCAACTGGAATCAGGTGTAGTTAGCTCTTAACCCTAACATTGAGAGTTAGGGTGAAGCAGATGAAATGGGAAGTGAGGATAAGACCTCACAGCTCTTATCCCTGGTCTGGGAGAGCTTCAAACAAATGAAAGTGGGAGTTCAGAAAGTTGGAACTCTTCTCCACATATGACTGATACAACAAAGATCTTGGGTTGATATCCTCAATGCATCAACACATGGTGTGTGAGCAAAGTGGATGACACACTGACTAGCAGGAGATGGACTACACATCTCTTTTATCTACCAATTGCCTCATAAGAGGACTTTTCCTGCTTGGCACAAATTTAAACATTCACAAGCATTGCCTCTTAAGGAGGACTTCAGACAGGTGCCTGCCCACATAACAGGACAGGTCTTCCAGACTACATGAAGTCAGAGAGTTATACCTATGTGGTTAATCAACCAAGCAAAAGCAAGTTCAAATTGAACTTAAGCAACTAATGCACCTGTGGAAACATCAAACAAATCAGTACAACTGTACAGACAAACAACCAACAGTTAATATCAACAGTCAAACCCAATAAGCAAAGGCATAAGCCACAAGTCAAGCTCAAATGAGTTAACAACCCTACAAAACACACAAGGTTAGTAGTCATAAGTAAACATCAAAGGCTCAAGTGATAGAGCACCGACAACTAAGGAACTTGAATGCTCCACCTGAAATCAAAGCTCAAACATAAGCAACCAACCACTAGGTCAAAGCCTAGGGTCAAAGATGGAGAAAAAATCCAAAACAGAACATGAAATTTGACATGAATCAACTTCATTCAATCAAGAACACAATCCAAAAGGTCCCATCTCATTACCATTAACCAAATCCATTTCATGAACCAAATATGGCAAGGTATGCAAATTGTGACCACATTGTGACATCAGAATGAACAAATGCACAATAATTCAAAAATGCTTCAAATAATCTTGGCAAAATTCATGGGTAAACAGAACATACAACATGATCATCACACAAAAAATTAGAGCATTTGGACAACATTAGGCATGGTAATCAAATTGCATAAGTCAAGGCAAGCACAAACAAGCACATGTGTGACACCAAATGTCACACCAACTTAGCATAGGCCTAAAACAGAAATGAAACATGGTAAAAACCTCAAACCAAATCCAAAACACCATTCAACATGTCTAGAAATAGTGTGAAAAGTTTCACATTCATAGGATAAAGAACAAGCATTTCACAATCAAATGAAGTTCAAGGCATTTCAAAAGCTCAAATGTGACCATCCAGAATGAAAAATCTCAATCAAATCAGAAATCAATCCAAAAATTCCAACAAAAATCATGAGCAATCACAACATCCATATCAATCATCATGCAAAAAATCAGGACATTTGGATATCATTTGGCATGGAAAATTCATCCACCAAGTTGGACATCACAAGGTGTGACACAAATTGTCACACCTAACGTAGAAAAATCATAAAACAGAAATGACACATGATAAAAATGCAAACTCAACAGCAAAATGTCCAGATAGATGTCTAGTTATAGCATACAAAATTTCATGAGCATTAGATAAGAATCAAGCATTTCACAAATGATATGGCAAGGCAAGGTCAAATGTGGACACATGTTCAAACTTTCTAGCACCAAAAATTAATCAGCCAAGCACAATTTATGAATTAATCATCAAAAAAAACTAGAGAGAAAATGGAATGCAATGCAAAAATCCTCATATTTTTTGGAGCATTATTTAATTATTTATGAATTTTTAAAGATGATAAAAAAAAATAAAAAATGTAAGAGAAGCATGTGAACATGAATGGAGGGAAATTGGAAAATATGTATGGCATTTGGGAAATGGCTACAGCGGGGAATCGAACCCGGAGTCAAAAATGAAAATGGCGCGCTGCATGGGCTTCAGCATGCACCAATCATGTGCGAGCCCTAGCGCAAACCTTCAGCCACGCTTTCCTGTTACCAAAATTGATCAAAAAACCGTTGCCAAAGACCTGGAATCATCTTCTTCATCGGGCACGCGTATGAACAGTGGAGCTTCATCATGATCAAGAACAATCGTTCCAGATTTTGAAATTAAACATACCAATGTATAGATCTTTCAATGTACATCACAAATCAACGCATGGCTAAGCCTAAATCATCACATCCAAAGAGAATCGAAGCAATCAAGTATCATGCACAAAACTTCAAATCACCATAACTCGTTCAATTTTGCATGGAATTTAGTGGTTCAAAGCTCAGAATCATCAGTGTTCTTAGATCTACAAGTATAGCATGATAATTTTAAGAAATAAAGAGATCGAATCTATGACCTCTTGAAGAGCAGCTTTAGAATTTGCTTGATTCAGGCTTTGTAATGGCTTCAATGTTGCTCCAGAATGCTTGTGCAAGTAATTGGAAGAGAGATTAAGGCTTAATTGTGCACGACTTCAACTAATTTTGGATCCACCATCAATGAACTCAAGCTTTGAATATGCTTCAAACATGCACGAATTCTCTTGATTCTTCCTTCAATCTTACTCCATGATGCTTCCAGATGATGAATTGATCCAAAGAAATGCAAGTTGTTTGAAGAAAATTGAAGAAAAAAGTGAGAGAGAATTTTGATGAATTTTGTGATTCTAGACCTAAGATTGGGAATTGTGAAAAACAGTTAGAGATTAGACTTATATATGCAATGCTAATCATGATCAGGAAAGGATTAAGGCAATGCTAATGGAATTAGTGAATTATGGAGTGTTTTGGCAAATTGAGTTTTTCACCCTTATGCATGAAAATGCATGGTGAACAGTACGAATTTCCACTTAATTTCACTCAAAAATCTGTTTTAGAGCCAATGGTGATGGTCACATGTGCAAATGATGTACAAAATTTAAATTCCAATTTTCCCCTCCAAAAATGCAAGAATTGGCAAATGATTATGTGATGACAATTGATGTAATGCAATGTATGTTTTGGAAACTAGAGGTTAAAAGGAGAATTTAGCAAAAAGAACCACTTGAATTGGAGTTTTGGTTGAGAAGTTATGCCCATTTGAAGTTCAATGTTCACTTTGTCAAGATTTGATCACATCTCCTTAACCACACATGAGAAATTGATGATCTTGGACTTTTTGGAAATGGGAGAGAAAGATCTACAACTTTAATGTTCAACAAAATTTCATTTGAAGCTTTCTTGATGATGTAATCTTGAGTTGAAAACCTTTCCATTTTTGGCAATTTCAAATTATAAGTCACTTTCTATTTTTGGAAAGTTTTGTCCTGACTTTATTTTCTTCAATGTTGATGTTTGAAATGTCAAATGAGACTTGTTTGAACATGAATGAAGTGTTTCTAATCACTTCCCACCTCCAAATCCAACAGTTGACTTGCAGTTGACTTTTGCAGTTGATAGATGACTTGGCCATGCACAGATGATTTTGAGCCTCAACCTCTTGATGAAATGGCTCCAGAATGAAACCCTAGCTTATACAAGCTCAACAAAATCATATGATGATCTCCATCTCAACAAAGACCTCATCTCCTTGAAAAACCCTGATTGGTATAATACAACTGATTAGGGTTGACCAGAGGTCAAAACCCTAATCCCAAGGAACCTGAGCATGAATAATGAACCTCTTCGTGACGATAATGTACCATTCCAACCAAGATAATGCCCAACCTCCTTGAGGAACCAAAAACCCTAATTGAAGCACAAACCTCAGATGGCTAGTGATCAATTCAATAGGACCCTCAGGCTTGCATCTCTTAACCTCTTTATCTTCTAAGCAAGACTTAGGAGGATGACTTGTTTATTTCTCATGGTATGCAATATGCAAATGCCTAATGTCCTACAAAATGAAATGCAATATGCTAAGCTAGTCCCAAGAGAGGAGGGCAACTTTTGAGGTGTTACAACAGTCCCAGAGAATCTATGCAAATTTAGAGTGATAAAGACATACCTAAATATCGCTCATGATGATAAATGTGTTTGGCTTTCTATGACTCACCCTGTTAGGTAAAGCTTTGACAGTAACCACAGTACCTCTAGTATGGTGCGACTTCTTCCTTACTTCGGAATGCATAAGGCACTTATGTTGGTTAAGTTGTATACATTACGTCTGATCTTTCTTCTTCAACAGTGTCGACTTCCTGCGAAGATCCTTCACAACAAGCAATGGTAAGTGGAGTGATCATTTCATTCACTCCTAGTCGTGATCATTACTAATTTCACAATAACACCACAGACCTGAAACACTTGCAGCATAATGTACCCTAAAACAGAAAAACCAAATATAAAACGTAATAAAGTAAAATAACAAAATTATTAGAAAAGTAATAAAATATTGAAAATAACATAAACTATCCCCCACACTTGAACCAAACATTGGCCTCAATGTTTGCGAACAAGAGCGAAGGAGGAAACTCACAGTACTCTACTGAGGAGGTGGGTGTGGAAAATGCAGCATCAATTGCCGCATCATGAGGCTCATTTCATCCAATATTGCCCCCTGTCGGGCTTGCTCGATACCTTGTCGTGTTTGCTTAGTCCTTAAGTTTCCCAACTCAGTTTGTACCCAGGTTCATTGGTCGCTGGACTAGGAAGAAGATCCTACGCCCTACTGGGCAGGCTCCGAAGGTGGGGGTACAAGCTGTTTCTGAGGTTCCTCTTCTTCTACTTCTGTGGCATCCACATGGTCACTTGCAAACTGCTCACTTGCAACAAAGTGCTCAGTGTCGTGTCCTTCCTTAGTGTCGGGGTAAGCACTTACATATAGCCAGTTTGCACAGTCAATAATACTAACTCTGTCCGGATCCGGAAGAGCCATAATAAACTGTTTATGGATAAGAACAAAATAATAAGTGGGAGCAACGATAATGATACCTTGTTGTATCATAGTTGACATGTCAATTTTAGTTTTACCTGCAACCGAAGTGTCTTAAAGTAAAACCGCCTGATACCCGAAATGTTCAGCAATTTGGATGATCATGTCGCCGACGGAGATGCCTCCAAAGTCCGCTCGGCCAACCCTGCCAAGATAATCAGTTGCAAAGGCGGCTACATTGATGGCTTTATTTTGCACCATCGAGTACATAAAAAATAACTCCCACTGAGTGGCTACACCTATGTTATCACCCCGTCCAAATAGGGTGTAGGCCAAACCCTTATGGGCATAACGGGATGGCAATCTATAAGTCCTTTGGCGAAAACCCATATGGGACCGCTCCTGGTCCGTACAGTGGGAGCCGGAGTATCCCTTCCAATTCTTCCACAGACAATTCATGATAGTTATTGAACAGACAGAAACGTAAAGTCCCAAAATAGTACCTGGTGGTGTCGATCCATCTCTTTTCGAGTTGGAATTCCAGCGTGCTTACGAATTCGAGCATGATGCGCTCATATGTCGGCGCTTCAAGGCTCATAAACTCCAACATCCCTAATACGTGGAACATCCTGTACACTTCAATTTTTAGCCCTAAAGCGTTCAAAGTGTGCTCGCACATATACCTGGTAGGTGTGAGCTTTCATTTCCAGTGGACTTGATACCGTTTTTCTTGTTCTGGATTGTCGAATAGAATGTTGTGCGGATTTGGGTTTCGGCTGGGTCGCTTCCATGACCTTGACATCTCAGCTAGTTGTTGCTTTTCAGTTAAAATTCTCCTCGGGGGCATTTTGGACCTGTAAAAAAATGAAATTTCTGATATATGGAGTTAGAAGTTTCTGAAACCGTGGTTAGAACGAGGACGCAAAATGGAATAATAGTTGTGAAGGGTGTTATGGCGATAAGGTAATGGAAGTGGTGGTTATGGAAGCTTTAAGGGAGGAGGTTTAATGGAGGTTTGGCAAGGGTTTTAGAGAGAAAGAGTGAGAAGGATGAAGTTTGTGAATGAGAAAGTGGATTTTGTGGTTAAAATCTGATTAATGAGAAAGGGAAAAGGTGGGTGTGTGGTTAAGAGGTCATTAAAAGGGTGGATCCCACAAAAATTTCATTTTTCAAGAAAAAATCAAATTTCGTCTGCCTGACACGGGCCGTGTCAATTGACACGGTCGCCAGTGTCAGCTGACACGGCCGCCAGTGTCAGGCCACTATCACGCCCCAAAACCAATTTTCCTTCAGTGCTCCTGACACGGGTGGCCGTGTTAGGCCACTGTCACGCCCAAAAAGAGCCCAACCTTCAGTGCTCCTGACACGGCCCGTGTCAGGCCATTGTTTTTTACTCTTTCTCCCTGTTTGTCCAAGATCCTGACACAGGTCGTGTCAGCTGACACGGGCACCCGTGTCAGACTACAAATTTGGCAGTTTTTCGGATCTTTCCTTCTGTTCAACTTCCGGTAGCGTTCTTTCATGACTTATACATTTATTGAAGTGATTTTCCCCTCCTTTGTAGAGCTCCTGTGTAAACCTACAAACATACACACACTGATTAAAATTAAAATTGTGTGGGTTGCCTCCCACAGAGCGCTTCGTTTAACGTCGCATGGCTCGACGGTCCTTCCTCTTTTTAGGTAAGACGGACTTTGTCTATCAGACCACCCTCCTGGTCTTGTAGGTATCGTTTGACTCTCTGCCCATTTACATTGAACGTGTCCCCATTTGTCGGGTTTCTCAGTTCAATGGCTCCATGCGGGAATACTTTCTGTATCCTAAAGGGTCCCGACCATCTCGACTTTAGTTTTCCAGGGAACAACTTCAACCTAGAATTAAATAATAATACCAATTGTCCTTCCTGAAGTTCTTTCTTCTGAATGCGTCGGTCGTGTCATGTTTTGGTTTGTTTTTTGTATATATTGGCATTCTCATATGCTCGATTTCTGAATTCTTCCAGCTCTTGTAATTGAATAATCATGGATTTCTCCACTTTTGACAGATCATAATTGAGAAATTGGATAGCCCAGAATGCCCTGTGCTTGAGTTCGAGCGACAAATGACAAGCTTTATCGTAGACTAGTTGGTACATGGGCATACATATGGGGGTTTTGAACGCTGTTCCTTATGCCCATAGCGCATCCTCTAGCTTGATCGACCAATCCTTTCGTGACGCGCTAACTGTCTTTTCCAGAATCTGCTTTATCTGTCGATTTGATACTTCAACCTGTCCACTTGTCTAGGGATGGTACGGTGTGGCGATTTTATGCTTTACATTGTATTTCCTTAACAAGTTCTCCATCAGTTTGTTCAGAAAGTGGGTACCTTCGTCACTAATTAATGCTCTTGGTACACCAAACCGAGCGAAGATACAATTAATTAGGAAATTGATCACCACTTTAGCATCATTCGTGGGTAATGCTACTGCTTCCACCCATTTTGACACATAGTCAACTGCGACCATAATGTATTGCTTTCCAAATGACGGTGGAAAGGGTCCCATAAAGTCTATTCCCCATACATCGAACAGTTCTACCTCTAACATGGCATTCTGACGCATATGATTTCTCTTTGATATGTTACTTATTCTCTGACATCTGTCACGTTCTTTCACTATCCCTTGTGCATCTCTGAATAGTGTAGGCCAGTACAGTCCAGACTGGAGGACTTTTGTTGCGGTTCTATCTCCGCTAAAGTGTCCTCCATATTATGAGTTGTGACAAGCTTTGAGGATGTCCATTTGCTCTTCCTCCGGGACATATCTCCTCACCAGGCCATCTATTCCCTTTTTGTACAAGAACGAATCGTCCCACACATAAAACCCGCAAATATGCAAAAACTTTTTCCTTTTGTTAGAGTCAAAATAATCAGGTATTAGTCCATCTACCACAAAATTCGCGTAATATGCGAACTAGGGGATATTCGTAACGGCTAGGATACATTCGTCGGCGAACTCATCTCTGATGGGGTGTGTTTCTTTTATTTCTTGTACCGGAGTCATCCGAGACAAGTGATCAGCAACAATGTTTTCACTCCCCTTTTTGTCTTTGATTTCCAGGTCGAACTCTTGTAGCAGTAGGATCCATCGCAGCAACCTTGGTTTTGACTCCTATTTGGCAAAAAGATATTTTAAAGTTGCATGGTCAGTATACAGAATTACCTTTGATCCCAACAAATAGGATCTGAACTTATCAAAAGCATACACAACAAAAAGGATCTCTTTCTCGGTGGTTGCATAATTCATTTGAGTGAGGTTCAATACATGACCTGCATAGTAGATCACATGCAGAAGCTTCGCCTTTCGTTGCCCTAATACTGCCCATACTGTATTATCACTTACATCGCACATGATCTCAAAAGGGAGAGACAAATCAGGGGCAATAATTATGGGGCAGACACAAGTTCCTTCTTTAGGGTCTCGAAGGGTTCCCTGCACTCTTTGTCAAAAAGAAACGGTGTGTCTTTCACCAGTAGGCTAGTTAGTGGTTTTGCGATGTTGGAGAAATCTCTTATGAACCTGCGGTAGAACCCCACATGTCCCAAGAAGCTTCAGATTCCTTTTTCATTCACCGGTGGTGGTAAATTAGCTATTACCTCCACTTTTGCTATGTCCACTTTGATGCCTCGGTTGGAAATATTGTGTCCCAATACTATCCCTTCACGTACCATGAAATGGCACTTTTCCCAATTTATGATCAAATTTGTTTGCTGACATCTTTCTAACACAAGTGACAAGTTAGTTAAACATTTATCAAATGAAGAACTGAATACTGAAAAGTCATCCATAAATACTTCCATATGCTTTTCGAGCATGTCAGCAAAGATTAATGTCATACACCTTTGAAAAGTGGTAGGTGCGTTGCACAACCCAAATGGCATTCTTCTGTAAGCGAAAACACCATAGGGCATGTGAAGGCAGTCTTCTCTTGGTCTTCAGGGGCAACTACAATCTGATTGTATCCCGAGTACCCATCGAGGAAACAATAATGGTCATGACCGGCTAACCTTTCCAGCATTTGATCAATGAATGGTAACAGAAAGTGGTCTTTTCGTGTTGCCATGTTCAGTGTCCTGTAGTCGATGCACACTCTCCAACCTATAACAGTTCTAGTTGGAATTAACTCATTTTTCTCATTTTTAATCACCGTAGTGCCCCCTTTTTTTGGTACCACATGGACTGGACTTACCCATGAGCTGTCGGAAATAGGGTAAATTAATCTCACATCTAACAATTTTACAACCTCTTTGCGTACCACTTCTTTCATGGTTGGTTTAAGTCTTTGTTGTGGTTGCACCATTGGCTTATGATCATCTTCCATTAAGATCTTGTGCATGCAAACTGTCGGGCTTATACCTTTCAAATCCTCGATTGCCCATCCAATTGCGCCCTTATATTTTTTTAGCACTTGATGAGTTCTGCTTCTTAGACACTTTGTAGACTAGCGTTGATAATAACTGGGCATTTTTTCTCAGTATCTAGAAATACATACTTCAGATTTGCTGGTAGCCGCTTCAGATCTGCCCCTGTTTTGGGTTCTTCAGTGATATCTGATGGTGGCGGTGGTCTTAAATCTTCCCATCGGTATGGTTTAGATCTAATCCATTCAGGTTGTTTTTCTATCACAGCAAGCACCTCAGAGTCACCCTTATCTTCATCACTTTCAAAAATTAATAGACTTAAAACACGTTCTAACAATGACTGGGGCATTTGCTTTTCAATTTCTTGAGCAATTACCTGATCTATTATCTGTACATTGTGGCTTGTGCCAATATCATCTTTGTATTGCATCGTGTTCCGCACATCTATCTTTAGCTCTTCATCATATACTTTGAGGGTCATTGTTCCTTCCTCTATGTCTATCATACATCGTCTTGTCTCTAAGAATGGTCTGCCCAATTGTCGCATCCGCGAAAAACAACCGGCGGGAAAAAAGACCAAACAAATAGAGTCGCCACCGTGCGTTATTTATCCCACAAGAGGGAAAGGAAACGCTCGAAGTAAACCTGGAAAGGAAATGGTCTTACGACCGGAGATTACAAGAATCGGGTTTCGGTTATGCGAAGGGAAGGTATTAGCACCCCTACGCATCCGTCGTACTCGACGGGATCCACGCTCAAAAGAAAAGGATGAGGTTGCTAAATAACTACTCAAAAGAATGCACACACACACTGGAAGGAAACACAGATGGAAGAAGAGGGGAACAGGCTCGCTAGGATATCGCATCCTATGCCTACGTATCTCATCTGGAATGAGAATCAGAGCTACCGTAGTTCGGCTAACGCACGCCAAACAAAACCCACACAGGAAACCGACTGCCAATCGCTGGACTTACGTCAGACTCCACACAAACAGGCAAACATGGAAACCGAATGCCAATCACTGGACTTACATCAGACTCCGAACCAACAAACACACACAGGAAACCAACTGCCAATCGCTGGACTTACGTCAGACTCCAACAAGCAAACAGGACACAGGAAACCGACTGCCAATCGCTGGACTTACGTCAGACTCCAAACACACACAAAGGGGTTGCAAAAGAAAAAGGGCGCCTGGAGAGATCAGCTCATCTCCTGCCTACGTACCTCATCTGGTATGAGGATCAGGGCGACGTAGTTCCCCTAAACAGGGAAAGAACTTCTAACCTAACCAGAAACAAAGGGAGATACAAACTACTAGGGAGACTACGACTCGAGCCTAGAAGTTGTCATGCACGCGATCCCTATGTTAAGGTTTCTATCTAACTTGCACAGGAAGCAAGCTATCCTAAACAGCATAGGCAAACACAAGCACAATAAACAAGCACACACACTATATGCAAACAATTGGGCTCATACAAGGTTAGGCTGTAAAAACAAGCCAACTGGAATGGGGTATTGTTAGCTCTTAACCCTAACATTGAGGGTTAGGGTGAAGCAGATGAAATAGGAAGTGAGGGTAAGACCTCACAGCTCTTATCCCTGGCCTGGGAGAGCTTCAGACAACTGAAAGTGTGGGAGTTCAGAATGTAGGAACTCTTCTCCACATGATTGACACAACTGAGATCTTGGGTTATTATCACAATGCATCAACACAAGGTGTGTGAGCAAAGTGAATGACACACTGAATAGCAGGGGATGGATTGCACATCCCTTTTATCTGCCAATTGCCTCTGAAGAGGTCTTTACCTGCTTGGCACAAAAGTAAACATTCACAAGCATTGCCTCTTAGGGAGGGCTTCAGACAGGTGCCTGCCCCCAAAACAGGACAGGTCTTCCAGACTACATGAAGTCAAAGGAAATATACCTCAGTGGTTAAGTGTCATACCCCAAAATTTGCCCATTAATATTTCAAGACATTTTTCAGGGCACTCCGACTCATTTTTATGACACTGATCTTAAAGGAACAAAGGCCCAGCTCACGAGTGGCCCAATCCAGAAAATGGCCCAAACTGGCCTGCTCGCTAGGCGAGCAAATCCTTCGCCTAGCGAACGTTCGCTGCACGCTCGCCTAGCTAACGTTCGCTACACGCTCGCCTAGCGAAGCTGGCAGATAACAGAAAATTCTGGGCTTCACTCTGAGCCCATTAGGTCATGAAAAAAAGGCATTATAAATACCACAACTCCAGTCCAAAAAAAAGGGGGAACGAAAACGGGAGGAAGACGGACGGAAACCCTGGCATAGAAACCCTGGAGGCTAACCCTGAGAATTCCGAGTAACCCTAAAGGAAACCCTGAAGGAAAAGCCGACGGCAGCAAGGTCACTTCCGCTCAATTCGATCCGATCGGCCAATTCAAGGTTACAATTCGATTACAAACAGGTTGGCATTGCTATTACTACCTTATGTTCTTAATTTGCACATGGTATCATGATTGAATTTATGAAACTATCTTAAGTTTTACATATGAATTTAAGTATGCATGAACATCTGAATGTCTAACCACATAATCTCTGTAATGAATGCTATAAGGTGTGAAGCTTGCTGCCATTATATCGTTATTAAAACCGGAATCCGCAGCCGCTCGCTAGCACATCGCTAAGCGAGCATGCAACGAGTGTTCGCTAAGACTTCGCTAGGCGAAGCAGGAGCGAACGCGACAGCAGTCGACTTTTCTGTTCTGACTTTTGCCCACCTGTCATGTTTTTATCATAGCCATGCATTGTTTATCTGACCCTACTACTGTTCTGGTTTCTTTTGTGGTGTAATTCTCGATTGCACCCTGATTTGGTATTCTGACATGTTTGCTGAGTTTTGCAAAGGTTCACACATCGCCGGGAAAGCTAGCTAGATAGGTATTCCACTTTATTTGTGGGATGCCCTTTGTGGAGTTTCACCCTGAATTACCTAATTAATTTTAATGTATTAATTTTAATTTGGAGATCCACCCTCAATTACTTAGCTGATTTTAATGTATTGATTTTAATATGGAGATTCATCCTAATTGCCTAATTGATTGTAAAATACGGCCTTTAAATATGTGATCTTGGACCTCTCTTTGCTGCCCTACGGTATTACGGTATAACGGTCGTGTCCCGCGAATGTAGGGATACACTTAGCAAAGACCCTTCGGTTAAATCATCATAAAATAAATCATGGTCCCTCGGATGTTGCCTTCGAAAATACGATTTTGTCCCTCGATGACCCTTCGGTGTAGCCTACGGTTAAATGGTGATCGTCCCTTCGAATGCTAAGGTATCCTTACAACTGTTACCTTCAATGACCTATCGATGACCCTACAATGACCCTTTTACATCCAAAGGATAAAACTACTTACTTCTCAATAGTAAGGACAGTTTTACCCTCATAAGGATAGGAAATGCCCATAACGACCTTAGGAAGGTATAACTCTCAATTACTGGATCATAACCTAAAACATTTTCCACCCCTCACACTTTGCAAGTCCTAGAAAATCACCACTTGGTATACATTCATACTAGAATCATTACCAAGTTATATTTTTCTAAACTGTTTTTCAAAATCAAACGAGATAAATACTTTGTATACATTCATACGAGAATCATTACAAAGTTAAACTCTCTTTTCGAAACATTTTTAAACAATTCACCAACACTTTTCAGACAAAAATATAAGTGATCCAGCAATTAAGAGCCCATGGATAACCATGGATACAAAGGGTGCTAATACCTTCCCTTTGTATAATGTACCTCCCGAACCCAAAATCTATTGAGGTCTTTCCTGTTCTTTTCCACCTTTCCTTATTGGATAAAAGAAAAGTCGGTGGCGACTCTTGCTATCCGCGACATTGCGATAAAAAGCAAAATACCCCAAGTCAGTTCACCGTATGACAGAACTGGCGACTCTGCTGGGGACCATTACAAGAGAGGTTACCTTAAAAAACAAGATCACTTATTTAAAATTGTCTGATTTACTTTTAAGGGATTGCTTGGGTATTCTTGAGTGAAAGATCCTACACCCGGATCTAGTGTACCTTAGGTAAGTAGCAATAGATCATCGCGACTATCCGGCGTATACTGGAATGGTTAAAATGATGGCTACGGTTAATGTGACACTTTGGATGTCCTGATGTTCCTCATGTTTACTTGAGGAAAAATTTGGCATCTGCGTGGTGTCATCAAAGCATTAACCAGACCTTTAGAACCCTAATTGACTCATCCTAGCCATTAGAAAGTAGTGAGATAACTGACTTCGGTTCCGACTGGGGTTGGTTGATACTCGATACTACACTCCTTGAGATTGGACTTTAGGGAAGCTTTGGTCAACCACTTGGTGTTGCACTGAAGTGGACTTAAAGGAAGGTCAATGATTGGAGACCCTTCTAGAACCCGGTTACTATTCTAGGACAGGTTGAACCAACCAAACTTCAGTAGGGAGGGTACTTACCTATGGAACTCATGCAAGCCTTAAAACTTAGGAGTGATTGTTGTGTGACTTGCTTGTGTTTGTTTACATAACATCATAACATAATAACATCATAATATCATGACATTATAACCATTTCAAGGACTTAGGGATTTAACTTTGCTCTGTTTTGTAAAGCTATGGCTCCCAGGAAGACCATCCGGATTAATCTTGTAGCAATCTCTCCTCAACTCAAGAACTTAGTGTCAGAACTTTCCGATCGTGCGCAGTTCATCAAGAGACATGGTTCTCTTCTCAATTTAGTTACCACTGGGTTCAAAGAAGATATGATGAGAGTTTTATTCCAGTTCTTCGACCCTAAACATCATTGCTTCACATTCCCAGATTATCAGTTGGTACCCACATTGGAAGAATTCTCCAGACTGCTTGGGATACCTATCCTTGATCAACTACCGTTCAGTGGTTTAGAAAAGGTTCCGAAGTCTGAAGAAGTTGCCGCAGCTTTACACATGACGAAGTCCGACATTGAAGCTAATTGGGTAACAAGGAGTGGAGTTAAGGGTTTACTTGCCAAATTCCTGACAAATAAGGCCCGAGAATTCTTAAAAGTTATGAATGTCCGTGCTTTCGAAGACATCCTGGCATTGCTAATCTATGGCTTGGTGTTATTCCCTAATCCAGACCAATTCATAGACATGAATGCTATTAAGATATTTCTCACTCATAACCCTGTACCTACCTTGCTGGGAGACATTTTGCATTCCCTCCACACTCGTACCATGAAGAAGCAAGGGACTCTCATGTGCTGCATACCTTTGTTGTCTAGGTGGTTTATTTCGCACCTTCCTCAATCGGTCTTGAAGAACGAGCAGAATTTGAAATGGTCTCAAAGGATAATGTCGCTCTCCCACCCAGACATCTGTTGGTGTCCTCAGTTCAAGGAAAATGTTACCATCATTGACCGTTGTGGCGAGTTCCCTAATGTACCACTCCTAGGAATAAGAGGAGGTATTACTTATAATCCTGCTTTAGCTCTGCGACAGTTTGGTTGTGCTCGAAGAGATGGTCCACATGAAATGATCATCGAAGGCATTGTGTTCGACTATGACAACGATTCCCAAGGCCTCCGTCAAAGATTTGTACGAGCTTGGGGCATGGTGAAGAGAGGTACGTTAGGACAGAAAAATTCTATTCCTATGGAACCTTATCTCAGATGGGTACGCGCCAGAGCTCGTGAACTTATCATGCCATATCTTGCAATCGGACCTCAGATTGTCGAACCTGAAGCTGAAGGAGGTGCTCCTCAGATCATTCCTTATCCAGATATGCCTACCAATGTTGAGGAACTAAAGAGATCCTGGATCCAGTTGAGAGAAGAAAGGGATACTTTCGAGACTCAGTTCGTTGCAGAAAGGAAGAAAGTGTTAGAACTTACCAGTCAGCTTAATGAGGAACGAAGACTCAATGCGTATCTTCGCCCAAAAAGAAGCCGCCCCTGGGAGACTTGAGCTTTCATTGTATTTTTATTATTATTCCTTTTGTAATGAACATTGGTCAAAGAAATTAGCAATAAACATTTCTCTCTTGTTGGTGATTTACGCAAAGTTAAATTCCAAAAGTCCTTGAAAACATTTCATACATTGCATAGCATAACATAACACTGCATAACAGGTATTCTACAAGTTCAATGTTCTCACGGTCTTCCTTCTAGATAGAAAAATGGATCTCGAACAAACTGTCAAAGATCTCCAGACTCAGAATGCTCAATTCAAGGAGATGATGCTAAGCTTATCCAAGGGGCAGGAGGAACTGAAGACTCTTTTGCTCGAAAAGAAGAAAGACAAGAAAGCTGTGAGTTTCATTAACCCGGGAAGAAGGCGTAAAGGACAGGCCGCAGGAGTCAAGTTTGGGATCCAAAATGGTCCAGAAGAGGATACAGAGAATGATTCAGAAGAGGAGAATGTCGATCTCTTCAACCCTGAGGACGACGATGAAGATTATGAAAATGAACAGTACTCTCCAAGAGATGATAAGTACAAGTTGCTGGAAGAACGTATGCTAGCTATGGAGGGTCAGAAGGCGCCCGGTCTGGATTTCGAAAGTTTGGGTCTGGTCTCCGATGTGACCATTCCTCGCAAATTCAAAATCCCCACTTTCACTAAGTACGATGGTGCGTCCTGTCCTCAGATGCATCTGAGAGCTTATGTGAGAAAGATTCAGCCGCATACCACTGACAGAAAGCTATGGATCCATTTCTTCCAAGAGAGCCTGTCTGGCACACAGTTGGAATGGTATTATCAGCTCGAGAGCTCTGACATCCGCACCTGGACTGATTTAGCAACAACTTTCTATAAACAGTACCAGTATAACTCTGAACTAGCGCCTACCCGGCTACAGCTGCAGAATATGACTATGGGATCTAAAGAAAGCTTTAAAGAATATGCTCAAAAGTGGAGAGATTTGGCTGGCAGAGTCAAACCCCCTATGACTGACAGAGAATTGGTGGATATGTTCATGGGCACACTGACCGGCCCATTCTACAGCCATCTACTGGGAAGTTCTTCATCAGGTTTCACTGAACTTATATTGACAGGTGAACGTGTTGAAAGTGGCATCCGAAGTGGAAAGATATAGGCGGCTGCCTCTGCAAGCACCAAAAGGTCCTATCAGGGGAGGAATGAATCAAATGCTGTGTACAGTCAAAAGGGTCGTAACAAGAAAAACCGTGACCATGACATCGGAGCAGTTATGATTGCAGCACCACCATCTCAAAACTTCCAGCCCAAACAAGACAGGCCAAGAAGGCAGTTTACCAGGATCAATATGACCTTGGCACAGGCACTGCAGGGAATGCTAAAGGCAAATTTGATCACCCTCAGAGATCCTCCTACGAATCCCAACACTACTTCTTCTCGTTATAACCCTAATGCCAGGTGTGCATATCACTCCGATAGCCCCGGGCATGATACAAACGATTACTGGTCATTGAAGAATAAGATTCAGGATATGATCGAAGCTGGAGAAATTGAGTTTGAGCCTCCGGAGACCCCTAATGTCATCACTGCTCCTATGCCTAATCATGACAAGACGGTTAATGCCGTGGATGACGACGATCACGTTTCCAATGTGGCGGACTTAACATCTCCTCTCCCGATCATAAAGAGGAATTTATTGCAAGCTGGTTTATTTCCAGGTTGTGCTGAAGATTGCAATCTCTGTATATTCCAACCAGATGATTGTTGGGAATTGAAGAATGGTATTCAACGGCTGATGGATGATCGTACAGTTCTCTTCGAAAAGATTCCTAAGGCGGAAAACCCTATTGAAGAAATATCTGTGATTGCTAGGTCCAAAGTTCCAGTGAAGATTACCGCTACTAGGGCGCCTGTGAAGATTACTGTTGAGCCCAGGGTAGCTCCCCTAATCATTACTGCACCTGGCCCGATCCCGTATTCCTCAAGCAAAGCTATTCCGTGGAATTATGGCGGTGATGTTTACGTCCATGGCGTAAAGCAAATTGACAATTCTACTAATCCTAATGGCATCGTTGGGACTAGTAAAATTACTCGAAGTGGAAGGATCTTCTCTCCAGAAATCTCACCTCCTGTCCTTGAAACTCGTGGAAAGGAACCAGTCAATCCTTCTCAGTCAGAGACACCGGTCGAAGTTACTCCCGAAGATGTTGCCAAACAGGAAATGAAAGAAGTGCTGAAAATCATCCGCAAGAGTGATTTCGATGTGGTAGAACAGTTGGGGCATACCCCGTCTAAGATCTCGATGTTATCCTTGCTGTTATCTTCTGAATCTCATGCCAATGCATTGATAAAATTCTTGAAGACTGCTCATGTGCCTCAGGAAACATCTGTCGATCAGTTCGAAAATTATGTTGCTCACTTGGCTGTTGACAATGGCCTAGGCTTTTCCGATGCTGACCTGACACCAGCGGGAAAGAATCACAATAAAGCCCTGCATATCTCCATTGAGTGTAGGGGAATCACTTTGTCTCATGTGTTGATCGATAATGGCTCTTCCTTGAATGTGCTGCCAACAGCTGTGCTGGATAAGCTGGACTGTAAAAGCATCGAACTGAAACCTAGTGACATTGTGGTACGTGCTTACGATGGTGCGAAGAGTGTTGTCCATGGCGAAGTAGTCCTCCCTATCAAGATAGGACCTCAAGTCTTCAATACTACCTTCCATGTAATGAACATTCGTCCTGCCTATTCCTGCTTACTGGGACGCCCTTGGATTCATGGGTCAGGTGCTGTAGCTTCGTCTCTCCATCAAAAGCTGAGGTATCCCACAGAGGGCAAAATTGTCACCGTGTGTGGAGAAGAAGAGTACATTGTCAGTAGTGTGCATGCCTTCAGATACGTCGAGATGGATGGTGAATTCATTGAGACTCCTTGTCAGTCATTTGAAGTAGTTCCTCCGACCAATCCTGTCCTTAAGCCAACTTCCGGTGTGCCCAAGGTTATTCGGACTCCTCCTGCTATGATTTCCCTGAAGGACGCTCAAGCTGTGGTTGAAGATGGTGGTTGTACTGGCTGGGGTCAACTGATCGACGTACCGTACAAGTCTGACAAATTTGGCCTGGGGTTTATCTCTGAGAAGGTAGCCAAGAGTCAAATTAATGCTATAGAAGACGCTGACAGCGATTGCGACCTGGATAGCTGGATTTTCCCAACAATTGGCGACGGACTCAATAATTGGAAGGCTGAAGACACTATCCCGATTTCCTTTAGTCAGGAGTAATTGTTATTGTCTATTTTGGTGTTGCAAATTTTTGTTTTTTTTACAATTGAACTTCTCCAAGCGTTGTGTCTATGCCCGGGGAACAATAGCTAATTTGTTAAGGGTTTTGTCATTTTCATAAGCATATTCATATTCAATAAATCAATGGACTTTTTGCATTCAAATATTGCGCTCTTTGTCTTTTCTGTCATCTTCCAAACAAGCTATGTTTTCTTACACACACTCACGTAACGAATTGCAGATCCATACCCACTCTGGATCCTGTTGATAATAGTTCTACTACTGTTCATTATGACTTTGAAAATCCGATCTACCAAGCCGAGGATGGAAGTGTGGAAGATTGTTAAGTACCTGGAGAACTTGCCAGACTACTGCAAGAAGAAAAGACTATTCAGCCGCATGTGGCATCGATCGAAATCGTAAATCTGGACCATGTCGCCCGGTTTAGCTCCCGTTTGACCGCTATTTGCAAATCCATCTTCAAATTACTGAGACAAAATCAAGAAGTATCTCCAAGAACCTCCAATTCTGATAATGCCAGTTGAAGGAAGACCTCTAATCATGTATTTGACCGTGTTAGAAAATTCAATGGGGTGCGTATTGGGGCAACATGACGAGTCTGGTCGAAAAGAGCATGCCATACACTGCCTTAGCAAAAGGTACCGACTGTGAAACAAGATACTCACAGCTCGAGAAAGCTTGCTGTGCTTTGGCTTGGGCTGCTCGCCGACTAAGACAGTATATGTTGAATCATACCACTTTATTGACTTCTAAGATGGATTCTATCAAATATCTATTTGAGAAACCTGCTGTCTCCTGAGAGAGTTATCACTGACAATGGTACTAACTTGAACAACCCGATGATTACTGAACTCTGCACGCAGTTCAAAATAAAACACCATAACTCTTCTCCGTACCGGCCAAAGATGAACGGTGCCGTGGAGGCTGCTAATAAGAATATCAAGAAGATCATACAAAAGATGACGGTGACGTACAAAGACTGGCATGAGATGTTACCGTTTGCTCTTCACGGTTATCGCACTTCAGTACGCACTTCGACAGGAGCAACTCCTTTCTCTTTAGTCTACGGAATGGAAGCCGTTTTACCAGTGGAAGTCCAGATTCCCTCTCTAAGAATCATAAAAGAGGCGGGCTTAGATGAAGATGAATGGATTCAGACTCGACTCGACCAGATAAACTTGATCGATGAGAAGAGACTTGCGGTTGTGTGTCATGGACAGATATATCAGAAGCGCATGACCCAGGCATTTAACAAAAGAGTCAAGAGACAGGTATATCGAATTGGCGATTTGGTAATAAAGCGTATCATTCTACCACAGGGTGATCCCAGAGGCAAATGGATTCCCACGTACGAAGGGCCGTTTGTAGTTAAGAAGGTATTCTCTGGTGGAGCCATGATACTAGCTACAATGGACGGCGAAGACTTCCCGCATCCCGTGAACGCAGACATAGTCAAAAAATACTACGCATAAAAGAGACCTGCTAGGTCGACGTACCTAGGCAAAAGTAAGGGCATCCCGGCAAACCAAAAAGGTTCGGGCAAAAATTAGGGATAAACATAAAAAAATGTGCATCCGGCAAGTCGAAAACCTGAAAAGGCGGCTTGGGCAAAAAAGGGTATCCTGGTGGACTGAAAACCTGAAAAGGCGGTCCAGGCAAAAATTAGGGATTAAAGCGTATGACTATGTCCCGTTCTCGGACAGCTTCATCCAACTTCGAGGGACTGAACAAGCCAATCACTTCTATCCGACAGCAGGAGATGAGATGCTTGAAGACATAATGACAGTAGTGGAGTTAAAATCAACAGGACATTTTCCTCATAGCTTCTCTTTGTTCTCTTGACAATTTCCTCTTACTAGGATTTCTGTCTCTTTGTACTCAAATTGCCTATTTATAGGCCCTCTTTCAAAATCAATACAATTTCATTTCCAAAAAGATGGTTTTGTTTTACTTTCTCTGTTTTGTTTGCGCAAATGTCCATTGATTTAACTTGAATTGATATATGCATTTGAATATGATCAATGTTTATCAAAATACATGCATAAAATAGCAATGGCAGTTACTAAAAGACTTCAGGATCGAGGATAAGGTCTAACCAGGCTTTCCAACAAGTCCGGTTACAAATCCATTCCCCAACAAAAACCAACTATTTCCCAGAAGAGGTTGGCATCTCCAGACAGACTGGTCATCTCTTCCACCCCCAGCCAGGCTCTGTTGAGTGTTTCCATCGTCAGACGGCAATCAAGTATCCCCCAGCTAAGAAAGGGTCATCAATACAAATATCTCCAACCAGAAGAATGAGATTTATTTTCCCAGTAGCTGGAAGAACGTTTCAGACGCATAGTGCATTCATTACATCATTTCACATCACATACCTGCATACAATGTTCACATTTATTTCATTCTGCATCATATACATTACATCGTTTCATAGCATGCACATGCATACCATGTTCGCAGGCATAAAACAACTCATGCATCATGACATGGCATGAAGCTAA
Organism: Lathyrus oleraceus; assembly: GCF_024323335.1. Classification (NCBI taxonomy): domain Eukaryota; kingdom Viridiplantae; phylum Streptophyta; class Magnoliopsida; order Fabales; family Fabaceae; genus Lathyrus; species Lathyrus oleraceus. The sequence goes on along the minus strand of NC_066584.1, from coordinate 324,809,939 downwards.
CTTTATTTTTCAGGTTAATTATCCTCTTGATACAATCAAAACAAAGGTCCATTCAGACGGACGTCTTTATCAATTACATTCAAGATTCAACTATATCCCTCAGATACTGCCTAGCGTACGGTATATTCCGAGGTGTAGTCTAGCGTACGACTACTTTCTTCTTCAGATACATCTTTCAGATATACTCCATGTCAACATTCATTCTGACATCCTCCCAACGATGGCATCTATAAGCCCATCCCAGACATTTATCGCAAATACAACATACACAAATACTATCAGATCCAGCCTAACGGACGGCTCGTTCTGCTCAGAGATGGTCTAATGTACGACCCAGTTAGACCTTCATCTCCTCAGATGCTACCTAGTGTATGGTACATTTCTGAAGTGTAGTCTAGCATACGACTACCCCCTTTATCATCAGATCCAGCCTAACGGACGGCTCGTTCTGCTCAGAGACGGTCTAATGTACGACCCAGTTAGACCTTCATCTCCTCAGATGCTACCTAGTGTACGGTACATTTCTGAAGCGTAGTCTAGCGTACGACTACCCCTTTCATCATCAGATTCAGCCTAACGGACAGCTCATTCTGCTCAAATACAGTCTAATGTACGACCCAGTTAGACCTTCAAGTCCTCAGATGCTACCTAGTGTACGGTACATTTCTGAAGCGTAGTCTAGCGTACGACTACCCCTTTCATCATCAGATTCAGCCTAACGGACGGTTCTTTCTGCTACTCAGATGCGATCTAGCGTACGATCCATTCTGACCTCTCATCCTCAAGTACAGCCTAACGGACGGCTTATTCTGCAACTCAGAGACGATCTAGCGTATGATCCATTTTGATCTTTCATCCCCAGCAAAGTCATCCGCCTAATGAACAACTCACTCTGGTATTCAGATATGATCTAGCGTATGATCCATTCTGATCCCTTATCCCCAGCGGTATATAACACACTCCGACTCCCCGGCGAAGTCGACAGCCTAATGGATAACTCACCATACGGTCTAGCGTATGACCCGGTATGACACCCATGTCTTCAGATATCGTCTAATGTACGACGCACTCTGAAGTTCTCATCATCAAATTTCCTGGATGGTATCTTTAAGCCCATCTTCATCAAGACTAACGGTTGATTAACAAGTGGAAATTTTGGGGCATTCTAAGTGTTCAATAATCTTTCACCTCCAGACCACGAATGGCGTACATACCATTCTGACTCTCTCGGTTCAAGAATATTGAACAGGGGCAGCTGTCATACCCCAAAATTTGCCCATTAATATTTCAAGACATTTTTCAGGGCACTCCGACTCATTTTTATGACATTGATCTTAAAGGAACAAAGGCCCAGCTCACGAGTGGCCCAATCCAGAAAATGGCCCAAACTGGCCTGCTCGCTAGGCGAGCAAATCCTTCGCCTAGCGAACGTTCGCTGCACGCTCGCCTAGCTAACGTTCGCTACACGCTCGCCTAGCGAAGCTGGCAGATAACAGAAAATTCTGGGCTTCACTCTGAGCCCATTAGGTCATGAAAAAAAGGCATTATAAATACCACAACTCCAGTCAGAAAAAGGGGGAACGAAAACGGGAGGAAGACGGACGGAAACCCTGGCATAGAAACCCTGGAGGCTAACCCTGAGAATTCCGAGTAACCCTAAAGGAAACCCTGAAGAAAAAGCCGGCGGCAGCAAGGTCACTTCCGCTCAATTCGATCCGATCGGCCAATTCAAGGTTACAATTCAATTACAAACAGGTTGGCATTGCTATTACTACCTTATGTTCTTAATTTGCACATGGTATCATGATTGAATTTATGAAACTATCTTAAGTTTTACATATGAATTTAAGTATGCATGAACATCTGAATGTCTAACCACATAATCTCTGTAATGAATGCTATAAGGTGTGAAGCTTGCTGCCATTATATCGTTATTAAAATCGGAATCCGCAGCCGCTCGCTAGCACATCGCTAAGCGAGCATGCAACGAGTGTTCGCTAAGACTTCGCTAGGCGAAGCAGGAGCGAACGCGACAGCAGCCGACTTTTCTGTTCTGACTTTTGCCCACCTGTCATGTTTTTATCATAGCCATGCATTGTTTATCTGACCCTACTGCTGTTCTGGTTTCTTTTGTGGTGTAATTCTCGATTGCACCCTGATTTGGTATTCTGACATGTTTGCTGAGTTTTGCAAAGGTTCACACATCGCCGGGAAAGCTAGCTAGATAGGTATTCCACTTTATTTGTGGGATGCCCTTTGTGGAGTTTCACCCTGAATTACCTAATTAATTTTAATGTATTAATTTTAATGTGGAGATCCACCCTCAATTACTTAGCTGATTTTAATGTATTGATTTTAATGTGGAGATTCATCCTAATTGCCTAATTGATTGTAAAATACGGCCTTTAAATATGTGATCTTGGACCTCTCTTTGCTGCCCTACGGTATTACGGTATAACGGTCGTGTCCCGCGAATGTAGGGATACACTTAGCAAAGACCCTTCGGTTAAATCATCATAAAATAAATCATGGTCCCTCGGATGTTGCCTTCGAAAATACGATTTTGTCCCTCGATGACCCTTCGGTGTAGCCTACGGTTAAATGATGATCGTCCCTTCGAATGCTAAGGTATCCTTACAACTGTTGCCTTCAATGACCTATCGATGACCCTACAATGACCCTTTTACATCCAAAGGATAAAACTACTTACTTCTCAATAGTAAGGACAGTTTTACCCTCATAAGGATAGGAAATGCCCATAACGACCTTAGGAAGGTATAACTCTCAATTACTGGATCATAACCTAAAACATTTTCCACCCCTCACACTTTGCAAGTCCTAGAAAATCACCACTTGGTATACATTCATACTAGAATCATTACCAAGTTATATTTTTCTAAACTGTTTTTCAAAATCAAACGAGATAAATACTTTGTATACATTCATACGAGAATCATTACAAAGTTAAACTCTCTTTTCGAAACATTTTTAAACAATTCACCAACACTTTTCAGACAAAAATATAAGTGATCCAGCAATTAAGAGCCCATGGATAACCATGGATACAAAGGGTGCTAATACCTTCCCTTTGTATAATGTACCTCCCGAACCCAAAATCTATTGAGGTCTTTCCTGTTCTTTTCCACCTTTCCTTATTGGATAAAAGAAAAGTCGGTGGCGACTCTTGCTATCCGCGACATTGCGATAAAAAGCAAAATACCCCAAGTCAGTTCACCGTATGACATTAAGCAACCAAGCAAAGCAATGCAAGTTCAAAAGAACTCAAAGCAACTTAGGTACCTGTGAAAAATCTAAATTAATCAGTTCAACTGTACAGACAAACAATCAACAATCATCAGGCAATAATAAACAGACAGGCAATGCATCAGGCACCAAAGTGCAAGCCATAAGGCACAACACAAATAAATTGGTATCAACCTACAAAACAACACAATGTTAGCCAATCATCAACCAATTAATCAAACTCAAATGAATGAGCCACTCCAATCATGGCAATGTGCATCTGAACCTGAAATCCATAATCCAAACAGTGAGTCCAAACCACTAGGTCAAAGCCTAGGGTCAAAAGAGGGTCAAACATTCAAAATAGAACTTGAAATTTAACATGAATCATCTTCATTCAATCAAGAACACATCTCAAAAAGTCCCATACCAAAATCATTAACCAAATTCATTTCATGAACAAAACATGGCAAGGCATGCAAATGGTGATCACATTGAGACATCAGAAGAAACAAATGCACATCAAATAAAAAATGACTCAAATAATCTTGGCAAAATTCATGAGTAAACAGGACATATAACATGGTCATCACACAAAAAATTAGAGGCATTGGACATTATTAGGCATGGCAATCACATAGCATAATCAAGACAATCACATGTGTGACACAAATTGTCACACCAAGTTAGCATAATCATAAAACAGAGATGGATCATGGGAAAAATCTCAAACCAAAGCCAAAACATCACTCAACATGTCTAGAAATCACACACAAAATTTCAGAAGCATTGTATCATTTTTGAGCATTTTATGATGAATGGAACAAAGCAAGGTCAAACATGCACATACATTCAAACACCCTAGGACAAATCATTTTTTAAGCCAGACACAACTTGCAATTTAATGATCATAAAAAAGTAGACGGAATGAGGATCATGATGCAGAAAATTGGAGATCATTTGGATTAATTTTCAATTTTATATGATTTTTGGAAGTTTAGGAAAATTTTGAAAAATGAAATGGAGCCAAGGTATGAAATGTGGAGGGAAAGGAAGAAAATGTATTGCAATTTAAAAAAACGTCTTCGCTCAGACTCGAACCATGCGCACTTTCAAAATTGGTGCGCTCAACAAAACGACTTCGTTTTGCCTTAACCCTAGCCATGCAGCGTGTTTCTAGATTTCGTAGCAAACGGATGAACTTTCCTAGCTAAATCCTAGCAAAACCGTGGCCAAAACTGGAACGCATGAAGCTCATGAAGATCATGAAGATCTTCATCTGGATTTTCCAGATCTTAAAAAAATGTTCTAGAAATGAGAAATGAGCATAGCAATCGGTTCATCTTTCCACATACATCACGGATTTACAAACAAATCATGCAAAAATAACATAACAAAGCCAAATCGAAGGAAATCAAAATCAACATCAAAACTTGAAATGCATGTATCTTTGTGAATATTGCGCCAAATCACTCCAAATTTGTACCAGAATTATCACCATTCAAGGATCTATACAATTAGCATAATGAATTTGAGAATTAAAGAGGTCGAAAAACTGACCTCTTGATGAACAGAACTGGATTCAGCTTGCTTCAAGGCTTATGATGCTCCAGAACTCTTCCAATATGCTTAGTGAGGTGAATGATGATGAAATTGAAGCTCAAGGATGCACGAAACCAGCTTAATCTTCAACTGCCATGGAACCTTCAAGCTTCAAATCCAGCTCAATATGCCACGATTTCTCTTGATTCCACGTCCAAACCTTCTCAACAATACTTCAGGATGATGAATTGATCAATAGGAAGTGTTCTTGTTTGAAGAATTTGGAAAAAAAATTGAGAGAAAAGTTTTGAGAATTTTGTGATTCTAGATCTGAAAATGTGTTAATGATGGAAAACAGTTATGATTATCCCTTTATACCTCCTACTAATCATATTTAAATCCAACTTAAGCCTAATGCAAATGTGATTAGTAAGTTGGAAGGTGTTTGTGCAAAAATGATTTTTCACCTCACATGCATGCCATGCACGTGAACATTACTAGTTCTGGCCCAAAATCCCCTTAAAATGAGTCCATGCACACTTGTGAATTGGTCTTGTATGCTCATGATCAACCAAAAAGATGTTATGCAATTTTCTTCCAAAAACTTAATGAGTGAGCACATGCCTATGCAAATGAAATTCATGTCAAGTAATGGTATGCTTGGAAAGTACATGTTATAAGGATCAAAATGCAAAAAGAACCATTCATTTTGGAGTTTTGGTTTGAAAGTTATGTCCATTTGAACTTTGAAACACACTTTGCCATGATTGGACCATATCTCCTCAGCCACACATAAGAAATTCATGATCTTGGACTTTTTGGAAATGGGAGAGAAAGATCTTAAACTTTCATGTTGGACAAAATTTCATTTCAAGCTTTCTTGATGATGTAATCTTGAGTTGAAGTTGGTCCAAAACCTTTCCATTTTTGGAAAGTTCAAATTATAGGTCACTTGCTACTTTGGGAAAGTCTTGATCTGACCTCAAATTCTTCAATGTTGATGTTTGAAATGTCAAATGAGACTTGTTTGAACATGAATGAAGCCTCTCTAACCACTTCCCACCTCCAAATCCACAATTGACTTTGCAGTTGACTTTTATGGTTGACAGATGACTTGAACATACACTGATGATTTTGAGCCTCAAGCACTTGATGAAATGGCACCAAAATGAAACCCTAGCTTATACAAGCTCAATAAAATCCTATGATGATCTCCATCTCATTAAAGACCTCATCTCCTTGAAAAACCCTGACTGGTAGAATGCAACTGATTAGGGTTGACCAGAGGTCAAAACCCTAATCCCAAGGAACATGATCAGGCACAATGAACCTCTTGGTGATGATAAAACCATGATGATGGTGATATACTCTTGTAAATAAGATAACACTCAACCTCCTTGAGGAAACAATAAAACCCTCAGATGGTTGGCGATCAATCCATGAGACCCTCAAGCTTGAATCTTTTAACCTCTCTATCTTCTGAGCAAGACTTAAGAGGATGACTTATGTATTCTCTCATGATATGCAGTATGCAAATGCCTAATGCCCTAAACAATGAAATGCAATATGCTAAGCTAGTCCCAAGAGAGGAGGGCAAATTTTGAGGTGTTACAGCTGCCCCTATTCAATCCACTGTGAACCTGTCGATATAAATAGCCTCGGCTTTCAGATGATCAGGGTGAAGAGTGATTGAATACCAAGAACAGACGAACAATTTGCGCTCTGATGGGAAATAATTAACAATGCCTGTCAGAATCGGCAAAGAAGCAATCTTAAAAGAAGAATCCGTCTGGTACGGAGAAAGTCGGCCTGAATACCGTAAAGAAATTTGACCTGGATACCAAAATAAATGGTAACACAGGAATACCCATGGCCTGAACGCCGCTCATCAGTCTGAATACTGAGCATCAGAATATGGGAGTATTGATATCGGTCTGAACACCGAGAGATTTGCCTGAATGCCCGAAAAACTGGCCTGAATGCCATTTCAGTCTGGATACCACTTCAGTCTGGATACCACTTCGGTCTGGATACCGAACGACCGACCTGAACGCCGCAAGCTGCATCGATCTGAACTTCGGAAGCTTCTTCGATCTGAAAATCGGAAACTGGCCTGAGTGCCACAAGTGCTTCAACCTGAACGTCGGAAACTTCTTCGTTCTGAAAATCGGAAACTGGTCTGAATACCCACCTCGGCCTGAACACCGGAAAACTGGCCTGAGTGCCACAAGTGTGTCGACCTGAACGTCGGAAACTTCTTCGATCTGAACATCGGAAACTGTGTCATGCCTGTCAGCATCGGCAGAAATAAGGGACAATGATAAATGAGACGGCACGCGTGCCAACGACCCATGCCGAGGATAACAAGCCATGAGCATGCTATCCTCTATTCAACCCTAGCAAACGAACAATTTGCGCTCAGCTGGGGATTATTCTCTCTTTATTTTATTTTTGCTTTTCTTGAACCCCAAAACTTCTTGAATTATCATTTCCATCTCCGCCCGACAGAAACTCTTCCTCCAATATCGCACTACTGGGGAATACTGTTGATTCAACATCACGATGCCAAACTCCTCTGAGTAACATCTTCACCCTCGGGCGAAACACCTCTCAAACAGTAACCACGGTTTGAGACTAGCTTATGCTTGCAATGCTGATGCATGCTGATGATTTTTTAGCGTAATGCTCCATAATTATGGAAATGCTACGCAATTAGCTATGCAATATGCTATGCTTATCTACATGATGAATGCATAAAAAGTATCCCCCTCAAGGGACTCTTCTGGGGAGCTCGAGGCATTCTGCTGAGGAACCCACTAACACTCCAACCTCCACCTTGCTGGGGAATAGCACTGCTGCTAGGAAGTAGGCCACCCTCACTAGGGATAACCTCCTCTGAATCCGATCCACTTAGGGACTTTGTTGGGGACGAAACTCCCAACGCATTCTGCGGGAAAACAAACCTTTGACTTGCTGGGGGAAAAACTAGCCACAGACACCTCTGCTAGGGAAATAGCAACCTTCAGGCCTGGCTGCTGAGGAAACACCGATCTAAAACCTGCTGGGGAGATAACCATCCCGACCCAGCTTGGGAAGACACAAACCTTGAATCTGCTGGGGAGATAACAATCCCAACTCTGCTTGGGGAACAAGGAAAGTCTGACACAGAACACCCGTCGACTCGTCGAACCCTGGTATTCTACATCTAAACCCAGTATCCGCTTTCCACTTTTGAGAGCTCCCAGACTCGTCTGGACTTTTCTGATTCATCACCTTGTATTCTCGACTTCTCCGTATTCCACAGAGATCGCACTCCCTGGATTCATACAAACTTCCCAGTCCTCAGACTTTGAAGAGTCTTCTTGATTAATATCCAGGATCGTCGTCATCCCTCGCCGTCTTTTCACCATTCTTCAATCCCTGATTGGACTCCGTGGGGATCCTTTTGCCAAAACTTCTCATCACAACCTGCAAGTGAGTGAAATATCTAACATCACCTACAACAGAGATCGTTAGATAAAAACATGCCCCAGGCGTGCCAAGATTTCAACATCTGAGTCATTCAACCTTCCAAATAAGATTTCAAGTTTTCAATCTTATAAACATGCATTGGAAGGGATCTCCATGTTTCAAAATGCAAAGATTCTTTATCAAAATGAACGGATGTTTTTGCAATCAAAGCGGTAATGAAAACAAAAAACAACATTATTTGACTGAATATGCATTTTATTGATTAAAAGGTGTGGCTCATAACTGAGCAACACAAAGGAAGCAATTCCTGAAAAGAGGTAATTGCGCACAAAAGGAAAATCTATCCTAATGGCAATGTGAAACCGTGATCTCATCGAGTTCCAACTCGGTTACACCCCTTATGTCCTCAAGACTCTCCGTGCTTTCTGCCTTCTGAACAAGACGTTTCCGACTGCTTCCTACCGGGCATTATCCATGTGATATCCAAAGTACAAACGATCATGCTAGACGCAGTTGTTCGTTTCAATCCCTCTTTTGCCTGGACCGCCCTTTCGGGTTTTCAGTCCACCGGGATACCCTTTTTTGCCCAAGCCGCCTTTTCAGGTTTTCGACTTGCCGGGTGTACATTTTTCTCTTTTTTTATCCCTAATTTTTGCCCGAACCTTTTTCATTCTTTTTTTTCGGTTCGCCGGGACGCCTATTTTTGCCTGGACTATTTTATTCTTTTCGTCCAGCGGGTCTCTTATACGAAGTATTTTTTAACTGCGTCCGCATTCACGGGGGATGGAAAATCCTCGCCATCCATGGTCGTTAACAACAAGGCTCCGCCAGAGAAAACCTTCTTGACCACGAATGGACCTTCATAATTGGGTGTCCACTTGCCCCTACGATCGTTTTGAGGAGGAAGGATCCTTTTCAGCACCAGATCTCCTACGTGATACACACGAGGTCGCACCTTTCGATCAAAAGCACGCTTCATCCGCTGCTGGTACAACTGCTCATGACAAATGGCCGCCAACCTCTTTTCCTCAATCAGGCTCAACTCTTCATACCGAGTCCTTACCCATTCAGCCTCTTGCAACTTCACGTCCACCAGGACTCTCAGCGAAGGAATCTGAACCTCAACCAGTAGCACGGCTTTCATTCCATATACCAACGAGAAAGGCGTTGCCCCAGTAGATGTACGCACTGAAGTTCGGTACCCATGCAATGCAAATGGCAACATTTCATGCCAATCTTTATAGGTCACAACCATCTTCTGCACAATCTTCATGATATTCTTATTGGCTGCCTCAACCGCCCAATTCATCTTCGGACGATAAGGAGAAGAATTGTGATGCTCAATCTTGAACTCCCGGCACAGTTCTACCATCATCTTGTTGTTCAAATTAGAACCATTATCAGTAATGATTCTCTCGGGAATCCCATATCTGCAAATGATGTCTCTCTTCAAGAATTTGGCAACGACCTATTTCGTCACATTTGCGTAAGAGGCTGCTTCCACCCACTTGGTGAAGTAATCAATAGCCACTAATATGAATCGGTGCCCATTCGAAGCCGTAGGCTCAATCTTTCCGATCATATCAATGCCCCACATGGCAAACGGCCACGGAGACAACATCAAACTCAACGGATTTGGAGGCACGTGCACCTTGTCGGTATAAATCTGGCATTTATGACACTTCCGCACGAAATTGAAACATTGAGCATCCATTGTCATCCAATAATAACCTGCCCTCAGCAGCTTTTTCACCATTGCATTCCCACTGGCATGGGTACCGAACGACCCCTCGTGAACCTCTTTCATCAATAGGCTTGCTTCTTTATCATCAACACATCTGAGCAAAACCCAATCGAAATTCCGCTTGTACAAAACCCTATCCTTGTTCAAATAGAACACCATGGCCAACCTCCTCAGAGTCTTTCGGTCTTTTTTGGATGCTCCCTCAGGATACTCTTGGGTCTCCAAATACCGCTTGATATCGTAATACCACGGCTTCTCATCATCAGGCGTTGTGTCAACAGCAAACACATAAGCCGGTCTATCCAGACGTCCCACCTCAACACTGGGGAACTGATTCCACCATTGTACCTTAATCAGAGCAGCCAGAGTAGCTAAAGCATCTGCTAAAGGATTCACTTCTCTAGGCACATGATGCATTTTCACCTTGGTGAAAAACGTCAACAATCTTCTCGTATAATCCTGGTATAGAACTAAATGAGACTGATGCGTATACCATTTCCCGTTAACCTGGTTCACAACCAAGGTTGAATCTCCATATATAACAAGGTTTTTGATCCTCAAATCAATCGCCTCTTCAATCCCCAAGATACAAGCTTCGTATTCAGCCACGTTGTTGGTGCACTCAAATGTTAGCCGGGCAGCAAAAGGAATGTGGGACCCTTTCGGCGTAACCAAAATAGCACCAACATCGCTACCATTCACGTTAACGGCCCCATCAAACATCAAAATCCATTCGGACTCAGGGTCAGGCCCCTCCTCCGGGATTGGTTCCTCACAATCTTTTGATTTGAGAAACATGATGTCCTCATCAGGGAACTCAAACTTCATTGGTTGATAATCCTCAATGGGTTGCTGGGCGAGGTAATCAGATAATACACTCCCCTTTATCGCCTTCTGAGAGGTATACTGGATATCATATTCAGTCAAAATCATTTGCCATTTCGCAACCCGTCCGGTCAACACTGGCTTCTCGAAAATGTACTTGATTGGATCCATCTTGGAAATCAATAAAGTGGTATGAACCAGCATATACTGTCTCAGTCGGCGAGCAGCCCAGACCAAAGCACAGCAAGTTTTCTCGAGCAGTGAATATCTTGTTTCACAATCGGTAAACTTTTTGCTAAGGTAGTATATGGCATGCTCTTTTCGACTAGACTCGTCATGCTGCCCCAGTACGCACCCCATAGATCCCTCGAGGACTGTCAAGCACAAAATTAACGATCGTCCTTCCACAGGAGGCATCAGAATCGGAGGCTCCTGCAAATACTCTTTTATCTTTTCAAATGCCGCTTGACAATCATTATTCCACCTGACCGTTTGATCTTTTCTCAACAACTTGAATATGGGTTCACACGTGGCTGTTAGGTGAGATATGAACCGTGAAATGTAGTTCAATCTACCTAAGAAACCACGAACCTCTTTCTCTGTTCTCGGTTCAGGCATTTCTTGTATTGCTTTTACCTTATCAGGATCAACCTCGATTCCTCTTTCACTTACAATGAACCCCAACAATTTACCGGACCGCACTCCGAAAGTGCACTTATTCGGATTCAACCTCAATCTGAATTGTCTCAGCCGGTCAAACAACTTGGCCAGATCTACCAAGTGCCCCTCCTATGTCTGGGACTTTGCTATCATGTCATCAACATAGAATTCGATTTCATGATGAATCATATCATGAAACAAAGTCACCATAGCCCTCTGATAAGTAGCACCGGCGTTCTTGAGACCAAATGGCATCACCTTATAACAAAAAGTGCCCCACGGTGTGATGAACGTTGTTTTCTCCATATCATCTGGCGACATTTTGATTTGATTATAGCCAGAAAAGCCATCCATGAAGGAAAACACTGAGAACTGAGTTGTATTATCTACCAACACATCAATGTGAGGTAGCGGGAAATCATCCTTCGGGCTAGCTCTATTCAAATCCCGGTAGTCCACACACATTCTCACCTTCCCATCTTTCTTCGGGACTGGCACAATATTTGCGACCCAAGGCGGATAATTAGTGACAGCAAGGAAACCAACATCCAACTGCTTCTGCACCTTTTCTTTGATTTTCATGGCCATCTCAGGTCGGGTTCTGCGCAACTTCTGCTTCACTGGAGGACAATCTGCTCTCAACGGTAGCTTGTGCACAACAATATCGGTATCCAACCCTGGCATATCTTGATAGGACCAGGCGAAGATATCAACATACTCTTTCAACAAGGCTACCATTCTACTCTTGACATTTTCCTTCAAAGCAGCCCCAACTTTCACTTCTTTTCTGACCTCGTCGGTACCCAGATTCACAATCTCAACTTGCTCCTCGTGCGGCTGAATCACCTTCTCCTCTTGTTTCAACAACCTGGCTAATTCCTCCGGCAGTTCACAATCTTCTTCGCCTTCGTCTTCGGCATGATAGATCGAATTGTCGAAGTCATATGAGGGTGTAATAGGATTGTTATCAATGAGATCCGGAGAATGATCGCATCTGCATGAATGTTGATTTATGCATTGCTTTAGAACCGGAGGGAGACAAATTGAAAAGGAAAATGAAAACATACATTGCCATTTTTATTTTTGTTTTTAAATTGCAAAAATAAATGAAAAACAGGGGACACCGCTTTTAATGAAAAACATCCATTTATTTATGATGCAAATATTGCAAAATGAAACATGAGGTGGCCCTTACAATGAACCATTACGTTTCGGGCAAAACGTATGACTTTCATGCAGACAAAATTAAAAACAGGAAATATTACTCTTCAAGTAGAGTGACAGTGATGATCTTTTCAGCCTTCCAGTTCTGGACTTCCATCCCTGGTACGCACGACTTTATCCATTGATCAAGCTCACAGTCACTGTCAACTTCTTCACCCACCATACTGATGTGATCTGGATCCAACATTCCAGCACTGGTGAATGTGAATGACGGACGACGTCCTCTGCCTTGTCCAGACGAGCCTCGGCCCGGCTGATAACCCACTCCAAATCTATCTTTCTTGGCGGCGATGTCCATCATCTTCCCCCAACCTGGAGCTTCTCCATTCTTCACCACCTCAGCAGCCTGCTTGTACGAAGAAATGGACAGCTTCTCCTCTTCTTTGGCAAAAAGAGCATTCTCCACCTTGACGGTTTTGAATGCTTGACTTGGTGTTTCAACAATTTCACCGTCCATCTCCACATATTTGAACGATGATAGGTGGCTGACGAAGATGTCTTCCTCTCCACAGACCGTGGCGACCTGCCCGTCCCAGATGTACTTCAATTTCTGGTGCAAAGTCGAAGTCACTGCTCCAACAGCATGAATCCATGGGCGACCCAGCAGGCAACTATATGTCGGCTGAATATCCATGACATAGAATACCGACTTGAACACCTCAGGCCCGATCTTCACAGGGAGCTCCACTTCCCCAAACACTGCCCGCTTAGAACCATCAAAAGCTCTCACTACCAGGTCCGTGGGCCTCAAGACTAAACCATCACAATCCAGCTTTGCCAGGGCTTTCTTTGGCAACACATTTAAAGATGAGCCGGTATCAACCAACACGTGCGAGAGCACGACTCCTTTATACTCCATAGCAATGTGTAATTCCCGATTATGATTCCGCCCATCCACAGTTAGATCCAAATCAGTGAAACCCAACCCATGGCTGGCATTGACATTAGACACCACCGTCTCCAACTGATTGATCGTGATCTCCTGAGGAACATAGGCTCTCTTCAGTATCTTCAGCAAAGCCTCTCTATGTCCCTCGGAGCTTAGCAACAACGACAAGATTGAGATCTTGGATGGGGTCTGTTGCAGATGGTCAACAAGCTTGTACTCTGACTTCTTGATGATCCTCAGGAATTCTTCAGCTTCATCATCAAGTTCTCTTTCCGACCCACCAGGCGCCGGTGTCACCACAGGAGTACCTTCATTTACCACTTGTTTCCCTCTTGCCCTGGCTAAAGCCTCGGCCTTATCTTTATTTTCTCTCTCTCCATCCCCATTCCTCAAGGCGTCCGGTGCAAACAGCCTTCCACTGCGAGTGAAACCACTGGGTCCGGCATTATCCACCTTTGAAACGGTGGTTTCACCTGCATTTTGATCTTCCGGCCTCTCCCCATTACAATAGACCTCTCCACCATAATGCCATGGCACGACGTTATCTTTGTCATAAGGAATTGGCCCAGGTACCGTGATAGTAACTGGAGTCGCGTCTGCCAGCGTTGACAAATCGACCGGGTCGAAGTAGATGGTTATGGTGGAGACATCTTCCTTCACCAAATCAACCTTCTCAAATCGGAGCCTTCCCTCATCCATCAGTCTCTGAACAGCCTCCCTCAACGATACACACCCATCAGGAACAACAGTGCACGCAGCACAACAATTATCACAGCCCGGAAAGACCCCATTCTTCAACAGTTGTCTTTTGATCTCAGCCAACGGAGTCTTCAACTGATTCACACTCAACAACCCGATTCTGCCCTCTTCAGAAATTGCATTCACCCCCATTTGACCATGCGCTGGCATGGGATTAGCATTCACATTTGGAGATGGAGCAAAGTTGATAGCTTTAGAATCCACCAAGTCCTGGACCACATGCTTAAAAGCTTTGCAATTTTCTACGTTGTGTCCAGGGGCACCTGAGTGGAATTCGCACTTGGCGTTCTCATCATAGCTGGGAGGCCTTTGGTCGGGTCTCACCGGAGCCAAAGTTCTCAGCTGAACCAACCCCAAGTCCTTCAACTTCTTCAACAGGAAAGAATAGGTTACAGGTGGTCTATCAAATTGACGATCGGCCATTCGCCCTCGCACCTGATACCCGGCCCTCTGCGGTCTCTGTTGAAATGGTTGTCATTGTTGTTGCTGTTGTTGCTGTTGCTGCTGTTGATTATCAGCAGGAATGGTTACCGCAGCAATGTGCTGGTAGTAACGATCCCTACTCTGCCCCCTCTGAGCATATACAGCACTGGCGTCACCTTCCTTCTTCCTCTGACCATTTCCAAAGGGCTTCTTCGATCCAGATGATGAAGCACTACCCTGTATCTTCCCCAGCTTCAACCAACTTTCAATTCTTTCTCCAGCCACCACTATATCAGCAAAGTTAGTAACCGGGCAACCAACCATCCTTTCTGCAAATGTCCCCTGAAGGGTACCCATAAACAGATCCGACATTTCTCGGTCTACCAACGGTGGTTGAACTCTGGCAGCTAGCTCCCTCCACCTCTGTGCATATTCCTTAAACCCTTCATTAGGCTTCTGAGACATACCCTGCAATTGGGTACGACTAGGAGCCATATCAGCGTTGAACTGGTACTATTTAAAGAATGCATCACCAAGATCCTGCCAGCTCTTGATATCAGACGACCTCAACTTAGTGTACCATTCCAAGGACCCTCCAGACAGACTGTCCTGGAAGAAGTACATCCATAGCTTCTGGTCCATTGTATAAGCAGAAATCTTACGGACGAAGGCCTGGAGATGGGTTCCCGGGCAAGAACTCCCATTGTATTTGTCAAATGCAGGCGCTTTAAATTTTTGTGGAATCACAATTCCCTCAACAAGCCCCATATTCGACATGTTGACAACCCCTGGAGTAGCATGACTTTCAAGAGCCCTGATTTTCTCCGCCAGCACCTGAATCTCTTTGTTTGGTGGTTGGACACCAAATTGACCGAATTGTTCATTAAGCACGGAGAATTGATCTTCTTCTCTATCTTCCTCGGCCCCGAAGAAAGGAGGAAACAAACCATCTTTCAGATTGTTACCCATCGGACCTGGTCCACCGCCTGTGGCACCACCAAAACCACCAGCATTATTAGTCACTACACCAACAGTTGTTTTCTTTCTGAGATCCTCTCCATCCCTAGAACCACCAAGACCGTGGTTGGAGACCCCCTCTAAATTGACACCACTATTAGCAGCTGAAGCCCGCTCGAGCTTCTCCACTTTATCAGCAAGTGCTTTTTGCCCCACGGCAAACCCTTGCATGACATTGATCAGTTCATTCATTTTCTCCTTCAGCTCAAGAAAATCTGCGTTGGGTAGATCCATCAGCCTGGGTGTGTTGCGTCTGGTAAAGTATCTGTGTGGACGGGTTGTGTGCAAGGGAATGATTCTACACGCACGAGCAATGATTCCTCAAACAACCAAGCACGTTAGAAACTGACACCTGCAAAATAGAAGACAAGTTATTATGATTCATGCATGAATGCAATGTCTATCCATATGAGGAACACTCTGTCTTTCGATCCTGGCTTCATCGAGATAGATAATAATCCGGCAGTAATATTCTGACATTCATCGATTGATTTTGCCATACAAAGCAGAAAGTTATGATTTAGCAAAGATACCACCCAACCATGTGTGTGTTGTGAGTGAAGCATGACAAAGCAAATAAAGCTTGAAGATCGATTACTGAATGAAAATAACCACTATATACCAAAAGTGCACAATAAGTGTGAGAATCATACATCAAGTCTGATACAAATCAAACATAATCCTCTAGAAACAGAAAGGAAATACAAGCAAGTGAATTCTGTCAACAGGCCTGACGATAATCCAACACAAATAAGAAAGGTTTACACCGAAGAAGGTCCCACAGAGGGCTCTGCATCATCAACCATCCCGGTAAACTTCACCGCGAACCTAAGCTCAGTGTTCTCCTGCTGCAATCTCCCTATCTCCTTCTGGTGAATCTTCATCTGTCTGAAGTAATGATCCCTCTCAGCAAGATAGTGATCTCTCTCAGCAATAATCTTCACTTTCTCAGCTTCCCATTCTGTGGCAAAGACTTTGGCTCTGGCATCTCTCTGATCCCTCACAAGGATTTGTCTCCTCTTCTCATCTTCGATGACCTTCGAAGCTCTTGCCAACCTCTCCTTGGTGATGTCGTGCTCCTTTGTAGACGACTCCAATGCTTGGCTGATCTTGCGGTAATAGGCAGTGTCTATCTCAAAGCGCTTCACTTCCATGGCATGTCTCTTATCCTGATCTTCTATTTTCCCTTTGATTTCCTGATTAGCTATCTGAATTCTAGCAACACTCATCTCCAACTCAGTCTTCTCTGCTTGCAGCTGATCTCTGGCTTTCTTCATCTCAAGGAACTCTTCCATGCTGACAGAAGAACGTGGCCCTTCAATCAAAGGACACCAAGGATCACCTCCAGGAAATGGTAGATGTGTGAGCTCAATCCTCTTCCTAAGCCAATCATCAAATGGAGGAAAAGACTTGCTGTTAACCTTGCCAAAAGGAACCTTGCCCTTTCTCTGAATGTCGCGCCATTCATCATACACGTGTCTCAACTTTGTCTGATTACCCTCAATTGGGAAGTAGAAAGACTTCTGAATCTCTCGTTCAAGAGGAGGACCCTCCACAGCAAACCCCGTCTGTCTCCTAAGAAGCACCGGGTTGTAATTAATGCAACCTTGAACTCCTATAAGAGGTACATTGGGAAGACTCCCACAACTGTAAATGAAATCCCGTCCAGCCATACCATTGTGAGTCCAAGCTATGTCATTGGCTCGCAAACCCATCAACCTGACTGACCACTTGACAGTAGGGTCAAGAGAGGCAAAGGCACCTCTAGAAGGCAAATACCCCATAAACCACTTGTACAACAGCTGAGCACAACATCTGATCAATCCACCACGCCACTTCTCATTCCGATTATGGACCGAGTAATAAACATCCCCAACCAGAGTAGGGATGGGATTCCTCTGCATAAACAACATGACGGCATTAATGTCCACAAAGCTCTTCTGATTAGGAAACAGGATGGTCCCATAGATGCTCACAGCAGTCAAAGCACAAACGGTCCTCCAATTACCCACAACAGCATGCTCCTTGGCTTTAGCCTCCAAGAAACTCAGATGAAAACCAGGTAACCTTCCCTTCTCCTTCAAACCCCCCTTAATCATCTCTGGGCTCAAATAAAGAGCACGAGAGATCTCAGCAACATCAGGCTCCCCCTTAGTGGCATAGAAAGGAATCTGATCTCTGATCTGAATACCCAGGATGCTATCATAGTCCTCCATCAAAGGCCCTAATAGGTAATCTGGGAAAACAAAGCACCTCAAGCCTGGGTCATAAAACTGGAGAAGAGTATGGATGGCGCTCCTATCACTGTCTGTGAGCCTGAAAACCAACTTCAGAATACCACCGTAAGCCTCACGGAACATCCCCACATGGTCAGGTGTAATCAATGCTATCATATCTCTCAGCACATCAATCTCTGGGTCGAAGAAACTGTAGACAACATCGTCCTTCAAACCGGTCCTCATGTCTGGAACAAAGAAGTCTCTCAACCAGGATCTCAATCAAAAATGTCCCCTGCATATGGATAAACATGAGTTAAATGCACATAAATGCAAAATGTGAATGATGCTGATGTATGAATGCAATGCACTGTGCCATCCTCCAAGTCATCTGAACATCCACTGCACTGAGTTACGGCCTCTGAACTGATCACAACCATCTGAGGGAAAATGTAACCACAAATCCCACTCAGGGTTCCGAAATAAACAGAACGGAGGATATCTCACCATCATCACGGGGAAATCACTGAACTGATAATCACAAGACCCTCTGAACCAGCCCAGGGAATCCTGAAATAAACGGATCCCCACTGATAAATACCGCGGACAGAACTCCGGCGTCTCAGAAATAAATCCATAAATCCGACTTATAAATAGGACTCTGATCAACAGCTGAAACATTAGTCACCATCAGAACATGCATCTGTAAGAATCAAACCCTCCCCTCACAGGTGAATTCTAATCAGGTCATCCTAAGGCGGATAATGGCCTCGACAATCGGGCAAAGATACTCAACGGGTTTGCCCTTTCGGGTGTGCTGTTGTAGCTCTCTTAAGATCGTCTAAACCAAAGATCCGGGAAAGATCGGTCACCGAAGTCACCAACTCAGATGAGGTGAATCAACCAAAGTGGATACTCCACAAAGGAAGAGCACTCTCAAATAAACCTCGTCTGGCTTGTGGTATGTCACGCCGCCAAAAACATGTTGACCTAACATGAGAGGCAACATGAGACCACACTAATCCTAGGTGTATACTCGGGCCTGGGTTTTAGCCCCACTCAGAACACCCACCCCAAATCAGAGGAACCAAACCTGTACAGAAGACATCACAATGATAGTATGATGCATGCAAACATTTACGCAAATATATACACAACATAATAATCATAAATGCAATAAATAAAGCAGCACAAGCAACCAAAACTATCCTAGAGAGCGCTAGGAGAGACTCGCTTAGGGAAGATGGACCAGCAAGAGGTCAACTTCCTGTTATAGTCCCCAGCAGAGTCGCCAGCTGTCGCATCCGCGAAAATCAACCGGCGGGAAAAAAGACTAAACAAACAGAGCCGCCACCGTGCGTTATTTATCCCACAAGAGGGAAAGGAAACGCTCGAAGTAAACCTGGAAAGGAAATGGTCTTACGACCGGAGATTACAAGGATCGGGAGTCAGTTATGCGAAGGGAAGGTATTAGCACCCCTACGCATCCGTCGTACTCGACGGGATCCACACTCAAAAGAAAAGGATGAGGTTGCTAAATAACTGCTCAAAAGAATGCACACACACACACTAGAAGGAAACATAAATGGAAGAAGAGGGGAACGGGCTCGCTAGGATATCGCATCCTATGCCTACGTATCTCATCTGGAATGAGAATCAGAGCTACCGTAGTTCGGCTAACGCACGCCAAACAAAACCCACACAGGAAACCGACTGCCAATCGCTGGACTTACGTCAGACTCCACACAAACAGGCAAACATGGAAACCGAATGCCAATCACTGGACTTACATCAGACTCCGAACCAACAAACACACACAGGAAACCAACTGCCAATCGCTGGACTTACGTCAGACTCCAACAAGCAAACAGGACACAGGAAACCGACTGCCAATCGCTGGACTTACGTCAGACTCCAAACACACACAAAGGGGTTGCAAAAGAAAAAGGGCGCCTGGAGAGATCAGCTCATCTCCTGCCTACGTACCTCATCTGGTATGAGGATCAGGGCGACGTAGTTCCCCTAAACAGGGAAAGAACTTCTAACCTAACCAGAAACAAAGGGAGATACAAACTACTAGGGAGACTACGACTCGAGCCTAGAAGTTGTCATGCACGCGATCCCTATGTTAAGGTTTCTATCTAACTTGCACAGGAAGCAAGCTATCCTAAACAGCACAGGCAAACACAAGCACAATAAACAAGCACACACACTATATGCAAACAATTGGGCTCATACAAGGTTAGGCTGTAAAAACAAGCCAACTGGAATGGGGTATTGTTAGCTCTTAACCCTAACATTGAGGGTTAGGGTGAAGCAGATGAAATAGGAAGTGAGGGTAAGACCTCACAGCTCTTATCCCTGGCCTGGGAGAGCTTCAGACAACTGAAAGTGTGGGAGTTCAGAATGTAGGAACTCTTCTCCACATGACTGACACAACTGAGATCTTGGGTTATTATCACAATGCATCAACACAGGGTGTGTGAGCAAAGTGAATGACACACTGAATAGCAGGGGATGGATTGCACATCCCTTTTATCTGCCAATTGCCTCTGAAGAGGTTTTTACCTGCTTGGCACAAAAGTAAACATTCACAAGCATTGCCTCTTAGGGAGGGCTTCAGACAGGTGCCTGCCCCTATAACAGGACAGGTCTTCCAGACTACATGAAGTCAAAGGAAATATACCTCAGTGGTTAAGCAACCAAGCAAAGCAATGCAAGTTCAAAAGAACTCAAAGCAACTTAGGTACCTGTGAAAAATCTAAACTAATAAGTTCAACTGTACAGACAAACAATCAACAGTCATCAGGCAATAATAAACAGACAGGCAATGCATCAGGCACCAATGTGCAAGCCATAAGGCACAACACAAATAAATTGGTATCAACCTACAAAACAACACAATGTTAGCCAATCATCAACCAATTAATCAAACTCAAATGAATGAGCCACTCCAATCATGGCAATGTGCATCTGAACCTGAAATCCATAATCCAAACAGTGAGTCCAAACCACTAGGTCAAAGCCTAGGGTCAAAAGAGGGTCAAACATTCAAAACAGAACTTGAAATTTAACATGAATCATCTTCATTCAATCAAGAACATATCTCAAAAAGTCCCATACCAAAATCATTAACCAAATTCATTTCATGAACAAAACATGGCAAGGCATGCAAATGGTGATCACATTGAGACATCAGAAGAAACAAATGCACATCAAATCAAAAATGACTCAAATAATCTTGGAAAAATTCATGAGTAAACAGGACATATAACATGGTCATTACACAAAAAATTAGAGGCATTGGACATCATTAGGCATGGCAATCACATAGCATAATCAAGACAATCACATGTGTGACACAAATTGTCACACCAAGTTAGCATAATCATAAAACAGAGATGGATCATGGGAAAAATCTCAAACCAAAGCCAAAACATCACTCAACATGTCTAGAAATCACACACAATATTTCAGAAGCATTGGATCATTTTTGAGCATTTTATGATGAATGGAACAAAGCAAGGTCAAACATGCACATACATTCAAACACCCTAGGACAAATCATTTTTTAAGCCAGGCACAACTTGCAATTTAATGATCATAAAAAAGTAGACAGGATGAGGATCATGATGCAGAAAATTGGAGATCATTTGGATTAATTTTCAATTTTATATGATTTTTGGAAGTTTAGGAAAAATTTGAAAAATGAAATGGAGCCAAGGTATGAAATGTGGAGGGAAAGGAAGAAAATGTATTGCAATTTAAAAAAACGTCTTCGCTCAGACTCGAACCATGCGCACTTTCAAAATTGGTGCGCTCAACAAAACGACTTCGTTTTGCCTTAACCCTAGCCATGCAGCGTGTTTCTAGATTTCGTAGCAAACGGATGAACTTTCCTAGCTAAATCCTAGCAAAACCGTGGCCAAAACTGGAACGCATGAAGCTCATGAAGATCTTCATCTGGATTTTCCAGATCTCAAAAAAATGTTCCAGAAATGAGAAATGAGCATAGCAATCGGTTCATCTTTCCACATACATCACGGATTTACAAACAAATCATGCAAAAACAACATAACAAAGCCAAATCGAAGGAAATCAAAATCAACATCAAAACTTGAAATGCATGTATCTTTGTGAATATTGCGCCAAATCACTCCAAATTTGTACCAGAATTATCACCATTCAAGGATCTACACAATTAGCATAATGAATTTGAGAATTAAAGAGGTCGAAAAACTGACCTCTTGATGAACAGAACTGGATTCAGCTTGCTTCAAGGCTTATGATGCTCCAGAACTCTTCCAATATGCTTAGTGAGGTGAATGATGATGAAATTGAAGCTCAAGGATGCACGAAACCAGCTTAATCTTCAACTGCCATGGAACCTTCAAGCTTCAAATCCAGCTCAATATGCCACGATTTCTCTTGATTCCACGTCCAAACCTTCTCAACAATACTTCAGGATGATGAATTGATCAATAGGAAGTGTTCTTGTTTGAAGAATTTGGAAAAAAATTGAGAGAAAAGTTTTGAGAATTTTGTGATTCTAGATCTGAAAATGTGTTAATGATGGAAAACAGTTATGATTATCCCTTTATACCTCCTACTAATCATATTTAAATCCAACTTAAGCCTAATGCAAATGTGATTAGTAAGTTGGAAGGTGTTTGTGCAAAAATGATTTTTCACCTCACATGCATGCCATGCACGTGAACAGTACTAGTTCTGGCCCAAAATCCCCTTAAAATGAGTCCATGCACACTTGTGAATTGGTCTTGTATGCTCATGATCAACCAAAAAGATGTTATGCAATTTTCTTCCAAAAACTTAATGAGTGAGCACATGCCTATGCAAATGAAATTCATGTCAAGTAATGGTATGCTTGGAAAGTACATGTTATAAGGATCAAAATGCAAAAAGAACCATTCACTTTGGAGTTTTGGTTTGAAAGTTATGTCCATTTGAACTTTGAAACACACTTTGCCATGATTGGACCATATCTCCTCAGCCACACATGAGAAATTCACGATCTTGGACTTTTTGGAAATGGGAGAGAAAGATCTTCAACTTTCATGTTGGACAAAATTTCATTTAAAGCTTTCTTGATGATGTAATCTTGAGTTGAAGTTGGTCCAAAACCTTTCCATTTTTGGAAAGTTCAAATTATAGGTCACTTGCTACTTTGGGAAAGTCTTGATCTGACCTCAAATTCTTCAATGTTAATGTTTGAAATGTCAAATGAGACTTGTTTGAACATGAATGAAGCCTCTCTAACCACTTCCCACCTCCAAATCCACAGTTGACTTTGCAGTTGACTTTTATGGTTGACAGATGACTTGAACATACACTGATGATTCTGAGCCTCAACCACTTGATGAAATGGCACCAAAATGAAACCCTAGCTTATACAAGCTCAATAAAATCCTATGATAATCTCCATCTCATTAAAGACCTCATCTCCTTGAAAAACCCTGACTGGTAGAATGCAACTGATTAGGGTTGACCAGAGGTCAAAACCCTAATCCCAAGGAACATGATCAGGCACAATGAACCTCTTGGTGATGATAAAACCATGATGATGGTGATATACTCTTGTAAATAAGATAACACTCAACCTCCTTGAGGAAACAATAAAACCCTCAGATGGTTGGTGATCAATCCATGAGACCCTCAAGCTTGAATCTTTTAACCTCTCTATCTTCTGAGCAAGACTTAAGAGGATGACTTGTGTATTCTCTCATGATATGCAGTATGCAAATGCCTAATGCCCTAAACAATGAAATGCAATATGCTAAGCTAGTCCCAAGAGAGGAGGGCAAATTTTGAGGTGTTACACCAATATGAGAGGGATCTCATTATCTTCGGGCATTTCCAGAATGACGAAGTCAATTGGGAAAACAAACTTGTCAATTTTTACAAGAGCGTCTTCCACAATCCCATATGGTCTCCTAACAGAGCGATCAACAAACTGAAGTGTCATCCGAGTATCTTGAACGGTGTCAATGCCTAATTTCTTGTAGATGGATAGTGGCATCAAGCTTACACTTGCTCCTAAGTTAATCAGAGCCTTCTTGAATTTTCTATCATCAATAGTGCATGGAATAGTAACCGATCCCCTATCTTTCTTTTTCATTGGGATTTTCATACCTTGAAGAATGACACTACATGTTTCAGTCAGGATGATCGGGTCTATATCAGTGGAACGCTTTTTGGAGATGATGTCTTTCATGAACTTGGCATATATTGGCATTTGTTCTAATGCCTTAGAAAACGGGATGTTTATTTCAAGCTTTTTGAACATTTCCAGGAACCTCTCAATTTTTTTTTTCATGTTGATCTTTCTTCTTCTGCCTCGGAGGGTAAGGGAGTTTGATGACTGGTTTTGGAACTTTTTCTTTCTCCTTGACAGGTGGCAGTACTACTTCTTTATCTTGGTCATTAATTTCCTTGATTTCTAAATCCACTTCTAACAATCCATCTTCCTCCATACTGTTTTCTTCCGTTGACTTCCCACTTCGGGTTACGACAGTATTAACATTGTTATATTCTCGCAGATTTGTTACCGTACCACTGGGTAGGGTGCCCGGAGCTTGAGAATTTGAAGCTAACTGTTGTGTTCTCTGACCCATTTGGACTTCGAGATTTTTTATGGAGGCAGTGGTGTTTTTTCTGATTGGTTCTAGTTTCTTCTTGAAACTGCATGTTGTGGGCAGCTAATTTTTCAGTGGCGATCTCCCATTCAGCCTTTTTAGGTGCCTGTTGTTGCTGCTGTTGTTGATACTGAGTCTGATATTGCCATGTACCCTATTACGGAATATTCCCTCTCTGATCCTTCTAGGAGAAATTCAAATGATTCTTCCAACCTGGGTTGTAAGTGTTGGAGTAGGTATTATTCTGTTTTAAGAATTTGATCTCTTCAATTTGTTGGGGAGTAGCAAATCAATAAACCGTGTGATGAGGTCCATTACTGATTTCACAAGTGCTAGCCTGAGCTGGATGGACTTGAGCTATCTGTTGAGTACCTATATTCATAGCTTTTAATTTCTTTTCTACTTCGGAAACAACTATGTCTTCCAGACGGATTTCATTTGTCTCTAATTTTAGACCAATTATCCCTTCTGGCTAACTAGTACACCTATCATATAATTCTAGATGCTCATAGGCAGACATTGCTTCAATAATCCTTTTAATACCAGTGGTTGTTGAGAAATTTGTTGAGCCACCAGTTGCTGTATCGATCAACTGTTTTGTTTTTATTTTCAGCCCATTAACGAACATCTGCATTTGTTCAGTCTGATCCATATTATGAATTGGACACGCTACTAAGACCCTTTTGAATCTTTTGTAGGTGTCTCCCAATGATTCACCATCCTTCTGTTTGAAATTAAGGATTTCATACCTTTTTCTCAAGAATACTGATGGTGGAAAGTACTCATTTAAGAATGCAGTTTCCATCTCTTCCCATGATGTGATACTGTCGGCTGGAAGAGAGTAGAACCATTCTTCCGCATCTTCAGCTAAAGTGAACAGGAACATTCTTAATTTCTTTGCTTCACCAGTATGGCCATCAATTTTCAACGTGGTGCTCATGGTCAGAAATCTTTGTAGGTGTTTGTTGGCACCTTCATTAACCTTTCCAGTGAAAGTTTTTCTTTCCAATTGATTGATTGTGCTAGGATGTAGTTGAAAATTCGTCACATTTACTGATTGGTTGACAATGGTCAGTCGACCACCCGGTGCGTTTGCACCTCCATATTCACCTAGGAGTCTTTCCGGAGGTGGAGGAGGTGGAATCGAAGGATTATCAGCCATTGGTTCTTTGAAATTGGAGTGATTAGAGGTACTTTCTTCTTTGGAATCCACTATTGCGTTCTTGCGTCTTCGGTGAAGGGTCTTCTCGATTTCTACGTCAAAAATAAATTTAGCTGAGGGTTCTCCTCGCATACACAAATTAGTAAATTATAAATGACAGAAAAATAATTTTATTGCAGAGCAACAAAATTTTAATTGAACTTTAAAATTAAACTATATATTTTGGCAATCCCCGACAGCGGTGCCAAAAACTTGATCGAAAAAATAGCAAGTGTACTATTTTGCATGTTATAGTAATAAAGGGGAAATTCTCCGAATGTCAATCTCAATGACTGCACGTCAATATCGAGTTCAACTTATCATTCAATTAAACAAAAGTTATAATTGGGGTTTTTAATTCAAAGTTGTAATAATAAAGGCAAAGGAAAATAATAATGAAAAATAAGGGTTTACAAGGTAAGAGGAACAATGCCAAGGAAGGTGTATGATTTATCCCTGTAATAAATATTAATTACTACCAGTTCTCAAGGGTATTTTCTCCCAAGTCCTTGGTGAGAAAACCTTTAATTACTCTACCCTAATTTCTATGTCCAGAGACAATTAGGGTGAAGTTAAGCTTTATTATATCAAGAATACTTTGATTCATACAGGGTATCCCTAGTCCTAGGTGATATCTACTGCAGAGTAACCATATGAAAACCTTACAAATGGTGGTCCAACCTAATTGATAACCACAAAACAATCTCGACTGATCTGAAAGAGAAAGCATTAAACACATCAAAAGGTTACCGTAAGAATAATATTATAAATGCAAATGTAAACTCAAATTCGTTACAATTCTAAATCAGGGACACCCCCTAACATTAGGGGGTTTAGCTACTCGTATTGTTTAAAACAAATGCAAGATAAAAATTATACATTACAAGTATTTGGATGACTTGGATCTTCAATCGCTTCCTGTCATACCCCAAAATTTGCCCGTTAATATTACAAGGAAGTTTTCAGGACACTCCAACTTATTTTTCAAGGCATTGATCCCAAAAGAACAAAGGCCCAGCACACAGATGGCCAAATCCAGAAAATGGCCCAAACTGGCCTGCTCGCTAGGCGAGCAAAACCTTCGCCTAGCGAACCCTTCGCTATGCTACTCGCCTAGCGAAGCTTGCGAATACCAGAAAATTCTGGGCTTCATTCTGAGCCCATTAGGTCACGAAAAAGCATTATAAATACTAAGGACTTCATTCAGAAAGGGAAAAAACGAAAACGGAAGGAAGACGGGAGCAAGAGCGAAGGCACAACAAACCCTGAAGGCTAACTCAGAGGATTCAAAGCAACCCTAAAGGAAACCCTGAAGGAAACTCATTCGCATCAAAGCCACCTCCACCCAACTCAATCCGACTGGCCAATTCAAGGTTGCGATTCGATTGCAAACAGGTTTACGTTACTATTACCGCTTTATGTTCTTAATTTGCATGTGATATTATAATTGAATTCATAAACATATTTGAGGTGTTGCATGTGAATTTAAGTGTGCCTGAATATTGTGAATGCTGAACCATGTAATTATGTATTGGATGCCATAAGCCATGCAGCAGGTTGAGGTCGTACTGTTCTGAAATTCAAAACCCGCAGCCGCTCGCTAGCACATCGCTAAGCGAGCAGGTAGCGAGCATTCGCTAGGCCTTCGCTAGGCGAGGCAGAGGCGAACGTGACAGTCGCTAATATTTTGGTTGTTCTGTTCTATGCTTATCTGATCTATTCTATGTTAATCATGCGTTATTTTGCCTGACATTTTTACTGCTGTGTTTCTTTTTTGCGGTGTAATCCTCGATTGCACCCTGATTTGGTATCCTGACCTGTGTGCTAAATGTTGTAAAGGTTCACATATTCCCAGGAACAAGTGGCTTGCTAGGTATTCCACTTTATTTGTGGGATACCCTTGTGGAGATTCATCCTAAATTACCTAGTTGATTTTAATGTGGAGATTCATCCTAATTGTTTAATCGATTTTAATGTGGAAATTCACCCTAATTACCTAATTGACTACGGCTACCTAATTAATTGTAAAATATTGCCTCTAAATAAGTGATCTTGGACCTCTCTTTGTTACCCTACGATTACGGTATTACGGTCATGTCCCGCGAATATGGGGATACCCTTAGCAAAGACCCTTCGGTTAAATCATCATAGTCCCTCGAATGTTGCATTTGTCCCTCGATGACCCTTCGGTGTAGCCTACGGTTAAATGATGATTGTCCCTTCGAATGCTAAGGTATCCTCACAACTGTTGCCTTCGATGACCAATCGATGACCCTACGATGACCCTTTTATATCCAAAGGATAAAACTACTTACTTCTCAATAGTAAGGACAGTTTTACCCTCATAAGGATAGGAAAGGCCCATAAAGACCTTGGGTAGGTATAACTCTTAATTGCTTATCCACAACTTAAAATACTTTTCACACCTCACACCTTTCAAAACTAAGCGAGATAACCACTTTGTATACATTCATTCAAGAATCATTACAAAGTTAAATTCTCCTTTTCAAAACATTTCCTACATATTTCTCAAACACTTTTTCAAAACAAGGAAAGCATAAGTGATTAAGCAATTAAGAGCCCATGGATAACCATGGATACAAAGGGTGCTAACACCTTCCCTTTGTATAATGTACCTCCCGAATCCAAAATCCAAATTAAGGTCTTTCCTGTTCTTTTCCACCTTTCCTTATTGGATAAAAGAAAAGTCGGTGGCGACTCTTGCTAACCGCGACATTTGCTTTCCAAAGCAAAAGCACCTAAAGTCAGTTCACCGTATGACAGAACTGGCGACTCTGCTGGGGACACAAAGAGAGGTCACCTTAAAAAAATAATTTATGTTGTCAAGTTGTTCCTTCTTTTAAGGGTATTTTCGAGCGAAAGATCCTACACCCAGATCTAGTGTACCTTAGGTAAGTAGCAATAGATCATCGCGACTATCCGGCGTATACTGGAATGGTTAAAATGATGGCTACAGTTAATGTGACACTTTGGATGTCCTGATGTTCCTCATGTTTACTTGAGGAAAAATTTGGCATTCGCGTGGTGTCATCAAAGCATTAACCAGACCTTTAGAACCCTAATTGACTCATCCTAGCCATTAGAAAGTAGTGAGATAACCGACTTCGGTTCCGACTGGGGTTGGTTGATACTCGATACTACACTCTTTGAGATTGGACTTTAGGGAAGCTTCGGTCAACCACCTGGTGTTGCACTGAAGTGGACTTAAAGAAAGGTCAATGATTGGAGATCCTTCTAGAACCCGGTTACTATTCTAGGACAGGTTGAACCAACCAAACTTCAGTGGGGAGGGTACTTACCTATGGAACTCATGCAAGCCTTAAAACTTAGGAATGATTGTTGTGTGACTTGCTTGTGCTTGTTATTTACTTAACGTCATAACGTCATAACATCATAACATCATAACATCATAACATCATAACATCATGGCATTATACTAACCATGTCAAGGACTTAGGGATTTAGCTTTGCTCCGTTAAACAGGTTATGGCTTCCAGGAAGACTATCCGGATCAATTTTGTAGCAATCTCTCCTCAACTCAAGGATTTAGTGTCAGAACTTCCCGATCATGCTCAACTCATCAAGAAACATGGTTCTCTCCTCAATTTGGTTACCACCGGTTTCAAAGAAGATATGATGAGAGTTCTATTCCAGTTCTTCGATCCTAAACATCATTGCTTCACCTTCCCAGATTATCAGTTGGTACCCACATTAGAAGAATTTTCCAGGCTGCTGGGGATACCTATTCTTGATCAAACACCTTTCAGTGGTTTAGAAAAGATTCCGAAGTCTGAAGAAGTTGCCGCAGCTTTACACGTGACAAAGTCAGACATTGAAACCAGTTGGGTAACAAGGAGTGGAATGAAAGGTTTACTTGCCAAATTTCTGATAAATAAGGCCCGAGAATTCCTAAAAGTTATGGATGTCCATGCTTTCGAGGATGTCCTAGCATTACTAATCTATGGTTTGGTGTTATTCCCTAATCCAGACCAATTCATAGACATGAATGCTATTAAGATATTTCTCACTCATAACCCTGTGCCTACCTTGCTTGGAGACATCTCGCATTCCCTTCACACTCGTACTATGAAAAGGCAAGGGACTCTCATGTGCTGCGTACCTTTGTTGTCTAGGTGGTTTATTTCGCACCTCCCTCAATCAGTCTTGAAGAATGATCAAAATTTGAAATGGTCTCAAAGGATAATGTCGCTCTCCCATTCAGACATCCGCTGGTGTCCTCATCTCAAAGAAAATGTTATCATCATTGACCGTTGTGGAGAATTCTCTAACGTACCACTCCTGGGGATAAGAGAGGGTATTACTTATAACCCAGCTTTAGCCCTACGTCAGTTTGGGTATGCTCGAAGAGATGGTCCACATGAAGTAATTATTCAAGGCACTGTGTTTGACTATGACAACGATTCTCAAAGCCTCCGTCAAAGGTTTGTACGAGCTTGGGGCATGGTGAAAAGAAGTACTTTAGGATAGAAAAGCTCCATTCCTATGGAACCTTATCTCAGATGGGTACGCGCCAGAGCTCGTGAACTTGTCATGCCATATCTTGCAGTCGGGCCATTGATTGTTGAGCCATGAGTTGAAGGAGGTGCTTCTCAGATCATTCCTTATCTAGATATGCCTACCGATGTTGAGGAATTGAAGAGATCCTGGACCCAGTTGAGAGAGGAAAGGGATACTTTTGAAGCCCAGCTCAATGTAGAAAAGAAGAAAGTACTAGAGCTCACCAGCTAACTTAATGAGGAACGAAGACTCAATGCGTATCTTCGCCCAAAAAGAAGCCGCCCCTGGGAGACTTAAGCTTTCATCGTATTTTTATTATTATTTTTTGTAATGAACATTGATTAAGAAATTAGTAATAAAAGTTCCTCTCTTTTTGGTAGTTTACGCAAAGTTAAATTCCAAAAGTCCTTGAAAACATTTCATACATTGCATAGCATAACATATCATTGCATAACAGGTATTCTAAAAGATCAATGTTCTCATGGTCTTCCTTCTAAACAGAAACATGGCCCTCGAACAAACTGTCAAGGATCTCCAGGCTCAGAACGCTCAATTCCAGGAGATGATCTTGAGCTTATCCAAGGGGCAAGAAGAACTGAAAGCTCTCTTGCTCGAGCAGAAGAAAGACAAGGAACCTGTGAGTTACATTAACCCGGGAAGAAGGCTTAAAAGACAGGCTGTAGGGGTCAAGATTAGGATTCCGAAGGATCAAGAAGAGGGGACGGATTCAGAAGATGAGAATGTTGATCCTTTCAGCCAGGAGGATGACGATGAAGATTATGAGAATGAGCAGTACTCTCTAAAAGATGGCAAGTACAAGTTGCTAGAAGAACGTATGCTAGCTATGGAAGGCCAGAAGGCGCCCGGTCTGGATTTTGAAAGTTTGGGTCTGGTTTCCGACGTGGTCATTCCCCGCAAATTCAAGATCCCCACTTTCACTAAGTACGATGGTGCGTCTTGTCCTCAGATGCATCTGAGAGCTTATGTGAGAAAGATTCAGCCGTATACCACTGATAGGAAGCTATGGATCCATTTCTTCCAAGAGAGCCTGTCTGGCACACAGTTAGAGTGGTACTATCAGCTCGAGAGCTCTAATATCCGCACCTGGACTGATTTAGCAACAGCTTTCTATAAACAGTACCAGTATAATTCTGAACTAGCGCCTACTCGGCTACAGTTGCAGAATATGACTATGGGATCTAAAGAAAGTTTCAAAGAATATGCTCAAAAATGGAGAGATTTGGCTGGCAGAGTCAAACCCCCTATGACTGATCGGGAATTAGTAGACATGTTCATGGGTACGCTGACTGGCCCATTCTACAGCCATCTATTGGGAAGTTCCTCATCGGGTTTCACTGAACTTATATTGACAGGTGAACGGGTGGAGATCGGCATTCGAAGTGGAAAGATACAGGCGACTACCTCTGCAAGCACCAAAAGGTCCTATCAGGGGAGGAACGAATCAAATGCTGTGTACAGTCAAAGGGGTCGTAGCAAGAAGAATCGTGACCATACCATTGGAGCAGTTACGATTGCAGCACCGCCATCTCAAAATTTCCAGCACAGACAAGACAGGCCAAGAAGGCAGTTTACCAAGATCAATATGACTTTAGCACAGGCACTGCAGGGTATGCTAAAAGCAAATTTGATTATCCTCAAAGATCCTCCTACGAATCCCAACACTACTTCTCCTCGTTATAATCCCAATGCCAGGTGTGCGTATCACTCCGATAGCCCCGGGCATGATACAAATGATTGTTGGTCATTGAAGAATAAAATTCAGGATATGATCGACGCTGGGGAAATTGAATTTGAGCCTCCGGAGACTCCTAATGTCATCACTGCACCTATGCCTAATCATGACAAGGCTGTTAATGCTGTGGATGACAATTCTCACATTTCTAATGTAGCTGACTTAGCATTTCCTCTCCTGGCCATCAAGAAGAAGTTGTGGCAAGCTGGTTTATTTCCAGGTTGTGCTGAAAATTGCGATCTCTGTATATCCCGACCCAATGATTGCTTGAAGTTGAGAAATGGTATTCAACGGCTGATGGACGATCATACAATTCTCTTCGAAAAGGTTCCTAAGGTGGAAGACCCTATTGAAGAAATATCTGTGATTGCTAGGTCCAAAGTTCCGGTGAAGATTACCGCTCCTAGAGTACCTGTGAAGATTACTGCTGAGCCCAAGGTAGCTCCCCTAATCATTACTGCACCTGGCCCAGTACCGTATTCCTCAAGCAAAGCCATTCCGTGGAATTATGGAGGTGATGTTTACATCCATGGCGTAAAGCAAGTTGGTAATTCTGCTAATCCTAATGACATTGTTGGGACTAGTAAAGTTACTCGAAGCGGAAGGATCTTTTCTCCAGAGATCTCACCTCCAGTTCCCGAAAACCGAGGAAAGGAACCAGTCAACCCTTCTCAGTCAGAGACACCGGTCGAAGTTACTACTGAAGATATTGCCAAACAAGAAATGGAAGAAGTGCTGAAAATCATCCGCAAGAGTGATTTTGATGTGGTAGAACAGTTGGGGCATACCCCGTCTAAGATCTCGATGTTATCCTTGTTGTTATCTTCTGAATCTCATGCCAATGCCTTGATAAAATTCTTGAAGACTGCTTATGTACCTCAGGAGACCTCCGTCGATCAGTTCAAAAACTATGTTGCTAACCTGACTGTTGACAATGGCCTAGGTTTTTCCAATGCTGACCTGACACCAGCAGGGAAGAATCACAATAAAGCTCTGCATATCTCCATTGAGTGTAAGGGGATCACCTTGTCTCATGTGTTGATCGATAATGGCTCTTCTTTGAATGTGCTACCGAAAGCCGTGCTCGATAAACTTGATTGCAAGAGCATTGAACTGAAGCCTAGTGACATTGTGGTGCGTGCTTACGATGGTGCGAAGAGTGTTGTCCATGGTGAAGTGGTTCTCCCTATCAAGATAGGACCTCAAGTCTTCAACACTACCTTTCATGTAATGAACATTCGTCCCGCCTATTCCTGCTTGCTGGGACGCCCTTGGATTCATGAGGCAAGTGCTGTAGCTTCGTCTCTCCATCAAAAGCTGAGATATCCAATAGAGGGTAAGATCGTCACTGTGTGTGGGGAAGAAGAGTATATCGTCAGTAGTGTACATACCTTCAGATACGTCGAGATGGAGGGTGAATTCTTTGAGACTCCGTCTCAGTCATTTGAAGTAGTTCCTCCGATTAATCCTGTCCTTAAGCCAACTTCCTGTGCGCCCAAGGTTATTCGTGCTCCTCCTACTATGATTTCTCTGAAAGATGCTCAAGCTGTGGTTGAAGATGGTGGTCGTACTGGCTGGGGTCAACTGATCAATGTACCATACAAGTCTGATAGATTTGGCCTAGGGTTTAGCTCCGAGAAGGTAGTCAAAGACCAGATTAATGCTGTAGAAGATGCTGACAGCGATTGCGACCTGGATAGCTGGATTTACCCGACAATTGGTGACGGACTCAATAATTGGAAGGCTGAAGACACTATCCCGATTTCCTTTAGTCAGGAGTAATTGTTATTGTCTATTTTAGTGTTGCAAATTTTTTAATTTTAATGTTTACAATTGAACTTCTTAAAGCATTGTGTCTAGGCCCGGGGCACAATAGCTAGTTTGTTAAGGGTTTGTCATTTCATAAGCATATTCACATTCAATAAATCAATGGACTTTTTGCATTCAAATATTGCGCTCTTTATCTTTCTTGTCATCTTCCAAACAAGCTATGTTTTCTTACACACACTCACGTAACAAATTGCAGATCCGTACCCACTCTGGATCCTGTTGATAATAGTCCTACTACTGTTCATTATGACTTTGAAAATCTGATCTACCAAGCCGAGGAGGGAAGTGAGGAAGAGTGTGAAGTCCCTGGTGAACTTGCCAGACTGTTACTGCAAGAGGAAAAGACCATACAGCCGCATGAGGAATCAATTGAAATTGTAAATCTGGGTACTGAAGTAGACAGGAAAGAAGTCAAAATAGGAGCAGGCTTGGAAAACAGTGTCAAAGAAAGATTGATCCAGATGTTACATGACTATGTAGAGATTTTTGCTTGGTCTTATGAAGACATGCCAGGACTGGATACTGATATAGTAGTGCATCGGCTGCCGATGAAGGAAGATTGTCGTCCTGTTAAGCAGAAGGTTCGTCGCATGCGCCCGGAAATGTCTGAGAAAATCAAAGCCGAAGTTATGAAACAATTTAACGCCGGTTTCCTAGCCGTTACTTCTTATCCTCAATGGGTTGCTAATATGGTACCGGTACCGAAGAAGGATGGTAAGGTGCGAATGTGTGTAGATTACAGAGATTTGAATAAGGCAAGTCCCACGGATGACTTTCCACTTCCGCACATTGATGTTCTGGTAGATAACACCGCTCAACACAAGGTATTCTCATTCATGGACGGCTTCTCAGGTTATAATCAGATTAAGATGGCGCTTGAGGACATGGAGAAAACTACGTTTGTGACGCAATGGGGCACTTTCTGTTACAAAGTAATGCCATTCGGTTTAAAGAATGCGGGGGCAACGTACCAACGTGCTATGGTGGTCTTGTTCCATGATATGATCCATCATGAAATAGAGGTATATGTGGATGACATGATAGCTAGATCTCATACTGAAGAAGAACATCTCGATCATTTATACAAACTGTTTGAGAGGTTGAAGAAGTACAAGTTGAGATTGAATCCGAACAAATGCACCTTTGGAGTAAGATCCGGTAAACTCTTGGGCTTTATTGTCAGTGGTAAAGGAATTGAGGTCGACCCGGCTAAGGTGAGAGCTATTCAAGAAATGCCAGTTCCCCGTACAGATAAAGAAGTCAGAGGTTTCTTGGGACGCTTGAATTACATTGCCCGATTTATCTCCCACTTGACTGCTACCTGCAAACCCATCTTCAAACTACTGAAGAAAAATCAAGAGATGGTATGGAATGATGAATGTCAAGAAGCTTTTGATAATATCAAGAAGTATCTCCAGGAACCTCCCATTCTGATACCACCAGTTGAAGGAAGACCTCTAATCATGTATTTGACCGTGTTAGAAAGTTCAATGGGGTGCGTGTTGGGGCAACATGACGAGTCTGGTCGAAAAGAGCATGCCATATACTACCTTAGCAAAAAGTTTACCGACTGTGAAACAAGATACTCACTGCTCGAGAAAACTTGTCGTGCTTTGGCCTGGGCTGCTCGCCGACTAAGACAGTATATGTTGAATCATACCACTTTATTGATTTCTAAGATGGATCCTATCAAATATATATTTGAGAAACCCGCTCTCTTCGGAAGGATAGCAAGATGGCAGATGGTTTTAACAGAGTATGATATCCAGTATACTACCCAGAAAGCAATCAAAGGAAGCGTGCTAGCTGATCATTTGGCTCATCAAGCGGTGGACGATTACCAATCTATGAATTTTGAGTTCCTAGATGAGGATGTCATGCTTGTTACTGATTATGAAAAACCTGGACCGGATGAAGGACCCGAACTGGGATCCCGATGGACTATGGTTTTTGATGGATCTTCTAATGCATTGGGCAATGGTGTTGGTGTTGTAATCATTTCTCCCAGGGGTGGCCATACGCCTTTCACTGCTAGACTATGTTTTGATTGCACCAATAATATGGCTGAGTATGAAGCGTGTATTTTGGGACTCAGAGCTGCTATAGACCTGCGAATCAAGTTTTTGAGTGTGTACGGAGATTCAGCCTTGGTAATCAGTCAGATCAAAGGAGAATGGGATACTAAACATCCGAATCTCATCCCTTATAGAAAGCGGGTATTGACGTTAATCCCATACTTTGAAGAGATTACATTTGAACATATTCCACGGGAAGAGAATCAGTTGGCGGACGCATTGGCTACCATGTCATCTATGTTCAGAGTCAGATGGGACAATGAAGCTCCCAGGATTACCATTGAACGATTAGATGAACCAGCATATTGTTATGAACTTAATATTGAGGGAGTAGAGGAGAAACCTTGGTTCCACGAAGTGAAAAGATATTTAGAAACTCAGGAATACCCTGAAGGGGCATCCATCAATGACAGAAAATTCCTAAGGAAGTTCTCCGCTAAATTCTTTTTGAGTAATGGAGTATTATACAAACGTAATCATGATTTGACCTTGCTTCGCTGTATGGATAAACAGGAAGCAGAAAAGATTATGGAAGACATGCACGACGGTATTTTTGGGACTCATTCTAGTGGACATACGATGGCCAAGAAGATTCTGAGATCAGGTTATTATTGGTCTACCATGGAAGCTGATTGCCACCATCACTCCAGAACATGTCACAAGTGCCAGATCTATGCGGATAAAGTACATGTGCCTCCTGCTCCATTAAACGTGTTGACAGCCCCTTGGCCCTTTGCAATGTGGGGCATTGATATGATTGGAGAGATTAAACCTATTGCTTCTAACGGACATCGTTTCATTCTTGTTGCTATTGATTATTTTACAAAGTGGGTAGAGGCAGCCTCATTTGCTTCTGTCACCAAGAATGTGGTGGCACGGTTCATCAAGAATAGTCTTATTTGTCGATATGGCATCCCTGAAAGGATCATTACTGATAATGGTACTAATTTGAACAACAAGATGATTACTGAACTCTGCACGCAGTTCAAAATAAAACACCATAACTCCTCTCCGTACCGGCCAAAGATGAATGACGCCGTGGAAGCTGCTAATAAGAATATTAAGAAGATTATACAAAAGATGACAGTAACGTACAAAGACTGGCATGAGATGTTACCCTTTGCTCTCCATGGTTATCGCACTTCAGTGCGCACTTCGACAGGGGCAACTCCGTTCTCTTTAGTATACGGAATGGAAGCCGTTTTACCAGTGGAAGTCCAGATTCCCTCTCTAAGAATTATGAAAGATGCAGGCTTAAATGAAGGTGAATGGATTCAAACTCGGCTCGATCAGATAAATTTGATTGATGAGAAGAGACTTGCGGCTGTTTGTCGTGGGCAGATATATCAGAAGCGCATGACCCAGGCATTTAATAAGTAAGTCAAGAGACAGGTATATCAAATTGGCAACTTGGTGATCAAGCGAATCGTTCTACCGCAAGGTGATCCCAGAGGCAAATGGACTCCCACTTACGAGGGGCCATTTGTGGTTAAAAAGGTATTATCTGGTGGAGCCATGATACTTGCTACGATGGATGGCGAAGATTTCCCGCATCCTGTGAACGCGGACATAGTTAAAAAATACTACGCATAAAAGAGACCCGCCAGGTCGACGTATCTAGGCAAAAGTAAGGGCATCCCGGCGAACCAAAAGGGTTCGGGCAAAAATTAGGGATAAACATATAAAAATGTACACCCGGCAAGTCGAAAACCTGAAAAGGCGGCTTGGGCAAAAAAAAAGGGTATCCTGGTGGACTGAAAACCTGAAAAGGCGGTCCAGGCAAAAAATTAGGGATTAAAACGTATGACTATGTCCCGTTCTCTGTCAGCTTCACCCAAGTTCCAAGGACTGAACAAGCTAATCACTTCTATCCGACAGCAGGAGATGAGACGCTTGAAGACATAATGACAGTAGTGGGATTAAAATTAATAGGACTTTTTCTGCATAGCTTTTTCTTTGCTTTCTTGACAATTTCCTCTTACTAGGATTTCTGTCTCCTTGTACACAAATTGCCTGTTTATAGGCCCTCTTTCAAAATCAATACAATTTTATTTCGAAAAAATGCTGTTGTTTTACTTCCTCTGTTTTTGTTTGCGTAAACGTCCATTGATTTAGTTCGAATTAATATATGCATTTGAATATGATTGATGTTTACCAAGAATACATGCATGAAATAGCAATAGCAATTACCAAAAGACTTCAGGATCGGTGAGAAGGCCTAACCATGCGTTCCAAGGAATCCGATTGCTAATTCTATTCCCCAACAAAAACCAGCTATTTCCCAGAAGAGGTCGGCATCACCAGACAGACTGGTCATCTCTTCCATCCCCAGCCAGGCTCTGTTGGATATTTCCACCATCAGACGGAAATCAAGTATCCCCCAGCTAAGAAAGGGCCATCAATACAAATATCTCCAATCAGAATATGGGGATTTATTTTCCCCTGGCAAAACATTTCAGACACATAATTCATTCATGCATCATTCCGCATCATATACATTACATCATTTCATAGCATGCACATGTATACCATGTTCGCAGGCATAAAACATCTCATGCATCATGACATTGCATGAAACTAACTTGATTTTTCAGGTTAAGTATCCTCCTGATACGGTCAAAATAAAGATCCATTCAAACGGGCATCTTTATCGATTACAGATACATCTTTCAGATATACTCCATGTCAACATTCATCCTGACATTCTCCTAGTGATGGCATCTCTAAGCCCATCCCAGACATTTATTGTAAACACAACATATACAAATATTGTCAGACATGGCCTAACGTACGGTTCATTCTGATTTAGCCTAACGTACGGTTCATTCGGATTCGGCCTAACGTATGGTTCCTCCAACTGTTCCAAAACGGTCTAGCGTACGACCCATTTGGATGTTCATCCCCTCAGATACGATCTCGCGTATGGTCCATTCTGATCTTTATTCCTCGGATACTACCTAGCGTGCGGTACATTCTGAAACGCGGTCTAGCATACGACTACCCTCTCATCCTCAGATGCGGCCTGACAGACAACTCATTCCGCAACTCCAATACGGCCTAACATACGACCCCTTTGGATCTTCAACTCGGATACGATCTAGCGTACGATCTATTCTAATTCCACCTTCCTCAGATACAGCCTAATGGACGGCTCGTTCTGCAACTCAGATACGATCTGGCGTACGATCCATTCTGATCTTTCGTCCCCAGTGGAGTCACCCGTGAAATTACCCGCCTAATGAATGACTCATTCTGCTATTCAGATACGATCTAGCGTATGATCCATTCTGATCCCTTAGCCCCAGCAGCATATAACACTCTGACTCCCCGGCGAAGTCGACAGCCTAATGGATGACTCACCATACGGTCTAGCGTATGACCCGGTATGACACCCATGTCTTCAGATATCGTCTAATGTACGACGCACTCTGAAGTTCTCATCATCAAATTTCCTGGATGGTATCTTTAAGCCCATCTTCATCAAGACTAACGGTTGATTAACAAGTGGAAATTTTGGGGCATTCTAAGTGTTCAATAATCTTTCACCTCCAGACCACGAATGGCGTACAAACCATTCTAATTCTCTCGATTCAAGAAAATTGAACAGGGGCAGCTGTCATACCCCAAAATTTGCCCGTTAATATTACAAGGAAGTTTTCAGGACACTCCAACTTATTTTTCAAGGCATTGATCCCAAAAGAACAAAGGCCCAGCACACAGATGGCCAAATCCAGAAAATGGCCCAAACTGGCCTGCTCGCTAGGCGAGCAAAACCTTCGCCTAGCGAACCCTTCGCTATGCTACTCACCTAGCGAAGCTTGCGAATACCAGAAAATTCTGGGCTTCATTCTGAGCCCATTAGGTCACGAAAAAGCATTATAAATACTAAGGACTTCATTCAGAAAGGGAAAAAACGAAAACGGAAGGAAGACGGGAGCAAGAGCGAAGGCACAACAAACCCTGAAGGCTAACTCAGAGGATTCAAAGCAACCCTAGAGGAAACCCTGAAGGAAACTCATTCGCATCAAAGCCACCTCCGCCCAACTCAATCCGACTGGCCAATTCAAGGTTGCGATTCGATTGCAAACAGGTTTGCGTTACTATTACCGCTTTATGTTCTTAATTTGCATGTGATATTATAATTGAATTCATAAACATATTTGAGGTGTTGCATGTGAATTTAAGTGTGCCTGAATATTGTGAATGCTGAACCATGTAATTATGTATTGGATGCCATAAGCCATGCAGCAGGTTGAGGTCGTACTGTTCTGAAATTCAAAACCCGCAGCCGCTCGCTAGCACATCGCTAAGCGAGCAGGTAGCGAGCATTCGCTAGGCGAGGCAGAGGCGAACGTGACAGTCGCTAATATTTTGGTTGTTCTGTTCTATGCTTATCTGATCTATTCTATGTTAATCATGCGTTATTTTGCCTGACATTTTTACTGCTGTGTTTCTTTTTTGCGGTGTAATCCTCGATTGCACCCTGATTTGGTATCCTGACCTGTGTGCTAAATGTTGTAAAGGTTCACATATTCCCAGGAACAAGTGGCTTGCTAGGTATTCCACTTTATTTGTGGGATACCCTTGTGGAGATTCATCCTAAACTACCTAGTTGATTTTAATGTGGAGATTCATCCTAATTGTTTAATCGATTTTAATGTGGAAATTCACCCTAATTACCTAATTGACTACGGCTACCTAATTAATTGTAAAATATTGCCTCTAAATAAGTGATCTTGGACCTCTCTTTGTTACCCTACGATTACGGTATTACGGTCATGTCCCGCGAATATGGGGATACCCTTAGCAAAGACCCTTCGGTTAAATCATCATAGTCCCTCGAATGTTGCCTTTGTCCCTCGATGACCCTTCGGTGTAGCCTACGGTTAAATGATGATTGTCCCTTCGAATGCTAAGGTATCCTCACAACTGTTGCCTTCAATGACCAATCGATGACCCTACGATGACCCTTTTATATCCAAAGGATAAAACTACTTACTTCTCAATAGTAAGGACAGTTTTACCCTCATAAGGATAGGAAAGGCCCATAAAGACCTTGGGTAGGTATAACTCTTAATTGCTGATCCACAACTTAAAATACTTTTCACACCTCACACCTTTCAAAACTAAGCGAGATAACCACTTTGTATATATTCATTCAAGAATCATTACAAAGTTAAATTCTCCTTTTCAAAGCATTTCCTACACATTTCTCAAACACTTTTTCAAAACAAGGAAAGCATAAGTGATTAAGCAATTAAGAGCCCATGGATAACCATGGATACAAAGGGTGCTAACACCTTCCCTTTGTATAATGTACCTCCCGAATCCAAAATCCAAATTAAGGTCTTTCCTGTTCTTTTCCACCTTTCCTTATTGGATAAAAGAAAAGTCGGTGGCGACTCTTGCTAACCGCGACATTTGTTTTCCAAAGCAAAAGCACCTAAAGTCAGTTCACCGTATGACACTTCCGCTCATGAAAACCTTCCGCTCTCCGAACTCCTTGCTCTCTGTAATACTTGATTGCTTGACAATATTGTGTTTGCCTCGTTCCGAGATGCTTTTTTCTTTGGTAGAAGGTTCTCTTATATAGTGAAAATTCCAAGCAAAAGGTGGACAAACCAAAAATATCTTTACAAGCCCGATGATCCAAAGCCCGTAAAGAAAAAGGAAATTATGGGTCTGGGCTGACACGACCTGTGTCAGCTAACACGGGTGGTCGTGCCAGCTCACTGCTTTGCTTGACATACCCATGGGGGCTCAACACGACTGAGGAAAAGGCCTGACACGGGTCGTGTCAGCTGACACGAGCCATGTCAGCTGACACGGTCGGCCGTGTCAGACTATTGTTTCATCTTTTATCCTCCTTCTGCCTGACACGGGTGGCCGTGTCAGGCCTCCTGTGCTGAAGATTTTCCATTCCTTCGCTTGTCGGAATTCAGCAGTCTCGCTCTGAGTTCCTCGGTTCTTCCACCTGGACCTGTTGGACAAAAACACAGACATCCTACGTGTAAAATCACGAAAATATAAAGTAAAATATGACAATGAATGGAAATGCTCAAATATTATACGAGAATTAAAATTGCCTTGAAAAGTACCAAAATGCTTGCATAGTATCTCAAAATCCTCAATTTCTTGTCGGATCAGTAACGAAAACTTAATTAAAATGGTGACTAATCAATATCCAAAGGAACAAGTTGGTAACATTAATAATGATTCAGTTGGTCTATTAGTAAGAAAAATATCATTTGAGATATTTTATTATTAACTTTTAACATTAACCATATATGCTTGTCTGTGTGCGTGCGTGTTTGTATATGTGTGTGTGTATGTATGTGTGTGCGTGTGTGTGTGTGTGTGTGTGTGTGTGTGGTAGAAAAATAAGAAGAGATATCACAAAGAAAGAGAAGATAAGGAAATAAAGAAGGAAAAGAGAAAGAAACTTGAACCAAGAGAGAAGAAGAGGAACTTGGAAGAAACAATGATCTAGGTCATGGAAATCATCATCACCACCACTAAATCAACTCAAATTCTTGATCATCTTTTTATATTAAGGTGAGTTCCTAGTTATTGTAGCTTTAGAGTAAGAATTTTATGAGTTTGTGTTTTAGGTTTTGTAGGAATTCTCTCTTGCATGCCATATGAAATAACGTTTGATTTTATGATACTATGTGGATTTTGGTTGTGATGGAATCATGATGTTGATTATGGGGATCATGCTTCTTAAGAACATGAACATGTATTAGCATATGTTGGTATATGTTTTGAATGAGTTGAGATGGTTAAGAGTAGGAAGAGAATGGACTGGTGTAATCAATTATGCAGGAAAACCATTTTTCTCAGGTAATAATTGGTTTCCCTACATAGCCAATCGATTGGTTTTTGTGAAAATGAAGAAATATTGGAATGATTTCCTATGGTTGTTGTTATTATTATCTTTAATAACATGTTGTTTTGGGTCATTGGATGCATAAAATGATGAAACGCATGGTATGAGATGATTGTGCATGTTAGGAAGTGTTTATACATGGCTTAAATTGGATAAAAGTTGGGAAAATGGAGTTTTATCAGTGTTGGAATTGGTTTTCATGCTATGCCCAGCATGGGGGCACTACACGCAACCCCAACCACTTCCTGGGGCCGCTAGGGCGCTACTAGCATAGGGTCTCTATTTCCGGGCGCATAGCGCGGCTGACAAATTCGCGTTTTTTCCTTTGCATTGTTTGTGGCGTAACTTGAGTTTTGTAACTTCGTTTAACGCATGACTGGATGCGTTGGAAATCTATTTAAATACTCTATTATATAATGAACCAAAGACATGATTTTATGTCAATTATTGATATGACAGTGATGATAAACTATTATATAAGTTATGAATTATATCATGATGCACGCTTTATATTGTGGATTATTGTTGTGTGGTTTGTATAATAACATGATTAAAAGTCTATGAAAATGAGTAGGGAAACCCAAGGTTATAACTAGGTAAATGAACTAGAAAAACAACTTAGGTTATGAAATTGACTTAGATGACGATGCTTGGACGTGATTGTATTGTAATGTGTATAACAGACAGGTAGTGACGTAAATGAAGGAACATGCTTTGTATGGCACATGTGTGATTATATGTATTGAACGGATCATGTTGTAATGCCATGAGACTTGATATGATATCATGAGAACTAGTGACAAGTATCACCTAGTGATTGATGAGAGAAATCACGAGTATATGAGAATCAATCATGTATTCAAATGTGATTATGCACATACCACTTCAAAGGCTTAGGTAAAACGGTAAGTGGGGATACGACATCAATGATTTGTGTCTCAATTTGGTTTGAGTCCTAACCATGGTGGACATGGGGGAAAGGTGGACACCTAAGTGGGTTAGAGACTCATATGGTTAAAGATACCCTAAGTGGGTTAGAGGCCCATACCGGTGACGGTCGCTTGAACCGAGTTTGA
This sequence comes from Lathyrus oleraceus, assembly GCF_024323335.1. Taxonomy (NCBI): domain Eukaryota; kingdom Viridiplantae; phylum Streptophyta; class Magnoliopsida; order Fabales; family Fabaceae; genus Lathyrus; species Lathyrus oleraceus. Next base: position 324,765,910 of record NC_066584.1, on the reverse strand, counting down.
GTCTTATAGAGGACCCAATATCCACTACAAAAGTTGAATCATATGATCATGCATGAATCGAGCCTGGCTTAGACCTAGGTCCGTTCGGGGATTGATGTTTCGTGAATCCAAATAGTGATTATTTGAGTTATGATAACTCATGTGTCATGTTTCCATACATTATCAATATCCCTTAGACACTCGAGTCTTGGTTATCTTGTATGAGTGATACACAAGTAGCGAGAGATGAGGACTTGAGTTAGGATTAGACTAGAAAACCATATAGAGTCGAGTGGACCCATAGGATATGAGAACTCACTGGGATTATCATCTCACCCCAATATTGTTGTTGCTTTTTAGGTGTTTTTGTAGGTTATATATGCAAAAAGAGTTGTACTTTGATGTTTCAAGGGATACTGATTATTATGATATTTCGTTGTGGAGTTGTGCACAATGAAGACATTGTACATAGTTCTTAGATTTTACTCTTTAGGTTTATTGTATAACATGTCTCTTTGATGTTTTTAGTTTGGACATGTGTATATAATGTTGCAATTAGGAACTTCTGTTGTAACAGTACCAAAAATTAACAATTGTATGATATTATTCTAGATATATATATATATCATACGAGTTATTTCAGTTGGTATTAGAGCAGGTCGATTCTCGACCTAGCCTTGAAATATCACAAGTAACTCTATTTCTACCTCATATGTGTGTTTTGAAAACATGATTCTTAATGTCATATTATGTAGTATTAGGCCTGATCAAACTAATTCTATGTGCATGATAGGTAGGATCATGGTTGAGTGACCACGAGGGCTTCGAAGGTTGTAGAGAGCTTATGTTCCAAGGGTGGACTCAAGCCAATAGTAAGAAGTAAGAAGAACTGGTGAACTCAGTTTAAGTTGAAGTGGAAATTGATATCCTAGTATTATGGAATTGTAGGGTGGTGTATGGTTCAAGCAATTTTGTAGTGCTAATGAAGTCGAGAAGTTGAGGAATATGGAAATTTGTTAGTAGGACAACATTGACCCATTGGTATGGAATGAGTATGGTAAGTAATTCCATATAGTGAAAAAGGAAAGACGATTTTGTTGCATGTATGACATAAGGTCTGGAAGTGAAGTAGTTCATCAATTTTCAACTTTTAAGGTCACTATAGCATCTTGGAAGAATTGGACTACTTTAGAGAATATGTTCAGAATGGTACCTTCCAAGTGGTTGAGAGCTTAAGAGATAGATACGTTCATCATCTTTGTAAAGGTCTAAGACAGTGGTGGAATATGCAAAGAAATTTGAGGACATGATAACATATTTCAAGCAGGATATGGCTGCATTGGATGAAAGGTATGAGATAGACTAAGAACACCCAATTCTGGAAAGGATATTGTGTTTAGGATAAGTTGTAAGGGTTTTAGTCTCAGTGCGAGATAATTATGGAAATGTCTATTTGCCCAAGGAATAGTTGAAAGATATTTGTGTTGGGAAAACGAGTAAGTATTTCAAGTTCAAGGAATTTTAGTAGGATGGTTCTATAATTGGAGTAAGAGAATTACCATCGTAATGAGTGGCATTTGAAAGAATGTATAATAAGTTCATTAAGGCTACATCGATGCCAAGATAAGAGCGTGCAATTGGTGTATGAGCTGAAGAAGAGAAAGTTATACTTTGATACTAAGTATGTATGTGTTATTGAATTACCTTATGTTGGGATAGTTATGAAATATTGCACTCTTTATTTCGAGCATACGGGTTTTATGTCCTGAGAGTCCAAGTCTGTGGAAAGCAACGGAGAGCGAGCCAAGCTTGGGTTCAGAAATAAGTATGAGCCATGAAACGAACTGTATGGAATGATCTTGGAAGTAGTTAATAAAGGTGGTAAGTTATGAGTCGTGCATTTAAGTAGCTTCCATGTGGTGAAATGTTCAATGGATGTTAATTACGAAAATGAACCCAAGTTGGTAAGTGTGTGGGAATGTAAAGGTTCATCTTGAGTGTTGTTATTTGGTTAGCAAGAGTGAGAGTAGTTTATTTGAAGTCATGTTGTTGTTGCCTTCATAAGTAATGTTGGATTATTTGAGCAATGGTACGATGCTCACACCTTATTGGAACTAAGTATATCTCAGACTTTATTTGGTTAACCATTATGGATGTGCAAGCTTGAGAGTAGGATTGCAAGTTAATCCAGGTTAGAGGATTGTTTTGAAGTTGGAATTTTTGGGGGTGTCTTGTGTTGTGGTCATATGTTGAAATGTCGGGGAAGTTAAATGCCTTGGGAGCTAACTCCGTGAACCCTTCTCAGTGTGAGTAAGTCTTGGGAGTATCACTTATATGATTAATGAGAATCGTAGAAAGTGAAGCTGAAAGAGACTTACCAAGTGGTGATCTCGAGGAGATCAGTTTATTATCATGTTCAGTGACGATAAGGTATATATAGGTAGTCATGGTAGGACATCAATATAGTTCACTCAGATACATGGCTTCGGAGGTAGACCCCCATGAGAGTGGTACTAGATGTATACAATACTACAATATCTCATTGGTAGGGTTCATAAATGATTATTCCATGAAGGATTAAGAATTAAGGAATTTTGGAAATTAAATACATAACTCATATTGCTTATGAGTATGAACCGAGTTAGAATTATGTTTAGGAGATGGCAAGTCGACTAAGATGAATGGTTTTGGATAGAAAGTTTAATGTATCCCCAGATGTGTGACCAATTGTGTAGCTTTGTGAGCAGTATTAGAAACTCAAACTTACATTCTTATTGGGTAAAGTCCCTTGGGTAGTGTTGTCTCGTTAACGACTAGAAATTTCTAGATGGTATTATATTGTTGCTTTGTTAAACTTCGGTGTCAACATAAACCATTAGTGGGTAAGAATGCTACAAAGGACTTAGAATGGATTGTAACATTAAGGTCTAGATATTCTCAAACTAAGTTGGATTAATCGTTACCGGTGTAGAAGGTTTTGGAAGATTTCGTATTCTTGGTCGTAGTTGTGTGACTTCCACATATCTATATATTGACAAGTGTTGGTCCTAATTCTTCATCTTTGTGTTGGAAATAAGGTTATTCTTCATGGTAATGATTAAGAAGGTTCTAGTTCGTTTATGGGAAGCAAGTGCTCGGAGGAAGTATGGATTTTCTAAGAAGATGTATAAACTAGTTTGTAGTACCTTTGAAACCCAGGTGTTCCATGGTGTTCAATTAGAAATTTTCATAGTAAAGTGTTTTCATAGTTTGTAGTACCTTTGTAACTACTCGTAAGGATAAAAGTAAGACAATCTCATGCAATTTTTTTTTTATCTTGTTGGACTAGTACAAGAGAAGTAGGACATCAAGTGTATATGTTTGTAGTATGTAATATCAGATCAAGTGAGGTTGATAGAGTTATTATTAGGAGGATTATCAAGTTCGTTGCAACTGTTAAAGGAATTATACAAGAAGAGTTGATAGTTGTATGTGTAGTTATGAAATCAGTAACGTATCTCATGAAGTTTTAGTAAGTATGGACTGTCAAATCAGGGTAAGGTGTTGTGATTATGGATTTTTGTTAACTTAGTTCAGAGAAGAGTAAGTTGTAGACTCATAGTAGATTCGTGACAAAGAATCCCAAATCAACATGTCATATGAGTGAGTATGAAGAGGTTAGAAATTAATTGAATACTGTAAGTGAAAGTATGATTAAGTTTAAGATGTTTCGATGGTTCACGAAAGAATGGAATTTTGGCAATGAAGATGAGTTGGGAATTTGATTATGTCAGAGGATTAGACAGGAAGCGAAGTCAACTTTTTACCTAAGACGATGATGTTTGAATCTTTCTTTTCTTTACTTGGACAAAATTCGGGGACGAATTTCAATTTAGGGGGGGATGTAATATCTCATATTCCTTTAAATGCTCAGTTGGATGTCAGAAGTTGTCAGTTGGAACAAACTGAGTTCCTACGTGCGCTATTAGTTGTATGTTGAGGTCAATAGAGTAATTAATAAACTCATAAAAGATCAATCTTTATTAAAAGAGACTGGTTTTTATTAATTAGTACCCAAGTTAACAAGTTGGTAACATCAATAATGAGTCAATTGGTCTAGTAGTAAGAAAAATATCATTTGAGATATTTTATTACTAACTTTTAACATTAACCACACATTATATATTATATTATGTATATGTATATGGTAGAAAAATAAGAAGAGATATCAGAAGAAAAAAAGAGAAAAGAAGGAAAGAAAGAAGGAAAAGAGAAAGGAACTTGGAGCAAGAGAGAAGAAGAGGATATTGGAAGAACAAGGATCAAGGCCATGGAAATCATCATCACCACCACTAAATCAACTCAAATTCTTGATCATCTTTTTGGATTAAGATGAGTTCCTAGTTAGTATAGCTTTAGGGGAAGAACTTCGTGAGTTCGAGTTTTAGTTTTTGTGGGAATTCTCTCTTGCATGCCATATGAAATATGTTAGACTATTGATGATTTATGATACTGTGTGGATTTTGGTTGTGATGGAATCATAATGTTGATTTGGGGATCATGCTTGTTAAGTATATGAACTTGTATTAGCATATGTTGGTATGTGTTTTGAATGAGTTGAGATGGTTAAGAATGGGGAGAGAATGGACTAATGTAGTCAATTATGTAGGAAACCCATTTTTCTCAGGTGACAATCGGTTGCTCTGCATAGTTAATCGATTGGTTTTTGTGAAAATGAAGAAATATTAGAATGATTTCCTATGGTTGTTGCTATTATTGTATTTGATCGCATGTTGTTTTAGGTCATTGGATGCATAAAATGATGAAGCTCAAGGTATGAGATGATTGGCCATGTTAGGAAGTGTTTATACATGGCTTAAATTGGATAAAAGTTGGGGAAATGGAAATTTATTAGTGTTGGAACTGGCTTCCGTGCTATGCCCAGCCTGGGGGCGCTACGTGCAACCATAACCATTTCTTGGGGCTTCTAGCACGTTACTAGCGTAACGTCTCTATTTCCTGGCCCATAGCCCCACTTTCTGGTGCAGAGTGTGGCTGATAGATTCACGTTTTTCCCTTTGCACTGTTTGTGGCATAATTTGAGTTCCGTAACTCTGTTTGGCGCATAGTCGAATGCTTTTAAAATCTATTTCAATGATTTATTATATAATGAACCAAAGACACGATTTTATGTAAATGATTGATAGGATAATGATGAAAAATTATTATGTAGGTTATGAATTATATCATGATGTGTGCTTTATATTGTGGATTATTATTGTGTGGTTTGTGTAATAACATGATTAAAAGCCAATGATGATGAATGAGGAAACCTAGTTGTCGCACCTCTAAAAATGAGAACACGACTTTAAGCGAAGTGCAATCGCACGCTTGCAATGATGGACTGAACAGAGTCGCCACCAAACTTTATTTATTCCTAAAAAGGAAAGGGGAAATATCGATAAAACCCGAGAAAGAACGACAGTGATTATTGGTCGTCGCAACCAAATCAGGGTTCGGGAGTCGATTACGCAAGGGGAAGGTATTAGCACCCCTCACGTCCGTTGTACTCAACGGGAACCGTTAGATTAGTTATGTGCATTAATGTTAGTTTGAAATGTTAGGCTTTTCAATTTATTAGGTGGGAAAGAAAGAAAGAAGAGAGGAGAATGTTTTTGGATTTTTGACGAAGGACTAAACCTAAGTTTTTTTATTAGTGGGCCTGACAAGATTTACAAATCCTGCTCCTACGTATCTCAATAGAGAAATCAAGGCTTACGTAGTTCTGGGTAGAAAATGTTTGTTTGTTGGTCGATTTTAGCGAAAGCTATATTGTATTAATCAACGAAAACATTGTTTTACCCAAAACAGATGAGGAGCGGACGTATACCACATATCGAATGGATTTGTAGGTGTTTAATTGGCTGCATTATATGGTAAAACACTAGCTGGATTCTAATGTCTTGACTGATGTCATGACATGGTGTGTATGTGTGACTGCATTGTAGGTTAGAATATCTACCTGTACTCTGATGTCTTGACTGATGTCATGACACACTTGAGTAGTTACTGCAGGATTAGCTAATACAGGATTTATTGAATGTCAAACTGGAGACTGTGACATTCATCCCTGTCAGCAGCTACTGAGGAATAGAACAGTTGGTGTTCTGTTAGAGCTCAGTATTCATTTGCAGTCTGGTTATCAAGGAAGAACCAGACCTGGCATAAGGCCTACTGTATGAATGTCAAACTGGATGTTATGACATTCATCATGGACAATATATACTGAATAATAGACAGAGTGGTGTTCTGCTACACTTCAGTATGTTTCTTAGTTTGTTCTTCAAGAGGATAACAGAACTAACTTAAGGCCAAATGTGTAAATGTCAAATTGGATACTTTGACATTTATTAATGTAAGCTGTTAATGTAGTATGGTCAGTTTGGTCATGTACAAGTCAGCAAAATTGTACAGTCTGTTTTCTGGAAAAACAGACTCAGCATATGATCCTTGATGTCTAGCTGAATGTCGGGACATTCATTCCTGACAGCATATGCTATATTGTAGGTTGTTCAGTTTTTTGTTTCAGCTTTTTCTCAGGCTATTCTTCAGGGATTCAACAGCTTAGAGAAAAACCAGGAAATCAACAACCAAGCTACATTTAATGAACCTAACAAATAGCCTATTTGTTAGTAACCTAGATATTGAATTTATGGGAACTCGCGTGACCTTAAATTCAGGAGAATACAAGTGCAAAAGCCCAGGTACTGCAATATAAAAGGAAGTCGTTCCTTCATTCAGTTTTGGGGATTTTGAGGCGTGAAGATTAAGTGTGTCCATCATACTTCACTGCTGTATTTTTGTGAGTCTTGTATTAGACATATCTTGTAAGCCAAGCCATTATCACGTTGATGATTGTTTTGGTATAGGGTGTTCATTGAGTTGTAAGTGTTGTGTCGCTCAAAGCTTTTAAGCGTGAGTGCTGTGTATCTTGATTAAAGTTGTTAAGCACAATCAAGAGTTGTTTGAAGTGTGACTTCAAAGTTGTCTTTAATATTGATTAAAGGTAGTAATCACTGAGGTGATTGAGGGGGAGTGAGTAGGAACTCTGATCTTAGAGTAAGATTGAAATTGCATTGGGTAGGGATTAAGTGACAAGTTGTAAACGGGTGAGTTTAGCTTTGAATTAATACTACTGATAATGGATTTCCTCCCTGGCTTGGTAGCCCCCAGATGTAGGTCATGTTGGACTGAACTGGGTAAACAATTACTTGTGTTATTTACTGCACTTACTGTTAAGTTCTGCATAATTCTTGTCTGTGCAGAATTGGATGTCATAACAACCCGGGTGACATCTAAAGTCTGATAACTAGAATTTCAATTGGCATCAGAGCAGGCACCCTGCCTGTGAATTTCTGGGTGAGATCTAGGGAAGTTACTTTCTAGTACCATGGACAAGGATATATGACACTCAAATAGACCACCCATGTTGGATGGCTCTAACTATGATGACTGGAAGCCTCGTATGATAGCCTTCTTAAGGTCTCTAGATAGCAAAGTCTGGAGAGCTGTCAACAAAGGATGGGAATATCCAACGAAGACAGGTGAAGATGGAGTCAGTGTGCAGATTCCTGAAGAAGAATGGGACAAGGAGCAAGAGGCATTAGCTCTTGGAAATTCTAAGGCCTTAAATGCATTGTTCAATGGAATCAGTAAGAACATCTTCAGGCTGGTACACCACTGTGAACTAGCTAAGGAAGTTTGGGATACCCTCAAGGTAACTCATGAAGGTACTTCCAAAGTGAAGATGTCCAAACTGCAGATGCTGACCACCAAGTTTGAAAATCTGAGGATGAAAGAGGATGAGACTATTCATGACTTTCACATGAATATTCTTGAAATTGCAAACACCTCTGGTGGACTAGGTGAGAAAATGGCTGAAGAGAAACTTGTAAGAAAGATTCTCAGGTCCTTGCCTAAGAGATTTGCTATGAAGGTTACAGCCATAGAGGAGGCACAGGACATCTGCAATATGAAGGTGGATGAGCTCATTGGTTCTCTCCAAACCTTTGAAATGGGCTTGTGTGAGAATGCTGAAAAGAAGAACAAAAGCATAGCTTTTGTATCTAATGCTGAAGAGGAGTCAGAAGCAGGATATACTGAAGGTGATGAAAGTATATCAGAAGCTTTAGCCATGTTTGGGAGACAGTTCAACAAGTTCGTGAAGAAGATTGATCAAAGAGGGAGACCTAATGTCAAGAACATCCCGTCTGACATCAGGAAAAGATCAACTTCTGAAGAAAAGTTCAACCAAGGCAAGGGAATCCAGTGTCATGGTTGTGAAGGGTATGGACACGTCAGAGCTGAATGCCCCACTTATCTCAAGATGCAAAAGAAGGGGCTAACTATCACATGGTCTGAAGGAGATTCTGAAAGTGAATCTGAAGGAGAATCTGCCAAACATGTCACTGCACTAACCAGTGTTTGTGCCTCTGATGATGACTCAAGTGCAGATGAACTGACCTTTGATGAACTTGCTGCAGCCTATAAGAAGCTGTGTATCACCAGTGCAGAAGTCCGTGCACAAGGAGAAAAGCAGAAGAAACTCATCAAGGAACTGGAAGATGAGAGACAGAAGCATCTGACAGCCATAGAGGGTCTAAATGGTGAGATAGCCTTGCTGAACTCCAAGCTGAATCAGATGACTAAATCCATCAGAATGATGAACAAGGGAACTGACACCTTGGAAGAAATTCTAAAGGTGGGACAGAAGACTGGAACCAAATCTGGCCTAGGATTTGGGAAAAGATCCTCAGCTGAACACAAATGCCCAAAGGCTAAAGTTCAGAAGTTCAAGCGGAAGTCAAAGCCAATGTCTCAACATCGGGGAACTAGGATGAATAATCATCAGAAGAGGAAATTCCAGGAGTGGAGGTGTCACCACTGTGGTAGGTTTGGGCATATCAAAGCCTTCTGCTACTGGATTCATGGTTTCCCTAACCAAGCCTCGCATGTCAGGCCTATGCAGAAGACATATAAGCGCTATGTCCCCAGCAAGAAGCAACAATGGTATGCTAGGTTAGCACACACAGCTTTAAGGGCTTCTACCAGAGAAGACTGGTACTTTGACAGTGGATGCTCAAGACATATGACTGGTATGGAAAATCTACTGGTGGATATTCAACCTCACACTACCAGCTATGTGACCTTTGGTGATGGTGCCAAAGGAAAAATAAAAGGTGTGGGCAAGCTGGACTGCTCTGGAGTTCCAAAACTGAATAATGTACTGTTAGTAAGAGGGCTAACTGCAAATCTCATCAGCATAAGCCAGCTGTGTGATCAAGGATTCTATGTTCAGTTTACTAAGGAGCTGTGCATTGTGACAAATGGTGACAATCAGGAAGTTATGAGAGGAACCAGGTCCAAAGATAATTGTTATCTGTGGGAACCTAAAGTCTCTAACTTTTCCACAATATGCTCCTCAGCCAAGGAAGAACAGGAGGTGAAGCTGTGGCATAGACGACTTGGACATCTCCACTTACGGGGAATGAAGAAGATTATATCCAAGGAAGCAGTCAGAGGGATCCCAAAGCTGCTTATTGATGAAGGAAGAGTCTATGGAGAATGCCAGGTGGGTAAGCAAACCAAGATGTCACATCCGAAGCTGGGACATCCTACAACTTCCAGAGTTCTGGAACTGTTGCATATGGACTTAATGGGACCTATGCAGGTTGAAAGTCTTGGTGGGAAGAGATATGCCTACGTGGTGGTTGATGACCATTCCAGATACACATGGATAAGCTTCATCAGAGAGAAGTCAGATACATTTGATGTCTTCAAAGACCTGTGCATCAGACTTCAAAGGGAAAAGGACAGTTCTGTGGTCCGGATTAGGAGTGATCATGGTACGGAGTTCAAGAATTCCAAGTTTGATGAGTTTTGCTCGTCTGAAGGAATAAGTCATGAGTTCTCCTCCCCTATAACTCCCCAGCAGAATGGGATAGTTGAAAGAAAAAATAGAACTATTCAAGAATCTGCCAGAGCAATGATTCATGCAAAGAAGCTCCCCATGCACTTTTGGGCTGAAGCAATGAATACCGCGTGCTATGTTCACAACAGAGTCACCTTGAGAAAAGGAACCTCCTCCACTCTATATGAAATATGGAAAGGCAGTAAACCCACAGTGAAGTACTTTCATATCTTTGGAAGTAAATGCTACATTCTCGCAGATCATGAACAGAGAAGGAAGCTGGATCCCAAAAGTGATGAGGGTATATTTCTAGGATACTCCACTAACAGCAGAGCCTACAGAGTGTTCAACTACAGGACCAATGTCTTGATGGAATCCATAAATGTTATTGTGGATGATAAAGAGGAAGGGATCGATGTCATAGAGGATGTTGAAACATTCCTTGACAGTTCAACTGACATTCCAGTCAAGTCTGAAGAAGTACAGGAACCTCCTCCTGAATGTGAAGTAGATGCAACCACCAAAATGCCATCTATCAGAATTCAGAAAGACCACCCTAAGGATCTTATCATAGGGGATCCTAATAGTGGTGTGACTACCAGGTCACGGGGAATAAGCTCAAATTCCTGCTTTGTATCCAAGGTTGAACCAAAGAATGTGAAAGAAGCCCTGACTGACGAGTACTGGATCAATGCCATGCAAGAGGAACTTGAGCAGTTCAAAAGGAATGAAGTATGGGAGCTAGTTCCAAGACCTGAAGGGACCAACATCATTGGTACCAAGTGGATCTACAAAAACAAATCTGATGAGAAAGGAGTAATTACTAGGAATAAAGCAAGACTAGTAGCTCAAGGATACACTCAAGTTGAAGGGGTTGATTTTGATGAGACATTTGCTCCCGTGGCTAGGCTTGAGTCCATCAGATTGTTGTTAGGGGTAGCATGCATTCTGAAGTTTAAACTATTCCAAATGGATGTGAAGAGTGCATTCTTGAATGGCTACTTGAATGAAGAAGTCTATGTGGAACAACCTAAAGGGTTCTGTGATCCTAACCAACCTAAGCATGTATATAAGTTGAGGAAAGCCTTGTATGGGTTGAAACAAGCACCTAGAGCATGGTATGAAAGGTTAACCGAATTTCTGACCTCAAATGGATACAAAAAAGGTGGAATAGATAAAACCTTGTTTGTGAAGGATGAAGACGGCAAAATCATGATTGCTCAAATCTATGTGGATGATATAGTCTTTGGTGGTATGTCAGAACAAATGGTATCACATTTTGTTCAACAGATGCAATCTGAGTTTGAAATGAGTCTGGTTGGGGAACTAACCTACTTTATTGGAATGCAAGTCAACCAAATGGAGGACTCTATGTTCCTCTCCCAAAGCAAGTATGCCAAAAACATCGTTAAGAAGTTTGGTATGGATAATGCTAGGCACAAAAGGACTCCTGCTCCTACTCATCTGAAGTTAACCAAAGATGATGGAGGGCCTAGTGTTGATCAATGCTTGTATAGAAGCATGATATGAAGTCTACTATATCTAACTGCAAGTAGACCTGACATCTCTTATGCAGTTGGAGTGTGTGCGAGATACCAAGCAGAGCCTAAGATGAGCCACTTGAATCAAGTCAAAAGGATTCTCAAGTACATCAATGGGACTTGTGACTATGGAATGCTGAACTCACATGGGTCTGAGCCTGTCCTATCTGGGTACTGTGATGCTGACTGGGCTGGGAATGCTGATGACAGAAAAAGCACATCAGGAGGATGTTTCTTCTTGGGAGACAATCTCATATCTTGGTTCAGCAAGAAGCAGAATTGTGTATCTCTGTCCACTGCAGAGGCTGAATACATAGCTGCTGGAAGCAACTGTTCCCAACTGGTTTGGATGAAATAGATGCTCACTGAGTACAATGTCACTCAAAATGTCATGACATTGTTCTGTGATAATCTCAGTGCCATCAATATCTCCAAGAATCCCATCCAACACAACAGGACCAAACATATTGACATTAGACACCACTTCATCAGAGATCTGGTGGAAGACAAGGTGATTACTTTAGAACATGTAGCCACTGAACTTCAACTGGCTGACATATTTACAAAGGCTCTGGATGCTACTCAGTTTGAAAACTTAAGGGGCAAACTGGGAATATGTCTCTCTGAGACCTTATAGCAATCACTGATGTTTGGAATGTATTTATTGGAACTATGTTCTGATTGGTCAACAGATCATAGCTTTACCACTGGCAACAAGTGTGGCAACAAGAGGGTAAGGAGACACCCTAACGTGAGAAGACCTATGCACCTGCAGGAATTCAAGGACGCGGTTCATGCAGGAGTGGTTCTGGATGTCAGAAACAAAGTCATGGCATCTGATATGGTTGTACCTACAGTAAAGCAAAAGTGGGTGATTACTTGATCAAAGCTGTAAAGCAAGATCAAGTGGGTACTAACTTGGTTGAAATTGTGAAGTAAAACCAAGTCTGTAAGTCTGTCATTAATTTTTTTTTTCTGTTTATGTTGTTGGCTTTGGCAACATTTGTGACAAAAAGGGGGAGTAACAGGTGATACCCCAGACAACAAATTGGTCTGTGAAAACAGACGTTCATGACAGATTCGAAGATTCCTCCCCTGCAGCTGATGAGTGTTGAAGTTTTGTATTTAACTTCTGCTCCTCTGTATGTGTGCTGCTTTGTGAAGTTTTTATTTAACTTCCATGTGTGTGAGTGTGCTGCCACTCTAAGTGTATTAGCTAGGTTTATTTCCTGCTAGATGTGTGATTCCGCTGCTATGAACTCTGTTATGGGGATCAAAGTGTTTTAGCCAAAAATTTGCCAAAGGGGGAGTTTGTAGGTGTTTAATTGGCTGCATTATATGGTAAAACACTAGCTGGATTCTAATGTCTTGACTGATGTCATGACATGGTGTGTATGTGTGACTGCATTGTAGGTTAGAATATCTACCTGTACTCTGATGTCTTGACTGATGTCATGACACACTTGAGTAGTTACTGCAGGATTAGCTAATACAGGATTTATTGAATGTCAAACTGGAGACTGTGACATTCATCCCTGTCAGCAGCTACTGAGGAATAGAACAGTTGGTGTTCTGTTAGAGCTCAGTATTCATTTGCAGTCTGGTTATCAAGGAAGAACCAGACCTGGCATAAGGCCTACTGTATGAATGTCAAACTGGATGTTATGACATTCATCATGGACAGTATATACTGAATAATAGACAGAGTGGTGTTCTGCTACACTTCAGTATGTTTCTTAGTTTGTTCTTCAAGAGGATAACAGAACTAACTTAAGGCCAAATGTGTAAATGTCAAATTGGATACTTTGACATTTATTAATGTAAGCTGTTACTGTAGTATGGTCAGTTTGGTCATGTACAGGTCAGCAAAATTGTACAGTCTGTTTTCTGGAAAAACAGACTCAGCATATGATCCTTGATGTCTAGCTGAATATCGGGACATTCATTCCTGACAGCATATGCTATATTGTAGGTTGTTCAGTTTTCTGTTTCAGCTTTTTCTCAGGCTATTCTTCAGGGATTCAACAGCTTAGAGAAAAACCAGGAAATCAACAACCAAGCTACATTTAATGAACCTAACAAATAGCCTATTTGTTAGTAACCTAGATATTGAATTTATGGGAACTCGCGTGACCTTAAATTCAGGAGAATACAAGTGCAAAAGCCCAGGTACTGCAATATAAAAGGAAGTCGTTCCTTCATTCAGTTTTGGGGATTTTGAGGCGTGAAGATTAAGTGTGTCCATCATACTTCACTGCTGTATTTTTGTGAGTCTTGTATTAGACATATCTTGTAAGCCAAGCCATTATCACGTTGATGATTGTTTTGGTATAGGGTGTTCATTGAGTTGTAAGTGTTGTGTCGCTCAAAGCTTTTAAGCGTGAGTGCTGTGTATCTTGATTAAAGTTGTTAAGCACAATCAAGAGTTGTTTGAAGTGTGACTTCAAAGTTGTCTTTAATATTGATTAAAGGTAGTAATCACTGAGGTGATTGAGGGGGAGTGAGTAGGAACTCTGATCTTAGAGTAAGATTGAAATTGCATTGGGTAGGGATTAAGTGACAAGTTGTAAACGGGTGAGTTTAGCTTTGAATTAATACTACTGATAGTGGATTTCCTCCCTGGCTTGGTAGCCCCCAGATGTAGGTCATGTTGGACTGAACTGGGTAAACAATTACTTGTGTTATTTACTGCACTTACTGTTAAGTTCTGCATAATTCTTGCCTGTGCAAAATTGGATGTCATAACAACCCGTGTGACATCTAAAGTCTGATAACTAGAATTTCAGGATTTACAAATCATCATTCAGAAAAACGCCACTTATCTCGACTCAACAATCGTGGCCGAAACATGGTTTTGCATCACCTTAAGACAATATATCTTTCGTTTATAAAGGTTTTTTGACTAATCGCACGGCGGCGAGAAAGAGTTTGATTGGTTGGATTTATTTTGAGTAATGGCGAGAACTTGGATGAGCGAGATATCCATCTCAAATCCTAGTCTCAGGAGTGCATGGTATCCACCATGTTCCATTTCCATCTTATTTGAAAAAATGTTTAATAAGAATTAACTGTTTTGAGGTTTGATTGAGAAAGAGTTTGAAGAAAACCGCATTGACAATTTTAAATGATGGCGAGAGCTAAGATAGGCAAGGCATCCACCTCGAATCTTAATCTCAGGAGTGCACGGTATACACCATGTTCCATTTCCATCTTTATTGAAAGAGGTTAAGATAAGGATTAAGTATTTTGGAGTTTGAAAGACGAGTACTTGTGACTTGCAAGCTCTTACAACTTGTGTCTAATACTCGAGACTACATCTGGATATTCCACCTAGGTAATCCCTTTCTTTCAATTTTATTGAGAAAAGACGTTTGAATATTTACAAATATTTTGGAGGGAAGACGAATATTTATGGCTTGCAAGCTCTTACAGCTTGAGCCTAATATTCAGGATTATAACTGGATATTCCATCCAGGATAATCTTTTTCTTCAAATTTTATTAAGAAGATGGTTTGAGATATTTACAGGTATTTTGGAGAGAAGACGAATATTTATGGCTTGCAAGCTCTTACAGCTTGAGCCCCATATTCGGGATTATAACTGGATATTCCATCCAGGATAATCTTTTTCTTCATATTTTATTGAAAAATACGTTTAAATAGAAGGATTAATGTGAATGTTTGAGGTGTTGGTCCATTAAATTGATATGGCGCATGAGTTCGTGGAGAATATGTCCAAAAGTAAATCGGACGAAATAAATAAATAAATAAACAAATTATTTACAACATATTAAAAAAAAATTAAATCGGAGAGAATAAAATCAACAAGCGTAAAAAAGGACTAGATAACAAGGTACAAAAATGGTAAAGTAAATAGTAAGAAGTTATAAAAGATTTAAATAAAATAGCAAGCACAAAAAATGAAAAATATAAAGATATGCCATTCCCAAGTATCGAACCCATCCCACTAAAGAAAGTAAAATTGCTTCCTCTCCACTCAGCCACTTATGTTTATTTGTTACCTTAACAACAACTTAAATATATAAACAAGAATAGATAAAGATAAATTAAAATAAAAAAAACTAGAACGAGATGGTCTGTTGGGCTAACTAAAGCCCACAAAAAATGGTGAGAGAATCCCAAAGATCAACCCTAGCCGCCTGGCTGTTGGGTGGGAATAACAACACTTTAATCATCATTAGTACTAGCAGACAATATGTTAATGAAAGATTGCAAAGAAAAGCCAAACGGTCATTAAGTTTTAAATAGGTTTTAAATGCTTTTAAAATAAATAAAAGAGAAAGAACTGGGAACGTGAAACAAATCCAAAAGATTCGTTCGTCTTCCTCACGAAGACAACTTCCACTCTCTCAATCTCTCGACCTCACTCATCCTCTCGATCCTCTCTCTCTAAATACTCTACTCTCACTTCACAAACAAACCAATCGAAAATCAATGAAGCAAACATATTAAAAGATACCTGATAGGCGTGTCAACGGTAGTGGCGGCAGAGTGTCTCTTCAGATGTAGTTGTGGTGGTTCACCGGTCTTTGGGGGTTCTGTGGGGGCGATCTAGTGGAGGATGAAGGCTCCCTTTTTTCGGTGAAAAATATTAGGGTTTTTTTCGCTACCGTCCGTCCAAATTCTTAGGGTTTTTTCGTCGTCCTCTCTGGTGGAGCAGGAGGCTCCTTTTATACTCACACTGTTTAGGGTTTTGAGCTGGTTACTCAGATCAAAAGGGGTATCCCTGCGAAATCCTTTAGGGTGCTCACAGTTGTCTACCTCATTTAGTGTTTTGTCTGGAAACGGTAACAAATCCTATACTTTCTTCCTGAATTTATCTTAATTCCTCTTTTGGGTTGTTTGTGGAACTTTAACGCCTTGCTAAATTAATTTGTTTTTACTGCAGTGAAAATCGGTGAAAGTTAAAACTTCAATTATCACAGAGATTTTCGATCGTGATTTGGGTTGAGTGAACTGAAACAAGGTCTTTCATTATGCAGGGTAGCTTCGGGTTCTGTTTTCTCTAAAACATGCTTCAAAATTTCTCTACTTGCTCAGGCTTGGTTTCACGGCGCGCCGGCTAGTGAATAGGCTGTTTTACCAGGTTAGTATTGGTCTGAGTTTTAACTCGCCTCAGTGGCCTGAAAACAACATGGTTGGACCAACATTTAATGAATTTCAGCGTACAATGCAGGCTTGCTCTCATCGTCAACCAAATCCACACCAAAACCTGAGATTGAATTCGTCAAAGCGATGAAATGTACTCTTGTCTGTGCGAACATCCAAAAGATCAACATTGAGGTTGTATCCGGTCAAATCCAAACTCTAAACAATTTCTTTCAAGGTCAGATAAGTCCCATCTCGAAATATTACGACCTCATCAGGTTCTTTCCTCAGTTTAGATTTTATAAACCTTTACAAGATGTTTCTGGTTCATGCAGGCTGAGTGGTGGACATGAGTATTAACCTTCCTAACACTGTAGAAGTCTCGAGGAGGAGCACTCTTTTGGGCAAGAAATTTCTTATCTGCATTTAGCATCAAATGAAGAATGAATTGTTGTTCCAGGAGATTGAGTCGGCGATAGCATAAAGTCCTTATGTTACCCGCTGTTGTGACTCGATTTATATGATGGCGGTCAATGAAAAAGGTTGTTGTACTTGAAACTGCAACTGGCATTTGTTCTTCATTAGCAACTCCACACTCAGGTAAAGGCTGGTTCTGGTTTGATATTTATAGGGTTGCAATGGCTCCACTTGATGAGATATGGAAACACATCCAGATGCAGTAGCAGGTAGTACTGGTGCGCAAGGGTCTGCTGTGATTGTTGGACTAAACGCTGCTGCAGTAGGTGCAACAGTGGCAGATGGTGTTGCAGCAAGTAAATCATGGCTAACGATGCTCCTCAAGCTGCAAATAAACTTGGTGAAGACCTTTACCAAGTAATATCGCAAGAAGAAGCCTTCAAGTTAACAACGGTATGCAAACGATAATTATAATGTATACTGCCAGTCTGCTTTTCATGAGCTTTTTTAGTTTAAACCTTTTTCATTGGCTTTAACTTGTGTAGGAGTTGGAGGAAGATAGCAGAAGAGACTATGACAACCACACGCTTTCACACAATTTCCTACTGAGTGTGTCACAGGGGACACTTTCTCTAATATCCCATATGAAACCTGCTGGTATGCATGGAAGCAGAGTGCAACCAAAACTGATCTTATGCATAACTCTCTAACATTCAATCCTTGGCTTGTCGCAGATTTCAGGTACGAAGGAGTAAACTTGAAACCATCCAAAAATATAGCACATGGTACCAAAAAGAAAAAGGAAATGACGATTATAACTGAATAGAGATTGATATTATCCAAAGCTTCCTCTTTATTAGCCATTAGTTTTTTTTCCTAATATTCCGCAATTGATTCGTAAGGTTGGATGCCATTGCAGTGCTGAATCCAATCCAATTGAAAGAAAATTCAGTCATCGAAGCCAATGCCACTCCACCAACTATCGGCAGAAGAGAAGAAACCACCCAAAAAGTAGGCACCTCACCAAGGAGAAAAGATGAAAGAACAACAGTGAAGAAAGACTCCATAGCTTTAATGGTGTGAGTGAATGAAACAGAAACCTTGCCAAGACTGATGTTGGTCAACAGGTTTCCCAATGTATGAGCCATAACCAGTGGAAGAATTGCTGCAAACTGTGATCTTCTAATGTTTGGCCTTGGATGTAGATTCAAAATCCAGATCAAATTAATCACCAATGAAGCAAAGCCAAATTGAAATGCTGCAAATCGTAACAAGAAGATTCTGAATTTTCCGCCGCGATAACCATTTTAATTGTTTTTGTAAACCATTATTGTTATCCTCCTTGAACTTGAATTATTTCTCCACCAGTACTCTTCATTAATTTCTCTAGTTTGGAAATTTCAAAACAATGCTTATATTATGCTTATGATGTTTCCTTTATCAACTGCTGCTATAAAAGAAGTATACAACTCCGGAGGAACCTGAACATGTAATTCTCTCAATTAGTAGAAGAGGCTTATAAGCGTAAGTGAACGAGTTGTGTTATTTCAACACAAATTTGACATCAAATGTGGTAGAATGTTCCTTATTTTGGCACCTGAGGTGCTATCACAGTTTTCAAATAATTAGCCATTTCACCATTACCAACAGAAGGTAGTTTTTGGCCAGGCACATCGACCAAACATCGAATCTCGGTACTACTTATAGGATAAAACAAAATTGGCGAAGGATCACCCAAGATAACATGTCCATGATTTTCATATGGAAGGTTACAATCCTCCAATATCAATCCAACAAAATGAGAAGGAACTTCAACCTTAGGATCACAAAGAGAGCGTCTCAAGTTAGAAAAACAACCATCCCATACTATGGCGAGAGGAGCCTTTGTTGTAAACTCTTGTCCACTCTTGTTTTTATAGTTTACCCCTTTGATGGTTCCATTTTCTTCGAGTAAAAACGTGACGGTTCTTTGTTCTAATTTTACATTTGGAAGAGATGAAGCCTTTTCTCGCATTTGTTGTATGAAATGACTATTGTGAAAGCTTCTTCCAGATACATCAGAGTCAAAATTTTCTAAGGGATAAGACAACTTGGTGTTTTTCCCATCCTTATAAAGAGCATAGCCAAAGACTCTTTGTGCATCAATTTCATCCACACAATCTTCAAGACCCAACTCAAGTAACTTTAGATATCCACCAGGTTGTAACAATTCACCCACAATCCTATCCGGTTCACTCAAATCTCTTTCAATCACATGCACTCGCCGTCCATCCTTTCCAAGTGTATAAGCAAGAGCAGCATTGTCTAAACAATCAGTGTAGGTGGATAGATTCGTGACTAGATGAAATGGTCATGAGGAGGAGAGAAAATGAATGATTGATGGAAAAATTTTCAGGACCAAAATCAGGGTATGACACTAGTGTTATAACTAGATAAATGAACTAGAACGATAACTTAGGTTATGAAATTGACTTAAATGGCAATGCTTGGACGTGATTGTACCGTGGTGTGTACAATAGACAAGTAGTGACGTAAATGAATGAACATGTTTTGTATGGAACATGTGTGATTATATGTACTGAATGGATCATGTTATGACGCCATGAGACTTGATGTGATATCATGAAAATTGGTGACAAGGATCACCTAGCGATTAATGAGAGCAATCACGAGTTTATGAGAACTAATCACATATTCGGATGCGATTGTGCACATACCACTTCAAAGGCTTAGGTAAAATGGTAAGTGAGGATGTGACACTGTTGAGTCCCAACCCTGACGGACATAGGGGAAAGGTGGAGATCTAAGTGGGTTAGAGGCACATACGGTGAAATATACCCTAAGTGGGTTAGAGGCCCATACAGGTGACGGTCGCTTGAACTGGGTTTGAGTCTCATAGAGGATGCGATATCCACCACGAAAGTTGAATCATACGAGCATACATTAATCGATCATGGCTTAGACGTAGGTCCGTTCGGAGATTGATGTATTTGTGAATCCGAATAGTGATTATTTGAGTTATGATAACTTATGTGTCATGTTTCCATACATTGCAAGTATCCCTTATACACTCGAGACTTAATTATCTTGTGTGAGTGATACACAAGTAGCGAGAGATGAGGATTTGAGTTAGGATCCAACTAGAAAACCCTGTAGAGTCGAGTGAACCTATATGATATGAGAACTCATTGAGATTATTATGTCACCCTAATATTGTTGTTACTTTTCAGGTGTTGTTGCAGGTTATATGTGCAAAAGAAGTTGTGCATTGATGTTTCAAAGGATACTGATTATTGTGATCTTCTGCACTGGAGTTGTGTACAATGAAGATATTGTACATAATTCTTAGATTTTATTCTTAGGCTTTATTGTATAACATGTATCTTTGATGTTCTTAGTTTGGACACGTGTATATAATGATGCCATTAGGCACTTATGTTGTTACAGTACCAAAAATTAACACTTGTATGATATTATTCTAGATATTTATTATATTGGTTGTTACAACTATTTGCCACAATCGACATAAAGTATTATTTTACCCAAAATAGGTGAGGAACAGGCGTTTGTATCATATTGAATAGATTTCTACATATCAACATTCACGGGAAAATGTCACTTATCTCAACTCAACGATTATGGATGAAGCATTGTCTTGCACCATCTTAAGACAAAATACCTTTTATTTATGAAAAGGTTTTTAAGATCAATCGTATGGTGGAGAGAAAAGAGTTTGATATGTTGAATGTATTTTATAAGTGAATGATGAATGCTTGATGAGAACGAGACATAAGCCTCAGGATCAATCATTTGGGGTTTCATCGGAATGCTAAATTCCAACATTCCTTTTTCATTTAAGATTATTAAGAAAAATATTTAATAAACAATGAACGCTTGATAAGAATAAGACACGTGTCTCGGAATCAATTGTTCAAGGGTTACACTGGAATGCTAGATTACAACAGTCCTTTTTAGTCCAAGTTTATTAAGTGTTTTGAGAGTAAAAGAAAAGAATGAATAGCTATACCAAAATGTGTGTGCCTCGGGACCAATCATTCAAGGGTTCAACTGGAATGTTGGATTCCAACAATACTTTTCTTTTGCATTTGTTTAAGAAAAAGGTTTTAGATAGTGTGTTTGATTTAAGAAAAGTCACTTGATGCTTGATCGGTGTTTAATTTGCATGTACGAGAAATGATTTGCTAATGGTTGAGAATGAATTATATTTATTTTGAAATTATCGAAAGTTGGAATTGATTTTGAAATCAAATGGAATGTTAATGAAATTGAATTTATGGGAAATATCAAGTGCGATTATTTACATGTATGATAATATGAGCATGGTTTAAAAGCGAAATTACCTAAATAAGTGACTTATCAAAATGAGATCAATTAACAATTCATCAAATAATCCACTTAATAATTAAAAGCAATTAATTAATTAAAATCCAATTAATTAAACAAATAAAATTAATTGAATTATTAATTGTTAATCTAAATTAATTAATTAATTAATTAGGAAAATAAAATAAAATAAAATAAATAAAAGCATGAAAATGGATGGGGAGGGGAGGTACATTCACAACATAGGGATAAAATGAATGAAGTAAACATAAGTGAGCTTAGAGCCCAAAAGTAAAAATAAAAACAAACAAGTTAAAACAAACAGTGGGGTATCATCAGTAATTGGATGGTGGATTAGTAAGTATTAAACTATAAAGCCCAAGGCCCAACTCCAAGCTTCTAAAACCCTAATAAACAAATATAAGAAAAAATTTAAAATAAAAAAAAGGAGATTGGTGGTACAATTAGGATAAAGATAATGGTAGGATTTTTTTTTCAAAATTTCAAAAGTATCCACTCTCCTCTCGACATGTGGCAGTGCTAAATAAAAATAATACCCTCTCTTGTGTACCATTCATTTCCAGAAAACAAACAGAACACGTTACTCCTCAGCCAATGTTTCTCTCACGAGCCTTATTCACATGCAGGGGGCGGCCGACCGACGGCGACGCCCCCATACCAGATCCTCCACCTCCTCTCGTCACCTCTCTACTTTCTTATTTTCAAAATAGAACAATGTTTTTATTTGTCACAAACAGAATAAACATCAACAAAAATAATGTAAAGAAAACAAAAGATCTTCATTCCTAGCAAACAACACATGAACCAAACATGAGAAAGGAAATATCATATTCGATGGCGATTTGGGCACGACTGAAGGCGGGGATGATACAATGGAAGTTGCGTGAGTGGCACGTTGGTGTGGAGGTCATCGGTGTCGGCGTGGCTTATGTAAAGAGTCATTATGGTGGTTCATTTAGAGTTTGTGTGAGGGAGAGTGGTGTTTAGTTGTTAATGGAGGTGGTGGTTATTGATGGATAAATGAAGGAGATGATGGAAAGGAAATGGAGGTTCAACAACAGAGCATGCCTTAGGAGAGAGGTAGTGTAAGAAGATGAATATGGTTGAAGTTTTTGTTGTTGTTGTGGTTATGGAGTTTAATGGGTGAGTTTGAATGATGAAGCTTGGTTCGCACGAAGAAGAAAACAACTTATTATTATTTTTTATAATAATTATATTTCTGTTTTTTTTGTTTGTTTTTGAACTTTGAGTAATGAAGTGGAGTATTTGTGTTGGAGGATAGGCTTTATGGCTGTGACGTGGGTTCTCTTGTGAGATGGGGTTTGTGTGTGGAAACCGTTGCAGGGAGTATGAGAAATAGAAAGGAATTTTGTTAAGATGCAGTAGGTGTTGTTTATGGTAAAAGGAGTATGTGTGTAAGTGTTTATGGAAGGTTATATGTGGTATTCAAATGAAGTGTTTTCCAATTTGAAGGTGGTTTGTGTGGTGGTGAAAGGGGCACAAAAATAGTGTTTGAACGAGTTTTTTAAGGTTTGATGAGGAGTGTAGTAGTGAGGTTAATGGAGCAGGTTGTGTAAGTGAGAAAGTTGACAAATAATTGTTATTTATGGTGTATGAAGATTAAATGAAAATGGGTTGTGATGTAGTAGGATGGTTACACGAAGGAGGGAAGTGCGACTAATGTTGGAGGAAGAAGATGGAAAAATGAATGTTTTGGATAACAAAGAAACATGAAGTTTGTTATTGCTTTCTCTTTTTGTCATTCTCACAATTCATGTATGCATGAACTGAAAAAGAGAAATATTTGGATCATGGGGTGACCACCTCTCTTTACATTGTTGGTCTAGTTTCTTTTTTTGAGAATGAGGGAGACAAGGGGACTTGGAGGTAGGCGCCAATGTGTTATGTCTTGGTTTCTTTCAAATCCATTGACCATTGGTTATATAGTTAGAAATGTAGGGTATAAATTAATTTAAATACCAAGAGTACCCTCCTTGAATATTTTAATGATTAAAACAAGGTTAAATAGTACAACTAAAATAAATTAAAAGGTTATAAATAAACAACATAAAATTAAAATCAACATATATCTAATCTATTATATTTTTGTGAATAAATTGACAAAAGAATAAAATAAAAGGACCCCCAAATGAATAAAAATCGGACGCAAAAGTGCTCAGAAAATTAAACTAAATGCATTATATAGTATGATCTTTTGTAATGTGTACCCCATATCTTTTGTAAAGTGCTCAGAAAATTAAACTAAATGCATTATATATAATGATCTTTTGAAAATTAAACTACTTTGGACATGCAGTCTCTCAATATTCCTCCTCAATAATCTTCTTTCCTCAAGCTTGTTTAATGCATATATAGTAGTAAGCCGGTATTGAAACTTCCCATCTAGCTCATACACACCATAATGCACCATCTGGCTAGTACTTGTAATAAATCTAATGCCTAAACATCTATTATCCCAAGCTATCCAAATTCTACCATTCTCATGATTAGCATAATTATCAAAACATGCACCTTGCAGGTTAAGTTTATGTCTAATATTAAGAGCTTTATCTCTCTTAACCCTAGTTTCCAACAAAACAACAATTGTGGGTCAAAGTTATAGGAGACAAGATCTAATCTCCCTAAGCTTGTCCAATTTATTAGCCCCCGAACATTCCAGGAAACAATCATGATCCAATGTCTTGAATCACTAGTGGATCATTCAAATCCCTAGTGCCTCAAAGCCATTCCCACATGATGAACTTTTGTTGGCGTCCCTTAATGAGCTATTCTCTTGCACTATTATGCACCCTTGTCCAATCTCCTTGCTGCACTTCATTTCACTTCCACAACTATTCTTCTTTGACACAGCTTTGTGCAATTGTTATTTTGCTTCTTCTAGTGGTTTTGATTGTGGTCTCCACTGTATTCTTGGTATTGTGTCACCACACTTGTGGCCAATCTTTTAAATTTCTCACATAACACATGCTTCCATTCATATTCCACTTCTTGTAATAATTTCCTCCTTCAGTATCTTTTATGGTGAAATCTAATTAATGTCTTGATTTTATTAATTATCAAAATAATTTAATTTATAATATATATATATATATATATAATATATATATATATATATATATATATATATATATATATATAATAATTATATATATAATATATATATATAGATATATATATATATATATATATATATATATAATATATAATATATATATATATATATATAATATTATATATATATAGATAATATATATATATATATATATAGATATATATATATATATATATATATATATAATATATATATATATATATATATATATATATATTATATATATATACACTTTGGGTTATAACAAAATAAATTATCCTAATAATATTAGGACCTCAATTGATATATCATTCACTATAGTTAAACACTATTAAGGTAAATATTTTATCGTTTTTTCTACACAATATATGTTTCTTTTCTTAAGATTACAAGGAGGAAAACAACATTATTGTGACTGAATTGGGTGATAAAAAAACTTTACAAAGGCATTGGATAATTTTAGGGGATTTATTATTGTAGCTTATAAATTTCTTTGTCACCACCCGAAAATCTAAAAATATCTTATGTTTTTGGAGATATATCTTCGACATGATCACACATTCACGATTGTCATTGTTGTTTTTCAACTCAAACCTTTATAAAAAAAACCTTCATTCTCAATCAATTTTTCACTTCAAATCTCTAATCTTTTTGTTCATTGCATCAAAGGGAACAATAAAAATAAAATTTCAGATAAAGATCATTTATTCCCACTGCATTGCTCACATTAATCATGCTTTTTTCTGAAAAAAATGAGCAATGTGTCTGAAAATGTATCTCCGAAACGAGTATGAACTTTCCGGAGATGCATTTCCTGAACTAGTCTGTGTTCAATTTACAACTCTCATTGCAACAGTGTCGCATGATGTTATGTTGTAATTGTTTTCATTAGATATGATGCACCCTGATGTTTTTCCTAAATAAATTGTTTCTCCGGATGTCCAAGGTGTTGTCGTGAGGCGGTAGATGTTAGAATCATTTAAAACGAGCAAGAGTTGAATGATCTCGTGATCAAATGCTTCAATGGATTCGTATGGAGGTCGCTAAACTTGGATTTGGTGTGCTTATCGGAAGGTCCGATAATGGTTCGGATAGAAGATACATTTTTGTGACAATGACATGCGAAAGAAGCGAGAAATATAGAACTCCTCTCTAAATTTTAAAAGAGACGACACTGGTTCAAGAAAATGTAAGTGCTGGTTTAAGGTGTGGGGTTACTATGTTGGCAAACAAAAACTGGAGATTTAATGTGATATGTTGTTTGCATAACCATGATTTGTGTGAAAAATGATCCGTTCATCCTAGTGTGTGTCGGCTCATGCTGAAAGAGAAGGAATATGTTGCTGACATGACATTGAATTTGGTTCAACCCGAAAAATATACTTGCAACATTGAAATGGAAAAGACCCAAAATCTATCAAATATCAAGAAATTGTATAATATTGATACCTAACTAACAAGGCGCTTATGAGGATAGAACGGAAATGCAACACTCTTGAAACTATTGGATACTACAATTACGTGTTTATGTATCGAACGTGCGAGGATGAAGTTACTGTTAGAGATATATTTTGGACTCATCCTGAGTCCACAAAATTATTCAACACGTTTCTGCTGTGCTCAACTTGATTCAACCTATAAAATGTTGACAAAGTTTATATCCCGACTCACTAACTCCAAAACCTCAAAAAAGTGTTTGTCAAAGAGCTCACATTAGCAAACCACCTCCTACTCCGCTTCACCAGCAAGAATTCATTGACAAGATGTCGGTTTTTATGCATAATACATCGAGCGAATCGTCAATGTAAAGGAGAAATAATCTACACTTGTTCACCATCAACTTATCCAAGAGTTGAGGACTCAAAAGAATCATACACATGACTGTACGGAAAGAACGAACACTTCGATGAAGCTTATGAGTATCTTGTTCCTTGCCTTAGCGGACCGACTACAGAGTCAAAATACGCTCCCCTAAAATGGGTCACCTAATAACATGTGTGTATGATCGATCGTTGTTGATCTGACACTATACAGTTTTCCAGAAATATTTTTTTCCACTGCGTATCGTCCCCACAAACTCCAAATGTTGTATTATGTGTTGGGTGACTCTCAAAATCAAGTCATTTTTGTTCAAGTTTACTTGAAACCAGATGCCCTATACCACTTACATCACTACGTGGACACTCTTCAACAACAAATTGAGACTTTGATTGAATCATTTATGGAAGGATGCAAGAGTTTGAGAAATTAAGCAACATTAAAAAAGAATAAATGCACAAAAGTCCAATGGGGTATCACCCCTAGATTTAGTCGGCAAAATATGTTTCAATTCGTTTTAGTTTCTTGTTTAGTCAGACAAATAGTGTACGTAATTGTGTCTCAATATAAATAAAGTGTAATATATTCAATATTTGTTCGTATTGTGTCTTAATGCATTCTTGATCATCTCCATAACAACATTTGTTCTTTTGTAAAAAAAAAAGGTTTTGTTTAGAGGTTCTATAAAGGACTGCTTCAGGATAGTTCCGAAGATACATCTCCGGAACAAGATAATAGGTTGTGGAACCAGAGATATATCTCTGGAATCAGAATGCTATTTATTGAGTGGTCCATATAGATCTAGACTTCTATAAATTAAGGTGCTCTTAGTTGTATTTTCACACAAACTGAAAAATGTCACAATAAACATTGACTGGTATGTCGCACATGTCTCCTTCTCTATCTCTACACTCAGACGCACGTTTTAAGCTTACTGGTTTAAGCTCACTGATTTCACCTCCCCAAAGATATCAAACACGAAATTCATTATCTCCTATCTTATGGAAACAATCGAGTTCAAGACGCAAGCGGATGTAAGAGCTACGTGGAATACATATTTTCGTTTTGAACAAAGTTTCGCTCGAGTGGAAGCGACGATTTTCAACCGGTCGCGAGATATTCTGAAGATGTTAAAGCGCCCACCTGCATATTGAAGTGTAATGTTGTATTTTATGTTGAACTCATGTATGTAATCCTAATTTTATTTTATAAATCTTAATTTCAATTTGAAAATTTACATGTCTTTAGATATGGTAATGATGTGTCTGTCTTATGGAATGTATTACAGAAAACTTCCGAAGATGCATCTCTAGAATAAAATAACCAAATATAAGACGTCACTCACAATAGTAGTGTGGTGTGTTGTGTGTTTCAGGTGCGTTTAAAAATACATTTTTAAAAATAAAAACATTTTTTTAATTTTCGTTCAAAAACATATAAGATGCATTAAAAAATCCTATTATATTGACTCAATTAACAATATTGATTTGGTGTAAACAATACCAGCAAGAAACTCCAACCAACAAATTAGACTAAAAAAGATCGGCAGTGGAGAACGTTCAACATGTTTTTCTTTTTTGTTGTGGTTTTATTTGATTGAAAATGTGATTAAACCGAGTCATGGAAGATCTAGTAAATAAATATTTCCAGAGAATTGAACCCTAGATTACAGCTCCGTCTTTGCAAAATTAATGGAGGCATTTGTTTACAAACTTGAATCAAACTATTTTATAAAATAAATCATGACAAATACTATTAATATAGTTAAGGGAAAATCGCAGTTGCTTTACAAACAATAGCATAACTTAACAATATTATTTCCTTTGGAAACTGGATCGGGTATCCAGAATTCTACTATATGTATCCGATATCACTATAAGACATCTTACACCCTGTAAGATCTAGCTATGTTCCAAAGCTTCCACTTAAAGAAGGTACCTATGTAAAAAGAATGAACTTTATTGATGATTTAGTCTTTCTTGGTGGCAGAGGTTTAAAAAAGCTTCTAGCTTGGAGCAGGCCGATCACTAGCAGAAAATCAGAAACCTAAGTCGCCTCTTCCTTTTGGCTTAGTTATTCGGTTTGTTCTTGAAGGGCAGGAAAGTCTTTCACCCATGAATGGCCTGAGGACTTCTGGTATCTCGACCCCATTCTCCTTCTGGTTTTCTCTAGTATGCAGCAATAGTCCTTCCAGTAGCAGTGAGAGTAGAGTTTAACATATGAACATATTGGTTCACCTGCACACGCTCTGCAACAGAAAAAAGATCTAACAGTCAAAATTAGAAATTACAGTCATGTAGGTTGAAACTAGTTTCTATCCAATTATGCTATAATCATGTATTCAAATCATGTTTTATCCAATTCATTAATCTCGAGATTTTTCTTAATAGTTCTCAACTTACAACAAATCTTAGTTATTCTCTCAACTTGTCCAAACTATCTAAGTCTATTTTCCACAATTTTTTACTATAGATGATACCATCACTC